>NC_086097.1:57362989-58605650 GCF_963921235.1 Mobula hypostoma
CGGGAGGATGAATAACAGGGTCCTGTTATCAAATGGTACAAGCCGAATCTTCTGCTGCTCAACATCAGCAAGACAAAGGAGATGGTGATGGACTTTAGGAAGACTAAGCCTGTACTGCTCTCTGTTACTATTGATGGTGAGGACGTGAGCTCTGGAGCCTGGGCCTTTGCACTCAGATCTGCAGCTGGATCTTCAGCTTCCTCACAGACAGGACCTAGGCTGTAAATATAGGGGACAAACTCTCCTCTACAATCACTCTGAGCACCGGTGCCCCTCAAGGCTGTGTACTCAGCCCCCTGCTATACTCACGGTACACCCACGATTGTGTAGCCAAGTTTCCATCAAGCTCAATATATAAGTTTGCTGATGACACAACAATTGTAGGCCGTATCTCGGGTAATGATGAGTTTGAGTACAGAGAGAAAACTAAGAACCTGGTGGCATGGTACAAAGACAATAACCTATCCTTCAACATCAGCAAGACGAAGGAATTGGATGTTGACTTCAGAAGGAGTAGCGGACCGCACGACTCCATTTACATGGGTGGTACGCAAGTGGAACAAGTCAAAAGCTTTAAGATCCTCGGAATCAATATCACAAATGACCTGACTTGGCCTGTCCCCTAAAACCCTCACTAATTTTTATAGATGCACTGTAGAAAGCATTCTTCTACGGTGCATCACAACCTGGTATGGAAGTTGTCCTGTCCAATACCGGAAGAAGCTGCAGAAGATCTTGAACACAGCGCAGCAAATCACACAAACCAATCTTCCATCCTTGGACTATTTTACACCGCACGCTGTTGGAGCAGTGCTGCCAGGATAATCAAGGACACGACCCACCCAGCCAACACACTTTTTGTCCTGCTTCCCTCCGGGAGAAGGCTCAGGAGCTTGAAGACTCGTATGGCCAGATTTGGGAACAGCTTCTTTCCAACTGTGATAAGACTGCTGAACGGATCCTGACCCGGATCTGGGCCGTACCCTCCAAATATCCGGACCTGCTTCTTGGTTTTTTTGCACTACCTTACTTTCCCTTTTCTATTTTCTATTTATGATTTATAAGTTAAATTTTTAATATTTACCATGTACTTGTACTCCAGGGAGTGCGAAGCGCAGAATCAAATATCGCTGTGATGATTGTACATTCTAGTTTCAATCGTTTGGCGACAATAAAGTATAAAGTATGTGGTGAGGACCTACACGTACTTGGGGGTGCACATGGATGACAGGCTTGCGTGGAGCACCATCACAGAGGCTGTGTACAAGAAGGGCCAGAGTCGCCTCTACTTCCTGAGCAGATTAAGGTCCTTTGTAGTATGCAGGCCTCTCCTTCAGATTCTACCAGTCTGTTGCCTTCTATGTGGGGATGTGCTGGGGAAATGGCATCGACACGGGTGATGCCAACATGCTCAATAAATTGATTAGAAAGGCTGGCTCTGTTATAGGAGTTAAACTGGACACACTGGAGGCTGTGGTAGAACAAAGGACCCTATGGAAAATCCTGGCAATTCTGGAAAATGTTTCTCACACTCTGCATGCCATCTTGGCTGAACAGAAGAGCACTTTCAGTAATAGTCTAAGACAACAGTGCTGCTCCAAAGAGCACTATATGAGGTGATTCTTACCCTCAGCCGTAAGGTTCTATAATGAGTCAAACTGTAGCCAAGGAAGTGATGATCCCTCATCTGTTAGACTGTTTGAGGTAGCTTATTTTTTATTTATTCTTCTTGCTTCTCTTCTAATATTTATATCTGTGAACTTGTAATGCTACTGTGACGCTGTAATTTCCTTTGAGATAATTAAATATCTATCAATCTATTTATCTATCTATCTGTCTATCTGTGCTTTTACAGTTATAGTATGATATAGCATAGAAGGAAGTCTTCAACCCACAAATTCTATCCAGAGTAATCTATTTTGCCATTACCTGGTCAGTGTCTTGATGATTTAAGTTTTCTGTTAAATATTTTAATGTGAGACTCTGCCTCTATCATCTCTTGAGTGAAAAACTGTTCCTCTTGCCCCTTAACCTAAACCCATCTCCACTGGTTTTAGTCATCTATGTTATGACAGAAAGTTTCCTTTCATCCATTCAACACATGCCCCTCCTTTAATTTTGTCCAATCAGGTCTCTCCGTAGCTTTCTCTGCTGCTGGGAAAGTAAATGCAGCCTATACTGTCTCTCTTCATAAGTCAAACACTCTATGCCAGTTGATGGAGACAAATATTCCATGTACTTCTTTAACATCTTATCTATGTAGGTTTCCACATTTAGGATTCCTTGGATGTATGCATCCCAAGATCCCTCTGGCCCTAATACTTCTCCGGGCCCTATCTTCATTGTATATACCCTATCCATTTTAGTCTTGCCATAATACATTCACTTATCAGGATTAAATTTCATTTCCATTTCTCTGCCAACCTGGTCAATATTCTCCCCATAAACTAAAACTATATTCCTCACTATCAGTAGCACCACCAATTTTTGTGCCATCTGCAAACTTACTAATTGTACCTTGCATGTTTGTACCTAAAATATTATGTAGGTAACAAACAGGAAGGGTCCCAGAACTGATCCCACTGGTCACAGGCTTCCAATAATGAAAGCAACTTTCCTCCATTATAAAGTCAATTTTTAGAGTATATTAAATGTGTGTAAACCACATTATAAAGCAGTCTAGTATCCAATTTGCCACCTTGATTGGATCCCTTGTGTTCTAATCTTATTGAGCAATTTTTCATGTGAGACCTTGTCTAAGGTTTTACTTAAGTCCAGTGAAGAAATCAACTGCACTGCCCTTATTAATATATTTTATTACCTCTGTAAAATTCAATTAATTTGGTCTGAAGATCTTCCCTAACAAAGTCACGCTGGATACCTTTGATTTACCCCTGCTGCAGAATATTGTCCAGCTATTTCCTTACCCTACCTGACATCAGGCTTTGTCTGCCACAGTTCATGAGCAAAGGTGATGCATTTGTTGTCCTCCAGTCACTTGGGACCTCACCTTGGCCAAAGAAGGTGTAAAAATCTCTGTCAGGACTTCAGCAATCTCTTCCCTTACCTCCCAGAGCCTAATCAGGCTGGGGTGATTTACCCACCTTTCAGTCTGCTAAGACATCTAATAACTCCTTTTTTAATGATAACTAGAATCTCACTCTGCTCCTCTCTGAATTCTCCAGCTACATTTTATTTCTCTTCAGTTGATATATATACAAAGTATTCATTTAAAACATCACCAGCATACTGTGACTGCATACATGGATTGCCCCTTTGTCCAGCTATCTTCCCGGCTATTCTCTTGCAGTTAATATAAAATACTTGTAAAATGCTTTGAGGGTTTCCTTCATCCTGTAGTCCAATGATGTTATGTGTTCCTCGTTGCCATCCTAAGTTCATTTGGAAGTGCTTACCCTACACTTTACTGAAGGGCCTCCCGATTAATATTTGCTATTGGCTTCCTCTCATGTTTTATTCAACCCTCAATTTCTCTTAGGATTCCCTGAATTTGCTGACTTTACCTTTCACCATTACAGAAAAAATCTTTGGCCCTGAACTCCCTTTATTTCATTTTTGTATGAGCCTCGCTAGCTGGATTTCAGCGAGTTGACTTTGCTAGGTTCTGTATTATTATATTAAAATTTGTCTTCTCCCTATTGAATAACTACCTTGAAACTTGCAGTGAGATAGTCACTATCCCTGAAATGCTTTTCCAGTGACACATCATTACTTGTCCTTCTAGTTGTAATCCCCAACTACTACAAGCCCATTGCTCTTACAAATTGTCCTCGTCTGTATGCTGCAGTAATAGAATCCTTGATCAATACTGCAACACCAGCCCTTTTACCACCCTCTCTGTCATGCCTGCAAATTCTGTACCCCAGAATGTTGAATTGCCCTTCTTTCACCCTTATCTCTGTAATTGCAACTGTATAATATTTCCAAGTGCCTATCAGTGCCTTCCATTCTCTATTCATAGCGCTGTCTGAAATGCCTACTTAACTGACTCAAGTTTTGTTCTATATATGACACTACCTCCCCACCAGCTGTACCAACTCTGTGTCTTATCTTTGCCAAATTAGTTTAAACTTTCCCCAACAGCCCTAGCAAACCACCTGCAAAGATGTTGGATACATTCTTGGACAACTGCCCAAGATGCCAAAGAGTTTTCTGCTGAAACCTGAAAATGTGCCTGTTGGCAGCAATGCAAGTAAAACTGTACACCAGCCAGATCGAAAAAAAGGGGGGCGGGTAACACCTTCAATACAAAAATAAAATATTTTTCATGACACCATATGTCATTTGTTTTGAAAAGGCATATTATTTCCAGTGCTTTCTTTGAATAAAGTATATGCATTTAAAAAATTAGTTCATGTAATTTAATAAGGATCACTTTGGACTTCTGTTAACTCAGAACTCACCCTTTGCCTTTGTATTCACTGTTGAGACAGTTTCTTTTGTAATTCTTCAGTTGTTTTCTCGAGAGAATAAATTTTTCAGTGGCACTTTATGGAAGTTTGAAATTGCAGGATTCTTTCAAGCCTTTTTTACTTGAGGAAAGGGAATTTATGTTCATATAAATATTTATCACAATTCAGAACATATCTGTACATTTTGAGAATAGTAGCTTTCTATCACAGTTTAGGAAATAGAGCTGTTAATAACGAATTTCATCATAATTTTCCATATGTTTACCATTTATTGAAAATTTGAAATACAGTATAGTTTTGTGCATCTTCAGTGCAGCATTGAAGTCCCTTCTTGCTTCTAGAATTCCAAACAATGGTGAGCATGAATTCAGAATCATAAAATCATTTTGGTACAGAAGAAAGCCATTTGAACCATTGGTTTTATGTCAGCTTTTAACAGAGCAAACAGTCTCATTCCCTACTTTTTCCTTGTGCATCTATAGAATAATTCCTTTGAGGCCTTTTTAAATTCGTTTTTGAAAAACCCTAGGCTCTATTCAAAACCTTTCATTTTCCTGATATTCTAGAAACATAGAAAACCTACAGCACAATACAGGCCCTTCGGCCCACAGAGTTGTGCCGAACATGTCCCTACCTTAGAAATTACTAGGTTTACCTATAGCCCTCTATTTTTCTAAGCTCCATGTACCTATCCAAAGGTCTCTTAAAAGACCCTATCGTATCTGCCTCCACCACCGTTGCCGGCAGCCCATTCCACACACTGACTACTCTCTGCTTAAAAAACTTAACAAGATCACAAGACAAAGGAGCAGAAGTAGGCCATTCGGCCCATCGAGTCTGCTCTGCAGCTCCCCCATGAGCTAAATATTCACCCATCTAGTTCCAATTTCCGGCTTTTTCCCCATATCCCTTGATACCCTGACTAATTAGATACCTGTCAATCTCCTCCTTAAACACCCTCAATGATCGGGCCTCCACAGCTGTATGTGGCAACGAATTCCACAAATCCACCATCCTCTGGCTAAAAAAATTTCTCCTCATCTCTGTTTTAACTGGGTACCCTCCAATTCTAAGACTATGGCCTCTTGTCCTGGACTCACCCACCAAGGGAAACAACCTTTCCACATCTACTCTGTCCAACCCTTTCAACATTCAAAATGTTTCTGTGAGATCCCCTCTCATTCTTCTGTACTCTAATGAATACAGTTCAAGAGCCGACAAACGCTCCTCATATGTTAGCCCCTGCATTCCAGGAATCATCCTCGCAAATCTTCTCTGAACTCTCTCCAACATCAGTACATCCTTTCTAAGATAGGGGGCCCAAAACTGCACACAGTATTCCAAATGAGGTCTCACTAATGCCCCATAGAGCCTCATCAACACCTCCTTACTCTTATACACTATTCCTCTTGAAATGAGTGCCAACATATCATTCACTTTCCTTACCGCCGATCCAACTTGGTGGTTAACCTTTAGGGTATCTTGCACGAGGACCCCCAAGTCCCTTTGCACTTCCGATTTTTGAATTTTCTCCCCATCTAAATAATAATCTGCCTGATTATTTCTTCTTCCAAAATGTACAACCGTACATTTGTCAACGTTGTATCTCATCTGCCGTTTCTTTGCCCACTCTCCTAAACTGACTAAGTCTCTCTGCAACCTTTCCATTTCTTCAACATTTCCTGCTCCTCCACCTATCTTGGTGTCATCCACAAACTTAGCCACAAAACCATTTAATCCATAATCCAAATCATCGATATACATCGTAAAAAGAAGCAGCCCCAACACCGACCCCTGCGGAACACCACTAGTAACCGGCAACTAATCAGAATAGGATCCCTTTATTCCCACCCTTTGCTTTCTGCCTATCAGCTAATGCTCCACCCATTTCAATATCTTTCCTATAATTCCATGGGCTCTCATCTTATTAAGCAGCCTCATATACGGCACCTTATTGAAGGCCGTTTGAAAATCCAAATACACAACATCCACAGCCTCTCCCTTGTCAATCTTATTCAAGATTACCTCAAAAAATTCCAATAGGCTGGTGAGGCAGGATCTTCCCTTCATGAAACCATACTGGCTCGGTCTATCTTGTCATGCACCTCGAGCTATTTCATAACCTCGTCCTTGAGGATTGACTCCAATATCTTTCCAACTACCGATGTCAGACTAATAGGTCTGTAATTTTCTTTTTGCTGCCTCCTTCCTTTCTTAAATAGCAGAGCTACATTTGTGACCTTGCAGTCCTCCGGAACCATGCCAGAGTCTATTGATTCCTGGAAGATCATTTCCAATGCTTCCACAATCTCCAAAGCCACCTCCTTCAGAACTCTTGGGTGCACCTCATCTGGACCGGGAGAGTTATCTATTCTTAGTCCACTTAGCTTCCCAAGCACTTTCTCTCTATTAATCTTGACTGTACCTAATTCTATTCCCTGATACCTCTGGCTATCAGGTATTTTGCTCATGTCTTCCACTGTGAAGACTGATGCAAAATACTCATTGAGTTCCTCTGCCATCTCTTTGTTATCCATTATAATTTCTCCAGCATCATTTTCAATCAGTCCCGTATCTACCTGTGTCACTCTTTTACTCTTCATATATTTAAAAAAACTCTAGTATCCTTTTTTATGTTAATCGCCAACTTCCTTTCATAATTCATATTTTCTTAACTAATGACTTTCTTAGTTTCCTTCTGTAAGTTTTTAAAGGTCTTCCAGTCCTCATTTTTCCCACTAATTTTTGCTTCCTTGTACACCGTTGCTTTTGCTTTTATTTTTGCCTTAACCTCTCTCGTTAGCCACATTTGTGCCATTTTTCCATTCATGATTTTCTTTTTTCTTGGAATATATTTTTCCTGCATTTTCCTTATTTCTTGTAGGAATTTCATCCAATTCTGCTCTGCCGTCCCTCCATTTAGCTTACTTTTCCAATCGACTTGGGCCAGTTCCTCTCTCATACCACTGTAATTTCCCCTGTTCCACTGAAATATTGATACACCTGATACCAGCTTCTCCTTTTCAAATTTGAAACTGAACTCAATCATATTATGATGACTACTTCCAAGGGGTTCCTTTACCTCCAGCTCCCTATTCGCCTCAGATTCATTACACAGCACCTAATCCAAAACAGCCGGTCCCCTGGTAGGCTTCTGGACAAGCTGCTCCAAAAAGCCATCCTGTAGGCATTCTACAAATTCCCTCTCCTGAGATCCATTACCTTCCTGACTTTCCCAATCCACTTTCATATTAAAATCCCCCATAATTATCTTGACATTTTCCTTCTGACATGCTTTTTCTATTTCCAGCTGCAACTTGTAGTCCACATCCCGGCTGCTGTTTGGAGGCCTGTATATAACTGCTATTAGTGTCTTTTTACCCTTGCCATTTCTTAATTCTACCCATAAGGATTCTACCTCTTCTGATCCTATGTCCCTTCTTTCTATTGATTTGATATCGTTACTTACCATCAGGACCACGCCACCCGCTTTACCTACCTTCCTATCTTTCCTGTACACTGTGTATCCTTGGATATTCAGCTCCAAATCACATCCATCATTTAGCCATGACTCGGTGATGGCCACAATGTCATATCTTTTAACCTGCAGCTGTGCAACAAGGTCATCCACTTTATTTCTAATGCTGCGTGCATTTAAGTACAGTACATTTAGATCAGTATCTGTTGCCAATTTTGCTATATTTCTATTTTGCTATATTTCTAACTTACCCCTGACATCTCTGTATCTACTCCCAAGCACCTTAAAACTGTGCCCTCTTGTGGCAGCCATTTCAGCCCCTCTGACAATCCATACGATCAATGCCTCTCATCATCTTATACACCTCTATCAGGTCACCTCTCATCCTCCATCACTCCAAGGAGAAAAGGCCAAGTTCACTCAACCTGTTTTCATAAGGCATGCTCCCCAATCCAGGGAATATCCTTGTAAATCTCCTCTGCACCCTTTCTATGGTTTTCACATCCTTCCTGCAAAGGGGTGGCTAGAATTGAGCACAGTACTCCAAGTGGGGTCTGACCAGGGTCCTATATAGGGTCCTATATAACTGCGATATTACCTCTCGGCTCTTAAATTCAATTCCACGATTGATGATGGCCAATACACGGTACGGCTTCTGAACCACAGAGTCAAACTGCGTAGCTGCTATGGACTCGGACCCCAAGATCCCGCTGATCCTCCACACTGCCAAGAGTCTTGCCATTAATACTATATTCTACCACCATATCTGACCTACCAAAATGAACCACTTCACACTTATCTGGGTTGAACGCCATCTGCCACTTCTCAGCCCAGTTTTACATCCTATTTATGTCCCACTGTAACCTCTGACAGCCCTCCACACTATCCACAACACTCCCAACCTTTGTGTCATCAGCAAACTTACTAACCCATCCCTCCACTTCCTCATCCACGTCATTGATAAAAATCACAAAGAGTAAGGGTCCCAGAACAGATCCCTGAGGCACACCACTGGTCACTGACCTCCATGCAGAATATGACCCGTCTACAACCACTGTTTGCCTTCTGTGGGCAAGCCAATTCTGGATCCACAAAGCAAGGTCCCCTTAGATCCCATACCTCCTTACTTTCTCAATAAGCCTTGCATGGGGTACCTTATCAAATGTCTTGCTGAAATCCATATACAGTACATCAACTGCTCTTCCTTCATCAATGTGTTTATTTGCATCCTCAAAAATTTCAGTCAGGTTCGTAAGGCACAACCTGCCTTGACAAAGCTATGCTGACTATTCCTATCATATTATACCTCTCTAAATGTTCATAAATCCTGCCTCTCAGGATCCTCTCCATCAACTTACCAACCACTGGAGTAAGACTCAGTGGTCTATAATTTACTGGGCTATGTCTACTCCCTTTCTTGAATAAGGGAACAACATCTACAACCCTCCAATCCTCTGGAACCTCCCCCGTCCTCATTGATGATGCAAAGATCATCGCTAGAGGCTCAGCAATCTTCTACCTCACCTCTCACAGTAGCCTGGGGCACATCTCATCCAGTCCTGGTGACTTATCAAACTTGATGCTTTCCAAAAGCTCCAGCACATCCTCTTTCTTAATATCTACATGCTCCAGCTTTTCAGTCCACTGCAAAGTCATCACTACAATCACCAGCAACACACTTAAAAGTTGCTGGTGACGCAGCAGGCCAGACAGCATCTCTAGGAAGAGGTGCAGTCGACGTTTCGGGCCGAGACCCTTTGTCAGGACTAACTGAAAGAAGAGCTAGTAAAAGAATTGAAAGTGGGAGGGGGAGGGGGAGGGGGAGATCCAAAATGATAGGAGAAGACAGGAGGGGGAGGGATGGAGCCAAGAGCTGGAAAGTTGATTGGCAAAAGGGATGTGAGAGGATAATGGGACGGAGGCCCAGGGAGAAAGAAAGGGGGGAGGGCTGAAGCCCAGAGGATGGGCAAGCAGTATAGTGAGAGGGACAGAGGGAGAAAAAGGAGAGAGAGAAAAATAATATATATATATAATAAAAAAAACGGATGGGGTACGAGGGGGAGGAGGGGCATTAACGGAAGTTAGAGAAGTCAATGTTCATGCCATCAGGTTGGAGGCTACCCAGACAGAATATAAGGTGTTGTTCCTCCAACCTGAGTGTGGCTTCATCTTGACAGTAGAGGAGGCCGTGGATAGGCATATCAGAATGGGAATGGGACGTGGAATTAAAATGTGTGGCCACTGGGAGATCCTGCTTTCTGTGGCAGACAGAGCGTAGGTGTTCAGCCAAATGGTCTCCCAGTCTGCAGACTTCTCTAACTTCTCTAACATTGACTTCTCTAACTTCCGTTAATGCTCCTCCTCCCCCTCGTACCCCATCCATTATTTATTTATTATATATATATATTCTATTTCTCTCTCTCTCCTTTTTTGTCCCTTTGTCCCTCTCACTATACTGCTTGCCCATCCTCTGGGCTTCACCCCTCTCCCTTTCTTTCTCCCGCGTCCTCGTGTCCCATTATCCTCTCATATCCCTTTTGCCAATCAACTGTCCAGCTCTTGGCTCCATCCCTCCCCCTCCTGTCTTCTCCTATCATTTTGGATCTTCCCCTCCCCTCCCACTTTCAAATCTCTTACTATCTCTTCTTTCAATTAGTCCTGATGAAGGGTCTCGGCCCGAAACATCGACTGTACCTCTTCCTATAGATGCTGCCTGGCCTACTGCGTTCACCAGCAACTTTTATGTGTGTTGCTTGAAATTCTAGCATCGGCAGATTTCCTCCTGTTTGTGTTTTTAAAACTACAGTCACCAAGGTCCTTTTCCATAGTGAATACTGAAGTAAAGTATTCATTAAGTACCTCTGCTATTTCCTCCGGTTCCATACACATCTTCCCACTGCCACACTTGACAGGTTCTATTCTTTCACGTTCTATCAAATTTTCTCAAGTTTTGCTGCAGTTAGAACATCCAAATCTCTTCCAGTCTAACCCTTTGCTGAATGTTCCTCTCCCTTGGAACTATTTGTGTAAATCTTCTGTGCTCCCACTGTGGCATCATGACATTCTTTCTGAAGTTAAGTGACCAGAATTGGACCCCTTAGTCTAGTTGTGGCCTAACTGGTGGTTAATAAAGATTGAACAATGCCTATATACTTTTGTATCTTTTCTCTCTATAACATAAAAATCTTACATGCTTTACTAATTGCACTCTCAACTATTTTGTCATGCTCAAATACATACAGTATGTACTTAAACAGCCAGTGCTGCCTTCTGTTCTTTCTTTTAAATATATATTGTATCTCCACATTCTTTCTGCCAATGTGTGTCATTTCACACTTCTCTGTATTTATTCTCTTCTGCCACTTGGCTGCCAATTCTGCCAGTTTATATGTGCCCTGTTACGATTCTGTTTTGCTTTTTTTCACAGTTTCAGGCTTCAATGAAAAGTCTTTAACCTGAAATATTAACTATGTTTCTCTTTCCACAGATGCTGCCTGACCTCCTAAGTGTTTCTATCATTCTGTTTTTTTTAAATTGTTAATGAATTTTCAATGATATTTTGTTAGGTAGCAGTGCAGTTTTACCATGCAGGTCACTGACAGTGGTATTTAGATTTCTGTTAATGTCATCACTGAAAGGAAGGCGCTTTAGTTGTTCTTTAGGCTTATAAAAGTAGGTATTTTATTCTTGAATAGGTGTAAGATATATAAATTTCAGTTTTTATTTCTAATTCCGTTTTAATCACTAAAGCATAATCAAAATTATTTTCATTTTTAGCTGAAGCAACCTACACTCAGTGCCAAAGGAACAGAATCTGGTTGTTCACAGAAACCTTCACTGATTGAGTCAGTAAAGGCACCAAAATCAATGTTTGAAGATGCTGAACAAATTTTGCGAAAGGTGCAAATGAACAAGAAATTTATTGAAGAAAATCTTGAAGCAATTGTTAGAGCAAAGGACCATTCTTCATTATATTCAATAATTGACTCCTTAACTGCAAACAGGTATGGAATTACCAGTGTGATGACTTGGAGCAATGTAGTTTTGATGCTTTGTTGGTAAAGGTGTTTTTTTCTGCCTGGTGAAAGTTGCTGATTAATGTTTGCTATTGGTAGAAACCTACAAGACTTAGATTATGATTGTCCGAACTTAGTTAATCAAATGTTCTTATAGTGTATAAACTGGAGATCTTCCTCTTAACATTTGAAACCAGGTCTCTGAGAAGAAAACAACCATTTAACATTTTTATACCCTTAATTAATCCTGTTTTGAGTTTAAGAAAAAAAATCAGAACTGTGATACTGTTGTTACCAATGATTGCTTCTCTCACTGATACAGATTTCTTTTTACATTTTCATCTCTACTTTGCCCCAAAATATATTGTTTTCCATTGCTGTACATTGATTTTATTAGCCACAAAGTTGGCTGTGCTTGTAGGTAAAAAGCTAACAGAATGCCAAGCATGAATGTAGCAAGCTGTAGCAAACATAAGCTGTAGATTAGGTGCTAGAAGCTTTCCAGAATTATAGTACTTTGAGCTTTATACTCTCTGGAAAGCAATGTAGGGTAATGTAAAGGGTGGAAGCATATGCATAGTTCACAACCACTGATACTGAGTTGGAGTTCACTTTAAGAGGCAGTAAGACCATAAGAGTGTTTAGGTATGGTGAATTTCTGTTGAACTTATGCTCCCCTTGTATGGTGCCCTTGAAGGCAATGCTCCTGGTCACATGCTTGACTGGTCAGCGAACATGAGCAGAGCATTTGATGATGACATCAACAAGCTCTTTCCAACGTGACCCTACTGGTGCACTCGCTCCCCAATGCCATTACTACCCATAGCCATTACTACTGATGCTTCACACTATGCTGTGGGCGCTGTGCACAAGCAATTGGTTGGAGGCATGTGGTAGCTGCTTGCCTTCTTCAGCCAGAAGCTCCGTCTCCGTGAAAGGAGTACAGCACATTTGACTGCGAGTTTCTCTACCTCTATCTGGTTGTCATTTTTATTTTCTACTAGTGGATCACCATTTCACAATATTTATTGACCACAAACCCTTCATGCACGTGTTGGCCAATATATCAGACCCTTGGTCTGCACGGCAGCAACGCCATCTGGACTACATACAACACACGACATACAACACATCTAGGGAAAGATAATGCCATGGCTGAATGCCTCTCGTGGCCAGCTGTTGAGGCCATACACATATGGGTTGACTATGCTGGCATGGCAGCCGACCAAGCTGCTGACTCAGATGTCCAGGCTTACTGATCAGCAGTCATGGGCAATTCAGGGAAGCTGGCGTCTCTCTCCTGTGCGATGTCTCAACCACTTTCCCTTGCCCCATAGTGCCCGCAAACTGGAGGCACACTGTTTTTAACTCCTTTCATGACCTCCCGCACCCAGCCAAGGAGGCCTCAGAGAAACTGGTTTGTGTGGCATGCCTTTAGAAGGGAAGTGTAATTGGACTGTAGCCTGTGTTGGGTGTCAGCAGGTGAAAATTAATCGTCATGTTTGGGCACCATTGGCACCTTCTGAGGTCCCTCTGCGACGGTTTGATCATGTCAATATGGACCTTGTTGGCCCTCTTATCCCTCCCATGGTTTTATGCACCTCCTTAACATGGTGGACTGGAGCACTAGGTGGCCAGAGGTCATCCTTCTAGCATCGATGAGGGCTACAAATGTGGTTTAGATGTTCATCAGCACCTGTGTTGTTTGGTTTGGCACTCCATCTGATTTTTCCTCTGATCGTGGTCCCCAATTCACATCAGACCTCTGGGCTGTGATGGCCCAGAGCCTTGGTGTTAGTTTACATCACACCATGGCATATCACCAACTGTCCAATGGTTTCTGTGAGCAGTTTCATCGCTCCTTAATGGCTGCTCTGAGGGCATCCCTGATGGATGAGTGCTGGCATGATCTTCTCCTGTGGGTCTGTTGAGACTTAGAATGGCTCCAAAGGAGGACCTGCGGTCATTTGCGGCTGAGTTGGTATACAGGGATCCGTTACAAGTGCTAAGTGATTTTGTTTCTGACACCATGATTGGTTGGTCAGCCTGTCAGCAGTGTTCAGCCGTGTCCAGTGAACTCAGTTCCTTTTTACCTCTTCCCAACTTCCATCATGGCGTACAGCTCTTTTTGGTTCCTGTTAAACAACTTTCGTTTTCGTCCGCCATGATGCACATTAACATCCCCTTAGTCCCTGTTACATACCCCGTAACTGGGTTGCCAAACCAGCAGAAATGGACCACTAGTTGGAGTCTGGATTACTGGAAGCTAATAAAGGTTTATTAAAGAAATAAGTAACACAGTACTCTAATCGTACGGATATAAATGCAACAGGTTAGCAATGATAAAACACACATGTACACAGAACTAGGGTATTAGGAATCAATCAAGCTCTATCGCTGTCTAGGGGTAAAATGATCAGTCTCAAGTGATGCAGAGTTCAGTTCAGTTTATTACAGTTCGCAGTAATCGCTGTTGTGCTGTTGGAGAGAGAGAGAGAGAGAGAGAATGCAAATTTGATTCAGCAGAACTTTGATGTTCACAGGTGGTTTTGGGCAGACCCTTTTATGTCTTCTGTGGTCACCAACTGTGACCCCTCCGTTCCAGATACGACCGTTCTTCCGCGGTGAACCCGGCACCCAGGCAAGGGCGGACACACACACCAGGTTCCCACCGATCGTACCCTTTTCACCCTGTGCGTCTACGGCCCGTTCCCGCGAACCAGACCTCCAACACTCACCAACTTGTGGGGGCACACCGCTCTTCCAGGGTCTCGTTATCTCGTGATCTCATGGTGTGTCGTGCCTTAGCGAACTTGTTCTTTTTATCCCCCTGCTGGGCTATCACCTGTCCATCAAACTTCAAACAGTTCAGGTTCAAAGCAACCGGTCTGTCAATACTCTGAATTGTGTCTCTTTTCGTTATCTCTCTCCTCTCTCATTAACATCTTGAACGTTTCTCCATTTGTCTCCCTTATCTCTCTCATCTCTCTCATCAGCATCAATCGTCTGATAACTTGGTTTGTCATCACATCTCCCTTATGATGGTCCACTCCACATTTTGAAACAGACAGAAAAAGTCTTTTATCATAGATAGGAGGGGTAAACGGGAATGCACTTCAGTAGATCACCTTAAACCGGCCCACCCAGAGTGGGAGGATTCTGCTACCATGCACTTGGCATCATGACATGACCATGAGCATATCAACGCACCTGTTCAAGCCAGAGGCACATGCTGTTCCTCCACCCATGGATCGTAGGACTCGAGCCGGCCTGATTGTCTAAGTGCCGGACAGGCTCACAATGCCGGTTTTAGTGAATTCGGGGGGTGGGGTGGTGGGGGCTGCATAAGGTGGAAATAATGCATAATTCACAACCAATGACGTTGAGTTGGGGTTCACTAGGAGGCCGGTCTGACATGATGACTTAATGACGTGGTTTTTTACCGTGCTTTATGCTCTGCAATTGGTTGACAATAAAGTGAATTATTATGGTTTCCCTTAAACTTAAAATTCCTCCATTTTATTTATGAAACCTACAACAATAACAATGCATGACGTGTGATTGGCAATCATCAAATGCAACATAACCACATTTTGTGTAGCTGGGTGAGAAAATAACCAGTCTAATCTCTCATGGTTGCAAGTATAATTGGAAACCAGAGGTTCATCCAACTATAGTTTCCCTGTATCAATGGCTGTTCTCAGACACCTGGTATACTTCTTACCTCTTGAAGGTAGTTGACCTCCCTTGTCCTTAGTTCATCTGTGTGGCACGGCTTTTTGTATTGATGTGTCTCTAAGGAGTTCATTGGAATGGAATTCATCCACTGACCATCCTTGGGTTAAGAACGCCCAGCTTATGAACACTTATGTATAATAATATACTCCCATAATATTATTAAATTCAAAAATATGACATGGATGTGTACATTTATTCCAATGAACATCAGAACTAGTTTCCTCTGCTTCTTCATTTATAGTGATTGTTCTTTCTCATCAGTCCTGTGTGCCTCTAATGCCATTCATCACAATACCTTGGGGATATGATTACTATTTGGACTTATTTTTGTCTCCTTTCCAATTTATGGACAAAATCAACTTATGAATATCTATAAAAATGGAACATGTTCATTAAAAGGATGATCCTTTGTCACCTGTCTCAAGGCTGCCTCATTTATATCAATAAGACTGCTGGCCAAATGATCCAGATGGCACAGTGTTTATGTTGCATTTACTCTATCCCACTATTGAACAACTGTGTCTGTATATGTGCACATGTTGAGAAACCGATCATTGTATTGTATATTGTAGTACAGGCCGACCTTCACTAACCTGGCAGCATTGGGACCTGAGGAGTGCCGGATTAGTGAAAATGCCGAATTACAGAAGGATCGCATTAAGCATAATCAGTGCCGGATTATCGAAGGAACTGGATTACAGGTAGTCGGATTAGTGAAGGTCGACCTGTAATAAGTTTTTAAGCCACTTTTGTTGAGTGGCTACCTGCTGGGAAATGACTGTGCAGATTGGTGATAATATCTCTTCCTCGCTGATGATCAACACTGGTACACCTCAGGGGTGTGTACTTAGCCCACTATTCTACTCCCCCTATACCCATACAACTGTGTGGCTAGGCACAGCTCAAATACCATCTATAAATTTGCTGATGATACAACTATTGTTGGTAGAATCTCAGATGGAGATGAGAGGGCGTACAGGAGTGAGATATACCAGCTGGTTAGGTGGTGTTGCAGTAACAACCTTGCACTCATTGTCAGTAAGATGAAAGAGCTGATTGTGGATTTTAGGAAGGGTAAGAAGAGGCAATTTAAACCAATCCTCATAGAGGGATCAGAAGTGGAGAGAATGAGCAGTTTCAAGTTCCTGGGTGTCAAGCTCTCTGAGGATCTAACCTGGTCCCAGCATATCAATGCAGCTATAAAGAAGGCGAGACTGTGGCTATATCTCAGTAGGAGTTTGAAGAGGAACATACTGGTGATAATAAATCTGAAAATTCTGAAAATGCAGCTGTTACCTCAGTATAGAATGATCCTTGTTTGAACCACTGCATCTTGTGATTTCAAAAACATTTGAATCTTGATTCTATCACTTCAATATAGGTTGGTTCTTGTTTATAAATATCCTATATAGATTTCCTAACATAGGACTATCAATTGCAGATTCCTCTTCTTCTTACAACTTATTTGGTATTTAATTAAATTTAGTCAGTTTTTTATGATTTTCTGTTGATTCAGATTCCCTAGTAATTTTCTATAAAATGTAAATATTTCTAAAGCCAACAAAGCAATTTATTGGCAGAGTTTGGCTATCCAAATATTAATAAGATTTCCACACCAATGACAACTGTTTAAGTGTTCAAAAATCAGAGAGCAACTGTGAGTCTTAGAATTGTCATTGTATATAAAATGATACCCCCCCCACCCAAAAAAACAATTGTTTTTATATCTGACTATGTTTTTTACTGTGTGCTTTTTACTTTTCTTTACTCATCTGTATTCTCTTCGGTTGGAAATAAATTCACAAATAGAATTCACATAATGTTGTAACATCCTCAGCTATCCTACTGAATTTTGATTGCCACACTAGCAGTCTTATTCTCTTAAAAACAGATCCACAGTGTCACCTGAAGCACTAAATTAAAATTTGGTAATTGAGTTACTTTGCTGTAGCAATTAATTTCTAAAGTACTTTAGATAGTTTATTGCTTTCCTCTTTGAAACATAGTCATTTAGTATTTTTTTCTTTTCACTTATAACTTGGATTAAAAAGTCCAAGCAGACTTAAGTTAACTTCCATTACATTTGAAAAGGAATTACATTGAAGATGGAGATTGAGTATACTTAGATAACTTCTTTAAATTTTGTTGCCCTTATCCTGATGACAGCAGAAGGTGCAGTACTGGAAGGTGTCACTAAAGTAACCCCAGTGAGTTGTGACATGTTGGTTAAAAGATTTGGTTATAATGCATCTTGAAAGTTTAGCTAAAGGAATGCTTTTAAGGAACATTGAATTCAAATTTTATCACTTCAATGTCACACATGAAAAAGATCTTGCAAACAGTGTTTTGAGGATCACATTTTCTGAATATGATCATAGGAGGAATGTTAGAAAGGATAAATTGGTTGTAGCTTAACAGGAGTTCCCTGCTCAGCCTGTCATTTTTATATTTCCTGAGTGCAGCTGGAATCAGTTGAATTAATTCAAAAATAATTCAAATTTGCCTGCTCAGATCAGTCTTAGAACACTTGGGAGCTTTTTGTAATTATTCTCCTCCAACACTAACATAAATTCATCTTTATTAAAGTGACTACAGTTTAAATTCCTCTTACATTCCCACAGATTATGCTTACCTGTGAAACCCGGTTATTTTTTATATAACACAGACTAGATTGACCAGCCAGAGATAGCATTGTTGTTCTTTGTAGTCCAGAGACACTGCTAGAAAGGTGTTTCTTTGCTGTAGCCAGCAGTTTCTGTCTTCCTTCTTTGGTTGATTATCCTAGTGATATTAAACCCTTGTAGTTCTATACAATCTGTAGTTACTGCAATTTGAGGACGCTATCAAACAAAATGCAAAATCTCTTGTAGTTAGAAATTGTTGTGCTGAAACTTGTACCTATGAATTGTATACATTTAAAAATATTCTTGTGATGAAATGTGAAAGGTGGCTGTGATTAATCAAAAGGAAACACAAAAAAGGCAAAAATCACAAGATATTGCTTAGTATTGATCTCTGTGAGCCCATATTTTAAATACAGTTTGTCCAAAGTCCGGTTTGAAGTCCATTCCAATTGAACAAGGAGCTATGAAGCCCAGTCTACAAGGATAGAAAGTATCAGACACAAAATGCTGGAGGAACTCAGCAGGCCAGGCAGCATCTATGGAAAAAAGTACAGTTGATGTTTTGGGCTGAAACCTGTTGAGTTCCTCCAGCATTTTGTGTGTGTTGCTTGGATTTCTAGTATCTGCAGATTGACTCTTGTTTATAGAAAGTATCAGTTATGCTAAGTCAATATCTTATTGAGAATTGTGCTATTACTAAGTTCCTTTTTTTTTTGCAACTTATAGCTCTAAAACTGTTATCCTACGTTCTTATGTATGTTTACTGAAATCAGTAACATTCATTGCAAATATGGAATCTCTGTAGTTTTCATATTGTTTCAAATGTAGCATGCTTTGGTGCAATTATTTTACATTGCATTGAAAGAGAGAATAGTTGCTTCATCTCAGACGGAATTCACTTTAGCAAGTGGATACAAGTTTTAGTTCTATGTACTTAAATTGCTGAAGTCTATTGTAGCTTCCAGTGCAAAAGTTTGAATTTAAGGCAAATAATTGCTTTAAAGTTTGTTGGAGATTTATTTGTCCACAGAGATAAATACCAAAGTCTCATTGGATCACCGTCAGCTAACAGATTAGGAAGTCACTTCAAGCAAAAGCCAAGGAAGGATTGAGTCGTCTTGAATTTGAATAACTCAGTGGCAGCGATATCACCTTCAGTGCATGCCAGGATTGCTTGATGTTTCCCGGCTTAGTCTGCTATTACCAACAATAATGAACTCCAGAAGATGTAAGAAAATTGCTCTAAAGCAAAATAGAATTTCAGATGTTTGTTAAATTCAGAAAGAACAGCTTGAATATTTTAATGCACACATGGAATGCAAAGTCCTGACATTAGGCCCAGATGATGCAAATGTTCAAGCAACAATCCATCATCGATATCTGTATATTGATTTGCCATTAGCAAGCTAATACACATGCGCAAATAAAACCAGAAAATGCTAGGGATAATCAACAGTTTTGGGCTGTATTTGTCAAGAGAACACAATTACTTTTCAGGTACCTGCTGTATAAGCCCAGTATGTTCTGCTTTTATTTAAGATTTCTATCATTTATAATTCTGGACTTGTCCAAAGGAAGTTAAGATTGCCTCCTTCATGTCAATTCTAATGACTACATACAAACATCTTTACCAGTTTTATTGCCCAGTGACAACACATGCACACTGAGTAATTTCTTCAATAAAAACAGTATAAATAAGCCAATTCTAAAATCTGCAGACAAGTCATTGGAAACTCCATGTTGTCAATATCGTCCACATCAGAAAGCGGAAAAGGAAATGTGATTATGTACGATTGTGAAATATACTTAACGTGCCAATGAGCAGAGGGTGACAACCTTTTGTGTGCAGTTTAACTTCCTTTGTGCGCTAGTAGCAAAAGGTGTGTGTGCGTACACCATACACCTTAGGAGGTACATTGGAATCTAGGACCAGAGGACACAGCTTCATAGTACAAAGAGGTTCCTTCAGAACAGAGATGAGGAATTTCTTTAGCCAGAGTGCAGTGAATTTGTGGAATTTGTTGCCACAGGTGGCTATATGGAGGCCAAGTCATTGGGTATATTTAGTGCAGAGGGTGATTGGCTCTTCATTTCTAAGAGCATCTATTGTTACAGGAGGAAGTTAGGAGAATTGAAGTTGAGAGGGATAATAATTCAGCTATGATGAAATGATGGAGCCTACCCAATGGACCAAATAGCCTAATTCTCTTCCTATATTATGATCTTTATGGTCCTGATACTTCTGCCACTATTTTCATTATTAAGAGCTGAAATTCACATACGTGTGAGCAAAGTTATTAAATTAACATGCTGCATTACATAGGCGCATGGACTTTAACTCTTTTATGATGATCAAGTATTGTTTTCTCAAATTTTCTCAAAGTTTGTATGATTTCCAGTTATGTATTTTTCAGCGAGCTGGAACTGGGTAAACATCAACATTGACATTGCAGACATTGCTCGGCTAGATCAACCGTGTTCTTAATTTTAATTTTTATTTAAAGATACATCATGGTAACAGGCTCTTCTGGTCCAATAAGCCCACACCGCCCAATTACACCCATGTAACCAATTAACCTTATAATCCGTATACCTTTAGAATGTGTGTGGAAACTGGAGCATCTGGAGGAAACCCACGCAGTCAAAGGGAGAATGTACAGACTCCTTGCAGACAGCAGCAGAACTGAATCCAGATTGTCTGCATTGTAATAGTGTTACACTAACCGTTATTTTGCTGTGCTGCCATTATAGAATGGCAGAGCAGACTCGATGGCCTTGGTGGCCTGCTCTTGCTCCTATTTCTTATGGTCTTATGTTCCCCACTTGCATATGTGTGAGTAGATTTATATATGGGCATTTTTGTCAGGTAGAATGTGGGTAGAGAGAGTCTGCTGCTTGGCTAATGAAAGTGGATTGATGAAGAAACAGCTCACCAGAGGGGATAGGAGTTCTGGCAGTTTTGTGCCAATCACAGTAAGTAAAATGAGAATGTTTGGGTAGGTGGCATCAGGATAATACAGGCTGAGCACCCCTTATCCGTGATGTTTGTTTCAAAGTGTTTTGGATTTTAGATTTCGCAATATTTGCGCTATATAATGAGACACCTTGGGGATGGGACCCAAGTCTAAACTCAAAATCCATTTACACTACATATACGGCTTATACACATATCCTAAAGGTAGTTTGATATAATATTTTTGATAATTTTATGCACAAAACAATAATGTGTATATTGAACCATCAGAAAGGTAAGCTATCACTACATTGGCTGCCCATGTGGGCAGTCAGTGGCTTTTTGTTATCACCATTGTTTCTAACTCTGAAATTATGTGTTACTGGTAAGCAGTCCTTGTCTTACACTTGTTCATCACACAAATAGTATCTACTGACACAGCCATTCAGAGTGTTATATCTTTATCAACGACAACTGTGGTAAACTCATCAAAGAATTTTTCTGCTGTGTTGTGATTACCGCAAATCTTTAAATCTGTTCTTAAATTTCTGCAAGCAGCCTGCTGAATATTCACAATTACCTTCAATCTTTAGTTCATCATGATGGATCTTTGCTGTTTCATGATCAGCATTCCGTTAAGCGACATATGTTCACTCCAGAACTGACAAATACAGGATTGAGAACCTCATTTTTCACTTTGTGCAGAGTTTTTCTATTTTTCAAGAACTTATGTTATTAAATGTGTGAGGTCACTTCTCAGAACTGTTTGTGGTGTGCAGAGTCCTATGTATGGTCTGGGAACCTTACCAGCACTTAGTGAAAATTTCCATTTGTAACATCAAAAAAACTTTGAATTTCGAAGACCTTTGGATTTTGGGACTTTGGATTTAAATACATAAATTGTTAAACAGTTTAATGTCAGTTTGTGTTTCTATTACACTTTTTAACAATTTCCACGACATTTTGGCCTGTTGAGGCAGCTGCTTAATTGAACCAAAATGTACTGTCCTAATATGTCCCAATTATCTGGAATCCATTGTCCTTTATAACTGCATAAGGGTCCTCTTGCGATGACAGTACCTTAATTTGCACAAACTATTGAATGCCACTTCCAGCAGCTGCTTTGACTGTCTATTTTAGGGTCTTTGCTAATTTTCTGCGTATATCACCAGTATGGCCCGGTAGTTTAGATGAAAATGATTACATATCACCAAGGTATAACTCATCCAGGTCTACTGTGTGTGATTTAAAATCCAAATCATTAAGTCTGAAGTTAGTTTTATTGAGACAGTGAAAGTGGAAATGATGGATGATAAAAACCAAATAATTGCTATATTTAAAGGCATCAACCCAAATATGGGTAAATACTACCACAATTAATATGAAAATATTACTGCCACAAGAACATAATAAACCAAAAAAAATCCAGATATTTATTAAATTTCATGATTGACATCACAGAATAGACAGGGCTGTAATAGAACCTTTATATCCAAGTTATGAAAACTACAAATTGCACAGGGAGGTATCCACGTTCCATTCCCATTCTGACATATCTATCCACGGCCTCCTCTACTGTAAAGATGAAGCCACACTCAGGTTGGAGGAACAACACCTTATATTCCATCTGGGTAGCCTCCAACCTGATGGCATGAACATCGACTTCTCAAACTTCCGCTAATGCCCCATCTCCCCCTCATACCCCATCCGTTATTTATTTATATACATACATTTTTTTTTCTCTCTCTCCTTTTTCTCCCTCTGTCACTCTCACTATAGCCCTTGCCCATCCTCTGGGCTTTTTTCTCCCCCTCCCCCTTTTCTTTCTCCCTGGGCCTCCTGTCCCATGATCCTCTCATATCCTTTTTGCCAATCACCTGTCCAGCTCTTGGCTCCATCCCTCCCCCTCCTGTCTTCTCCTATCATTTCGGATCTCCCCCTCCCCCTCCCACTTTCAAATCTCTTACTAGCTGTTCTTTCAGTTAGTCCTGACGAAGGGTCTCGGCCCAAAACGTCGACTGTACCTCTTCCTAGAGATGCTGCCTGGCCTGCTGCGTTCACCAGCAACTTTGATGTGTGAGACTCAGGTTCCATAGCTCATCGATCAGGACTGTAGGATTGATGGTGTTAAACACTGAGCTGCAGTCAACTAACAGCATCCTGCGATAGGTGTTGCATTGTCCAGCTGACGTAAGGCTTTGTGAAGAGCCATTGAATATAGAACATTGAACATAGAAATCTAGGGCCGGCTGGTAGCGCAATGACATCAGTGCCGGACTCTGGAACGGAGGTTCCCGGGTTCGAACCCAGCCAGGTCTGCTCCTGAGTACGCTTTCCATCTGTGCTGGGTTGAGTGTCAAGATCGCAACTTGACATCGTAAAATAAAGAGAAAAATACTGCAAAATGTCTGTGTGAGGAGTGGCGTGTCACACAGTCTCCTTGTAAAGGCGTGAAGAATACATCGTTCCGCCAACATTGCACATGCACGCAGATGCGCACGCATGCATGCACGCACACACCAAAGAAAGAACATAGAAATCTATAGCACATTACAAGCCCTTTGGCCCACAACGTTGTGTTGACCATGCAACCCACTTTAGAAACTGCCTAGAATTTCCCTGGCGCATAGCCCTCTATTTTTCTAAGCTCCATGTACCTATCTAAGAGGCTCTTAAAAGACCCTATTGTATCCGCTTTCACCACCGCCACTGGCAGTGCATTCCATGCACCCACCTCTCTGTGTGTGAAAAACTTACCCCTGACATCTCCTTGGTACCTACTACTAAGCACCTTAAAACTATGCCCACTCGTGTCAGCCATTTCAGCCCTGGGAAAAAGTCTCTGGCTATCCTCACGATCAATGCCCCTCATCATCTTATACAGCTCTATCAGATTGAAATCAGCTACAGATTGGCAAATATGACATTGTGGCCATCTCTGAAACTTGGCTAAAGGATGGCTGCCACTGGGAGCTTAACGTCCAAGGATAGACGGTATATCGGAAAGATAGGTTAGTCGGCAGAGGTGTGGCTCTGTGTATAAGAAATAATATTAAATCATCGGAAAGAGATGATACAGGATTGGAAGGTGTAGAGTCTCTGTGAGTTGAGTTAAGAAACGACAAGGGTAAAAGGACCCTAATGGCAGTTGTATACCATTAATATTATATTCTGTCTTCAAATTTGACCTACCAAAATGAACCACTTCGCACTTATCTGGATTGAAGTCAATCTGCCACTTCTCAGCCCAGTTCGGCATCCTATCGATGTCCTCAATCTCTAGACTATCAACAACACCCCCAACCTGTGTGTCATCAGCAAACTTACTAACCCACCCTTCTACTCCTTCATCCAGGTCATTTATAAAAATTATAAAGAAGAGGGGTCCCAGAACAGATCCCTTGTGAGTGAGTGCAACTGGACAATAGTTATTAAGGCATCTCACACTACTATTCTTGGGCACTGGTTTAATTGTTGCCCTTTTAAAGCAGGTGGGAATTCCAACCATAGGAATGAGAGGTCGAAAGTGTCCTTGAATACACCTGCCAGTTTGTAGAGACAAGTTTTCAGAGCCTTACCAGGTACTCCGTCTTATGAGGATTGACTCTCTTGAAAGGCAGCCTGACATCGGCCTCCGAGACAGAGATCACAGGGTCACTGAGTGCAGCACAGATCTTCACAGCTGTCATTATATTCTCCCTTTCAAAGCAGGCATAAAAGGCGTTGAGTTCATCTGGTAGGGAAGCATCACTGTTATCCATGCTAATGGAGTTTGCTTTGTAGGAAGTAATGTCCTGCAAATCCTGCCAGAGTTAACATGCATCCAACGTCACCTCCAACCTCTCGGTTTCTTCGCTCTTGAAAAAGTCATCCGCAAGTCATACCTGGTTTTTTTGCATAGGCCCGGGTTGCCAGACTTAAATGCCATAGATCTAGCCCTCAGCAGACGACGAACCTCCTGGTTCATCACTGGCTTTTGGTTTGGGAATGTCCAGCAGGTTTTTATAGTCACACAATCATCCACACAGGGCTTAATGAAGTTGGTAATAACTGTGGCATACTCATCCAAATTCGAAGATGAACCCCTGAATACAGTCCAGTCCACCAAGTCAAAGCAGTCCTGTAAGCTCTCCTGTGCTTCCCTTGTCCATATCTTGGTCTTCACTATTGGTGCTGCAGTTTTCAGTCTGCCTATGCTCACGGAATAGAAGTACAGTCAGGTGATCAGTCTTTTCTGGTGTAGCTGTGAAAGAGCATGGTAAGCACTCTTGATCTTAGTGCAACAGTGGTCCATTGTGGCTTCCTCACTGCAAGTGATTTATTGATGGTAATTATTTAATGACTTTTTCAAGCTGGCCTGGTTAAAATCTCCCAAAATGGTGGAGAAGGCATCAGGATGCGCCGTTTCGTGCATGCTGATCACATCTGTCCGATCATCTAGAGTCTGTTTAATATTGGTCTGAGGTGGAATGTGCATCACTACCAAAAAGGTCACTGAAATCTCCTGCGGCAGGGAGAATGGACGGCACTTAATTGCGAGGTATTCCAGATCTCATGAGCAAAATTGGGATGTCACTGATCCATTAGTACACCACGAGGAGTTGATCATGAGGCATACACCTCCACCACTCGACTGTCCTATCTTGATGGTGTCTGGTGAACCTGTCAATCTGAATTGCTGCGTCTGGAATGTAGGGGTTAACCAGGATTCTGTGAAGCAGAGGACACATGCTGTCCTAATGTGTGCCTGATACAGCACCCTAGTTCTGATATCATCAGTTTTATTTACCAGAGACTGTACATTTGCAAGCAAGGTAGTCAGCACTGAAAGTTGAAAACCTTGTTTTTTAAATGCACTTGTAGCCCTGAACACCAGACATGTTTCTGACGAGGAGCCCTCCTAGCGAAGATATTATGGCCACAGTCAGCATTATTTGCACTGGTTTTAAGCAGCGATAGATTGTTTTCAATCACATTAAAACATTTATTCTTTATTAACTGTGCAGACCTTGGTTGCAGTTCTGATTCTTAGCTGTAGCAGGCTGAAGCAGGAATATTTAATCATATGCATTGAGCTGTACTGCCATGAGTTTGCCTTTTTATAGGTGCCCCAGAAGTAAGACCTAAGAGCTGACTGTGGACTTCAGAACGGGTAGGATGAGGGAACACGAACCCAATCCTCATAGAGGGATCAGAAGTGAAGAGAGAGAACAATTTCAAGTTCCTGGGTGTCGGGATCTCTGAGGATCTAACCTGGTCCCAACATATCAATGCGACTATAAAGAAGGCAAGGCAGTGGCTATATTTCATTAGGTGTTTGAAGAGATTTGGTTTGTCACCTAAAACACTTGAAAACTTCCATAGATGTACTGTGGAGAGCATTCTGACATCTCTGTCTGGTATGGGGTGGGCGGGGGTGGTCGGACACTGCACAGGATTGAAATGAGCTACAGAAAGTTGTAAAATTACTCAGCTCCATCTTGGGTACTAGCCTCCATAGTATCCAAGACATCTTCAAGGAGCGGTGCCTCAGAAAGACGGACCCCCATTACTCAGAACATGCGCTTTTCTCATTGTTACTGGAAGGACGTACAGAAGCTTGAAGGCACACACTCAGCAATTCAGGAACAACTTCTACCCCACTGCCATTCAGTTCCTAAATGAACATTGAACCCATGAACACTACCTCACTTTTATTATTTCTGTTTTTGTGCTATTTTTAATTTAACTATTTAATATAGGTATATACTTACTGTAATTGATTTACTTAGTTATTGTTTTCTATATTATCATGTATTGCATTGTACTGCTGGCGCTAAGTTAATAAATTTCACAACATATGACAGTGATATTAAACTGACTCTGATTCTGAGACTCCCTAAACTTATTTTGGTGGATATTGAAGAAGCCTTTAACTATAAAGCCTGAATGTTATGTACCGAATATCAGGCAAAATAGACATTTTCAGACTATCCAAATCTTAGAGTTTACATGACTGTTTCTACATTGGTGATTTTTTAGTAACATTGATGACTGAACTCTGGAATGGTTGGAAAAGTGTAGAGTGAAACACATCATTATGCGAATCAGTAGTGTGCATAGTATAATTTAGGTAATTAGATTTATGCTGTTTCTGGCTTTTGAATAGCACAGCAATGTTGGTGCCAGTATTCATAAAAGAATATTTTAATGAGATTGAAGATCTCATGTGGCATGGTCAATCTGGCAGCATTTTGTTTTGTTCCTGAGAACTGTAGAATTTGTGTTTGGAAATAACGTGGCTTTTAGTGGATTCAGGCATAGTTAACCATTATTTTATTTCAACCAGTCCATATTAAGATTAAGAAAAAATAAAAATCCCCTGTTCATTACTTCCAATGCACATATGTCATTTGGGCAATATTTCTACTGCCATGTATTTCCTGGTTTTATCCTATCTAATCTCTCCTTTGTAACACATTGCAGAATTTCTGCACAGTGATAATCTGGATTGTACTTGAAATTTTGAGGCTGCACAGAAATGAGAAGATGTCTTTGGCTTGTGGGATGTAGTTACACTTCACCATCCAGCTTTAAAGTAAATAGCCAGGAGGCAGAGGAGGATAACAAAAATGTTGCATTTCTGATTGCCAATTTTAACGAACAAAATTCTTTGCTGACCAGGTCATATAATTTAATTCATCAAATTAAAGCAAAATAAATTATTCGAAGATATTTTTCATATCAGGGCAGAAAGTGTTTTTGGAAAGGACAACCCTGTAGGTTTGATCATACCTATGTTTTTTCATTAATTACTTTTTGATAGTTGTTCTATAATGGTAAGTTTGGTAAGTTTGTAGATTGTAGAAGCATTAGTTTCGTGGTTTGAGCCTATAGCCAATTTTGAAATTGGAAAGGTTGTACTACAAATCCAGACCAGTGAAATAAAATGCCTTGAAGCTATTACTATGATTTTTACTGATGAGTTGAAACAATGTGTGGCAGTTCACTGTTCATCTTTCTCAGATTATGCTTTTTAATTCAGATAGTAGCTTCTATCACACTCAGAATTAACATTTGAAGATCATATTGAAATTGAACTTGATAAGTCAACTCTTAATAAGTGTATCTTGCGGCATCTAAAATTAATAAATAGCATATGTAATACAGTAATTATTTTGCTACTGTACTGTTGTATGGCCATTATTCTGTTGTTGTATTATGTGCCCATTTCTTTTCAGAAAATGAAAAGATTTTAATGAACATCTGATTATCTTAGCCATCTTTCTCTGCTGCATTTATAAACTTAGCCATGTTGCCATGAACAACAAGTCAGCAGAAGCTGGGCACTGCTCAAGAACTGAATAATAAGTTATACCCAGCCAATGATATTTGATTTCCAGTGCACGCTTAATGTATATATAGAGAGAGATGATGCTGCTTTATCTATTAAAATATAGTGATCATTTTTACAAATGAAAATAAATGATATTTGAAGTTTTAAATTTTCATATTTAATCTGAAAGTTATTAATGGACCATATTCCTTGTTAACTTTAAATTTGTATTGATTTCATATGTGCTAGGAAATGTGAAATGAGGTGTTGGGGAAAATCCTTCTTCCAACAAATTATAATGTTTGACATGAATGCTGACATAATTTACTTAAACACTACAATTTCACAAATCAAACCTTACTTAGGGGTTATATTTAGAGCAGATACTCAGCCACATAGGTTGCCAAAGAAGCCTGTGCTAGCATGCATTGTATTTCCATTTTACCTCCTGCTTAAAGCCGTTGCCTAGTAACCTGAGCTCAGCTACATTTTAGATAGTTTCCTGAATAACCCAAGTTGATAGAGCACAATGGAAAAATCCACTCATTAGCATTTAGTGCTTCGAGTGCACGTAAGAAGACCACTAAGTCCATCAAGTCAGTCCAATTAGTTGAACAAGCTATCCAGCAATTTTTCGCATCTGCCACAGAAACCATTAATGGCTTGAACTGGTCTAATGTTGGAGTTCAAATCCATTCCTGGGAAAATATTAGCTTGGGCTGCCAAGAGTAGATCAAAGATTTATTCTACTGTAGAAAGTGCTGTAACCTTAAAGTCTTTCCTGGAAATGAACGTTTATAGCAATGTATTGTATTTTTTTACTGTCCAGACTAGTTTATTGCTATGCATAAGCTATATTTCAAATGGGCCTTTTTGACTTGTAACAATTTATTTGTAGAAGCTCTGTGCTAGTTTCTAAAAGACTGTCAGATTCACCTTTGTGTTTGTAAGTTGGGCCGATGCCAGTTTTCCTATTTCATTGTTGATGCTCAGTTTCAGAAATTCTTTAGGTCAATAATTGACGTGACAAACCTTACTGCTTAAAAACAAGCAACTAAAGTGTGCTGCTCAGTTACTGGGTCACATTCCCAAAAAATTAATTTGTTCCACTGCCTTCACTTGTATGCGGTTCATTGCATAGAGGAAAAATAATGACGCAATCATAAATTCTGTTTAAACCCGCTCACATGTGGCTTGTTCTATGGACCACTGATAACATAACCGCATATGAAGAATGTGTGGAATTGCACATACTTTGAACATTACTCAGTAGTCAGTTTACTTCTTGGAATTATCAAAGAAAGGTTATAAAATGAAAAAGAGAGTGAGGTCAAGCAGCAGATCAGATCTCGTCCTAAACTAATATTTGGAATGGGGAAAACTGATTCAAATGACTTGTCTGGGTTTAGTGAGATCATGGCTGGGTCAGAGGCACCACAGTATTTGCCAAACAAGAGCCTGCATCCGGAACAGATGCCTTTCCAAGTCAGTTTGCCAAGCCAGATGGGACCAGTATGCAATGCATGCAGTTTTTCATCCAGCAAAAGGCCAATCAGAATGCCAATACCTATAAAGTGGAACCTAGAAAAAATGACTGCTACTAATGACCTGTTTAAGTGAAGTATGATTAGTTAGCTTATTCTCTTTATATCTTTTACAAACTTATCTTTGAAACATGTTTTGTTTACTCAGCAAAATACAAAAATATACTTTAATGTTTCTCCTTCCTACAAGACATACCTGAATAAGTTCCACAGTAATCTGCCAACTCACTGAGCATGTTAACATGTGGAAATAATTTAGTTTGAAACAAATAAGAAAATGTAGAACATAATGAAGTATCGTTGTGGCTTGTGAATTGGTCAAAGTATAACACTAAATCATTTCTGTCATCCAAACTAGTGTGATCTGAGTTTTTTCTCTGGAGGGTTGTATAACTCCATTTGTAGGTAGTGATTATTTCCTATTCCTTTTAATACTTCAATGGATTATACAATTTCTGTAGTAGCCAAATGCAAGATGCCTGAGCTGTGAATATAGGTTGAAAAGAAATAAACTTGCAAGGAGTAATTTCAGAAATAATATATAAACAACAATTCAAAATAATGAACTAATGAAAAATATGATGTATCTTCTTTTACTTCTTTGTGACATACTAAATTCTCCACAGTGAATTAATGTTAAATAAGAAGTACACCAGCTAATTTAAGCAATATGATATCTCAGAAACAGTGGTGAGATAAATTAAGCTGATTTAGTTTTATTAGTCTCGAGATTGACAGTTTGACAGTGGCATTCAGAAAGCTCCCCTTTGCTTGAAAAATGCCACAAGAAATTAAGCTTTTGTTTTCATTAAAAGCAAGCAAGCAGTGCTTTGGTTAAATGTCATTTGACAAAAAACAACCTCCAGCATTGTCCCTGGATATTGAATCCTATTGTCATTCTGCATTATGCTCTCAAGTGTCTGACAAAGAGGTTAAGCATGCACCTATTGGTTCTAAGGTGAGTCCTTGCATTGTGCCAATAATAACCTTGAAATAAGCGCTGTGCTGTCAGTTTTGATCTTTCACAGTACTTGGAATTCAAAACTGATGATTTAAAATAAAATGTTATCCACTATGCCCAATTTATTTTTGAATCTGAAGTAGTTTGCAGACCTATGGCTATGATAAGTTTGATTGAAGACGATTAACAACTGAAATCGTAATCCTGTACACTTTGTGGGCAAAAAGCCATTTTCTATTAATATGCAAACTGAATGGAAAAAAAAGGACAAGCATCATCATGTGCTTTCATTTTATGATTCAAAGAGACTAATATATTAGAGGGGAATGCAGGTAAAAAGGATTATTGATAATTAACTGAATTATCTTTCAGTGATGAAGCCGAGAAGATTCGTATTGGAAAGACTGTTGATGCCTGGATCACAGTTATTAATAAGGATATCCAGGTATGCCAAGAGATGTTGCATATCTTCGGAAGTTTGTTAATCCTTTGATGGCCTAATATTTTTTCTTAGTACAGTATTTTAAAAATTAACTCACTGGTTTATCAAATTATTTTCTGAAAAAATTGGATGATTATGGAAAAGGATTTTTAGAATTAGAATTTTAAAATTGTATCTTACCTCTTTACTCCATGCTGTCTTAACTGGATATAAATATTTGTGTTGTTTAATTATGTATTATATAATTGCATATTCAGTTTCAAATTATCATTTTGAAGTAATCAGAAATGTTATATTAAAAACATGAATACCTAACTGGCATTTTTGTGCCCAGATAAATTTAGCTTGTTTGAAGGCATCCAATTATAATGGCTCTGACTTGTAAATGGGTCAGATCTAATTTAGCAAGATCTGAATTAACACTAAAGACCTACCTTAACCAGCATTTGTATGTTATAATACTCCCAGCATAGGATAATCTTTAAACAGGGTTTTCGGACATTTACTGGATTATAGTTGTCACGATTAAAATTTCTCACTGAATCAACTAAACTTTTACTGTGCTCATGGACTTCTTTATCAAGTTATGGTATTGTTGCACTGTTGTAACTATATGTTATAATTATGTGGTTTTGTTAGTTTTTTTCAGTCTTGGTCTGTCCTGTGTTTTATGATATCACACCATGTATCATTTCTTAATGCATGCATTACTAAATGACAATGAAAGAGGACTGCGTGTCTTCATAATCATAAACTAAAGCTACTAGGCTGATAGTACAATGCTACCAGGTGCATTGTCTTTAAAAAAAATCATGTCAACTGGACAAATAGCCTCCTGACACCTACAGTGGCATGCAAAAGTTTGGGCACCCCTGGTCAAAATTTCCGTTACTGTGAATAGTTACGTGAGTAGAAGATGAATTGATCTCCAAAGGTCATAAAGTTAAAGATGAAGCATTCTTTTCAACATTTTAAGCAAGAGTTGTGTATTATTTTTGTTTTGTAGAATTTTAGAGTGAAAAAAAGGAAAGGAACACCATGCAAAAGTTTGGGCACCCCAAGAGATTTGAGCTCTCAGATAACTTTTACCAAGGTCTCAGACTTTCATTAGCTTGTTAGGGCAATGACTTGTTCACAATCATCATTAGGAAAGGCCAGGTGATGCAAATTTCAAAGCTTTATAAATACCCTGACTCCTCAAACCTTGTCCCAACAATCAGCAGCCATGGGCTTCTCTAAGTAGCTGCCTAGCACTCTGAAAATTAAAATAAATGATGCCCACAAAGCAGGAGAAGTCTATAAGAAGATAGCAAAGCGTTTTCAGGTAGCCGTTTCCTCAGTTCATAATGTAATTAAGAAATGGCAGTTAACAGGAACGGTGTAGGTCAAGTTGAGGTCTGGAAGACCAAGAAAACCTTCCGAGAGAACTGCTTGTAGGATTGCTAGAAAGGCAAATCAAAACCCCTGTTTGACTGCAAAGGACCTTCAGGGAGATTTAGCAGACTCTGGAGTGGTGGTGCACTGTTCTACCGTGCAGCGACACCCGCACAAATATGACCTTCAAGGAAGAGTCATCAGAAGAAAACCTTTCCTGCATCCTCACCATAAAATTCAGCGTCAGATGTTTGCAAAGGAACATCTAAACAAGGCTGATGCATTTTGGAAACAAGTCCTGTGGACTGATGAAGTTAAAATAGAACATTTGGCCGCAATGAGCAAAGGTACGTTTGGAGAAAAAAGGGTGCAGAATTTCATGAAAAGAACACCTCTCCAACTGTTAAGCATGGGGGTGGATCGATCATGCTTTGGGCTTGTGTTGCAGTCAGTGGCATGGGGAATGTTTCACTGGTAGAGGGAGGAATGATTTCAAACAACACACCGTCTGTAAAAAAAGCTGAAGATGAAAAGAGGATGGCTTCTACAACAGGATAATGATCCTAAGCACACCTCAAAATCCACAATGGACTACCTCAAGAGGTGCAAGCTGAAGGTTTTGCCATGGCCCTCACAGTCCCCCGACCTAAAAATCATCGAATATCTATGGACAGACCTCAAAAGAGCAGTGCATGCAAGACGGCCCAAGAATCTCACAGAACTAGAAGCCTTTTGCAAGGAAGAATGGGTGAAAGTCCCCCAAATAAGAATTGAAAGACCCTTAGCTGGCTACAGAAAGCGTTTACAAGCTGTGGTACTTGCCAAAGGAGGTGTTACTAAGTACTGATCATGCAGGGTGCCCAAACTTTTGCTTCGGGCCCTTTTCCTTTTTTGTTATTTTGAAACTGTAAAAGATGGAAATAAAAAAGTAACTTTGCTTAAAATATTAAAGCCATGTGTCATCTTTAACTTTATGCCTTTTGGAAATCAGGTCATCTTTTACTTGCTTAGTTATTCACAGTAACAGAAATTTTGAACAAACTTTTGCATGTTGCTATATGTCAAAGCAACTTCAGTTGCAGTGAAATTCAGATGGTTTTCAATATTTAGTGGATTCCAGTTAATTGGGACACATCGGTACCAGTACACTTTGGCTCAATTAAGCGGCTGCCTCAATTAGCTGGTTTCGTGTAAATAGTTAAACAGGTATGTAAAAGATTAATTACTGTTTAACTGAGTAACAAACTATGCATTTAAATGAAATACAGAACAAATTAGAACACTATCAATACTACTGGAGTACTATAAAACTGTACATTAGTTCCTCAAACATGAGGAAATCTGCAGATGCTGGAATTTCATTCATTGATAGAGGAATTCAGCATACGCTGTCATGTTCTTTTGATTAACAAAGTCAGTGCAGACATCTGATGTAGATAATGGACTGCCTTCATGGAATGCTATTGACAGTTTTATCCTCCAAATTTTCATCTTCATTGTAACATTCAAGATGATTGTCGATACCTTCAGATTTTTTGTAGTTCCTAACTTGCTGAAGTAATAAAATCATTTCATTTTCACTCCCAGCTGTTTCTGGCATCTCCAAACCTGAATGCTTGAAATCACAGTGAACAAAATAATTCTCAATTGTCAGTTTAAAAAAATCTCTGGTTTTTGAACACAAAAACATGCATTCGTTATTACTTAAAAACTCTTCACTCTAAGCATGGTGTGGTGTCCAACGGCCACACAAGTGCACAAGTCTGATGCTAGTTAGAAACTGTTCAGCAACAGTCATCTGTTCCAATTAAGTGACATAGTGTTGCAAAAAGAAGGGCATCCCAGCTGTTTTCTTGATTAGTTTTTGTTCTATAAGAGTTGTCCCAAATAGAGACTGTGCTGATTAACCAATGGCCCAATTAACCGGAATCCACTGTAATTGTTTTACAGTTGCTCCTACTAACTAAATCCTTTCTTTAAATTTTTACGTTTTCCTTGATGATCACAACTTTTAAAGTAGTTTACAATAAGCAGAATAATATTGTAAGTTACAGAAATACAAAAAGTGAAGTAGGCATAGTTGCAGTGAAAACAGCTCTTCATGGAGCTGATTGCTGTTCGAAATGTCAACCTGACTGCAAAACTGTATTATAACAATGTCTTTATCACTGTTCTGATCTTTAATGGCAATGTTGGACACACAGATTAACTGCAGGTCTAGATTTTGTTGAAGTCTTGTTCCTGATATTGTTATTTCTCAGTGCCTGATGTCACAAGTGAAGCTCTGGAGGAATTATTAGGCAGGAAGAACATGTCACTATTTTCAAGAAGTCAAGTAGCAGTTACAAATTACTTGCTGGCTTGTCCTTTTTGCCTGATGGTTCAATATCTGGGCATTTTTGACCTGCATCTCACTTCACAATATTAAATTTAATTATGGGGGAAGGATTTCTGGTGCTGCTTCTAAACAATCTGATAGCAATTATGGCGGCTTATTTAGGCCAATGTTGAGATTGGAAGAAGGTATTCTGGAAAGCAGAGGGAAGGTAGAAGAAGTAGTGACAGCTTTGAAAATCTGTAAGACATTGTGGTGGAGCATGTGTCTATCAACTGTCACGGAGTCACCATATCAAAGTGGATTTATTATTGAAGTGTATATATGTCACCATATATTGTTACGTAACCGGCAACAACAATGAATATTAATCGAGACAGGTTTTATAAAAACAACCAAACATTTTTTTAAACATGTATAAACGATAAGGAAAAAAAAAACAAAGGGAAACTTTAAACGGAGGCTAACAGGTACGCAGCCATTCACCAACTTGCCACTCGGCTCTGGTTCTTAAAGCGTTAAATGCGGAAACAGTTCTTAAAGCGATACAGTCAGATATGGTTCTTAAAGCAATAACTTCGAAAGTCCAACAGTTTTACACATTCAATTGGGAGAGACTTCTCTGGAGAAAGATTTCTTCACCGACGCACCTTTACTGCTGGTTCCGTCCACAGGATTCCCGATGCCGAAAATAAACAGTTTAAATCACCTGACTTAAATTCCTTTAAAGAGAGAGAGCACCTTTTTGCATGAACTCATTGCGCTTTTGCAACAGTTATCTCGATACAGGTTCTCTCCAATGAAGACTCAATAAGGTTGATTCTTTATTAAACTGCCAGACGATGCCGACTTCTCTCGCTCCTTCACTTCGATGAATTCTTCACTCTCTCTTCAAAACTGTTGGAATTGAGTAAATTGGCACTTCCAGCCACAAATTTCCAGTTCAATAATACAAATCTTGTAAGAGAACGCACCTTCTGTTTTAAAAATGAAATTTCGTCACAAAAACAAACACACAACAGAAACAGAGGCACAACACGTTCTACCTGGAAATCTACAAACTCAAAAACTAACTGCGTCACCTGGGTCGACCCTTATATAGTCACAGGGCACATGTCATCACGTGACCTCACATTGGCGGGAAAATCACATCAGGTGACCTCCAAAAGACCATTACATCATTCTCACAAAAAAAAACAGATCTCCTTGAGCATGTAACAATATAACCCTGAGATTCACTTTCCTGTAGGCATTTACAGTAAAGAAAAGAAACACAATAGAATCAATGAAAGTGCCCTGAATAGGATGGACAACAACCAGAGTACAAAAGTCAACAAACTAAAAATACAAAATGAAAGTAAATAAATAAATAGAATGATTGATTGATCGAAAAAGCAATAAACAAATATGCATTGGTAACTTGAGCTTGGCACCGCTACACTGCTCCCGGTCCATTACCGTTTTGGTAGGTTTACGAGTCATCCTCCAGCAGTAACATATAAATAAGGACAACTGAAAACTGTTGTGCTTATGTGACAGGTGTTCCAGAATCTAAGATAGACAGCACTGTTACATTGCCTTTCAGACTTCTCATCACCGTGCTGGAATTTTATCAGCTAAAATGATGGTGCCTCCTTAGTTTACTTCTGGTTTGTGACCGTGGTCAGAACATCATGTAGATTCATAGTGGTGCTTAGACAAAATATTCATTTACCTTGTGCTGTTGTCTTCCTGAATGCTAGTATGTCAGACTGCACGCTGGCAGGTGGATGATTAGGACCTTACAGACGCTGCTTGTGGCTCCCAACACTATGATATACACCAGGGTTCCCCCAATTGGTTTTCCACAAGGGCCAAATTATGTCAAGCATGCCAAGCCAAGGGCCAAAACATCCAGGAAGTTGTTTTATGGGCAGATGTTGTTGTTGCTGCTATTATTATTATTATTATTATTAGTGGTAGTAGTAGTAGTGGTAGTAGTAATAATTTAGGCCTGGGATTCTCAAAGCCTGTGTTGTGGGTCACACAAGAAAAAAAATGCACTCTTGAAACAGAATAGATCTAAAACCAACCATTTAATTATGACTCTAGCTATCACAACTGTCAGCTGTCACATTGAGAACTCATCTGGGACTTAAAATACACAACACACACACACACACACACTCACTCACACACACACACACACACACACACACACACACACACACACACACACAGTAAACATGGTAGTCTTCACCACTTCTCTTCCACACAAAGAACACTTCTCCACCACACAGAGTTTTAGTAGTATTGCCTTTTCCACTGTTTCTGTTCTCTCATTTAATCTATTTGTTCTTTTTAATTAAACTATGTAGCATTTGAAGTATGAAGTGTAGCTATAAATGAAATTATCAGTATTATTGTTGTAATGTTATTATACCACAATAAGATGGACAAATGGACAAAAATAAATTGATTCACTCACCAATCAGTGAGAGAAGTGACAGCGATGGGATGAGGCAATCCTACTGATGTCGGGCCTGTATTCTGTTGTGGCAATCCTGAGACACTGGCCAAGATGTGCATTGGAGAGTCTGTTTCGGTCCTGGTTCTTGATAGAGTTCATTGAAGAAAACGATGACTCACATATGTACGTGGAGGGGAACAGTATGAGTAGGAGCATTGCAATAGCTCTCGTGTTTTTGAATTGAGCTTGGGGAACCACGTTGATCCAAAAGTCACTCACCCCAATGTCGTTGCATTGTGCTTTGAGCAAATCAGATGTTCCCATTTCCAAGACCTCCAACTGAAGAGTTGCCTCATCTGTGGAAGGCACCAGCCTTTTGGCCTCTACAGTCCACTGACCGTCAGCCGAAACAGAGAACGGCTGTCTCAGGAAGAGGAGGATGTCACCTGAGAGTTTAGGGGAGCTTTCAAATCGTTCCCTGAAGTTTTCTGCCAGGCTCGTCATGAAATCCTTCATCACTGGATCCTCCCACATTTCGTTCTTCTCGCAATGCTCCCACAGACGTGGAAAGTGCAACTTTCTCCTGTGAATGTCTCTCTCCAAAAGGTTCAGCTTTGACTGGAAAGCGTCAATCGTGTCCGCAACAGTGTGGTTGTTGCCTTGTAATTGCAGATTAAGTTGATTTAGATGGGACATGATGTCACACAAAAAAAGAACATGTGCCATCACCTTGTTGTCACTTAAAAACCTCTTAAATCCTTGGGCTTTTTGGCTCTGCAGACTGGATAAAAATGACACAACCTCATTGCACAGGTCGCACACCCTGTCCAACACAAGGCCTTTGCTCAGCCAGCGAACATCATTATGAAGCAAAAGATCTTTGTGTTCCGCTGACATTTCCTCCAGCAATGCTCTGAAAAGGCAATGTTGCAGACTAGAACTCTCACGAACGAAATTTACCAGTCTCGTTACAGTATCCATTGCCTCTTTCATTTCCCCACACAGTTTAGTGCACAGCACTGATTTGTGAATAATGCAATGAAATGCCAAGAGTGCTGGTAAACCTGCCTACCAAGCTCTTGTGTTTTACCACCATCAACGGAGCCCCATCGGTGACAATGGACACAATTTTGCTCACATCTAAGCCATTCTTCCCAACGAACTGCATCAATTCGTTAAAAATTATTTCCCCAGTTATATGCCTAGGTAGAGGAAGCAAACAAAGTAGCTCTTCCTGGAAGGTCTTCCCATCAAAAAATCTTGTGAACACAGATAGCTCTTCCATATCAGTTCGGTCACAGGGCGAGTAAATGGCTAGTGATATGGCTTCTGCTTTCTCTAAATCAGTGAGTAGATTGGAAAAACACTCCTCCGCTAAAACTTCTACTCCTCTTGTTGCCGTAGCTGACAATGGCGCCGTCTGTAATAGCTCCACAACAGTGTCCTTGGTTTCCTCATCATGACTTAAAACTTCGCCAACCATATCAATTGCACACGTTTTAATCAACTTGGCATCGCACGCTCTATGGGGGCGTAGGTCTAGTGGGCGGTGTGGGATGAGGTTAAAGTAAATTAGAGCAGCGCACGCTTTACTTACATGTTATGACAGGTGCATTCACGTAAGTGCCAATGGGTCGGCGCAGTCCAGACATTTGGTTCTCACGGTCAGGACCTGGCCCGCGGTCCACCTATTGGGCAACACACATCAAAGTTGCTGGTGAACGCAGCAGGCCAGACAGCATCTCTAGGAGGAGGTACAGTCGATGTTTCGGGCCGAGACCCTTCGTCAGGACTAACTGAAGGAAGAGTCCGCCTATTGGGCTTGTCTGATATACACAATTGTAAATCTATAATGATTTAATCTATAATGAGATCCCAACCGTGAGCAAAATCACATTCAAACAACAAGCTTTTTATGTTCAGAACCGTAATTCAAATTACTATCCTCACTACAACTAATCATCTCTCTGTGGTTCGTTCTCAATGGATTGTCCTTTAACTTCTTATAAATATAGCCTCCAGAAGTAAGTTGAGGACAATTTAATGCAGTAGCCCCTCAGAGAGTGCTATATTAGGTAAGCCTGTATATCCCATTAATGGCACTTTCTAATGAGCCAATCATGTGGCAGCAACTCAATGCATAAAGGCATACAGATATGGTCAAGAGTTTAAGCTGTTGTCTAGTTCAAACATCAGAATGGGGAAGGAATGTAATGTAACTGACTTTGACCATGAAATGATTGTTGGTGCCAGACAGGATGGTTTGAGTATCCCAGAAACTGTTCACCTCCTGGGATTTTCACGCACAGTAGTCTCTAGAAGTGATAGAGAATGGTGCAAAAACCAAAAAAAAAAATCCAGTGAGCTGCAGTTTTGTGGGCAAAAGTGACTTGTTAGTCAGAGAGATGAGAGGAGAATGGCCAGGCTGGTTCAGTCTATCAGGAAAGTGACAGTAAATCAACAGCCAAGCATTGCAATAGTGGTGTGCAAAAGAGCATCGTTTGACACAGAACACATCAAACCTTGAAGTGATGGGCTACAGCAGCAGAAGGTGACACCGGGGTTCCACTCTGTACCTAATAAAGTGGCCGAGTGTGTATTTAACAGTAACGAGAAATAATTGTGGATCACTATGTTGTAAACTTTAATGTACCTGTGTGTCTTCTGTTTTTCTTTACTCCTGTGCTGAATATCATTTCTTGAACTGCTGCAGTCCTTGAGATGTGGGTCTACCCACAACGCTGTTACAGACGGAATTCCAAGATTTTATCTTGACAACAGTGAGGGTACAGCAATATTTTCTAGTTAGGATGTTGTGTGGCTTTAAGGGCAATCTCCCAGTGGTGGTGTCACCATGCTTATGCTGCCTTTGTCCTTCTAGCTGGTAGGGGTTATGGGCTTTGGAGATGCTATCTTAGGAATCTTTTTATTTCTTATTTAATATTGCATTATCTCATTAATTATACATATTGATTACAAAGTTCAGATCCTTAAAAATTTATAGCATTTTCCTTTTAATTAATGACATACTTCTATAGATGTACAGTGGAGTGTATCCTGCCTGGTAGGGAAATACCAATGCCTAGGAATTGAAAAGTCTATAGAAAGTGTTGGGTACATCCCAGTCCATCACAGGCAAAACTCTCCCCACCACTGAGCACATCTACAAGGAGCACTGCCACAAAAAAGCAGCATCTTTCAAGGACTTCCATCATCCAGGCCATACTCTCTTCTTGTTGCTGCCATTGCGAAGGAAGTACAAGAGCCTTAGGTCCCATGCCCCCAGGTTCAGAAATGGTTACTACCCTTCAACTATCAGGCTCCTGAATCAGTGTGGATAGCTTCACTCATTGAACGGATTCCACAATCTATGGGCTTACTTTCAAGGACTCTACAACTGATGTTCTCAGTATGGTGGATACTGGTTAACTGGGACACCTCGGGACCAACACATTTTGGCCCAATTAAGCGGCCACCCCAATTAGCCAAAGTTTCATCGAAATAATTAAAAATGGTATTTAAAAAAAAGCAACCATTTAACTGAATAACAAATTACGTATTTAAATGAAATACAGAACAAATTAGGACACTACCAGTACTACTACAGTACTATAGAACTGTAAACACGAGGAAATCTGCAGATGCTGGAATTTCAAGCAACGCACATAAAAGTTGCTGGTGAACGCAGCAGACCAGGCAGCATCTCTAGGAAGAGGTACAGTCGACGTTTCGGGCCGAGGCCCTTCATCAGGACTAACTAAAAGAAGAGATAGTAAGAGATTTGAAAGGGGGAGGGGGAGATCCAAAATGAGAAGAGAAGGTAGGAGGGGGAGGGATGGAGCCAAGAGCTGGACAGTTGATTGGCAAAAAGGATATGAGAGGATCATGGGAAAGGAGGCCTAGGGAGAAAGATTTTTCTCCCTCTGTCCCTCTCACTATACCCCTTGCCCATCCTCTGTTTTTTCTCCCCCCTTCCCCTTTTCTTCCTCTTTAGGCCTCCTTTCCCATGATCCTCTCATATCCCTCTTGACTCCATTCCTCCCCCTCCTGTCTTCTCCTATCATTTTGGATCTCCCCTTCCCCCTCCCACTTTCAAATCTCTTACTAGCTCTTCTTGGAGTCCCCCACTCCTGTCTTGCTGCTGGTCATGGTGATGAATGTTTGTCTGCATAAAGGTGCCGGATCTGCTTGGTCCACTGAGGCCTTCAGAAGACAGTGAAATCTGTACAGCATTAAGTTCATTTTAAAGTACATTGCTTAAAAGGAAATTACATGCCACAGGTTGCAGTGAAAGCCATTTAAAGGAAGTATATTTTGAAGTTTTGTACGTAACCTACAGAACATTGCCGTGGTTCATTGCAACAACCTTTGCTATCAATGCACCTGTCCCTGCAGTATACCACTTGTTACAGTCTTGCAATCATTTTAAAAAAAGCATCCATTGCTATCCTCTGCCTCCTATCACCAAGCAAATTTTAGATCCAACTTGCCAATATTCTTGGATCCTTTGTATCTTAACCTTCTTGGTTAGACTACCATGTAGAACCTTGTCAATAGCCTGTCTAAAGCCCATGTAAATCATGTCTACTCTGTCTTCACTTTCTTAGTTGCCTCCTCAAAAACAATCAATCAGACTCGTGAGACATGATTTCCTGTACATAAGCTTTTCTAAAGCTTCTTTCATAACACATTAAACACTATTGTAAACTAATTGAGTGATATTTGAACATAAGGGGGTGAGCTTTAAATTCCTTGGTGTTTCATTTCAGAGCATCTGTCCTGGGCCCTGTATGTAATTGCCATGACAAAAAAAGCACAAGTAGCATCTCCAATTTCTTAGAAGTTTGCGAAGATTTGGCATATCATCTAAAACCTTGACAAATTTCTGCAGATGTGCGGTGGAGACTATATTGACTGGCTGCATCAGGGCCTGGAATGGAAACACTAATGGCCTTAATGGAAAAGCCTACAAAAGGTAGTGATACAGACAGCCTAGTCCATCATGCTTAAAAACCCTCCCATTTTGAGCCTATTTAAATAGACCGGTGTTGCAGGAAAGCAGCATCCGTCAACAAGGACCCCCATTATCCGGGCCATGTTCTCTTATCGCTGCTGCCATCAGGAAGAAGGTACAGGAGCCTCAGAACTCACACCGCCAGGCTCAGGAACAGTTATTACCCACAGTGGAAATAACTAATCTGAACTTCACTTGTCCCATCATTGAAATGTTCCCAAAATCTATGGACTCATTTTCAAGGACTCTTTATTTCATGTTCTCGATACTTATTGCTTATTTATTTAATAATATTATTTTTCCTTTGTTTTTGTTTTGCACAGTTCGGTATCTTTTGCACACTGGTTGTTTTGTCCCGTTGGGTGCAGTCTTTCATTGATCCTGTTGTGTTTTTGTATTCGCTATTAATACCCACAAGAGAATGCATCTCAGTATTGTATATGATGACATACATGTACTTTGATAATAAATTTATTTTGAACTTTTGAGCTCTTCTCCATGACATCCATACTAAACCCTTTTAACCTTTCTACATTTTTTCGTGGATCCTTTCCACATTAACATTTACTTCCACTCCTGTTTTTTGGCTTTTGACATGACCAATAAGGGCAATACATACTCTTTATTATATGGGGTAAAATGTGTGTGAGGGGGTATGTAGTGGTCAATTTGTGTAGAAGTGCATTTATGCTGCTTCCTTGGGGTTTTTGATGCACTTTAAGCATAGCCAGAAGATCTCAATAGCATCCCAACTGCATCTCTCTTTGAATGGTTGTGGGCTAGAGACTCTAAGGATTCAGTAGAGAGGTTACATTTCTCCAAGGAAGCTTTGAGCACATCCTTTAACCATTTTTTTCTGTCTGCTTGGTATTATCTCATGATGTAGCTCAGAATAGAGTGATTGTTTTTGGAGTTTGGTGCCACAATGCTAAGAACTTCTAACTTTCCCAATAGTGATTAGGATTGCTTTAGCGCAAGCAGCTTAGATGGGGCATAATTTAGTAACTATATCCAAGAAAGTGTTTTCAAGGTAATATGTAAAGTGATGGCAGAAATAGGGTAGAACTAGGACTTATCGTAGGAAATAATGTTTGCCTATCCAACAGAGCTACTTGAGGGTAACTAGAATTTCAGTGATGGAGCTGTTTGCCTGAGAGAGGATGGTAATATAATTTTGCTTGTCTTTCCAGTGAATTTGGAAATATTGTATGGTAGCATTGATTGTGTTTTCCCTGTGCACTGAGATGTCTGGAGGGGAAGGATTGCTACTGCTCAGTAGGCCGTGAGATTTCTGACAAGTTTGAGGTCTTGACCATCAAATACCCTTTCCTAAGAAACCATTGACCTAAGGCAATGCTGAATCTTCAAGTTTGATATGTGCTTCTTAAGGCATGGGAGGTGGTCCAGAATCTAACCATAAACATTTATAATTAAAGGTCAACATTGCTGATAAATAATTTTTTCCTTCCAGGTAAAGTACCTGGGAATCAGGCTCTACAGCCCACCAAGTCACAGTGACCATAGTACACCCCTTACACCATAGGTTTCCAACCTTTTTAATGCCATGGACCCTTATCATTGATGCAGGGGTCCATGAACCCCAAGTTGGGAATCCCTGCTTTATATACTCCCTACCATCATATTGACGACCCTGGATTTTACAACTTATACACACACTTGGGGCAAAGTGTAGCAGCCACTTAACCTATCATGTTAAGTATATGCCCCATCCCCTTGTATGCTTTGGTGAACGAGCCAATAATGTAATGGAGCTTGTCAACTGAGTGAATGGAAATGCAAGTACCATATATGTTTTGGGCAAATTTGTTTTTGGAGTGTAGTTGCTGTAGGTTGGACATTTTCTGATTTGTTCTTGACAGAGAGGTTTCTAAAGCACCATAATATGTAGTTATACTTTTCAGACACTTGCTATTAATTACAGGCATTTTCAAACCTCAAGGCTAGGATGAGTTCATCACTCAATTATTAGAAACAATAGACTAGCTCTAAAATAATTCAAGGCTTTGTTGAAAGCTTATTAAAATTTAGTCATATTTGTAAAAACAAATATTTTTGTTGAAGTATAGCATAGAAATAAAATATCAATATGGAGTTTCATTTTCAAGAATTAGGCCATTCTGTGTACGTGTTAAAATATTATAAATATATATATCAGATTCAACTTTATTGTCATTATGCCGATTACAGATACAAAACCAATGAAATGCAATTAGCATCTGACCAGAAGTGCAAAAGAATAGTATGTCTTTACACGCACACACACATGGGGTGATTGATAAGTTCGTGGCCTAAGGTAGAAGGAGATGAGTTATACAGCTCTCATTACATGCACATGCAGTTCAACGCTTTGAGTGATTATACAGAAAGTTTGAGATTAATAACTCATCTCCTTCTACCTTAGGCAACAAACTTAGCAATCACCCCGATGAGTTATTAACTGATGAATTATTAACCTCAAACTTTCTGCATAATCACTGAAATCGTTGAACGGCGCGTGTATGTAACGAAAGCTGCATAAGTCATCTCCTTCTACCTTAGGCCATGAACTTATCAATCACCCCCGCTGTGGGCTCTTTCTGGAGGTCCAAGATCGGTATGCTCCATGACCGCTGGACTAAGTGTGTAAATGTAGGAGGGGACTATATTGAAAAATAAATGTGCTAAGTTTTCTAAAATTGACTCTTTTTCTACCTTAGGCCATGAATTTATCAATCACCCCTCGTATATATGTCTTCTGCTTTGTGTTACTAGGGTTCATGATTGATTTGCTTTTAGATGTTTTTATCACCAACTGTTCATATGTAATTGATTATAAGCAATTTGGAATTCTGATATTAGGTTCTCACTAATTCTTTATTGAACTTAATTTTAATTAGATGTTAACATTGATATACTACTGTATCTTATTTTTCAAATATATTTTCTGTACAGGAAGTTGTACTGATTATTTTAGTATCATACTGGAGGATGAGTAAACTCCTTATAGCACAGTTGATTTGACTTTGAGTGGATCCTGGGCTTGATTAAGAATATTTCTTGGGTTATTTGCTTTCACATCCATTAGAAATATACACTGTTTTCATCGGATAAATGCTTAGTTATATTTTACATTGTCACATTGAGCAATTTAATCATAGCACTTCTGTATTTCTGATTGTGCATGGACTTAACAAACCAATTGAAAATCCAAAACTGTTTTAAGTGGACTGAAAGCCAGAAGACTTTTCAATCATTTCTTCAATTTCATTTAATAATTATCCTTAAGTAAGAGTAAACATGATGGGATATATTCAGCACCATATGTAACAATATTCATAAATGTATTAATAATTATTCTCCTGACATAATTGCAACACAGTTTTTTTGCTGATGAATCCTAATGGCTGTTTTTATGAAAGAATTTCCCATCCTAAATTTCAACAGGTTTGGTGCCTTAAAAGTGGAGAATTAAGAAGTTGAGTGTAGTCCCACTCATATGCTCTGATATTACTTGCATGAGTATGGCCTTGGGTGATCAATAAATAGTGATTGATAAAAAGTGGAACTGCATATCAGAAATAAAAATGAAACTATTTATCATTTTTCTGTCCTAATGTTTATTCTAAAAGTATACCAGCTCTTAGGCAGAAATATTTTATTTTTCATTTAGGGTGAAATTGCAAGGAAGAATTATCTTCAAAGTAAATCAAAACAACAAGAATTGAGTCTTACAAGAAAAGAACATGATGTCAAGGCTATCAAATTTAACAAAGATATAAAAGAGAAAGCACAAAATAAACCAGAATCAACTATAGACGGACCCAAAAGCACAGCAAGAACAGTGTGGAAGCAACTCAAGGAGGATTATGGAAATAGGAATCAGGGAAACATGGCTGCCACACAGTCATTGCAGAAGAAGGAACAGAAATCAAAGGTGAATGTTATAACAAATATGAGAAATACTTTTTGAATTTTATACAATCGTATTACAAAAATATAATATAAAGACCTAGTATAAAGTTTTTTTTACCTGAATCACATATAATGTAATTCAGCAATATGAATAATTCTTGCAACTGGTTTTGTTGCAATTTTAAGACGGACAGTAAAACTTCAATAATCTGTTATCATCTCTCTTACTATTTGCCTGAGTTGCATACTCTTTTCTGTGGGGAGTTCAGTTGGAGGATAAATGCACTCAAAATGCTAGAATAAATTCTGAATTTAAAATGAGCTTGGATTACTACATTAAAGCAGCCACCCTCTGAAGTTGCTGCTTACTGAATTTAGCAATCTTAGTGCGAGAGATTTGATTCCAGCTGTTGGGGACTATTCTTCATTTCCTCTTGTCTTCATTATTTTAGAGCTTCTTTATAGGTATTCCTTGGCATTACTCTCACCTCACCTCTGACGTCAACATGTTCTACTAGAACCCAAACTGATAGTCATTTGATGAGAAACTATCACTTCATCACACTATCAATCTATTATACTTTCCATCACATTATTTGCAACCAAGTATGGGCTGATGGAGCAGTAACTGACAAAATGGATTGATTGAATAGCATGTATCTAAAGAATGTTCGAAGTTGTTAGGTCAATATCAGTTTTAGCCACACAGGAACAGTTTGATGAAAGGAATATCTAGTTCAGGAGAATATTTTCAGTAATACAACAAGGACATTGTTTATGACTATAGTTATTGCTTTGTCCAAAGCCTTCAGATGTTAATTGATATCTTATTGAGTGACTAGAATTAGATGCTTTCTGTGATGATGCAGTTCTTGATGAGCCTGAGGTGAATCTGTCCAATTGGCACTTCTGGCTGAAAACAGTTGTAAACATTAGTCTTTATTCTTTGCATTTGTGTATTGGGTTCCACAGTAGTAAAGGAAGTAGAACTTCAAATCTCATCAAAGTCAGATGGTCTTTTCATGTCTAGTCCTGCAAAATGCTAGATAATGAACAAACAAATAGGATGCTATAATAGCATAAATACAGAGTTCGGACCTGTCTAAGAAACTCCCAGTGTGGCTGTGCTGCCATGTCTGGTGGGGCTGTTTTGCTGGTGGGACAGGAAATTCTTTGTCTCCTGCAAGTCAGCCAATCTTCTATCCATGGTAATTTCTTTTCGGGCTGTTATCTTGTCAAGCAGCCTTACGTGCACGTTGTAAAAGGCCTTCTGAAAATCCAAATAAACAATATCCACTGACTCTCCTTTGTCTATCTTGCCTGTTATTTCCTTAAAGAAATCCAATGGATCTGTCAGGCAAGATTACCCCTTAAGGAAACCACACTGTCTTTGGCTTATTTTATCATGTGCCTCAAGTACCCCAAAACCTCATCCTTAATAATGAACTCCAACATCCTGCATAAGGACTCCCAAGTCCCTTTGCACCTCGGATTTTTGAATTTTCTCCCCATTTTGAAAATAGTTCACACCTTTATTCCTTCTAGTCTATCTATCAATTCCATGCCCATCTTGTCTATGTCCTTCTGCAGCCTTCTTGCTACCACAACACTACCTACCCCTCCACCTATCTTCATATCGTCCACAAACTTGGCCACAAAGCCATCAATTCCATCATCTCAATCATTGACATACAACGTATAAAGAGATGGTCCTAACACTGACCCCCGTGGAACACCATTAGTCACCAGCAGCCAATCAAAAAAGGTTCTCTTTATTCCCGCATTTTGCCTCCTGCCATTCAGCCAATGCTCTATCCATGCTATTACATTTCCTGAAATACTATAGGCTCTTCTCTTGCCAAGCAGACATGTAGAGCACCATGTCAAATGCCTTCTGAAAATCCAAGTACACAACATCCATGGATTCTCCTTTGTTTATCCTGCTTATTATTTCTTCAAAGAAATCCAACCAACTTGTTAGGGAAGATTTTCCCTTAAGGAAACCATGTTGACTTAGGTCTACTTTATCATGTTCCTCCAAGTACCCTGAAATCTCATCCTCAACAATCGACTCCAACATCTTTCCAGCCAATGAGGTCAGGCTAACTTGGCCAATAATTTTCTTTCTTCTGCCTCCTACCCATCTTGAGCAGTGGAATGACATTTGCAATTTTCCAATGCTTTGGAACCATGCCATTAGTAATGATTCTTGAAAGATAATTTCTAATGCCTCCATAATCTTTTCAGCCACCTTTTTCAGAACCCTAGAGTATTGTCCATCTGGTCCTGGTGATTTATCTACTTTCAGACCTTTCAGCTTCCCAATCACCTTTTCCCTGGTAATAGCAACTGCACTCACTTCTGCCTCTTGACATTTGAACTTCTGTCATGCTGCTAGTATCTTCCACGGTGAAGGCTGATGCAAAATGCTTATTCAGTTTGTCCGCCATTTCCTTGTCCTCCATTACTACCTCTCCAATGCCATTTTCCAGCGATTTGATATCCTCTTTGATATTATTGGCTAGCTTCCCTTCATATTTCATCTTTTCCCTCCTTATGGCTTTTTAATGGCCTTCTGTTGGTTTTTAAAAGCTTCCCAATTCTCCAGCTTCCCACTAATTTTTGCTATATTATATGCCTTCTCTTTTGCTTTTATTTTGCCTTTGACTTTCCTTGTCAGCTATGTTGCATTATCCTTCCTTTAGAATACTACTACTACTTTGGGATGTATAAGACCATAAGATATAGGAGCAGAATTAGGCCATTTGGCCCATTGAGTCTGCTTTGCCATTCCATCATGGCTGATCCAATTTTCCCCTCAGCCCCAATCCCTGCTTTCTCCCCATATCCCTTCATATCCTGACCAATCAAGAATCTGTCAACCTCTGCCTTAAATATACATCGCAACTTGGCCTCCACAGCTGCCTATGGCAAAAAAAAATCCACAGATTCACCACTCTCTGGCTAATGAAATTCTTCTTTGTCTCCGTTCTAAAAGGATGCCCCTCTATTCTGAGGCTGTGTCCTCTGGTCTAGACTCTCCCACCATAAAGTGTGCACTTCCCCCCCATCAAGGCCTTTCACCATTTGCTAGGTTTCAATGAGGTCACCCTCTCATTCTTCTGAATTCTGGTGAATACAGATCCGGAGCTATCAAATGTTCTTCATCTGACAAGCTCTTCAATCCTGGAATTATTTGCGTGAATTTCCTTTGAATCCTCTCCAGTTTCAGCACATCTTTTCTAAGATAGGGGCCCAAAACTACTAACGATACTTTGAGAGTGACCTCATTACTGCTTTATAAAGTCTCAACAATTACATCTTTGCTTTTATAGAAACATAGAAAACCTATAGCACAATACAGGCCCTTCAGCCCATAATGCTGTGCTGAACATGTACTGTAGAAGTTACCTAGGGTTACCCATAGCCCTCTATTTTTCTAAGCTCCATGTTCCTATCCAAGAGTCTATTAAAAGACCCTATTATATCCGCCTCCACTACCGTCACCGGCAGCCCATTCCATGCACTCACCACTCTGCATAAAAAACTTACCCTTGACATCTCCTCTGTACCTACTTCCAAGCAGCTTAAAATTGTGCCCTCTTGTGTTAGCCATTTTAGCCCTGGGAAAAAGCCTCTGATTATCCACATGATCAATGCCTCTCATCATCTTTTACACCTCTATCAGATCACCTCTCAACCTCTGTCACTTCAAGGAGAAAAGGCCAAATTCACTCAACCTGTTCTCGTAAAGCATGCTCCCCAATCCAAGCAACATCCTTGTAAATCTCCTCTGCACCCTTTCTATAGTTTCCACATCCTTCCTGTAGTGAGGTGACCAGAACTGAGCACAATACTCCAAGTGGGGTCTGACCAGGGTCCTGTATAGCTGTAACATTGCCTCTTGACTCTTGAACCCAGTCCCACGGTTGATGAAGGCCAATGCACCATTTGCCTTCTTAACCACACAGTCAACCTGCGCAGTAGCTTTGAGTGTCCTATGGACATGGACCCTAGGATCTATCTGATCCTCCACACTGTCAAGAGTCTTAACATTAATACTATATATTAATACTATTTTTTGCCAACTCTTAACTAAAAATGAGATCAGGGCAATAGTGGGAGAAGATGTAAGATCTAAGGAGCAGAATGTTGAATCCATCTGGGTAGAGATTAGGAACAGCAGGGGGGAAAATCACTGGTGGGAGTTGCCTATCACCCACCGAATAATATTACGTTAGCATAGGCAATAAACAGAGAAATATCTGAGGCATGTAACAATGGAACAGCAGTTATCATGAGGGAGTTTAACTTGCACACAGATTGGGTGAATCAAGTTGGTTGAGGCAGTCTTGAGGAGGACTTCATGGAATGCTTCCGTGGCATCTTTCTTGAACAGCATGTTACTGAACCTACAAGGGAACGTGCTATCTTAGATCTGGTCCTGTGCAATGAGACAGGTAAAATTAATGATCTTGTTGTTAGGGATCCTCTTGGAAAGCGTGATCACAGTATGATTAAGTTTCTCATACAGATGGAGTATACAATAGTTTGATCTAAAACCAGTGTATTATGCCTAAACAATGGAGACTACAGTGAGGATTTGTTTAGTGTAGGCTGGAAACACAGGCTCTATGGTGGGATGGTTGAAGAACAGTGGAAGACTTTCGAAGAGATTTTTCATGGTGCTCAACAAAAGTATATTCCAGTTAAAAGCAAGGACAGTAAGGGAGGGGAGAGCCAGCCTTGGATAACTAAGGAAGTAAAAGAAGGCATCAAACCATAAGCTCGTACATATGAAGTCACCAAGAGTAGTGGGAAAGTGGAAGATTGGGAAAACTTTGAAAAGCAACAAAGAACCACTTAGCGAGTAATAAAGGAAAGCTAGATTATGAAAATAACTAGCACAAAATATAAAAATGGATAGTAAGACCTTTTATAATCATATAAAGCAGAAAAGGATGGATAAAATAAATGTAGGTTCCTTGGAGGATGAGAAGGGGTAATTGATATTGGGTAATGAGGAAATGGCAGAGACTTTGAATGACTATTTTATATTGGTCTTCATGGTGGAGGACACATCTAACATGACAAAGAGAGATGTTATGGATATGATGGGAGGTGAGGATCTTGATACATTAACTATCACTAAAGAGGTAGTGCTGAGCAACTTGTGGTCCTGAAGATAGACAAGTCCCCTGATCCTGATGGAATGCAGCCCACGGTAACTGAAAGAAATAGCAGAAGATATAGTAGAGGCTTTGGTGATGATTTACCAAAATTCACTGTACTCTGGATAGGTCCCAGTGGATCGGAAGACAGCAAATGTCATGCCACTGTTCAAAAAAGGATGTAGACAACAGACAAGTAACTATAGGCCAGTTAGTTTAATATCTGTAGTTGGGAAAATGCTTGAAGCTATCATTAAAGAAGAAATAGCGAGGCATCTGGAAAGTAATAGATCCATCAGACAGGCACAGCATGGATTCAGCAAAGACAGGTCCTGTTTGACAATCTTACTGGAGTTCTTTGAAAATATAATGAGCTCAGTGGATAGAAGGGAACAGATGGATGTTATTTACTTGGATTTCCAGAAGACGTTTGATAAGGTGCCACATAAAAGACTTATCCATAAGATAAGGATACATAGAGTTGGGGCTGATGTATTAGCATAGATAGAGGATTGGTTAACTAATAGAAAGTAGAGAGTTGGTATACATTTTTGTTACTCTGGTTGGCAATCAGTGGAGAGCGGTGTGCCGCAAGGGTTGGTGCTGGGCCACAACTATTCACAATATGCATTAACAATCTGTAAAAAGGGATTGAGTGTAGTGTATCTAAGTTTGCTGATGATAATAAATCGTGCAGAAGATATGGAGAGTCTGTAGAGAATGATAGGTTAAGTATGTGGGCAAGGGTCTGGCAGATGGAGTACAATGTTGGTAAATCCACTTTAGAAGGAAAAATAAAAGAGCAGATTATTATTTAAATGGTAAAAAATTGCAGGGTGCTCCTATGCCGAGGGACTTTGGAGTGTTTGTGCATGAATCACAAAAGGTTGGTTTGCAGGTGCAGCAGGCTGTTAAGAAGGTAAATGGAATGCTGGCCTTCATTGCTAAAGGCATTGAACTTAAGAGCAGGGAGGTTATGCTGCAGCTGCACAGGCCACACCTGGAGTACTGAATGCAGTTCTGGTCTCTTTACTAGGGTTGGAGGAGGTTCATCAGGTTGATTCCAGAGATGAGGGGTTAGACTATGAGGAGAGATTGAGTCGCCTGGGACTGTACTTCCTGGAATTCAGAAGAATGAGAGGAAATCTTATAGAAACATATAAAATTATGAAGAGGATAGATAAGATAGAGGCAGGAAAGTTGTTTCCACTGGTAGCTGAGACTAGAACTAGGGGACATAGCCTCAAGGTTCAGGGGAGTAGATTTAGGATGGAAATGAGGAGGAACTGCTTTCCCCAGAGACTGGTGAATCTGTAGAATTCTCTGCCCCGTGAAGCAGTGAAGGCTACCTCAGTAAATATATTTAAAACAAGGTTGGATAGGTGTTTGCATATTAGGGGAATTAAAGGTTATGGGGAAAAGGCAGGTAGGTGGAGGTGAGTCCATAGCCTGGTCCGCCATGATCTTATTGAATGGCAGAGCAGACTTGACGGGCCAGATGACCTACTCTTGCTCCTATTTCTTATGGTCGTATGTTCTTACTTTGTGCTTACCTTCTTAATGACTTTTTAGTTGCTTTATGTTGGTTTTGAAAAGCTTCTCAATCCTCTATCTTCCCACTAATTTTTGCTCTATTTGCCCTCTCTTTGGCTTTTATGTTGGCTTTGACTTCTTTTGTTAGCCACAGTTATGTCTTCTTTCCTTGAGAATACTTCTTCCTCTTTGGGATGTATTTATCTTCTGTCTTCCGAATTGCTTCCAGAAATTCCAGCCATTGCTACTCCACTGTCATCCTTGCCGGTGTTCTTTTCCAATCAGTTCTGGCTATCTCCTCTCTCAGGCTTGTGTAATTTCATTCAGTCCACTGTAATACTGATACATCTGACTTTAGCTTGTCCTTCTCAAATTTCAGGGTGAGTTCAATCTTGTTATGATCACTTTCCACTACAGGTTCTTTTACCTTAAGATTTCCAATCAATTATGTTTCATTGCACAACACCCAAACCAGAATAGCTGACTCCCTCATGGGCTCCACCATGAGCTGCTCTAAAAAGCCATCTCATAGGCACTCAATAAATTTCTCCTCCTGGAACCCAGCACCAACCTGATTTTGCCAACCTGCACATTGAAGTCCCTATGACTGTTGTAACATTGCCCTTTTGGCATGCATTTTCTATCTCCTGTTGTAATTTATAGCCCACATACTGGCTACTGTTTGGTGGCCTGTATATAACTCCCATCAGGGTCCTTTTACCCTTACAGTTCCTTGACTTTATCCACAATGAATCTATACTTCTTATTTGATTTCGTTTTTTACCAACAGAGACACACCACCCCCTCTGCCTACCTGCCTGTCCTTTTGATACAATGTGTATCCTTGGATGTTCCGCTCTCAACTATAACCTTTCATCTGCGCCTCAGTGATCCCCCCCAACGTCATACCTGTGAATTTCTAACTCTGCTATGAGATCATCTTCCTTATTCCATATACTGTGTGCATTCAATTATTACACCTCAGTCCTGTATCCATCACCCCTTTTGATTTTGACCCCCTGTTAAACTGCAACTCATCCCACTGGCTAACAATTTTGCCCTATCATCTGCCTATCCTCCTAACAGTCTCACGACACACTGCTCCTGCTTGTATACCAACTGCCCCATCCTCACTGGTTAGTAAATTAATTTGTCGTTGTAAATTGTCCTGTGATTAGGCTAGGGTTAAATCGGTATGTTCCTGGGTGGTGCGGCTTGTTGCGCTGTTCTAGGCTATATCTCTAAATAAATAAAATCATACCTTAATGGGCTCCTGCAACTTCTTTGCTAGCATACATAGTGTTAATCACATCTGCTAAAACATCCAGAAGATTAGCTGCTGCACTGGTGGCATCCTTTTACTTGATACCCCAGGGGTTTACCATCTGTGTTCTGCTGAACAGAGCTTGCCCTGTACTGTTTTTTCCAGTACAAGTTTTATGCCGTGTTCCTTAAGTCTGTTCTTGCTTATGAAATGCAAGTTACAAATTGCAACTCATTTCTATCTCACAGAATGCTTCAAATTGTGAATAGAGCTAAATAGGTGGAGCATCCTCAGGTTCGGAAACTTCCTCTGAAGAATCATTATTGTTGTCTCTGGGCAAGTCAGATTGTTGAGATAAGAATGTTAGTTATCATTTTGCACTTGTTGCTGACTTGAGTTCACAAGGATGAGTGCTGAATGAATGTAACTAAGGGTTATTAGGGTCCCATCTCTAATGTCTATGTTACCTCTAAGGGTAAATTGTTTTTTTATTGTCACATACCCAGAATGTGCCATTGCACTCATTTTTACAGATCTTCCGCACTGAATCCACAATAGTGTGATTATCTTCCTACATCCCACTTATGTAGTCATGTTTTCTTGGTCTCATTATCCAGCGTCTTCCTCTGATGAGGAAGAAATATCGGGGCTACATTACCTGACCTGCCTCTTGCTGGCTATTATCTAGGTAATTTTAACTGCAGTGCAAGCAGTTCCTTAGTGTCTTGCTGGTAGTTTAGGCTGTATTTACAGCAGGGCACAGGCATCAACAATGTTTAAAGAAGACAAGATAATTATCCTTCATAAATGAAATTGTAACAGCAACCATGGCAACAAATAGAAACAAAAGTAAAGAAAACTAAATCACATAGTCAAGCAGATAGTAACGGATACGTAACTAGAATTAGATTATTATAACTGATATATGACTTGAAATTTGTTGTTTCACAATAGCAACACAGTGCAACAGCATAAAAACATACAAATTACAAAAAAACTGCAAAAATGAATAATAAGGTAATGTTTGTGGGTTCATAGACTGTTCAGAAATCTGATGCGAAGGGGACAAACCTAAATTGTTCCTAAAACATTGAGTGTGCGTCTTCAGGCTCCTGTACCTCCTCCCTGATAACAGTAATGAGAAGAGGGCATGTCAAGAATGGTTAGTGTCCTTAATGATGGATGCCAACTTCCTGAGTCACATCTTGAAGTTGATGATGGAGAGGGTTGTGCCCATGATGGTTTAGGCTCTCTGCAGCCTCTTGTGATCCTGTGCATTGGATGCTCCATATCAGGCTGTGATGCAAGCATTTAGAGTTTACTCCACCTTACATCTATTGAAATTTGACATACTGATCCTAACAAAGTAAAATCACAGGGATGCTTTCTTCCTGATTATCTTGAGAATGATGCAATCATGATGAAGAAGTGCTGAAGACTGTGGTAGTAATCTGGAACTTTTCCACAAATATTAATGGATTTTTCAAGATTCAAGTTTATTTATTATTTGTACATTGAAACATATCATTTGCATTAACAACCAAAGTTAATTTAAAATCTAGAATAAACAGATACCTGTTATTTGTTAATCAAATACAGGTGTATATGAGGGTATAGATAAAAGGCACATGGAATAGAAGACTCGTTAACTGCCATCTTATTAGATTGTAGAAGAGGCCTTCTGTAATTTAATAGCGTACATCAACTTCAGTGTTCCATCTTCTTCAAAGGTTCGAAGGTTCAGTTTAATGTCAGAGAAATGTATACAATATACATCCTGAAATGGTTTTTTTTTCGCAAACATCCATGAAAACAGAGAAGTGCCCCAAAGAATGAATGACAGATAAGCGTAAGAACCCCAAAGTCCCCATCAGCTCCCCTCCCTCCAGTGCGTAAGCGGCAGCGAACAATTCCCCCTCCCCCTCCAGCAAAAAAGTAAGCATTGGTACTACCACCGAGCACTCAGTGTGAGCAAAGCAATAGCAAAGACACAGACTTACAGTTACCCCAAAGATTTGGCATTTCATCCGGCATTCGACATACCACAGATTCTCTCTCTCCCCAATAAGGAAGAAAAAAGCGACTCCATTTTTCACCAGTGAGCAGGGAGACATAACAAACAACTCGCTGGTTTACGATGTTACAAGTCCATTACGTCGCTTTTTCAGAGCTCTGTGCCCGAAGATCATGAAGATCTCGGGTCTTCGGTCCCACAGCAGAGATCCTGACTCCCCCGACGCCACACGTGTCTCCTCCCATGACACTGACCCTTGATCCGCCCGTCTCCAGAACTCCGAGATCTTACACTTCCGAATTTGAGCCGGACTCTCAGGCTGAACCCTTGATGTGCCAGACAACGGCCAGTTATGGAACCCCGAGAATGCGTCCCATTCCCGCAAAGAACCGAAGTCAGCGTGTAATTCCAGGTCAGGGTCTTCAAAAGAACCCTGAAAGAGAAAAACAAAGATATTAAAGATGGAAATAGAGCTGTTTCCGAAGATGCAAGGAAAGGAGTCGCCGTTTAGCACCATCTTAACTTCGCCCTACCTTAACTTCTTAGGCTGTGTAGCATGTGTTTATTCAATATTTTTTATTTTAAATATTAATTTATAACATTAAAAGCAATAATAAACAGCACTGTTCGTGAACAGATTTGTTCCTTCTGAAAAACTTCTTATTACAAATTTAACTGGAAGGAAGAACGATCAAAGTTTTTCATTGCAAAACTTAATTCTTCATTCTGTAATGTACAATATGAGTTTGTAAATGTTGTAACTAGGAAAATGAAAATGGTGATTTATTTTAATAAAAATCTCAGTATGGCTTACAGCCTTAGTATATACAAGCATACTATTAAAACAACCAAAATCAGTCATAGAATCCAATGTAACTGGAATTACCAGAAAACATGATTGTAATTATAATAATAATTAAAGAACAAAACAGTAGTTGCTAAAGAATTGGACAATGAGTTCCATACCTTTCCGATTGCCAAATACACTGAAAAGTGTCCAGTCTGACTGGAATGGTGTTAATGGAAGATATCCTAGTGATAGGAAGATACAAAAAATTATGATGATATGCTGAGTTCCAACGGGAACATGGCAACTTGGCAAGGGACTCGTTTGATTAATGTAGGAAGTGCAAGTCAACTATTCAGTGACCACTGAGTCTCTCACCAAACTGACCTTTTCTAACCTGAACATCCACGGTTATAATATTCATGACCAGTCAGTGGTCGGACATTCTGATCAACCGTGTCCGTAAAATCTTGAGATGGACTACCAGATCTGAGGACAATTGGCTTATTTGCACTGATCTGCTATTCTGAAACCCCTGAATCTGTCAATTGATGTTTGTAGTGTCCTTAGTGGACCTGAACCTCAACCCTGAGTCACTGACATCCAGCCTTTTCAACTTCATTAGCTACAAAACTTGGAAGTGTATTAGTGCATGGCTTACCTTTAATAATAAGCAATACTTAAAAATGCAATTTTTTAAGATTTGGAATTCTTTATTAAAGCCTTAGCTGCTTTGCCCAGTCTGAATATAGCCTTTGCTGAGTGTATAGAAACTTTTGGATTTGAACTACCTCATTATCCACTACCTATGTACATTGAAATGTTCAAAATTCAGTGTTGCTGTCATCCGAAATCATTTTAATAAGTTGTGCTAATTAGTAAGTTAATTTTCTACTATATATTGTGGTGGGGTGGAGAAGTGGGGTGGGATTAGTGTAATGCATGATTGATGACCAGCGCTCTTACGTTGGGATAAAGATGCAGGTTTTGCCCTATGTGATACTATGAATGTGCACTCAGCCGAGGTGGACAAAGGCAGCCTGAATGAAGCTTTCAAAAAGTTAAAATTTATTAAACTTTTCATTTTGTAAAAGATTTTAAATGTAGTAGTAGGAATAGTCCCCGTAATTATAGACCTGTGAGCCTTACGTCTGTGGTGGGAAAGCTGTTGGAAAGGATTCTTAGAGATAGGATCTATGGGCATTTAGAGAATCATGGTCTGATCGGTGACAGTCAGCATGGCTTTGTGAAGGGCAGATCGTGTTTAACAAGCCTGATAGAGTTCTTTGAGGAGGTGACCAGGCATATAGATGAGGGTAGTGCAGTGGATGTGATCTACATAGATTTTAGTAAGGCATTTGACAAGGTTCCACATGGTAGGCTTATTTAGAAAGTCAGAAGGCATGGGATCCAGGGAAGTTTGGCCAGGTGGATTCAGAATTGATTTGCCTGCAGAAAGCAGAGGGTCATGGTGGAGGGAGTACATTCAGATTGTAGGATTGTGACTAGTGGTGTCCCACAAGGATCTGATCTGGGACCTCTACTTTTCGTGATTTTTATTAACGACCTGGATGTGGGGGTAGAAGGTGGGTTGGCAAGTTTGCAGACAACACAAAGGTTGGTGGTGTTGTAGATAGTGTTGAAGGTTGTTGAAGATTGCAGAGAGACATTGATAGGCTGCAGAAGTGGGCTGAGAAATGGCAGATGGAGTTCAACCTAGAGAATTGTGAGGTGGTACACTTGGGAAGGACAAACTCCAAGGCAGAGTACAAAGTAAATGGCAGGATACTTGGTAGTGTGGAGGAGCAGAGGGATCTGGGGGTAAATGTCCACAGACCTCTGAAAGTTGCCTGACAGGTGGATAGGGTAGTTAAGATAGCTTATGGGGTGGTAGCTTTCATAAGTCGAGGGATAGAGTTTAAGAGTCGCGATGTAATGATGCAGCTCTATAAAACTCTGGTTAGGCCACACTTGGAGTACTGTGTCCAGTTCTGGTCGCCTCACTGTAGGAAGGATGTGGAAGCATTGGAAAGGGTACAGAGGAGATTTACCAGGATGCTGCCTGGTTTAGAGAGTATGCATTATGATCAGAGATTAAGGGAGCTAGGGCTTTACTCTTTGGAGAGAAGGAGGATGAGAGGAGACATGATAGAGGTGTACAAGATAATAAGAGGAATAGATAGAGTGGATAGCTAGCGCCTCTTCCCCAGGGCACCACTGCTCAATATGAGAGGACATGGCTTTAAGGTAAGGGGTGGGAAGTTCAAGGGGGATATTAGAGGAAGGTTTTTTACTCAGAGAGTGGTTGGTGCGTGGAATGCACTGCCTGAGTTAGTGATGGAGGCAGATACACTTGTGAAGTTTAAGAGACTACTAGACAGGTATATGGAGGAATTTAAGGTGGGGGGCTTATATGGGAGGCAGGGTTTGAAGGTCAGCACAACATTGTGGGCCTAACGGCCTGGACTGTGCTGTACTATTCTATGTTTCTATGTATCAATTGTAGGAACAAATTTTAGATTTACCATTCCAGATGGAAATTGAGGAGCATTAATTTTTGCCATATTTAGTTGAATAGTTTGGAAGTATTAAGTTGAAATTGACTTTATTGCGTAAAGAGTTAAACATTTGGCGCAGATAATCGGGATTTGGAAAAAATATATATGGTGGATAATGTACAATGACTACTGTTTAAAGCATCATCATGTGACTTGCAACAAATACATACTGTATTCCCTTAAGATGCAATAAAATTGAACAGGAAAAGTAGAGTATCTGTGGCTAATAAGATAAATATACTATGAAAATAAAAAGAAAAGACTTAAAGTATTGCCAAATAGAAACCCCGAAGATGGAGGAAATTTTAGAATTTAGTTCTGTAATACACTCTCTTTAAGAAGAAAAGGAAAGTGAAGTGTTGAGAGTAATCTGGCAAGAAGCATAAGAATGGATGGTAAAGGCTTCTGGAGATATTTCAAAAAGGAGTATGAATCCTTTGGACTGAGACAGGTATTGCGGAAACTGTAAAAGGTGGAAGTAAAAGAAGTAACCTTGCTTAAAATATTAAAGAAATGTGTCATCTTTAACTTTATGCCTTTTGGAAATCAGGTCATCTTATACTCGCTTAGCTATTCACAGTAACAGAAATTTTGACCAGGGATGCCTAAACTTTTGCATACCACTGTATAAGCAGCCAATAACATGTTAGAGTAAGGAGTATGGTGTAAAAATATGGAGAATTCTTTTTGAATGATGTATTTGATATAGAGGCACAGATTAAGGGAATTTTCATTTTAAATTGCTTTGGAATATTGTATTTTTATGTTACCGAAAATAAGTGTAAGAACTTAAGAAGACTATAGGACCATAAGTCATGGGATCAGATTAGAGTATTTGGCCATTTGTGTCTGCCCCACCATTTTATCATGGCTGATTTATTATCCCCATCAATCCCATTCTTCTGCCTTCTCCCCATGACCTTTGACGGCCTGACTAATCAAGATCCTACCAACCTCTGCTTTAAACATACACAATGACTTGGCCTCCACAGCCGTTGCAGGCCGTGATTTCCACAGATTTACCATCTTCTGGTAAATTCCTCCTCATCTCTGTTATAAATGGACTTTTCTCTATTTCGAGGCTGTGCTCTATGGTCCTAGACTCCCCACTGTGGCAAACATCCTCTCCACGTTCACTCTATCTAGGCCTTTCAATATTCAATATGTTTCAATGAGATTCCCCGCATTCTTTTAAATTCCAGTGAGTACAGGCACAGACCCATCAAATACTCCTCATACATTAATCCGTTAATTGTTGGAATCATTCTCATCAATCTCCTCTTGGCCCTTTCCAATGCCAGCACATGTTTTCTTAGATAAGGGTCTCAAAACTGCTCACAATACTCACAAAGAACATGCACTGACTCTCCTTTTCTATCTTGCCTGTTATTTCCTCAAAGAGTTCCAATGGATTTGTCAGGCAAGATTTCCCTGTAAGGAAACCATGCTGTGTGTATCATGTGCTTCCAAGTACCTTGGCAACATCTTGCCAACTACTGAAATCAGGCTATCTGGCCTTTAATCTCTTTTTTTTCTGCCTTCCAACCTTCTTAAAAACTGGGGTGCTATTTGCAATCTCCCAGTTCACCAGAACCATTTTAGAATTTTGTGATTCTTGAAAGATCACTATTGAAAGAATAGCAAATCCAGAATTCCTCTACAGGGCTCAACAAGCTGCTCTAAAAAGCTATCTTGTGGGCATTTTACAGATTCTGTCTCTTGGGATCGAGCACCAATCTTATTTTCCCAATCTACCTGCATATTGAAATCTCCCATAGCTGTCTTAACATTGACCTTTGACATGCCTTCTCTATTTCTCCTTGTAATTTGTATCCCACATCCTAGCTACTGTTCGGAGGCCTGCAAATCACTCCCATTAGGGTCTTTTTATTCTTGCAGGTTTTAAACTCTATGGACAAGAATTCTACATCTTCCGAGCCTATGTCACTTCTTTCTAAAGATTTGCTATCTTTTACCAACAGACCACCCACCCTGCTTACATACCTGTCCTTTCGATACAATGTGTATCTTTAGATGTTCAGCTCCTAACCAATATAATATTCTTTCAGCTACAACTCAGTAATGCTGACAATGTCATGCCTGCCAATCTCTACAAGGTCATCTATCTTATTCCATAATTGGCATGCATTCAAATATAGCACATTCAGTCTTGTTTTCATCGCCCTTTTTGATTTTGTCTCCATGTTACACTTCAATACATTACACTCACTACAATTTTGCCCTACCTCACTACACACTACATCTACTGCCCCATCAGTCCAGTTCCCATCCACCTGCCAAATTAGTTTAAAACCCCTCCCCAACAGCTCTTGCTCACCTACCTGCAAGAATATTGGTGTAACCTGTCCTTTTTGTACAGGTCATACCTTCCCTGGAAGAGATGCCAATGATCTAGAAATCTGAAACCCTTCCATAGAACCATAGCACATTACAGCACAGAAACAGGCCTTTTGGCCCTTCTTGGCTGTACCGAACCATTTTTCTGCCTAGTCCCACTGACCTGCACCTGGACCATATCCCTCCATACACCTCTCATCTGTGTATCTGTCCAAGTTTTTCTTAAATGTTAAAAGTGAGCCCGCATTCACCACTTCATCCGGCAGCTCATTCCACACTCCCACCACTTTCTGTGTGAAGAAGCCCCTCCTAATGTTCCCTTTAAACTTTTCCCCCTTCACCCTTAACCCATGTCCTCTGCTTTTTTTCTCCCCTAGCCTCAGTGGAAAAAGCCTGCTTGCATTCACTCTATCTATATCCATCATAATTTTATATACCTGTTTCAAATCTCCCCTCATTCTTCTACGTTTCAGGGAATAAAGTCCTAACCTATTAAACCTTTCTCTGTAATTCAGTTTCTCAAGTCCCGGCAACATCCTTGTAAACCTTCTCTGCACTCTTTCAACCCTATTAATATTCATCCTGTAACTTGGTGACCAAAACTGCATGCAATACTTCAAATTCAGCATCACCAATGCCTTATACCAGTGGTCTCCAACCACTGGGCCGTGGACCAGTACCGGGCCACAAAACGTATGCTACCAGGCTGCGAAGAAACGATATGATTTGGTGACGTGACTGTGTTGCCGACTTGCTGGTTGGTGCCTTCTTGCCCAGACTCTTGGCTGCAGAAATATTGCCAAATGTAACTGACCAAAACACATTTTTCTTAAAGGAAAATGTTTTAGAAAAAGGATGGTATGTAATTTCTGTGCAGATAAATTTAGCATGTAAAAAAACCAGGAAAAAGCCAAAAAGCCAAATGACTTTTCAGATGCCAGCCAAATTGAGAAAAAGCCAGATTTCTGGAATTGGTCAGCCAATCTGGTAACCCTTAATGAGTCAGCTGCACCCCTGTTGAACTTGAACGCATGCATCATCCATGTCAGCGCAGGAAGAAGATCAACTCCTTGAGCTTGCAAATGACGGCGGACTGAAAAGTATGTTTGACATAACATCTCTGCCGGCATTCTGGATCAAAGTCAAGGCTAAGTATCCTGAGATAGCCACGAAAGCACTGAAAACGTTGCTTCCATTTCCAACATCATATCTCTGGCAAGCGGAATAGACTAGACATAAGGAACCCCCTTCGAGTATGGCTGTCTCCCATCACCCCTCAATGAGACTGTCTTTTTGCAGGGAAACAAGCCCGGGGCTCCCACTGATTCACCGATATTGGTGTGTTACAATGATTTTATATGTTCATACGAGGAAAATGCGTGCTGTGTGTTTAATATCCAAATGTTACTTAAAATGTTATGATGCTATTGACTTATAAGTGACATAATTGACTTATCACTATATTCATGAGAGGAAAATTATTGTGCTGTGTGTTTAATATTAAATTTGTTAGATAAACTTTTTAGAAATGAAAATGAGTTTATTAGCCACTTATAATTTACTTATAGTTGACTTATCACCTATATTCCAGTCGTGATTAACACCCCCCCCCCCCACCCCCCGTCGGCCGGTCCACAAGAATATTGTCAATATGTCAATATTAAACCGGTCCGCGGTGCAAAAAAGGTTGGGGACCCCTGCCTTATACAACCTCACCATAACATTTCAACTCTTATACTCAATACTTTGATTTATAAAGGCTAATGTACCAAAAGCTCTCTTTACGACCCTCTGCAACAGTTCCTCAGCCAAGCATTCATCTGTCAAATCATTCTATTCTCTTACCCTCACTGGTGCTGTCACAGGCAGCAATCCAGAGGTTACTGCGCTTGAAGTCCTGCTTTTTAGCGATCTACCTAACTCCCTATTTTCATCCTTCCAGACCTATCTCTTTTCCTACCTACAGTATGTCACTGCTACCAATATTTGCCACGACTTCTGGCTGTACACCCTCTCCCTTTAGTATGCTGTGGACCTGAGCTGAGGTATCCCTGATCCTGGCATGTGGGAGGCAACGTACCATCTGGGTTTCTTTTTCACATCTACAGAATCTGCTGTCCACTTCTCTCACTAGGGAATCTCCTATCGCGACTGCACTCCTCTTCTCCCCCTTTCCCTTCTGAGTCACTGAGCCAGACTCTTCCAGCCACCCCTCCTCCCCCACAAAGAATATCCAATGCTGTATACTTGTTATTGTGGAGATGGCCACAGGGATACTCTGCACTGGCTGCCTATTTCCTTTCCCTCTACCAACAGTAAGCCAGCTACCTGCCTCCTGCAACTTATGTGACTACCTCCCTGTAGCTCCTGTCTATCACCTCCTCAATTTCCTGTACGAACCGAAGGTCATCCATTTGCAGCTCCACTTCCTTAACACTTTCTCTAAGGAACTGCAACTGAATGCACTTCTTGCAAATGCAGTTATCAGAGAGATTGGACGTCTCTCAGAGTTCCCACATCTTACACAAAGAACATATCGTTTACCTTGGATACATCCTCAATGCATTAGCTATGTACGAATAGACAAAGAAAAAAACTTACTAGAAGCTTACTTAGAGTCTCCGCCTATTCTTGCTGAAGCCTTTTGAGACAAAGTCTCCCACTCTAAACCTGGTTCATTCACAGAAGATAAGAGCAGACTAAGTTCATGGGGTACGTCAATATTTACCCTGCCAATTGATAAGATCGTGAATAATCTGCCTCTTATCATGTCTAATTCTGCTAGTTCTACATAGCCGTCAATTAATGACCATTCAAAATTTATCAACCTCTTTCTTCTACATCTCCAATTTTCTTGTCACCACAACATTTTAGAGAAGAGAATTTCAGAAATTTATCGAGCGCTGTGATAAGAACTTCTTGTGCTTCTCCATTTCAAATAACTGCCCCCTTATCTTGCAGCTATGCCCCTTATTTAGAATTCTTCCATTAGTGGAAACATCTCAACAGCCACCTTGTCATGCCCTCTTAGGATTCCTTAGGATAAGTTGGCTGCTCATTTTCTCTAAAAGACAATGAGTACAGGTCTAACATTTTTAGTCATCCCTCAGTCTGTTCATTCCAGAAGTTAACGTAGCGAATCTAGTACGTAATTCTCTTACAGCATCTGTAGTGCTTGTCTATCTTTCATTAAGTACGAAGACCAAAACTGAGCAGTTCTCCAAGTGCAGCATCTCCATTACCCTTTACAATTGTAACAATGTTTCTTTACTATCGTCCTTCCCTATAAAAGACAATATCCTGTTTGCCTTCTTAATTACTCACTTCATCTGTATGCTAACTTAGGTTTTGTATATAGGAACATTTAAATGGTTTTGTACTCCACTGATTTGCTGATTCTCTCCATTTTGATTCCTTTTACTAAAATGCATGACTTTCCAACATCAAACTCTGTTTACTCTGTTTTTGTCCATTTACTCAATCTATTATATCCTATAGCAGAATTGGGATATCCTTATCACAGCATGACCTCCCACCTATTTTGTTTTGTTCAAACTTCAATATCCTGCACTCTGCTCCTTAAGTCAATATAGATACCGAGTGTTTGAAAAGATAAGAATAATAGAATGATAACTGAATAAGTAAATAATTTAAGGCTGAAAACACTAAGTGTTGGAAATGGTTAGCAGTTCAGGCAGCATCTGTGGAGAGAGAAAAACAATGAATGATTCAGGTCAAATGACCCTTTCTTCAACTGGAAAAATGGTGTATTTGAGGCTGCAGAGAGAAGAAGAGGTGGGACAAGCATTGTAAGAAAGGTTTGAAGCTTCAAAGGGGTATTTCTAACTGAAAACAGCATTAATGACAAAGAGAAGCAGTATTTTCTAACTCCAGAAGTACTAATATTTGAATTTAGTCCAGCAGAACCAAAGAAAAGCAGTTGAGGGAGTTTGTGGCGGGAGTGACAGTCACATCTTTGCTTTGAAGCCAAACATCTATTCTTTCTGCTTTCTACAAGTGCTGTCCCCTTTCTGACTATTTTCCCAACCTTTGATGCAGCTGGTAAAGAGTGATGGAGCTTGTAATTATCCTTCTTCCTCATAATAATTTATCTGCAGGTTGGTGAGTAGCCAACATTATTCATGATGATTGCAGAGAAAAATATCTGCATAATTTGAAGACAAAAATTCAACAGGTGCTCTGCACCTACATCACTAAACAAATGTATCTATTTCCTTTGCATTTGCCCACCCGCAGATTCACATTTCTAGAAATACTGGCGAGGAGCAGAATAGATAATTGCTTATGACTTTTGTGAATAATTACCCCTGGAAATTGACAATAATGCACAAAGCTAATTTTGTATTTTCTAATACAGATATCTATGGATGGGATTATGCCACCTACCCCAGTGTTAAAAGGTGAAGATTACCTCCAAAAAGTATATGGAAAGGCACTTTATCAGGGGCATCGCAGTACATACAAAAAAGGGCCATATTTAAGGGTGAATTCTCCAGTCCCTAAATCCAAAACGCAAAGGCCTAAAATAATTGAGAATACTAAGGGTGAGTGATTTGTTGTAATTTAAAGTATGTTTGATGTTTTACCAATGAGATTGTTTCTCACATTTGTTCTGCTATGTGGCTTTAGCAAATGTCTTGCAAATCTGGTTTTGTTTAATCATTCAGCCAGGACTTGCACATTTCATTCTGATTCTCATTCCAATTTGAATCTGCATTTAATTAAATGAAGAGACGATAATTAAGCTGATTTACCAGTAAGTAGGTCATTACCAGATGTGTTTAATTACAGCAACAATGAATGGCTTGGAAATACATGAGGATGTCTGCAGTAATTTATTCATTTTTTCCCCTAATCATGTACATATTTATGTTCTGGGGAGAAAAATATTACCAAGTTCACTTCAAGGGAAACACAAATGGATGCACACTTTCCAAATGTTGCTGAGATTCATGTAATCTATTATAGTACAATTCATTTTGTATTTTTAAAGTAATTTATGTATGCTTGGGTTGTACTTACTGAGAATTTTTATCAATTGAAACCTCTTGTGAAGAGTAAGTAAAACACTACCGTGCAAATGCATCAATCAGGATTATTTCTTGTCATTTTAAGGTTGAAGGAAAATGTAGGGCTAAAAATTAGACTTCTACCAATAACAACAGGAAATTGTTTTTATGTATGTATAATTTAAAAAACAAAGCAATGTAGTTAGAAACTCACCAGAAGCAGGCTGTTAAAGGAAATGTGGAATAGATTATTATCAGATCAACCATGCTTTACTATGTTGTGTAGCAACTCATTAGTGGAGGTATCACCAAAACTAGTTCAGCATACCATTCATATTGCAACTGCTGAGAAATGTAGCATTTTCTATGTATATTTTCAAGTGAAATGGGCTGGATCACCCTGAAGTGATCTATTGCCCAGACTCCCTGCCTGCTCACCATATTTACATTTTCTGGATATGGAGAGTTAGAAAATTTGACCCTCCATTTGAAAAGCTGGATAGACTCCAAGCAGTTTTCAGGTCTCAAGTATCTTATCCTGAGCCCCTGCCCCCAAACATCCTGTCAGGCAGACATTATAACTTAAAAACTTAAAAATAAAACTTAAGCTTTAGAAGATGTAATTAATACAGCAATGTAATTGAAAACATTTGAAGTGGTGTGATATAATTAAAATGCTCACTTCACAACTTCCCTTGCCTTTTACCATACAGTCAATGACTCCGATTAAGTGAATGGAGTTGTCATCCTGATGTTAATGTTCCTTGTTGTAAAAACTTTTTTCACCATTCCATCACTGTGATCCATGTTGACTCCAGCGAAGGAGCCATGTCATCTTCTGACCTTAGAGTATCTCAAACTTGCATGTTTGGCCAAACAAGTCCAAAATTTTCTGGTCCATAATCAGCTTAGGCTCTGATATCGGTACAATTTGACCATTGATTCTATGGAAATAAATGAAAATAGTCGTGAAATTCTTAAATGAGTGTTCAAATCTTCAGTCATAATTGTAATTAATGGGAAAAATGGGAAAATTAAAATGACTTCAAACATTTACTCTTCATATATGAATGAGTTTGGAATGCTAGTATTTTGCTTAGTGTGAAACTGCACATATGACCTCTGGGATACTGCACTTCAAGTATTCAGAAAAATATTTTTGTAATAATAGTCAAGTACGTAAGGAAGAAACACCTATGCCCTTTGTAAGGAATTCTTTAAACTAATGTACTGTAGTTACTACAGAAGTTTCATACCTGTTTTGCTTCTATTTTAATAGGTGTCAAGGTGAAATCTGCAAGAACACAAACTATTCCCTCTGTATTCAAGCCAGACTTAATTCTCCCAGTAAGGCAGCAGCCTCCTGCTCCACATTTTCAGAGCGACCAGTATCTTTTTAGTCCTTCTCATCAGATAATGTCTGGATCCATCATTTCAGGCCCAGTTGAAGGGCATCTTGTCCCAATGGCAATTGCCTTAGGTATGTTCAATGTCTAGTCTAGATTATTATTTCAAAATGTTAAGATCTAGCTTGTCACACAAACACGAGGAAATCAGCAGATGCTGGAAATTCATGCAACACACACAAAAAATGCTGGTGAACGCAGCAGGCCAGGCAGCATCTGTAGGAAGAGGTACAGTCGACGTTTTGGGCCGAGACCCTTCGTCAGGACTAGCTGAAAGAAGAGTTAGTAAGAGATTTGAGATGTCGATCCTAGAGCTTGGCCAAAACTCGGAAGTCAATGCCTTTCATTGTCCCAATGATATGGCGAGAGTAGAAGGATCACGTGACAGACAGCTACTTCTGTCTGACCAGTGTGTCTGGTTTCTCTGCTAAAAACAAGAAATTTTTTGAATACCCAATGTCCTGTCAGCCATGGGACTGTGCCGCATGATGACAATCTTCCAGTACTGCAGACATCAGAGACATGGAGTCTAGAAGAGGCAGACGAAGATGTCACGATGCATGAGCCAGGAATGGAAAGCGACACAGATTTTGAACATTTATGTCAAATGAGCCTCATCTGATAACTCAATCTGAGTTAAATGATCTGGTCAGAGAATTGGGTTTGTCAAAGGCAAAAGCAGTATTACTGGGGTCAAGACTGCAAGGATGGAATCTGCTGTCACCAGGCACAAACATTGCTGTGAAGGATTCCGATATTCGAGATAGATGTTTCCCAGAATAACTGATGCCAAGATTAAGGAAGACATTTTGTTGGTCCACAAATCAAATGGTTATCAATAACAGGCAATTTGAAGAACTTCTGGTGGAACTGAAAAAAAGGCATTCAAGGATGATGTAGAAGATTTTCTTCGCAACTACAGAGCACCAAATTATGTGCAGCTGGTTGACAACATGCTTCCAGCATACAAAACCATGAAGCGCAACATGTCAATAAAGATTAATTAATGAATTCCCATTTAGACTTCTTCCCTGCAAACCTTGGCACTGTTAGTGAAGAGCATGGTGAAAAGTTTCGCCAGAACATGGTCATAGAGAAATTGTATCAGGGTAACTGGAATCATTCAATACTGGCTGATTATAGTTAGACACTTAAGCAAGAAACCTTAGACACTGAGTACAAATGAAAATCATCAACAAAATATTTTTAACTTCGTTAAACTATTACAAAGCGCCAGTACTATTATGCAATTAAATGTATTATATTCAAAAATAGTTAATTTCTTATTTCTCCAAATTCCTACGTGATACAAGTAGTCTGAAATTATATTTGGTGTTCAGCTTCAAGCAGTCTGAAAATATTTGCTGTCCAGTGTAATTAAAAGAAGAACAACAAGGTGGGGAAAGGGATTTGAAAAAGGAAATTGTAAATTAATTAGATCAACGTAAATTTTATGTCAGGGACAAAATGTACTGAATAGGACAAAATAAGTTAAAAGGGGATGCAGGAATTAATTGAAAGTATCAATGAAGGGAGGAGGAGATTTAAAAATGTGTTTCTATTGCTCAGTGACTTCAGGCATCCGATAACAGGAGATTTATTGATGTTTCTTACTTTGAGTGTTAATATTATGTTTCAATGTGGAATTTTAAACACTTTACCAGAAATTATTTTATTGTGACAACTTTGCATTGAAGATCTAAAGCAGTAACATTCAGCCACAGATTTAGCCTATGTTGACACAATTCCCTTTTCATGTATATTTTCAACTAAAGTTACTTTTCAAATGTGGGTAAACACTGGCATGTTTGATAATCATTTGGTCTGTTAGATTGTGTAGTTCAGGTGCTTCCAGCCCTCTTGAACTTCTGCTGAAATGCGTCAAACATTCTTGCTAATCCCGATGGTAGCACAATTCAAAAGTTGTTTTGAGAGGTGGAAAACAACTCATGTGGCATTTTGGCACACCATTTATCTTCTTTAGAAAAATAAGATAAACTGCAGAATATTTAAGAAAACCCTGTTGAGGCATTGCCCTCATTAAATGCAATGGTAAAGTGTTACTGGTTCCAGCTAATGCTGTGCCATTGAAGGTCATTCAGCTACCCTGCTGCCAAGCTTCATTGAAGAGCCATTGAACTTTAGTCTTAAGCATTAATACAGAGGCTCCCTGTATGTACACATGAAATTCATGAAGGATATTAGAAGCAATTGAAGTTTTAAATTAAAAAAAAGAAGCAAAGGCATGTTAAATTATCAAATTAAATACTAATGGCAGGAATTTGAGTAAGACACGTTTGCATTTTTAATTGTTTGTACTGAAGGATTCTCTTGCAGATAAGTGTTCAGGAAATTTCATTTTTTAGTTAGCAACAGTAATAATCAACAGTAGATACTTTGGAAAATCAACACTTTTTAGTTTCTTAGGATTTCAACTTCCTTAATATAAACTGGGGCCTTCGTATTGCAAGGAGTTTAGATAGGGCAGAATTTGTTCAGTGTGTCTAGGCGGGTTTACTTAGTCAACTTGCAGATGGTCCAACGAGAGGAGGACCTATACTGCACTTGCTGTGGGGTAATGAGCCTGGCCAGGTGACCAACCTTTCAGTGGGTGAGCAGTTGGTGAACAGTGACCACAGCTCCATTGCTTTCAGGATAGTGGCAGGTAAGGATAGGTATGGTCCTTGCAGGAGAGTTTTAAATTGGAGTAGGGCAAATTACGAAGGCATTAGGCAGGAACTAAGAAGAGTTAATTGGGAACATCTTTTTTTCCGGCAAGTCCACATCAGACATGTGCAGGGTGTTTAAGGATCAATTGCACAGAGTACAGGAAAGATATATTCCTGTTAGGACAAGGATGGAAAGATAAGAGAACCTTGGATGTCCAGAGAGGTGATGATTGCTGGGCCCTTGACCAGTATCTTTGTGTCCTCTCCAGCCATAGGCAAGGTCCTGGAGGACTGGTGAGTGGCAAATGTTGTACTCTATTTAAGAAAGGAACAAGGGAAAATCTGGGAACTATAGACCGGTGTGCCTCATGTCAGTTGTAAGGACTGGAGAAAATTCTTAGTGATACGATATATGAGCATTTGAAAACCCATGGCCTAGCTAGGGAGTGCTAGCATGGCTTTTTATGTGGCAGGTCGTGTATTACCAACTTGATTGAATTTTGTGATAAGGTGTTGAGAGAGATTGAAGAAGGTAGGGCAGTGGATGTTGCCTACATGGATATTAGTACAGTATTTGACAAAGTCCCTCAGGGGAGGGTAATCCTGAAGATTAAGATGCATGGGTCCACGATGAATTGTCTGTGTGGATTCAGAACTGGCTTGCCAATATAAGACACAGGGTAGTGGTTGAAGGGACTTATTCAAGCTGAAGGTCTGTAATTAGTGGTGTTGCACAGGGATCTGTACTGAGACATTTGCTCTTTATGATGTATATAAATGACCTTGTTGAAAATGTAGGTGGGTTAGTAAGTTTGCGGATAATACTAAGATTGGTGGTGTTGTGGAAGACTGGCAAAGAATACGGTACAATGTAGATCAGTTGCAGATACGGGCAGAGAAATGGCAGATAGAGTTTAACCCAGATAAATATGAGGTGTTGCTAATGCAAGGAGACAGTGCATTGTAAAGGGCAAGATCCTGAACAATGTTGCTGAGGAGAGAGATCTTGTGGTCCAAGTTTAAAGCTACCTGAAAGTGGCTACACAGGTCAGTAGGGTGGTTAAAAAGTCTTGTGAAATGCTTGCTTTTATTAGTCAAGGCATTGAGTTCAAAAGTCCAGAGGTTATGTTGCAACATTATAAAACTCTGGTTAGACCACGTCTGCAGTATTGCATACAGTTCTGGTCGGCCCACTATAGGAAGGATGTTGAAGCCTTGGATAGGCTGCAGAAGAGGTTTACCAGGATGCTGTTGCTTTAGAGGGCATGTGCTATCATGAGAGGCTGGACAAATTTGGGTTGTTTTCTTTGGATTGGCGAGGCTGATGGGAGGTCTGATAGAGGTTTATAAGATTATGAGTGGTTTAGAAATGTCTAATACTAGGGGGCATGCATTGAAGGTGAAAGGGGTAGGTTCAAATGGGATGAGAAGGGTAAGATTTTTTTACTCAGAGAGTGGTGGATGCCAGAAATGCACTGCCTGGTATGATGGTAGAGGCAAATATGTTTGAGGCTTTTTAGAGGCATTTAGTTAGGCACATGAATGTGAGGATGATGGAAGGATATGAACATTGTGTAGGAAGCAGGGATTAGTATTTGGGAGTTTTTGATTTACTTTTTAGCTGGTTTGGCTGAACATTGTGGGCTGAAGGGCCTGTTCCTGTGCTGTAGAGTTTTATGTTTTACGTTTCTAACCCTGAATGAATGAATTAGATTAATATTCATTTTCATTGAATTCAATTTGATTTACAAAATAACTCAAGCTGCACTTAGATTTTTGCAAAACAGGATCTCGAATATATGTTGTTGAAGATTCTGTAACTGGAATTTTTACTATACTTGTGTACAAGTACTCTACTATTTTACATTTCTATTCTGTGTAAAAAGATTCTTACTATGTATCCTATTTATGGCACTCATAATTCTATTAAGTCACCCCTCAGCCTCCAGAGAGAACAGTCCAGCCTCTCCTTATAGCTAATACTCTCTAATCCAGAGAATATCCTCATAAGCCTCTTCTGCACCCTCTCCAAAGCTTCCACATCCTTGCCGTGATATGGCGATCACAAGTGCATGCTATACTCCAAATGTGGCATAACTCAGGTTTTATACAGTGCACTGCAGGTTTAAAATACCTCATTTATCATATGAGCAAAAAGAATCTTTATAATATTCACTGCTTAACTCCTAAATAAAACTACTACCACTACGTTGACTCAGGCCTAGGGGGCCGGAGTCAGGCACGAAGATGGACTCTCCACTTCTCCCTCTCCCTCATCAGTGTGTTCGGTTCATCTATATTAGCCGCGCCACTGTCTTCTAGGAGCATGTTGACCGTAGTCTTGGGAGGGCGCCCGGGGTTCATCCTCCCTTGCTTGGGCTCCTATATGATGACTAGGCTGGTAGGTAGTTCGGGGTGGCGTAGACAGTGCTCCGCTAGTTGTAGTCTTCTCGCCTTGATTTTAGTGGTGAGCATCGGTAGGTCACCATAAAGCTCGACGTTTGTCATGTGCTGTTGCCAACTTGCGTCAAGAGCCATCCGGAGCATTCGTGTATAGCAACCATCTAGAGACTTTCGCATAGTCTTGGTGTGTGTCCACGTCTCACATCTGTACATGAGAATGGACTCTATGACCGCTATGAAGATCCTCTTTTTAAGCCCTCTGGTCAGGTTTGACTTCCAGATTTCCTTCAAGTCGTTCATAGCCCTCCACGCCAGCACCTTTTGTATCTTTATGTCCTTCTCCAAACTCATCATTCTTGACCCGAGGTACTTCTATTCAAAGACTTTCTTAATGGTATCATTCTTTACAGTCTTGAGAGTACCTGCGTCACAGTTAAACGCCATGTACTCAGTCTTTTTAGCATTTAGGTGAAGTCCAACTTTATTGCACTTAAGTAAAAAGGACCCTAAAATAGTGCAGTGACCAATACAGGCTTTGCAAATGTTCAGCTGCCTGTAGAGGTTCAGGCTACACTAAACATGAGACTGAAAGTTTAACTAATTAAAATCCATTGCCAGTCTGTAATTATATCTGCAATGTCATGAAGTCATTAGTCTGTAGTTGCCACAGTGTCACTGTTGACACTTCTGTGCTTAGTGGTGTTGACAGCTTTGAGGCAGCCATGTCTTGGCAAAGTGAAGCATTTCATTTTTTATTTTGTATTGGTCTATATTTAGAAGTTAATTGTAATGCTTTGCCTACATATAAAGCTGCAAAATGACCAAAATGGAATATGATCTATTCCTCTCAGGTTGATTTAGGAACAACTAATTATCATAAAGGAGTAGAAAACATCGGAACATGTGATCATAAATTAATTAGCAATACTGTCACAAAGAAAAAATCTTGCAAGTCTTTACACCCCAGTTATGTAAATTCATTTCTTGACAGATGTAATGAAGTGTGGCCTTAGTTGAGGGCTTTTGTTCTGGCTTTGATGTAAGCGTAAACTCATGATTGACTGCTTTATATCATGCAATTGATATATTACCTTCCAATCAATTTACTTCAACAAAATTTGTAAGCATTGGAAGTCATATTCAGACAATGCAAAATAATTGGTTTATCATGTGATTAAGAACAGCCTAGCAAAATTATAATTATTAAAAGTGAATGATTGGAAAAAACCTGGAGTGAAAAGGCAAAATGAAATATAACAGCGGTTATATTTTGGTCACAATTTAATGATAAGGACCTCTCTTTAGCAAGGACAATATCCATGTGGGGAAGTTAGCAAATCCATAGGGGAAGGGGCAGCATGCATGTGGTTAAGTTACTGGACTAGACACCCGAGATCAGGAGCATTGGTTGAGAATAAATGTGTTTGAATCTCTCCACAACAGCTGAGGCATTTAAAGACAAACAAATAAAAATCTGAAAATGCAACATAAAGCTAATTTTGATAATAGGAGCTTTGAAATGTTTGATTGTCTTAAAAACTAATCTGGTTAACAGATGTCCCTCAGGAAAGAAAATGTACCATCCTTACCCAAGCCTAAATGTAACTCCAGACCTTTATGGTTGACATTTATCTGCCCCTTTATTTCGGGGCAATTAGGAATGGACAGTAATTGCCAAAGTATGATTGCTGGAGGACTTAGAGGGTCAAGCATCTGTGAGACAAAAGGAAACTGTGTCAACCCTTGTTTGAAACTGAACAGAGGGATAAAACCAGAAATTAGAAATCACTTAGCCCAACAGTGGTAGACTAGTGTTTAGAGGCATTAATTGAAACAATATTAGCTGACAATTGGAAAAGTGTATGCTAAGTATTAATATTCAGCTTGTATTTGTTAAAGTCAAATTGTGTTTGACTAATTTAAATGATTAACAAACAGTTGATGAAGGTAGTACAGTTGCTTTTATGTACATGGCCTTTCAGAAGCCCTTACAACGAAGCAAAATTAAGGCTCATTGAGCTGGGGACAATAACAACATGGATATAAAATTGACTACAGAAAACAGTATCAGTGAACTTATTATTTTTTAATTTACAGGATGGGACGACATTTATTGTACATTTTTAATTGCCCTTGAATTTCAATAGACCTGGTGAAAGTATGCCTGTAGTACTGTTTAGTAAGGTGTTTCAGGATTTAGATCCAGCAGTGCTAGAGGAATTAAAGTATATTTCCAAGTCAAAATGATGGTGATGTCAAGACTTTAAGTTTAAATGTTTAGTTGACAATGTTGCCTTGTGCCTGCTGCCTTTGTTCCCATTGAGGTTAAAGATTTGGGAGAAGCTCTTGATTTAACCAAAGCTAGTAAATAACCACCTTATATGCCATTTTTCATCTTATCAAACCTCTGAAGAAAAAAATGTGTTTGTTAGGCTGACCCAGGGAGTTGTCATGCCTTTGAAATGCTAGGCTGGGCTTAGCAGTGTGTTTTTTTCCTCCAATTATGATGGCTGAATTAAACTGCTAATTTCATCTTCATTATGCTGACCTTCCAAGATCCCAGGGGTAGATTTGATTTTTCTATGTTATCTACTCAAAACAGTTTTCTATATTTTACATTTGCCCCTTTTTCTTATGAGGTTAAGGTAAGAGAATTACAATTCTGTTTGCTAGAGTACAGAAGAATGAAAGCAAAAATTATTAAGGTTTTCCAAGTCAATAACATTTGGGAATAGAGAGAATAGGTCAAAGAATTGAAAAGAAATTGTAATATAAAATCAGGTAATTTGGCTCAGTCACTCAGTATTTATATTTATTCTTCATCCAAACAGCAGCTCTAATCCCCTGCATTCAGTGTTTTCAATACCTTAATCCACCTCTGCTATAACAGTTTATCTAATTTATTCTTAATGCGGACATGATTATTCATTAACTTAAATAATGCATTCCAGAGCCATACAATGATCTTTACTATGCATTTCATTTATTCCTTTTTCATTTACCTTTATAGCTCATATCTGGTTCATATCTCTCAAGCCCTAAAGCAATCTGTTTATATCTACCCTATCCTGTCACTTCATAAATTTAAACATTTCCATTAAACAAAACCCATAAAATCTTCTAATGAAAACAGTTAGAATTGATATGCCATTCTTCATATTTTTATTTCCTGATACCTGGCATAATCCTGATGAGGGCTTGAGTTTTAAGGAGATTGCTCAGCTGGGGGCATTTTTCTCTGGTGCATAGGAGTCTGAGGAATGTGCTTACATTGGCATGCAAGAGTTCGGGCACCCCTGGTCAAAATTTCTGTAACTGTGAATAGCTAAGTGAGTAAAAGATGAACTGATTTCCAAAAGGCATAAAGTTAAAAATGACACATTTCTTTAATATTTTAAGCAAGATTACTTTTTTATTTACATCTTTTACAGTTTCAAAATAACAAAAAAGGGAAAGGGCCTGAAGCAAAAGTTTGGGCACCCTGCATGGCAGTACTTAGTAACACCCCCTTTGGCAAGTTTCACAGCTTGTAAACGCTTTCTGTAGCCAGCTAAGAGTCTTTCAATTCTTGTTTGGGGGATTTTCGCCCATTCTTCCTTACAAAAGTCTTCTAGTTCTGTGAGATTCTTGGGCTGTCTTGCATGCACTGCTCTTCTGAGGTCTGTCCACAGATTCTCGATGATGTTTAGGTCGGGGGACTGTGAGGACCATGACAAAGCCTTCAGCTTGCGCCTCTTGAGGTAGTCCATGTGGATTTTGAGGTGTGTTTAGGTTCGTTATCCAGCTGTAGAAGCCATCCTCTTTTCACCTTTGGCCTTTTTATAGACGGTGTGATGTTTGCTTCCAGAATTTGCGGGTATTTAATTGAATTCATTCTTCCCTCTACCAGTAAATGTTCCCCGTGCCACTGTCTGCAACACAAGCCCAAAGCATGATCGATCCACCCCCGTGCTTAACAGTTGGAGAGGGGTTCTTTTCATGAAATTCTGCACCCTTTTTTCTCCAAACATACCTTTGCTCATTGTGGCCAAATGTTCTATTTTAACTTCATCAGTCCACAGGACTTGTTTCTAAAATGCATCAGGCTTGTTTAGATGCTCCTTTGAACCTTTTGAATAGAACTTTTTCACCAAGGCCTTCTCATGCCGCCTTCTTGCTTCGTTTATACCAGTGCCCAAGAAGAGTGTGGTGCCCAGTAGCACTTACATCCACAATGATGAGGTGTTTTGAGGGGCTTGTGATGAAACTTATCAGCTACTGCCTGAGAAATGACTTGATCCACTCCATTTTGCCTACTGGAGCAACAGCAGTTGCCATCTCATTAGCTCTTCATTCAATCGTGGACCATCTGGAGAGCAAAGATACATACATCAAGATGCTCTGTATTGATTACAGCTCAACACTCAATACGATCATCCCTTCAAAACTTATCAATAACCTCCAAGACCTTGGCTTCAATACCTCTTTGTGCCATTCGATCCTGGGTTTCCCCAACCAGTTCAGATTGGCAACAACAACTCCTCTACGATCTCCATCAGCACAGATGCACCACAGGGCTGCGTGCTTTGCCCTCTGCTCTACCTGCCTTACACCTGTGTCTAAGCACAGCTCCAATGCCATATTCATGTTTGCTGATGACATCACTGTTGTGGGCTGTATCAAAGGTGCTGATGAATCAATATTCAGGAGGGAGACTGAAAATTTCGTTGAGTAGTGTCATAACAATAAACTCTCACTCAATGTCAGCAAGACCAAAGAATTGATTATAGACTTCAGGAGAGGAAGCCAGAGGTCCATGAGCCAGTCCTCATCAAAGGATTAGTGGTAGAGAGAGTTAGCAACTTTAAATTCGTGGGTGTTTCAGAGGATCTGTCCTGGACCAAGCACATAGTGCAATTGCAAAGAAAGCATAGCAGCGCCTCTACTACCCTAGGAGTCTACGGAGGTTCAGCATGACATCTAAAACTTTGACAAACTTCTACAGATGTGTGGTGGAGAGTGTATTGACTGGCTGCATCACAGCCTGTAGTATGGAAACACCGATGCCTTTGAATGGAAAATCCTACAGAAAGTAGTGAATATGGCTAAAGCCCTCCCAACCACTGAGCACATCATCATGAACCACTGTCATAGAATAGCAGAATCCATTATCAGAGATCCCCACCACCCAGGCCATGCTCTTTTCAAGAGCCGTAGGACAGCCAATACCAGGTTCCAGAACAATTACTGCCCCACAACTATCAGGCTCTTGAACAAAAGGGCTTAATTACACTCACTCACCCATCCATTGAGATGCTTCCACAACCATTGATCTCACTTTAAGGACTCTTTATCTTGTTATCTCATGTTCTTGTTACTTATTGCTATTTATTTATATTTGTGTTTGCATAGTTTGTTGTCTTCTGCACTCTAGTTGATCTTTCATTGATCCTTTTATAGTTATTGTTCTATAGATTTGCGGAGTATACCTGCACGAAAACGAATCTCAGGGTTGTATATGGTGAAATATATATGCAAGAGATACTGTAATAAAATTTGCCTTGAACTTTGAAATTTACTTTGAACTTTTCAACTTTGATACTGAAACTGCTTTTCTACATCTGGAGAGTACAGTTAAATCTTTACTTTTGCATTGATGTATATAAGTCCTGTGTTCGTTTGGCTGAAAACGTAACATTAAACCTGCATAATCAGTCCAAATCTGAGATCAAGGTGCAGAAAACCAAAGCGGTTTTATAAACTCCCTTTGTCTTAGAGTTCAGCTTAAATTTGACAAATGGCTGGTCTTTGATTTGCATGCATGTAATTTTTTCTTGTTCTTTACCCAATATCTTAACTATAAGAATATGATTTTCCAGTCCAATCAATACAGATGGTTTCTTGTTAAAGTGTACTTTCCCATCTGCACACTCTTACCACTAATGTTCCCCTAAGGATCTACACATGGCTTCCTGCTAGTTCCTTTATAGTATGTTGGTCCCACCACTGTTGAATCACCCACTTTCCAAACTCTCTAGCTGCTTCTTTTTCATGCCAATTCTGGATGACAAAAAATTTCACCCAACTGATTTTACGGAAGCTCTCATTTTTTGATCTCCATTGCAAACTCAATTGCATAGATACTTTCCCTGGAAGCTGCCTGAGATTGAAATAAGCTAATTGCAACATTGATGTTGTTGTCCAGTCCTTAGTGAGCTATGCACCACACATCTGCACCATTTCCATTTTTATAGTATTGCCTGATTCAAAAATCAGAATCAGATTTAATATCACCGGCATATGTATGGCCTGAAACGTCGACTGTACTTTTTTCCATAGATGCTGCCTAGCCTGCTGAGTTCCTCCAGCATTTTGTGTGTGCTGCTCAGAGTTTCAGCATCTGCAGATTTTCTTTTGTAGTGAAATATGTTGTTTTGCATCCATAGTTCATTGCAATACACAAAAAGCTATAAATTACCATACAAAATATACATATAAAACTGTATACTGTATAAATTAAACAAGTAGCGCAGAAAGGAGTAAAATAGTGAGTCAGCGTACAGGAAGGGAAGGAAGCTGTTCTGAAATGTTGTGTGTGTGTCTTCACGTTCCTGTAACACTTTCTTGATGGTAGCTATGAGAAGAGGGTATGCCCTCGGTGACGGGGGTCCTTAATGATGAATGCTGCCTTTTTGATTGAAGCATCACCTGTTGAAGATATCCTTGATGATGGGGAGGCTAGTACCCATGATGGAGCCGTCTGAGTTTGAAGCTTCTGCAGCTTTTTCCGATCCTGTGCAGTGGCTCCTCCATACCAGATGGTGACGCAAGCAGTTTAGAATGCTCTCCACAGTACATCTGTAGTAATTTGCGAGAGTCTTTGGTGACGTACCAAGTCTTCTCAAACTCTTAACGAAATATAGCCGCTCTCATGCCTTCTTTGTAATTGCATCAATATGTTGGGACCAGGATAGATCTTCAGAGACATTGGCAGCCAGGAACTTGAAATTGCTCACCCTTTCCACTGCTGATCCCTTGCTGAGGACTGGTATGTGTTTCCTTGATTTCTCCTTTTTGAAGTCCACAATCAGTTCCTTGGTCTTACTGACATTCAGTGCAAGGTTGTTGTTGCAACATCACTCAACCATCTGATCTATCTCATTCCTGTACGTCTCCTCATCGAGATCTGTTATTCTGCCAGTAATAGTTGTGTTGTCACCAGATTTATAGATGCTGTTTGAGCTGTGTCTAGAGGTGTCGAGGAGTGGGCTGAGCATGCATCCTTGAGTGTGCCAGTGTTGATTGTCAGCGAGGAGGAGATGTTATTTCTGATCTGCATTGATAGTGGTCTCCTAAAGAGGAAATCAAGGATCTAGTTGCAGAGAGAGGTACAGAGGCCCATGTTTTGGAGAGTGTTGATTAATACTGAGGGTATGATGGTATTGAACTTGAACTGTATCCAATAAACAACAGCCTGATGTAAGTATTGCTATCATGCAGGTGATTCAAGACTGGTTGGAGAGCCAGTGAGATCGCATCAGCTGTGGACTTATTACGCCAATAGGCAAATTGCAGCAGGTCCAGGTCCTTCCTTATTCTGGTTATTCTGGTCTTGAGATGGGTACCTCAGACTGCTGCAGTGAGAGATGGAGATGTCCTTGAACACTCGCCAGTTGGCTGGCACAAGTTTTCAGTGCCTTACCAGGTACACCATCATGACTTGATGCCTTATGAGGCTTCGCCCTCATGACTGCTGCTGTATCTGCCATTGTTCTCCCGGAGCTGACCACTGACCTACCTCTCTTGTTCTACCCTTGATAACACTAGACAACAAATTTTTTTGAAAGTGTTGCTTCCTCAGAATTTTTTTTTGTTTTCGATAGACAGTTTGAACCTGAACACAAACATAATTTCAGACTACTTATGTCACATTGGAATTTGCAGAAACAAGAAATTAATATTTATTGAATATAATGTGTTTAATTGCATAATGGTGCTGAAACTTTGCAATAGTTCAACTAAGCTAAAAATGTTTTATTGATGATTTTCGTTTGTACTCAGTGCCTGGGGCTTCTCGCTTAAGTCCCCAACACTAATCAGCCAGCATTGGTGGATTCTCGTTGTTCTGATACCACTTCTCCTTGACCACAATGCCCTGATAAAACCTTTCACCATACGCTTTACTGACAGTGCCAAGATTTGCAGGGAAGAAATCTAAATGGGAATGCAGTAAATTAATCTTTAGTGACATGTTGCTCTTCATGGTTTTATGTGCTTGAAGAATGTTGTCAACCAGCTGCATGTAGTTTGGTGCTCTGTAGTTGCCAAGAAAATATTTCAACAGCATCCTTGAATGTGTTCCATGCGATTTTCTCCAGCCACACCAGAAGTCTTTTGAATTGCCTGTCATTGATGACCTGTTTGATTTGTGGACCAACAAAAATGCCTTCCTTAATCTTGGCATCAGATATTCTGGGAAACGTCTATCTCAGATATTGAAACCCTTCATGGAAATTTTTTTTCCTGGTGACAGCGGATCCCATCCTTGCAGCCTTGAACCCAGTAATTCTGCTTTTGCCTTTGACAAACCAAACCTAAGTCTTTGACCAAGTCATTTAACCCAGACTGAGTTATCAGATGAGGCTCACTCAACACAAAGGGTTCAAAATCTGTATCAGCATCAATGTCATTTTTCATTCCTGGCTCATGCATCATGACATCTTTGTCTGCCTCTAGGCTCCATGTTCTGTTTTTCTAATACTTGGCCTGCCATGCAGCATTCGCCCTGCCTAAGCATTTCCAGGCATGCCTGGACAAGATGGAAAACTTTCCAGCTTACATTGTGGGCAACATTTTAACTGATTTTGAAAATGAATGGAAATAACACGTATAGGTGTTTTTTAAAAGAAAATGGTACATGATAGGGAAATTTCATGGTGATTTCTATGATCAGCAGCCCAAAATCCTATATTCCTTACCTTCATAATATCTTCTACCCGAGGTAACTCCCTTCCACCCTGATGTCTGCCTTCCTATAACTCTTATCGACTTGATCCCTGAATTTAATTCTCACCATTAGCAGCACTCTCTTCAGTTACCAATATCTTAATTTCTCCATTTACTTCCTTGAGATTCTCCACATGTCAGTTTCTGCCTTGAAGATGCTTCTTAAATGTACTATTTCACCAACCTTTGGATAATCTGCTCTATTTCAAGATCATATCCTTTTGTGGTTTATTGTCAGTTCTTATTTCATAAAAATCTTGCAAAACAGATGGGAATATTTTGTAACTTTAAGGATGATATATATTTAGAAGTTGTTACTGTTTCTCTCATAGCTGAATTTTCTTCTGTCTTCTAGGTGTGCCCCGGGTGGACCGTGCTGTTCCACGACCTGCAGATTTGATTATCAGCAATGCACATCCAACTACGTTAACAACGGCCTCATCTCATCAGATACCACAGCCTGAGATGAAAAAAAACATAACTGTCATACACATGAAATCTGAAAAGAAGGATCCACCCAAGCTAACTGTACAGGTGTGGTGCTACATGAGATGCATGTTGTACTGGACAGCTACCATACTTTAGCCACAAAAAACCAGCAAAACTTGGCTTGAGGATACTCTTAAAGTACAGATTTCTCAAATGTACATTTAAATTTTAGGATATGGGGATGTTGAACATCATGGGATGTGAGGAGGACAAATTTTGTGCTCCATCAAAGCCCATAAGCTTTAGGTCCATTTATCTAATTGATCTCATCCTTCCTGTTCTTCTTAATGGTAGAAATAGATGGGAAATCATCAGCATTGAGATCTTGAAAATTATTTCCACATTCCCCACTCTCCCCCGGCTCCTCTGTTGTCTCATTGACTCATCATATCAGTTAGACATTAAGCAAGAATGTCCGGAGTACAGCAATGGCTAGAGTTTCAGGAAGCAATTTGGGAGGCATAGGATAGGTACATCGAAAACATGAATTATTGTAAAAGGAGCACAAGACAACTGTGGCTTACAAGGGAAGTCAAAGACAGCATAAAAGGAAAAGAGAGGGCATATAATATAGCAAAAATTAGTGGGAAGTCAGAAGATTTGGATGCTTTTAAAAACCAGCTAAAGAAACCATAAGGAGAGAAATGATGAAATGCAGGTAAGCTAGCCAATAATATAAGAGAGTATATCAAAAGTAAAAGAGAGGCGAAAGTGGATATCAGCCTGCTGGAGAATGATGCTGGAGAGGTAGTAATGGGGGTCAAAGAAACAGCAGATGAATTGAATAAGTACGTTTGTATTTTGCATTGGTCTTCACTGTGTAAGACACTAGCAATATGCCAGAAATTTGAATGTGACAAGGGGCAGAAGTGAGTGCAGTTGCTAAGGAGAAGTTCTTGGGAAGCTGAAAGGTAGATATTTCACCTGGACCAGATGGACTGCACCCCAGGGTTTTCAAAGATGTAGCTGAAGAGAATGTGGAGGGATTAGTAATGATCTTCCAAGAATCACTAGATTCTGGAATGGTTCTGGAGAACAAGAAAATTGCAAATGCCACTCCATTCTTTAAGAAGGGAGGGAAGCAGAAGAAAGGAAATTCTAAGCCACACTCATAACACGCTTTGAGGAACTCAGCAGGTCGGGCAGCATCCGTGGAAACGATCAGTCAACGTTTCAGGCCGGAACCCTTTGTCAGCACTGAAGATGGAAGGGGCAGAGGCCCTATAAAGAAGGTGGGGGGAGGGTGGGAAGGAGAAGGCTGATAGGTGCCGGGTGAAAACCAGTAAGGGGAAAGATAAAGGGGTGGGGGAGGAGAAGCAGGGAGGGGATAGCCAGGAAAGGTGAAGAAGGAATAGGGAAAAGCACAATGGGTAGTAGAAGGAGGTGGAACCATGAGGGACGTGATAGGCAGCTGGAGGAGGGGGCAGAGTGAAACGGATGGGGGATGGGAGGGGGAGGGAATTACCTATCTGCAGATTATTTTGTGTTTAAAATTCTAGGCCAGTTAGCCTAACTTCAGAGGTTAGGACAATGTTAGGGTCCATTATTAGGGATAAGGTTTCAGAGTACTTGGAAGCGTATGATAAAATAGGCCAAAGTCTCCATGGTTTCCATAAGGGGAAATCTTGCCTGGCAAATCTGTTGGAATGCTTCAAGGAAACAACAGGCAAGATAGACAAAGGAGAGTCAGTGGATGTTGTTTATCTGGATTTTCAGAAGGCCATTGACAAGGTGTCGCATCAGAAGGGGCTTAATAATACAAGAGCCCATGGTGTTATCAGGGGGAATCTCATTGAAACCTATTGAATATTGAAATGTTGGGATAATTGGATGTGGGGTGGATGTTTCATATAGTGGGTTAGTCTAGGACCTGAGGACTCAACCTCAGAATAGAGAAACATCTATTTAGAGCAGAGATGCGGGGGAATTTCTTTAGCCAGAGGATAGTAAATCTGTGGAATCCATTGCCACAGGCAGCTGTGAAGGCCAAATCATTGAGAAGTTGTTAGGTTCCTGATTAGTCAGGGCATGAAAGGGTACGGGAAGAAGGCAGGCGAATGGGATTGGGAGGGATAATAAATCAGTCATGATGGAAAGTTAACTAATTGCATGACACATCCTGGTGATACTAAACCTGATTCTGAAATCAGCCATGATGGAACAGTGGAGCAGACTTGCTGGTCTGAATGGACAAACGATGCTGCTTTATCTTATGACCTTAGACTGAAAATATCAAAATATTTCATGTACAGTGACTTTTTTTTGAATTGGATGTTTATATTGGTAGCATGGCTTGGTAACTTCACACTAAATCAGGGAAGCTAGGGAGACATAAATCAAAAAGAATTTAATTTTTAATATGTGCTGTGCTTGACATGTTTTGAATCTGTTCATAGTTCCATGTACAGGTATATTTATCCAGACACTAATAAATATTGGCAATAACCATAATCTTTTTTTGTATTTTGAAGCAAAGTAAATGATTTGGGAAAGTCCAAATATTATATGGGCCCAAATCATGCTCAGTCCACCTTCCTTCCCTTCTCTCACCCCTGTGCACTTGCTGCTACTCACCAGGCTCGATGCAAGAGGTGTTGTTGCCATGCACTTGACACCATAAAATAAGAAAAAATGTTCAAAACATAAAATGAAATAATGAAAAAAATTTCAATCAAGGTTGGTGAACCCATTTTGATAAATGGGGGATATGCTATATTCACAAGCTTTGATTGGCATAAATCCATAGAGAACATCTGGCCCCTCAGTTCTGTATACATGTGCTATGCTCCTAGTCTTAATACTGAGACTAGGTTGGACAGGAGGTCAGAAAAGTATCTGGCTCCAGCTCATCTCTGAATTCCATGTTGACCAGAATGAAAAGCATACAAGCAGATCCACAGGGCAGAGTTCACTATCATTTATTGCCATGAACCTCCAGAAAAAGATAATTACCCTTAGGCCTATTAACTTTCATGCTTACCCTTTTGGAGTCTAGGAATCCACAGGTTTTGATCTTTACGGGGTTGCTGATAATTGGCTACAAATTACATTGCTACAGTTTTGCTCTTTAGTCAGACAACTCTAGAAGAAAACCATTGTTTATTATATACATTTATTTAATTTAACAATATAGAAGTATGTTAACTCGTATCTCTAGTGAATGGAATGAAAAAAACAGGTAGCATTCTATAAGGCTTCTCTTGGTGCCAATCTGTAGCTTGCAATTCAGAAGCAGAGACAGAAAATGGAGACAAACTTAATTCCTTTCATTCCTACTTCTGCAAATTTTTATATTTTGGGCAGCTTGACAGATTTAAAATTTTCAGATTGTGGACAGTATTACCCTGCAGTGTAAGCGTATTGTATTAGTGTGAGGCTCTATCAGTCTGCCGAGAAGCAAATGTCTGCTTTGTCATAGTATTAATGGCGTACTTCAGATCAGACATTTAAAACCATTATAATAAATACCTAAAATATTTTTGAAATTTAGCAATGCAGTAAACTTCTTGAAACAAATAAAATAGCTAACAACAGCAAAGTATGATAAAACAATGTTCTCCTTTACCTCATAACCTGCAGGCCTACAAACCCTGCTGAAGGCACCTGGGTCTCAGATCTGACACAAATCTTGAATAACTGCACTTTTTGTGATTTTGTAGGACTGGTGCAAAGTGGTCTGGAAGATGAAAGGGACAAGGCCTCAGACAGTGTACATAAAAACATCCTGAAGTAGTAGAGATTAATTAAAATCCTGGCACTGATCTGAGAATTAATTCCCCGGCATGCAGCTGGGGAGTCCCAGCAAAATTGACCCCCTCCCCCCAATGTGCTGGATTTCATATGGAGTTCAGGAGTGGGGCTCAGTGACAGATGTGGCACCATCTGTTAATCACTAAATCCTGAACTTCTGTGCTTGTGAATGACATGCTCAAGTCTGGGACTCACAACCGTTCAAATGGCTGAACACCAGTGGTTCTAGTCAGAACATTGTCTAACCTTATGTATTTGGCAAAGAGACAATCGGATAGACATAATATTGATAGGTGAAATTAGAAATGACCTAAAATGAACTAAATTAGAAATGAACTAAAAAGGAGTATAATGTAATAAAATTACTCATTATAGATTTGCAAAAGGCATTTGATTAAGTACATCATTATAGACTAATGCAGAAGACCAGGAGATAAGTAGCTGATGGCTCGTTGGTTACAAGATTGAGAAGAAAGTGGATTGGGAAAGATAATCATTTGTTGTGGAGTAATGTGGGAAGTGGGAACTGGAGTTCCCTGAGTATTTAGGCTTTGAAATTAGAACACAGTATCTTTATGTATATATTTATGCATGCACAGAGGGAAATCAATCAGATAAAGCTCCAAGAATCTGACATCCTCAGGAGCTTGATGTACCATATAGGCAGATTTTGCAGATTATTTGATATTACTCCTATTAATGCCCAACACTTTTTTTTAGAAGTTATATAGTAGTTTATTAAACAAATTATATTGGAGCATTATACACTTCCCAGAGAACTCTGAGTTTAAAGGGAGCGTAAGGTCTGGGGCAACCACTCGTTTTAAAGGGAATACAGGAAATAGATCCCTCTGAGGCTAGAGGAACATGAGAAGCTGCTCTGTTTAAAAGGTGTGTGGGAAACAGGTGCTGAACCATTGGGATTTCCAATGAATGGTTTAGTGGATTAGCAGAGTTTTTCTGTGCTGTGTTGCGCTGTAAAATAATTGGAAAATGCACTAATTAATTTTGATGTAGTCAAAATGAGCTATTACATTGGTCAAATACAACTTAGAAAATATAAATCAAAATAGGGTAGTGCATGAAAAGGATCTGAGGCAGAAATATGCAAGTGACTTAAAGCTGAAATGAAGATTAATATGACTATTAGTGGAAGCAAATCATACTAAAGTTTCATTTCTAGAGGGACACAACTGGGAAATAGGATGTTTTGAATGAAGGTGAGGCAAACTTGAAGGACAGAGTACACCTTAGGTTACTCTGAAGGTATATTGAAAAGGATTTGGAGGTACTAGAGGGATACACAAAAAATCAGGTTGGTAGCAAAGCTGCAAGTTGACATATCAGTTCACCTGCTGGTTCCTTTGACAAGAGAAGGCTGAGTGTTTGTTTAATAAAGGTTATCAGAAAAATAAGTTTTGATAGTGAAAACAGGGAATATTTGCTCTTTTGGAGAAGAGAACATTTGAACAACATCAATTTAATAATTAAGCAGAGACTTCAGAGTAATAAACATATGATCAAGGCTATTGTTACTGATTTAGGGGAAACGAGGAATATGAAAGTGAGGGCTATATTGTTCTGCTGATGGAGGTAGGTATAGAAGGAGGTTTGAGCAGAGTCTGAATGATGACATGTGTTGGCTGGGGTGATGGACCATCTCTGTTCATTAATTCAATGAAACATTGTGGGTTGGCACCATAAATGCAATGCCAGAGGGGTTTTCTATATTGATCTTATCTGGCCTACTTACCATTTAAGTCATATATCACGTCGTTGGCACTAGTTGTTCTTGGGTAATGAAGGATGGACAATAAATACTACATTGTGAGTGTTACCCTCAACCCCATAAAAATTTGGTTGCTGTAATACATTATTGGTTTTTGGTATTTCTAGAAATCAATAATAACTTTATAACTCTCCTCATAGCAAATAGAATGTTTTGGATATAAGCTACAAAGCAAACAATAAAATCAGCAAAAAGCAATTTAAATATAAAAGGCAAATCACCATAATTTACTATAACATTAAAAAGTTGTTTCATAATCAAATTTTCAGCAACTCTTAGAATATGTATTTCAAAGGTTTTTGTACAAAAAGAACCATTCGTAAGTTGTCTCATTCTTAATTTTTTCTTCATATAACTGGATGTGAAAATTGTCTTCAGGTATTGCCCAATGTGGATATTGATAGTCTTCCAAGTATTAGTCCAGAAAGAAGCCAGAGATCACCGAGCCCTGAGCAACAGCAGATGATGCAACAGACTGCACCAACTCTGAAACAGGTACCATTATTGTTGTCAGTGTTTGTAAATGTTTTTCTTTCTGATTGAAGGCATACTCCATTTATAGTATAGCTTTGTTCAGAAATATTTCCTTAGAATGAATATTTGGATGGCATTCCACTTGAACTTCCCTCTTAACTAAGACATTAAGCAAAAGGACTGATATCAGAATAAATTGGCACTGGATGTAAAACATAAAAATTTAATTGAAGTCTTTCACATCTTGATGAACAACATTTCTGTGGTCTGCTGGCCAAAACTACAAAACTAAGATATTATTTGAAGTTTTGTTTGCTTAATAGAGAGAGCAGTTACACTTGCTTGGAAACATACCCACTAATCAAATCTAGAGGATTTAGCTATAAGAACAAAGGCTTATGGCATTCATCCCACTGCATCAACTGTGTTTGAACAGATTAAAATCATATGCATAGAAGAACATATAGTATACATTTTAAAACCATGGCTGGCAAAGATACTTAAACCAATAGGAAGAATCATCCAGTGATGGCTTCTGAACTATGCTATATGGTTATTCACCAGTAATGCCCTGGAAACCTACAGATCTATCTGACTGTTATTCAAAACAATAAATGCTGGAAATCCTCAGTAGATCAGGCAGCATCAGTGGATAGAGAAACAGAGTTAATATTTCAGTTTAATGACCTTCAAAGAAATTCTGATGAAAAATCATAAACCTGAAATGTTTGACAAGGGGCTGCAGATGCCGGAATATAGAGCAACACTGAATCTGCTGAGGGAGCTCAGCGGACTGAGCAGCATTGCTGGAAGGAAAGCAATTGTCGACATTTCAGGTTGAAACCTTGCATCAGTACTGAGAGTGGAGAGAGAAGGTGGCCAACATAGAGAGGAGAAGGAAATGGCAAGCAAGGAAACTGTGGCAGCTTTTTACTATGTTTGTCAGTGATTTGGACTATGGGATTATTAGATTTGTGGCTAAATTTGCTGATGATACAAAGATAGGTGATAGTGTTGAGGAAACAGAGAGCCTGCAGAGAGACTTAGATAGTTTAGGGGAATGGGCAAAGAAGTGGCAAATGAAATACAATGTTGGAAAGTGTATGGTCATGCACTTCAGTGGAAGAAATAAACGGGCAGATTATCATTTAAATGGGGAGAGAATTCAAAATACAGAGATGCAAAGGGACTTGGGAGTCCTTGTGCAGGATACCCTAAAGGTTAACCTCCAGGTTGAGTCAGTGGTGAAGAAAGCGAATGCAATGTTGGCATTCATTTCTAAGGGTATAGAATATAAGAGCAGGGATGTGATGTTGAGGCTCTATGAGGCACTCATGAGACCACACTTGGAGTATTGTGTGCAGTTTTGGGGAAAAGGATGCAACCATGGTTGACAAGAGAAGTCAAAGCCAAAGCCAAAGTTAAAGCAAAGGAGAGGGCATACAAGGAAGCAAAAATTAGTGGGAAGACAGAGGATTGGGAAGTTTTTAAAACCTTACAAAAGGAAACCAAGAAGGTTATTAAGAGAGAAAAGATTAACTATGAAAGGAAGCTAGCAAATAATATCAAAGAGGATACTAAAAGCTTTTTCAAGTATATAAAGAGTAAAAGACAGGCGAGAGTAGATATAGGACCGATAGAAAATGATGCTGGAGAAATTGTAATGGGAGATAAGGAGATGGCAGAGGAACTGAATGAGTATTTTGCATCAGTCTTCACTGAGGAAGACATCAGCAGTATACTGGACACTCAAGGGTGGCAGGGAAGAGAAGTGTGCGCAGTCACAATTATGACAGAGAAAGTACTCAGGAAGCTGAATAGGCTAAAGGTAGATAAATTTCCTGGACCAGATGGAATGCACCCTCGTGTTCTGAAGGAAGTAGCTGTGGAGATTGCGGAGGCATTAGCGATGATCTTTCAAAAGTCGATAGATTCTGGCATGGTTCCGGAAGACTGGAAGATTGCAAATGTCACTCCACTATTTAAGAAGGGGGCAAGGAAGCAAAAAGGAAATTATAGACCTGTTAGCTTGACATCGGTGGTTGGGAAGTTGTTGGAGTCGATTGTCAAGGATGAGGTTACGGAGTACCTGGAGGCATATGACAAGATAGGCAGAACTCAGCATGGATTCCTTGAAGGAAAATCCTGCCTGACAAACCTATTACAATTTTTTGAGGAAATTACCAGTAGGCTAGACAAGGGAGATGCAGTGGATGTTGTATATTTGGATTTTCAGAAGGCCTTTGACAAGGTGCCACACATGAGGCTACTTAACAAGATAAGAGCCCATGGAATTACGGGAAAGTTATATACATGGATAGAGCGTTGGCTGATTGGCAGGAAACAGAGAGTGGGAATAAAGGGATCCTGTTCTGCTTGGCTGCCGGTTACCAGTGGTGTTCCACAGGGATCAGTGTTGGGGCCGCTTTTTACATTGTACATCAATGATTTGGATTATGGAATAGATGGCTTTGTGGCTAAGTTCGCTGACGATACGAAGATAGGTGGAGGGGCCAGTAGTGCTGAGGAAACGGAGAGTCTGCAGAGAGACTTGGATAGATTGGAAGAATGGGCAGAGAAGTGGCAAATGAAGTACAATGTTGGAAAGTGTATGGTTATGCACTTTGGCAGAAAAAATAAACGGGCAGACTATTATTTAAATGGGGAAAGACTTCAAAGTTCTAAGATGCAACAGGACTTGGGAGTCCTTGTACAGGATACCCTTAAAGTTAACCTCCAGGTTGAGTCAATAGTGAAGAAGGCGAATGCAATGTTGGCATTCATTTCTTGAGGAATAGAGTATAGGAGCAGGGATGTGATGTTGAGGCTTTATAAGGCACTGGTGAGACCTCACTTGGAGTACTGTGGGCAGTTTTGGTCTCCTTATTTGAGAAAGGATGTGCTGACGTTGGAGAGGATACAGAGAAGATTCACTAGAATGATTCTGGGAATGAGAGGGTTAACATATGAGGAACGTTTGTCCGCTCTTGGACTGTATTCCTTGGAGTTTAGAAGAATGAGGGGAGACCTCAGAAACATTTCGAATGTTAAAAGGCATGGACAGAGTGGATGTGGCAAAGTTGTTTCCCATGATGGGGGAGTCTAGTACGAGAGGGCATAACTTAAGGATTGAAGGGCGCCCATTCAGAACAGAAATGCGAAGAAATTTTTTTAGTTAGAGGGTGGTGAATCTATGGAATTTGTTGCCACGGGCAGCAGTGGAGGCCAAGTCATTGGGTGTATTTAAGGCAGAGATTGATATGTATCTGAGTAGCCAGGGCATCAAAGGTTATGGTGAGAAGGCAGGGGAGTGGGACTAAATAGGAGAATGGATCAGCTCATGATAAAATGGCGGAGCAGACTCGATGGGCCGAATGGCCAACTTCTGCTCCTTTGTCTTATGGTCTTATTTTAGAAAGGATATACTGACATTGGAGAGGGTTCAGAGAAGATTCATGAGAATGATTCCAGGAATGAAAGGGTTACTGTATGAGGAACATCTGGCAGCTCTTGACTGTATTCCCTGGAGTTCAGGAGAATCAGGGGGATCTCATAAAAACATTCCAAATGTTAAAAGGCCTGAACAGATTAGATATGGCAGTTATTTCCCATGGTAGGAGAGTTGAGGACAAGAAAGCACTACTTCAGGATTGTAGGACGTCCATTTAGAACAGAGATGTGGAGAAATTACTTTAGTCAGAGGATGGTAAATCTGTGGAATTTGTTGCCATGACCGGTGGTGGAGGCCAAGTCATTGCGTGCATTTAAGGCAGAGATAGATAGATTCTTGATTAGTTAGGGCATCAAAGGGTATGGGGAGAAGGCAGGGGTGTGGGTATGACTGGAAGAATTGGATCAACCATGATTGAATGGTGGAGCAGACTCAATGGCCAAATGGCCTTCTTCTGCTCATATATCTTATGGTCTTATGAATAGTGGACTGACAGGGACATCAATTGACTGGTAGGTAGTGCTAGGTATGGGAGGTGAGCAGGCGTGGAGCTGGGACACTATGGTAGATGAATGATAGATAAAGGGAGAGAAAAAGCCAAGAAAAAGAAAAATGATGACATTTGCAGCAAGGTTGAGTGGAGGCAAGTGTGAAGATGGGTGAAGGCGGTTGAAATGAGATAAGCAGGAACAGAAAGTATTTCAAAATTGGATTCAGATAATTGAAGAACGTGATAATTGGATTTATTAAAGTAGAAGGGAAAGTTGAACAACATTTGGAACCAGAGCAGGGATAGTCGGTGGTGGAACCTTCTGTGTGAAATGGATGGATGGAGCCAGGAGGAGGAAAGGGACAATGATGGGTGAGGGGATGGTGGGAAGGGGAACAAAATTCAGGATGACTAGAGGATCAGAAGGAGGAGATGGAAGAAAAAAGGGAGAGGGTGTGTTTACTTAAACTTATGAAACTAATATTCATTTCATTGGGTTGTAGAAATAAGGTGTTGCTCCTCTAGTTAACGGTGGGCTTCATCCTAGCAGTGGAGAATGCCAAGGATGGACAGCTACATGTGAGAATGAGGAGTGCAGTTGAAATGCTGGGCAACTGGGAGCTCAAGATGGCCATTGCAGACTGAAAGTAGCTGTTCTGCAAAGTAGTTGCCGAATCTGCGCTTGATCTTGGCAATATAGAGGAGGCACATCTGGAGCTACAGGTGCAGTAGACGGGGTTGGAGTAGATGCATATGATTATCCTCACCTGGAAGTACTATTAGGTTCTTGGATGATGGTGAAAGAGGAGATGTAATGACAAGATGCTGTCTGACCTGTTGAAGGTCTCCAGTATTTTTTGTTTTGATTGAAGATTTTCAGCATTTGCAGTTTTTCCACTTTTTAGTGGCACTGGTATTAAACAAATAATGTCACTAAGCCAGTCACTTAAGAACTAAAATGTGCAGATTAAGCCAAGAACACTTCAGATGTAGCATCACAAGCAATAAGCCATAAGGTACCATTTCTTTCCTCTTGAACAAGCACTATACTTCGATTGTTGTTCCAGAGGGCAGTTCAGAACAACTCTTGGTCATTTTGTAATTGAGTAACTGTAAACTGTAAATATACCGGTGTATCTTTTCATGCACACTTTATGTATAAGAAAAATTTATACAAGACAGTCATCTTTATGTGCCAACCATCTTGTATTTTGACTACCATGAATGATTTCTCTTCCAACATGCTAAATGGGTGATTTGTGTAGCTAGAGCTATGTCCCCTTGTAATTGTTCAGTCTAGCCACAAATAATTAAATGATTTATCCTATATGTGAGTCAGAGAAACCTTTCTAGTTAATCATTCTGAACCTTCAAGCAAAAGTGATTTCAGATGGGCTTATACGCTGGATATTTAACCTAATTGAGATATTGATATACATCCTCTGCAGTTCTTCATACACAAATTGTGAAGAATTATTTTCAAACTAATGGTGACATCCACCAGTCACTATGTATCAACAACTGAGATAATATTTCTTGATGGCACAATGAAGTAGAAATCTGTAAATGACAGATTTCTGAGGTTAGAAATGAATGGAAGGTGTTGGAATTGCTGGGCAAGCAAAAAGAATTTTTAAAATATCCTTCTGCCAATCTTGATCTTAACTGTGCATTTCTGACTTGTGCTTTATTTTAGTATGCTTGATTCTTGAACAGAGAACTGGATTACACAGTCGTTGAGAAGTTATTATACAAATTTTAAAGACGAGATTCTGCAGATGCTGGAAATCCAGAGCAGCATACACAAAATGCTGGAGGAACTCAAACAAGTCAAGAAGCATCTTCATGAATCTTGGCCTGAAACATCAACTGTCTATTCCTCTTCATGGATGCTATTTGACCTGCTGAGTTCTTCCACCATTTTGTATGTATTATCCAATTTGTTGCAATGTATGCTCTCATAGTTTCAATGTAATCTGGCAAGAAGCAATCTTTAAAATATGGAAGATTTAGCCATCCTTTTGATACAGGAATCCCAATACCAATCATTTTAACTGTTCACGGCAGAGGCTGAAATTCTGCACCCCACCATCCCCTTGCCATATTCATATACCGTAGATGAATTAAAATAGTCTAGATCTCATTTAGGCAAATATGCCATGCTCACCCTTCTCCTGGTCATACGAATTCTACTGAGGCATAATATTAGCTAAGAAAGATACAGTATAGGCCAATGTGTAGCTATTCATTATAGTTTCACCGGTACTCCTTTTTCTTGATGGTATTGATTCATAAATTTTCTTTCTGCTTATGAATATATATATATATATATATATAATGTATGCTGGATATAATGCAAACTTAGTGATCTGATATAATATCCAATTTACTGTTTGTACAGAAGCTTAGCTGTAGGCCCTTTGCTGTATATGGTGCCCTAAGTAATTAATATACCAGCTAATCAATGCTTCATCTAGAAAGAATGATTATACAATTAATATATAGTCAGTGCTTTTCATCTCTTTCTTGCCTTATATAATGCCCTTATTTTACAGTTTCTTGGGTTCATTTAAAATATTTCTGCAACCATAGATTTTGATTTTAAAAAAGCAGAATGCTTCAGGCACATTTTGAATGATTCGTTTTAGTGATGCAATGCATCAAGAATTTTTTTGAAATGTTTAAAGTCTGTTGAGACTGCAATAAAAAAATCAAATTAATGCATTCTGTTCCATTTTTCTCTAAAATATCTTGCTTACTTTAATGTTATGCGAATCTATGCCATTCCATTTCTGCCTTAGTGCAAGACTCCTTTGATCTTCTAACTATAAAATTGCTGATAGATGTGCTTATACAACTCACCAATGTCCTACTGTGTATGTCTTTTTTTGTTTAACTATCTGTGATCTAATAATTATTTTAGTTATGTACTGTATCAGTACAACTAAAAATCTGTGGTTAAAGTTTATTCTCTCCTTCATTTTATTTCTTTTTAAATGCTGGAGATATGTTGTCATTGTTTTGAAACACTAACTTCAATATTGACAGACTTGCTGAGGATATCTAAGCATCTCTGTATTTGTTTTAAAGCCGTGGTGTACAGCATACAGTCTAAACTCCAGAGAATTTTTCCGTTCGGCTCCCTTCGAAGAGCGGTAAGCTGCCCTTAGTTGCACCAACAATTTGGTCCCTAGAACCAGACATAGTGAACAATTGCAAAATGACATGTGTCTTTCTATGCAGTATGTACCTATATGTAGTGTCAATAGTGTGCAGTGAAGAGACCTCTGAAAAGTGGGTTTTCTCTCAAAGGAGCTCCAGTGAGCTCTAGATCAATGGCAGATCTATGCTCTTGGAATCAGCTAAAATGTTAGAGGCCAGACATTCAAATTTATGGAGCATTTACAATGTGAGTGACTTGAGGATTAATCATTTCAGGTAAATTGATAAATACAGCCTTGCTTTCAAGCAAGTATGAAAATGCTGCTCAAAGTCCCCCCCAAAAGTACAAGTTCATCTGCAGAAATGCATTTACAGCAAGTTATATAATGGTTTCAGACTAGCTGGCTCTCAACACGTTCCAAAGACTTGAATGTACTTTCAAAAATTTCAGATACTATTGAAATGATTTAAACTGGAAAAAGTTGAAAAATCATAAAACACTAAAAATTAAACTATTTTTGAAAGCTTCAAAATAATTAGAACACTTAAAATAGTAGTAAACACTTGCATCAAAATATATAACAATATATTGGAAGAGTAGATTACCTGAGGCTTGCCTGCCTCCTTTGGAGCTGACCTTCTCCATTAAAATGATTGAAGTTAATGACACAGTAAAAAATCCCTTACTCACTCTTCCTTCAGTTAGTCCTGACGAAGGGTCTCGGCCTGAAACGTCGACTGCGCCTCTTCCTATAGATGCTGCTTGGCCTGCTGCGTTCACCAGCAACTTTGATGTATGTTGCTTGAATTTCCAGCATCTGCAGAATTCCTGTTGTTTACGTTTAAAAACACAGTAAAGCTGCTGGGTTCCATGAGGAGACCAATGTTTGACTGAAATAACAGCAGCAAAAGCCTATCATGCAGGACTTGAGTACATTCACTTGGGTGGTCTTGCATGTGTTTCAGTCACATAAACAAATTGTATCATTTTAAATCATTTTGGAGTTAGCCTAGGTTCATGGTCCTGTTTGCTTATTTGCATTTAGACTAGTCAATCATTTGGGCAAGGCCTCATCATTTCTGCCAGTCAGGATTCTGATGGGAAACTGATTGTAGACATCACCAAAAATTATTTAACTGACCAAACTAATTTTTAACAACTCGACTTAAGGAAATTATTCTGATATTATGTCATTTTTGTAGTGATTTCTTCAGAATGTTTAAATATTTTTTGACCTCATGTACTAAAAACATCAACGAGAGATGTATCCCACTGATTTTTAATGGTGAAATAATGCACGATACCATTTGTAATTTAACAATTTTTCCACAAATTTAGTTGATTCATTTAAGTACAAGGATGGTCACCTTGTAATTTTTTCTCGTACATATACTTATCCAATTCCTTCTTTAAAGCCACAATGTAATCTGCTGCCATTACATGTACAGGTAGTGCATTGCGGATTCCAACATGTTGTGTAAAATGCGTGTTTCCTCATATCAATCTTAATTCCCTTCCCCTTTATTCTATACCTGTTGAATGAGCTTCAATCCTTGACCTCTTTGCCACAGGGAACAGCCTCTCCCTTTCCATTCCAATTGACCTCTCATCATTTTCAGTGGTATTTAACTCAGCCTTCTCTTCAAAGAAAACAATCCCATCCCCTCTAATATATCATTGTAATTTAGTCTCTAATCCCAGGAACCATTATTTTAAATCTAAATCCAGAATGGCCATCTTATAATGTAGCATCAGCATTGAACATAGTATTTCAAATGAGGCCAGGCCAATGATAGTTAAAAGTTCAACATAATTTCCCTGCTTTATACTCTATGCATCTATTGCTAAAGCCCAGCATCTTGTATGCCTTAAATAAATTGTTTTCTCAACTAGCTTGGTGCTTTCAATGAGTTGTGCACACATATATATCTCCATGAGTCTCTGCTTCTGCACTCCTTTTAGAGCAGCGACCTTATTTTCTAATATTGCCTCTCCTAATTTTTTGTATCAGATTGCATCATCCCTTCTCCCCTGCCCCATTGCATTAAATTTAAATGAAATGGCCATTCAATGATTTCTTATTAGATAAGACACTTCTAGTTGTGAATGTTGAAAGTAAGTATTGGCAGGCAATTCATTATCAGGTTGTTAAAGCTAAACCTAGTTCAATGCTCACCTGATATTCTCATGTGTACATTTTCCAGGTGTGAGAATTGCATTTTTATCTCTGCTATAGTCAGAAGGTGATGGAAGCTCTCATCAGCAGGCATATCAAATGGCATTTTCTCATCAGTATGCTAAGCTTGAGCTTTGCCCAGACTATTTAGCCCTAGATCTCATCACAGCCTTGATCTTCAGGACAGTGCCCTGATAAAAACCTGCAGTGATACCCTTGGGCTGGATTAAGGAACTAATTTCTAGAGCTGAAGTGAGAGTGACTGTTCTTGGTGTTAAGGTAGCACTTCCTCAAGTGTAGCTTCAAGGCATCCGGATAAAACTTTGAAGTCACTGGTCTTTAAAAGGGATAATACTCCAGTGGCTCGAGTCATTCTTCACACAAAAGATAGTCAGGAAGTCAATCATCCCAGCCCAAGGGTATCACTGCAGATTTTTTAAATCAGGGTACTGTCCTGGATCCAACTATCTTCAGCTGCTTGATCAATGACCTTCCTTCATAAAGACAGAAATTAGGATGTTTAATAATGATTGGACAATACTCAATTCCATTCAAAACTCATCAGAAAATAAAGCAGCATACTTACTTGAAGATTTTGACAACCTTCAGGTATGGGCTGAATTGCGACAGGTTGCTTTTGCACCATAGTAGTGTCAGACCATGACCATCTCCAACACTCTTGACATTCAATGATTTTGTCATTATTGCTTCCCTTCCACTGATATCCAGACGGTCACCATTCACTACAAACTCAACTGTACCAGTCTTGCTGAAAGGTTTTGAATTGAATTGATTTTATTTTATTACTTGCATCCTTCATGAGGAGTAAAAGTCTTTACGTTACGTCTCCTTCTAAATGTACAATTTATAATGAATAGTATGTACAACAGGACTGTCAATATAACATAGAAATACAATTGTGTCAGCATGAATTAAGCAGTCTGATGGCCTGGTGAAAGAAGCCTGTCCCGGAGCTTGTTGGTCCTGGCTTTTATGCTGCGGTACAGTTTTCTTGATGGTAGCAGCTGGAACAGTTTGTGGTTGGGGTGACTCAGTTCCCCAATGATCCTTCGGGCCCTTTTTACACATCTGTCTTTGTAAATGTCCTGAATAGTGGGAACTTTACATCTACAGATGCTCTGGGCTGTCCACACCACTCTCTGCAGAGTCCTGCAATTGAGGGAAGTACAGTTCCCATACCAGGCGATGATGTAGCCAGTCAGGGTGCTCTCAATTATGCCCCTATGGAAAGTTCTTAGGATCTGGGGGCTCATACCAATCTTCTTCAACCATCTGAGGTGAAAGAGGTGCTGTTGTGCTTTTTTCACCACACAGCTGGCATGTTCAGACGGTGTGAGATCCTCAGTGATGTTTATGCAGAGGAATTTAAAGCGGTTCACCATCCTATCAACATCAATGGGGTTGAGGTCTAGCCCGTCTCCACTCCTCCTGTAGTCCATGACCAGCTCCTTTGTTTTTGCGACATTGAGGGAGATCTTGACACCACTGTGTCAGGTTGATGACTTCTTCTCTGTAGGCTGCCTCGTTATTATTTGAGATTAGGCCAATCAGTATAGTATCATCAGCAAATTTAATTAGCAGATTGGAGCTGTGGGTGGCGACACAGTCATGGGTATACAGAGAGTAAAGGAGGGGGCTTAGTACACAGCTCTGAGGGACACAGGGACAAAAGTGAGGGAGCCCACTCTTACCACCTGCTGGCGATCTGACAGGAAGTCCAGGATTCAACCACACAACGCAGGATGAAGGCCGAAATCTCTGAGCTTCTTGTCGAGCCTGGAGGGAATTATGGTGTTGAATGCTGAACTGTAGTCCAAGAACAGCATTCTCACATAGCATGCTTCTTCTCCAGATGTTTATGGACGGTGTGTAGAGCTGTGGCTATTGCGTCATATGTCGATCAGTTGTGTCAGTAGGCGAAATGTAGGGGCTCCAATGAATGCAGTAGCAAGCTGCAGATGTAGTCCTTGACCAGCCTCTCAAAGCATTTGCTTATTATTGAGGTGAGTGTGGCAGGATGCCAGTCGTTCAGGCATGTTACCTTGGTCTTTTTGGGTATAGGAATATTTGAAGCAGGAGGGCACTCTACGTGGGAGAGGGAGAGATTAAAAAAAAAAGTCAACTGTTCTTTTTTCCATAGAAGTGTAATTTTGTGTCCCAAAGGGCAGATCAGAGAATGGGTGTCCTGCAGTGAATGACTCATCTCCTAATACCCCAGGCTCTTTCACCATGAACAAGTCACAGACCAGGAACTTAATGGAGTAACTTTCATTTGCCTGGATGAAGGCAGCTCCAACAACTCTCAGGAAGAACATTGTCCAGTACAGAGTAGTCCAGTTGAATAGAATCCCATTAACATCTTTAAAACATTATTATCTCTACCATCACCATGGTTGCAGTTTCCACCATATATGTGATGAACTGCAGTTCCTTGCCCAGGCTTCTCTGACTACACCTTATGAATCTGTAATGTTTACCACCAAGGATGAACACAGCAGATGTGTGTGGAAATTACAATCTGCAGGTCACCCTCCAGAATGGGTACTCCTATCCCGACTTAGAAATATATCACTGGTTTGACATAATTTATTGGTCTTAATCTTAGGCCACTCCACCAATTGGAGTATCTTCACTAGAAGGACTGAAATCCTTCAAGAAGCCAGCTCACCACCACCTTCTCATGGATGTTTAGAGGTGGGCAACAAATCCTATGCCAGCTATGCCTACATCCAGAAAAAGAATATATTGTAAAAGTATAATATCAAATACATTGAATTACAGAAAATATCTAGAAGGGTAATTTTGTGTAAAATTACACTTCTATTTTGATGGCCATTGTCCTGGCACTGTCACTTGTAAACATCAATTCTGTTTCTGGCGACACTTGGCTAAAATTAAGGGTGATCATGGGGTTACTTAGGTAGTGCAGAAGAGAAAGTGTTGTGTAACTTAAGAGTACAGGTTTCCCCTGCCATCCGAAGGTAGAGCATTCCTATGAAACGGTTCGTAAGCCAAAATGTGGTAAAGCGAAGAAGCAATTACCATTTATTTATATGGGAAAATTTTGTGAGCATTTGCAGACCCAAAAATAACCTACCAAATCATGCCAAATAACACATAAAACCTAAAATAACAGTAACATATAGTAAAAGCAGGAATGATATGATAAATACACAGCCTATATAAAGTAGAAATACTTTTACAGTCATTACTGAACTGTTCTCGGTAGCGAAAATCTCGCGCACGTGCCATCGGTTGAAAATCTTACGCAAGCGCTGTTGGCAAAAACACGGTGCAAGCGCTCTCCAGTAACCTTTAAGCTATGAAGCTGCCAAATCATACCAAACAACACGTAAAAATACACAGCCTATATAAAGTAGAAATAATGTATGTACAGTATAGTATCACTTACCGGAATTGGGAAGACAGCGCCGAGCACACTGATGGCGTGTTAGGCTGAGTTGTCGCAGGTTGGGGTGGTGCAGTGGCCCCCACCCTCCGGGCCGCCGACTGATACATTGCCGTGAAGCATGCAGGGATCCAGCGGTAGCCGGGAGGCACACAGCACATCTTTAAGAAAAAAGCCAAAACAAACATGCTAATTAATTAGGTGCCGCCCAGCACATAATTGCCGGCAGCACCTAATTAATTAGCATGTTTATTTCGGCTTTTTTCTTAAAGATGTGCTGTGTGCCTCCGGGCTAACGTTGCATTCTCCGCGAATCGGTATCTGTCCATGGCCTGGGGGTTGGGGTGGTGGGATACTGGGGTGTCATCTCGTCGTCTGTTTCCATTAGAGCAGGCAGCTCATCTTCTTCTATCTCTGCTCGCCTCGATGTCGAAGGTCGAGGTTCGCCGTCTGCTGTGGCTGATGTGGAAGGCTTGCTTGACTGCTGAGCCTTGCGCATTTTAGATCATACAGCTCTTTCTAAGGACTCAAACCATCCTGCAAATATCCCTTAAACCGATGTACCCTTTCAAAATTAAAGTCGTACTTTATCATTACTCATTCGGTTTCGATTGTTATCCTTTTTTCTTCTAATTGCATCAGCTCTTCATCTGTCAGTTCTTGGTCATGGGATGCCAAGACCTCTTTAACATCATCTTCGTCAGCTTCCACAAGCCAAACTCATTTTGTCCTTACTTCATTCACCACGATCGAAACGCTTAATTATGTCTAGTTTTACGCTAAGTGTAACACCCTTACGAGCTCCTTTAGGCTTTTCCAATACCATAGAACTCATCTTGCAAACGGCTGCTCACAGGCACGTGTTAAAGCAATGCAATTCCAAATCCAGGGGAGCGGCTGCTTGGGGCACGTGCTGATTTTTTTTCGTAACAGTGAAAACACTTTCTGAAAGCGAAAACAGGGTACTAATGTAGGTCTTTCGTAACAGTGAGGTTTCATAAAGCGAACGTTCAAAAAGCGGGGGACGCCTGTACTGAATAAAGATATACTAACTATGAGCTTTGAGAGAATATTTATCATCCAAGCGGGAAAAGACCAATCAAAAGAATTCTACCTATGATTTTATTTACAGAAGGTTAGCTATGTGAGGGCATTTCACCATTGCACTACATTTGATGTTGTATAAGCCCTACTGGAACACTTGTTCAGTGTCCTTCATTCCTTGGCTCTAGGAACACCTGAAAAGCACAGCATATTTGCAAACTAGTTTCCTTTTCATGTTGAGTAGCATCTGTGGAGGCTATGTGGATGAATGTTTTTGGTGCAGAACCTCCATCAGGACTGAGAGTGTTGAGGGAGCATGGTCAGTATAGTGAGGTGGGGGCTTGCAGGTGATAGGTAGAACCAGCTGAGGAGCTGGTTGAAGGGGAGATGCAGCTCGATGGAGGAGGATTGGAGTTGGGAGACAGCAGCTGCTGGGTGTTAGGTAGAGGAGGGAGAGGGAGAGATTATGGAGCCAGGTAAGGGAAGGTGAAGGATAAAGGTTGATGGGCTGGAAGATGATGTGGAGATTTAAGAGGCTGCCTATTCTCGAATATGGTGGTAAATACCTCCAGCAAAGGAAGGGAGGAACCAATTGGGGGAGGGGAATAGGAGACTCCTTATCAGCTAGCTGTACAATGTGTAGATGCAGGCAGATGGGAGCGTGGAGAGGGTAGAACTTGGGTGGATCAGGAGAGAGAAAGAATGTTACCTGTGATTGTTGAGTTCTAGATTACAGCATCTGCAGTATCTTGTGTCGCTAGTTTCCTTTTCATAGTTTAAATTGCTAGTTAGTGGATGTAAAAGGTACAATGCACTTACCAAGAAAGTGATTTAATGAGATGAATAGATACACAAATCATATGTAAAGTCAGCTCTTAATTTTTCCAGATAATTTTGTTCCATGTTAAAACAAAACACTGAGTATTTAATATTTGTTGTCTTTGCATTTTGCTGAGGCATTTTTTGAAAGTCCATTCTGATTTTCTAAAGCAATATTATCGTACTCTTAAAGTTTAACTTTTTTAGTAGATATTAATTGATTATACATTTATCAGACTGATAAGAAAAAGGCAGAGCAGATCAGTTAGTTTTAAAATTTAGGAGAAAATTGAAAAGCATTACTTGTTTCCATTTTGAATTCGTTGTTACCAGATTTAGTGTGTTTGATATTTGTTACGTTGCATTTTTGGCCTAAACATTTGTCTGGGAATCATATTGCATTATTGACAGTGTCTAGTTGTATATATATTTTCTGATTCTATTTCTATGATCACAGTACCTTCCCTGTACTACACAAGTAACTGTTGCACACTCAAAGACACTTGATCTTTTCATTGCTGTGAAAGTAATGAAAGGATCTATTATCACAGGATTATAAAACATAGGAGTAGAATTAGGCCACTTGGCCCATTGGTCTGCTCTGCCATTCCATTATTACTGATTTATTACTCCTCCCAACTCCATTGTCCTGCTTTCTCCCATAAAGCTTGATGCCCTGACTAATCAGGAACCTATCAACCTCTACTTTAAATATACCCAATGACTTGACCTCTACAGCCAACTCTGCCAATGAATTCTTCGGATTCACCACCCTCTGGCTAAAGAAATTACTCATCTGTTCGAAAGGGGTGTCCATCTATTCTGAGGCTGTGCCCTCTGGTCCTGGATTCACCCACTGTAGGAAACATCTTCTCCATGTCCACTGTATCTAGGCCTTTCAATACAGGTTTCCTCCACCATCCGAAGGTAGAGCATTCCTATGAAACGGTTCGTAAGCTGGAATGTCGTAAAGCAAAGAAGCAATTACCATTTATTTATATGGGAAAAATTTGTGAGCGTTCACAGACCCAAAAATAACCTACCAAATAACACATAAAACCTAAAATAATAGTAACATATAGTAAAAGCAGGAATGATATGATAAATACACAGCCTATATAAACTGGAAATACTTCTCTACAACGATTGCCTGCACTGTTCTCTGTAGCGAAAATCTCATGCAAGCGCTCTCGGCAGAAACACTCTCTCCAGTAACCTTTAAGCTATGAAGCTGCCAAATCATACCAAATAACATGTAAAAATACACAGCCTATATAAAGTAGAAATAATGTATGTACAGTGTAATATCACTTACAGAAATCGGGAAGACAGCATCGAGCACACTGATGGTGTGTTAGGCTGAGTCTCGGAGGCTGGGGTGGTGCAGTGGCGCCCACCCTCCGGGCAGCGAACCGATACTGATCCGTGAAGCATGCAGGGGTCCAGCAGTAGTCCAGCAGTAGCTAGGACGCACCCAGCACATCTTTCAGAAAAAAGATGAAATAAACAAGCTAATTAATTAGGTGCCACCCGGCACGTACATGTCGGCCCAGATCACAGACAATTGCCGATTGCGTCGCCTCTGATCTGGGCCAACATTTACATGCCAGGCGGCACCTAATTAATTAGCTTGTTTATTTCGGCTTTTTTCTTAAAGATGTGCTGGATGCCTCCCGGCTACCGCTGCATTCTCCGCAAATCGGTATCTGTCCGCGGCCCGGGGGTTGGGACCACTGGGTTGATGGGACACGTGTGTCATCTCATCGTCGATCAGGGCAGGCAGGTCATCTTCTTCTATGTCTGCCTGCCTCGATGTCAAAGGTCGAGGTTCGTCGTCTGCTGTGGAAGGCTTGAAAAACGACATTATGCTTGACTGCTTAGCCTCACGCATTTTTCTATCATACAGTTCTTTGTAAGCACTCAAACCATCTTGCAAATATGCCCTAAACCAACGTACCCTTTCAAAATTAAAGTTGTACTTTATCATTGCAGTGAAAATCTCACGCAGTTGCTTCACGTTCAGTTCCTGGACGACTTCAGTTTCGGTCCGTTCGCTGCTGCATTCGGTTTTGATCGTTATCCTTTCCTCTTCCAATTGCATCAGCTCTTCATCTATCAGTTCTTGGCCATGGGATGCCAAAACCTCTCCAACATCATCTTCTTCAGCTTTCACAAGCCAAACTCACTTCGTCCTTACTTGGTTCACCACGATTGAAACGCTTAATTATGTCTAGTTTTACGCTGAGTGTAACACCCTTACGAGTTCTTTTAGGCTTTTCCGATACCTTAGGACTCATCTTGCAAACGGCTGCTCACAGGCACGCGTTTAAGCAATGCCGGCGAGAATGTCTTTCTGAATCCAGGGGAGTGCGGCTGCTCGGGGCGAGCTGCTTTTTTTCCACGCGCTACTTTATCTGCACGCTTTTTTCGTAACAGTGAAAACACCTTCTGTTAGTGAAAACAGGTAACTAATGTAGGTCTTTCGTAGCGAACGTTGGAAAAGCGGGGGACACCTGTATTTGATAGGTTTCAGTGAGACTCCCTCATTCTCCAGCAAATACAGGCCCAGAACCATCAAGCTCTCCTCCTATGTTAACCCTTGCATTCCCAGAATCATTCTCATGTACCTCCTCTGGACCCTCTCCAAAACCAGCACATTTTTTCTTAGAAAAGCGGCCCAAACCTGCTCAAAATACTCTAAATTAGTGATTTTCAACCGTTTTTTGGTTACGGCCCCCTTAGGAGCTCTTCTCAGATTCCAGGGCTCCCCTTTCAAACAGGGATACAATACGAACAGATAGACAGAAAATCATTTATTATTGAACACCAAGAAAACATGAACATTTCAAACATAGAGGTTTAACAGGTCATTAAATCGTTCTTGCATATCCTTGTGTATCTGCTTGAGATGTTTCACATAAACGGTAAGATCATCGTCTTTCAGTGCCTCTGCGATCATCTTCAGGTTTGGAAATTGTAAAAATTCCTGACATCCCATAATGCGGCAATAGACTTCGAGTTTCTTAAGGAAAGAAACAATGGCTTCCTTACAATCTAAGAGTTTCTGTTTTTGCCCTGTAAGGTCTTGTTTAACAAATTAAGTTTCTGAAAGATATCTGCCAGATAAAATATGTCCGCCTTAGCATCAACGCGTCTTTCTCCATGCTCTTTATCAGACATGAAGGAAACTGGTGTCCCAGAGTGTAACAAAACATTGAAGAGTTTCCCTTGGAAAGCCACCTTACGTTGGTATGCAGCAGCAACATCCGGAAGACTTCATCTTTTTCTTCACTCAGCTGTCAGAAAAGACGATCCTGAAAGGCATGGGATTTGATGAGTTTACAGCCTTTATGGCAACTGAAAGCGAAAGATTGAGACATCCTCCTAAGATTTAGCTAATAGGTGCTCCCTGTGAATGACACAATGAATAGTAAAGACAGAAGGTGTAACTCTTTTTAGATTGGCGGTGAATCCTCTATCAACCAGCCATAGAAGTGGCACCGTCAGTTGCACAAGCAGTTATATTCTCCATTGGAATATTGTTCTCGCTTAAGTAAGTTCTGACTTCTTCAAAAAATAGACAGTCCCTTAGAATCAGTTTTAATCCTCCTGACAAACAACATCTCTTCTATCAGTTCGTTTCCATTCCAGAATCTCACATAAGCCATTAGAAGAGCATTGTTTTCTTGTAAAGTAGTTTTGTCTAATTGTAAAGAGAATTTCTTGGATTGTAATGAACTGACCAATCCCTCTTCAATGTCCCGTGCCATCTCATCAATTCTTCTGGCAACAGTAGAATTACTCTAAGGAATTGCCTGAATTGTTTCTTTGGCACCCAAATTCGTGACATCAGATATTATTATGGACACTGAAGGCAAGGTAAATGACTCAATGTTGTGAGCATTTCCAGTTTTAGCAATCAGTTTACTAATTTTGTATGATGCAACAAGACCTTTCTCTAAGTTCTGTGACGTTTGAGTAAGCATTTGTTTCAGCATTGGCCTTCCCTCGAAATTATCTAAGGTTTTTGAAGAAATCTAACTGTTTATCCTTCTTCTCTGTATGCAAGGTATCCAAATGTTTTTTTTCCCCCTATTTGCTTGGCGTCATATTTTCATTTGACAATGTAGTCATGCAGTTGAAACACATGGGCAAAGATGGGTTTTGCAGAGATGCGATGAAACCATACGACAAGTATTCCACTGAATACTGCTGACACTTTTTTCACCAAGGAACTCATGGGTAGAATTATTTCTGAAAATAATAAGCACACGAAATACAGATACATTGACAAAAAATGCTGTCACCCGGAGCCAGGGAGTTTTTTTTTGGTGACTTCATATGCAGTAATAAACACTTTTCACAACCTACCTTAACGTATAATATATCCAAACACATATACTTTAAAATTACTAGGCTAAAAAAGGCCTAGCAAGACACGCTGATCTTTGGAAAATGAAGTATGGCAATAATTGATGCGAGAACCCTTGATTGAATACGTTGACCCGGTGCAGTCTGATTCACCACTGACTCTGAAGTGAGGCTGTGTGGGAGGAGTTTAAGCAATGAATTTACCAGGTGTGCTGAATTCATACTGTGTTGGAAAGATATGAAAAATAGGAGGGAAACTATTGACTCCAATGAAAGTTGCTGCTTGGATATTTCATCGGTTCAGTTACCAGGGCCCCCATAAACCCTTGGGGCTCCCCTTCTCAGTTTTCAGTTGGTGGCCCCCTTCAAATGTGCCAGGGCCCCCAGAGGGGCCATATGGCCCCTGTTGAGAATGGCTAGAGTCTAAATGTTTTCTGATCAATGCCTTATAAAGCCTCAGCATTATATCCTTGCTTTTATATTCTATATCTCTCAAAATTAATGTTAACATTACATTTGCTTTCCTTACCTCTGCCTCAACCTGCAAGTTAAGATGAGGGAATCCTGTATGAGGACTCCCAAGCCCCCCTTGCACCTCTGATTTTTCAATTTTCTTCCCTTTTAGAAACAGTTTATGCCTTCATTCCTTCTACCAAAGTGCATGACCATACATTTCCCTGATGCTGACATATCCTAGGACACAGTGATGTAACAGGGGATTATTGGGTGTTTTGGGTCTTTCAACATCAGACACCCTTGCCCAAGTTGATCAAGCCCTGGCTTGTGTCCCAGCAGCATTGGTCACACCTCTTGATCCATAGTCACTTAGCAGCTTCTGTGATGATCTTGATGGCACTTCTCTTTGCAGCCCTTGTAATGCGTAGGAGAGATTAGGTTCTTCAGAGTGAGCAGCCAGCAAAACCTGTACACCCCACTTCTATAGGCTTGCATCATGCTCTCCATTTCTGTCTCTGGCAGTGCTCTACCAGCTCTTGGTATTTGGCTTTCTTAAGCACGAACACCTGCTCAATCCTGTCTTCCCAAGGCACTGTCAGTTCTATTGCGACCACCTGCTTCGAGGTTTCTGACAGAATGACCATGTGAGGCCTCAGTGATGACAATGCGATGAAGTCAGGGAACTTTAATTGCTTGCCAAGATTGACTTTTAGTTGCCAGTCAGACACTGTGGTGAGTAAGCCTGCTGGTGACCTGGGCTGGGGCTGAGGCTGTGGTTGGTCTCTGGCTTTGACAAAAGTCATGAGTTTTCTGGGTTGGCGGAGGTGCTTACTGTTGTTAATGGCAAGGAGATATTTGCTGCCACTGGCTTCAGCACTTGGGCAAAGCACCAGTGGTAGTGGCCTTCTCCCAGTGCACTGTATTCCATTTGCCACTTTTTTGCCTATTCTCCCAATCTGTCTAGGTCCCTGCTTCCTCACACTACCTGACCCATCACCTATCTTTTTATTGTCTGCAAATGTGGCCACAAAGCCATCATTTCCCTTATCCAAATCATTGACATATAACATGAAAAGTGGTCCCAATACAGACTCCTGCAGAACACCGCTAGTCACTGGCAGCCAACCTGAAAAGGCCCCCATCGTTCCCTCTTTTCTTCATGCCAGTCAGCCAATCTTCAATCCATGGTGGTATTTTTCCTGTAATACAATGGGCTCTTATCTTGTGAAGCAACCTCATGTGTGCCACCTTGTCAAAGGCCTTCTGAAAATCCAAGTACACAACATACACTAACCTTGTTTATCCTGTGTCATTACATATAATATAAAGAGCTCTTTTTCTTTCTCAACAAAAATGCATCTGTAATGTCAACTTAGGTTGAAGGAAGGGCATACTTAATTGATTCAAAGTTAATTCAATAATAATAGTGATAATCATGCAAAAGTGAAATATTGAAGATTGGAAGTAAAGCAGGAAATGTGCAATATCTTTGGAGAGTAACACAAGTTAACATTTCAGATCAATAATCTTTCATCAGTTGTGAGAAATGTCATACACAAATGACCGCAAAGGTCATTTTAAAAATAAAATGAACAGGTAATATTAATCCATGGGAATCCCAAAGGCAAGGATGTATATATACATCCAGTAGAACATATTCATGCTTTCCCTTTGTTGAATAAAAATAAATTAATTGATGGCAGATTTTCACGAAACTGTTACTAGGGTAATTTGTCACATGATATGTTTCTAACTGCAAATTGCATATCTTGCTTCCCATTCACTTATTACTGTATTCTTTGAACAGTATTAGTCATCGTGAATTGGATTAACACCAAATTTTTCAGACATTCCTTTTTGAAACATAATTATTGGCATAAGTACAAACATGCTTTTTGGATTTGGTATCCGTGGATTATTCATAATTATCCAATTGTATCACTCAGTGGGATAGCTGTGGGTTTATGCTTCTTTCTCGAGACTTGAGATCAAAAAAAACTTTGACTTACACTAACAAAGTAATGCACTGCAATGCATTCAACTGGATAAGGCATTCAACAGAAGTCCCTTCTTTATTTCCATTGGCACTGTTTTAAAGAGTTAAGAAACTAATCCTGAGCTTCTGGTCGATATTTGATTGATAAGCAGAAAGGAACAAAAGTAAAATTTAGGTTACTTGGCAAAAAGGGTAAAACATTCTAATTGTTGGTTGATAGTTGTGGTTGTTAGAAGGCAGTCACCCCAGGCCCAGGACTCTGCTCTATTTCCTCTGCACAGCATCCGATACTCATCTGTTTTCATCAGTGACCCTCCCATCAACCATAAGGTCAGAAGTGAGGAGTTTCATTGGTTGCACAATCTCCATTTCCTTCTGCAATCTTTCAGCTATAGATTACATTCAAGCATGGACTGATAGAGGTATTAACAGTTACACCATAAGATTTCTGACAATTACTGAATCCAACAAAGACTAATTGCCTATCAATGATCCTCCATTAACAACTCAGGTCTCAGCATGGACAGAAACACAACCGTGTAAATACAGTGCTTAAAAGATTTGTAGAAGCTGAAAGAGCACATTGCAAAGAATTTGCCTCATGATGCTCCAGTTGTTGAATGCGAAAGACATGTGCATCTCCCATAGCATTCAAGAAGCTCAACATAGTTGAGGATGAAAATGCAGTCTGGGTTGATATGCCACTCACCACCCTAACCATTCATTCCATCAACATCACTGCACTATTCTGTACCTTGTACTACCTACACAATGCACTTGGCAGGACACTGAAGCAGGGACCCAATCACAGACCAATTACTGTGAGCACAGTGATATTTGCTGAGTAGCAAATACATAGGGGCAACAAAGTTGGCATCAAAGTTCAGGCAGAGATCAAAAATTCCAGAAAAATCCAAAAACCAGAATTGGGAAACAGGCAGAGTTAATATTTAGACAGACATGGTTCAGGTATGAATGCTGGAAAGGCTCAGGAAAACTCACTGGTACAATCTGGCAACAAACAGTTGAAAATACAGGACTGAAATACACTGAGCAATAAACAGAGAGGCAGATGATAGGTGGAGCACAATGAGACACAGGTGGCAGCAAAACAGGTAATAATGAGACGGAGTACTCAGTAATACAGGGGCTGGAGTAGAGCAGGAGTGGGGGCAGGAGTACATGGCAATACAAAACCACAGACTGACAGCTAGGGGGAGAAACACACAAAAAGACAGAGTTCAACTACAGGTACTGAGAGTACCCCCCTCCCCCCAACCACAGACCCCTCCTGGCATCACTGCAGGTAGAGCTGGGTGCTGGCGATGAAAGTCCCTGATGAGAGAGGGGTCCAGGATGTTACAGGCAGGGAGCCAGCACCTCTCCTCAGGACCATAGCCCTCCCAATCCACAAGGTGCTGGAGGCCACAGCCCCAGCGATGAACATCCAGCAGACGACACACCGTGATGGCCTCTGAATAATTGATAAGCCGTGGGGAAGTGGGGGGGTTGTAGAGAAAGGACACAGGTGGTGGCTCATGAAAGGCTTGAAGCGGGACACATGGAAGGTGGGACGAATGCTGCGGAGAGTGGACGGGAGCTTGAGACGGACGGTAGCAGGGCTGAAGACTTTAGCAATGGAAAGGGGCCAATGAAGCTGGGGAGGCGCGATCTTGCAGGAATCCACCTTGGGGGCAGGTCTTGGGTTGAAAGCCACACACGCTGTCCCTGGTGGTAACATGGAGTATTGGAGCAATGGTGGTCAGCTTGATGCTTGATCCTAGCAGAGGCATGGAGAAGGGCAGAGCGAGTGTGCCTTCATGGCCGCTGACAACAGCGGATGAATGTCTCGGCAGATAGAATACCAACTTTCTCCTGGGCAGGAAACAGTTGAAGTTGGTAGCCAAGGCAGCACTCGAAGGGGAACAGACTGGTGGATGAAGACAGATGAGAGTTTATGGGGTACTTGGCCCAGGGCAACTGCTGACTCCACGCAGAGGGGTTCTGGGAGACTAGACACCGCAAACTGTTTCTAGCTGTTGGTTGGCCTGCTCAGTCTGGCCATTGGTCTGTGGGTGGAATCCTGAAGACAGACTTACGGAGGCACCCAGAAGATTACAGAATGCCCTCTAGAAGTTGGATGTGAATTGAGACCCCCGTCTGACATCTACAGGTAAACCATACAATTTAAAAACATGCAGTACTAGTAACTTGGCTGTTTCTTTGGCCAAGGGGAGTTTAGGTAAAGGAATGAATTGTACAGACTTGGAGAAACAATCAACTACTGTGGGAATGGTGGTGTTACCATCTGATGGGGTAAGACCGGTGACAAAATCTAGGGCCATGTGGGAGCAAGGTCTCTTGGGGATAGACAGGGGTTGTAACAGACCAGCAGGCAACCAGTTAGAGTTCTTACCTCGAGCACAGACCGAGCAGGCTGAGACGAAGTTGTGGATGTCGTCTCCCATGGAGGGCCACCTGAACCGCCGATTGATGAAGGCCTGAGTATGCTTGGTTCCAGGGTGACAGGATAACCGGGAAGGATGACCCCACTGCAATACCTGTGAGCGGACAGAGCTGGGAACATGAACACAGTTAGTGGGTCATTGACTCAGGGCTGCCTCACTCTGTTGAGCAGCTTACACAATGGATTCAGTGTCCCATCACGCTGTACCCATGAGACAGTGAGCTGGGAGGATGACATCGGGAGAGGGCATCAGGTTTTCCATTCTTGGAATTGGGGCAGAAGGACAGAGTAAAATTGAATCTTGAGAAAAACAGAGACCAACGAGCTTGATGGGAGTTGAGACTCTTGGCAGTACTGATATATTCCAGATTCTGGTCATCAGTCCAGACTAAGAATGGCATTTTGGCTCCCTCCAGACAATGCCTCCACTCCTCCAGAACTAGCTTCACAGCCAGCAGCTCCCAGTTTTGGACACCATAATTCCTCTCCGTGGGGTGTGAGGCGGTGAGAGAAGGCAGCGCAGGGGTGTACCTTCTCATCCTTGGCCAAGCACTGAGAGAGAACAGCTGCTATGCCAATGTCAAATACATCCAACTCCACAATGAACTGCTGGTCGGTGTCGAGTTGAATCAGAATTGGGGCAGAGGTGAAACGTTCCTTCAGGTCAGAGAATGCTTTTTCTGCAGCAGGGGACCAGGAGAATCTGACAGCAGATGAGGCAAGAGCAGTGAGTGGTACAGTCAGTGTACTGTAATTTCTGATGAAGTGGCAATAGAAATTAGCAAAGCCCAGGAAGTGTTGAAACTCCCGACGAGTCGAAGGTTGAGGGCCATTCGACCACTGCCTTGACCTTCTATTGATCCATCTGAATGGAACCGCCTGAAATTACATACCCGAGGAAGGAGACTGTATTGTGATGAAACTCACGTCTCTCAGCCTTCACAAAGAGCTGGTTCTCCAGAAGGCACTAGAGAACTCTGCGGACGTGACCTGTGTGTTCAGCAAGGGACTTAGAAAAAAAAATATCAAAATGTCGTTGAGATACACAAAAACAAATTGGTTCAGCATGTCCCTGAGATCGTCATTTACCAGGGCTTGGAAGACGGCAGGGGCATTGGTGAGACCGAATGGCATGACCAGATACTCATAATGGCCTGAGGTGCTGTTGAAGACTGTCTTCCACCCATCCCCTTCGCAGATGCGACCAAGATGGTATGCATTACGGAGATCAAACTTGATGAAAACTGAAGCTCCTTGCAGTAGGTCGGATGCAGAGGTCATGAGCGGAAGAGGGTAACGGTTCTTAACAGCGACTTCATTCAGTCCCCGGTAATCAATGCATGGATGTAAGGACCCGTCCTTCTTTTCAACAAGGAAAAAATTGGCACCAGCAGGGGAGGAAGTCAGCCGGATGAAGCCTGCAGCCAGAGGCTCGTTCATGGCTTCAGTTTCAGGTACGGACAGGGAATACAGGCAGCCCCCCCCCACCCACCCACCCACCCCACCAAGGGAGATGTGCCAGGCAAGAGGTCAATGGCACAATCATATGGATGACGAGGTGGCAGGGAAGTGGCCCAGGACTTGCTGAACACAGCCTTGAGGTCCACGTATTCAGGAGAGATGGCACTAACGTCTGGAAATTCCTCGGGGGGATCTGGGCTTGGAGACAAAGAGATCTGAGCATGGTGGAGGCAGTGGGAATGACAGAATGGACTCTAGCCTACAATCTTGCGACTGAGCCAGTCAATGTGGAGGTTGTGTTTAACTAACTAGGGATGGCGCAGGACAATGGGAGCTTGAGGAGAGTCAATAACATAAAGGGTTAACTGTTCATGATGGTTGCTGTATAAACTGAGACTCACTGGGGCCGTGACATGGGTGATGTTAGCTAGTCTCTGACCGTTCAAGGTGTTGGTCATCAACGGTGACTGGAGAGCAGATGTGGGTAACCCCCACTGGGCAGCCGAGCCAGAATCGATAAAACACCCCTTCGCACCAGAATCGACCAAGACTGAGTCTGCTCGCCATTGGATGCCCCACTCCAGAGAAGCAGGTATGAGAGTGAGTGGTATTGAGGAGAGTTGGACAGGGGTCACGCTCACCAGTACTCCTCGTCCTACTGGTGAGTGCTGGGCTTTTACTGGGCAGGTGGAGATGAAGTGGCCTGGTTGGTCACAGTACAGACAGGAGCGGGTGCTGATTCTCCTGGTCTTTCAGTTGGCATCAGGCAGGTATGGTCAACATGCATAGCCTCGGGCTGTGGAACGGGAATTGTAGATGGGGGCAAATGGCAGGGCAGTGTAGTCTGATGAAGAGCTTGGAACTCACCCAGTGCCCCAGGGACTCTCTGCAGCGCTGAAGGCATCAGTATGGATGGCCAAGACCACCAGGGCTTCAAAGGTGGCCGGAAGGTCCTGGGTGACCACCTCATCTTCGATGTCTTCGGAGAGGCCATTCAGGAAGGTGTTGTACTGTGCTTCCAAGTTCCAGCTGCTGGAGGTGGCTAGTGTCCGGAACACTATGGTGTAATCTGACACAGATCTACACACCTGGTGCATGTGCAGCATTCCACAGGCAACCTCTTTCCCATGTTTGGAACAATCAAACACTTTTCTCAATGCCTCAGAAAATATCTTAAAACTGATGCAGAAAGGTGAGCCTGCCTCCCAGACGGCTGTTCCCCATTCTCTCGCCCAACCGGACAGTTGGGTGATGATGTAGGCTACCTTGGCTCGATCAGTCAGAAATGTTGTTGGTTGTAATTCAAAAATGAGTATGCACTGGGAAAGAAAAGAGCAGCGGGTACTGGGCTCACCCAAGTACTTTTCTGGAGGAGGCAGACGGGGCTCTTGGACAGGAGGAGTAAGCGAGAACGCAGAGGGCCGGGCAGAAGATGCAGTCATAGAATGTTCATGGGCGCTCTGGAACAGCTGGAGTGACTGAGTCTGGGCCCCGAGATTGGTTGCATCAGTAGAAAGTGACTCCGCTCCCCTGAACACGGACTCCAGCTGGTTCTGGTGACTCCCCAGCATCACTCCCTGTTGTTCCAGAGCAGCTCTCAGACGACCAGGGTCTGCTGGATCCATTCTGGCTAGATTGTACTGTCAAGACAATGAAGCAGGGACCCAATCGCAGACCAATTACTGTGCACACTGTGATATTTGCTGAAGAGCAAATCCAGAGGGGCAACAAAGTCAGCATCAAAGCTCAGGCAGAGATCAAAAATTTCAGAGAAATCCAAAAACCAGAATCAGGAAACAGGCAAAGTCAATATTCAGACGGTCAAATGCTGGAAAAGCTCAGGAAAACTCACTGGTACAATCTGGCAACAAACAGGTGAAAACACAGGACTGAAATACACTGAGCAATAAACAGAGAGGCAGATGATAGGTAGAGCACAATGAGACACAAGTGGCAGCAAAACAGGTAATAATGAGAAACAGGTGAGGGGCAGAGTACTCAGTAATACAGGGGCCGGAGTAGAGCAGGAGCGGGACAAGAGCACATGGTGCATGAAAACAAACAAGAGCACATGGCAATACAAAACCACAGACTGATGGCTAGGGGGAAGCACACAAAAAGACTGGGTTCAACTGGAGGTACTGACAGCACTACAGTTACATGCCCAATTTAGATTGACTATTCCCCAAATTCTGACCTCTACTGAATTCTGAAGGACAAGGGCACGGGTGTATAGTAACACCTCTACCTGCAGGTTACTCTTCTAGTCACAAACTATTCTGACTTGGAAAAATATAGTGACAATCTTTCTTTGGCATTGAGTCCAACTCTGGAAGTCCTTACAGAACTGCATTGTAGGGTGACCTTTACCAGATCACTCCATCTGTTCAAGAAGGCTCACCACTACCTGCTCATGGACAACTAGGGATGGGCAAAATATATTGGCTTTGCTAGTAGCAGTTGCATCATGACAAAATGAACTTTAAAAAAAATACAGAAAGATCTCGTTATTACCATACTGCTGTTCATAGGATATATCTGTGCATAAGTTGGCTGCCACAATTCTTAGTTTATAAAAGTTTCTGTTTTCGAATTTTTGCTTTAGCTTGAAAACAGTGGGGATGTTGCCAGTATGTGAAAGATGTTGCATAACTTCAAATCTTTTGTTCACTTAACCAACACTGAGATGCACAAAGCATTCTCCAGCATTGTATACTAAAGTAGTAAACTTAGTATCCGTTGAGGTTTGTATATGACAGGTTGTAGCTACTTGAAAATCTCTGGTTAAATTCTTCACGTGTTCTCATTTGAGGGAAAAATATCCTCTATGTCCAGAGATAAGGTACACTAATACAGTACTTGTTGGCATTGCTGTGTAATCTGCAGTGCCCCAGGTAGATATTGTGCTCCTCAAAGCAACATGATCAACTTAAACTTTGATTCCTGCTAGATTATGAGTGATGCTTTTCCAATAAAGACGTCTGTCTTATTGCAGTAGAAATGATGTGTTGTAATTCGACTGTTGCAGCTGAAGTGTTTTCTTGCAATGTGATCTCTGATGTGATTGATTCTTATTTTAGGAGTCTTCTTTGTTGCTTGGTTTGTTTATACAATATTTGTCACTGCCATCTTTGAGGGAGGGCATCTGGGAGTGACAGAAATATGAGAAAGGTTCATAGAGATAAGCCTTGGAATTGAGTCTTACGTCAGTGGTGGGCAAACTATAGGAGACGATTCTTAGAGACAGAATTTAAGAGAATGTGGAGAATCATAATCTGATTAGGGATAATCAACATGACTTTGTGAGGGGCAGGTTGAGCCTCACGAGCCTAATTGAATACTTTGTGGGAGTGACAAAACAGGCTGATAAAGGTAGAGCAATGGATGTTATAATAATGGATTTTAGTAAGCATTCAACAAGGTTCCCCATGGTAATCTCATTCAGAATGTCAGAAAGCGTGGGGTCCAGGGTTGCATGGATTGAGAATTGGCGCACTCACAAAAGGCAGAGGGTGCTAGTAAATGGAATCTGTTCTGCATGGAGAACTGTGACTGTTCTGTTCTGAGACCCCTGCTCTTTGTGATTTTTATAAATGTAATAGATGAAGTGGGAAATTGGCTTAGTAAATTTGAAGGTAATACAAAGTACTACGTTGACTCAGGCCTAGGGGGCTGGCGTCGGGCCTCTCCCTCTCCCTCATCAGTGTGTTCAGTTCATCTACATTAGCCGCGCCACTGTCTTCTAGGATACAAAGGTTGATATCCAATTGTCAGCTGAATGAAACCTGAGGCATTTACCATTTAGACTTCTTTAGATCTTCACTATTGACTACCTTGAAATGAGTTTAAATTTACCTCACTTGGAATTCCATGAAGATTTTATTTTTGCATGGAAGATATATTAGTTCCATTCTAAAGGTGGAGGGTGAGTAGCTGGAAGTCATGGTACATAAAAGTACCAACAACATAGGTAGGAAAAGGGAGGAGGTCTTGAAGAAAGAATATAGAGATTTGGGTAGAAAGTTGAGAAGCAGGACCTCCAGGCTAGTAATCTTTGGATTGCTGCATGTGCCACATGCCAGTGAGGGTAATCTACTGCCCATTATGATGCTAGCCTTTAGGGTAGCAATGAAGGTCCACCATCTCTAGCGGTATTCAGGGCTTCCTTCATCATGTCAATAGCTCAGTTTTCACTACTGTCAGTCATGCAAGTTCCTGGTGGAGACTCAGGAATACCATTGCATTCAGATATAGGATTCTTTATTGCTGTTTCTGGAGCAATTTTGTTTTTTACCTGTCAGGATTGTTAGCCCTGAACTGAAACCCGGAAACTGGTGAACCAGTAGAGTACTCGTAGTCTGGCCTCTACCCTTTGACTATTTGGCATGGGTGACCATACCAAGCCAAAGTGTAAAGCCCTGACTCCAGCCAACATAACTCTCTGGGTTATTGAGGTACACAAGACTCCAAACCACGACAAGGTTATGGTCCTCTTGGAGGAGACAGGGTAAGATTAGGATGATTTGGCAGATGAATGAGTGGCTGAGAAACTGGTGCAGGGGACAGAGCTTCAGAATTCAGGATCATTGGAATCTATTCTGGGGAAGGTATGACTTGTACAAAAAGAACGTGTTACATCTGAATCTTGGAGGGGCAATATTCTTGTGGACAGGTTTGCTAGAATTATTGGGGAGGGTTTAAACTCATTTGGCAGCGGGATGGGAACAGGAGAGAACAGGCTGAAGATGGGCAGTTTGTATATAAGTACATGCAGTATGTAGTGAGACTGAAGAAGGACAGGCAGATGATAGGGCAACATTGCAGTCAATGGGATGAGGTGACATGTAATATGGAGGCAAAATTGAAAAGGATGATGAATACAGGACTGAAGGTGTTATATTCGAATACACGCAGTATATGGAATAAGGTAGATTATTTTGTAGTGCAGTTAGAGATTGGCTGGTATGACATTGAGGACAACATTGAGTTGTGGTTGAAAGAAGATTATAGTTGGGAGCTTAGCAACCATGGATACACATTGTATCAAAAGAACAGGCAGGTAAGCAGATGGGGTAGTGCGGCTCTGTTGGTAAAAATGAAGGCAAATTCTTAGAAAGGAGTGACATACTGTAGGATTGGAATATGTAGAATCCTTTTAGGTAGAGTTAAGGAACTGCAAGGGTAAAAAGACTCTGATAGGCGTGATATAGAGGCCTCCAAATACCGTTTGTACTATCCAGGATTTAGGATATAAATTGCAATGGGAGATAGAAAAGATAAGTTAAAAGGACCATGTTACTTTTGTCATTGGGGGGGATTTCAATAATCTATGCGGGTAGATTGGGAAAGTCAGGTTGGTGCTAGATCCCACAAGAGGGATTTCGTAGAATGCTTACAAAATGGCTTTTTAGAGCAGTTTGTTGAGCTTTTGAGGGGCATTCTGTTGGGTGTTGAGTAATGAAAAAATTTGATTAGGGAGCTTAAGGTAAAGGAACCCTCATAATATGATAGAATTCGTAAACACAAAATACTCTGCAGATGCTGGGTCAAAGCAACATGCACAATACGCTGGAGGAACTCAGCAGGTCGGGTAGCTTCCATGGAAACAAACAGTCAACGTTTCGGGCTGGAACCCTTTGTCAGGACTGAAGAGGGAGGGGGCAGGAGTGCTATAAAGAAGTCGGGGGGGGAGGGTGAGAAGGAGAAGACTGGTAGATGCCAGGTGAAAAACTAGTAAGGGGAAAGACTAAGGGGTGGGGGAGGGGAAGCAGGGAGGGGATAGGCAGGAAAGGTGAAGAAGGAATAGGGGAAAGCACAGTGGGTAGTAGAAGGAGGTGGAACCAAGAGAGAGGTGATAGGCAGCTGGAGGAGGGGGCAGAGTGAGCCTGGGATAGGGGGGGAAGGAATTACCAAAAGTTGGATGATAGAATTCACCCTGCAATTTGAGAGGGAGAAGATAAAGTCAGATATATCAGTTTTACATTGGAGTAAAGGGAATTACAAAGGCATGAGAGAGGGGCTGTCCAAAGTTGATTGGAAAGGACACCTACAGGGATGATGGCAGAAGAGCAATGCCTGTAGTTTCTGGGAGCAATTCAGAAGGAGCAGGATAGATACATCCCAAAGAAGAAGTAGTATTGTAAAGGGAAAACGCCGCAACCGGGCTGACAAGGGAGGTGAAAGACAGCATAAGTTCAAAAGAGAGGGCATATAATATAGCGAAAATTAGTGGAAAGTTAGAGGATTGGGAAGCTTTTAAAAACAACAGAAGGCAATTAAAAAAGTTGTAAGGAGAGAAAAGATGAAATATGAAGGTAAGCTAGCCAATAATATACAAGAGGATACCAAAGATTTTTTTTCAGATATATAAAGAGTAAAAGAGAGGTGAGGGTGGATATTGGACTGTTGGTACATAACTCTGTAAAGGTAGCAATGGGGAACAAAGAAATAGTGGATGACTTAATAAGTATTTTGCATTAGTCTTCACTGTGGGAGACACCAGCAGTATACTAGAAATTCTGGATTGTCAGGGGTAGTAAGTGAGTATAGTTGCTATTACTTAGGAGAAGGTGCTTGGGAAACTGAGAGTCACCTGGACTAGATGGACTATATCCCAGGGTTCTGAAAGAGGTAGCTGAGACATTGGTAATGATCTTCTAAGAGTCACTAGTTTCTGGAATGGTTCTGGAGGACTGGAAAATTGTTAATGTCACTCCACTTTTTAAGAAGGAAGGGAAGTAGAAGAAAGGAAATTATAGACCAGTTAGTAATATGTTGGAGTTTATTATTAAGGATGAGGTTTTGGGGTACTTAGAGACACATGATAAAATAGGCCAAGACAGCATGGTTTCTTTAAAGGGAAATCTTGCCTAACAAATGTGTTGGAATATCTTGAGGAAATAACAAGTAGAGTGGACAAAAAAGTCAGCGGATATTGTTTACTTGGATTTTCAGAAAGCCTTTGACAGGTGCCGCACATGAATTTGATTAATAAGATAGGAGCCCATAGTATTGCAGGAAAGATACTAGCATGGAAAGAAGACTGGCTGACTGGCAGGAGGCAGAGTGGGAATAAATGGGGCCTTTTCTTATTGGCTGCTGGTGGCTAGTATTTTTCCACAGGAGTTGGTGTTGGGACTGCTTCTTTACAGATTATTTGTCAATGATTTGGATGACAGAATTGATGGCTTTGTGGCCAAGTTTGCGGACTACACAAAGTTAGGTGGAGGAGTAGGTAGTGTTGAAGAAGCAGGGAATCTGCAGAAGGACTTAGACAGACTGGGAAAATGGGCAAAGAAATAGCTGATGGAATATTGTGTAGGGAAGTGTCCGGTCATGCACTTTGGTGGAAGGAAGAAAAGACATAGACTATTTTCTAAATGGGGAGAAAATTCAAAAATCAAAGGTGCAAAAGGACTTGGAAATCCTTTTGCAGGATTCTCTAAACGTTAACTTGTGGGTTGGGTTGGAAGACAAATGCAATATTAGCATTAATTTTGAGAGGACTAGAATTAAGGTCAAGGATGTAATACTAAGGCTTTATAAGGCATTTGTCAGATTGCACTTGGAGTATTGTGATCAGTTTTGGTCCCCTAATCTAAGAAAAGATGTGCTGGCATTTGAGAGGGTTCCGAGGAGGTTCACAAGAATGATTCTGGGAATGAAAGGAGTGCTTGATGGCTTTGGGGCTGTACTTGTTGGAGTTTAGAAAAATGAGGGAGAATTTCATTGAAACCTATTGAATATTGAAATGTTTGGATATAGTGGATATGGGGAGGATATTTCCTTTAGTGGGTGATTCTTGGACCGGAGGGCACAGCCTCAGAACAGAAGAATGTCCATTTAGAACAGAGATGAGGAGGAAATTCTTTAGGGTAGTGGATCTGTGGAATTCATTGTGATAGACGATTGTAGAGTCTTTGAGTATATTTAAAGCAGAGACTGGTTCTTGATTAGTCAGGATGTCAAAGGTTATGGGAAGCATGCAGGAGAAAGGTGTTGAGAGGGATAATAAATCAGTCATGATGGAATGGATGGCAGAGTAAACTAGATGTGCTGAATGGCCTAATTCTGCTCCTATGTCTTATGGTCTTATGATCTTGATATCACTGAAAGTGTATGAACATTATTACTTTGAAACAACCACTATTGATTTTGAGAGCAGACCAAGACAGTTGAAGTTTCAACTACTCTTCACCCCTGCAGAGCGGTGATCCTCCAAGTTATATATTGTTTATTCCCCAACATCAAGACAGTTGGTACGTTATGTACCATGCATCATACATCAGTAAAAAATCTTGCTGTATACTGTAGGGCGTGCCTGATTGATGCAGGCAAGAAAATATGGCCAAGAGGTACAAATGATGTTTTCTTCTTCTGTCCTGGTGCTTTGGTGACTCGTTGTATTGATGCGCGGCTGATATTTTTTTGGAATTGTAATGCTATTAAAATAATATGGTACATGAATTAACTATGTAAAGTGTCAGTAAAGCCTACATAATACAGCCAAGTAAATTGTAAGGGTGTACTTTGTTACCACCGGATATGACCACAACAGCAGACACTTGGCTAGCCTGCCATCTTACAACCTTACTGAACTTCCACAATTCCTTCATCTGTGTTCAGGTCCATTTCATCCATTAATCTGTGTCTGCAGAATCTTTGAAGAATCTTATCTTTATGTATAAATGTACATAAGCTCATTTTCATACAAGGTTGAGAGTAATATTCATTATATCTGAATATACAAAATGAAAACTTTAAGTGATTGATTATTTTAGAAACTCATGAATTTCATGAAATCATTTTTTCCCTTTGTACATTCAGCTTCGACATCACAGTTATCCTCGACTTCATAAAAGTCCACCTGTACCCCACCCCCCCTATTCCTGGCAGCTTTGTGAGGCTGAAGCTCACAAAATATACGAGGGGTGACTGATAAGTTCGTGGCCGAAGGTAGAAGGAGTCAATTTTAGAAAACCTGGCGCATTTATTTTTCCTGCACTTACACACTTAGTCCAGCGGTCATGGAGCATACGGATCGCTTCTTTGTAGAAGTCGGTGTCTTGCACCTCCAGACATGGTTCACAGCAGGGGTGATTGATAAGTTTGTGGCCTAAGGTAGAAGGAGATGAGTTATTAACTTCAAACTTTCTGCATTTTCACTCAAAGAGTTGAACTGCACGTGCATGTAATGAGAGCTGTATACCTCATCTTCTTCTACTGTAGGCCACGAACTTATCAATCACACCAGCTGTGGACCACCCGGAGGTCCAAGACGCTCTTGATACATGCACATGCAGTTCAACTCTTTGAGTGATAATGCAGAAAGTTTGAAGTTAAGAACTCATCTTCTTCTACCTTAAGCCACGAACTTATCAATCACCCCTGCTGTGGACCACTTCTACAAAGAAGGGATCCGTATGCTCCATGACCGCTGGACTAAGTGTGTACATGTAGGAGGGGACTATGTTGAAAAATAAGTGTGCTAGGTTTTCTAAAATTGACTCCTACCATAGGCCACAAACTTATCAATCACCCCTCGTACAAGTTAACAAGGATAAATCTGACGAAGGGTCTCGGCCTGAAACGTCGACTGCACCTCTTCCTATAGATGCTGCCTGGCCTGCTGCGTTCACCAGCAACTTTGATGTATGTTGCTTGAATTTCCAGCATCTGCAGAATTCCTGTTGTTTAAGGATAAATCTGAATGTGATTTGTTAGAAATGATTTATTTTGTTTATTTTTGCCAATTAAAACAACCTTGCACTGTTAAAATTTCTGCATAGCATGCCGCTTTGGTGATGCAGCCTGGAACTATTTTTCCCTTCATGTTTTTGAATCAGAGGCTGATTTTATATATTTTTGCCCCTGCTAAAGCTCCAATACCATTTTGTACCCCTGCCGAGACCACCTACTTCCACCTCATTATTATTGCCTATTCCGCATCAGTCTCGACTCATCTGCTGCTGAAATCATTAACCATGTCTTTGTTACCACTAAGCTTGACCATAGTAACAGACACTTGGCTAGCTTCCCAACTTACAATCTTACTGAACTTCCACAACTCCTTCATCTATCTTCAGGTCCATTTTATCGATTAATCTGTGTTTGCAGACTTGCATTAACTTCTAATTTGTTATACCTCAGTTTTAAAAGTTTCCGTCCTTGTTTTCAATTCATTTCACGTTCTATCCCCTCCACATCTACGTAATCTGCCTAGACATTTGTATTCCTTTAATTCTTAATTCTTATGTATTATATTTTAAATAACCTCAACATCGATTTAAATCACTTGAGCTGACAAATCCTGAATCTTTGGAAATTGCTGCCTAAATATCTCATCTTGCTTCCTTTAAGACACTTCTTAAAAACCAACCTGTTTGACTAATCATTTGGTAATTTGCCAGAATATGTGACTCACTGTCAAATTTTGCTTAATAATCCTCCTGTGAAGTGCCGTGAGATGCTCTGTTGCACTGTTGGAGTAGTATTGAGGACAATGTCTGGTATTTTAACACTATCCCTTAGGAAGTAAAGCGATTGAGTGCTTAAAATAGCTGAATATCATGAGCCATCTTATTAAAACTTTGCCTGTCTTGCATATTTGCTGCAAATTTGGTAAGATTTCTTTTGTTGTGCTGTATACATTCCTTCATAAAAATACCCTTTGATTATTGAAACTCATATAATGGCAAAATCAGTATGACCGTTCTTTTGATTTAAATTGCTTTTAAACATTGAATATTTTAAAATACTATCTAATCAAGAAGTGTAATTATTAACAATATAAATTAATCCATAACATTTTATATGAATGATCATACAGATAGAAACAATAGAAAAATCAATTCAGTTTATTCCAAATCAGCTCAGCTTTGCTAACTGGAAATGCAGAAAGCCAGAATTATACTATAACGTAGTTTCACAGTTACCATAGAAACTAGCATCTATGCTAATTGTGCCTTGAGGCATAAATTGGTCAGCTGTTTAGAACAGACAAACCATCCATGCACAAAACACTCAGTGTACACTAACATCAGTGCCCTTGCACATACACTGTTTTAATCCTTTTATTATAGTAATTTTTAAAGATTTTATATCTCTGTACATGTAGTATATGTTACAGAAATTAATTATAAACCAACATTGTTCTTTTTTTATTATTTTCTGTATTTTTTAAAAACTATATGTATCTGAAAAATTTTATAGAAAATAGTTATTGAACATATTATGCTGATAGCAGACTAAAATTGATTGAAGTATATTTTGGTTCAATTAGCCATTTTCTTGCTGAATTTGTATCAAAACTGTGTTTCTCTTCAGAATGCTTGTCCAGTGAAAAAAATTAAGCTGAATGGGTTTGCTCATCAGTAGAGCTATTCTAAATTCACATCCTCTCCTTCTGTTGTATAGCAATGACAAATTATGAACACTTCTAAATGTTTTTCATTTGTAAATCTCAAATACATTATTGTTCAGTTTTTGCCTGAACAATACATATCAGTTCTTTGAGCCTTCCTTCAAACACTTTATCCTTTGACCCCTTGGGTACTTTTACATATGATCTCTCTAGCTCATTCAGTTGATTTCCATAATGGTTTCAAGAGATCTATATGTTCCTTTTCATAACATTTGACAAATACTGTATGTAATGTCGGACAACAGGAATTCTGCAGATGCTGGAAATTCAAGCAACACACATCAAAGTTGCTGGTGAACGCAGCAGGCCAAGCAGCATCTGTAGGAAGAGGTGCAGTCGACGTTTCAGGCCGAGACCCTTCGTCAGTCCTGACGAAGGGTCTCGGCCTGAAACGTCGACTGCACCTCTTCCTACAGATGCTGCTTGACCTGCTGCGTTCACCAGCAACTTTGATATAATGTCAGATATGTTTTATTTTATGCATATCACAACCAATGTTGACTCAGTGCCTTGAGATAGCCAATTAATATGCTTCTCCAATCCATTTGCAGATCCATCTTGGTCAGTGCCTTTTGCTTACTCTTTCTGTTCATTCTCCATATCTGCATTATTTTTCAGTCTACTAGAATAATCTGCTTATACCAAATGATTGTCTGCCTCCCCCAAAATATTTGTCAAATGAGATCATTCTTCATTCCATTAAGCAACCACAAACAATGATATGGATTATCAGGTAGCCTCTTGTAGGTCATTTAATGAACTACCGTTCCAAATACCAAGCTTAGTGGATACCTTCCTAATTTCCAATACACACAAACATTATTTCCTTTTGTCCATTTTCTGTATGCTTTCACCAGTGTTTTGCTAATCTTCAATTTTGAACTCAACATAAAGCATCTTACTGAAAACCAGCTATATAACAAGTATATTCTCACTTATGAAGATCTTTCTATTCAATCATAAAATCTACCAAACTGCATTGAAACTGTGCAAACAACAGGAATTCTGCAGACGCTGAAAATTCAAGCAACACACATCAAAGTTGCTGGTGAACGCAGCAGGCCAAGCAGCATCTGTAGGAAGAGGTGCAGTCGACGTTTCAGGCCGAGACCCTTCGTCAGGACTAACTGAAGGAAGAGTGAGTAAGGGATTTGAAAGTTGGAGGGGGAGGGGGAGATCCAAAAAAAAATGTGCAGTTTTTTTTTGTTTTCATTTGCACATCAGGAAAAACAAGAATTTTCACAGCATTTTTTCTGTCAATGTGTTTTTTTTTGTCAATAGATCAAATGATTCTATTGCCTGCATTATTTTCCATTGTTTTGTTTGACAACCGCCATTTGAAAATGTATGCAGGGAAAATTGCTGAAAGTGGATCACTTTGTGATCTTATTTGACTTCAAGATGAAGGAGAAAAATACCAGTTGCATAAAATTATACACATTTAGGATTAGGCACAGATATATAAATAGTGTTTGAATTGTGATAGATTGTATCATAGCTGTGTTTTAAAGGGATGAAGCAACTAAGATAGAGATATTTTTCAGTACAGAGATGGATGCATCTTGAAAAGAACTTGGTGCTATGTTGCGTCATGATGTTTCCATTGTAATTCCAGAAATTTACTGGGACTACTGAAGCTTAGTTTAATGTTATTTAAAGGACTTTACCTGGTCCATTGAGAAGGATTCTGATCAGTTTACCGGTAAGTTATTCTTCAAATTTTATTTCCAAATGATTGCTCTTATCACAATTCCTCCCTTGTTGCAGATGTCCTGGGACAGTTCCTTTTAATGGTCTTCCCAAATGACCTCAACTAAGTACTTCTGATTATTTCCATGGGGTGTGAGAGTCCATGTCCTGTGATCTCCTTCCCTTTACTCTATTATGATTCTGCCCTTCATATAACCCATTTGCAACACTTATTGATCCTTGTCTTCCTGATTCTTAAACTTTTCCCTGCCAATCTATTGCCCAGTTCTCTTCCTCCTTCATCCCTACAATGGCAAGTTACCATGAAAGGAAGTCCGTATGTGCTGCAGGCTTGTGTGCTTTACACTAAATTTACCACGTAACACCACCTTAATATGCATGTGCTATACAATTTCTGCATCAATCTACTTTCCTTTATATCAGAATTATTAATAAACCTTTACAGGTTATGTTTGTTGATTTTCATTTTTTTCAACATTGGAATAAGCTAGTGGGTGTGAACTTGATTTATTTTTGGAATTATCTGAATATGAGACAAATTTTGGTTATATCTGCACCATTAAGACTGAAAGTTATAGACTGCATGGTTTTGTCTTATTAGAGTTCCAGAAAAATAGAATGAGAAAAAACTGTGCAGTCTATCAAATCATTAAGTTGCACAAATCACAGCAATGAATTTGACCAAACTAACAGTTAAGGGGAAAGCTTCCATTTGCCCTAAACAAAAATAGAGCATCAATCTTAATCTACAATATTTCAGTTTTCAAGATAAACTTTATTTATTAAAATATACTGTACATATATTGAAACAGTGTATAACATTCCTTGCATTTGTACAATCCAGTTTATACATTGATAATGTTGTAAAGTCTGCATGATTGTAGTGTCATTTAGTTAATAGATTTTATGTATGGGACATCAGGGTCATGCATGTGTCCTCCTTAAACAATACACCCTTCAAGTATCTGAGAGGTTATTAGATAAGACCCAGTCCTTCAGTGTCCATTGGTGGGGGAAGGATGATATTGCTGACCAATATGATAAGCTAAAAAAAGGTTGTAGACAAAAGAATAACCGTGTTGCAAAACACAGAGCAGAAAGGTATGGTCCTGACGAAGGGTCTCGGCCTGAAACGTCGACTGCACCTCTTCCTAGAGATGCTGCCTGGCCTGCTGCGTTCACCAGCAACTTTTATGTGTGTTGCAGAAAGGTATGGGTCAGATTGAATATTTCCTCCACTCCCAGAGGCAAAAAAAAGCATAAAGCAAGCTTTCCCAATATCACAGATTGACGACTGGTACAGATAGAAAACAAGATAACTGAAGTTATTAGAAGGCTTACTCTCTGGAATTTAGAAGAATGCAGGGGATCTCATTGAAACCTGCCAAATGTTGAAAGGACTAAATAGGGTGGATTTGGAGAGGATGTTTTACAGCCTCAAAATTGAGGGGCGACCCTTTAGAGCAGAAGTAAGGAGGAATTTTTTAGCCAGAGAGTAGTAAATCTGTGGAATGCTCTGCCACAGACTGCGGTGGAGGTCAAGTACGTGCATATACTTAAGGCAGAAGTTGATTGTTTCTGGATCAGTCAAGGCATCAAAGGATATGGCAAGAAGGCAGATGTGTGGGGTTGAGTGGGAACAGGGATCAGCCATTATGTAATGGTGCAACAGACTCGATGGGCTGAATGGCCTAATTCTGTTCCTATGTCTTATGGTCTTGTGACTGCAATGTGCCCAGGCAGAGGATGAGGTACTATTCCTCAAGCTGTGTTGAGGCCTTATTGTATCAGTACAGGAGATCACAGACCAGTAGGTCAGAGTTGGCACTGGGATGAGGAATTAAATAACAGGCAACAGAAAACTCATGGTCACTCCTGTGGAAGTAAAGAAGATGATCTGTAAAATGATCATCTGATCTACACTTGATTTTTCAGATGTTGAAGACACCCCATTGTGAACACCAAATGCAACACAGTGGACTGGAAGCAGTTCAAGTGAATTGTTGTTTCACCTGAAAAATTGTTTGTGCCCCTGGATGGTAGGAAGGGAAGAGTTGGAAGGATAAGTGCTGCACTGCCTGCCATTGCGAGGGGAAGTAACAAGGCCAGGAAGCATAGGAGCAGAATTTAGCCATTCGGCCTGTCACATCTAATCTGCCATTTGATCATGGCTAATTTATTTTCTCTCTTCACCCTATTGTCCTGCCTTCTCCCCATAACCTTAGAATCTCTTGTAGAAGGTGGGGGTGGGGAAGGAGGATAATTGGTGGGAATAGAAGAGCGGACAAGGGTTCACAAAATGGAATGGTCTGTGCAAAATGCTGAAAGGGGGAAAAGGAGAAGATGTGTCTAGAGTTGGAATCTCTTTGAATATGGTGGAAATTGCGAAAATAATCAGCTGAATATGGACAAGCAACACACATCAAAGTTGCTGGTGAACGCAGCAGGCCAGGCAGCATCTCTAGGAAGAGGTACAGTCGACGTTTCAGGCCGAGATCTTCGTCAGGACTAACTGAAGGAAGAGCTAGTAAGAGATTAAGTTGGGTGGAAGGTGAGCATCTGGGGTACTCTATTCATGTTCTGTCAAAATATATCACTTCCTTGTGGAGTGTGGATGAAACCAAGGTTGCAAGGCCCATGGCATCTCAGCTACAGTGTTGAAGTCATGTGCTGAAGAACTAATTGCCTCCGCTGTCGAATTATTCCAGTGTAACTGCAGCAATATGATTTAACTGACAAAAGTCAGAACAAATCCAATCGAGCAAACAACAGCCCATTGCCCTAGTCTTAAACATATCAGACTGATGGAAAGTGTGCTCTATCACTCATTTGCTTAAACATGTTCAGTGAACCTTTGCTCATTGTAGTCTTGTGAAAAGGTGGATGAAAAAATTGAGCTGAATTCTAAAGATTGATATTGATATTAAGGAAGTATTTAGTTAAGAATGACATCAAAATATACTAGTGAAATTGAAATTGACAGGAATTGTGGAAAAATATCTCTGGTCTGGATTAATACTTAGCTGAAAAACGTTGTTGTGATAGTTGTCAGTCAGTCATCTTTAATCCATAGATAGCATCACTGTTATCATGAGGCCAAAACTGCAGACTCTCACACACTGAGATTTGTAGTGTTTAGTTTCATTAACTAGACTGGACTATCTTCAGGATTAGTGGCAAGTGTCAAGCAGTAACTAAAATTCTACCTGAGAAAACCTTAACTACGTATCATTCTTATTCCGCACGGTTTCCATTATTGAATCCAATGCCATCAATCATACTGGAGTCATGATTTACATAGGCCAATCACATGATTTCTTTGGCTACAAGAATAAGAATGTAAATTTGGATGAGTGTCTCAACTCACAAATCCGCAAGACAATTCCATAAATTACGATGCACACAACTGGTTTGTGATGAAATACTCTACAGTTATTTGGATACTTGCAGTTCCAGCACTCTGGATGTGTGGTACAATCCAAGGTTGCCAACCTGTGCGTCACCACTAACATCTGTTCCCTCCATGTGTGACATATGTGAAGATATATAGATAACAAGAGTTTTAGAGGGATATGGGCCAAGTGTAGGGAAATGGGATTCAATTCCATATACATCTTGGTCAGCATGGACAAGTATGAGAAGGGGTTTGAAAAACTGGCTGGTTACATTGATGGAACTAGGTGATGGGTGGGGGGTGAGGCGCCAGGGGTCCAGGGGGATATAGCTGGGTGGATGGCAGAAGGGGTATAGGGAAATGAAAGTGGAAAATTCTAAATAAATTGGAAGGGGAGAGAAAGGGAAGGGGGAACATAATGGTGTGAGTTACTTAGAATTGGAAAATCTTATGTTCATACCATTAGGTTGTAGACTACACAGGCAGAATATATGGTATTGTTTTTCAAGTTTGCATTTGGCCTCCCCTCACAGGTTGGTGTGGGAGTTGAAATGACTTGTAAACTGGGAGCTCAGGGTGAGTGTTGCAGACAGAGTGTAGATTATCTGCAAACTAGTCCCTTAGTTTGCCCAGTGGACAAGGTTGCAGGAGGTGCATGTGAATTTTTTCCTCATCTAGAAGAGCTGGATGATGGTCAGTGAGGACAACCATTCCTTTCCTTATCAGATGTTGCCAGACTTGTTGAGTTCCTACAGCTGTTTTTTTTTTACTCCAGATTCAAACATCTTCAGCTGCCAGTTTCAGCTTTCCAAACAGAATATGAGCTGGTTTTAGACATCTAAAAGTGTTTTCTATGAGTAATCAATTTAGTTGAGAAAATTGGGTGTGATTTCATCTGATATAGAAACCATATTGGCATATTATCACAAGTTACAGTTATGATTGTGTATATAGAAACCATAGAAAAACTACAGCACAGAAGCAGGCCTTTTGGCCCTTCTTGGCTGTGCCGAACCGTTTTCTGCCTAGTCCCACTGACCTGCACACGGACCATATCCCTCCATACACCTCCCATCCATGTATCTGTCCAATTTATTCTTAAATGCTAAAAAATAACCCGCATTTACCACCTTGTCTGGCAGCTCATTTCAGACTCCCACCACTCTCTGTGTGAAGAAGCCCCCCCCTTAATGTTCCCTTTAAACTTTTCCCCCCTCACCCTTAACCCATGTCCTCTGGTTTTTTTCTCCCCTTGCCTCAGTGGAAAAAGCCTGCTTGCATTCACTCCATCTATACCCATCATAATTTTATATACCTCTATCAAATCTCCCCTCATTCTTCTTCGCTCCAGGGAATAAAGTCCTAACCTATTCAACCTTTCTCTGTAACTGAGTTTCTCAAGTCCCGGCAACATCCTTGTAAACCTTCTCTGCACTCTTTCAACCTTATTAATATCCTTCCTGTAATTTGGTGACCAAAACTGAACACAGTACTCCAGATTCGGCCTCACCAATGCCTTATACAACCTCATCATAACATTCCAGCTCTTATATTTAATACTTTGATTAATAAAGGCCAATGTACCAAAAGCTCTCTTTACGACCCTATCTACTTGTGACGCCACTTTTATGGAATTTTGTATCTGTATTCCCAGATCCCTGTGTTCTACTGCACTCCTCAGGGCCTTACCATTTACTCTGTATGTTCTACCTTGGTTTGTCCTTTCAAAGTGCAATACCTCACACTTGTCTGTATTAAACTCCACCTGCCATTTTTCAGCCCATTTTTCCAGCTGGTCCAAGTCCCTCTGCAGGCTCTGAAAACCTTCCTCACTGTCCACTACACCTCCAATCTTTGTATCATCAGCAAATTTGCTGATCCAATTTACCACATTATCATCCAGATCATTGATATAGATGACAAATAACAATGGACCCAGCACTGATCCCTGTGGCACACCACTAGTCACAGGCCTCCACTCAGAGAAGCAATTCTCTACTACCACTCTTTGGCTTCTTCCATTGAGCCATTGTTTAATCCAATTTACCACCTCTCCATGTATACCTAGCGACTGAATTTTCCTAACTAACCTCGCATGTGGGACCTTGTCAAAGGCCTTACTGAAGTCTATGTAGACAATATCCACTGCCTTCCCTTCATCCACTTTCCTGGTAACCTCCTCGAAAAATTCCAATAGATTGGTCAATCATAACCTACCACACACAAAGCCATGTTGACTCTCCCTAATAAGTCCCTGTCTATCCAAATGCTTGTAGATTCTGTCTCTTAGTAGTCCCTCCAATAACTTACCCACTACCGACGTCAGACTTACTGGCCTATAATTTCCCGGATTACTTTTCGATCCTTTTTTAAACAATGGAACAACATGAGCTACTCTCCAATCCTCCGGCACCTCACCGGTAGACACCGACAATTTAAATATATCTGCCAGGGCCCCTGCAATTTCAACACTATTCTCCTTCAAGGTCCGAGGGAATACCCTGTCAGGTCCTGGGGATTTATCCACTTTAATTTGCCTCAAGGTAGCAAGTACCTCCTCCTTTTCAATCTGTACAGTTTCCATGATCTCACTACTTGTTTCCCTTAATTCCATAGACTTCATGCCAGTTTCTTTAGTAAATACAGACGCAAAAAACCCACTTAAGATCTCCCCCATTTCTTTTGGTTCCGCACATAGCCGACCACTCTGATGTTCAAGAGGACCAATTTTATCCCTTACAATCCTTTTACTCTTAATATATCTGTAAAAGCTCTTTGGATTATCCTTCACTTTGACTGCCAAGGCAACCTTATGTCTTCTTTTAGCCCTCCTGATTTCTTTAAGTATTTTCTTGCACTTTTTATACTCCTCAAGCACCTTATTTACTCCCTGTTTCCTATACATGTCATACAACTCTCTCTTCTTCTTTATCAGAGTTGCAATATCCCTTGAGAACCAAGGTTCCTTATTCCTATTCACTTTGCCTTTAATCTTGACAGGAACATATATTTTTCATTTTCTCATATCTAACTGCCGGTCAACCATCAGAAGAATTTAATGAAGAGTTTATTTTCTAAGGGTGCCTGGGAACAACTTCAATACAGTGTTTTTATTTTGGGGTGTGGCTGAGCTGAAAATTGCTTGAGCTGTCCCATGAATGTCTATGATGTCATCATGATTGCTGGATGAAAATACTTCCCTTGTAATCAAGCTTGACAGTCATTATTCTATTGTTTTGTCAGAAGCAACAATACTGAAGGGAATGCTATAGCAATCTTTAATTGGAAGCTAACAAAAACTTGTATTTCCTTGTCTCCAAAAGGAACTTAAAGTATATTTAAAATTGCCTTTAATTGAAGTGGACAACAGTAAATAGTTATTTAAAATACAAGATGATTCATTTCAATTGGAATGGTAAACAGAACAAAGCATTCTACTGTAAAGCAACAAAGATTGTTATTTTGAATTCATTTTGTCTCTTTTGGTATATGGACTTCTACTTTTCTGTCTTGAAATTATTCTTCTGTTCAAAACAAATGTTTATATATACATACATATACACACACATACACTACTGTCTGTTTGTTTATTTATTTATTTATTCCTTCCTTCCTTCCCTCCTTTCTTTCTTCCTTCCTTTTCCTTTTTAACCAAATAATATCTTCCCAGATGTTAATGTGCTGGCTTTAAATACAATAGAAATCTTTTTCTCTTGGCATTGTTCCTGTTAGCCCTTGGGGTGGTCTCTCATCTGCAGTGCATTAATCACAACCACTGCATAAAAAAATGGGGTGTTGGCCAGACTGGTTTCCTGTATTTGGGATATGTATAATTAACAACTAGAGGGTTTGCATTTAGGTTTGATCATCTTCTGATTGTGAAATCATGCTATTGTGCTTTGAAATGTGTTGTTAATTGAAAAAATAGTGCACACAGCTATTAGTATGATGACTCATTAGTTTCTTTGTAACTTGTGATGATATGCCTTTTCTTTAAAAAACGGTTATCAAAGGTTTAACTCATTAGGTATATGTTTCAACATGACAGCCTGTAAGAGCTTCCAAAGGGCTCTGCCTTGCAGCTGCACGGTGATAATTACTAGTCTGCCAGAATTAAGTGCATGGTGAGTTCAATTAGCAGTCCCAATTATTACTTCATCACATTGTGCAGAGTCCCTCCTTATTAACATTTGTGTGTCGATCTGGTGTACGCCCCATGCCTCAGTGAGAGCTGAAGTAAAAGTATGAGAAATTTCATCTCAAATGTAAATGAAAGCAAAATAAAGAAATCAATTTCCAACCAGCATATCAAAGCAACAGATGGCATTTCATGTCTAAAATTTAATTTGGATAATACTCTTTCTTAATATTCTTATCATTCTTTTTACATTTGCATTTCTTCTCTGTTATTACCATAAACCTCCCCTCCCTCAACTCCTTGTCACTTCTGCCTCATTTTTTTTCCATCTTCTTGTGAAAAATGAAACATTTCCCACACCTGCATGTGCATATGTTTTACAGCCAGCCACACTACATTTAATTGTATTTCATAAAATTTGAAGTAAATTAGTTGAAATTCACTTCTTAATTCAATTTTAATATGAATTTGTGTTTGCATTATTTCTCACTTTAAGGAAGACCTCAAGAAAGATATTCATGAAGAATTTATTTTCAACTTAACATAGATTAATTGTAGAACTTGTTGAAAATGTTTTAAATGTGGGTGGGAGTGGGAGGGAGGCATTCTTGTTAAGTAATGCTTTGGTAGTATGGAATAAATATTGAATAAATCTTCAAATGTTCCATTTAGGAACAATCAGTAATACAGCTTTTAAATGACTTGGAGGTTGAGGATTAAGTTGTAGTTATCCTGCTGTTTGTTGAGAGAGTCTATCCATACAACCATTACCCCCTCCCCTTCATAAGCTATGCAATATCTGCCCATGAGAATAAGCCACTGTAAAGTGCCAGCATTGTGATGCTCCCAATGTAAATTTGCTGAGAAACACTCACTGTTGAGGCCTTTGGGTATGGAGGCCATGGAAGTTGTCTTGATAAATGATATAAATGGTCCAGCACCTGGCCACGTGGTATGCCAACAACAACCTGGCCCTTAACACCCAGAAGACAAGGAGATCATTGTGGACTTCAGGCATGCTAGGAGCCACACTCCCATCTACATCAACAGAGCTGTAGTGGAGCATATATCAAGCTTCAAATTCCTTGGTGTCCACATTTCCGAGGATCTCACCTGGTCCCTGAACTCCTCCATCCTGATCAAAAAGGCGCAACAGGGCCTTTATTTCCTGCAGAGCATCAAGAAAGCTCACCTCTGTCCCAGGGTACTGATGGACTTTTACTGCTGTACCACTGAGAGCATACTCACCAACTGTATCTCAGTGTGGTATGGCAATTGTCCCGTATCGGACTGCAAAGCACTCCAGCGTGTGGTGTAAACTGCCCAGCGGATTATCTGCACCCAATTGCCCACCATTGAGAACATCTACCATAAACGCTGCCTGGGCAGGGCGAAAAGCATTATCAAGGATGCATCGCACCCTAAACAAGGACTTTTTACTCTCCTCCCATCCGGTAGGTGCTACAGGAGCCTCCGCTCCCGCACCAGCAGGCACAGGAAGAGCTTCTTCCCTGAGGCTGTGACCCTGCTGAACCTCACATAACAGTGCTAAGCAGTATCGAATCCATATTGTACTGTCTCAGTACTTTTATATTTGTGTGCTGTAGCACTTACTTATTATTCGCTGTTATTTTGTAAATAACATTATTCTTTGCATTTCTGGTTAGATGCTAACTGCATTTATTTGGCTTTGTATCTGTACTCGGCACAATGACAGTAAAGTTGAATCTAATCTAATCTAATATCAGCAGGGTAGGAGGGAAGGGGTTAAAATACAGACAGAGAAAAGAAATTGGTCCTTTACACCACATTACCTCCTATGTGGCTATGTGGTTATATAAATTATTCAGACTCAACATACTTAATAGCAATAAGATAGATTCTTCATAATAACGTCTTTCAAGAAAATGGGCCTTCTTCACGAGAAAACTTCATTTGTTCCATTTATCCTCTATCAGATATAACAGAGTATGAAAATGGAACATGTTTCCCTGAAAATCCACTGGCTGTATCAATGACAATAGCAGATATATTCACTGGAGTTTGCAGAATCTATCTGAAATTAGTGCTTCACGTGGAGTGGTGCTTGCACTTTTGCTGGTGCACGTCCTGCATCAATGTGTCACTATAGTTGAAAGATATGTATCAGAACCATTTGTGTTGAGGTGGCCTGATCCTGAAACCTTGTTGCTTTTGCCCTTCTGCAGGACTAATATGTCTAATGCTGTGCACCTATTGACATCTTTAAATTTTGCATCTCATTGTATGGTGGACCTGTCTTCAAAAGTATGTTAGGCCCCATCAAGAGAACAGGATATCTGCCTGAGAAATTATAGTTCTGAAAATATTTGTCTTGTGTGGACAGGCTGTGGTTTCAAACCTCTGTCAGGAAGACTGGAAAATTCTTGGAATGTGATAAACCTACCACAATTAGATTGTGCAGTTTTTCATCTGTGATAGGAGTTCAGAAAAGCCCCAAGGAATTCTTTATCAAGGATTGTTTGCAAGAAAAAAAATCCTTTCTTCTTGGTTTTGAGAAGTGTGAGGTAGGGTTAAAGGGAAATAAGACATTTTGTGGTAGTAGCAACTATATTTTTGTTTGTAAAGAAAGCTTATTATATATATAAAAAAAACCTTTGACTCCATCAGCCAAGAGGGATCATGGAGAATCCTCCTGAAACTTATCTGAAAGTTTGTTTCCATCATACATCTGGAATACAATAACAAGTAAACCAACATACACAATCCCAGTGCAAACTGGGGTCAAACAAGGCTATGTCATCACCACAACTCTTTTCTCAGTCATCCTCACTGCAGTGTTGTAGCTCATTTTCAGCAGGCTCCCTGTGGAGCTGATCTACAGAAATTGCTTGACATTTGTTGTCGCCATGCCAAAACCAGGGTGAGTCACAGCTGCAATATTCAAACACAACTGGAAGCCAAACTGCAGGTCATCATTCCCTGAGTTTTCAAGAGAACGAACCTCTCAGTAAATATTTGTAAGGCAATCATCCTCTAACAATGCCCCTATTGTACAAAATTACCTCTAGGCAATAAAAATCCTGGAAAACATCGATCTCTTTCCAGATCTCTGGACCATCTCTCGGCAAGAATTGATAAGAATGACAAAAGTCACTACCATCTCTGGGATACCAGTTTGAGGAAAACAGTTTTTGATATGTACAGCAATGTTATAATCTATTGGACAGCAGTGATCTCTGGCCTCCGAGTCTTTTGGAGACAAGGACCAATTATCTTCAAAGACCAGGAACTTCAAGGCAAAGTCTCCTCAGACAGCCCGCCCTATCAAGCGATCCTGCCCCACCTCTTGCAGAATCTGTGATTTCCTCACGAGCTACAACTATCACCTTTTAATCTTCAAAACTGAGGATACGCAAGGTCTCCTTAATCACAAGTGCTGCCCAAGGCAAATAAAGATAGTCTATGCAATATTGTAATATTAATGTCAACCTATTATTTAATAATTCCAGACTGATAACCCTTCATTGTTTGAAATATTAAGGAATTATAAGTTGACGTACTAAGGAGACAGCACCCTCAACTGCACACTGATGATGGCTTCTTGACTGGAGCTGAAATGCCTGTAAACATTTTGCCAAGCTTGGTGATCAACCAAACTTCCAACCCTTCATTGTTTCCAGTATTCTGTTTATGACTATCTTGAGAACAGAAAATATTGGCCATGATTCTGTATCATGGAGCAGGTCATGGTGTTTAGGGTTAAATCGCAATTGTGCATTTGTAGCATGCTACATGCTATTTGTCAAATTGAACTATGCAATACTATGTTTACTGGAAATTTGCTGAGAAGTCAATTTGTGGTCAAACTTCATGTATTATTGATTTCATGCTTGCCATAATAGATAGGGCCGTGACCAACCAACTAATGCAGAATGTGAACCAAGGAAGAGAAAAATGGCAGGAAGAATTCCCTTTTCTTTGTTTAAAGGGACTATCAATTAGTTGTACATTTGAATCAGAATCATGACATAAAATCTATAAACTACTAAAATAAATAGTGCACAAAAATATAATAAAATAGTGGTGTTCATGGGTTCATGGACTATTCAGAAATTTGTTGGTGGAGGGGAAGCAATCTTGGATCTTTATCTTGAAACTCGAGATACCTTGTTTCTGCTTTCAAAAATGTATAGCAATTTACTCTGATTTATTGCTTTCAGTGGTACTTTATTTTATTGCCTTGACTACTTATTCCACTTCATAGATGCTGCTTGGCCTGCTGAGTTCCCCCAGCATCTTGTATCTGTTGCTCAAGATTTCCAGCACCTGCAGAATCTCTTTGTGTTTTTAGCTTTTACTTAAAGCAATCAATGTGTCGCCTCCAATCCACTGTTACAGAAGTGGTAGCTAATTTGTTTGTCTGTAGTTGTTTGATTGGTAGTCATCTAATGCCACAGAACTATTGAATGGAATTCATACAAGAAAATTAGTTGACATTTACGATAGAAATTTTGTCATGAGTTGACTTAGAGTTACCTCATAAAATTTTCTCTTAGCTTTTTTTTAAATTGACGAATTTAGTCTGAAATTATTGTACGAGGAGAAATATTCCACATGCCAATTTAAAAAACGGATATGAAGTCTAATGCTAGAAGTAACGAAGAAGCAGTTTCAATCATTTTCTATGACGCCTCTAAGTCAGCTTGTTCTTAATGTTAAAATCCAAAGGCTGACAAATAATCTAAATAATTTATTTACATAAGCCATGGTTTCATCAATCATTTTTCCAGCAATAATTATTTTTTGTTTTAATACACTTTTGCTTATAATTACAAATATAAGGTTTTAGTAAGTATTTATCATTTCAGTATTTCAAATATAAGATTTAATTGTTGTGCATTTCTATTAATTATCTGATCAGGTTAATCAACTTTAATTTAAATTGTTCATGCTTTATAATGTTGTCTGTGGGTTGCTGTACAATTTATTTATCTCTCAGTATTATTCTAATTACTATTTAAATAGATTTTATTACCTTAGTCGTGTCATATTGTTTTTGAAGATAATTCTGATTACAAACTTGAAACTTTTAAATCATATATTTATTTTATAATATTCAATTGATTCCAGGTAAAAATACAGCATTACACATAATATTGTGAGTGTAAAATAACAACCCTTCAAAATAAATATTTGTTTGTTATATCACCATAGTCTAAGTGAGGACAGTGACATGTATACAAACTCTTACCATATGATTCCAATAAAAAGACATCAAAGAATTATTTCCAAGCTCTTCATTTTCCTCTGAAGCATTCCTGATTCTCAGATTATTTTTCTACCTAATTTTTCTCCTGGTTGTCCACTTAATCAAACAAAATGATTAAATGAGTGAATGTACTCAAATTAAAGATCAGAGTAAATTTATTATCAAAGTACATATATATCACCATATACAACCTTGAGATTCATTTTCTTATGGGCAGACTCAATAAATCTATAGAATAATCATAATGGAATCAATGAAAAATCGCACCAACCAGTCTGCCGGATACAACAAACTGTGCAAATAGAAAAATAAAGAAATAATAATAATAAATAATTGAGCAATAAATATCGAGAACATGAGGTGAAGACTCCTTGAAAGTGAAAGTCCATAGGTTGTGGGAAGATTTCAGTGACTGAGCAAGTGAAGTTGAGTGAAGTTTTCCCTTTTGGTTCTAGAGCCTGATGGTTGAGGGGTAATAACTGTTTCTAAACCTGGTGGTGTGAGTCCTGAGGCTCCTGTAGCTTCTTCCTGATGGCAGCAGCAAGAAGAGAGCGTGTCTTAGGTGGTGGGAGTCCCTGATGATGGATGCTGCTCTCCTGTGACAGTGTTTCATATACAGTAGCTATGTTCAATGGTGGCATGTGCTTTATCCATGATGGACTGGCCTGTATCCACTACTTTTTGTAGAAATTTCTGCTCAAGGTATTGGCGTTTCCTTACCAGGCTGTGATACAGCCAGTCAAAATACTCTCCTCTACACATCTATAAAAGTTTGCCAAATTATTGTATTGTTAAGCAGTCGAGTAAGAAAAGAACTTGTGATTTGCAATCCGTCTACAAAAAATGTGAATGTTGTCCCGTCCCTCCTTTCTTGAGGTTATTTACTGCTCTCTGGATACCAATAGATATGTTGACTGTGTAGATCTTAATAATAAATTTCAGCAGTTTCTTGACAGCATTGTGAACTACTCATATAGCTCAATATTTAAATTGACATTGTTGCTGGTTAGGAACCTGTGCCAAATTTTCTGAACAATCATCTCAACTCATAACCATTGAGGACAATTGTACTTTCTGTGCAAACATGAAGCAATATTTTAGCCAACTCAAGCAACATTAGAGTTATTCACTTATTTTCAAGAAATGGTTGTAGAAGGTTAGGGAAAAGTGAACATGTGAACAAGTTGAGAAGTTCTAAATGGGATGCAGAAGCAAAGATCCAGTCACTTGACTTATGAAGAGTTACCACATCAGAGTTCTGAAATCAAAGCTTGTTGACTGGTTTTTGACACCAATATATATCAAACCCCAGTTTTAGTGGAGAAACCTTCTTTTTCTGCTTCATCTGTCATGTCACCTGATCCACTACAGCATGGTAACTGTCACCATGGGGGAATTGACCATAATTGTGTAAAAGTGAAGATCAATGGAGCTCTCAGTGAAATATCAACATTTCAACTAAAAACCTCATGATCCTATGGAATTAGTCACAATAGTAACTCCCAAGAAACTTATTTTAAAGATTTGTTGGCGTTTTCACTAAATTCTTTTTAGTTATTGGATAGCATCCTTTGTTTTGGTCCCATTTGAATATTACTGATCCACAAATTATTCCTCCATTTAATTTTTCTCTTCATTGACCGCCTAACCAAATAAAATGATTACAATATGTCAATGCACTTATATCAGTAACCTGCGCAACAATCTAGTAAGCAAAGTATTTGTAATTGGCAATTCATATTTCCACTTTTCCATTCTTAAGTAAATACTGAGTTTATTCTAAGTACTTCCAAACTTTGTTAATTGAAATCCCTTCCGACGACAGCCATTGTAGATGGAAGATTTCATCCCAAAATATAGTTAATTACAACAGTGAATTGTGAAATTAAACTGCATTTTAATTCAATTAAACAATTGCAGATGTTGGAAATTTGAAATAAAAACTCAGCAGATTAAGTGGCATCTAAGAAAATGGTCGTGGAGCACTACTGTACAGAAACAGGCTCTTCAGCCCATCTAGTCCCTGCCAAACTGTTATTCAGCCTCATCTCATCAGCCTGCATCATAGTCCTCCATATCCCTCCCATCCATGTTCTTATCCAAACTTATCTTAAATGGTGCATTTGAGCCCATATCTACCACTTCCACTAGCAGCTTGTTCCTCACTATCAACAACTTCTGAGTGAAGAAGTTCTCCCTCAGTTTCCCTTTAAACACTTTACTTTTCACCTGTAACTTATGACCTCTAGTTCTAGTCATACCCAAATTGGAACAAACACCTGCTTGCATTAATCTTCATAATTTTGTATAATTCTGTCAGATCTCACCTCAGTCTCCTACGCTCCAGGAAATAAAGTCCTAACCTATTCAACCTTTCCCTATAAGTCAGGTCCTCAAGTGCCAGCAACATCTTTGTAAATTTTCTCTGTACTCTTTCAATCTTATTGATGTTCTTCTTATAGGTAGGTGAACAGAACTCAACACAATACTCCAAATTTGGCCTCACCAATGTCTTATACAACTTCAACATAACATTCCAGCTCATGTACTCAGTGCTCTGATTTATCAAAGCCAATGTGCCAGAAGCTCTCTTTACAACCCTATTTAGCTGTGACACCATTTTCAAGAAATTATGGATCCCTCTGTTCTACTACACTCCTCAGTACCCTACTGTTCACTACGTAAGTCCTACCCTGGTTTATCCTTCCAAAAGGCAACACCTCACAGTTGTCTGCATTAAAAATTCCATCTCCCATCAGCCCTAATCTCCTGCCTTGTCCCTGTATCCCTTCATGACCTGATCAATCAAGAACCTATTAACCTCAGCTTTAAATATACATAAAGACTTGGCTTCCACAGCTGCCTGTGGCAAAGAATTCCACAGATTCACCACCTTCTGGCTAAAGAAATTCCTCCTTATCTCTGATCTTCAACTCTCCCATCATAGTAAACATCCTCTGCATATCCACGCTATCAAGGCCTTTCACCATTCGATAGGTCTCAATGAGGGCACCCCTCAGTGTTCTGAATTCTGGTGAATACAGGCTCAGACCCATCAGCCATCCTTCATATGACAAGGCATTCAATCCTGAAATCATTTTCATGTACCTCCTTTGAACCCTCTCCAATTTCAGCACATCATTTCTAAACTAAGAGGCCCAAACCTGCTCACAGTACTCCAGATGAGGCCTCACCAGTGCTTTATAAATTTCAACATTACATTCTTGCTTTCATATTCTAGTCCTTTTTGAAGTGAAGGCTAACATTACATTTGCCTTCCTCACCACAGACTCAACCTGCAAATTAACTTTTAGGGAATCCTGGACAATGACTCCCAAGTCCCTTTGCATCTCAGTTTTTTGTATTTTCTCTCCATTTTAAAAAATAGTCGATCCTTTCATTTCTTCTACCAAAGTGCAGGAGCATACACTTCCTGACACTGTATTCCATCTGCCATTTATTTGTCCATTCTCCTAACCCAACTAAGTCCTTCTGTTGCCTCTCTACTTCCTCAAAACTACCTGCCCCTCCAGCTATCTTCATATCATCTGCAAAATTTGCAACAAAGCCCTCAATTCCAACATCTAAATCATTAACATATAACGTAAAAAGAATTGGTCCCAACACAGATTAGTGATGTAGAACACCACTAGTCATGGGCAGCTAGTCAGAAAAGGCTCCCTTTATTCCCACTGTGCCTCCTGCCAATCAACCACTGCTTTATCCATGCTAAAATCTTTACTGTAACACCATAGGCTCTTAGCTTGTTAAGTAGTTTCACTTGCAGCACCTTGTCAAAGGCCTTCTGAAAATCCAAGTACATAACATTAACTAATTCTTCTTTGTCTATCCTGCTTATTACATATTTAAAGAATTCCAACAGGTTTGTCAGGCAAGATTTTCCCTTGAGGAAACCATGCTGACTACAGCCTATTTTGTCATGTAGCTCCAAGTATCCTGAGACCTCATCCTTAATAATGGACTGCAACATCTTCCCAACCACTGAGGTCAGACTAACTGGCCTATAGTTTCCTTTTTATGCCTCTCTTCCTTCTTGAAGAGTGGAGTGACATATGCAAATTTCTAGTCTTCAGGAACCATTCCAGAATGTAGTGATTCTTGAAAGACCATTACTAATGCCTCCACGATCTCTTCAGCCATCTCATTCAGAACTTCGGGGTGTATGCCATCTGGTCCAGATGATTTAACTACTTTCAGACCTTTCAGTTTCCCAAAAACCTTTTCTCTAGTTATTGGAGCTTCACATAGTTCATGCCCCCGACACCTGAAACTTCCACCATACTGCTAGTATCTTCCACAGTGAAGAATTGAAGAATGATGCAAAATACTTCTCAGTTTGTCCACTATTTCGTTGTCCCCCATTACTACCTCCCCAGCATTGTTTTCCAGCAGTCCAATATCCACTCTCACCTCTCTTTTACACTTAATGTATCTGAAGAAACTTTTGGTATCCCCTTTAATATTATTTGCTAGCTTACTTTCGTATTTTATCTTTACCTTCTTAGTTACTTTTTTTAGTTGCCGTCTGTTGGTTTTTAAAAGCTTCCCAATCCTCTAACTTCCCATTAATCTTTGCTCTAGTATATGCACTCTTTTTGGCTTTTATATTGGCTTTCATTTCTCTTGTTACCCATGGTTGTGCCATCTTTCCTTTAGAATACTACTACTTCTTTTGGTTGTATATATCCTGTGCCTTCCAAATTGTATCCAGAAATTCCAACCATTGCTGCTCTGTTGTCATTCCTGCCAGTGTTCTTTTCCAATCAATTCTGGCTAATTCCTCCCTCATGCCTCTGTAATTCCCTTTACTAATACATCTGACTTTAGCTTCTCTTTCTCAAATGTCGGGGTGAATTCGATCATATTATGATCATATTCCTCTAAGGGTTCTTTTATCGTAGGAGCTCTAATCAATTTTGGTTCATTGTGCAACACCCAATCCAGAATAGCTGATCATGTTCACCAGATTGATTCCTGGGATGGCAGGACTTTCATATGAGGAAAGACTGGATCGACTAGGTTTATACTCGTTGGAATTTAGAGGATTGAGGGGGGATCTTAATGAAACATATAAAATCCTAAAGGGATTGGACAGACTAGATGCAGGGAGATTGTTCCCGATGTTGGGGAAGTCCAGAACGAGGGGTCACAGTTTGAGGATAAAGGGGAAGCCTTTTAGGACCGAGATGAGGAAAAACTTCTTCACACAGAGAGTGGTGAATCTGTGGAATTCTCTGCCACAGGAAACAGTTGAGGCCAGTTCATTGGCTATATTTAAGAGAGAGTTAGATATGGCCCTTGTGGCTAAAGGGATCAGGGGGTACGGAGGGAAGGCTGGTACAGGGTTCTGAATTGGATGATCAGCCATGATCATACTGAATGGCGGTGCAGGCTCGAAGGGCCGAATGGCCTACTCCTGCACCTATTTTCTATGTTTCTATGTTTCTATCATCCAGTGGGCTCAACCATGAGCTGCTCTAAAAAGCCATCTCATAGACATTCTAGAAATTACCGCTTCTATAATCCACTACCAAAATGATTTTCCCAATATACCTGCATATTGAAATCCCCCTGACTATTGTAATATTGCCCTTTTGGCATGCATTTTCTATCTCCCATTATAATTTGTAGGCAACACCCTTGCTACTGTTTGGGTGTCTGTATACAACTCCTATCAGGGTGTTTTTACCCTTGCAGTTCCTTAGATCTATCCAGAATGATTCAACACCTTCCGAGCCTATGTCAAATCTTTCTAATGATCTGATTTAATTTTTTACCAACAGAGCAACACCACCCCCTCTGAATTCCTGCCTCTTTTGATACAATGTGTATCCTTGGACATTAAACTCCTAGCTATAATTTTCAGCCATGACTCTGTGATGCCTACGACATTGTACCTGTCAATCTGCAACTGTGTTGCAAGTTCACCTACCTTATTCCATATACTGCACGCATTCAGATACAACACCTTTAGTCCTGTATTTACCCTTTTTGATATTGTCGCACCATGCTTAAATTTCTGATTCCTAACTTTGTCTGAGGTCTTACCAACATCAGCCTCACAGCCTCTCCACTAACTGTTCTGGCACTCTGTTTCCCATCCCCTGGCACCTCCAGTTTAAATCCCACCATGCAGCATTAACAAACCTTCATGCTAGTATATTAGTCCCCCTCCAATTCAGGTGCAAACCATCCCTTCTGTGCAGGTCCCACCTTCTTGGAAGACAACAATAATCCAAAAATCTTATGCCCTCTCTCTTACACGAACTCCTTAGCCATGTATTAAACTGTATACATGTCCTAGTTCTGGCCTCACTAATACATGGCATGGGGTGCAATCCTGAGATCACAACCCTGGAGGTCCTGCCCTTTAACCTAGCACCTAACTGCCTAACCTCCTTACACAGAACCTCATCACTCGTCCTACCCATGTCATTAGTACCTACATGGACCACGACTTCTGGCTGTTCACCCTCCCATTTAAGAATGCTGAGGATGCGATATGAGATATCCTGGACTCTGGCACCAGGAGGCAACATGCTATGAGGGTATCTCAATCTTGCCCGCAGAGCCTCCTGTCTATTCTCCTAGCTAACAAATACCTTATTACCACAGCGTGCTCTTCTTCCCCCTTCCCATCTGAGTCACAGAGGCAGACTCAGTGCCAGAGACCCAACCACTGTAACTTTCCTCCGTTAGGTCAACTCCCCCCCACCCCTCCAACAGTATCCAGAATGATATACCTTTTGTTGAGGGGATATCCATAGGGGCACTGGCTGCTTAAGCCCTTTCCCCTTCCTGACTGTCACCCAGGTTCCTGTGTCCTGCACTTGGGTGTAACTACCCCTCTATATGCCCTATCTATCACTCCTCCTCAACCTCTCGAATGATCCGGAGTTCATCCAGTTTCTGGCAGTTCGTTAGAAGCTGCAGCTGGATGCATTTCTCATAGTTGTAGTGGTCAGGGATACTTGAGGTCTCCCTGCCTTCCCACATCCTGCATCTACTACCATTCCCTGGCTTCTCCCATAAAGCCAATGTTGAATCCAATTTACTACCTTATCCTGTACAACAATTAACTGTACCTTCTTGACTAATCTCCCATGTGGGAACTTGTCAAAGGCCTTGCTGAAGTCCATGTAGACAACATCCACTGTCTTTCCTTCATCAGATTTGCTGGTAGCCTCCTCGAAAAACTCTGACTGGTTATTTGGGGACATCCATCCTAATTTGCCTCAGGACAGCAAACACCTCCTCTTCTATAATCCAAATATAGTCCATGCCCTCACTACCATATTGCCTCAGTTGTATAGACTCTCTGTCCATCTCCTGAGTGAATACAGTTGCAAAAAAAAAATTCATTTAATATTTCCTCTACAGTGGCATGCAAAAATTTGGGCACCCGTGGTCAAAATTTCTGTTACTGTGAATAGTTAAGTGAGTAGAAGATGAACTGATCTTCAAAAGTCATAAAGTTAAAGATGAAAAATTCTTTTCAACATTTTAAGCAAGATTAGTGTATTATTTTTGTTTCGTACAATTTTAGAGTGAGAAAAAGGAAAGGAGCACCTTGCAAAAGTTTAGGCACCCCAAGAGATTTGTGCTCTCAGATAACCTTTACCAAGGTCTCAGACCTTAATTAGCTTGTTAGGGCTATGGCTTGGTCACAGTCATCATTAGGAAAGGCTAGGTGATGCAAATTTCATAAATACCCTGACTCCTCAAACCTTGTCCCAACAATCAGCAGCTGCCTAGCACTCCAAAAATTAAAATAAATGATGCCCACAACACAGGAGAAGGCTATAAGAAGACAGCAAAGCGTTTTCAGGTAGCCGTTTCCTCAGTTTGTAATGTAATTAAGAAATGGCAGTTAACAGGAATGGTGGAGGTCAAGTTGAGCTCTGGAAGACCAAGAAACTTTCTGAGAGAACTGCTTGTAGGATTGCTAGAAAGGCAAATTAAAACCCCCATTTGACTGCAAAAGACCTTCAGGAAGATTTAGCAGACTCTGGAGTGGTGGTGCACTGTTCTACTGTACAGTGACACCTGCACAAATATGACCCTCATGGAAGAGTCATCAGAAGAAAACCTTTCCTGCGTCCTCACCACAAAATTCAGCGTCAGAAGTTTGCAAAGGAACATCTAAACAAGCCTGATGCATTTTGGAAACAAGTCCTGTGGACTGATGAAGTTAAAATAGAATATTTGGCCGCAATGAGCAAAGGTATGTTTGGAGAAAAAAGGGTGCAGAATTTCATGAAAAGAACACCTCTCCAAGGTGTTCTGCTAAGCACGGGGGTGGATCGATCATGCTTTGGGCTTGTGTTGCAGCCAGTGGCATGGGGAATGTTTCACTGGTAGAGGGAGGAATGAATTCAGTTAAATACCAACAAATTCTGGAAGCAAGCATCACACTGTCTGTAAGAAAGCCGAAGATGAAACGAGGATGACTTCTACAACAGGATAATGATCCTAAGCACGCCTCAAAATCCACAATGGACTACCTCAAGAGGTGCATGCTGAAGGTTTTGCCATGGACCATACAGTCCCCCGACCTAAACATCATCGAAGATCTGTGGATAGACTTCAAATGAGCAGTGCATGCAAGATGGCCCAAGAATCTCACAGAACTAGAAGCCTTTTGCGAGGAAGAATGGGCGAAAATTCCCCATACAAGAATTGAAAGACTCTTAGCTGGCTACAGAAAGCGTTTACAAGTTATGATACTTGCCAAAGGGGGTGTTACTAAGTACTGAGCATGCAGGGTGCCCAAACTTTTGCTTCGGGCCCTTTTCCTTTTTTGTTATTTTGAAACTGTAAAAGATGGAAATAAATAAGTAATCTTGCTTAAAATATTAAAGAAATGTATCATCTTTAACTCTATGCCTTTTGGAAATCAGGTCATCTTTTACTCGCTTAGCTATTCACAGTAACAGAAATTTTGACCAGGGGTGCCCAAACTTTTGCATGCCACTTGTATCTCTTTCCAGTCCATACTGATCTTTGTCCCTTGCTATCTTTTTGACTTTAATATATCTGAGGAAGTCCTTGAGATTCTCATTCATCTTGTGTGCCAGAGCATTCTCATGCCTTCTTTTAGCTGCCCTGATTTCCCTCTTAAGGGTTCTCTTGCATTTCTTATCTCTTCAGACATCTCATTTGTTTCTTGCTGCCTCTACCTACTATGCAATTCCTTCTTTGTAACCAGACCTCAACAGCCCTCGATTACTAAGGTTCCCTAAATCTGTTAGCCTTGTCTTTTATTCTCATAGGAACATACAAATTCTGTACACTCAATATTTCTCTTTTGAAGGCCTCCCACGTACCATGCATCCACTTGCCAGAAAACAATCTATCCCAATCCACACCTGCAAGGTTCTATCGGATGCCATCACCAATTTAGAATCTCAACCCAAGGACCAGTTCTGTCCTTCCATAATTATCTTGAAACTAATGCAATTATCACTAGGTGAAAGTGGGGTCCCCCTAGATACGCTTTTGTCATCTGCCCTGACTCGTTTCCTAATAAGAGATCCAGTCGACCACTGTTTATCAGAGCTCTATCTGTTCTTCCTTCTGAAATTTAATTTTCTCTTTTCAAGTATTCTAGATATTTAAAAGATTTGCAGTATTTTCTGTCTCAGTTCGATAGCATATAATATCCACATGACTTTCATTGAAAACTCATCACCAAAATTTGAACATTACTGTGTCCCTTCTTACTGTATGTCCAAAAGTGTTGGATTTTATATTCCTTCCCAATACAATTGCCAGTGGAAATGTGCACCTGTGATATTGACCCTGATGGAATATCTTTGGCTGGCACAATTAAATATTTGGCATGCTGCCTGAATTACTTCTTCCTGTATCTGGGAACCTGCCAGTGGGTGAACTACTGCTGGGATGTTCAGATATCTACAAGATCATGATAAAGGCAGGACAGAAAAGAAGGGAAAAAATTACAGGCTGTGATGAATTGTTCAATATTCATTTATTACCATTCCTATTCTGATTGTTTAAATATTTGCTTCTATTGTCACTGCCTTAGAACCCCATTCTGTTCCAATTCTTAGTCCTCTGGGTTGTTGAAGTGCTGACAATGGAAACTGTAATCATGTTAGAACATAAGATGAAAAACTGATCAAATGGAAGACACTCAGCTCTAGGTGGATTGTTTAACAAGATGACAATTGGTCTTTTCTGCCCTAATCCCATACTCCCAGTTCATTTACTATACAAAAATCAATTGATCTTTGATTGGTATGCAATTAACGACTGAACATAGCCCTCTGGGGTGGTAAATTTCAAAGACTCAACACCTGCTGAGTAATGAAATCTCTCCCAGTTACAATTCTATATTGACCTATTCCCTTTGATCCCTAGTTCTCGATCCTTAGCCAAGGAAACATCTGCCCTTCAAACTCTCAGAATGTATTATATATTTCACTGAAGTCACCTCACTTTGTACTAAGTTCTGAAGAACTTAGGCTACTGAAACTGTCTACATAAATAAACTTTCTGTAACTTCCAAGTTGGAGTTAAGCTTTTGAACCGCCTGTATGACCTGGCATTTTTGCAGTGGGAACTGAAGTCTCAAAGGTACAGGACGGCTACGGCATGGTGTGTATGGGCTGAATTAGATGATGGGGTGTGGGCCGTAGAGGGGAATGAGCCAGTGTTTGGCGATTCCTGGAGTGAACTTGAAGGCAATTCGATTCGGCGGAACCGAGGCGAGATGAGCAGAGATGTGCAGAGTCGAGGCGGCAAGACCCGGACCCAGGCCTGAGAGCGAGGAAAGTTCCAAAGTTTGATTTTAGCACTAAGCTGAATTGAGGTAGTATGGCACTGACCAAGATCGTTTTGAAGTGGCAGGGTCCAGGTCTGAGAGCAAGGTCTGTACGATTTAATGACCAGGCCAGGGTGCAGAGGAGATTTACCAGGATGCTACCTGGTTTAGAAAGTATGCATTATGATCAGAGATTAAGGGAGCTAGGGCTTTACTCTTTGGAGAGAAGGAGGATGAGAGGAGACATGATAGAGGTGTACAAGATAATAAGAGGAATAGATAGAGTGGATAGCCAGCGCCTCTGCCCCAGGGCACCACTGCTCAATACAAGAGGACATGGCTTTAAGGTAAGGGGTGGGAAGTTCAAGGGGGATATTAGAGGAAGGTTTTTTACTCAGAGAGTGGTTGGTGCGTGGAATGCACTGCCTGAGTCAGTGGTGGAGGCAGATACACTAGTGAAGTTTAAGAGACTATTAGACAGGTATATGGAGGAATTTAAGGTGGGGGCTTATATGGGAGGCAGGGTTTGAGGGTTGGCACAACATTGTGGGCCGAAGGGCCTGTACTGTGCTGTACTATTCTATGTTCTATGTTCTAAAAAGGATAGGGGCGGCAGGGCTGGTTCAAATTGCTGCTCTGAGGCTTACTTGTCTCTGCTCTGAACTTCAACCTGTTACTCTACGAGATTTACTCATCTTTGCACTGAGCCGTGGCCTGCAACTGTCACAGTGTGAACTCGCTTCTGTGAACTTCAGTTCTGAATGCTATTTATTTGCTTACTTTTATTGTTTGCACATTTATTTTCTTTCTTTTTATTCTCTCTGCATGTTGGGTATTTAACGGTCATTTGTTTTAATGGGTTCCATTGGGTTTCATTGTTTTGTGGCTATCTGTAAGAAGATGTATTTCAAGGTTGTATAAAGTATATATACTTTGTGTTACACGAGCGTGGCGGTGGATGAACCCACGTGCAGAACACGGGCGTGGGGGCAGAGTGTGGGGTCATTATTGCCATAGTGAGCGTGGAATCGGTTTCCAGGAGAGTCTTTACCCAAAGTCTTGGGTTTGGAGAGAATCCAGGAGCAATGCTAAATGAGGGGATTGAGGCCCAATTCCTGAGGTAAATAGTAAGGTGGGGGATCGCGAAAAGGGACCATGACACTTTGATAATAAATGTACTTTGACTTTGACTTGCCATCTCAAGAATCAGTCTTCTGCATTCCCTTTATGGCAAGTATGTCCTTTATTTAGAAAAGGAGACCAAAATCATATGCAATTCCCCAGCTGAGGTCTTCTCATTGTCCTGAAAAACTGTAGGAAAACATCTTTACTCTTGCACTTCCAAAGTAAAGGCCAACAGACCTCTTAACTTCCTAACTGCTTGCTGCACCTGCAGCTTTCAATGATTAGTGTACAAGGACAAACATCGCTTTTTGAATATTAACACATTTCAGTCTGTAACTATTTTAAAAAGATTTGGCATTTTTCTGTTTTACTGAAGTGGTTAACCTCATACTTTTTCACATTGTGCTCCATCTGCAATATCCAGCTCACTTAAATTGCTTGAAGCCTCTTTCTATTCTTGTACTCACATTCCCATTTAGTTTTGTATTGTCAGCAGATTTGAAAATACTTCCCTTAGTTGAAATCATTGATATACTTATGTACTTAAGCCCATTATTCCTACTGGGGTATAGGCCACTGACAGCAGCACACCAGCGTCCTCTGTCCTGGGCCAGTCTTTCAAGTTGTCCTCTGGTGTAACCCATTGAAGATCCTTCCTCTCCCAGGGATGAGGACTTTGGAAGTTCTATTGGCATTTCTTTAGGACTGAGTTTTACGGGATGGGGTTGCTAGCCCCACGCCCAACCCTCTTCCTTTCGCCCCTGGGCTTGGGACCATCCATGGTGGAGGTCATTGATATCAGTTGTGAGAATCTGGAGACAGTGGTACTTCATCAGTCACAGCCTGCCAACCTGAGAAAGATCTGTTTATTCTTACACTATAATTTCAATATCTCTTAATGGGTATTATTTTACAGAAATACGCCAGCTTATTTTTGGAGATTTAGTTGAGGCATCAAACAGAAGCAATGCTAGAAAACCAAAAATTTGCATGAGCAGCGTTCACCCAATCTTCCAGCTCCACTACTGAGAAAAGTGGTAGAATATAGGCAGTGCCACTTTTTCAAGCATGTTTTCTTTATCAATGGTCCACAACTTTTTTTTAATGAGGTCTTCACCATGCCATTCATATTGTGCTCAAATGTTGGACTCCAACTATAGAAGAGTCAGTGTCCTGCAGCTTCCCAGCAGTTGCACTAGGAGATCTGGCCTCAGAAACTATTCTTGGTTAGTTCTGGTGCAGTGATTTCCTTCATTTCAATGGAGTGGAATAGTTTCAGAAGACAGATAAATTTCAAGTAGCTTACCCTTTTGAATTAATCAATATTTAAATATATTTATTCTTTAATTATTGAATTCTTTAACTTTTCCCCGAAGGAGGGCAGTGGGGGTTGGAGAAGAAGGGAGAATGACTGGGGTGGGAGGGGTCTTCGATTATGCTAACTGCTTTCCCAGGGCTGCAGGAAGTGCAGACAGAGTGCATGGAGGGGAGGTTGGTTTTCATGTTGTGCTGCAGCTCTCTGTAATTTATTTTATTCTTGGGCAGTGGAGTTGCCATTCTAAGCAGTGATGCTTCCTGATCAGTATTAAGGCTTAAGAACTTCAACATACCCAGTTGAAAGTGCAGTGCTGTTTCTTAAACTTATGGTAGATGTTGTCAAAGTGGAAGTGGGGCAGAGAATTACAGTTTCAGGGATTGGAAATTCAGGGCTGCAGTTATGGACTGATCAGAGGTGTTTTGCAAAGTAGTCCCTAAATAAGCAAGTGAAAGACAATATTGTAAAACTTTGTTGGTTCATTCAATTTAAGGACCAAACAGATATGTTATTGCTTTGTACAAATTTATAAACCATTGATTTATCATTGGGGCAAAAAGCAGATAGTGGAAGGGGGGATTTGATTGATTGCAATAACAATACTGAGTTTTTATTATTTACTGACATTGTGGATCTGCATGCTTGCAAGTTCAGCTATGTATTACAGGGATGTCGTCCTTTCCTCCAGTGCCTACTCCTGTGAATCCTGTTTGCAAAAGATGGATTTCATGCTAGCAAATTGTGAAATATCAATAATTGATCTGCACCCACATCTCCTCATCAAGACAGCTTAGCCCCCACCCCCACCCCACCACTAATTTGGCCCCAATGATAAACCAGTAGTTTGCAGTTGTATCCAATATCTGTCATACGATTAAAGAACCTAGACTGGCTGGCTATTTTCTCATAGATGCAATGTATGTTTTTAACACAAATTTAAAATCACATCAAGCTGACATCTTATTTCTATGATTTTGCATATCCTTATTCACCAATATTTTAGTAAACAAGTTAAAGAAATGCATTGAAATATGGCTGGTATTGTGGCAAGTGCAGGAATCCAGCATGTTGGTCAGGGCCAGGACAATGGGTAGTTTCACAGCAGGTATCAGGGTGCCTAATTTGAGTTGGGCGTGTGGTTGGGGTATGCAACACTGGGAGTAAGGAACATGTGTAGATTTACTGCTGGAATTTTGGAGTGTTGGTAGTTGTGCTGCTTGCTGCTATGGATGGTGAGAAGAGTCAGAAGCTAATCCATCTCCTCCCTGCAAGTAAATTTAAAAAAAACTGTTTGTTTTGACAAGCTGGAACTTACACAGAAGCTGCCATGTCCTTGGTAGGTGTAGTCTCCTGTATGGCATGGCAGCAGTCTTAGACTTATCCGCATACAGGTTTCCCCCGCCATCCGAAGGTACAGCGTTCCTATGAAACGGTTCGTAAGCCGAAATGTCGTAAAGCGAAGAAGCAATTACCATTTACTTATATGGGAAAATTTTGTGAGTGTTCGCAGACCTGAAAATAACCTACCAAATCATGCCAAATAACACATAAAACTTAAAATAACAGTAACATATAGTAAAAGCAGGAATGATATGATAAATACACAGCCTATATAAAGTAGAAATACTTTTCCACAATTATTACTGAACTGTTCTCCGTAGCGAAAGAAAATCTCACGCAAGCGCTGTTGGCAAAAGCACGGTGCAAGTGCTCTCCAGTAACCTTTAAGCTATGAAGCTGCCAAATCATGCCAAATAACATGTAAAAATACACAGCCGATATAAAGTAGAATTAATGTATGTACAGTGTAGTATCACTTACTGGAATTGGGAAGACAGTGCAGAGCACACTGATGATGGTGTGTAGACTGAGTCATCGCAGGTTGGGGTGGTGCAGTGGCCCCCACCCTCCAGGCTGCCGACAGATACGTTGCTGCAAGGCATGCAGGGGTCCAGCAGTAGCCGGGAGGCATCCAGCACATCTTTAAGAAAAAAGCCAAAATAAACATGCTAATTAATTAGGTGCTGCCCGGCAAATAATTGTCGGCCCAGATCAGTGCCGATTGCCGATTGCATCTCCTTTGATCTGGGCCGACATTTACGTGTGGGGCGGCACCTAATTAATTAGCATGTTTATTTCAACTTTTTTCTTAAAAATGTGTTGTGTGCCTCCCGGCTACTGCTGCATTCTCCGCGAATTGGTGCAGTATCTGTCCGCGGCCTGGGTGTTGGGGTGGTGGGACACTGGGGTGTCATCTCGTCATCTGTTTCCATTAGAGCAGGCAGCTCATCTTCTCCTATGACTGCCCGCCTCGATGTCGAAAGTCGAGATTCGTCGTCTGCTGTGGCTGATGTGGAAGGCTTGCTTGACTGCTGAGCCTCGCGCATTTTTCTATCATACAGTTCTTTGTAAGGACGCAAACCATGTTGCAAATATCCCCTAAACCTACGTACCCTTTCAAAATTAAAGTCGTATTTTATCATTGCAGCGAAAATCTCATATAGTTGCTTCACGTTCATTTCGCTAATGAATTCGGTTTCGATTGTTATCCTTTCCTCTTCTAATTGCATCAGCTCTTCATCTATCAGTTCTTGGTCATGGGATGCCAAAACCTCTCCAACATCATCTTCTTCAGCTTCCACAAGCCAAACTCACTTAGTCCTTACTTCGTTCACCACGATCGAAACGCTTAATTGTGTCTGGTTTTACGCTAAGTGTAACACCCTTACGAGCACTTTAGGCTTTTCCAATACCTTAGAACTCATCTTGCAAACGGCTGCTCACAGGCACGTGTTTCAGCAATGCCGTTCCGAATCCGGGGCAGAGCGGCTGCTCAGGGCGCGCGCTGCTTTTTTCGTAACAGTGAAAACACCTTCTGAAAGCGAAAACAGGGTACTAATGTAGGTCTTTCGTAACAGTGAGGTTTCATAAAGCGAACGTTCGAAAAGCAGGGGACACCTGTATTTTGTTAACTATGAAATCTCTGTGTACCCGTCTCTTGTGGGTATGGTATATTAGTGAATAGTTAACCAACAATATACTTTGAAGTATTTAAAAGAAGTGGACAAAAATAAGCTTCTTTGTTTGCTCAAAACTGTGAAGAATATCTGTTCTGATCAATTCTTTTCCTGTATTTCTAGTCTCCAGAACTGGTACAAGATGAGGAGGACGACAGCACTGAATTCCCAGGAACCAGTTATATTGCTGTTGCTGATTTATCAAAGGTAAATACAAGCTTGTGTTTATTTATTCACATCTTAATCCAACTTACTCTAATGAAGGATATTATTTCACAAAGTACTGATGAGACAAAAAGATTTGTATTCTTGCACTGCGGCAACATGAGATTCCATGCTGTTTAAAAAAAACAGCAATAGTTAAACTATTGCCAACTGTACTGAAAGCAATCACTGAAAATTGTGCAGAATGCATTCTAACCTCTTCCCTGTGAGATTGCAGTATCGGGAAATCTTCCCAGTAATGTATTTCTTTCTAACAAACGATAAGTTCTTGCATTCGGGGGAAGAACATTGTGCCATGTGCACCACAGATGGCAGAATAAGAGACCTAGTATATGTTTAGAACATAATCTTTGGTTGAAAATATAGATATGTGGTTTTACTGAGTGAAATGCTTATCACCTCAAGAATATAAATATTGCTTTAATGGAGGAATTTAAACATAAGTAGTATTGCATAACACATGGGGATTACCACAATGTGATAGAAAATTTGTTCATGCACATGAGATGAGGCGGTGCCTCCACCTGAGTTAATAAGCTGAACGGAACCAACTCCCCATGAGCTGCCAGTGGCTGAAAAGAAATTCAAGCAGCTGTGCACAACTTTCAACCGTGGTGTCAGTGGTAACCATAGCAATAGTCATCCGATAAGTACTGCTGAGTTTTCTACTGCAATGCTATCACACACAAAGCACATTTGTACAACATGGTTGCCGTTAGAGGACGCACAGCCTACCTGTTACAGTTTGGTCATAATGTTACATTGTGGAGCTTTGTTTCAGCTAAAATTAAGAACCAGTGCTGTTATTTATATGTTAAAAACCTCCGGTTGGAAATATTGAATATGATATTTGTTACCTTTAGAGGGAAACGCTTAGCATCGCTCTTGATGGTAATGGCTGATCATACACAGACTTTATGTATTGAGTTAATAGAATTTTTAACATCTTCCTGTTGTAGGCAATCTCTCTCTCTTTCCCTTCCCCCTTCCCCCCTTCCCTTCCTGCCCCATCTTGTCCGTTCTCCCTTTCTCTCTCTGACTCTTACCTCTTTCTTTCTTTTTCCCCTTTTTTCCACCTCTCCCCACAGCTGTCTTGCCCCAAATAAATTTAATGACACCTTCAATAATCTTGTCTTATTATTTATAGTGTAGCTACAGGCAGGCCTTGATAGGAGCAGATAGCTGCAGTCAGCTCCTGAAGATTCTGAATTCTAGCCCTAAATTGATGACAGGAATATTACTCTGCTATAAATTACCACTGAGAGAAATATCTGAATGTTGATAATGGAATTACTATAAAATAATTTTCTGACTCCTAACTAATATTAGTCACACAACAGAATTGTTGGCAATTAACAGTAAGTCATATCACATGTCATCTGTTTCTAGATGTTCTTCACTTTATGACATTACATTAAATTCATTTAAAGAGCAGTACTGCTCTATAAGTGAACTAAAATCTTTTAGTTCTAAGTGGGTGTGTGTGATCTTCTTCTTTTCCATATTTGGTATTTGCAAATTTATGAGATTTTAACGAAAAGCAGAAGAAAAATGATGACCAAAATGTAAACACTATTAGAATTCTATGGTAATGCTTTATAACTAGAATGTACCATCTTATTTCTTCTGCTGCAAATGGCCTCCAGACAAGCTTTTAATTTTTTTCTCCCTGATTCTCATTATTTCTCAGTCATTGCTTGGAGGAAATATTTTAATGAAATGCAGCAGTCAGATAGTTATTTTTAACAATTGTTAATGTGTGGGGAAGCAAGGCTCTTCAATCTGCAGAACTCTTAGACCAATCACCTTTACTGATAATACAGTGCAGAGCTCTTACACCAATCAACTTTTATAGTGCTGTTAGGTGGTCGCATAAAGTGAAACTCAGACCAATCAAACACTATGTAGCATTTAGGTTCATCACACTGTGCTGAATGACCGATTGTTTAGTGCGGATACTACAGCTCAGAGGTTCCCATATCCCTGAAATATAGGAAAATGTAGAAGCCGCATAATGCTGCAGTAAAATATTTACTCAGTTACTATGGATACAGACAGTCTGAAAATGCAGGGAACTAAGTGAATCAAACCACAACACTTGTGCCATATCTACAAAATCAAAAAAGCTTCCATTTACAGTCTTCCTCCTCCACAGACAAAACAAAACTATTTTGTTGCTCTGTGTCAGCCAGTATTATATTCTTCCTCTTACACTTTCTCAGCAGATTCTGTTGTGTAAAACTGGAGGGAAAGCAGCAGTTACCACTGTTCTTTGGTGATAATACTGGATCAAAATGCAAAATTGCTTTTTAAAAATTTACTTCACTTTCTGAAGTGTGGAGTTTTGCACAAACTTGCCAGGCATGTTTTCACTGGTGGTCAGGAGCCTCATAAATAACTTTCCTTGATGGCCATTTTTTGTGGATGGTCCAATCAAGCTAATTGAACATGGAGATAGCGTATCCTGTTCTCAAACATGGTTCTACCAGAAACTGCTGGATATAGCTCAGAAAAAAGAATGTCCCCCATCTTTCTTACCAACACAAAATTGTCTTTATATCCTACTGTCTTGTCATAGACCTTTAGATCAGTTGACAAATCAAATCCTGCATGTGCCTTAAAGCACAATTTGTTTTACTCTGTACAGAAGTACATCTGATAGTAGGATCGTTCTTTCCAGAACATTTAAAGCAGTAAAAAAATATATTTTTCAATTTTGTTTATCAACTGTGTACATTCACATATATCCAACTTTAAGTTGATAACTTACTTCATCATCTAACAGTTAAAGACATTGACTGTGTGTATCACAGATGTGGTGAGTTAAAGACATTGACTGCCTGCCAGTCCAGATGTCTGCTATCTTTTCCCTAATCAGTGATTAATTTGTGGAGCTCATCAAGGAAGTGAGTTTTCAGTGCCTTGGATGTAGGAGTGAAAAATAAACAGCCTAAGTCCCTACTTCTGATCACTGTTCAGTAATTTATTCTGGAAAGTGCACATGAAATTTTGTTGAGTTCCCTAGTTGATAAGGTTTGCAACGCTGTCTTGGCTGCTGTTAGAAAAACAGAAAAATGTTAGCTGTTAAGGCTGTGGGTAACTATCAACATGTACCCCAGCGCTTGATGAAATAATTTCAGATTTTAGCAGAAATGTATAAATGTGTGAAGTGGAGTGGATGTAAAAGTCATTTTAAACTTATTTAGTATAGTCACTCAAACCCTGAGAGTGTCAGGTGGACGCAATCTCAATGGGAGAAGATCTAGGCAGTGTTGTGTCTTAAGGTTTAGTTTAGTAATGGAATCAAAACCTGAGTTCTTTGGATGACAAAGAAGATAGTGAATATGCTGGCAGCCCTTAGTTTGCAAAAGGGTACTATTCCTGAAAATTATTTGTAACCCAAACTGTTTGTAATTTGGAAATAAGCAAAAACAGTGTGTGAAAGAGGATCACAGAAACAGTTGTGACAGGAGAATGACAAGCAGGGGGAAAAGCAGCTGCCAGCCAGTACTGATGTGGTGAGCAGGTGAATCTGCTGAATGCTCCCAACCCTGTCTAGTTTAACCCAGCCTTTATGGGTGTGGCTCATGGCAGTGTGAGGCAGGGGTAGAAGGAGCAGATCCATCCTCATTTACCTAGCAAGACTCTCAGATTACATGGGCTGTTCCTAAATTGGGAAGACAGATTAAACAAAAAAGGGTAGCATGATGGTATAACAGCCTATGGTCCAAGGATGATTTTGAACGATTGGTACAGGAATGTTAACTGTTTATCTTCTACATTAATCATGATTTTATGAATGTTGCAGGTATGTAGATAACTATGACTGCCATGGACATGATGGGCTGAAGGGTGTGTTTCTGTGCTGCATGATTCAGTGGGAACTTAGTGTTTAACAGTTTGGTAAATGTGACGGGAAATTTAATGCAGAAAATTGTGAAATAGATCATTTTGGCAGAAAGAACAAGCAAGACACTAAAGGTTAAATGCACATTTCTACTGGATACACAGGGTTAGAGACTTAGCTGGACACGTGCATAAATCTTGTGTCATGACATTGAAAGAGCAGTAAAGCATTGGGAGTCTGTAATTCACAACCAGGGCCAGGGCAGAGAGTACAACACACAATAATATTGCACTGTAACTTCTACAAGTCCTACAAGGTTCATTTGGATAGTTCCGGAAATGAAAAATTTTGGTTGCCAGGATGGACTGGTGAAGCTGTGGTTGTTCCCTTTAGGGTTAAGAACTTTGAGAGGAGATTTTATGTGTTCTACAGGGCATGCTTTGACAGAGTAAATAAAGGAAAGCTGTTCCCCCCACTCATGGTTTGAGGACCAGAACGCACAGGTTTAGAGTGATGACAAAAAGACTCTAAGAAGGAAGGGAAAATTTAAGGAAAAGCTTTCTTTAAGGAATAAACTCTTCTTGGGTTTCCAGCTGGGTACTAGTATCGATTATAACCAACGATTCGGTGACAAACTTTGTCATCATAATGCCAGTTATAATCAATACATGTACCCAGATGGAAGCTCAAGAAGAGTTTATTTGTCATATATGCTTGGAAGCACTAGATCCTTTTTCAAAAGCTTTCTTTGTTCAGAGTGTGATTGCAATTTACTACTTGTAAAAGGCTGGAGACAAATTTGTTAAAGGCCTCTCTGAAAGGGGGTAATTATTTGTAGGTTACAGGGAAAAGTTGGGGAATGGGACTGATGAATCTGCCGGACAGTTTACTGAATTACAATCTTGTGCAAGTGGAAAGAGTGAATGCTTTGCATGTATCTGTCATTTTTTCACTGTTATCTGAATAAAACATTTGATGCTGCATTGGTGCAAGGTTGTTGAAACTTAAGTTTTTTTCAACTATTTTGATTGCCTGATTTATAAGTCTCATTGAAGTATACCAACCAGCATTCTCTACTTCTGGAAATAAACTTTAATTGCTTTAAATAAATTTGTTTTTTAATGTGTCTGAATGAACTGAGCAATGCAGAACACAGGCATTTGCAGTCGATGTTTTACTGTGCACTAGTTTAATCCAATCTATATACATCCTGGGGGATGCAGTCTGAATGCTTTAACTTTGTAACAATAAAACCATTGCAAACTTGAGATGTAGGTTTGGGAGTATCTCAAAATATTCCAAAGTATCTCAGGTGTATGGTGTATAGACATGTTCACTGAACATTCTGATGGGGTAGAGGGAATACTGGAGATCACAGTGAACACTGGTGCCAATGGCATAGACGGAAAGATGGATGAGGTCTTGCAGAATGAATATATAGAGTTAGGCAGGGATAAAAGGAAGAATCTCTAGGGTCATAATCGAGGGGTGGCTTCCTGATCTACATGCTAACAAGGCTAAAAATGGGAGGATAGTACAGTTGAATGGTGGCTGAATATTTCTTCCCTCAAGCCTATTCCAAAAATGCATTTGATGGAATGCAGCTGACACTGAAGGAAATGAGAAATGTTTAGGACAAAATATCTTTTTGTATACTCCGTAATATAATACGGATTTGCAAGGGAGCTATAGCCCTGCTGAGTTTTTGTATAAAAGGTTTCACACCAGAATGAAGCCTGTGTGTTTAGTGACTACCACAGACTTTGCCAAAAATATAGTTTTAAGAATGTATAACAAACACAGTGCAAGCAGTTTGAAATTGTTTCTCAGGGAAACACGTTGATGTACAACACCTTGGCTGGAACGCTTAATCTAAAGGATTTATTTGGTGGGCCCTAGCAGTCAGAGAATGTATTTTTTACTATAACATAATACTTTAGTAAGGTAAATCAGGTTTTGTTTCAATCAATGTTGTCATGTTCCTGAGAGCACTGGGGACTAAATCATTAGTTCTCAAAGCTATGTAGTAGGCCTTAACAGATTTTCTGATTTTTTTTAAAGATAGTCTCTAAGATCATATGGACATTTTATTTCGAGGAAAATCCTTGTGTGGAACAATGCTCTTACTGTGTACTGCACCCTGCTGGGCAGTTGCAAAGCAGTATGAACAGAATTTCTTTAACATCTCGGGAAAAAAAACAGTTTTAGCAGTAATTTGGTTTTTGGACATCAAAATAGTTGATGATTATGGTTTACTTAACATTTCTGGAAGAAAATTCTGCAGGTAAAGAATTGATTAACAGAAATGTCTTTCAATAACTGATTTCAAGTTATTCCAATTACTTTATAATTACAACAGTTCTTCTTACTACCTAAAAGGATGCTGACGTAAAGAGTCATCAACAAACCATTATTTCTAGAATGTGTTTCATGTTTTCAGATAGTCTCTGACTATTTGATTGCCAATAAATTACTTCAAAAGTACTGTCCAATGACAGTTGCAGTTATTGGCAAATAAGCCATTTATTTAGTGTCCAACAAGGTTCCACAGATGATGAATTAATGATGTAGTTTTAATATTGCTGTTATAGGGGACATGTTGGCCAGAACGCTTTTAATATTCATTCAGTAAATATTTTAATTGTGAAATATTTTCCTGCTAAACTATGTGGAAGGTTATTTGTACCAATTGCTAGTAATATTAAAGCAAACATATTAGTTGCATGGAAAGTGAAATCTTTTCCTCTTTCACCATGAATAGAGGAGAGAGCCATAGAGTAATACAGCACAGACACGAGCCCTTTGGCCCACCAAACTAGTCCCATGTGTCTTTATTTGGCCCATGAATATATTCCCTCTCTGTGCCATGCTTCTGGATGAGCTGACCTCTGCCTAGTCTTGTGCCAACAGTTAAGTAAAACAGGAGATAATCAACTGCAATCCAGATCTTCTGACTGGTTGTGCCTCTGCTTACCATCTCATACAAGTAAATATCTTTTTTTAACAGTGGAGTCATGTGACATCAAACAAAAATTATAGCATATACGTCTTTCTATTAATTTTGCTTTTGAGCCTGATGGGGAACAGTAAATCTTTGAGACAGTTATTTCCATTTCATTTGTTGGCTGCTGGCCACAACAGCATGCATGTGCAGTTACTTAAAATTAATTCAAACTGTGTTGCTAGCAAGCCTAAAACTAAACAAATATGAAATAAAAAGATGGTGCATTATGGATTATTAGTTCTTTCCCCAATTACTTCAGAATTACCACTGTACATTTTATCAAATGAAAGATGAAAGAACTACGAGTTTTAGAATGCCTTTCATATCTTTATTCAACCCAGAGTATTCCACTGCCAGATTATTTTTAAACTATTGTCCCGGTATAGTTGCAGTTGCTGTTGTAAGCAAATGTGGAATTTATTTTGTATCCGAGTTCAACAAAAGAAGAATTAATCATTTCTTTTTAATGTTCCTCTATGCTCTAATATGGACTTCTTTGGACTAATTGTGTTCTTTCTTATAAAAATTATGTTTAAATTGTTTTTCTTGTGAATGCTGCCAATGGTATGCTATGTTTGTGATGCTGCTGCAAGTTTTTCATTGCAACAGTAGCACGGAAGTACTGTGCATATGACAGTAAACCCAACTTTGACTTTGAAGGGGAAATGTCTGAAACATTCTGCTGTTTAACTAGAGTAATGGGACCTTTTACAACTAACTGAAAGGACAGATCAATCAAATTGATTTTAGGACTCCAGAAAATGGGGCTACCAACATTGCTTTTTTTTCTATATCTTGATACTACAGTACAATGAAGTGTCAAATGGGATTTCAACATTTTTGGTAGAGCTAGTTACTCAAATTCAATGTATGATGAGCATATTGCCGTTGTAAATCAGTCATAATTTATTTTTCACCCCACCCTTCACCGGTGACAGAGGTGTCAAGGAGTATGCTACAATACTCTGGATCATTGAGCATATTTGCAAATATACTTATAGAACATGCAATATTTTGTATTCTTTGTTTATTTAATTTTCTTAAATTTATACAGTGGATTCTGGTTAATTGGGACATATCAAGACTAGTACATTTTGGCCCAATTAAGCAGCTGCCCCAATTAGCCGGAGTTTCATGGAAGTAGTTAATAAGGCATAAAAAAGGCAAACTACCTTTTAATTCAGTAAAAATTGATATATTTAATGAAATACAGAATGATTAGAACTCTACCAAAATTATGACTATACTATAAAACAGTGTATTAGTTCCTAATAGTTATTGACGGAGGAATTCATCCGGTGTTCACTGCCATGTTCCTTTGATTGACTGTAGGTGAACAAAATCAGTGCAGACACCTAGTGCAGATAGTAGACTGCCTTCAAACAGTACTGTCAATGATTGCATCCTCCAAATCTTCATTTTAATTGCAACGTTTAAGATGACTGTCGATACCTTCGTTCTTCATAGTCCTGACAAAGGGTCTCGGCCTGAAACGTCGACTGCACCTCTTCCTAGAGATGACCAGCAACTTTTATGTGTGTTTCTTCATAGTTACTTGTGTATTACTTGCCAACTAATTGAAATCCACTGTATGTATTCTTTGCCCACATGAATTTGTTTGCTTCATTTCTGTTTAATCTTTTCCTTCATTCTGTGTTGATTTTGTAATTTCACATCTTTTAATCTATTATTTGAGTTTATTTTCAGTATTTGTTTTCTTAGCAGTGCTTCCGTAGTTGTGGCTGTAGAAGTGGAAAGATATCAGTAAGGGTTTGACAGAATAGGGAGGTTGGCCAGAACTTAGTGTAAGCAGGAAAGGCAAAATTCAGGTCAGGAAAGAATCAAGTCTAAAAGACTGAAAATTCGATAACTTGCTGTATTTGGATGGAACAGTTGCGCAGTGTAGAAATAAGTTATGTTAATTGAGACTTGATCACACTGAAAATATCTTATTAATAATTGAAAAAAAACTGACTGTGAGGCTAAGCACAGTTCCAGTGCCATATTTAAGTTTGCTGATGACACCATTGTCATTGACAGAATCAAAGGTAGTAATGAATCAGCTTATAAGAGGGAGATTGAATATCTGACTGAGTGGTGCTACAACAACCTCTTACTCAATGTCAGCAAGACAAAGGAGCTGATTATTGACTTGAGGAGGAGGAAACCAGAGGTCCATGAGCTAGTCCTCATTTGGGGGATCAGAGGCAGAGAGGATCAGAAACAACTAAATGCCGCAGTGTTATTATTTCAGAGGATCTCTCCTGGGTCCAGTACATAAATGCTGTTACAAAAAAAGGACAGCAGTACTACTTCCTTAGAAGTTTGGGAAGATTCAGCATGACATCTAAAAATTGGACAAACATCTGTAGATGTGTGGTGGAGAATATTTTGGCTGGTTGCATGACAGCCTGGTATGGAAACACCAATGACCTTGAATGGAAAATCTTACAAAAGGTAGTGGATAGGGCCCAGTCCATCATTGGTAAATCCCTCCCCAATATTGAGTACATCTATATGGAGCACTTTCGCAGGTAAGTAGCATCCATTATTATGGGCCCCCACCATCCAGGCCATGCTCTTTTCTCACTGCTGCCATCAGGAAGAGGGTACTCAGGACCCACATCACCATGTATAGGAACGGTTATTGCTCCTCAAGCATCAGACTCCTGAACCAGAGGGGATAGCTTCGCTCAACTTCACTCACCCTATCATTCATCGCAGACGATCCATGCATAGCAACACAGGCTAACTCCTTCCAAGAAGTTGAAGTACGACTTACAGCAGTCCTTGAAGCAATGAAACAGTATCATGAAAAATGGTCTCTGAACCCAAATCCATTAAAAACTCAAGTGTGTGCATTCCACCTGAGGAATCGAGAAGCAGCTCAGAAACTCAAGATCTTCTGGTGTGGGAAGGAGCTCGAACACCATCCGACTCCAATTTACCTGGGCATGACACTGGATAGGAACGCTCTCATTCGCCACTCACATCCAAAAACTCTGAGGGAAAGTTGGCTCCCACAATTCTCTCTTGAAAAAATTAGCAAGCATGAAATGGGGAGCTAATGCTCACACACTTAGATCAACTGCCCTAGCACTCTGCTATGCACCTGCAGAATAATGTGCACCTGTGTGTGGCAGATCAGCCCATGCAAAGAAAATAGACCCGTTGCTTAATGAAGCCTGCCGAATAATCACGGGCACACTGCACCCCACACCCACTAACATCATTTACAGTCTTACAGGCATTGCTCCCCCAGAGATCCGAAGACACACTACAACAAAAGTTGAAAAAGGTAAACAGAACTCGGATCCACGGCACCCACTACATCATCATGTGCCAGTTTCCAACCACCTAAAATCGAGGAAAAGCTTTGCTACAGTGGAGGAACTACCACATGGCACATCGTCCCAAACATACAGGATTGACCTCTGGCAACAAACAGAAGCCAGAACCCCACCAAACAATACAGTGCAAGACCCCACAGAAATGTTGCCAGACGGGGCACTGCTTGACAGATGGAAGTGGTGCACTCTCAACAGAGCGATAGCGGGAGCTTGTAGGACGGGAGAGAATATGGTGAAGTGGGGTTTAAAGACCAGCGAATCCTGTGAGTGTGGCAAAAGGGTGCAGAACATTGAACACGTTCTACGCAACTGCCCACTCTCACCTGATTTAGCTGACACTGACCTGCTCAGCATCAACCAAACAACACCAGAGTGGCTGGCTGTCTGGTGTGACAAGCTATGATGATGATGCCTTATCACTGAACTGTTCCCTCAACCTATGAACTCACTTTCAAGGACTCTTCATCTCATGTTCTCCTTTTTTATTTCATATTTATTATTACTATTATTATTTTCTTCTGTATTTGCACAGTTCTTTGGCTTTTGCGCAGTGACCATTTGTCTGTTCTGTTGAATGCGGTCTTTCAATGATTCTATTGTTTTTCTTGGATTTACTGAGTATCCTGCTAGAAAATATATTTCAGGCTTGTATTGGTTATATATATGTACTTTGATAATAAACTTACTTTCAGCTTTGAACTAATAGCATGAAGCATAGACTTTATTTTACCCCAAAATAAAGCAGAAGAAGAAAGCCCTTAACTCCAAGTGGAGTCATCAGAATGCCGTCATGACGGCATTTTTTTTAGCAGGCTTTCTTATTTTTATGAGGCCGAGTTGCTAGCTCGACGCTCAACCAGCACAGATGGAAAGCGTGCAACGGAGTTGGCTGGATTCGAACTTGGGAGCCTTTGCTCTGAAGTCCGGCGCTGATGCCACTATGCCACCAGTCGGCACCCCAAAATAACACAAAAATTAATGCAGTGTTCGAGAAGGGTGCGTATATATAGCAATATATATCAGTGCTGTTTTGCACACTGCTTCAGAGTTAACTGTTTCAGTGCAATTGGATGTGGTGATTATGTGAGTTAAAACTAGTTCAACCATAACTTGAGTATTGTGATCAGTTCTGGCACCAGAATTGAGCAAGGTTATAAATGGCTTAGAGAGGTTGTGACAAAATTTTCCAAAATTATTCCAGGGAGGTGGTATTTTAGCTATGTAAACATGTTGGTGGAACTAGGACTGTTCTGCCTGGAGTAGAGGCAGTTGCAAGGGGATCTGATAGATGTAATTAAAATCATGAGGGATATAGATAAAGATGATAAATAGAAACTGGTCTTATTGGCAATGGGTCAAGAACTAGAGGACAAGGAATGAAGGTGATTGGCAAAAGAATAAAAAATGACATGAAACATTGTTTTTTAAACAGCAGCACGAATGCAATGCCAGAGGCAGTTGGCAGAGTTGAAGGCAACATACTGAAGGAATTTGGATAAATACATGAATGGAAAGAATTGCAGGATCATAGGGTGCAAGCAAGGCAATAGAACCTAATGGACTGCTCTTATTTAGAGCCAATGATGATTCGATTGGACCAATGGCGTCCTTCTGTACAGTAATCATTCCATGATTCTGTGAATTGAAATTTGAAGTGCTACATATTTGCTCATGACAATGACAAAACTAGTTGAATTGCAGGGATATACAAGACATATATTGAAATGATACTAGCAACAGACCTTTGCATCATGTGATCTGACTTACACTATGAGAGATGTTGATTGATGTGGACCCAAGGTAAAAGTTATCAAATAAAACCCAAGTTAAACTGAGGCAGCTAACTATGGCTTTGTTTTGCGCTGCACTGAATCTTAAAGCTTTCAGTAATAACATAAATCAATATTGTACCAGTAATTACATTAGGTCAGCAAAATAATTTGTTCAAAGCAGATAATATATGCAGAGGATTCTGGTTAATTGGGCCATCGGTTAATCAAGACAGCCGCATATTTGGGACAACTCTTAAAAAACAAAAACAAATCGAGAAAATAGTTAGGATTCCTTTGTTTATTTGGGACACTATGCTGCCTAATTGGGGCAGTAGACTGTTGCCAAACATTTTCTAATTGTGTGCATGTCACGTGACTGTTAGACACTACACTGTGCTTAAAGTGAACAGTTTTTAAATAGTGTCAGTTGTGTGTGTTTGTGTTCAAAAAGCTGTGATTTTTGTCACTGATAGTAGGGAACAGTAAGTCAATTTAGAACTCTTGCTCATTGTGGTTTCAAGCATTCAGATTTGTAGATGCCAGAAACAGCAGGGAATAAAAATGAAATGATTTTGCTACTTCAACAAGTTAAGAACTATGAAGAAATTGAAGGTATCCCCAATCATCTTGAGTACTACAACTGCAATGAAGGTTTGGAGGATGCAATCATCGACAGTGCTGTTTGAAATCAGTCCACTATCTGCACTAGGTGTCAGCGCTGATTTTGTTCATTTACTATCAATCAAAAGAACGTGGCAGCGGCACTTCAATCAAAGGAGTGTAGCAGTTTTATAGTACTGTAGTAGTATTGATAGTGTTCTAACTTGTTCTGTATTTCCTCTAAATGTATAATTTGTTACTCTGTTAAATGGTAATTTGTCGTTTTTAAATCTTTTTAACTATTTCCAGGAAACCTCAGCTAATCAGGGTAGCTGCTTAATTGGGCTAAAATGAACTGGTCCTGATGTGTCCCAATTAACTGGAATCCACTGTAAATACGTGAGAGGTGAATAATGGATCTGTATGACAGCAAAAATTATGATATATGTAAAGAGAGAAAGAAGGAAACAGATAAATTATAATTTGTGTATCCATCCAGAATGGGAGATATTCTGAAGAATGCATGCAAAAAGAATGAGTGAATCTCAGACAAGAAACATAACTCTAGTGATGCTGTTCCACTCAGGCAACTGAGGGAAGGCCAGCAGGAGTGGAACATGGATATGAAGCAGCAGCAGTAGTTTTACAAAGCAATGAGTAGTGTTGGAAATGAAAACATAACCAGAGACTTTTTTTTGTAGGAGACCTCCAGTGATCTCTTCATGGACCATTGGCTAGATTGCTTAAAGCCTGGGAAATCTGTGCACCATAGATGTTGTGCTCTACTTAGCTGTCTGATATACTCCATATCTGATCCTGATATGGATGTTCATAGAGGCTAACACCTGTTTCAACAAGCATCCGTGTAAAGTTGGAAGTAACCCACTTATGTCCCAATTTCCACTTCACACACTCTTCCATCAGACAATGCAGATTGCTGACAGGTTTTAAGTCTTTGTGTGAACTAATCTTGAACAAGATGTTAAAAGCTGGGTTGGTATTTTTGTCCTCTGCCAGCATGGACAGAAAGGCTTACATCTATTTATATTGTGCTTTTCATCACCTGAGGATGTTTCAAAGTTGTTTTTACCAACGAAGTACATTGATGAGCTGCAACTGTCTTAATCTAACGAAAAAAAAAATCAGGGACTAATTGCATGCAAATCATATTTGAAAATCAGCACCTCACTTTCAGTGCTGTGACTGGGTTGAACCTCTTGAACCATAGCATGAACCAGCACTTTGCAGTCCTCAGAATTTTGTTGAATAGTTAGAGCAGCAAAGTCATGATTGGACCAGGTTTTGTTTAAGTTACACATATGGTGAGAAATATTATTCTTGCTCCCGATGGGTACATATTTTAATTGGTTCAACATGTCACATCCTCTCTGTTCATATGGATGTAACAGATGTGATTGAATGAACATAAGTTATGTACATGTTTATTGTTCTAAGTGTGGTTTATTCTTGCTACATAATTGATGCATTCTTCTAGTGTTCCTTTAATTTTGCTTTTTAATTCCTGTAATTCCAATTCATAGTTTTCAATAAAATGGTCATAATGAGTTTCAAATATTAAAGCAAGTATTCCTCTCCCAAAACAAAATCAAAAGCATCTTAATATGTTTGAGAAGCATATGTAAATTTATTTTCCATAGCACTGCAGTGTACTTCATAAACTTTAATAAGGCTATGCTGTAGATTACATTTTCCTCTTAAAAACATTTATTAATCTGTAGCTCATGCCTTTGGCGCAATGCCTTTGGCACAATGCCTTTTTTCCATTGCCAGGCCAATAAAGTATTATGCTGATTCCAAATAGTACGACATGGATCTGACCAGAAAAAACAAAATGCTGTACTGAAGCCTGCGCCAGCTAAAACCACTCAGGTTTCCAGCACCAAGTACAACAGATTGCCCTTTCATTTTGCTTTGTAACTTCAAATGCAGTGTGCTTGGCACAAAAATGTTTGTCTGGAAATCTGTCTTGGCAAGAGGCCACAGCATAAAAATTGTGCAGACCTCATGAAAATCCACAACCCTTGCCAGGAAAGTTGATCTCTGGGTTTTGCATGGACTGTTGGAGTTTTTGAGTGCAATGTGCATTGGCAGTTCTCCTTGAAGCAGAAGTCTCTGTTACAAATAAATTTTAAAAGTAGGAGTTTAACTTTGAGCAAACTCTGAATGTTAATATCTGAGGTTTATTTGTGGACCAAAGCTGTTTATGAACAAAAGGGTTTAGCACTGTATAGAGTTGAAATGAACTAAGGTCATAAAATGAATATATTGTTTCAGTAGGTAGAGAGCACTCAATGTGATCATGAGGCGAAATCAGTGATTGAATCCATCATTCACGCAGCTTGAACTCAGCTTGTCAAGCTCATACAGACATGCCGTAACTTAGCCACTACTATAAAATCTTTGCTTCAGTTTCATCTTGTGTTCTTCAGGTCTTTTGTCAAACACAGTGCTTTTTGTTCGGTTACTTTCCCTTTCTCTCCTCCCAACCATATCACTTTAGATGCACCAAAACTATCTCTGAATGATTCCATCATCTGATTATTCTGTCCCATAAAAGTGCCCTACAATTAAGCAGTAAGGCGTACAGCAAAGCATGTTGAAGCACACAGAAAACTCTTACTTGTGCTGCCCATAAGTAGATCAACAGAACGAAGACCATCATCCTCGACCTCGAGGGATAGCCACGACGACTTGTGCTTTTCCTTGCTGCCACATGATATCTTTGCCTCATCTTTATGGTCATGTGATTTGATATATGCTGTTGTTATATTCACACTTGAAGAAGTCAGTAGACAAGAGAAAGAGTTTTACATTTAAAGGGGTATTAGCATCTTGTAAAGTGCTTCTTGTAATCACTTCCTAAATTTTTGGTTTGCCCATTGTTAAAAGTGTTTGTAATGATGTTTGTAAAATGGGTTACTTTTTTCGACTACAAATGGAAGGAGGGGAAGATGTGCTTGATTTTCCCCTTTCTTTTCTGTTTGGAACAGAAGCTGCTGAAGAAAGTGCAGCATATAGCCCTACCCATCAGAGTATATTTATCTGGAGTGCTGCCACAAGAAAGCAGCATCCATCATCAAAGACCCTAACCATTCAGGCCATGCCTTCTTCATCTACTATCATTGGGCAGGAAATACAGAAGCCTCAAATTCCACACTACCAGGTTTAGAAACAGGTATTACCGTACAACCATTAGCCTCCTGCACTGGAGTGGATAACGTCATTCACCACTAGTCTGACTATTCTACAGCCTGCAGACTTAGTATCAACTCGTTCTTAGTATTATTTTTCTCTATGCAATTTGTCTTCTTCTGTACAATGGTGTTTGTTAGTCTTTGCTTGTGTATAGTTTTTCATAAGATTCTGTTGTATTTTTTCATGTAAGCACCTGCATAAAATGAATCTCAAGGTAGTATATGGTAACATATACATACTTTGTTTGAATATGGTAACATATATGGTAACAGTATGTTAGAAATGGTGAAATGGCTGTAAGCATATTCTTATGCCATGATGTGACAAGGGGAATTTTATTGTTGGCCATGGAAGAGGGGAATAAGCTGAGAGCATCAAAATGGAAAGAACTAGTTGAGGGTGCTGTCAGTTGGAGTGGAGGGGAACCTGTGGTTGATGAGAAGTAAAGGACATTAGAAGAATTAACCATGAAAGATAACATTGTCCGAAAATTAGAACGTGCCCTGAATTCCAAATTCCACAGTTGATAGCAAAGATTTAATTTGGGAAAATGTCGCTAATTAATCATTTTCATGGCAAAACTGAGTACTGAAACAACCAGACCACTTGGCAGAGCATCTCTATTCATTCTCCAAGGATTATCCTGATCCTCCTGCTGTTTCTCATTTTTCATTTCCATCCCAAATCCATTCTGACTCCTCTGGTTTTGGTTTCCTATGCTGTGCGACTAAGCTTGAGGAACTGTACTTCCTCTTCATCTCAGTTTTTCAGCCCTTGGATCTCAATATTAAGTTCATAATTTTATATAACCAGCCTTTCTTGTTTAGACATAGGACATAGGAGCAGAATTAGGCCATTTAGCCTATTGAGTTAGCTACACTGGTGATTTATTTTCTCTCAAATCCCTATTCTCTTCTTTTCACCCCATAACCTTTGACAACCTTACTAATTAAGTACCTATCAACCTCCTCCTTAAATATACCCAATGACTTGACTTTTACAGTCATCCGTGGCAATGAATTCCACAGATTCGCTAACTTCTGTCAAAAGAAATTTCTTTTCCTCTCTGTTCTAAAGGAACTTACTTGTATTCTGAGGCTGTGCCCTCTGGTCCTAGTTTCTCCCACTATTGGTAGAAGGAATAAACCCATAGGCTATTTTCTAAGCAGGGAGATGGGAGAAAATTCAAAAATCAGAGATGCAAATAGACAGGAGTCCTCGTGTAGAATTCCCTAAAGGTTAACTTGCAGGTCAAGTCAGTGGTAAGGAAGGTATTTGCAATGTCAACATTAATTTCGAAAGGAAGGATGTAATGCTAAGGCTTTATAAGACATTGGTTGGAATTGCACTTAGTTATTGTGGGCAGTTTTGAGTCCCTTATCTGAAAATAGATGTGCTGGCATTGGAGAGAGTACAGAGGAGGTTCATGAGATTGATTCCAGGAATGAAAGGGTTAATGTATGAGGAGAATGTGACAGCTCAGGGCCTGTACTTGCAGGTGTTTAGAAGAATGAGGGAGGGATCTCACTGAAATCTATTCAATATTGAAAGGCCCAGATAGATGGACATGGAGAAGATGTTTCCTATAGCGGGAGTGTCTAGGACCGGAGGGCACAGCCTCAGAATAGAGGGACGTCCATTTAGAACAGAGATGAGCAGGAAGTTCTTCAGCCAGAGGGTGGTGAATCTGTGGAATTCATTGCCATAGACGGCTGTGGGGGCCAGGTCATTGAGTATATTTAAATCATAGGTTTTTGATTTGTCAAGGCATCAAAGGTTGTGGGGAGAAGACAGGAAAATGGGTTTGGAGGGATAATAATCAGCCATGATGGAATAGCAGAACAGACTCGATGGGCAGAATGGCCTAATTCTGCTCTATGTCTTATGGTCCTATTGTTTTACTGCAGTCATCCTCTGCACATACACCCTATTTAGACCTTTTATGTCAGATCTGATCAGTTCTGGTGTGAGATGATCTGCCTGTAACATTAACCTAGTTTTTTTTCTCTACAGGTGCTGAATATTTCCTACATTTTCTTATATTTTCAGATTTCCATCAAATGCTGTGTTCTGCATCTCATATTTGGCTTTTTCTCCTTTCTACTACTCACATTCATCTTCCTGTATTTACAACCCTTAAGCGTTAATCTGCCTGTCTTAGATGACATTAAAAGTAATCATATCACCTGAATATACTCAGTCTCGTCTCCACGCCCCCCCCGCCACCATTGTAACTTTAAGCACATTTATTTTTTCACTATTCTTTTGAAGGGCTAATAATGTGAAATGTTAACTTTGTTCCTCTCTCTGTTGCGTCATTGCGCTCTATTGCACTCTCTCAGAGCGTCATAGGAAGTCATTCCTGCCTGTGGCCATCAAACTTTACAACTCCTCCCTTGGAGGGTCAGACACCCTGAGCCAATAGGCTGGTCCTGGACTTATTTCCTGGCATAATTTACATATTACTATTTAATTATTTATGGTGCAACTGTAGCAAAAACCAATTTCCCCCGGGATCAATAAAGTATGACTATGACTTTTGATGCTGCCTTTGTTCTAATTATAATTAAGTAAAAGAACTGAGTTTATTTCACGACTTCTATTTAATCCTACTTGTTTTTATGTATTTAGGAATCTGAGATTGATACTGAGTATCAAGGATCACCCGAACGAGGGATAGAGTTAGAAGGCTTTGCTGAGTCCATCTCTGCTTTTAACAAGGGTCCATCGTTTCCTCCCTTTGTTCCTGCCGTTCAGCCAACTGTTGACATTGTTGGAGTAATAGAACGCAACATGTCCTTAGAAGATCAGTTGATCGAGAGGTAGTTAATATGCTTAAGATACTGAAATGTGAATTGTATATATTGATAATCTTAACTAAATTAGGGGATGCTGTGTAGAAAAGAATCTTAAATTGAAGTTCCATTTTATATTAACACATTGCTTGCTAACCCTTATTGGTGCACATTGTAATATCCAAACATATTCACTGACTCACTCACATGCTTCCATTGCTCAGTCCAATATATGTCAACTGCTTTCCTCCCACCACCCTCCCCATTCCTGAATCAAAGCTTGCTCCGTACCTTCCTCTACTCTCTGATCTTCTTCTGCCCTGCTACAGGGAGAGGTCCCTCTTCCTCTCATGCACTGCCTTCCTTCAGCTGAAATCCACCCACATTCCGAGCCATCATCTGTCCTATTGTCCTTTGTTCCCAACTGCATCTTGAAAACATTCCCAACCCATTTTGGTTGTAGCCAACTTGTGGCCCAGAGCTTCCAATCCCAGCCAAACCTGCTTGCCTGCTGCATAGCTGGCTGGGTACTCCTTGATGCTCCAGCTGTACACTTGATACCATTCCTGGCCACACTATGACTGCATTCTTGCCCATAGTCCTTCTGCATACTTCCCTCTGGACAGAGTCGCAATTCAACTTGTGATTCATGGCTCGAGCTACACAATTGTATCACAATCTTGGACATGCTTCAGCCCACAGCTCCCAGTTCCAACCACTCTCTAGCCACTGGTTCCATTTTCCATACCTGGCCCCAATCCTGACAATGCTCTTTCTCCGTACCTCATATGCATGTTGCCTCAGAAAAGCAGTAATCGTAATCAAAGACCCCACCCACTTTCTCTTTATCCTCTCTCCCATCAGACAGAAGATACAAAAGCCTGAAAGCACGTACCATCAGTCTCAGGAACAGGTTCTGCCCCGTTGCTATCAGACTTATGAACTCTTGTGCTATAAAATGGACTTTTCAGAGTCTACCTCATTATGATTTGCACTTTATCATTTGTCTGCACTGCACTTTTCAGCAGCTTTTACACTTTATTCTGCATTGTTATTGTTTTACCTTATTCTAGCTTAATGCATTCTGTAATGGTTTGATCTGTATGAACAGTATGCAAGACAAGCTTTTCACTGATTCTTGGTACAGCTGACAATAATAATCCAATACTAATATGTGGATCCATTTCCAAGGCATTCGGTCCACACATGAGCTCCTCTTCTCTGTTTGTATATCTGACTCCTTTCCTGGCATCTGATCACCTGCCCACAGACTGCAGGGGAGCAGCAGTGAATGGCGATGGCTGTCAATGCCTATGCAGCTTAAAATGAATAACACTGATACATGCTTGGACACTGGGATGTTATGTCGTAACCGTACAAAACATTGGTGAGGCCACACCTGGAATATTGCATGTGGTTCTGGTTGCCATAATAAAGAAAGGATGTGATTGAAGTAAAGTGAGTGCAGAAAAGTTTCACAAGGATGTTGCTAGAAGTGGAGGGTCTCAATTATAATGAGAGACTGGATATGCTGAGACCATTGTTCCTGGAAGAAAGCAGATGGAAGAATGATCTTGTAAAGGTTTAAAAAATCATGAGGGGTATAGGTAGTGAAACATTCATTTTGTTTTACCTTGGAGAAGAGAATCTAAAGCTAGAGATAATAGGTTTAAGGTGAGAGAGGAAAGAGGGGACCTGAGAGGCTGATTCATCACAGTGAACCTGATGGTACCCAGGGTACTTAAGGAGGTGGCTTTAGAAATCGTGGACGCATTAGTAATCATTTTCCAATGTTCTATAGATTCAGGATCAGTTCCTGTGGATTGGAGGGTGGCTAATGTTGTCCCTCTCTTCAAGAAGGGAGGAAGAGAGAAAACAGGGAATTATAGACCTGTTAGCCTGACATCGATGGTGGGAAAGATGCTGGAGTCAATTATAAAAGATGAAATTACGACACATCTGGATAGCAGTAACAGGATCGGTCTGAGTCAGCAAGGGTTTACGAAGGGGAAGTCGTGCTTGACTAATCTTCTGGAATTTTTTGAGGACGTAACTATGAAAATGGACAAGGGAGAGCCAGTGGATGTAGTGTACCTGGATTTTCAGAAAGCCTTTGATAAAGTCCCACATAGGAGATTAGTGGGCAAAATTAGGACACATGGTATTGAGGACAGAGTACTGACATGGATTGAAAATTGGCTGGCTGACAAAAAACAAAGAGTAGCGATTAACGGGTCCCTTTCGGAATGGCAGGCGGTGACCAGTGGGGTACCGCAGGGTTCAGTGCTGGGACCGCAGCTGTTTACAATATATATTAATGATTTAGATGAGGGAATTAAAGGTAACATTAGCAAATTTGCCGATGACACAAAGCTGGGTGGCAGTGTGAAACGTGAGGAGGATGTTATGAGAATGCAGGGTGACTTGGACAGGCTGGGTGAGTGGGCAGGTGCATGGCTGATGCAGTTTAATGTGGATAAATGTGAGGTTATCCACTTTGGTGGTAAGAACAGGAAGGCAGATTGTTATCTAAATGGAGTCAAGTTAGGAAAAGGGGAAGTACAACGAGATCTAGGTGTTCTTGTACATCAGTCACTGAAAGCAAGCATGCAAGTACAGCAGGCAGTGAAGAAAGCTAATGGCATGCTGGCCTTCATAACAAGGGGAATTGAGCATAAGAGCAAAGAGGTCCTTCTGCAGCTGTACAGGGCCCTGGTGAGACCACACCTGGAGGTCTGTGTGCAGTCTTGGTCTCCAAATTTGAGGAATGACATTCTTGCTATTGAGGGAGTGCAGCGTAGGTTCACAAGGTTAATTCCCGGGATGGCGGGACTGTCATATGTCGAAAGATTGGAGCGACTGGGCTTGTATACTCTGGAATTTAGAAGGCTGAGAGGGGATCTTATTGAAACATATAATATTATTAAGGGACTGGACACGCTGGAGGCAGGAAGCATGTTCCCACTGATGGGTGAGTCCAGAACCAGAGGCCACAGTTTAAGAATAAGGGGTAGGCCATTTAGAACGGAGTTGAGGAAAAACTTTTTCACCCAGAGAGTAGTGGATATATGGAATGCTCTGCCCCAGAAGGCTGTGGAGGCCAAGTTTCTGGATGCTTTCAAGAAAGAGATGGATAGAGCTCTTAAAGATAGCGGAATCAAAGGTTATGGGGATAAGGCAGGAACTGGATACTGATTGTGGATGATCAGCCATGATCACAGTGAATGGCGGTGCTGGCTCAAAGGGCCGAATGGTCTACTCCTGCATCTATTGTCTATTGTCTATTATCTATTGTCTATTGAATATATGGAACGAGCTTCCAGGGGAAATAGTAGAGGTGAGACCAATTACAATGTTTAAAAAACATTTGGATGTGTGTATCGATAGGAAAGCATTCGGATATGGCCAAATGCAGGCAAATGGGACTAACTCAAGTAGGCAGTGTTTGCAAAAAAGAGTTGAACCAAAAGGCCTATTTCCATGCTGTATAACTTTATGACCCTCTCTATGCACGTTGTAATACCTGCCTACACAATTATGCATTTTAATGTCATCAAATGTTGAAATTTTTATTCCATTAGAGTTGAACAAGAAGTCATGTCACGGCTTATGAGTAAGATGTGTCCTATACAACCTAAGTCACAAGTTATTCAGTCTGAAAGTGAGGAGAGTATGCTGTCAGACTCAGATATTGGTAAGTCTCACCTTACCATCAGTTTAAAATACTGTGTTAAATCATATTTACTCATACTTAATTAATGGTTTCTTCATTCCATTATCTATTACGGTGCTCATATTAGGATTTTGTAATTTATCTCTTATTCTCCATCTCTTTATTTTTCTCTGTTTGCTTTGCTGTTTCCATACAACAAATGGCTTTCCTTGTCTGGATGATGGACTTTAGTAGTGTATCTTTGAAGAACTGCCTCTGGCGAGTAAAAGGACCAGCTTCTGACCTTACATTTCCCCAGTGAAAATTCTTTGCTTTCCATTTTGTGACCAGTGGTGAGAATATGGGTAAATTTGCTAAATACACCATGTGGAAGTCGCAAGTTCAAATTCACATTTTCTGCAACACAATTAGTCATATGCTGATACATATCCTGACAGCCTTGCACAGCGTTCATTGTTAAGTGTTATCAATTAATCCAAATGCTCTGAACATGATTTTGGACTTATTGGTAGCTTTTTGGATCAATATTTCTGGAAAAGAATCTTCCCTTGATAAATGTGACATATCCTCATGATGCTTCTGTGGTTTTATGAGAGCCGATATTTTGTTTTCCTTCCCCAAATGTTTAAACCGTCACCATTAACAAAAAAGGCACTTTCATGAAAAAAGAATTGTTATGTGTAAACTAGGCATTTTTCATTTCTCTTGGAGCTGAGTAATTAATATGTAATTTTGTCTGCCTGATGTCTAATGGCCATTAAAGCTTTTCTGAGCAGATTTGGCATGTCAACAAATACACTCAAAAACTTCTATAGTTGTACTGGGGAGAGCATTCTGACAGGCTGCATCACTGTCTGGTATGGGGGGTCTACTGCACCGGAAGCTGCAGAGAGTTGTAAATGTAGTCAGCTCCATCTTAGGCACTAACTTACAAAGTATCCAGGATATCTTAGGGGAACAGTGTCTCAGAAAGGCAGTGTCCGTTATTAAGGACCTCCAGCACCCAGGGCATGCCCTTTTAGACCATAAGACCATAAGACCATAAGACAAAGGAGCAGAAGTTGGCCATTCGGCCCATCGAGTCTGCTCCGCCATTTTATCATGAGCTGATCCATTCTCCCATTTAGTCCCACTCCCCCGCCTTCTCACCATAACCTTTTCTCACGGTTACCATCAGGTAGGAGGTACAGAAGCCTGAAGGCACATACTCAGCGATTCAGGAACAGATTCTTCCCCTCTGCCATTGATTCCTAAATGGACATTGAAGCTTTGGACACCACCTCACTTTTTTTAATATACAGTATTTCTGTTTTCGCACTTTTTAAAAATCTAATTAATATACGTAATTGATTTACTTGTTTATTTATTGTTTTATTCATTTTTTTCTCTCTGCTAGATTATGTATTGCATTGAACTGCTGCTGTTAAGTTAACTAATTTCATGTCATATGCTGGTGATAATAAACCTGATTCTGATTCCATTTGTAAAAGCAGAAAATATAATTTTCTGTAGTGTTCTGTACAAGTATTCTGTTCTGAGAAAAGTTTCCAGAGCTAAGATGATGAGTGTTACTATTTGCTTCCACAGTAGTAAAGGCTGCTGGTGGAGGAGGCTTGCAGCTGTTTGTTGATGCAGGTGTTCCTGTAGACTCTCAAATGGTTCGACAGATTGTAGATGAAGCACTTGCTGAAACTATTGCTGTAATACTGGGACAGCACCAGAGTGAAAGAAAAGTACCGATACAGGAACTTACTCAACGAAGAGCACCTTCACCGGTAAGAAGTTCTATTGTTGCACAAAACATTGAAAATCTGAAGACATTAATCTCAATAGAGTGTATAAGAATGCAATCTGATATTGGGCCTGAAATCTGATCAAACATAAGCGGCTTAGTATGGAACTGGGGAGTGATATGATCGTGTCTTTTAGTTTCTTAGCTTGCATTGCGGTATGTGATGCACGTACATTTACACTTATTATTGCTGGAACTAAGCTGCAGCATCAGCAGTTGCATGTTTATTACTAAATCATGCCTAAAATTATGCTGGTGTTTCAAAACAATTATCTACTCCCCCAAGCTATCTGGCTAGATTGATATAAAAAGTGAACATAATTCACATTAAAATCAATGCAGGACTTTGTATTCATGTTATATGTTATATATCAATGAAAATACACCACTGAGCATTTTCTAATGCTTATTCCACTAGAAATACGTTTCAAGCTATCTAGATTAATTTGCCTAGAATCCTTTAAAGAAGAATGCATTAACCATTCTTATTAGAAAAATTCCTCAGGATAAAAATTCTACTCTACACTGTGTTTCTGAATCTTTCTATAATGGTCTCGGGGAGAAAAAGAGTTTAAGTATACCTACAAACATAAATAATTAGGAAGTATTAGAACAGATGGCCCCTTGAGCCAATTCTGCCATTCAATAAGATCATAGCTGATTCAATTTTAACTTCAAACCTGCATTTTCAACTGCCCTCAGTAATCTTTCAGTACCTTCCTGATCAAAGATCTATTTATCTCTGCCTTAAAAGTATTCAGAGTATTAGAAGTATTCTAATTCCACTGACATTTGAAGAAGATTTTTAAAGTCTCATGACCCTGAGAAAGAAAAATATATCATCTGATCTCTGTCTTAAATGGGTGACCACTTATTTTTTTAAACAGTGACCTCTTTATTTTTGTAATACAGCCACAACAGCTATTTCCACACTTAGCATCTGCTGTCATTCCAATCTCAGCACACTCCCTATGTGTACTAAAATTGACATGGGTCATTTGTAGAATTCAACTTAACCATATTATTGGAAGAAAATACTGCCATTCTTTGGGGCACTTTTTTAGCCCTTCTACACATGTTCACATCAGTAATATATTTTGGTGAATTGAATTAAAGCTTCCATCACGAGTTTATATTAACAGTCATCAGATTGTGCTGCATTTTGATACTTGGGGTTGAAGGACTGTTCTTATAAATCACAGTGTATCTTCTTTTGCCTCTTTCCAGTCATCAGATTTTGAGATTTGGTGGGGATTATTTTTATATACACCTTATATGTGATTAGTGGAACTAGTCTCAGAATTGTATTATATTAAAGAATCTTTCTGTAAGGAAGCTAATTGACCTTCATATGGCACTTCTCTGACAATCTAGCTTTGATAAAACACACGGCAGAGTGGAATTGTGAACTTATCATTCAAAACTACACACAAGATAACATAAAATTTAATTAATTCAGAATATATTCACATTGTTTACTGGTGACATGTTAAAATTGCACAGACCATTGGATAGAATGTATTACGTAAATTTTGGAGTCAATTAAGATTTAGACAGGCAAATATTTAGTAGGACTCACTTTATATATCAATGGAATAATTAATTAAGAGTATTTTTTTACTACCATTCTGATATTTTTTCAAATAATATAAATCTGTGGTGTATAAAAAGAGAGAAAACTAGACTCTTACCAGGTTTTTTACTTCAAGTAAAGTGCAGGCAAATGCTTTTCTAACTAACTGCAAACAAAATCTGTTCATTTCTAATTACTTCAGGCACATTTCCTTTCTTAGAATAGCAAATTGATGATAGAAAGCAGATGATTGGCCATAATAAACCTGAAATATTTTAGTCTTTTCCTTTATCAATTGATATCTTGGCCACGAGTGATGGAAAAATAAAGGTTTTAAAGTGCAAAATACAGAGTAGCATAAATATAATGTTCATATTTTGTGTTCAGCTTATTTTTGATTAAACTATGGGTATTTTGATTAAACTATGGGTAACTATGGGTAAAGCGGCCAGTGCGTGAGTGGGCCAGTGAAGGAGTGGAGCTTTGGGGCTTTGACTCGAGAGGCTTTGACGAGAAGAGGCGGAGGACAAGCTAGCTCGCAGTTAGTTTTTACAATGTCTCCTGAGACGGTGATGTGGCTCTCATGTGAGATGTGGCAGTTTTGGGGGAGCTCCCCTCTCCCGCAGAGTCACATCTGCCAGAAGTGCATACGGCTGGGTGATCGGGAAGACCTTGTAAGGAATCTGGAGCAGCAGCTGGATGACCTTCGACTCATAAGGGAGAATGAGGCAGTCATAGATGAGAGCTACAGGGAGGTAGTCACACCTAGGCTGTCGGAAGCAGGTCATTGGGTGACATTCAGAGGGGGGAAAGCGAAGGTGAGCAGACAAGCAGTGCAGAGCACCGCTGTAGCCATTCCCCTGAATAATAAGTTTACCGTCTTGGATACTGTTGGCGGGGATGACTGACCAGGTGTGAGCCACGGTGGCAGGGCCTCCAGCACTGAGTCCGACCCTGTGGTGCAGAAGGGTGGGACAGAGAAGAGGAGAGCTGTCGTCATTGGAGACTCTATAGTCAGGGGAGCAGACAGGAGATTTTGTGGATGTGAGAAGGACACCCACATGGTTTGTTGCCTCCCGGGTGCCAGGGTCCGGGATGTCTCTGACTGGGTGCATGACATCCTGGTACGAGAGGGAAAGCAACCAGAAGTCGTGATACATGTTGGGACCAACGACATAGGCAGGAAGAGGGATGAGGTCCTGAAGTGTGAGTTTCGGGAACTAGGCAGAAGGCTGAAGAACAGGAACTCAAGGGTGGCATTCTCAGGATTGCTGCCAGTGCTACGTGATAGTGATGCTAAGAATTGGAGGAGATGGCAGTTGAATGCGTGGCTGAGGAGTTGGTGCAGGGAGCAGGATTTTAGATTTTTAGATCATTGGGATCTCTTCTGGGGAAGATGGGACCTGTACAGATTGGATGGGTTGCACCTGAACTCAAGGGGGAGCAATATCCTTGCAGGTAGGTTTGCTAGCATGGTTCGGGAGGGTTTAAACTAATTTGTAAGGGGGATGGAACCCAGAGTGATAGAGCAGTGAAAGAAGTGCATGGAGTAAAGCCAGATCTAACATACAGAGAGGCTTTGAGGAAAGAGAAGCAGAATAAACGGTGTAAAGACAGTAAGGTAGAAGGGCTGAAATGTGTGTCCCTCAAGGCAGGAAGCATCAGGAACAAAGGTGATGAACGGAGAGCTTGGATACATACATGGAATTATGATGTAGTGGCCATTACAGTGACTTGGCTGGCACCAGGGCAGGAATGGATTCTCAATATTCCTGGATTTCAGTGCTTTAAAAGGGATAGAGAGGGCGGAAAAAGGGGAGGAGGGGTGGCATTACTGGTCAGGGATACTATTACAGCTACAGAAAGGGTGGGTAATGTAGCAGGATCCTCTTTTGAGTCAATATGGGTGGAAGTCAGGAACAGGAAGAGAGCAGTTACTCTACTGGGGGTATTCTATAGGCCCGCGGTAGCAGCAGAGATACAGAGGAGCAGATTGGGAGGCAGATTTTGGAAAGGTGCAAAAATAACAGGGTTGTTATCATGGGTGACTTTAACTTCCCTAATATTGATTGGCACCTGATTAGTTCCAAGGGTTTAGATGGGGCAGAGTTTATTAAGTGTGTCCAGGACCGATTCCTGTCACAGTATGTGGACAGACCGACCAGGGGGAATGCCATACTAGATCTAGTACTAGGTAATGAACTGGGTCAGGACACAGATCTCTCAGTGGGTGAGCAGCTGGGGGACAGTGACCACTGCTCCCTGGCCTTTAGCATTATCATGGAAAAGGACAGAATCAGAGAGGACAGGAAAATGTTTAATTGGGGAAAGGAAAATTATGAGGCTATAAGGCTAGAACTTTCGGGTGTGAATTGGGTTGATGTTTTTGCAGGGAAATGTACTATGGACATATGGTTGATGTTTAGAGATCTCTTGCAGGATGTTAGGGATAAATTTGTCCCGGTGAGCAAGATAAAGAATGGTAGGATGAAGGAACCATGGGTGACAAGTGAGGTGGAAAATCTAGTCAGGTGGAAGAAGGCAGCATACATGAGGATTAGGAAGCAAGGATCAGATGGGTCTATTGAGGAATATAGGGAAGCAAGAAAGGAGCTTAAGGGGCTGAGAAGAGCAAGAAGCGGGCATGAGAAGGCCTTGGCGAATAGGGTAAAGGAAAACCCCAAGGCATTCTTCAATTATGTGAAGAAAAAAAGGATGACAGGAGTGAAGGTAGGACCGATTAGAGAATACTAATGAATACTTCTCTTCGGTATTCACCAATGAGAGGGAACTTGATGATGGTGAGGACAATATGGGTGAGGTTGATGTTCTGGAGCATGTTGATATTAAGGGAGAGGAGGTGTTGGAGTTGTTAAAATACATTAGGACAGTTAAGTCCCTGGGGCCTGACGGAATATTTCCCAGGCTGCTCCACGAGATGAGAGAAGAGATTGCTGAGCTTCTGGCTAGGATCTTTATGTCCTCATTGTCCACGGGAATGGTACCGGAGGATTGGAGGGAGGCGAATGTTGTCCCCTTGTTCAAAAAAAGGTAGTAGGGATAGTCCGGGTAATTATAGACCAGTAAGCCTTACGTCTGTGGTGGGAAAGCTGTTGGAAAAGATTCTTAGAGATAGGATCTATAGGCATTTAGAGAATCATGGTCTGATCAGGGACAGTCAGCATGGCTTTGTGAAGGGCAGATCGTGTCTAACAAGCCTGATAGAGTTCTTTGAGGAGGTGACCAGGCATATAGATGAGGGTAGTGCAGTGGATGTGATCTATATGGATTTTAGTAAGGCATTTGACAAGGTTCCACATGGTAGGCTTATTCAGAAAGTTAGATCCAGGGAAGTTTGGCCAGGTGGATTCAGAATTGGCTTGCCTGCAGAAGGCAGAGGGTGGTTGTGGAGGGAGTACATTCAGACTGGAGGATTGTGACTAGAGGTGTCCTACAAGGATCTGTTCTGGGACCTCTACTTTTCGTGATTTTTATTAACAACCTGGATGTGGGGGTAGAAGGGTGGGTTGGCAAGTTTGCAGACGACACGAAGGTTGGTGGTGTTTTAGACAGTGTAGAGGATTGTCAGAGATTGCAGAGAGACATTGATAGGATGCAGAAGTGGGCTGAGAAGTGGCAGATGGCGTTCAACCCAGAGAAGTGTGAGGTGGTATACTTTGGAAGGACAAACTCCAAGGTAGAGTACAAAGTACATGGCAGGATACTTGCTAGTGTGGAGGAGCAGAGGGATCTTGGGGTACATGTCCACAGATCTCTGAAAGTTGCCTCACAGGTAGATAGGGTAGTTAAGAAAGCTTATGGGGTGTTAGCTTTCATAAGTCGAGGGATAGAGTTTAAGAGTCGCGATGTAATGATACAGCTCTATAAAACTCTGGTTAGGCCACACTTGGAGTACTGTGTCCAGTTCTGGTCACCTCACTATAGGAAGGATGTGGAAGCATTGGAAAGGGTACAGAGGAGATTTACCAGGATGCTGCCCGGTTTAGAGAGTATGCATTATGATCAGAGATTAAGGGAGCTAGGGCTTTACTCTTTGGAGAGAAGGAGGATGAGAGGAGACATGATAGAGGTGTACAAGATAATAAGAGGAATAGATAGAGTGGATAGCCAGCGCCTCTTCCCCAGGGCACCACTGCTCAATACAAGAGGACATGGCTTTAAGGTAAGGGGTGGGAAGTTCAATGGGTATATTAGAGAAAGGTTTTTTACTCAGAGAGTGGTTGGTGCGTGGAATGCACTGCCTGAGTCAGTGGTGGAGGCAGATACACTAGTGAAGTTTAAGAGACTACTAGACAGGTATATGGAGGAATTTAAGTTGGGGGCTTATATGGGAGGCAGGGTTTGAGGGTCGGCACAACATTGTGGGCCGAAGGGCCTGTACTGTGCTGTACTATTCTATGTTCTATGTTGTATTGTGTTTGAATGCTTAACGTTCAGGGCAATAAATTTGACATGATCCAATTTATAAATCTGGTGTAACTTTTTTTTTCCTTTGTAAATCAAAGATGTATTTATTTTTCTTTTTTTGCATAAACTCTTTGTTCTTTGTGAAATGATTTTAAATGATAGATAAAGCATCACAAAATATTTCAGAAGACCTCTGCTTGTTTGTCAATGGATAACCAAGTCCCCTGGTCTTATTCTAAGTCACGCAATCCTCTTCTTTGGTATGTGCAAGGTTATTTCATCTCATTCAGGGACTTCTGTCCCAGACTGGACTGGACTGAGCATCAGCGAGTACAGTAGTGCCTAGGACCTGGCTTAGATATACTGAGGGGGCAAGGTTGGGGAGAGTATTGCTGAATCCATGAGCCTTTTTTTTTACTTAATCATTTGTAAAATAAAATTATTCGAAGTGTTGAAAATAATCTAAAAAAATGAAATAAAAAACAGTGTTAATTGAAAGGATGTTAAATCCTTTATGATCAAAAAAGTATTGAAATAAAATAAAGGGGGGAAAAAGCATTTAGCTTCCCTACTGAAATGAAAAGTGTCTCAAATTCAACATTCTTAGCTGGAAATCTTGCCTCTGCCATTAGAAATCCTTCATTAGAACAAAGTGCCATATCCAGTGGTAACTCAATAAATCCTATCCTTAAGTTGGTCCATACAAGCACTTCAGACCTGTTGGCCCAATATTTTCTCAACAGTTCTCATTTACTGGATTTATGATAGATTTACTGTCAAATCTTTTACGTCTTTTCTTTGCTACTGTGCTTCCACATGGTCATATTGTTGAGTTCCAAGAAAGAAGATTGATAAACTTATCAAAGAATTAAATTTCAAAAGTCCTGTTACAATTACTCAGAATGAGTTGTCAATATCTTAAAAATGGTTTCCCCAAACATTACCACTCTAAATTCAACTTATCTCTGAACTCAAATCCAAACACTTAAAGAAGTTAAAATCATCACCAAATGTTGATCTGTGTGTCTGGTTCATTAGAACTTTACTATTCTTACAGACAATGCTGATTCCAACACCAGATCCAACCCCCAGACAAACCCCATCACCTCCAGCAAGAGATGATACCCGTATTCAAACCCCAGACATCACACCCCAAGATTCTGTTGAGAATGAATCAGGATCAGAGCCAGAATTGGAGCCTTTAATGAAATCAGCACTGAGTGAGTATGCTGCATGTTTTCCATTAGGTGCAAGTGAGTTTTTTTGGACATTTAAAATTCTCAAGCACATTATATTATATTTGAACAATTATTGTAATAATTATTGCATAATAATTCCTTCTTATTATCAGTCTATTTTTTGTGTATTCATGTCTGCTTGATCCAAGTTTAACTAGATGTGACTGAGTGTATGTTTAGTTTAGGTTGGTCAGGTCTATATTCTAATGATGCCTTTAATTTGGGAGAGGTGCTATTGGTCTGGGTCAGTGTTTTATCCAGGTCAGCCTGATAAACTTCCGTGAAGTTGATAGTTTCGGATGGATTTATTCGATATCTTGTTACCAAACAGATTACTACTATGTTCAAGGTTGTTGTGTTTATAATAATAAAGTTGAGCGTGGGAAATATTACTGCTGGGACTCACATCAGGTTCATATTGGAGTTGTGTTTTAATCTAATAATTTTCCATTCCCCATCAATATGTAAGTATAATTTTCCACGTGACAAAAAGAAGTTTTGGTTTTGTAGAATAGTGAAGTGCTATGTCGCAGCGGCCTTTCCGGATCCAATAAATGGTGCATATATGTGTCTTAAGCATATTTCTTGTGTTCGCAAGACCTTGTTAAACATTGGTAATATAAAATACCGCAAGTCCAGTTAATTGGTTCATTGGTGAGTGGGGAGCTGCGTGGCCTAGGTTGTGTAGACCAGGCCCTCATGCTGTGACATCACCTGTTACAGTCATGCAGGGAAAGAGGCGCTAGTGGTGGTGTAGGAGAGAACAGAGGCACAGTGCATGTACTGGAATCAGTGCTGAGTTGGGTACTGGCCTCTCTAGGTTGGCCCCTGCGGGCCAGCTCTCCCACTGGGGATCTTTTCCAGCATTCGTTCCCTGAAAAGCAAGTTGGATTGCCTTCATCTGCGGTTGATCAAGCGCGAGACAAGCTGATTTGCCTTAATCTGCAAATGACCCAATGTGAGATGAAGAACTGCTATGTGATTGTTCTTGCAGAAATGTGGCCCAGGAAAATATCCCAGGCACTATCTTCAGGTCTTGCAACTCAGGGACTTGTGACTGTATTAATATTATTTTTGTGACTATGTGCTATCATAACGATACAGTGTGTACTATGTTCTGTGTGTGGCTGTATGTACTGTGTTTTGCATCTTAGCCCCAGAGGAATGCTGCTTTGTTTAACTGTCTGTGTATGTATGGTTGAATGACAATTGAATTTGAAGTTGAACCTTTAACAAGCAGTGCACAAATAGGAAGTTTGTTTTTTAAGAGGAAAGAATGTACAGGCTCTCAAATTCACTTGGGATCCTCCTGATTTCCCAGTAGAACACCTATGAGACTCCACCGGAACCTACAGCAAAAGAGCACAGATAGCTTGAATAAACTATTATTTCCCCATATCTCCTGCCATATTTGCAGCCTTTTCATTGATGCTGAGAAGTTAGGTCATTAGTCTGTTGAAACATATTAAGTCTAACTGACAATGCACTTAGCTGGAAAATGAGCTTCGATTCATAGTCTGATTATATTTCTCAACATTTATTCAAGTCACGACAACATGAGTTCCATTAATGTAAGTATTCCATCAGGTTCAATGCTCCTGTCTATATTTGATCCAGTTTACCTCCCTATAATTCAAATTATTAAATGGAGGACTATTTCTAGCAAATGTAATCTTAAATAATTTTATTTCCTGTTCCTCTTAGAAGCTTACCAGCCACTCTACTTCTTGCCTATTAATTATCCAGCTGAGAGCTGTAGTGGATTTGAAATGTTGTCATTAGCAATCCGCTAAACTAGTGGTTCCCAAACCTTTTGGGTTACTGCCCCCTTGACTCGCAGACCACATCTTCAGCTTCCCCCTCAACCTTTCCAGTCGTTACATAAAAATTAAAAAGAATTTTGATTTATAATACACAGTGAAAGAAAATAGGAACTGCAATTTTAAAGCAGTGAAAAATAATTGCAAAAATTATTCAAATCTATTTAAAGCTTCAAATAAAATTATTTCTTTATTTCATTAGAGTGAAAATAATTTTTTCACTGTTTTCACTGTGCAATGTTGGAGTGCACATTACTAATCCAACTATTCACTACTTCTTTGCTTTTTCATCTTTCAATGAGATGGATAGGCTCGGTGCAGTGATATCAGCTTCTTAACATCAGACTGAATATCACTCAGAAGGAGTATCAGATTGCCATGTTCGGTAATTTGCAGTTTGTTTCATTGCTTTGAAAAAAGTTGGGCGATTGCACTGAAACCATGATCCACTAAGTGTGATGTTGGAAAGGCAATAAAGAACATCTTGACCTTTTTCCACAGTGCAGGACAGCATTTCTTTCTGCAACCAAAAATCTTGATACGATTATTTGAACTTCAGCTGAGTCATTTTGTAGTGAGCTCAGGTTTTCATCCTTCCTGTTAATATCTCATTACAAGTGTTCAGGAATGGATTTATTACCCAATCTAGAATTTGGATCAAGAGAAGGTCCTGAAATCTCTCAGTGTCTTTATGCATCTCAAATCTCCCAAATGTCTTTATGCAGCTCACCCATTAGGGATGAATGGTTACACACATATGCAGACATATGGCATTAGTGTAGATGGACATCATGGTCAGCGTAGACATGGTGTGTCAAATTACCTGCAATACTTTTCTATGTTATATTTTCAGAATGAAGATCACTTTTTTTTTAGTTTGGATGAGGTGAAATTTCTTCTTTCAGAGAATTATAATTATTTGGAAGTCTATGCTCTAGAAAAACACACTCGGAAAACTGGAGGAACTCAGCAGATTAGGGAACAACTAATCCCTAGGGGCGGGGAAAGAGGCTAGCTAGAAGGTGACAGGTGAAGACAGGTGGCTAGAGAAGTTCCGATAGGAGAGGAGTAACACACACAAAATGCTGGAGGAACTCAACAGGCTAGGCAGCATCCATGGAAAAGAGACTAGTTGATGTTTTGGGCCAAGACCTTTTGGCAAGACTGCCAAAGGTTTTCGGTCCGAAATGTCGACTGTACTCTTTTCCATAGATGCTGCCTGGCCTGCTGAGTTCTTCCAGCATTTTGTGTGTGTTACTTGAATTTCCGGCATCTGCAGATTTTCTTTTGTTTGTGATAGGAGAGGAGAGTGGACAATAGGAGAAAGAGACGGAGGAGGGGACCCAGGGAAAAGTAACAGGCAGGTGAGAAAGATAAAAGATGAGAGTGGGGAATGGAGAGTTTGTTCACTGGAAAAACTGATATTCATGCCATCAGGTTCGAGGGTACCCAGTCCTCCCAGGTGAGGCATCACTTCACCTGCGAATCTGTCGAGGATATCTATTGTGTCTGGTGCTCATGATGCAGTCTCCTCTACATTGGTGACACCCATCGTAGATTGGGGGACCGCTGCAGCAAGCGCATCTGCACCATCTGCCACAAGTGGGACTTTTCGGTGGCCTTACATTTTAATTCCAATTCCCATTCTGATGTGTCGATCCATGGTCTCTTCTTGTGCCAAGAGGAGGCCACCCTCAGGGTGGAGGACAATAGACAATAGGTGCAGGAGTAGGCCATTTGGCCCTTTGAGCCAGCACCGCCATTCACTGTGATCATGGCTGATCATCCACAGTCAGTATCCAGTTTCTGCCTTATCCCCATAACCTTTGATTCTGCTATCTTTAAGAGCTCTATCCATCTCTTTCTTGAAAGCATCCAGAAACTTGGCCTCCACAGCCTTCTGGGGCAGAGCATTCCATATATCCACCACTCTCTGGGTGAAAAAGTTTTTCCTCAACTCTGTTCTAAATGGCCTACCCCTTATTCTTAAACTGTGGCCTCTGGTTCTGGACTCACCCATCAGCGGGAACATGCTTCCTGCCTCCAGCGTGTCCAATCTCTTAATAATCTTATATGTTTCAATAAGATCCCCTCTCAGCCTTCTAAATTCCAGAGTATACAAGCCCAGTCGCTCCAATCTTTCGACATATGACAGTCCCGCGATCCCAGGAATTAACCTTGTGAACCTACGCTGCACTCCCTCAATAGCAAGAATGTCATTCCTCAAATTTGGAGACCAAAACTGCACACGGTACTCCAGGTGTGGTCTCACCTAGGGCCCTGTACAGCTGCAGAAGGACCTCTTTGCTCTTATACTCCATTACCTTTGTTATGAAGGCCAGCATGCCATTAGCTTTCTTCACTGCCTGCTGTACTTGCAGGCTTGCTTTCAGTGACTGATGCACAAGAACACCTAGATCTCGTTGTACTTCCCCTTTTCCTAACTTGACTCCATTTAGATAATAATCTGCCTTCCTGTTCTTACCACCAAAGTGGATAACCTCACATTTATCCACATTAAACTGCAGCTGCCATGCATCTGCCCACTCACCCAGCCTGTCCAAGTCACCCTGCATTCTCATAACATCCTCCTCACGTTTCACACTGCCACCCAGCTTTGTGTCATCGGCAAATTTGCTAATGTTACTTTTAATTCCCTCATCTAAATCATTAATATATATTGTAAACAGCTGTGGTCCCAGCACTGAACCCTGCGGTACCCCACTGGTCACTGCCTGCCATTCCGAAAGGGACCCGTTAATCGCTACTCTTTGTTTTCTGTCAGCCAGCCAATTTTCAATCCATGTCAGTACTCTGTCCTCAATACCATGTGCCCTAATTTTGCCCACTAATCTCCTATGTGGGACTTTATCAAAGGCTTTCTGAAAGTCCAGGTACACTACATCCACTGGCTCTCTCTTGTCCATTTTCATAGTTATATCCTCAAAAAATTCCAGAAGATTAGTCAAGTACGATTTCACCTTCGTAAATCCTTGCTGACTTGGACTGATCCTGTTACTGCTATCCAGATGTGTCGTAATTTCATCTTTTATAATTGACTCCAGCATCTTTCCCACCACCGACGTCAGGCTAACCGGTCTATAATTCCCTGTTTTCTCTCTTCCTCCCTTCTTGAAGAGAGGGACAACATTAGCCACCCTCCAATCCACAGGAACTGATCCTGAATCTATAGAACATTGGAAAATGATTACCAATGCGTCCACGATTTCTAAAGCCACCTCCTTAAGTACCCTGGGATGCAGACCATCAGGTCCCAGGGACTTACCAGCCTTCAGACCCAACAGTCTATCCAACACCATTTCCTGCCTAATATAAATTTCCTTCAGTTCATCCATTACCCTAGGTCCTTTGGCCCGTATTATATCTGGGAGATTGTTTGTGTCTTCCCTAGTGAAGACAGATCCAAAGTACCTGTTCAACTCGTCTGCCATTTCCTTGTTCCCCATAATAAATTCACCCGTTTCTGTCTTCAAGGGCCCAATTTTAGTCTTAACTATTTTTTTCCTTTTCACATACCTAAAGAAGCTTTTGCTATCCTCCTTTATATTCTTGGCTAGTTTACCTTCGTACCTCATTTTTTCTCCGTGTATTGCCTTTTTAGTTACCTTCTGTTGCTCTTTAAAAGTTTTCCAATCCTCTTGCTTCCCACTCGTCTTTGCTATGTTATACTTCTTCTCTTTTATTTTTATACTGTCTATTACTTCCCTTGTCAGCCACGGCCTCCCCTTACTCCCCTTAGGATCTTTCTTCCTCTTTGGAATGAACTGATCCTGCACCTTCCACATTATTCCCAGAAACACTTGCCATTGCTGTTCCACTGTCATCCCTGCTAGGGTATTGTTCCATTGAACTTTGGCCAGCTCCTCCCTCATAGCACCATAGTTCCCTTTGTTCAACTGTAATACTGACACTTCCGAGTTTCCCTTCCCCCTCTCAAATTGTAGATTAAAACTTATCATATTATGGTCACTATCTCCTAATGGCTCCTTTACCTCGAGGTCCCTGATCAAATCCTGTTCATTGCACAACACTAAATTTAGAATTGCGTTCTCTCTGGTAGGCTCCAATACAAGCTGTTCTAAGAATCCATCTCGGAGGGACTCCACAAACTCCCTTTCTTGGGATCCAGTACAAACCTGATTCCTCCAGTCTACCTGCATGTTGAAATCCTCCATAACAACTGTAGCATTACCTTTGCGACATGCCAATTTTAACTCTTGAATCAGCTTACACCCTACATCCAGGCTACTGTTTGGGGGCCTGTAGATAACTCCTATTAGGGTCTTTTTACTCTAATTTCTCAGTTCTATCCATAAGAGGAGCAATACCTTATAATGTGTCTGGGTACCCTCCAACCTGATGGCATGAATATCACCTTCTGATGAACAAATTACCCCCCACTCTATTCCCCACTCTGACCTTTCTCTTCTCCTCACCTGCCTATTACTTCCCCCTGGTTCCCCTCCTCCTTCCATTTCTCCTGTTATCTCCTCTCCTATCAGATTCGATCTTCTCTAGCCTTAGACCTTTCTCCACCCACCTAGCTTTGCCTATCACCTTCCAGCTAGCTTCTTTCTTCTCCCCACATCTTTTTATTCTGCCATCTTCCCCCTTCCTTCTCAGTCTTGAAGAAGGGTCTCGACCCAAAAGTTGTCTTATCTATTCATTTCCACAGATGCTGCCTGATCTGCTCAGTTCCACCAACATTTTGCGTGTGCTACTTTGTATTTCCAGCGTCTGCAGACTTTCTCATGTTTATGTTCTTGAGTGCTGTGGAGACAGAGACGTCGAATATATTCAAGATGGAGTTTGATCAATATTTAAGCAACAAGTCAAGTAGTCTGGGGAGAGTGGGAAAGTGGTGTTGAGATGACCAGGCTTGGGGGTGAATTGACTATTTGTGCTTCTGTTTCTTACATTTCAATGGAAAAAGTCTATACAAATTCATATGTATATTACTCTTAAGAGTTTAAGATGTTAGGGTTTATTCAGGAGTGATGGGATGATATATGCTTTCCACATGTTCCATCAGTGATAAAAAAGAGTTCATAAAATAAATAGAAGTAGATATTAGAAAACAATTACTTACAGAAGGTGCTTAGAATACAGAATTCTCAAGCAGAAACTGTAGTTGGGAAGGGGATTCCAAACAACACACATCAAAGTTGCTGGTGAATGCAGCAGGCCAAGCAGCATCTGTAGGAGGAGGTGCAGTCGACGTTTCAGGCCGAGACCCTTCGTCAGGACACCAGCAACTTTGATGTGTGTTGCTTGAATTTCCAGCATCTGCAGAATTCCTGTTGTTAGGGGATTCCAAAAATTGTTTTAAAAGGATTTGAATAAAGAGGAAGATTAACAACTATGGCAGAAGGACAGGACATGGGGATTAGACAGTGCGGCTTCTCTAGAGAAAATTGCTTGTATAGAGTCTAACTGAATGACAGTTACATTTTATGAATTTTTGAGCAGTAGAACTGTTTTTAACTGAAGACAGCTTTTCTATTTTTTGAATGTAATTTTGCAAAATTTTGTACTTCAGCTATTGTGGAGACTATTCCCAGAAGACTGTGTTACTATGGTAACTAGCTGCTCTATCAAATAGACTGGAGTAGATTGACACCAATAGTTTTCCTTCATGCTTCTCTTCCAGAAGCTTATGAGTTCAGTTAACCTGTCATGGAAACGCCAAGTTGATTGAAGGTGCTTCAAAGAGAAAAAGGGGAAAAATTATGTGTAGTTCTTGCACTGAGAAAGAGAAGGAGAAATGAGAACAATTACATATATAATCCCTCTATTCAGTGGCTGGAGAAGTAAATAAATAATTTAAGTATCGAGATTTTAAAAAGTAGGACAATTCTTTATTCTGTTACTTAAACAGGTTCCTGGTAACTTGGAAATCACCTTCTGTTTAATACTCTGAAAGAGATATTGAAAAGCTGCAAAGTTAATGAAGGAACAATTGTGATTCATAGTCATTCTGATAGAAGAAAAACTGAAAAAAGATGTGGGTGAAATTACAGGCAGATCAATGGTATCTGTTTCAGCAAAAATGTGTGGGCTTGGTTTTGTGTTCTTTAGTGCAAAACTGATAGCAATGCCTCACTGTGGAAATCTGTAGAATGGCATGCTCTCCCTGTGAAATGTGGGAGATTAGGGAATTGCCAATTGTCTCTGACTACTATGTCTGTAGGATACTTCTTGCGTGCATCTACCATAGACAAGGACATGGAAACTTTTGAGTTTGGGTTAAGGATCCATAGTATCTCAGAGCATGAGAACGCTATTTAGGAGGAAATATTGGATGTCCTGAAATGCAAAAAGGTGGTTAAGTCCCTGGGACAGGCCCAGCTATATCACAGATGTTATGGGAAGTAAGGGAGGAAATTGCTGGAGCCCTGGCAGAGATTTTTGTAACACACATCAAAGTTGCTGGTGAACGCAGCAGGCCAGATAGCATCTCTAGGAAGAGGTACAGTCAACTTTTCAGGCCGAGACCTTTCGTCAGGACTAACTGTTGTTAGAGATTTTTGTAACCTTGTTAGCCCTGGACGAGGTACTAGAAGACTGGAGTGGGGCTAATATTGAGCTTTTATTTAAAAAGGGCAGTGAATATAAACCAAGGGCTACAGGCTGGTGAACCTTATGTGAGTGGTGGAAAAGTTATTGGAGAGGATTCTGAGAAACCAGGGTTATTTGCGTTTGGAGAGACAGGAGCTGACTGAGGATAAACAGCATGGTTTTGTGCATGGGAAATCATGTTTTTCAAATTTGATTGAGTTGCTTGAGCTTGCCAATTGGATGCAAAATTGGCTTGATGGGAAGAGATGGAGGGTGGTAGTGGAGTGTTACTTTTCATGTTGAAGGTCAGTAACCAATGGTACATTACCAGGCTCAGTTCCATTGTTGTCTATCATGAGATTGATTTGGATGAGAATGTAGGTGTCATGATTAGTAAGTTTGCGAACATCACTAAAATTGATGGTATAGTGGGCACTGAAGAAGGATGTCTTCAATAAAATTGGATATAAATCCACTGGGAATATGGGCAAGGGAATGGCAGTGAAATTTAACTCAGACATGTGGAAGGTGGTGCATTTTGAGAAGTTAAACCAGGACAGGGCCTACACAGTAATGACAGGGTGGGGAGTGTTGGGTGCAAGTACTTAGTTCCCTGAAAGTGGCTACACAGGCAGACAGGGAAGTGAAGTGTGGCACACTTACTTTCATTGTTGAGGTTCTGAGTACAGGAGTTGGCTTGTCATGTTACAATTGTACAAAATGTTAGTTAGACCATACTTAGAGTATTGTGTGCATTTCTGGTCACCATACTGCAGGAAGGCTGTAATTAAGCTAGGGAGGATGTAGAAAAGATGCACAAGGATGTTGTCTGGATTGGAGGACTTGAGTTATAAGGAGACATCAGATGAGCTGAGACTTTTTCCTGGAGCAAAGGAGACTGATAGAAGTATATAAAATTATGAGAAGCAGAAATAAGGTTGATAGCCAGGGTCTTTTTCCTGAGGTAGGGGTGCCTAAAACTGGAGGGCATAGTTTATGGTGGGAGAGAAGGGGGTTAAAAGGGATCTGAGGAGTACATTTTTCACACAGAATATTTAGCATCTGCAATGGGATGGTGGAGGCAGGTACGTGAATGAGCAAGGGATCTGGACATAATGTAAACACAAAATAATCTGCAGATGCTGGGGTCAAAGCAACACGCACAACACGCTGGAGGAACTCAGCAGGTCGGGCAGCATCCGTGGAAACAAACATTGTACGAAAACCTCCACAACTTCCACCACCTTCAATAAGACCCCACCACTAAGCACATCTTTCCCTCTCTACTCCTCTCCACTTTCCGCAGGGATCATTCCCTCTGTGACTCCCCGGTCCACACGTACCTCCCCACAGATCTCCCACCCGGCACTTATCCCTGCAAGCGTAAATGCTACACCTGTCCCTACACCTCTTCTCTCACCACCATTCAGGGCCCCAAACAGTCTTTCCAGGTGAGGCAACACTTAATTCGTGAGTCTGTTGCGGTCATCTATTGCATCCTGTGCTCCCAGTGCGGCCTCCTCTACATTGGTGAGACCCGACGCAGATTGGGGGACCGCTTCATCGAGCACCTCTGCTCCATCCACCACAACAGACAGGATCTCCCGGTTGCCACCCACTTCAACTCTGCTTCACACTCCCATTTGGATATGTCCATAAATGGCCTCCTCTACTGCCATGATGAGGCCAAACTCAGGTTGGAGGAGCAACAACTCACATACCGTCTGGGTAGTCTCCAGCCCCTTGGCATGAACATTGAATTCTCCAGCTTCCGGTAATTCCCTCCCCCTCGCTTCCCCCATCCCAGTTTCACTCTGCCCCCTCCCCCAGCTGCCTATCACCTCCCTCATGGTTCCGCCTCCTTCTACTACCCATTGTGCTTTCCTCTATTCCTTCTTCACCTTTCCTGCCTATCCCCTCCCTGCTTCCCCTCCCCCACCCCTTGACCTTCCCCCTTACTGGTTTTTCGCCTGAAACCTACCAGCCTTCTCCTTCTCACCCTCCCCCCACCTTCTTTATAGGGCCTCTGCCCCTTCCCTCTTCAGTCCTGAGGACAGGTCTTGGCCCAAAACGTCGACTGTTCATTTGCACGGATCTGCCCGACCTGCTGAGTTTCTCCAGCGTCTGGACATAATGTAGGCAAGAGGGACTAGCATAATGATGAGCGTAATCCAGAGGGCTGAAGGGCCCATTTCTGTGGTGTACTGCAAGCAAATTCAGAATTCTTGCATAGATTTCTACATTTGCACCCAAGTTACCCAGCAACTAGTTATTGATAGTTTCACTGCTCAGCTCCATTAATTGTGAAGCAATCCAATGGTAGAATGTGACGTTGTGGCAATTCCCCAATAATTTCACTAAGAAATCGGCATGAGCAACTTGCTCAAGTTCAAGTAGAAAAATAGGGAACGTTTCTGCTTTGATACCAATGGAGGAGAATGGGTTTAAGAGATGAGGGTAAGTGTTAGTATTTTTAGATGTTTAAAGATGTTTAGATGGTTTGTGTTTAAACTTTTTGCATATGTGATTTTTCAAATGTTTAAATATATCAACAATTGTGACAGCCAGTAAAGCCAAAGGGCACAGCTTAACATTTTGTCAGTTTAGTTCACTTGGCCATCTCATGGTTTTTTTGTCAATCTAGGTGGCAGGATCCAACTCTGTCACAATCAACAGCACCCTGATCCTTCCCTACCTACCATACTGCTGTCCATTTGTTGCTATTTTTATATCATGACACTGTTCAGGGCCTCATCACTATAGTTGTTTAGCAAAGTTATCACTGCTTTGTACAGCAAGGTTTCAGAGATGGATGTAAAAAAAATGATGCTGATATAGTTCAGAGATCACCATTGATTACAAAATCCAGCCATTAATAAAAGTAAAGGTCTGTCTCAATTGTTCATTATTACTCTTACAGCTGTAACATAATCAATAATACATATTTCTTTTAACAAACAGTCGTGGATGATATCGGACTAAAACCTGCAGAAAAATCTAGCCCTGTTGTTACTCCTGTTATCACGCCAATTCCTACTCTTTCAAGAGTATCCACACCTTCGCCAATATCACATCCAGCCTTGAGGAGCAATTCAGTGCTGTTGCAGAAGCTTCCAAATCCCTGGGGAGATGCAGAGCTCCCTCTAGAGGAAGAAAATCCTAGCCCAGCCCAAGTAGCAGCACCACAGCAAAGAGGCATGTAAGTGAAAATGTAATGCTTCCTACCAGCATATCTTGGTATATGTAATCTTTTTTTTAAATCTTAATTGCTTATCCTATTAACTTTTTAATTATTCCATTCACATCTGTACTAATGTCATCAAATCCTCTTGATTGGTTAAATACCAGAGGGCACAACTGAAAATTGGCACAGACTGTTATAATAAAAATTAAAGTATACAGATACATTTTGACTACAGCCCAAATTCATGAGTATATGTAAAATTAAAAAAAATGTTTAATGGAGCCAAAGGAGGAAGAGAGTACACTGAAGGCAAGATATTAGATTAGATTCAACTTTATTGTCATTGTGCCGAGTACAGATACAAAGCCAATGAAATGCAATTAGCATCTGACCAGAAAAGCAAAAGAATAGTACTATTTACAAAATAACTGCAAATAAAAATAAGTGCTACAGCATACAAATATAAAAGTACTGAGACAGTCCAATATGGGTGCAATATTGCTTAGCGCTGTGATGTGAGGTTCAGCAGAGTCACAACCTCAGGGAAGAAGCTCTTCCCAAGCCTGGTGGTGCGGGAGTGGAGGCTCCTGTAGCACCTACTGGAATGGAGGAGAGTAAAAAGTCCATGGTTAGGGTGAGATGCATCCTTGATAATGCTTTTCGTCCTGCCCAGGCAGCATTTATGGTAGATGTTCTCAATGGCGGGCAATTGGGTGCCGATAATCTGCTGGGGAGTTTTCACCACCTGCTGGACTGCTTTGCAGTCCGATACGGGACAATTTCCATACCACACTGAGATGCAGTTGGTGAGTATGCTCTCAATGGTACAGCGGTAAAAGTACGTCAGTATCCTGGGACATAGGTGAGCTTTCTTGATGCTCTGCAGGAAATAAAGGCGCTGTTGTGCCTTTTTGATCAGGATGGAGAAGTTCAGGGACCAGGTGAGATCATCGGAAATGTGGACACCAGGGAACTTGAAGCTTGATACACGCTCCACTACAGCTCCGTTGATGTAGATGGGAACATGAGTGTGGTTCCTAGCATGCTGAAGTCCACAATAATCTCCTTGGTCTTCTGGGTGTTAAAGGCCAGGTTGTTATCGGCACACCACGTGGCCAGGTGCTGGACCTTGTCCCTGTAGGCCGTCTTGTCATCCCTTCTGATCAGGTCAACCACCGTGGTGTCGTCTGCGAAATTGATTATGGAGTTAGAACCGTGTATAGGAACGCAATCATAGGTGAAAAGGGAGTACAGAAGATGGCTCAGCACGCAGCCTTGAGGCACACCGGTGTTCAGTGTGAGAGTGGAGGAGGAAAGGTTGTCTAATTTAACTGATTGGGGTCTCTCCAAGGTCCAATTGCAGAGGGATCAGCTGATACCAAGCTGGCAAAGTTTGGCAATCAGTTTGGAGGAGATCACAGTATTGAATGCCGAACTAAAGTCAATGAACAGCATTCTGACGTAAGAGTTGGGGCTGTCCAGGTGGGTCAGGGCAGAATGAAGTGCCATGGAGATGGTGTCCTCTGTAGACCTGTTGGTGAGACAGGCAAATTGATGGGGGTCCAGGGTAGTGGGCAGACAGGATTTCAGATGTGATAGAACCAGTCTCTCAAAGCACTTTGCAATGATGGGGGAGAGTGCAACTGGACGGAAGTCATTCAGGATGTGGAATGCTTCGGCACTGGCACGATGGTGGCGATCTTGAAGCTTGTGGGGACAACCGCCTGGGCCAGGGACAGATTAAAAATGTCCGTGAAGACCCTGGCCAACTGCACTGCACAGACTCTGAGCACACGGCCAGGTATTCCATCTGGACCAGCTGCCTTCTGTATATTCAGCCTGCTCAGGGTGGCGCAAACATCAGAGGTGGAAAGTGAGAGAGGCAGTTCACCAGGTGGGAGATCCGCTTTGAGGGTGACCTCCTTGTTCCCTTGGTCAAAGCGAGCATAGAAGTAATTGAGCTCATAAGGGAGGGAAACAGAGCTGGATAAAATAAAGATAAAGGCATCCGTTAGTCTTGCGAGACCATGGATCTGCGCCTGGAAAGTCTTCACTCTCCAGGGTGCAGGCCTAGGGAAGGATGTATGGAAGACTGGCAGTTGCCCATGCTGCAAGTCTCCCCTCACCACAACACCGATGTTGTCCAAGGGAAGGGCAAGGGCCAATATAGCTTGGCACCAGTGTCGTCACAGAGCACTGTGTGGTTAAGTGCCTTGCTCAAGGATACAACACGCTGCCTCGGCTGGTCACAACCTTCAGGTCGTTAGTTGAGTGCCTTAACCACTTGGCCACGTGCCCACACAGATGGAAGGGAGCACAGTACTAGATGGTTTGAAGTCTGTAATAATCTGTATGCCATACCACATGCACTGGGGGTTCAAGGAGTTGAAATGCTCCTCGATTCTCTGTTTGTATATGTGTTTAGCCTGAGAGGTTCCCCTCCTCAGGCTGGCCCTGGCTGAGCTGTAAGCCTTCCGGTCTCCAGACCTGGAGGCTGAATCTCTGGCTTTGAGCAGGAGGCGAACCTTTCTGTTCATCCATGGTTTCTGATTGGGGAAAAATTTATTTGTTTTTGTGATGTCACTCTATCTACACACTTGTTGATGTGCTCAAGGACAGAGTTGGTCAATGTTAGTCTTAGAGTCTGTGGTGACATAGGCAGCAAATGTACTCCAGTCTGTATGCTGGAATTGGTGCCGAAGAGCAGAGTCAGCACCCTCCAACCAGATCTTAGTAGTCTTCATTGTGGTTTCACATGTTTAATGACCAGGCTATACTTGAGAAGCAGAAACAATGAAAGATGGTCGGACTTTCCCAGGTGGGGGAGGGTAGTGGCTTTGTAAGCATCAGCCACATTTGTGTAGACATGATCTATTTCCCCTTGTGGTGCATGATACATTTTGGTAAAATCTTGGAAGTAGGTTTCAATGGTTAGAGTCCCCAGCGACAATAAAGGCTCCGTCTGGATGCAATGTCTGCAGTTTGCTAATGGTGGCACTGAGGTGTTTCATGGCTACTTGAATGCAAGTCTGCAGTGTCCATACTAACTCCGGAGGTAGTTGGTTGAAGTTGAATGGATGGTCCAAAACTGTGTTGGTGCATTGGTAGTTAATGACCAAAAGTGACTGTTTGTTGTAAGTGTAGTTCACATAACTGAATCGAGCGAACACGCGGGAAACAAGCAGATAAATTAACACTATTTTTCAAAATCCGGTAAGACACTGAGCCTCACGATACACACGCACCGCTGCCATTTTAATACCGCACTGGACAGGATATTGACATGCAGAGTGATTATCTTGAGTGCTCAGAGTTTGACCAGACAGTTTAAATTTACCACTGGTCCCAAGAAGGAAAAGATGCATCAAAGCATTTATCAAGGGCACAAGGGTATGAGAACTTAGTGGCAAAATACATGGTGACCAACAATGGTGTCTGGGTCCAAGAGATCAGAATCAGAGAATGAGAGGACTGGATGATGGAAAAGGGAGAAAAAGATATTGGTTAGGAAGATAAAGGTTTAAAAATGTGGATACACACTAAAAAAAATGGGGTTCAGGTCATCAATAGAAATAGCAACAGAAAGTGACCCAAAGTTCTATGAAGAGTAGAAGATGCTGCTCTGGATAGGGATGCATAAGAATGGTGGGTACCAAATTTGTAATTTCAGCATCAAAGGAGAGAAGAGGAGATTGCCTGTCGAGGATAAAATATGTTGTCTGGCCTATATTACCAATGTACACTTATTTTTATGCAGAACAAACCCTGTGCAGAGATAAATGTTGTCACAGAAGTGGAGGTAGCTAGCTACATTTCTGCAGAAGATGTGCAATTGGCTTGATGATGTAAGAGGATGAAAGAAGAAGTTGGAATTGATGGGAAGGGTTTGGAATTGTGCACATAGTCAAAGATTTTTTCATTAGTAATCTAGATTGAATTTAGACTAATTCAGCACTGAAAACCAAATGAAGAACACAGACAAATAATAGCATATATTTATGTAACAATTGGAAGGGTCTTTAATCAGTGCTGATGTTTATACATTTAAAAAAATTTGTATCTTCCTTTGAGGAGAAATTGCAAATCTTAATATGGTGTTTTGTCCTAAGACTACTTCATTCTTGCCAATTTCTCTTGAATATACTATATGATGATAATTTTTTTTCAGAATCAGGTAAATTGAAGGAAAAATATTGCATTCTACTAAATTTGAATGTGCAAATGTTCACACATCATCAATATTCATAGAATTCCATTGCCTGCTAGTCTTACAAAGCTTTGGCATTTTAAAATTCACATTGAACCATCTCTTGTTCCTACATCGTTTGTGCTCTTCTATTTTCAGGCCTTGTATACCATCCAGATTCACCTTTAAAGCTTGAATTTTTCTGGTAAATGGAATGTAAAGAAACTGAAGATATGCTACAATGTAAAGAAGTGATGTGAATGCAAACTGTTGCTGTATTTATTTTCTGCTGCCTATTTCTTCCCATTTCCTTTCCTTTTTAATGCTGGGTGGTGGAAAATGTACACCTTGGTTCAACTCAGTTTTAAAGAACACAAACCAGTTAACAACAGCTGGTCTTTTACCTCCTGTCCAGTTTTATTTCCATTGAGCTTAATACGAATGAAAATCACGTGTAGTGTTTGACCAGCTGTCATGCAGATAGCGAACACTTTATGCTTTCAACAAAGTTTAAAATAACCACAATATCTCAAGTTGAATGTGCTGTATATTTGCTCATTATATTGTGAAGGTCACAGGAAAATAGTTTTTCCAGCTCTTTTATGTCCTAACCAGTATTCATCTTCACTTAGCAATCATCTCTGGAATATTACTACTGCAGGTAGTTGAAAGACATGTTGTGATCTGCTATTGTATACTTAGTGAAAAATGAAAATTAAGCATTTTAACAATATGATATCTGGCTGTAAAATTGGTCTTTGTCAATGTGCAAAACATATAGGAGCCACCATCTGACAGTTTTTGTTATGTTGTTGTGGTGCCACAATGGCAGTAAACTCTGAGTGACAGCTGGTACTTCATCCATTTTACTAATACAATTTAATTCCATAATCATTTGTGAATTTATAGTATCTGCCATGTTTGTCAAACTCCTGTAGCTTGTAGTAACATAAAATCTAGTATCATGACAATTCAAACCGTATGTTACAAATCAGTTTGGTACACATCATATGATTCAATTAAAGGAGCTTTCTGGCCATTATTATGCATCATCTGCAAAAACTGAATAAAAATGCCCTGTAAGAAGTGACTTAAATATCATACAGAATAATAGATTGATGAGCATAATTTAATACATCTTATTGCTTATGTGATACTGGTAAGCTCAGTTCTGATCGCTTCACTACAGGAAGGATGTAGAAACTATAGAAATGATGCAGAGGAGATCTACAAGGATGTTGCCTGGATTGAGGAGCATGCCTTATGAGAATCGGTTGAGTGAACTTGGCATTTTCTCCTTGGAGCGACAGAGGATGAGAGGTGACCTGATAGAGGTGTATAAGATGATGAGAGGTATTGATCGTGTGGATAGTCAAAGGCTTTTTCCCAGGGCTGAAATGGCTAACATGAAAGGGCACAGTTTTAAGGTGGTTGGAAGTAGCTACAGAGGGGTTGTCAGGGTAAGTTTTTACGCAGAGAGTGGTGAGTGTGTGGAATGGGCTGCCAGCGACTGTGGTGGAGGTGGATACAATAGGGTCTTTTAAAAGACTCCTGGATAGGTACATGGAGCTATGGGTAACCCTAGGTAATTTCTAAAGTAAGTCATGTTCGGCACAACATTGTGGACCAAAGGGTCTGTATTGTGCTGTAGGTTTTCTATGTTTCTCTGTTCTATGTCACTACCAGTTTATCTTGATACCCTGAGCTGTTACTGCTTTCTGACACAGTCCAGCCAAAACTTTCTCCTTCTTCTGTGTACTTAGTGTGAGAATTGGAGTAGTATTCGTGATTTAAAGTACTTTTTTAGATCTTTACTGGTTAATTGATCACCAGAAGATGAAGGAACTGAGACCAAAGGTGGACATAATAGGTCTGGAACTCACAGGACAACTGAACAGTCAGAATTGGAAATTGTGCAATAGAACAACTGTTAGGAGACGAAACATAGGAGGGCTCATCCACATTTTGGGTGAAGCTCCAAATTAAAACAGGTAAAATTATGCTGATGGGATTATACGATAGGCCCACTAGTAACCACTAAGGAGTAGAGGAACAGATATATAGATATATTATGGAAAAGTGCATGAACAACAGAGGATTGTCATGGTGGGGGACTTTAACTTCCCCAGTATTAATTGGAACATCCTTAATGCAAGAGGCTTAGATGATGTGGCTTTTTTTTCAGAAGGGTTCTTGAAACAACATTGGACAATCTAGTAGAGTTGAAAACAAGCAAGAATTGTTTTTGGGGAATGAGCCAGGCCAGGTGACAGACCTGATAGTGGGTGATCGTTTTGGGAATAGTGACCACAACTCATTATGTTTTAACATAGATATGAGTAAGAATAAAATCAAATCTTACTGGAAGGTACTAAATTGGGAGAGGACAAATTACTACAGGATAAGACAGAGACTAATGGGTGGTGACTAGGAGCAGCTGCTGTCGGACAATTCCATGTCTGATATGTGGGAGCTGGTTTGGGACCACTGATCAGAGATCAAGGGCAGTATGTTCCAAAAAAGAGTAAGGACGAGGACGATAATGTAACGGAACCCTGGAGGACCCAAGGGGTCCTAAATTTAATGAGGACATATACAGAAGGTTTAGAAAGCTAAAATCAGACTGAGCCCTTGTGGAGTATGATAGCTGAAAAGTGCTAAATTAGGTGATTGGGAGGCCACAAAATGTCCTTGGTGAGTAGGATCAAGGAGGATCCCAACATATGTTACACTTATTTTAAGAAAAAGAGAATAACTAGAGAGAGGGTAGGTCCACTCAAGGATAAAGGAGGGAATTTGAGCTTGGAGTCAGGGGAAAAAAATGGCTGAGGTATTAAATGAGTACTTTGTATTAAGAAGGATTTAGAGGATAGTGAAGGTAGAATGCCAAATGTGCTGGGGCATTTTGAGATTAAGGATAAGGTAGTGCTGGATCTTTTGAAGGTGTTAAGTTCCCAGGGCCTGATGGCATGTATCACCAGAATATTGAAAGAATCAAGTGAGGAGACTGGGGGCTTTGACAAAGATCTTTGTTATCACTACCAACTGGCGACGCTGGCAGGTAACAAATGTTTTGTGTTTCTTCAAGAGAAGGGGTAGAGATAATTGAGATACCTCTAGGCCAGTAGCCTCACATTAGAAGTAGTGAAGCTGTTGAAGAGGGCACATGGGATTGGATTTATGCACATTAAAAAAGGCATGGCCTACTTAGGAGCAGTCAGCATGACTTTGTGTGGGGCAGGTCATGCCTTACAAACTTAATAGAGCCTTTGAGGAGGTGACAAAGGATCTTAATGAGGGTAAGGTATTAGACATTATCTACATGGACTTGGGTAAGGCACTTGATAAGATCCCTCATGGTAGGTTGATTCAGGAGATAAAGATGCGTGGGATCCAGACTGAATTGCAAGTTTGGATTCAAAACTGGTTTTCCCTTAGGAGACAGAGAGTTGATGTGAAAGGTTGTCATTCTGCCTGGAGGTGCATAAAGAATAGTGTTTTGCAAGGACTGGTGCAAGAACCTCTGTTGTTTGTGATTTATATCAGTGATGTTGATGATAACGAGATGAGTGACTTGTAAATTTGAAGATGACACCATGATTGGTGAAGTTGTACACAGTGTAAAGGACCATCAAATAATACAGAGGGATGTACACACGGACCGAAAAGCCACAGATAGAGCATAATTTGGGCAAGTGATGTTGCACTTTGGGAAGTCAAATGAAAGGAAAAGGTATATAGTTAATGACAGGCCCTTTAATAGGTACAGAGGGCTTATGGAGTTCAGGTCCATGGTTCACTGAAAGAGACTACGCAAATGGATTATGTGGTAAAGAAGGCATAAAGCATACCTGCCTTCATTTGCTGAGGTGTTGAGTATAAGAATAAGGAACCCATGTTGCAATTATATAAAAATTCAGTCAGCCTGGACTTGGTGCATTGTGTACTGTTCTAGGCACCCCGTTATAGGAAGGATGTGGAGACTGTGGAGAGGGTGCAGGCATGTTTCCCTGGATGCAGCCTGGATTAGAGAGTATGAACTTTAAGGAAAGGTCAGACTGATTTGGGTTGTTCTCCCTAGAGGGTCAGAAGGTTAAGTTGAGATCTGACAGAGTTTCTTATGAGAAGTATAGATAAGGTAGACAGCCAGAATCTTTTCCGCAAGGTAGCAATGTCAAACACCAGAGGCCATGCTTTTAAGTTAAAGGGGTAAAGTTTAAAGATGAAGTGAGAGGCAAGTTTTTTTCAATGCAGATAGTATTAGGTACCTGAAATAGGTAACCAATGGTAATGGTGGAATCTGACTATGGTGGAGCTTAAGAGGCTTTTGGATATACACATGAATATGAAGGGAATGCAGGGATATAGATGATAAACAGGAGGAGGACATTTACTTTAAATTGGCATCATGATTGGCACAATATCATTGGCTGACACTCCAGGGAAAACAATCCCATTTTGTCCAATCTCTCCTAATAACCACTACACTCCAATCCAGGTAACATCCTGCTGAACCTCTTCTGTACCCTTTCCATGCCTTCACATACTTCCTAATAGTGACCAGATAGTCAAAATATTCAATTATAATAATCCAAACATGACTGATCCAAAACATTATACAGCTGCTACATGACCTGTCAACTTTCATACTCAGTGCCCCAACTAATGAAGCCAAGCATGCTGTACATCTTCTTAAAAACCCCAATAACTTGTGTAGTCATTTTTGGAACTTTTCATGCATCTCACCATTGTAACATTACTCAAATTATTTTTCTTGTCTGTGCTCCGCTTTTGCTTTTATTATCTTTACTTGACCATTTGTCATAAATATTTTATTTTGCTCGTTAAGTATACATCATTCAGGATTTGCACAAACCACACTACTAGTTTGATATGATTTTACTTGAACTTTAATTGTAAATTCTGTTTTGCTATTATGTTCTATTTCACTTTCTCACTGGTGAAATAATCTAATCACCGAAAGCTCACTTATGCAATTATTTGTTTATGCTTTTGCCTTCTTGTGTTTATTCACAAAATCGTATTTGCACAAGCATCTCACCTTTGTCTAAACTGACTTTTTTGGTAGTGAATTGCAGGCCAATCATCAACAAGTCTTTGTGTATGTCCTAATAGTTAATCCTTCAGAAAAGATGAGGTCACACATTAACTACATGCATGTCCCAGCTGTCAGCATCTGTCATGCTATCAGCCATCAACAAAGAAATTTGGAGACAAGTGTGTTCCTGATAGTCTTGTGATCTGAGAAGGGTCAAAAAGAGTACTTTAAAATAGCTTGATGCATGTTAGTGAGTTGCAATAAATGTGTCTTGCATGGTATTTTCAAAATTTCTGATCAAAAAGATGTGCTCCTTTTGCCATTATCTTATGAAAATTAGAAGCCTTTGTTTTCCTTTTAGGTAATCAATGTAAAGTTTTTTTGGCATAAGATGAAGTCAGCATAACAAATATATCACCTCGCCATTTCAATTGCCCTAATACATGTCAAATCTATTTAGTTTATGTCAGAGTCCCCTTTTCTATGAATTGCGAATATAAGACTTTGGAATTATCACTTCATTTGAAATCAATCTTAATGTCTTATGATTTTATATTTTATGATAGACTTGGTTTAGAACTAATAAGTGGCTGAGTTAGTCCTGTCCCAGTGGCAGGAAGTCCCAAGCAGTTAGAGATCAAAGCAGATAAAGGTATGACATGGGATAATGATGAACCACATCAACAGAATTTGGTCCATTAGGCTTTCAGAGTTCAGGTTTATCTCTTGAAATAAGTATTTATTTCTCATCTGGATTTATATATTTATAAGAGACATTACATTTATCTATTTATACTTACAGTTCTGAGCTATTTCATGAGCATTTTAATATTATTACTGTTTGTTCATTAATTTTTATTATGATCTGTTTCAGTATCATGTCAGTAGCAAAAGATGAAGAACCTGAGAACTTAATTCAGCCTCCTCTACATTCAACTGCCCCTGAGAGTCTTCCATCACATGTGCAAGCTCCAGCACCCCCTTGTCAATCACTGGCTCAATCTGCATCCACTGAGGAGAGTAGCTCAACAATCTCTGTTACTGAAACCGAGACTGCTGATCGAAACATTTCTGAAGGAGAGATCCTAGTAAGCCATGAGCAGATGGCTGCAGCAAACGGTATGACTATTGAAGACCATTAACAGGCCATTAATTATGTAGGAAGTAGAATGTTACACAGTACTGTAGAAATAGAATTATGTGCCGTGTTGAAAAATGCTAGCCATAGTTCACTGAAAGCTAAATAGATTAGAGACCTGGATGGTGCAGGGTATAAGCTATCTTTTCAGCTTATCATATGCTTGAATTGCATGCAGATGAATGGGTTGAAGGTTTAGTTTTTTGGTTGAGAAATGCTGAACAATTTCATCCATATGGTAGTGAAAGTAGATACATGATCTAAGAGTGCCCAGTTAAGGATAAATTACACTACTTCAAATCAGCCACTGAGAGAAACCAAAACACTTGTACACATGTTTTTGTGCACCAGATAAGCATAACAGATTGAGCTGTACGATTCAATACGACAGATAGGATCATAACGTCATACAGCATGGAAGCATGCCATTCTGCCCATAACATCCATGCTGACACGTGGGCACCCATCCATTTTAATTTCCATCTTCCAGTACTTGGCACATATCCTTCAATTTGTATACTTTTCAAGTATTTGTCCAGGCATCTCTAATGCCGTTGGTGACTCTGCTTCCACTGCTCTCTCTCTGACATTGTATTTCTTTCCTAAACTATTCCAATATCCTTTCGTCCTCGTGTTTATGACGTTGGTGGCTCCACTAAATGTAGAGGGAGTTTAGGAATTTGAGGGAATCTGTTGGATATGATTTTATGCCAGAAAGTGGCACCATTGATCAACTGTGGTATATTTGAATGGTGCAGTAGGCATGAGAAACAATGTCCTATCACTGTTTCTATTTCTTATGCACCTTTCCAGTACTTCTCTTTGCTTATATTCTCTGTAGAAGTTAATAAGTACATTGCAGTTCACTTTTCCTTGCCTATATGGGCATGGTGTCTAGGTGGTTGAAGACTTCTAATACGGGGTGACAGCTAATATAGCCAACATTAACAATGCTGCCTCACAGATCAAATAATCAAGTTCTAATTCTGACTCAAACAGATTGCACATTCTCTCTGTGATTATGTAGGTTTCCCAGAAGGATTAAAGTGTCTTCTCTCTTGTCAAAGATATGTAGGTTAATTGGCAACTGTAAATTGGCCCGAGTGTAGATGAGTGACATAACAACCAGGAGGGTATTGAAAAGGTGACAAAGAAATAAATGCGGGACTGGGATTGATGGAAATGTTGTGAGAACGAGCATGGACTCAATGGACTAAATGTTTTCCTTTGTGTCATAAAGAATTATGGGAATATCAAAAGAGAGGCAGATGTGCACAGGAGGCCAGAGTCTGGAGGGGTGAGATCATTAAGAAGCTTAAGATTTTGGATGAAAATTAAATTTAAGCACTGAGGCCAGCAAGAAAGGAACGAAGGATACATTGTTCTAGACTGGTATATGATAAGGTAGGCAGAAGTTTCTATGATCTGAATTTGATCAAAATTAATGCTCTTGGAGGATGGGAGATCACCTAGAAGAATAATTCTCCCAGTGGCCTTAGTTACACTTAGCATCAATGGCAGGCTATTATTTATATATTTGACACCAGGCTACAAAAATAGATACTCCAAGCCAAGCTTTGTCATGGCAAGAGGTTACCAGTGGACATTGACAATGCTTTATGATGTTCTCCAAATTTCCTTAAATTATGTAACATCTTCACTAACTCAGGGAATCCTTGGTCTTTGACCATTTCAGTGAAGATAAAACATTCTGGCTGGTATTGATACCCTTGAGTCCATTTATTGGGAGAAGAATCTCACAAACTACTCACCTGTCTATGCTGTCGAGCACCTCTCATGCCATCTTTGGCAGAATCTGTGGGACTCACATTAGCCTATCAGCCATTTTAAAACCCAGAGAATGGAGTGGAAGCAAGCTGTCTTTGATTCCAAAGAGCCACCTAGGAGAGGAGAGGGAGAGGCAGAGGCCTTAATACCAACTGAATTGAATATTTAGCAGATTGAAAGACTTTCAGTAGTCTGTTGGGATTAGATCTTAAATCAACACCAAAATGGTGTGACAGGCACTGCAGGAGTTTTGCCCTCGTATTTTCCAGTGAGTACTGAATAGACAATATATGTAATTATGGTATGTGTAGGAGGGAATCATTTTCATTTCAGAGAATCAGTATAATTTTGAATTTCAGAATGAGTAATTCTTATGCCTGTGTGATTCTGAATTTTCTCTGTTCTGGTGTGTAATTGTCATCATTTTTTCAGCCTTAGCAGAAGGAGGTATATTTCTTCCAAACCTCAGTGATAGTCTGTCTAGCACACTCCTTGATGCTCAAGAAATGGTAAGTTTGCAAAACATGTCTTTTTTTACAATTTGCCCACTGAATTCTTTGCATTAAAATTCACTGCTATCCTCACTATTTCTTAATTTTATTTCCTTTGTTTTTCCTCAGCATTCTGTTTCAATGTTTTTCTATTACAAAAGAGGAAATCAGCCAGTGTCTCAGCTACTAATTGCTACCTAATGATCCACTAGAAATGGAAGTATCAATGTCAGCAGTGGACAGGAACAGGCTCTGTAAAGAAATGCCTGTGTGCATTCACTGTATTAATTATGGTTAAATAATGGCAATTTGGCTGAAGTGTTGCAAGCTATAGAGCAGCTAAGGTATCCCCCCCATCTTAAAATTAATGTATTCAGAAAAAGAACAGGACACAGAATTAGCAAGAGAAACAGAGGAGTAAAATAAGATCTGAAATCTTATCCCTTTCCATTATCAACTCTAAGTGTCATAGAGCTTAAATGCTAGACATTCTTTATTTCTATTCCAACTGAATATTGAAAATTATTTATATAGCAGGCTGTGTCTTTTAGATGCATAAACAAATGGTGAACTCTGTTCTAGACAAAACTCTATTTTTGAAATGTGAATACATGCCAAAAATGAGAAGCTTGGTTTTTTAATGTCATCAATGAGATCATAATCAATAAATTGCCAAATTATCCCAAAGAATGTGAATTATCAGCAACACTTGATTATTACATTACCCTCAGAGACAAGTAGTCAGTAAATGTAAATTGATGCATTACTGTCATTAACTGTTTTTGATTGCATTCATATTCTTAATATAAAATGTCAAGAAAATAGACAACTTTACAGTAAATGTAATGGATGTAAAGGATTGCTAGGGGCAATATACAGGCAAAGTCTAAAGGGAGTTTTATATGCATTTAATAGGAATTTGGAGAAGTTAAAAACAGGTAGGTATCATTGATCTCCACAGGGCTCCAATCCCCTTATTCAACTTCCCTCATTGTTCTTCCTAGAGATCTATTGTACTTCTGTAAGTCCTAATTGCCACCGATGTGGTGAAGGCAAAGGACAGACAACATGTTACCACATGGTGCTCAATGATCACTGCAAACAATTGTAGCCAGACAAACTTATAACACTGATATGCTGATTTAGAATAGCACAAAACCTGCAAGTTTATTTAATTTTAAATGTAATTCTTGATATATACAGCAGGTGGTGTTATGAGTTCTCTTCTCACATTTTGATATCTTCCTCTGGTTCTTTTTTCATTTAACTTGGTGACTGGAACATCAGAAACCTAAACATCCAAATGCTAATTACTGCAGGTACAGCAAAATAAAATGAAAGCAAATATGCTAGAAGGAAATGCTCCTCTAACTATGAAATAATTCTAGTATTTACTCATTTCTAAAATCCAGACATTATGAAAATAAACAATTGTTTTAACCATTTTATTTTTCTTGTGTCATCTCTTGAAATTTATCCATTCCATCCCTCCATTAGACACATCCTCCTCCATCCCAGCTACCTAGTATTGAATGTATTAGCCAAGGCTCATGGGCCACCCTGCCAATATTTAAGCAGCCAGAAGCTCAGGAACAACAGGATGAATATGAGTGGTGCTGGGGGGGACAGTGGGGAAGGATGCAAGGTAGATTTATTTACTAAAATATTTTGCAGGCAGCAGGAAAGTCAGTATTCCAACCAAATTGATTTGCATTACAGGTATTCTCCCTTCCCCCCCCCTATCTCTCTCTCCTCTCCCCCCCCCCCCCACTTCTCTTTCATTTATGATGGACCAAACAATAAGTGGTCAAAGCTTCTTGGTTGGTGATTTTTTATTGTTATTTTTGCTCAGGGATATAGCGTGGTAACAGGCCCTTCCAGCCCAATGAGTCTGTGACCCCTATTACAACCAGTGACCAATTAACATCCTTTGGAATGTGGGACGATCCATAGCACCCAAAGGAAGTGCTTTGGGTCAGGCAGAGAATATATAAACTTCTTACAGACAGCAAGTCTCTTGAGTCTTGAGCTTGGCTGCAGGACCCTCGAGCCTTGGGTTCTTGAGTCTTGAGTTTAACTGCAGGATTGTCAAGGCTAGGGTTCTTGGAGCTCAGAGACAGACTGGGAACTGAAAATCAACATAGAGCCAGGACTTATCCTTCAACAAGCCAGGACTCATCTTTAACATGACACTAACCTGAGACAGGACAGAACATAAACAGAGTCAGGACTTATCCTGAGACAAGCCAGGACTCAACTTCATCTGCACACCAAGGTGGGACAGGTCTCTCCATCAGGTAACAGCAGAATGGCTAGACTTACCCAACAGAGGCAAAGCCAAGTCAAGACAGATTCCACCCCCCCCACACAGGGCAACAGCAAAACAGTCTGACTTACCCCACAGAGGCAAGGACAAGACAAGACAAGACCCCCATAGGGCAATGGCAAAACAGCCTGACTTACTCCACAGAGGCAAGGACAAGAGACAACACCAAAGAACAGACAGATAGATCCATCTCTGCTCCAGGGTAGCTCTGAGTCTCAGTTCAGCCAGCAACCTCAGCTGGCTACAGATACATCCAGATCCCTACCTAGCTCAGAGTAGCAGGCAGCCACTCAGCTGGCCCAGGAAACAGCCAAATCCATATCACAAAGACTACTCCAACAAGTGGCAACAAGGCTCCATGAAGCAGTGGTTCTCCAACCAAGCCTAGAGATCACAAATGGTTTCACTAGCAGATTGCTCTAAGGGGGACTGACAGGACAAACCAGCAGCCCACCCCCACCCCCAAGGCTACTTATATTGCAAGCCCAAAGATGGGAATCAGGTGCCTATGATTAACTCAAACAAGGGACAGCTGGAAGACCCGGAGTCCTGAGTCCACGGACCAGACCGTGAACTGGAATGCGGACTTCACGGACCGGACCATGACAGTACCTTAATATTGTGAATCAGGACGTACCTGCAGAATGGGATAATGTGCAAGAGACAATTAGGAAAGAGATCAGGCATCAGAAAGAAACAATGAGGGAAAAAAAAGTGATACATTCTGACAATCTGGTGACTTGCATCCTAAGGTTTTTGTTGAGGATGGCCATAATGTCAAAGTTCAATAGATTCTAGAATGGTTCCCACAGATTAAAAGGCAGCAAATGACATCTCATTATTTAAGAAAGGAGAGAAGAAGAAAATGGAGAACTACAGACCAGTTTGCCTCAGGAGTAGGGAAATGCTATTAAGGAGTACAATAGCATTAAGATTGGGCAGTATTAACATGCTTTTATGAAAGAAATTCCTGTTTTGCAATTCATATAGTGAGTTCTTGAGGTTGCTACTGGCAGTGGATGTGGTGTACGTGAACTGACTGAAAGCCTTTGATAAGGTGTCATACAAGTGATTATTAAAGAAAATGAGACTATATGGCTTTTGGGGTAATATACCGATTTGATTTCATGACAGAAAATAGAGAGTGGGAACAAAAGGATCACATTTGGCTTGTGAGACTGTAATGAGTGAGTGCTGCAGCTATTCATAATCAACGTCAGTGATCTAGCTGAAGAGTTCAAAGATAATGTATCCAGTTTTACTGACGCAAACCTGGTAGAGGTTGGGTTTGTGGTGATTGCAGACAGCAAGTCAAGTGAATGGCTCAGGGTATGGGAAATGAAGACAATGTGGGGAAAATGTAAAGTTATCTGTAATGGACAAAAAATAGAAAGTCATAATATTTTTAAACTGATGACAGATTGAAAGTTCCTGAAATTAGAAGTGACTTGGTGTTCTTATGCTAAAATATTTAGTGATAAAATTTGCAGGTATGGTATGCAATTAAAAAGGCAAGCTACATGTTAGTCTTTATTGCAATAAATATTTGAGTACAAAAATAAATGCATATTAGTAGAATTTTATAAAATGCTGGGGAGACCGTATCTGGAATATTTCGTACGTCTGGTCTCCCTTCTTAAGGAAGGACATACATGTGACAGAGGGACTATAATAAAGATTTACCAATTGATCCTTGGGCTGAGATCTTATCCTTTGAGGAGGCGTTGATAAGATTGGGCTTATATTCTCTAGAGTTCAGAAGACAAGGGGGTAATCCATTTGAAATTAGTAAATTCTTACGGGGCTTGACAGGATAGATTCAGGGATAAAAAAATAGAAACTGCAGAAAAATAGCTCAGCAAACCAGGCAGTTTTTGTGGGAACAGAAACAGTTAATGTTTTAGATTGAAGACGTGTCATCAGAACTGAGCAGAGTTCCGATGAAGGGACTTCAACAGAAAAATTAATTGTTTCACTTTCCACAGATGGCCTGATCTGTTGAGTTATTTTCCTGCATTTTCTGTCATTTCAGAGTTGCAGCACCTGCAACTGAGGAGAAAGGAACTGGGAAGATTTTTTCTTTGTCCTGAGGAAATGTTCCTGGATGAAAAAAAGAAGCAGCATTCATTCAAAGGAGAAAAGGTGGAAGAAATAGAAATTTAAGAGCATCTCCACCCTGAGCTAGAGAGCACTAGATTTTTTTGGTATGTGCAACCTGTAATTCTGTGAATTGGTTGTTAAACATGGAATAACTGTCGGGATTTTTGAATCATATGTCTTAAATTTATGTTCAGTGTTATCATGGTGAACTAGGCCTCATAGCTAAGACCCAAAAGTATCAAAATAACTTGTTACTTTACGCCAACAAAATGAGGATGCTCAATCTAGTGCTTTATACAGAAACCCAGAATTACAACTTGTTAACTGCAAATTATCTTGAAAATATAGTTCAAGCATGAAACAGGATGTTATTAAGGATATTATAGGAGTTATAAAAATGCTAACAGTTTATTTGCATTTCTCTCTTAAATTTAACTATTTTGGTTTGCTCAGGATGAAGATCCTCCCAGTGAGGGACAAGTTATCTCAAAGCCATGCAAAGGACTACACAAGTACTCACTTGGCAGAATGTTACCCAAAGTTAGCCAGTGTATATATCCTCCACAAGTACATCATCATGAGGTAAAATGTAGTGTACTTTGTAATAGGTTTGTTGCTTTGTATGGATTCTCCATTAACTATGTACTACACCAAAGTAGAGTCTGGATGCTACATGGAAAAATGCTTCAAGGATTCTGATGATTACTGAGAAAGAGAAAGGCCATTAGGAATCCATAATATTGCCTCCAGAAAAGAAAGCCATATTTTATAAACTTATTTAAATTTTTCTGAGAAAGTCATCGGGGGCAGGGGTGGGGGTGTTGGTGGATGAAAAAAATTCTGGTTGTTGCGTCTATCTGGAGGTCAAAGTCTGTTGTCAATAGGAATTTGACTCATTGATTAAAGAATTGGCTGCATTCTTGTAGGCAAAAAGTTGCAGAAACTCAACAGTTCCATTGCTTCCAAATTTAAATTTTCAGATTAATTTTTTTCACATTCTAACCCTAAGCTTTTTCCTTCCCAGGAGTTTGCATTGTTGCTAGTAGGAAGAAAGTCTGATTACTGATTACGTACAAATTAAATGTCCTCCATCATTTAATAATGTTTGTGACTGATTGAACTGTAACATCAACACTGCATTGCCATCAGTCCACAGTAACATTCAATCCCGTACTTATCAAGCATCTTTTTTTTGTTCTTTAAAAATATTAATGTTCAGCAACTTCTCCATTGTACTTTGAGGCAGTAGTGAGCTCTCTGAACCTAAGTAAAAATACTTATGTAATAGATTGATTCTTAGGATGGGAGGTTTGTCCTATAAGGAGATTTTAGGCATACCAATTTAATTATCTCTAGTATTTAATAGAATGAGAAGTGATCTAACTAAAACACAGAATATTTATATGAGGCTTGGCAGAATAGATTCAGGGCTGATGCTTCACCTAACTGGGGTGTCTCAAAATAAGTGGTACCATACAGTACTGAGATTTCTTCACCCTGAAGCTGTTATTACTGAACCTTTGAAATATCTTTTCCCAGAGAAAATCAAGACCCAGTCAATGAGTATATTCTTGACAAGGTTTGGTGCTTTTTTTGAATGGATATATACAGTGCCATGCAAAAGTTTGGGCACCCCTGGTCAAAATTTCTGTTACTGTGAATAGCTAAGCGAGTAAAAGATGACCTGATTTCCAAAAGGCATTAAGTTAAAGATGACACATTAATATTTTAAGCAAGATTACTTTTTTACTTCCATCTTTTACAGTTTTATAATAACAAAAAAGGAAAAGGGCCCGAAGCAAAAGTTTGGGCACCCTGCATGGTCAGTACTTAGTAACACCCCCTTTGGCAAGTATCACAGCTTGTAAACGCTTTCTATAGCCAGCTAAGAGTCTTGTCTGGGGGATTTTCGCCAATTCTTCCTTGCAAAAGGCTTCTAGTTCTGTGATATTTCTGGGCCGACTTGCATGCACTGCTCTTTTGAGGTCTATCTACAGATTTTCGATGATGTTTAGGTCGGGGGACTGTGAGGGCCATGGCAAAACCTTCAGCTTGCACCTCTTGAGGTAGTCCATTGTGGATTTTCAGGTGTGATTAGGATCATTATCCTGTTGTAGAAGCCATCCTCTTTTTATCTTCAGCTTTTTTACAGGGTGTGAAGTTTTCTTCCAGAATTTGCTGGTATTTAATTGAATTCATTCTTCTCTCTACCAGTAAAATGTCTTGCATGCCACTGGCTGCAACAAAGCCCAAAGCATGATCGATCCAACCCCGTGCTTAACAGTTGGAGAAGTGTTCTTTTCATGAACTTCTGCACCCTTTTTTCTCCAAACGTATTTTTCTCCAAGCTCATTGCGGCCAAATGTTCTATTTTAACTTCGTCAGTCCACAGGACTTGTTTCCAAAATACATCAGGCTTGTTTAGATGTTCCTTTGTAAACTTCTGACGCTGAATTTTGTGGTGAGGACGCAGGAAAGGTTTTCTTCTGATGACTCTTCCATGAAGGTCATATTTGTGCAGGTGTCGCTGCACAGTAGAACACTGCACCACCACTCCAGAGTCTGCTAAATCTTCCTGAAGGTCTTTTGCAGTCAAATGAGGGTTTTGATTTGCCTTTCTAGCAATCCTACGAGCAGTTCTCTCGGAAAGTTTTCTTGGTCTCCCAGAGCTCAACTTGACCTACACCGTTCCTGTTAACTGCCATTTCTTAATTACATTACGAACTGAGGAAACGGCTACCTGAAAACGCTTTGCTACCTTCTTATAGCCTTCTCCTGCTTTGTGGGCATCATTTATTTTAATTTTCAGAGTGCTAGGCAGCTGCTTAGAGGAGCCAATGGCTGCTGATTGTTGGGGCAAGGTTTGAGGAGTCAAAGTATTTATAAAGCTTTGAAATTTGTACCACCTGGCCTTTCCTAATGATGACTGTGAACAAACCATAGCCCTAACAAACTAATTCAGGTCTGAGACCTTGGTAAAAGTTATCTGAGAGCTCAAATCTCTTGGGGTGCTCAAACCTTTGCATGTCACTGTATGTGTGTGTGTGTATGTGTAATGTAATGATGTAAAGATGATGTAATGTTAGTAAGCCCCACCTGCGGAGGGGTAAAAATGAGGTTTATCAATTTTTTTAATAAAAGAACTTGGAAAAAAAAAGCTATGCAAGAATGGGCATGTCTTATGAGGCATGGACAAGCAACTGAAACGCAGCAAACTGTAGAAACTAGCTAAAAATACAAACTGTTAAAAATGGAACTAGTAGTTAGTATCTCTCCCTACTTAGTGGAAATCCTCAGGGTGAAACCCCTGGAAGAGAGATGATTTCAATAAAAGATTTATGAAGCTATGGCTATAGCAAGCACCAGCAATAGCGAGACGATATCAGCAGAGAGTAGTGTCCAAGATCTCTACCATGCAAGTGGGAATTAGTTCTGTTAAATCATACCAAGGGATTTGGTTGGTTTTTTTTTTGAGTATATATTGTGAATCATCTTTCTGTGGATACCCACCATTTCATCCAACAAAGCAAGAAACAAGACAGTGAGCCACCTAAGATCGAAGAACCAGTGCGGTAACGAAATGCTTCAAGATGTAGAGGATTTAATTCGGCTGGATGTATAAGTTTACTTCTCATGCGAAGGATCTGAATTTGCTTTTCAGGAAGAACTGATTTTTTTTGAAGACTTTGATAAGTGACTGAATGAGATTAATTTTGTTTAAAAGTTGTGATATTGGAGAATTTGTTGTGAAAGGAGTTAAGCTGTATATATTTTTTTGAATTTGAATTTGTAGACATACTGACCTGAAACTGAAACTGAGGTTAACCATAATACTAAAAAAAAATAGGAATTCAGTAAGTTTCCTAACTAACTAGAGATAAATAAAAAGGCAACTGTTAGTCTGTAAACTTTTAAATAAGGAATCACACTAGATCTAATTAGTTAAAGAAATTGGAGTAATAAAGGTTATTCTAATGAATCTAACTGATTCTAACTAAAAAGGAAGTTGGTTTTTGTTGATACCTGACATTTGGAACCTAAGCAGAATGTTTAAATTTTGAATGGTGCCTACTCATGTAAATATTTTGTTTATATATCTTTTTATAAACAAAACTTACCTTCAGAAGTATGTTTTCTATTCACTGCCTCCTTTCGATACCTAGAGCTTCTGATCAACCACTAGCACCTAGATTAGTACTACGTAATTAGATTTTCTCATAAAGAGTGCAGCGACCAGTTGCAGGAGATAAGACAAGCACTACACAGGTGTTATAGATAGCTGGAGAGAAATAAGCAGTAACACAATTCAGAACTGTTCTGCTCAGTGTGGTTTCAAGCATTCAGGCTTCAAGAATGCTAGAAATGACTGTGAGTGAAAGTGAAACAATTTCAATACTTCATCAAGTTACGAAGAATTTGAAGGTATCAACAATCATCTTGAATGTTACAATGAAAAAGAAGATTTGGAGGATGCAATCATCAAAAGCACTGTATGAAGGAAGTCCGTTATCTGCACTCGGTGTCTGCGCTGACTTTGTTCAGTTGGTGGTTGTCTGTCGTATCCACCGATGACAGGAAACCTGTGTGGGAGAGTTTTTAAAGTGGAGAAGCCGTTGCACTGGGGTAGTTCCACTCTTTCAACCTCAGAAGTCCTGGTTCAGTGGTCACAGATGGGGTCTTCCTGGTTGCAGTGATGACCATGATTTATTTTATGCTTTATTATTTGCTTTCCATGGAGTGTTGCAGAACTGCCTTCTTGGCAGTTGGATCTCACTGTAAATCTCATACACCCACTCCACCAGAAATGACTTCACATGCATATCACCTATATCACTGGGGTATAAGGCCCACCAGATATCCTCAGCTGGTTTAGCTCGCCCATTGAAGCAGTGTACCAGGGGTGTGGCCATCGTTGCATGCAAACAGCTACTTGGAGCCACAGGTGAGCGCCGAGTGTCTTGGGGAAGGGGAGAACCAAAAGTGAGTGAGCTGGCCCAGACTGGACATGACAAAGCCCTTCACCAGAGGTGATGCCCCTCCCTGGATGCACCGTACATGACAACATAGAGTGGACGAATTCCTCCATGGATAACTGTTAGAAATAGCACACTGTTTTATAGTACTGCAGAGGTATTGGTAGTGTTCTAATTTGTCCTGTATTTAACTTAAATACATAATCTGTTATTCAGTTAATCAGAAGTTTGTCTTTTTTTTAATACTTCTTTAACTATTTCCATGAAACTTTGGCTAATTGGGGCGGCAGCTTAACTGTGCCAAAATATACTGGTCCCGATGTGTTCCAACCAGAATCCACTGTATATCTTAGAGTCATAGAAAAGAACAACACAGAAACAGGCCATTCAGCCCATCTAGTCCATGCAAAAACCATTTAAACTACCTACTCCCATTGACCTGCACCAGGACCAGAGCCCTCCATACCCCTACTATCTATGTACTTATCCAAACTTCATTTAAACGTCAAAATCGAGCTCACATGCACCACATGTGCTGGCAACTCATTCCACACTCATGACCCTCTGAGTGAAGAAGTTTCCACTCATATTCCTTTTAAACTTTTCACCTTTCACCCTTAACCCATGACGTTTGGTTGTAATCCCACCCAACCTCAGTACGAAAAGCCTGCATGCATTTACCCTATAAAATCTCCTCTCAATTCTCTATATTCCAAGGAATGAAGTCCTATCCTATTCGATCTCAGGTACTCCAGACCGGGCAACATCCTTGTAAATTTTCTCTTTACTCTTTCAACCTTATTTACATCTTTCCTGTAGGTAGATAACCAAAACTGCACACAATACTCCAAATTAGGCCTCACCAATGTCTTGTACAACTTCAACATAACATCCCATCTCCTGTACTCAATACTTTGATTTACAAAGGCCAATGTGCCAAAAGCTTTTTTTATGACCCTATCTACCTGTGATACCACTTTCAATGACTTATGGACCTGTATTCCCAGATCCCTTTGTTCTACCGCACTCCTTGGTGCCCTACCATTCACTGTGTAAGAACTACACTGGTTGGTCTTACCAAAGTGCAAGACCTCGCACTTTGTCTGCGTTAGGTTCCATCGGCCATTTTTCAGCCCATTTTTCCAGCTGATCCAGATCTCTCTGCAAGCCATGATAGCCTTCCTTACTGACCACTGCACCCCAATCTTGGCGTCATCCGCAAATTTGCTGATCCAGTTAACCACGTTATTATCCAGATCATTGATAAAGATGACAAACAACAACAGACCCAGCAGCAATCCTTCCAGCACACCACTAGTCACAGGCCTCCAGTCAGAAAGGCAACCATCTACTACCACTCACTGGCTTCTCCCACAAAGCCAGTTTACTACCTCATCTTGAATGCTGAGCGACTGAACCTTCTTGACTAACCTCCCAATGGGACCTTGTCAAATGCCTTACCAAAGTCCATGTCGACAACATCCACTGCCTTGCCTTCATTTACTTTCCTGGTAACTTCCTTAAAAAACTCTATAAGATTAGTTAGACATGACCTACCATGCATGAAGCTATGCTGTCTATCTTTAATCAGTCCATATCTATTCAAATACTTATATATCTGGTCCCTTAGAATACGTTCCAATAACTTTCCCACTACTGATGTCAGACTCAGTGGCCTATAACTTCCTGGTTATGTTTAGAGCCTTTCTTAAACAGCAGAATAACATTGGCTATCCTCCAATCTTTTGGTACTTCTCCTGTCCCTAAGGATGTTTTAAATATCTCTGCTAGGCCCCCGGCAATATTTACATTTGTTTCCCATAGGCCCTGGGAATTCATCCACCCTGTTTTGCCTCAGGACAGCAAGACATCTCCTCTGTAATCTGTATAGAGTCCATGAAGTTGGTGCCACTTGGCCTTACTTCTATAGACTGTTCTGAGTAAATCCAGATGCAAAAAATTTAAGATCTCCCTTGTCTATTTTGGCTCCACACATGGATTACCATTCTGATCTTCCAACATATGGAATACCATTCTTCTCTTTCATGTGTGTCTAACAAACAGAATAACAGGGCATGTATCACCAGATTCAAGCTCAGCTTTTGAATGGACATCTCATGCATTAAAGATTAATTCTTGAAATCCCTATCTACCTTGTCACAGTCCTTGCACTTTATTTGTTGCCCTGCATTGCACCTTCTCTGTAGCGGCAACACCATATTTTGCATTCTCAATCTTTTTACTACCTCAGTATGTTTACATATGGCATTGTTCATCTGAGTGGCATGCTGCCGAAGTTTTTCTTCTCAGTGCAATTGACAATAAACCAATACCAATGGTGGACAGTTAGGAATAGAAGCTTGTCAGCCTCGACATGCTTAGCTGGAGGACATCAGCATCTTTTTGTTGTGATGAATTTGTATATCTGTGGATTGGTTGTGAAAACAGGAAGGCTGGTGGGAATTGCCAATCATGTGATCTAGATTTATTTTCAGGCTTATCATTGATGAACCAGGTTTCAGTAGCCAGGGCCAAAATACAAGAGTATCATGTTACTGTCCTCCAACAAAATTAGGATACCAATCCTAAACTTCTAAAATAGCCCCAGAATTACAATTTATTAAGTCGAAATTATACTGAAAATATTGTTCAAACATGAACCAGGATCCCATTAGGGATAAAAAAAAGTTATAAATTCTAACTATGTCTACTGAGACTTCAAGAAAGCATTGGATTTCACAAGTTGAAGTATACTATCTCAGCAGGAGTTTGACTCATTGGTTTGGGAATTGGTTCCATTCCTATAACCCAGAGAATTGCCCTCACTCAGTAGTCCTTTGCTTGTTACATCTCCCAGACTAGTTTACATTACATGAGGAGTTGGGCAATAACTTTCCAATATAATTGTTCACATTATGGTCTTGAGTTCTTTTTCTTTCTCCAGTAGTTTGAAAGAGGAAGTTATATTGTACAAAAGTACAATTTAAAGCTAATGCATCATTTAATATTTGCCTGCCACCGAAACAGTTCTATGGCTAATGTCATCTTTCTGGCCCTACACTCATTTCTGGAGCATCTGGGCAGTAAAGACACTAATGTTAGAATACTGTTAATTGCCTACACCTCCACCTTCAATACTATAATTCCACCCAAACTCAACTCCAGACTCCTAAACCTGGGACTCAACCCCTCCTTTTGCAACAGGATCCTTGACTTCCTGACCAACAGACCGCTAGCAGTAAGGACAGACAACACCACAGCCACAATTATTCTCAACACTGCTGCCCCACAAGATTGCATTCTACTCCCTGTAGATTCACAACTGTGTGACCATATTCTGCTTTAACTTCGTCTGCATGTTTGCAGATGATAACACCTCACTGCGACATATCTCAAATACTGATGAGTCGGAGGACAGAAAAAAGAGAGAAAGCCAAGTGATATAGTATGATGACTGCAACCTTTCCCTCAATGTCAACAAAACAAAGCACTGGTCAATGACTTAAGGTGTGGGGAGTTGTGTTGCAACGAATGAGGCGAACCCAAGCGCAGGACACAGGCACGGAGGATGTGTTTGGATGCAGACGCGGGCGTGAGCGTTGAGTGGCAAACAGGAGAGTGTGCAGGAAGGCAGGAGACAGGCAGAACTGATCTTGACACTGAGCGACTGAGTTTCACAGGTAAACCTCGGAACTGGAGTAGAACTTAGAAAACTTATCTTGACACGAAGAGACTGGGTTTCGCAGGTAATTCTTGGTCCTGAAGCAAAACTTAGAACACACAGTCCTAAGCGGCCGGGAAACGTTAATTACCACACAGGCAAAACCAACGATCTGGCAACTAGTGGATGTAAAGCTGGGGTTCTTATGCTGCAGGTCTTGATGAAAACCAGGTATGCCATCATCAAAGGGAATTAGCAGAAAATGGGGAATTAACGGTCAAGACTGTGTCAAGTTGTAGTGCACATATTTCTGTACTTGGTGCTGAAGTTGAGAGGTTTAAGTGTTTCAAGTCACTAGGAGTGACCATCACCAACAGCCTGTCACCAGCGCTTTTGCTTTCTTAGAAGGCTACAGAAATTTGACATATCTCCTTTGATCCTCACCAGTTTTTATCAATGCACCAATCTGGATGCATCACAGCTTGGAATGTCAACTGCTCTGCCCATGACCACAAGAAACTGCAGAGAGTTGTAGACAACAGTTCAGCACATGATGGGAACCAGCCTCCCCTCCATGGATTCTGTCTATACTTTTCAGTGCCTCTGTAAAGCGGCCAGCATGATGAAACATCCCACTGCTCCAGACATTCTCTCTTGTTTTACCTTGTACTACTTCAGTGCACTGTTGTAATGAATTGATCTGTATGGATTGTCTGCAAGATTAGTTTTTCACTGTACTTCAGCACATGTGACAATAGTAAATCAATTTACCAGTTTGATGCTTCATTTGATTGTAATGTCAATTATGGCTTAACCTTGCACCTCTCTGCTCACCATGTATTACACTACTTTAAAAATATGCAAAGATTTCTTCCACTTCTCTTTGAGAAAGAGAAATTCAAAGACTCACCACTATCTAAGAGAAAAGAAGTAATATTTCTGTATTAAATGGACAACCCTTAGTTTTGAACAGTGACCCCTAGTTCTGTGTTTTCGCACAAGTGAACTTGTCCACCTTGTCAAGATTGCTCAGGCGTTCATATACAAACGTTTGTATTTCAGTTTCACTCTTCTAAACTCCAGCATTATTCATCTTAGCCCGTGTCAATATTCCTCTTAGGACCATGTGCCTACTCAAGGTGTTAGTCAATTTCATTTCTTCTGAGCTGCTTCCAACACATTAAAATCAATCCTTAAAAAAGGAGATGAAGGTGATGGAGCAGTGATTGACCGGTGTGTTGTCTGGGATAGAATGGTTCAGTTAGGAGGAGAGACTGGATAGGCTAGGATTGCTTTCCATGGAGCAGAGGCTGATGGGTGCCCTAACAGAGGTACACAAAATTATGGGGGGCACAGATTCAGAGGAAAGTAGAAACGATTTCTCCATAAGAAAGATGTCTAAAAAAATGAGGCATTGGTTTAAATTGAGGAGTAAGGGGGTTAAAGGCAATCTGGGGAAGTTTTTTTCACTGGGATGATGTTTGCAATCTGTGTACTGCCAGAAATAGTAGTGGGGGGGTGGTATTTCACAACATTTAGGGAGCTGGCTGAGCACCAATTAACAAGGCATAGAAGGATACAAATCCAGTGTTGGTATTGTGATTAGGGTAGATGGTACTCAATGGTTAGCAAGGATATTTCTGCCCTCAGAGTATTACTGAGACCACACAGTCTTTGTACAAACTCTCTACTTTGATTCCCTTAGTGATAAACAATGAAATTCTCTTTGCTCTCCTCAGTACTTGCAGTACCTGCGCAAAAACTTTTTTTCAAATCATGCACTGGACCACTCCCATCCCTCCATATCTCTGAGCTCCAAAACCTCTCACCATTTAGGTAATATGCTTTTCTTTTCCCTGCCAAAATAGAGATTTGCATATTTTTGCACATTGCCAGCTTTTAGCCCACTTTGTGACCTCTTTATATTCTCTTTACCACTAATTTTACCATATGTAAAAAAGGATGTGCTGGCATTGGAGAGGGTCCAGAAGTGGTTTACCAGAATGATCACGGGAATGAAAGGGTTTAATGTATGAGGAGCATTTCATGGCTCTGTACCTGAAGTTGCTGGAGTTAAGAAAAGTGAGAGGGGATTCTCATTGAAATGGTGCAACTATGTGTCTTTCTCGTGATCTTTGGACACTGGTAATATAAAATACTACAAGTCTCGTTCATTGGTTCATTGGCGTGATTGATGGTGGGTGAGCTGCATGGCCTCGGGTCCTCATGCCATGGTGTCACCTGTGGCAGCCACCCAGGGGAGGAGATGCCAGGGGCGGTGGGGGAGAGAATGTAGGTGTGGCAGGCATTCTGGAATCCGTGCTGGGTCAGGGGTTGGCCCTTGCCGTCTATCTCTGCTGTCGGTGCTGCCCTCCAGTGTTCGCTCCTTGGGAGACATGGTGGCTTGCCTTTGTCTGCAGCTGGCCCAGAGCGAGGAAAGCTGATTTGCTTTCGTTTGCAGCTAACCCAGTGTGAGATGAGGAATTCCTTCATCCTTCTTGCAGAAATGTGGCTTCAGGACAACATCCTATACGCCATCAATCTTCGGGCTACGCCATTCAGGGACTTGTGCTAATGTTATTTTGTGACTGTATGTGCTATTGTAATTATTTGTGTTGTGTGCTGTGTGTGATACTATGTACTGTGCTTTGCACCTTGGTCCTAGAGGAACACTGTTCCTTTTAGCTGTATACATGTGTATGCTTAAATGACAATTAAAGTTGAACTTGAACCCTGCCGAATATTGAAAGGCCTTGATAGAGTGGGCGTGGAGTTGATGTTTCCAATAGTTGGAGAGTCCAAGACTAGAGGTGACAGCGTCAGAATAAAAGGAAGCCCCTTCAGAATAGAGATAAGGAAGAATACCTTCAGCCAGAGTTTGGTGAATCTGTGGCATTCATTGCCCAGTCATTTAAAGTGGAGGTTGATAGGTTCTTGATTAGAAAGGCCATCAAAGGTTACAGGGAGGAAGCAGGAGAATGTGGTTGAGAGGGAAAATCCGCCGTAATTGAATGGAAGAACAGATTTGTTGAACCAAATGTCTTATTTTTGTTCCTATGTCTTGTGGATACCCAGTCATCGTAACTGTTGGGCAGATTTAAGAATGTAACAAGATGTGTAACACAGCAGGATGCTATCCAGCCCTACAAGTCTGCTCCACCATTTGCCAATGTTGTGAGTGATCTTCTACATCAACATAATTTTCCTTTTCACCACCCCCACATCACTTGATTCTCTTAGTATTCAAATATCTTTTGATTCCATTTTGAACAAACTCGATCACTGAACTTCCGCAGTTGTTGGGGTTGTGGAATTCCAAAAACTCACCACCCTCTAAGTAGAGAAATTCAAATTCCAATCCAGTTTGGTTAATTATCATGTACACCATGAAATCTCTTGCTCACATGAAGCGCACAGAGTAACAGGATACAGGATAGTAATAAATAGCATAAATAGAGTAATGAGCACAAAATAACAGAATGATGCAAGATTGTAGTGTGATTTGAAGTATCACACTAAAGCAAATCAGCTTTCCTCGCACTGAGTCAGCTGCAGACAAAGGCAGTACTGATGGCAGAGACGGTCTGCAGGAGCCAACCCCTGACGCAGCACAGATTCGAGCATGACCACTGCATCTGCAAAAAGATATGCTGAAGTGACAACGACAAAGTGATGGAGAGAGGTAGGATTAATAATCCGACAACCTGGCAGCTCCCCTCCTGATGAAGGGGAAGTGAAAGAAGTGATTAGTTCAGAAGTCTGAAAGTAGTGGAGAAAGAAATACTTCTTAATCTGGTCATCCAGGATTTCAAACTCCTGGAACTTCTTCCAGAAGGTAGAAGAGAGAAAATGGAATCCATCCATCCTTGATGGGACTATTAGCCTTCCTGAAGCAGTGCACTGTGATGATAGACTGGATAGAAGGAAGTGAGGACTGGACTCTGTTTACCTCACTCTGCAGGTTTCTCATCTCAAACCTAAACAGTCCACAACTTCTTCAAAGACTTTGCAGGAAAGGGAGACCACTTTCCTATATCCCAGACTGTCAAGCCCTGTATAAATTTTCACATTTCAAATGGATTTCCTCTCATTTTTCTAAACATGAATACGTCTAGTCTACTCAATCTCCTCATTCAGTGTACCTACAGTCCATGGAATCAACCCCATGAACTTTCACTTCAAGAACAGCCATTCTTAGCGAAGGAGACTAAAACTGTACTTCAGCTGCATTGTCTGCAAGTGCAGCAAAAGGTCTGTCTTTCTGTATCTAAACTCTAAATGAATCCTAATAGCTAGTTTCATCTATATGTTGGCTTTAAGTGACTTGTGTCAAAATACATCTAAGTTTGTTTTTGAGCATCAGCACCACCCAGTGTCACATTTAAAATATGATTTTTTTTCCAGCTTGTACACTCAAGTAGTTAACTTAATACTCTTTTTTTCACGTTACATACTACTTTGTTCTTCACCATTTGCTCAGTTTGTTCATATAATCCTCAAAACCTCTTTACACCCTCCCTTGTACTCACAATCTCACCTGGTTTAATATCATCAGCACACTTGGAAATATAACATATAGTCCGTTCAGCATGATCATTGATACAAACTGCGAATAGCTGGTAGGCACACAGGTGCTGATACCCATAATGCCCACAAGCCTCTGCCTGCCATCTGAGAAGGATCCATTTATTCACGATCTTTGTTCTTTTTTCATTCAGTAGGCAACTCTCAGTCCATGAGAATATATTATCCCCAATTCCATCCAATCCAATAGTGCAAGATTTCCAAAATTTTAAATACATCATATTGCCTTCATCCTCCTTATCTATACAACTAATCACATCCTCAAACTGAGTAGATTAATCAAGCATAATTTTCATTTCGTAAATCCTTGCCAATTCTGAGTAATCCTATGATTCTTTTCAAGGTATTCTGTTCCTATGTCCTCTGTGTTTTCTCTCCTAATGATAAGTTAACAGATAGATACTTACATGAAATTATGGAGATGCTCTTGCTACCCCCAATTGAAACAGAACCTATTGAAGAATATAGAATTAGGAAGATGACAACTGAAGCATTCAATGTCTCTTTGAACACCTCTTTCAAAATTCTGGGTCATGAGTTGTCAAACCATTGCCTTTCAACTTCACTAACTATTCAGAGTGATTTTTTCTGGCAAATACTTATTACCTTCAATTCCTTAGTATTGCTAGACTTTTAATTCTTTAATAATTCTGGGAGGTCTTTTTGCAATTTCTTTCATGAACTATGTGGCCTTTCCATGTCAACCATACACATGTTTGTGGTATTGTGTATGTTGTTAACAGTAAGTGCCCAAACCAAGTTACTTCATTGTATTAGTAATGCATAATATCATTAAGTTAACATCATTGCAAATTGTACTTGATTCAGGAGCAAAGTTAATTCATATAAATGGCATCGAATGACTAAATTACGGAAGAAATACAATTCTAAATACCAATATAGTACATTGGGAGTTAATCTGAATTATAATCTTGGAAGTATAAATAAACAATTCAAATAGATTTGCAATAAATTGTTTTCTTTGGATAGATTTTAGCCGCTGATATATTTCCACCACCACATTGTTTGATCTGTGTATTTTGTGTGCACTTATAATTTACAAAACTGTCTGGAGATCACCCATTTCATAAACAACAGGAATTCTGCAGATGCTGGAAATTCAAGCAACACACATCAAAGTTGCTGGTGAACGCAGCAGGCCAGGCAGCATCTGTAGGAAGAGGTGCAGTCGACGTTTCAGGCTGAGACCCTTCGTCAGGAGACCCGACGCAGACTGGGAGACCGCTTTGCTGAACATCTACGCTCTGTCCGCCAGAGAAAGCAGGATCTCCCAGTGGCCACACATTTTAATTCCACATCCCATTTCCATTCTGACATGTCTATCCACGGCCTCCTCTACTGTAAAGATGAAGCCACACTCAGGTTGGAGGAACAACACCTTATATTCCGTCTGGGTAGCCTCCAACCTGATGGCATGAACATTGACTTCTCTAACTTCCGCTAAGGCCCCACCTCCCCCTCGTACCCCATCTGTTACTTATTTTTATGCACACATTCTTTCTCTCACTCTCCTTTTTCTCCCTCTGTCTATACCCCTTGCCCATTCTCTGGGTCCCCCCCCCCGTCTTTCTTCCCGGACCTCCTGTCCCATGATCCTCTCGTATCCCCTTTTGCCTATCACCTATCCAGTTCTTGGCTCCATCCCTCCCCCTCCTGTCTTCTCCTATCATTTTGGATCTCCCCCTCCCCCTCCAACTTTCAAATCCCTTACTCACTCTCCCTTCAGTTAGTCCTGACGAAGGGTCTCGGCCTGAAACGTCGACTGCACCTCTTCCTACAGATGCTGCCTGGCCTGCTGCGTTCACCAGCAACTTTGATGTATGTTACCCATTTCATAAAACTTGTCAAAGTGCACATTAAGAATAATTAAATGCTGAGTTTGCACATTTTGTGCATCATAATAATTTCTCAATGACCTGTAACTTAAATATTTTGGCCTGGTGTGTGATCATTGCTGCGCTCTAAATCCAGATATTGCTCTGACAATTGCCCTGTAAAAATATTAAGAAGTATGTGAAGCCTCATTTATAGTGGTACATTAGTAGCGTAGTGCGACGCTATTACAGCTTGGAACATCGGAGCTCGGAGTTCAGTTCCAGAGTCTTCTGTAAGAAAATTTGTACGTTCTTCATGTGTGCACAAAGGTTTCTTCCAGGTGCTTCAGTTTGCTCCCACACTCCAAAGGTGTGCTGTTTAGTCGGTTAATTGGTCATTGTAAATTGACCTGTGATTAGTCTAGGGTTAAATCAGTGGGTTGCTGGGCAGCGTGGCTTGGTGGACCAGAAGGGCCTGTTCCATGCTGTATCTCTAAATAAAATTAAAACATGTAATGTAGACTAGGAGCAGTACATGACTTATCTCTGCCATACAGCGAGGACATAATCGTCTTATGTGACTGAGTGATACCTCTGGCAAATTTTATGTTTGCTCTTGGGATATTGAAGGTGATATGTGATTTTATCAAATAATGACAAATTTAATATGTAGTTACAAAACGTATCAATTTTTAGTCACAAGAGGTACTGCAGATGCTGGAAATCTAGAGCATACACACAATGTGCTGGAGAAACTCAGCAGGTCAGGTAACATCTATGGATGGGAGTAAACGGTCAACGTTTCAGGCTGAGACCCAACATCAGGACTGGAATTTTTAGAGTGTTTTCAGGTGTTTCCATTGTCAATGACAGTCAAACTGTAGCCAGCTGCATTTTCTTCAGAGAAGTGACTATGTTATCAGATCAGTGTAATTTATTCTACATAGTATTAGTGTGGGCGTTTAATACTTCTATTATTAACCAGGGAGAACAGCTATAAATGATCTTAAACTATGATAAAATGATCAGACATTTAGAAACTGTTGGAAAACAACTATAATTAAAAACAAATTTTAACAAACTGATAAAATAAATTCAATATTTAACAAACATAATTTAATAATTGAATGGCCTAGTAATACAGGTATGCATCTAAGGTGATAAGGGGGAAGTTCAAAGGAGATGTGCAGTGCTGTTTTTTAATACTGAAAGTGATGAGTACCTGGAATACACTGCCAGGGTTGGTGGTGGAGGCAGATACAATAGTGGCATTTAAAAAGCTCTTAGATAGGCACATGAATATGAGGAAAGGAGGGATATGGATCCTGTGTAAACAAAAGGTATTAGGCATCATTTGCTTAATTAGTTCATAGATTGAAGAGCCTGTTTTCATGCTGTACTGGGTTAACTTCTATGTTCTAATACAATGCAGATGTTTTTTTCTGTGGTTAAACTGTATTACTCTGACAGTGCAAATAGGAATTTATGTTATGAGCTGTATATAAACTGATCTGATAATGATAAAATAATCCGTTTTAGAAATGTTTCATGCCCACCATAAATGATGCAATATTATTACATTTTTAGAAGTAAAATGTGTGAACTATTAATATGAAACTCAACACTTTATATCTATGGTTACTGAGGCTGTTACATTGTGCTTCGGTTTATTATTCCCCCTTCAAGATTTTACTTGTGTGCTATTTTCTTTTTGTCACTTAGAACTCTGATAATGATAGCAGCACGGGACAGATTAGTGAAGGCCAAATGCCCAGACTTACGAAAGCAGCAGAAAGCATCCTGATTGGACAGCCACAAAACATCAATCGCTCCTCAATAAATAATTACGTAAAAATGCCACAAGCAAGACGCTCACCATCACCTGGGCAATTCAATACTCAAACAGGTAATCAGTGCAAACTAGCTATTTTTTGAATATGGTCATTTGGAAAAAGTAAATTCTGTTCTACTTATCTATTGTCTGGCGTGCATCAAAACTGTGTTTTGTTTATTTCTTCGAGCTTCAGAGTTCAATAAACAAGATATCTTTTCTCATTTGGATACTGATTGGAGCTGAGTACATTGGTAGAAATGATTTCTCCATTGTAATTTTACCCCTATTTTACTACACTTGTTTGACATCTCTTAATGCATCCTAGCTAGAAGGTATGCCTAATAACCCAGAGTAAGGCACTGTTCTTTGCCAGTTTGTATATGAAAATTGTGCTTTAGTTTGTTTTTGTATTACTACGTATTCAGTAAGGAAGTAACAGACAAGGTTAAATGCTTTTGACAACTTTCACCATTCTCTTCTCTTGAAATCACTAATAGATTACCTTGAAACCTCCAGTAGATTCCATGTATAATCTCAGGAAGTGCAGGCAAAACACTCAGTGACCACTTTATTAGTTATAATAGAAGTTATAGAACACTACAGTACAGAACCAGGCCTTTCAGCCTATCTAGTTTGTGCCAAAACATTAATCTACCTAATCCCATCGATCTGCACCCAAACCATAACCCTTCATACCCTTTTCATTCATACACCCTTTCAAATTTATCTTAAATGTTGGAATCAACCCCACATCCACCACTTGTGCTAGCAGCTTGTTCCACGCTTTAACCACCCTCTTAAGGAGTTCCCCCTCCCTCATGTTCCCCCTTAAACATTTCACCTTTCATCCTTAACCCATGACCTCAAGTTGTAAACTCAACTAACCTCAGTGGAAAAAGTTATTTTGCATTTACCCTATCTATACCCCTCATTATTTCAAATAGCTCTGTCAATCTCTCATCAATTTTCTACATTCCAGAGTATAAAGTCCTAGCCTATTCAAGCTTTCATTTTAACCCAGGTCCAGAAATCCTGGTGATTTTCTTGTAAATTTTTGCTCCACTCTTTCAATCTTATTTACATCTTTCCTATTGGTAAATACTCAAAACTGCACACAATATTCCAAATTAGGCCTCACTGATGTCTTATACAACTTCAACATAGCATCCCAACTCCTGTAATCAATACATTGATTTATGAAGGCCAATAAGCCAAAAGATTTCTTTATGACCCTATTCACCTGTGACACACCTTTCAAGGAATTATGGATCTGTAATCCCAGATCACTCTGTCCTTCTGCACCCCTTAGTGCCCTCAAACTCATTGTGTAAAACCTACTCTGGTTGGTCCTTCCAAATTGCAGCACCTCACGCTTATCTGCATTAAATTCCATCTGCATTTTCCAGCCCATTTTCCCAGCTAGTCCAGAGCCTGCTGCAAGCTTTGATACTCCTCCTTACTGTCCACTCCCCCCTCCCCCGCCATCTTGGTGTCATATGCAAATTTGCTGATCCAGTTTACCACAGATTGTTGATATAGATGGCATGAAGGGATATGGGGAGAAGGCAGGACATTTGGGCTGAAAGGAAAATTGGATCAGCCATGATGAAGGCTCGATGGGCCAAATGGCCTAATTGGGCTCCTATATCTTATGGTCTTAAGGTTATAGATGAAAAACAACAATAGATCCAGCACCGATCCCAGTGGCATATCATTAATCGCAGGCCTCCATTCAGAGAGGCAACTTTCTACAGCCACTCTCTGGCTTCTTCCGCAGAGTCAATGTGAGATCCAATTTGCTAGCTCATCTTGAATGCCAAGTGACTGTACCTTCTTGACCAACTTCCCATGAGGGACCTTGTCAATGGCCTTGCTATGGTCCATGTAGGCAACATCCATTGCCTTACCTCATCAACCTTCCTTGTGACTTCCTTGAAAAATTCTAAAAAATTGGTTAGATACAACTTACCATATGCAAAGCTGGGCTAACTATCCCTAATCAATCCCTGTTTATCCAAATACTGAAATATCCAGTCTCTTCCAATAACATTCCCACTACTGATGTCAGACTCACCAACTTTTAATTTCCTGGCTTATTTGTAGAGCTTTCCTTAAACAATGGAACAATTTTAGCTATCCTCTAATACCCCAGCACCTCACTCATGGCGAAGGATGTTTTAAATTTTGCTGCTAGGGCCCCTGCAATTTCTGCACTAGCCTCTCACAGGGTCCACGTTGTCAGGCCCTGGGGATTTATTCAAGCTAATTTGCCTCAATTCAGCAAGTACCTCCTTCTCTGAAATCGGTATAGGGTACTTCACCCTGCTACTGCATTGCCTCAAACCTATCGTCTCTGTGTCCATCTTCAGAGTAAATACAGATGCATAAAAGCTGGGTCTCAATATCTCTCGAAAACCCAAGGCTCCCTAAAGCTGTTGTCCTTGCCTTTTATTCTGACAGGAACATACTAACCCTGTACTCTCAAAATTTCACTTTTGAAGGCCTCCCACGTATCAGTTACATCCTTGCCAGAAAACAGCCTGTCCCAATCCATTTGATGTCATCAAAATTGGCCTTACTCCAATTTGGAATCTCAACCCAAGGACCAGACCTTTCCTTTTCCATAATTACCTTGAAGTTAGTGGCATTATGATCACTGGTTGCAAAGTGTTCTTCTGCACAAACTTCTGTCACCTTCCCTGTCTTATTCCCTAATTGGAGATCTAATGTCACCACTCCCTCTAGCTGGGACTTCTATGTACTGATGAAGGAAACTTTCCTGAACACATTTGACAAATTCTTTCCCTTCCAGCCCTTTTACAGTTTGGGAGTCCCAATCAATATGTGAAAAGCTGAAATTACCTACTATCACAACCCTATGTTTCTTGCTATAGTCTGCGATCTCTCTACAAATTTGCTCCTCTAAATCCCATGGACTGTTAGGCGGTCTATAATATAATCCCATTAACGTGATCATACCTTTCTTATTTCTCACTTCTACCCATAAAGCCTTAATAAATGAGCTTTCCAGTCTGTCCTGATTGAGCACTACCAAGACAATTTCCCTGACTAGTAATGCCACCCCTCCCCCTTTAACCCCTCCCATCTACCCTGTATAAAGCAATGGAACCCTGAATTTTTAACTGCCAGTTCCACCCCTCCTGCAACCAAGTCTCACTAATGGTGTTCTTCTGATTGTCATAATTCCACATGCTGATCCATGGTCCAAGCTCATCCACCTTTCCTGCAATACTCCTTGCATTGAAATACAGTATATGCAACTCAGAACATTAGTCTCAGCATGCTTGACCTTTTGATTCCTGACCTCGTATGTAGGTTTAACAACATCTTTCTCCACAACCACTCCTCCATCTGTTCTGGCGCTCTGGATCCCATCCCCTTGCAACTCAACTAACCTGCCTGTGCAACACACGCAAAACAGTGCAAACCATCCCTTCTGTAAAGAATCCAACCTTCCCTAGAAGAGTGTCCAATGATGCGAAAATCTGAAGCCCTCCGTCCTGCACCAACTCCTTAGCTACATGTTAAACTGTATGATCTTCCAATTTTTGGTGTCATTAACACATGACATGGGTAGCAATCCTGAGATTACAACCCTGGAGGTCCTACACTTTAAATTAGCACCTAACTTCCTGAACTTACTTTGCAGAACTTTGTCACCCATCCTTTCCATGTCATTGGTACCGACATGGACCATGACCTCTGGCTGTTCACCCTCTCACTTTAGAGTGCTGTGGACCCAATCAGAGATGTCCCTGACCCAGTCACCCAGAAGGCAACAAACTATCGAGCAATCTTGTTCTCATCCGCAGAAACTTCTTTCTGTTCTCCTAACCAATGAATTCTCTTATCACTACAGATTGCCTCTTCTCCCCCTTCCCTCCTGAGCCACAGATCCAGACTCAGTGCCAGAGTCCTGACCACTGTGATTTTCCTCTGCTAGAACATGCCCCCAACAGTATCTAAAGTGGTATACCTATAGTTGAGGGATACAGCCACTGTGGTACTCTGCACTAGCTGCCTATTGCATTTCCCCCTCCTGATGGTCACCCAGTTACCTGTGTCCTGCACCTCCCTGTATGTCCTGAGTATCAACCCCTCAGCCTCTCAAATGATCTGGAGTTTATCCAGTTCCAGCTCCAACTCCTAAACACGTATTTAGAACATAGAACATAGAATAGTACAGCACAGTACAGGCCCTTCGGCCCACAAAGTTGTGCCGACCCTCAAACCCTGCCTCCCATATAAGCCCCCACCTTAAATTCCTCCATATACCTGTCTAGTAGTCTCTTAAACTTCACTAGTGTATCTGCCTCCACCACTGACTCAGGCAGTGCATTCCACGCACCAACCACTCTCTGAGTAAAAAACCTTCCTCTAATATCCCCCTTGAACTTCCCACCCCTTACCTTAAAGCCATGTCCTCTTGTATTGAGCAGTGGTGCCCTGGGGAAGAGGTGCTGGCTATCCACTCTATCTATTCCTCTTATTATCTTGTACACCTCTATCATGTCTCCTCTCATGCTTCTTCTCTCCAAAAAGAGTAAAGCCCTAGCTCCCTTAATCTCTGATCATAATCCATACTCTCTAAACCAGGCAGCATCCTGGTAAATCTCCTCTGTACCCTTTCCAATGCTTCCACATCCTTCCTATAGTGGGGTGACCAGAACTGGACACAGTACTCCAAGTGTGGCCTAACCAGAGTTTTATAGAGCTGCATCATTATATCGCGACTCTTAAACTCTATCCCTCGACTTATGAAAGCTAACACCCCATAAGCTTTCTTAACTACCCTATTTACCTGTGAGGCAACTTTCAGGGATCTGTGGACATGTACCCTGAGATCCCTGTGCTCCTCCACACTACCAAGTATCCTGCCATTTACTTTGTACTCTGCCTTGGAGTTTGTCCTTCCAAAGTGTACCATCTCACACTTCTCCGGGTTGAACTCCATCTGCCACTTCTCAGCCCACTTCTGCTTCCTATCGATGTCTCTCTGCAATCTTTGACAATCCTCTACACTATCTACAACACCACCAACCTTTGTGTCGTCTGCAAACTTGCCAACCCACCCTTCTACCCCCACATCCAGGTCGTTAATAAAAATCACGAAAAGTAGAGGTCTCAGAACAGATCCTTGTGGGACACCACTAATCACAATCCTCCAATCTGAATGTACTCCCTCCACCACAATCCTCTGCCTTCTGCAGGCAAGCCAATTCTGAATCCACCTGGCCAAACTTCCCTGGATCCCATGCCTTCTAACTTTCTGAATAAGTCTACTGTGTGGAACCTTGTCAAATGCCTTACTAAAATCCATATAGATCACATCCAGAGATCACATCCAATTTAAATTTGTATTTGTATTTGTAAGTTACACCTTACCATTTTCACTGTATGTGTTCAGCTCATTGAGGAAACTGTCATACTCGGTTCCAATAATTAATGCATTTGTGTTATCTAACACGCTTGACATCAGTCTAAACTCTCTTGTGGCCATCAATCCTGACAATGCCAGCAATGTCAACACACAAGGGAGGTATGAGAAACTTAACAAAACAGGTCAACCTAAAAATCCATTTATGGAAAGAGCCTTAGTGGAGTATATTTTTTGGAAGGAAAGAAGATTAAATTCAAAAATGATCCAACCACCTTCCTCCCCTCCCACCAGCTCGCATGTTATAGAGTAGATGTCCTGGGTCCTTTCCCAAAGGAAAGTATGTTGTACATTGCAAGTAAGAGGACATTGTAGCTGCATTTTAAACTGCATTTGTCATAAAGTTACTGGCTCTGCTGTTTTCAAAGAGCAATATATCAAACTACTGGCTATAGACACTTGTTTATGGTCTAAGGGGTATGTCTTTAAGAACTAACAGAATCAGTAAATGCAAGGATGTGTTACGTGGTCTTCAAGGCCAGCAGCATGGTATGAAAACCATTCAAGTTGACTGCTGAACTCCATCGGGAATTCCTCAGGTACGCTGAGAGATGGGTAAATTGTATGTATGACAGTTGAAACTACTTACAAAATAGCTGCTGACCATCCCTTCGGTAGTTCTGTCCAATTGCTTTAAACATGTTAGAGAATTTTCACAGCAGCACTTGACTTTAAGAGAGTCAAGAGAGGATAAAAACTGTTCTTATGTTGTAAAGCAGATTATTAAATGCCCTCTATACCTGTGGAAATTCCTGTTTTTGTAACCAAGTTATTCACTTCGTATTGTAAAATAGGATTTATAATAGCCCAATATGATTCTTCAACTAACCATAGTCCATGCCCAAACATGTGTAACTTACACAGTGCAGTTAAAGCTAATTAGATATATCACGGAGGAAATTTGTTGCAATAATAGTGGGACTGAGGCTTTATTAAACTGTCTTCTGCAATGTGAGTTATGGAATTTCTTTGATCAGGAATGTTTCAAAACTTCTGATGGGTAATTACACTGATCTTATGAAAAGCTATGCATGCTAAAATTTCTGGAATCTAATCAGCATGGCATAACATTAAAATCTAATTATGGCCATTGAAAATCACTAAGCAATTTGGATAGAAGAAAATGAGGATCGAATACAATCAAGATTCTAAAAGTGATTATTTTTGTTAAAAATGTGCCAAAAATAAAGTTTGATGCTGTGAAGCAATTGTCTTTGCATGTTTTCAAAAGTAAATTTATGGAAATGTTTCTCTTTTCAGATAGGTATTTTGAAAATATTGAGTTCAAATAATGACAATGAAAAAAGGCTATAAAATACAAGAAATAGTGACATTAGGATGTCCTGTGCCTCAAGTCCCTATATAGAAATCTAAAGATGTAGGAAAATGACCTCTAAGGTCTCTTCTATTTCATCAAGACAAAGCTAAGGGGGCTTTGGTTTATACAACTTGAGAATAGCTCAAAAAATTTAATTCATGATCGGTAATCTGTCATTGTAAAACTGATCCATTTTTGGCAACGTGCATATTTTCTCAAAAGAAGACAGCATAAGTATTACATAATAGCTGCACCAACCCTACCAATAAATTCATGGCCTGTTTACTTTTCTTTCCAAGCTATGTCCTTTCCAATGTATTTTTAATGAACTTATGATGCCAGAGCAAATGTTGACTAAAATTTGATGCACATTTTAATCATGCCTCCTATATTAATACAGATGTTGCTTCATGTTTGCAGTAATAAATTTTTGTCCAAAGTATTCTAGTAAAAAATGCGTTCATTAACAGCACTAATTAAGGCGATTGTTAATCTGCTTTAAATTCAGTTGTAGCTTTGCTAATAGTGAATTCTGGTTAATTGGGTCATCGGTTATTCAGGGCAGCTGCTTATTTGGGACAACTTTTAAAAAACAAAAAATCAATTGAGAAAATAGTTGGGATCCCCTTGGTTTTGTTTGGAACACTATGCTACTTAATTGGAGCAGGACATGTTGCCAAACAGTTTCTAACTAGTGTTAAACGTGTGCACTTGTATGGCCGTAGACATCACATTATGTGTAGAATGAACAGTTTTTAAATAGCATCAGTTGCTTACATTTGTATTCAAAAAGGAGTGATTTTTTATCACTGATAGTTGGTGGGAAATAAGTAGTAAGACATTTCAGAACTGTTTTGCTCACTGCATTTTCAAGCATTCAGGCTTGGAATTGTTTGTAACAACCAGGACTGAAATGACATTATATCACTACTCCAACAAGTTAGGAACTTTGAAGATTTGGAGGATGCAATCGTGAAGTGTATTATGTGAAGGCAGTCATTATCTACTCTGGGTGTCTGCACTGATTTTGTTCATTTACATTCAATCAAAAGAAGATGCATTAGATGAATTTCTCTGTCAAAAACTTTTAGGCACTAATACAGTTTTATAGTACTGTAGTTTTCTAATTTGTTCTGTATTTCATTTAAATACGTAATTTGTTGCTCAGTTAAACAGTCTTTTGTATACCTTTTTAACTATTTCCATGAAACTTGGGCTAATTGGGATGGCTGCTTAAGGAAGCTGGGGCAGCAGGCTGAGGGTAGCAGACACCAACAGAATCAACAAACTCATTCGTAAGGCCAGTGATGATGTGAGGATGGAACTGGACTCTCTGATGGTGGTGTCTGAAAAGAGGATGCTGTCCAAGTTGCGTGCCATCTTGGACAATGTCTCCCATCCACTACATAATGTACTGGTTGGGCACAGGAGTACATTCAGCCAGAGACTCATTCCACCGAGGTGCAATACAGAGTGTCATAGGAAGTCATTCCTGCCTGTGGCCATCAGACTTTACAACTCCTCCCTTGGAGGGTCAGACACCCTGAGCCAATAGGCTGGTCCTAGACTTGTTTCCTGGCATAATTTAAATATTATTATTTAATTTTTATGGTTTTATATTGCTATATTTATACTCTATTCTTGGTTGGTGCAACTGTAACAAAACCCAATTTCCCTCGGGATCAATAAAGTATGACTATGACTATGACTATGACTTAAACGGGCCAAAATTACTGGTCCCGATGTGTCCCAATTAACTGTAATTGGCAACAAACCATCATAAGTTAGACTGCTGCATCTCCGATCTTCGGTAAGAATTTATGTCGCAATTTGTTAGAATAACAGCAGATGTGGGTAGTTTGGGAGATGCAGGATTTGTTACTATTTCAGCAATCCAGTATTTCATCACACAGTATGCTATATGATTTTTGATACTTTGAATTATTTTTATAGTACGAGTGGTTCTTTTTTTTTAGAAAAGAATGGAAGAGAGTCTGAAGCCAGCTATGGACCTCTGACCTTGGGGGATCTTGAAGTATACCCAGTCTCGGCACAACAGGTGAAAGTTGTGCCCTGGAAGACTCTTGTGGTGGGCAATCAGGGACAGGTAATGATCCAAGAAGCCTTAAGCCTCTTATTCCTGTTGTAATTGGATATTTAAACAAGAAATAAGTATTATTTGGAGCAATTTGAAAGTCATTCAGAGATTTAGGATTTAATGTACTTTCAGCATACAATGAACAGGCAAAATTTAAATAACGCTGTGAAATGTTAGCAAATGCTTTTCTCTCTTAACCTTGATTGTGCATTTTATGGTGGCTAAAAATTCTAAATAGACCGGAATAAGAAGCAGAAAGACATTGAAAGTTAGAGCTGGGTGGGGGTGGGGGGGTGTTGCTACAAAATATCCTATCTGACATGATTTTTATTAATTTGTTTTGTGGACATGGATGACTTCTATAATAAAATTTTATTGTAACACAAAAACTTACAGAAACTTCATTTCCGATGAAAGTCACTCCATGAAATCCCATTTGTGCTGAAATGCCCATCATTAGTCCCTTTTCAATGCAAAAAAGTGCACAGATTTGTGAAAACAAGACCCATGAATGTGTTAGCTTTTTGGTTGCAAGACATTTGAAAATTGTGGCTTATAATCTGACATTTGTAATATGTGGTAATTCATTTTACTGGTTCCCTGCTGTTACAAGTATTTCGCCCTGGTTTTTAATTCTTTCAATATTAGGGTTAGGGTTATGTTTGTTTCAAAACATCTATTGAATCTCTCACTGTTTTTTATGTCTACGTTGAATGAAAAGCATTTGGTCTCATTAGGTTTAAGAGGATTCCTGTTTGGGTCTAATAGTTAGGGCATCGTGTGTTAGTTATAAATTGTGCTGGCAATGCTGCATAAAAGGTAATAGACAGAGAGTCAATCCATGTTCTGTGCAAACAGTTCTACTGCATTGAGATTTGTATTGACTGGAGGACTCTAGGTTGTAGAATCAGTTTAAACGTGCACAAAGGCCTTGACTTGACTGCTTTCACTTTTTGTGGAGCAAATGGAAGAAGTCTGGTAGGTCACAGGTTAGGTTATTGGGGTTCATTTGAAAGGGAATTGTCATGGCATCGACTGGAGGGCTGAGGGAAGATCAGCAGCATAAGTATTCAAGAGTCTAATAATAATAGGATAGAAGCTATCCCTGAGTTTGGTGATTCATGCTCTTAGGCTTTTGTATCTTCTGCCCGATGGAAGAGTGAAGAAGAGAGAATGTGGGAGAAGTGGAAGGGGTCCTTAATTATGTTGGCTGCTTTCCCAAGACAACAGGAAGTGTAGAGGGAGTCAGTGGAGGAGAAGTTTGTTTGCGTTTGGAGTGAGTTGTGTTGACAACTTTCTGCAGTTTCTTCAAGGATTTAAAGTACATTTATTGTCAAAGTATGTATGCATTTGATAAAGTGAAGCACAATAAGTTATTTGAAATATTACAGAAAACTCTAGATCTAGATTCAAAAGACCTCCGCCTAATCAGAAATCTGTACTGGGAACAAACTGCCGCTGTAAGAGTAGATGGAGAAGTGAGTCAGTTTATGAAAATCAAGAGAGGTGTTAGACAAGGGTGTGTTTTCTCCCCTGATTTATTTAATGTGTACAGTGAAACAATATTACAAAAAATAAGAGACATCTTGGGAATCAAAGTTGGCGGTGAAAACATCAATAATTTAGATATGCAGACGACACTGTGTTAATTGCAAGTATGGAGGAAGAACTACAAAACTTAATTGATATAATTGTTGAAGAAAGTGCAAAAATGGGTCTATCTATCAATTGCAAAAAGACAGAATATTTGGTGATATCCAAAAAAGAAGGAGAATCCTATCTGCAGGCTGAGAATAAATGGGGAAGACATAAGACAAGTAAAGAACTTTTGCTACTTAGGAAGCTGGGTGACATCAGATGGCAGGTGCGACTTGGACATCAAAAGAAGAATAGGGACGGCAAAAGACACCTTTACGAGAATGAAGAGTATACTGACCAATACTAAACTAGGCATGACAACCCACCTCAGAGTACTGAAATGTTACGTTTATCCTGTTATGTTATATGTCTCAGGATGTTGGACAATATCTAGTAATATGAGGAAACAAATTGTAGCAGCAGAGATGTGGTTTTTGAGGAGGATGCAAAGAATATTATGGACGAAATCTAGTGTTGAAATTGCGGGGGCCCTGGCAGAAATATTTAAAATGTCGCTGTCTAGTGAAGTGCCGGAGGATTGGAGAGTGGTTCATGTTGTTCCGTTGTTTAAAAAAGGATCGTAAAGTAATCCAGGAAATTATAGGCCGGTGAGTATAACGTCAGTAATAGGTAAGTTATTGGAGGGAGTACTAAGAGACAGAATCTACAAGCATTTGGATAGACAGGGGCTTATTAGGGAGAGTCAACATGGCTTTGGGCGTGGTAGGTCATGTTTGACCAATCTATTGGAGTTTTTCGAGGAGGTTACCTGGAAAGTGGATGAAGGGAAGGCAGTGGATATTGTCTACATGGACTTCAGTAAGGCCTTTGACAAAGTCCCGCATGGGAGGTTAGTTAGGAAAATTCAGTCGCTAGGTATACATGGAGAGGTGGTAAATTGGATTAGACTTTGGCTCGATGGAAGAAGCCAGAGAGCGGTGGTAGAGAATTGCTTCTCTGAGTGGAGGCCTGTGACTAGTGGTGTGCCACAGGGATTGGTGCTGGGCCCATTGTTATTTGTCATCTATATCAATGATCTGGATGATAATGTGGTAAATTGGATCAGTAAGTTTGCTGATGATACAAAGATTGGAGGTGTAGTAGACAGTGAGGAAGGTTTTCAGAGCCTGCAGAGGGACTTGGACCAGCTGGAAAAATGGGCTGAAAAATGGCAGATGGAGTTTAATACTGACAAGTGTGAGGTATTGCACGTTGGAAGGACAAACCAACGTAGAACATACAGGGTTAATGGTAAGGCACTGAGGAGTGCAGTGGAACAGAGGGATCTGGGAATACAGATACAAAATTCCCTAAAAGTGTCGTCACAGGTAGATAGGGTCGTAAAGAGAGCTTTTGGTACATTGGCCTTTATCAATCGAAGTATTGAGTATAAGAGCTGGAATGTTATGATGAGGTTGTATAAGGCATTGGTGAGGCCGAATCTGGAGTATTGTGTTCAGTTTTGGTCACCAAATTACAGGAAGGATATAAATAAGGTTGAAAGAGTGCAGAGAAGGTTTACAAGGATGTTGCCGGGACTTGAGAAACTCAGTTACAGAGAAAGGTTGAATAGGTTAGGACTTTATTCCCTGGAGCGTAGAAGAATGAGGGGAGATTTGATAGAGGTATATAAAATTATGATGGGTATAGATAGAGTGAATGCAAGCGGGCTTTTTCCACTGAGGCAAGGGGAGAAAAAAACCAGAGGACATGGGTTAAGGGTGAGGGGGGAAAAGTTTAAAGGGAACATTAGGGGGGGGCTTCTTCACACAGAGAGTGGTGGGAGTATGGAATGAGCTGCCAGACGAGGTGGTAAATGCGGGTTCTTTTGTAACATTTAAGAATAAATTGGACAGATACATGGATGGGAGGTGTATGGAGGGATATGGTCCGTGTGCAGGTCAGTGGGACTAGGCAGAAAATGGTTCGGCACAGCCAAGAAGGGCCAAAGAGCCTGTTTCTGTGCTACAGTTTCTATGGTTCTATGGTTCTATGGAAACGAATATCTAACGAGGATGTCATGAACAGTGCAAACACAAAAAGAGACATGATGTATGAGATCATGAAAAGGCAACGTAACTTCATTGGAGATGTGATTAGGAAAGAGGAGTTAGAATGCACAGTAATTATGGGAAAGATTGAAGGGAAGAAATCAAGAGGAAGACAAAGACAAATGATGATGGAGACAGCAGCCAGAGAATTGGAAATGAATACCAATGAATTGATCCACTTGACCTGAAACTGGAGTGTCTGGGCCATGGCAGTCAAAGCTCAAACTGGGCATGACACCTGATGATGATGATGATGTATGCAGTACACAACCCCGAGATTCGTCTTCCCACAGCTAGCCACGAAACAAAGAAAACCATGGAACCCATTTAAAGAAAAACATCAAACTTCCAACTCGCAAAAGAAAAGAACAAATTGCACTAATGCCAAAAAAAGAGCAAAAAACACAGAATACAAAACACCAAACCACAAAGACATCAAAAGTGTCCAGGCGTTTTCATTCAGCTCAGTTCAGTTCAATCCAGTGCCACATCGCTTGCTATCTGTAGGCTGCAGCAGCTGCCCACCCCAATCAAAATCGCACAAAACAGCAACAAAAAAGAGCAATCAGAAAGCAAAAACAAATCATAACATGAACAACGAAGTCCAATCCACAAACCGCATCAATTAAACCTACCCAAGGCCCAGAACTCCAGCAGCATCAAACGAGAGGCAAAGACAGACCATTAATACGCAGGCATTTTTCTCTGGGACAAGTGTGAGACCGGTCACATGCAGATAGATGGCACTGAACACCCGCCCACCTTCCGTCCTTAACCTCACTGTATATCAATCTTCCTTGAAGCTTTAATCAGCGGGATTGGCAAGAAGTGGAGTCTATCATAGGCTCAGACCCCATCTCCAGGCTTCTTTGCCTCCAGGCCATACACTTTACTCAAAACCTTATCGAACTCCCTCGGAGACAGAAAAGCTCCAAATTGCTTAACCGTCCTGAAAATGCACCACCAAAATGTAGATCGCGGTCTCCAACAGTAGCACAACCACATTTGAAAGAGAAAGATGAAATAAACAAAGTGAAAGAAGTACTTCCATAAACTGTCTGAAGGATGTTGCCCTTGTTAGTTGGTGCCATCTTGTTCCGAATTTCTCTTCTTGAGGTCTTGGGCGTTTAAAGCTGTGATGTACCTCAGTAGGATTTTCTATGGAAAATCTAAGACCCCCACACTGAGCAAAAATTAATAATTTGGAGAAGACCTTGGGCACGGGCAGTTTTAAGCTCCAGACTGGCTGGTTTGTCCAAAATTGTTTCCATCATCGTAGCTGTTATTGACATTCTCTGTGATGTAACATGGAACTTTAAAGACATAATATATGGAGAATGTGGTTTTGATACTCCAGTATATTAGTGAGATGGATTTTCAACTTTACTTGAGTGATAATCTCACAAAATGGATAACCTGCTCTTTAAGAAGTAGAATCAATGAATATGAGGCAAGTTCTGTAAAGGTTTGGTAATCTGCTGTGTGTAATATATCCAGAACTCTGTAGACAAAAGAAATCAGTCTAAATATGTTCACTAGGAAATGCAGTATTCTTATAATTTTCAATCCATCAGTTAGGAAAGATATATGAACAAAGAACCCAAGGTGAAGGTGCAGTAAATAAGTTCTGTGCAATCCAGTTTCAGAGATCTGCTGTAGTTCACTGGAAATTCACACACTAAAAGTAATGCAATTCGAAAAGGTAGCACACTTTAGAATCTCAGAATCAGGTTTGTAATCACTGACACATATCATGATACGTCTTGTTTTATGGCAGTAGTACAGTACAAGATGTAAAAAGTTACAGTGTTACAATTCAAAATGAATGAATAAATGGTGCAAAAGAGGTAGTCAGGTAGTGTTCGTGGACCATTTACAAATCCAGTGGCTGTTAGAAAGCTGTTCTTAAATTGCTGAGTGTTGGTCTTCTTGAGATACCACCTTCAGAAAGTCCTCAGTGGTGGAGAGGCTTGTGCTCATAATGGAGTTGCTGAGTTCACAACTCTCTGAGGCCTCTTTCAATGCTGTGCATTGAATCCTCCATACCAGGTGGCGATGAAAACAGTTAGAATGCTTTCCATGGTACATCTGTAGAAATTAGTGTGTCTTTGGTGACCTACCAAATCTCCTCAAATTCCTAATAACGCTTAGCCACTGGTGTGCCTTCTTCATGATTGCATCAGAAATCCATATTAGTGAGCCAAGTTCTACATGGAACAAATCTAAATAATTTTTTATATAATCTATTCATGATGTAATAATCTCACTTGACTTTAAACAAGTCTCCAGTTCTGGGGCAGGGGCGGTTCATCTCATTGAAAGGGTGTTCTACTGATTTAACTAAATGTAAGGGAATAATTCCAAAGTTGACCTGTACTTCAATGAAAAGTGTAATGCTCTCTGCAGTTCTCTATTCCTATAATTTTAGATTCCTTGCTGTGCAATTACATTATGTACATAATTAAGCTACATTACAGAAAATTTTGTATTCTTATTATCTTGTCAATGAATCAACCATTTTACCCTCTTAACTCCACTGCAATAATAATGGAACATGATAATCTAACCTGACTTGATGACATTCTGATCATGCTTTTATTCAGACAGTCAAGCAGTAGATTTTCCTTTTGTTATACATTGCAGTGTGTGCGTGTATGTGTGTATCTTCAATCTAATGTGATTTTTTTTTAAAGTGAGGATATTATTTAGCCTGCATAAATGAACAATGTATGAGATTGACATGTAAAATATCCAAATCAGAATTGAATTCTTAATAAAAACCACTTTTTTATTCAGAGTGTTTGGAAAAGTGATTTAGATCACATTATTTTTGGACATTGATTTAGGGTGATGATGTAGCAGTAACAGAGCAGAAACAAACAACTGCACGAGTGATACAAGTGGAAAGTAGAACCAAGGATTTATGGCCAGGTAAGACAGTTTATTTTTTCTTATATTGACTAAAGTTCTGGTAGTAATAATAAATAATCTTACGTGCATAGAAAGCTTTAAAAGTATTGAGCAAAATGCAGGTGAGTATGAAAACTTCTGGATTTATTTATTGCAGAGTTCAGAACTATGTAGTTACTATTGCTGCATTAAATCTTATCTATTCTTGTCTTGTCCATACTGCACCAACTGCTGCCGCTGGGCTATAAACGTGCAGGAGCAATGTGTGGTTAAGTGCCTTGCTCAAGGTCACAACATGATGCCTCAGCTAAGGCTTGAACTGACAACCTTCAGATCACTAGTCCAACACCTTAACCACTTGGCCACCTGCCAACATTCCCATAACAGTCCTCCGTCTTTCTGTTGTTTCCCCATGACTCGCCTGCTCTCTCCACCTTTTGCCATGACACAGCTGCTGCTCCCCTTGGGCTTTGTTTCTCCTTCTTATCATATGCTAAATGCCATTGTCATTTGTTCTTTTTCTCTTACAAATCATCCTGCTCTCCATAAAGGCCAACTGTTACCATGTTGTCTTGACTTTAATGTTGGCACTCACCTCCAACATCCCCTTGGTCTCCAAAGTTCATGAGCATGTCACCACCACCCATTTCTCTGCTCAATATTTAAAATTCCCCTTCACATGGCACTGCAGTAGCCCCAAGTCAAATTATGAACAATATCCTATTGGAGATATGCTTAATATGCAAATATGCTTAAAGTGTCATGTCAACCCCAATGTATCTAACAACATTTTTGAATAACAAAGCAGGTACATGATCTTATTCTTTATTCATAATAAAAACTGATTCTGATAATTATCTGGGTAGAATGTAGTCTTGCATAATCTTTATTTTCTAACTGCATTCTTCAAAAATGCAGAAAGCCTGTGTCAGCATGTCTAATATATACAGTAATTTGTATACAGATTTAAAACTGCTGTGATATGATTCTTATGTCACATGGTAATTCATTTAGATATAAGCAAAACTTACAACTCTGGATCATGAAGGATGAAAAGTAACTTTACAATGGAGACAACATCCTCAATATACCAAGCTCCTAAGTTAGAATATGTAATAAGCACATTTGATTATATTAGTGATAACTTTTGGGAATGGATTTCATTACATACTGTCTAATTTTTCGTTTACTATCCAAATCCAGATCATTTAAGAATCAATAACTGATTGCTTTTTTTACCCATTTATTCTCTAGTTTTCTACTGTATATGAAAATCAATTCCAGTGATCCCATTCCCCCAGAATTTCCATTCACTTAACTAAACCATGTCGGCTGGAAATAGAACTGAACTCTTTTCTGGGCTTCTTAACTCAAAACCACACCAAAAGGGAATCTACTTACAGATCCAGTTAGAGGTTCAATCTATATTCAATTAAGAATGTCAAAATTTCAAGTTATTTCTCAGTGCTGGATGATTGAATCAATTAACTTCACCTCTGCCTCAGTATAGTGTAAGGCCGCTGATCTTATTTTAAGTGTAGGTGAGCTGTTGTGTGCAACATGTACATGTTGCAGAAAATCCTACAAAAGGTAGTGGATATGGCCCAGCCATCCTGGATAAAGCCCTCCTCACCAGGGAACACATCTACACAGAGTGTTGTCACGGGAAAGCAGCATCCATCATCAGAGACCTGCACCACCCAGCTCATGCTCTCTTCTCAGTTGCTGGTGAACGCAGCAGGCCAGGCAGCATCTCTAGGAAGAGGTACAGTCAACGTTTCAGGCCGAGACCCTTCGTCAGGACTAACTGAAGGAAGAGTTAGTAAGAGATTTGAAAGTGGGAGGGGGAGGGGGAGATCCAGAATGATAGGAGAAGACGGGAGTGGGAGGGATGGAGCCAGAGCTGGACAGGTGATTGGCAAAGGGGATATGAGAGGATCATGGGACAGGAGGCCCAGGGAGAAAGACAATGGGGGGGGAACCCAGAGGATGGGCAAGGGGTATAGACAGAGGGAGAAAAAGGAGAGTGAGAGAAAGAATGTGTGTATAAAAATAAATAACGGATGGGGTACAAGAGGGAGGTGGGGCATTAGCGGAAGTTAGAGAAGTCAATGTTCATGCCATCAGGTTGGAGGCTACCCAGACGGAATATAAGGTGTTGTTCCTCCAACCTGAGTGTGGCTTCATCTTTACAGTAGAGGAGGCTGTGGATGGACGTGTCAGAATGGGAATGGGATGTGGAATTAAAATGTGTGGCCACTGGGAGATCCTGCTTTCTCTGGCAGACAGAGCTTCTTGACTCCATCCCTCCCCTTCCTGTCTTCTCCTATCATTTTGGATCTCCCCCTCCCCCTCCCACTTTCAAATCTCTTACTAACTCTTCCTTCAGTTAGTCCTGACGAAGAGTCTCAGCCTGAAATGTCGACTGTACCTCTTCCTAGAGATGCTGCCTGGCCTGCTGCGTTCACCAGCAACTTTGATGTGTGTTGCTTGAATTTCCAGCATCTGCAGAATTCCTGTTGTTCATGCTCTCTTCTCGCTGCTGCCACCAGGAAGAAGGTACAAAAGCCGCAGCACCCACACCACCAGGTTATTACCCCTCAATCAATAGGCTGTTGCAACAGTGGGGATAACTTCACTTGCCCCAATCGGTGGACTGATCCCACAGCTCACTTTCAATTCCTAAAAAAGGGAAAGAATGTGGGACTGGCAGAAGGTAATATGGCTTTCCATATAATAGGAGGGACAAATAGCAGTTCTAGGGAAATTGTTGTATTAGAAGTAGGCTACACTGAGCACACAGCATCGAAACAGATCATTTGGCCTAACCAATCTGTGCTGGTTACTTTGCTTCCCTCAAGCCATCTTCTATTCTTTTTAATGTCAGCCTATCAGCATTTCCCTTGTTTTCATGTGCTCTTGAATACTTATCCAGACGCAACATGAATGCATCTAAACTGTTTACCTTAGCCTCTCTCGGTGCTAGTGAGATCAACATTCTCATTGCCCTTTTGATGATGCTTTCAGTTCACTCTGTAGAATCATACAGCACAGAAGTAGTTCCTTCAGCCCTCTATGTCCATGCTGACCATTCAAGTACCTGTCTATACTCTTCCCACTTATTAGCAGTTTGCCTTTGCTTATCTTTAAGACAATTGAATGACTTGCCAAATGCTTCTTAAATTTTGTAAGGGAACTTGCCTCCACCCCTTTCTTGGATTGTGTGTTCCAGATTGTAGCCACTCTCTGTGTGGGGGAAACAAGACATTTCTCAGATCCTCTCTAGATATCTTACTTGCTTAGACCTATGCCCTCTGGTTTTAAACACCTCTGTTTGGAAAAATGTTTCATATCATCCACCTATCTATTCATTTCAAGATTTTGAAACCTTTACTTCTTCTCACCTGCCTATTACTTGCCCCTGGGTGCCCTCCTCTTTCTCTTTCTCCTATGGTTCACTCTCCTCTCCCATCAGACTCCTTCTTCTCCAGCCCTTGACCTTTCCCGCGCACATGGCTTCATCTATCACCTTCCAGTTAGCCTCTTTCTCCTTCCCCTATCTTTTTATTCTGGCATCTTCCCGCTTCCTTTCCAGTCCTGAAGAAGGGCCTTGGCCTAAAATGTTGACTATCAGTTAATTTCTATAGATGCTGCCTGACCTGCTAAGTTCCTTTAGCATTTTGTGTGTGTTGCTTTGGATTTCCAACATCTGCAGACTTTCTCGTGTTTATGATTTGTACCTGAATCAGGTCTGCTCCAAGAAGAGCAAACCTATCCCTTCTCATAATTGAACCATTCCATTCCAGGGAACATCCTGGTGAATCTCCCTGCAACATCTCCAGTGCAATCACATCCTTCCTATAGTGTTATGGCTAGAACTGCATTCAAAAGTCCAGCACCAATGTTTTTATAAAGTTGTTCAAGACTTTATTATATTATATGATTGGACTAATGAAGGCAAGCATCCCAAATGCTTCTTCATCATCCAACCTACCTGTGCTGCCACCTTCAGGGTTCTTTGGACTTAGACTCTCAGGTCCTTTTGCTCCTCAGTGCTCCCTCCACTCATGGATACATATATGTCCATTACCCTAGTTAGACAGGAAAAATATCACTTGTGATCTCATTGAATGGTGGAGTAGACAAGTAAGGCTAACCTAAGTTTCTTACATTTTACCTTATTTATTTTACCAAAATGTAATACCTAACACCCATGTTTAAATGCATTCATTTAAAGAAGGTGGGGGAGGGTTGGACCACCTTCTTTATAGGGCCTCTGCCCCTTCCCTCTTCAGTCCTGACGAAGGGTTCCGGCCCGAAATGTCGACTCATCATTTCCATGGATGCTGCCCGACCTGCTGAGTTCCTCCAGCGTGTTGTGAGTGTTGCTTTGACCCCAGCATCTGCAGAGTATTTTGTGTTCTCTTAACCGCTTACTGCTGTTATCTGTTTTGTGTCCTGAAACCAGACAACTATTCACTCTGCTGCGTGCCTCAAAACTTTTACATGGGACCTTATCAAAAGATCTTGAAATAAAGATAAAAGTACATTTACAGAATTACTCACATGTATTTGCAGTTCTGTGTGGTGGGGGCAGAAAGCACAAAAGAAACTGCAGTCGTGGAACAAAGTATTTCTGAATGAAGACTGGTCAAAACACATAAACTTGTTAAAATGTCATTATTTTGATTCTCTGTATGTTTTGGATTATTTAAATTTGATATTTAACTGTGAGCATCAAACAAATGGCCTATAGGATATGTTCCAGTACAGTATGTGTAAACTGAGACAGTTTCAAAGGGCCATACATCAAAGTTGCTGGTGAACGCAGCAGGCCAAGCAGCATCTATAGGAAGAGGCGCAGTCGACGTTTCAGGCCGAGACGAACTCCTGACGAAGGGTCTCGGCCTGAAACGTCAACTGCGCCTCTTCCTATAGATGCTGCTTGGCCTGCTGCGTTCACCAGCAACTTTGATGTATGTTGCTTGAATTTCCAGCATCTGCAGAATTCCTGTTGTTTACAGTTTCAAAGGGATAGCTTCTGCCTTGTAGGTAATGTTTTTGTTTGAGTTCTGTATTTTAGCTACAAATTATTGTCTCCACTCACACACTGAACACTGCAGGTGTGAGACTCTGTAAGTACAACATCCATAGGCCACGGTGAATACATTTATTTTCATAAGAGTTAGACGGATTAGAATCTAGCTCATGACAAAAGGCATACTGCTGGAGATTCCCCATTTTCTTTCTAAAATTAAATTGTTTATTAAAAAGAAGTTTAGTACAGCTTGACTGATTTAATGCAAAGGAGAATTATTACTGTTCAAACCATAAATTTAATTGTGTTTTCCATTTTCCCTGTTCATTTAAAGCTTATTAATTTATCCAATGCAAAAACAAAAAAACAGGCTAGGCAGTATCTGTGGAAAAGGAAATAGAGTTAAAGTTTCAGGTTGACTAATATTCATTAGAATCATCAACTCTTTTTCTTTCCAGAGATATTGACTGACCAACTCTCTGTAGCATTTTCTACATTGTTCTAGCATCCTCAGCTTTTTATTTTTATATATTGCTGTGATTTATGTGTTAAATAATTCAAAACTAATGACAGCAATGGCCCATGTGCTACCTAGGCACTAAGGGTTCAGACGACGACGAATGACAGCAATTCTGAAACGTATTGTTTTATCATTCAAAAAATTAGTTAGAAATTCATTTGTCAGGAACTTCTGCTGCTGGTGTTAGTAGGCATTCCAGAATTAAGCTAATGTTCCTTGATTTGCATTGATGCTATATCTGGAACATTGCCCTACATAGGAAGGTCTGAAAATAAAGCATATGAATTCCACACCCATGTCAATATTCTTTGCCTGAAAAATCTTATGTCATCTTGGACATATCTCTGCTGGGTTGTAATAAACTGATACTGATTTGACGCTGTTTGTGTTGCACTAATTTCCTACGATAGCCACAGTCATGCAAATTTTTGATTCACAGAATTCAATCAGCTTTGCCTTTTTATATAATGCTTATTTTGACCAATTATAAGATGTCTTCACCTATTAGACAAGTGGATGCAAGATAGGGACTATAGGCATCTGTTAGTCTCGTGAGACCATGGATTTACACCTTGGAAGGTTTCCAGGACGCAGGCCTGGGCAAGGTTGTATGGAACACCGGCAGTTGCCTATGCCGCAAGTCGCCCCTCTCCACGCCACTGATGTTGTCGAAGGGAAGGGCACTAGGGCCGATACAGCTTGGCACCCGTGTCGTCGCAGAGCAATGTGTGGTTCAGTGCCTTGCTCAAGGACACAACACACTGCCTCCCTCAGCTGAGGCTCAAACTAGCGACCTTCAGATCACTAGACCGACGCCTTAACCACTTGGCCACATGCCAAGACTATGTGAACTTCAATTCGGAATAAGAATCACCCTTATTATCAGACATATGAATTTAAATTTGCTGTTCTACAGTAACAGTAGAATGCAAAGGCAAAATCTACAAATTACAAAAGTAAATAGTGCAATAAAATGAATAATGAGATAGTGGTCATGGCTTCATAAACCATTCAGAAATCTGAGGGCAGAGAGGAAGAAGCTGTTCCTAAAACGTCTTCAGGACCTTCTCCCTGAGGTGGTAATGAGAAGAGGGCATGTTCCAGATGGTGAGGGTCTTTAATGATATGTGCCACCTTCTTCGGGCATTGTCTCTTGAAGATATCCTCAATAGCATGCTTGGTCGTACCAGTGATAGAGCTGGTTGAGTCTACAACCTTCTGCAGCCTCGTGTGATCCTGTGCACTAGAGACTCCATAGCAGACAGTGATGCAATTCAATCAGAATGCTCTCCACCTACTGAAATCTGTAAGAGTCTTTGGTGACATACCAGATCTTCTCAAGGTCCTACCAAAGTAGAGCCATTGGTGTGCCTTCTTCTTGATTGCATCAGTATGTTGGGTTCAGCATAGATTCTCCAAGATGTTGATATCCAAGAACTTGAAGCTATTCATCCTTTACACTCTTGACCCCTAGATGTGGACTAGTATGTGTTCCCCTGACTTCACCTTCCTGAAGTCTACAACTAATTTCTTGGTCTTGGTGACATTGAGTGCCAGGTTATTGTTCAGACCAACCAGCCAAACAACCTTGCTGCTGTAAGCCTCTTCATTGCTATCTGAGATTCTACCAACACTGTCACTGGTGAATTTATAGAAGGAGCTTGAGCTTTACCTAGTCACACAGTTTCAAGTGCAAAGAGAATAAAGCAGAGGGAGGTATACCTGCTTTTCTGCTGATTCTTATTAATTTCTAGGTAGTTAAGATCAAAAGTAAGTAATTGAAATACAAATTAGGAACAATGCAATTGAACTGGCCTGTAGCATTCATGAGTTTATGTTTATGTTAACATCTTTGAAATGTTCTTCTACAAGTCCTCCCCAGTTTATGAATGCCCTGTGTATCTTCATTTCATAACATATGTTTGGGAGAGTGGTGAGATGGATCGGCTACCTTTAATGCGAGGGGCCAGTTCATGGCGGCATTTCCAATTTATAAGCTGTTAAATTTACAAGCTGAGCCCAACCATAACGTAAGGAGGACCTGTATAGTAATGTTTGAAACACATAATTTTAATTATATTATGATTAAAAGATTCAAATTTATATCTGTGCATTAGTATTTTGTTAGAAAATTAAAACCAGCCTAACAAAAATTTATTGCAGATTGTGGTAACTTTGTTTATTCATCCAATGGCGAATATTTTCATTTGCTATTTTCTGCATTACCACAAGATGGCAGGTGTAGTCAACCATAATGTTGGATATCACAAAAATTCCCAAACCCTGATTTGATTACCATGTGAACGGCAAGATGATTAAGATTTCTATGAGGTAATCTTTCATTTAAATTCTGATTCTTTGCTGTTCTATGGTTTTACTAATCCATCCTTCTAGTAAGGTAGTTGCTTGTCAGCACTTTGTTCGTGCTGGTATCTGACATGCGGCATTAGATTCTGAAAATACTACAGCTGACCCCTCTGCAATTCAACTGCTATTGAGCTTAAAATTTAATAAATTTTTATTAGCTTTTGTGAATAGCAGATAGATAATGTTGTCTACTATTGGTGCAACAGGCTTCTAAGTTTAGCTAGTAACTTTTCATAAACTATACTGGTATCTGTCCCCCACGTTTCCTTCGCTACATCGACGACTGCATTGGCGCTGCTTCCTTCATGTCTGTTGAGCTCGTTGACTTCATTAACTTTGCCTCCAACTTTCACCCTGCCCTCAAGTTTACCTGGTCCATTTCCGACACTTCCCTCCCCTTTCTAGATCTCTCTGTCTCTATCTCTGGAGACAGCTTATCTACTGATGTCTACTATAAGCCTACGGACTCTCACAGCTATATAGACTATTCTTCTTCTCACCCTGTCTTTTGCAAAAATGCCATCCCCTTCTCGCAATTCCTCCGTCTCCGCCACATCTACCCTCAGGATGAGGCTTTTCATTCCAGGACAAAGGAGATGTCCTCCTTTTTTAAAGAAAGAGGCTTCCCTTCCTCCACCATCAACTCAAACACATCCCTCCCATTTCACGCACAACTGCTCTCACCCCATCCTCCTGTCACCCTACTAGGATTAGGGTTCCCCTTGCCCTCACCTACCACCCCACCAGCCTCTGGGTCCAACATATAATTCTCTGTAACTTCCGCCACCTCCAACGGGATCCCACCACTAAACACATCTTTCCCTCCACACCATCTGCTTTCCATAGGGATCGCTCCCTACGCGACTCCCTTGTCCATTCATCCCCCCCATCCCTCCCCACTGATCTCCCTCCTGGCACTTATCCTTATAAGCGGAACAAGTGCTAACATGCCCTTACACTTCCTCCCTCACTACCATTCAGGGCCCCAGACAGTCCTTCCAGGTGAGGTGACATTTCACCTGTGAGTCGGCTGGGGTAATATACTGCGTCCTGTGCTCCCGATGCGGCCTTCTATATATTGGCGAGACCCGACACAGACTGGGAGACCGTTTCACTGAACACCTACGCTCTGTCCGCCAGAGAAGCAAGATCTCCCAGTGGCCACACATTTTAATTCCACATCCCATTCCCATTCTGCTAAGTCTATCCACGGCCTCCTCTACTGTAAAGATGAAGCCACACTCAGGTTGGAGGAACAACACCTTATATTCCATCTGGGTAGCCTCCAACCTGATGGTATGAACACTGACTTCTCTAACTTCCGTTAATGTCCCACCTCCCCCTCCTATCCCATCCGTTTTATATACATATATTTAAAAAATATATATATATATATAAATAATGTAGTAACTCCAAAAACATGTTCACTGTTTTCATGAGATTTGGTGGCTTTTAGCAAATCAGTCTTTAAAGGTAGTTCTGAAACTGCTAGCCATGGGTATTTCACCATCTGCTTCTGCAATACCATGCCAAAATATTTACCTCGAGCAAAAAATATTAATGTCTATTGGGTCAACCAATAAATAACACAATTACTATTGACAATCTAACAATGCAGCATCACATCTGTGTAAAAACTTTAAATCGGCTTATTAATTTAAATAGAGAAAGAGAGAACCTGTGGATTGCCGAATACCAGATGAATTGCGATAGTCTTTGGGGTAACTGTAAGGTCTGTGTTTCTGCTATCGCTTAGCTCGCACTTGTGCTCAGTAGCGGGTGTGGTTTTTGTTGTGCCAGTGGGGGGAGGGGAGATTGTTGCTCGCCGCCGCTTACGCACGGGAGGGAGAAGCTGGGGGTACTTTGGGGTTCTCACATTTAACTGTCATTCATTCTTCGGGGCATTTCTCTGTTTTTGTGGATATTTTGCAAAGAAAAAGCATTTCAGGATGTATATGGTATACGTTTCTCTGACATTTAATTGAACCTTTGAAATGTTATCTTGGTTCCAATCTTTAGAAATGTCATCAAACTTAAACATTAATAATATTTTGCTCTCCACATATACTGCTTGACCTGATGAAAGTATGCAGTAGTTTCTGATTTTAAGTCAGATTTCCAGCATCTGCAGTTTTGTTTTTTGCTTCATTATCTACTATCAAACATGAAACAGGAAAGAAAGTGAAATAAAAAAGAAGAAAGGTGTCATGCTTTTGCAGAGATGGCAGGACACTCCAATGGGCACAGCAATATATATATATATATATTTCTTTTTCTCTCTCTCCTTTTTCTCCCTCTGTCCCTCTCACTATACTCCTTGCCCATCCTCTGGGCTTCCCTCCTCCCCCTTTCTTTCTTCGTAGGCCTCCCATCCCATGATCCTCTCATATCCCTTTTGCCAGTCAACTGTCCAGCTCTTGGCCCCATCCCTCCCCCTCCTGTCATCTCCTATCATTTTGGATCTCTCCCTCCCCCTCCCACTTTCAAATCTCTTACTAGCTCTTCTTTCAGTTAGTCCTGATGAAGGGTCTCGGCCCGAAATATCGACTGTACCTCTTCCTATAGATGCTGCCTGGCCTGCTGCGTTCACCAGCAACTTTTATGTGTGTTAACTTTTCATAATGCTGATCTAGATCTCAGCACTAACAGAAAATGGATAAACAGGAAGAAGGCAGCCTAACTAATCTCATGCTCCTGTGTGTTTAGTTCTGGAGTGTATTTGGAAGTACTGCTGTAGCAAGTATTTTACTTATCCTTTTAATTGGGGAATAACTAAGAAAGTAATATTTAAATGGAAAGAAGGTACACAATTGATGGATGAAAATGTATTTTTTGTGAACCTAGATGCCGTGCATTTAAAGTTGCTGATGGTGTTGATTGAAGAAGACTTGCAGATTAGGGTGGTGAAAGATCTTTTTTTTGTGTTTAGTAGAGTCACAATTCTCATTGTTTGCTTGAATCATCAGATTGACAGAGGAGGTTTGGGTAATTTCATTAACAGTCCTTCTGACAATACTGTGTGCCATCACTGCAGAATGGCTCGTACTGAACAAAGGTCTATGTGAAACCCTTCACAATTTCAGGACACCCAGAAACATATTAGCTTTTGCAGCTAATTAAGTACTTTTGAAGTGCAGTCAATGTTGTAATGATGGAAACATGGCAAATTTACACAGTGATAATGATCACATAATCTGTTCTGGTGAAGTTAATTGAGCATTAAATCTTAGCCAGCACACTTTGGAGAACTAATCTGTTTTCCTTGTAAAAAGTTCCAGTCGGATCTTTTATGTACACACGTATGGGAAACTGGAATCTTGATTAGCACTGTATTAGAGTGTCAGCCTAGATTTTTGTGCTCAAATCTGGACCCTGAATACACAACTCTTGAACACAAGGAGTGTGAGTACTTCCAACGGAGACACGCAAAATTACAAGCTCATATTCAGAGGTGAGCTTGAACTCGTGCTTTTCTGGTTTACAAAGTTAAGCTGGAACAAGAGTTGCTTTCTTCGTACTTATTCGTTGTTGAAATTGTTTATCCTAGACTTTGGGATAAAATCACAACCATCATAATTGTACTTCTTATATCCTACCTGCACATGACCCTTCAGGAAATAATCACCATCAAATGTCTATGAAAGATGGTCAACAGGTAATATGCTTAAGAAGATTGGGAAGGCCTCCCTTTATCAAGTTCCATTTTGCAACTTGCACTATATTTGTAAAATTCGTTGCTGGAGGATATCAGACCATTAATGTGGGTCAGGGCTGTGACTTGAGGAAATTCATCAGTTCTGTAGCTCCAGAAAGGGTACAGAAAAGGAGAATGTGATTCAGTAAAGCAGGAAAATGACTACCTCTGATCCTAACTTATACTCAATGGTTGATTACACAGACCTATAAATTTCTGTTTATTTCATCAAATAATGTGTTCTTTTGGTTGGGTGAAAGAAACTATTGGATTGTCCAAACAAACTGCAATCTGACAGAGAGTTTCCTACTTTACAAATGTTGAATATTTTGCCTGCAAAATACTTGCTTTTACAACACAGAGGGGCCATTCAGCTCATCAGAGCAATTGAATCATTTTGATTCGCCCACTTTGTTTTTTCACTATGGCCGTACAGCTTACTTTGTTCCTCATTCCCATCAACTCCCTGTTGATTCTTTTGCCACTTACATATACTCTGAGTAATTTGAAGTAGCCATTTAACCTACCAACATGTCTATGGAATGTGCAAGGAATTGTGGAATATGCATCAAAAATCTTGCAAACTCAATGTAAACATTACCCAAGGTCAGAATTGAAGCTACCTTCATTGAGCTGTGAGACAACTGTGCTAATTGCTGTGCCCATTGGAGTGTCCTGACATCTCTGCAAAAGCGTGACACCTTTCTTCCTTTTTATTTCACTTTCTTTCCAGTTTCATGTTTGATAGTAGATAATGAAGCAAAAAACAAAACTGCAGATGCTGGAAATCTGACTTAAAATCAGAAACTACTGCATACTTTCATCAGGTCAAGCAGTATATGTGGAGAGCAAAATATTATTATTGTTTAAGTTTGATGACATTTCCAAAGATTGGAACCAAGATAACATTTCAAAGGTTCAATTAAATGTCAGAGAAACGTATACCATATACATCCTGAAATACTTTTTCTTCGCAGAATATCCACAAAAACAGAGAAGTGCCCCAAGGAATGAATGACAGTTAAATGTGAGAACCCCAAAGTACCCCCAGCTTCTCCCTCCCGTGCGTAAGCGGCGGCGAGCAACAATCTCCCCTCCCCCCACTGGCAAAACAAAAAACGCACCCGCTACTGAGCACATGCGTGAACTAAGCGGTAGCAGAAACACAGACCTTACAGTTACCCCAAAGACTATCGCAATTCGTCTGGTATTTGGCAATCCACAGGTTCTCTCTCTCTCTATTTAAATTAATAAACCGATTTAAAGTTTTTACACAGATGTGATGCTACATTGTTAGATTGTCAATAGTAATTGTGTTATTTATTGGTTGACCCAATAGACATTAATATTTTTTGCTCGAGGTAAATATTTTGGCATGGCATTGAAGAAGCGGATGGTGAAATACCCATGGCTAGCATTTTCAGAACTACCTTTAAAGACTGATTTGCTAAAAGCCACCAAATCTCATGAAAACAGTGAACATGTTTTTGGAGTTACTACATTGACAATGTTGTGCTTCACTGGATTAAGATAGAGGAGAAGTAGTCTGGCATAAATTGAATTGAATTAACTTTATTACTGACATCCTTCATATACATGAGGAGTAAAAATCTTTACATTACGTCTCCATCTAAATGTGCAATGTGCAATTTATCGTAATTTATACTAAATAGCATGTACAACAGGATAGTCAATATAACATAGAAATACAGTTGTATCAGCATGAGTTAAACAGTCTGATGGCCGGGTGGAAGAAGCTGTCCCAGAGCCTGTTGGTCCTGGCTTTTATACTGTGGTATCGTTTCCTGGATGGTGGTAGCTGGAACAGTTTGTGGTTGGGGTGACTCTGATCCCCAATGATCTTTCGGGCCCTTTTTACACATCTGTCTTTGTAAATGTCCTGAATAGTGGGAAGTTTACATCTACAGATGCGCTGGACTGTCCACACCACTCTCTGCAGAGTCCTGCGATTAAGGGAGGTACAGTTCCCATACCAGGCAGTGTTGCAGCCAGTCAGGATGCTCTCAGTTGTGCCCCTGTAGAAACAGATGTTTATTTACCTTATAATTTTTGTACTGCAAGTTAGAGACTTCCATTTTCATTATAAGAAACGCTTTCAAATGGGAATAATGTAGCTTTAAGGATTTTCAATATATTTTTATTAGTTTTCCAAGCTGTGGTAAGTATTTCTTTAACAAATGCAGCAAAGGAATGTTAATGGAAGCTTTCCATAGAGCTCCCATCAGTGTCCTGTTTAAACTCTGGTGACTTCTCACAATACCTGAAAACGTGTATGTATATATATCAGTGTGAGATTGTAGACTCCATATCAAATGCTGATAAAGGTTTATCCTGACTAAAAATCCACAATCCATAGGAACAGAACAGTCTTTTTGTTTGAAGTAGTCGAGATTGATACTGCTGTTGTCCTTTCTTGATTGACTAAGGTTATGGGCTAGTCATGTGAATGACTTGATTGTTTCTTTGTACTGGCTTCATCTAAACCTCATCTGTTTTACATCAGTAAAACTTCACAGCCAAACACTCTGCCCTTCCTCAATCCTGACACTTGTAGGCCCCTCTATTATCAAAGTAAGAACAAAAGGACTGTTTGGGTTGGTCTTACAGTTGTGCTTTGCAGCTTGGAACTATTAACAGAAAACAAGCAACATAGAACTTGAACCAGTGCATATTCACATTAGTTCCATATGTGCTGTGAACTCTTCCGTCAACAGGTTTGAGATTAAACACAGTGTGTTTGGGTCAACATATAAAATCATTCAATGACTAATTGTTTTTTATATTTCAGTTCATAAGAGCTGCAGTTCAACATGCTTCTATCTTTGTTTACAACTTCCTTATTTGCTTTTGCCACTTCCTTAATTTTCTCAGACTGCACAGAGTTCAGCACAGAGCCAGGCTGCAAAGCACTGCTGATACCTCTCAACTCAGCAACAAAAAGAACACCTTGTGCAATGAGATACATGGTCCAGGGTATGTGAAAGCATTACTGACTGATTTTTCATGATGGTGCATTGACAATTATATTAGTGGTGTTCCTTGCACTTACACAGATTGCAAAATATTGTCATTTGCTGCTTTCTGTTCTGCTCTTACCTTTAAATCTTCCACTTCTTGGTTCCTCTGGCTCGGTAAAGTTAGTTATAAGCATTCACAGTAAGCCCACAAGCTCCCACAGCAATCTCAGCTATAGTTATTCCCTGCCCTCCCCACCAACCCAACCTCTCATAAGTTCTTCATTCCTATTCTCTGTCTCCGTCTCTTTCATATCTGCTCCATGATTGGACATTCCCTACAAGTGTCTATGAGGTACCTTCCTTCTTCCTGAACTATGCTTCTGGTTTCCCCTCAAAACAGAGTCCTTGTTTGATTTCCCTCATTTCTGCCCTCATACCTCTCTTCTAGAAAGAACAAAGCTAGGATTATCCTCACTTCCCATTCCACTGTCCACTGGATTCAGTGGATCACCCTTTGCAACCTCTGCCAATTTCAATAGTATTCCACCTCTAGAAATACATTTCCTCCTCTGACACTTCAGCATTTTTAATGGATCCACTTTTCCACCCCTTATAATCGCACTTGCCCATCCATCCATAAGAACTAGAAGCAGAATTAGGTTATTCGGCCCACTGAGTCTGTTCTGCCATTCCATCATGGCTGATTTATTATCCTTCTCAACTCCATTCTCCTGCCTTTTCCCTGTAGCCTTTGGTGCCCTGACTAATCAAACTCCTCCTTAAGTACACGCAGTGACTTGACATACACCGATGTCTGTAGCAAAAAATTGCACAGATTCACCATCCTCTGGCTAAAGAAATTTTCCCTCATCTCTGTTTTAAATGGACGTCCCTGAATTCTGAGGCTGTGCTCTGGTTCTAGACTCCCCCACTATAAGAAACATCCTCTCCACATACACTTTGTCTAGGCCTATTAATATTCCTTAGGTTTCAATGACATTCCCCCCCCCCCATTACTTCTAAGCTCCAGTGAGTACAGGCCCAGAGCCATTTAACAGTCCTCATATGGGATCATTCTTGCAAACCTCCTCTGGACTCTCTCAAATTCTAGCATGTCTTTTCTTAGGTGAGGGGCCCAAAACTGCTTGGAATACTCCAGGTGCATTCTGACCAATGCCTTATTAAGCCTCAGCATTGCAACCTTGCTTTTGTGTTCTAATCCTCATGAAGTGAATATTAACATTGCCTTTGCATTCCTTACGCCGACTCAAACAGCAAGTTAACCTTTAGGGAATCCTGCATGAGGATTCCCAAGTCCCACTGCACCTTTGAATTTTGAATTTTCTCCCCATTTAGAAAGTAGTCTATGCCCTTGTTCCTTCCACCAAAGTGCATGACCATGCATTTCCCTACGTTATATTCCATCCACCACTTCTTTGCCCATTCCCCCGATCTGTCTTTCTGCAGACACCCTGCTTCTTCAACACTATCTGCCCTACCTATCTTTGTATCATCTGCAAACTTGGCCACAAAGCCATCAATTCCTTCATCCAAATCATTGACATACATCCCAAAAAGAAGCAGTCCCAACACCAAACCCCTGCAGCACATTTCTAGTTACTGGCAGCCAACCCGAAAGGCCCACTTTTTTCCCATTCATTGCTTCCTGCCAGTCAGTCAATCTTCTATTTATTCTAGTACCTTTTTCATAATACCGTGAGCTCTTATTTTGTTAAGCAGCCACATGTGCAGAACCTTCTGAAAATCCAAATAAATAACATCCATTGACTCTCCTTTGTCTATCTTGCCTGTTATTTCCTCAAAGAATTCCAAAAGATTTGTCAGGCAAGAAAACATTTAGAAAACCATGCTGACTTTAGCCGATTTTATCATACACCTCTGAGTACACTGAAGTCTCATAACAAGCTCCAATTGGTTTTGTTCCTAACAACCTCACATGCAGTGAGTTCCAGATCACAGCCACTCCTGCACTACATTTTTTTTGCCCATCACTTTGAAATCTCTCGTCATTGAACCATTTTTTTTAGATTATGAGGACACGCTGTCCTCTTTTATTGTCATTTAGTAATGCATGCATTAAGAAATAGAAACCATAGAAACCATAGAAACTACAGCACAGAAACAGGCCTTTTGGCCCTTCTTGGCTGTGCCGAACCATTTTCTGCCTAGTCCCACTGACCTGCACACGGACCATATCCCTCCATACACCTCCCATCCATGTATCTGTCCAATTTATTCTTAAATGTTACAAAAGAACCCGCATATACCACCTCGTCTGGCAGCTCATTCCATACTCCCACCACTCTCTGTGAAGAAGCCCCCCCAATGTTCCCTTTAAAGTTTTCCCCCCTCACCCTTAACCCATGTCCTCTGGTTTTTTTCTCCCCTTGCCTCAGTGGAAAAAGCCTGCTTGCATTCACTCTATCTATACCCATCATAATTTTATATACCTCTATCAAATCTCCCCTCATTCTTCTACGCTTCAGGGAATAAAGTCCTAACCTATTCAACCTTTCTCTGTAACTGAGTTTCTCAAGTCCCGGCAACATCCTTGTAAACCTTCTCTGCACTCTTTCAACCTTATTTATATCCTTCCTGTAATTTGGTGACCAAAACTGAACACAATACTCCAGATTCGGCCTCACCAATGCCTTATACAACCTCATCATAACATTCCAGCTCTTATACTCAATACTTCGATTGATAAAGGCCAATGTACCAAAAGCTCTCTTTACGACCCTATCTACCTGTGACGACACTTTTAGGGAATTTTGTATCTGTATTCCCAGATCCCTCTGTTCCACTGCACTCCTCAGTGCCTTACCATTAACCCTGTATGTTCTACGTTGGTTTGTCCTTCCAACGTGCAATACCTCATACTTGTCAGTATTAAACTCCATCTGCCATTTTTCAGCCCATTTTTCCAGCTGGTCCAAGTCCCTCTGCAGGCTCTGAAAACCTTCCTCACTGTCTACTACACCTCCAACCTTTGTATCATCAGCAAACTTACTGATCCAATTTACCACATTATCATCCAGATCATTGATATAGATGACAAATAACGATGGACCCAGCACTGATCCCTGTGGCACACCACTAGTCACAGGCCTCCTCTCAGAGAAGCAATTCTCTACCACCACTCCCTGGCTTCTTCCATCGAGCCAAAGTCTAATCCAATTTACCACCTCTCCATGTATACCTAGCGACTGAATTTTCCTAACTAACCTCCCATGCGGGACCTTGTCAAAGGCCTTACTGAAGTCCATGTAGACAATATCCACTGCCTTCCCTTCATCCACTTTCCTGGTAACCTCCTCGAAAAACTCCAACAGATTGGTCAAACGTGACCTACCATGCACAAAGCCATGTTGACTCTCCCTAATAAGCACCTGTCTATCCAAATGCTTGTAGATTCTGTCTCTTAGTACTCCCTCCAATAACTTACCTACTACTGACGTTAAACTCACCGGCCTATAATTTCCCGGATTACTTTTCGATCCTTTTTTAAACAACGGAACAACATGAGCCACTCTCCAATCCTCCGGCACTTCACCCGTAGACAGCGACATTTTAAATATTTCTGCCAGGGCCCCTGCAATTTCAACACTCATCTCCTTCAAGGTCCGAGGGAACACTCTGTCAGGTCCCGGGGATTTATCCACTTTAATTTTCCTCAAGACAGCAAGCACCTCCTCCTTTTTAATCTGTACAGTTTCCATGGTCTCACTACTTGATTCCCTCAATTCCATAGATTTCATGCCAGCTTCCTTAGTAAATACAGACGCAAAAAACCTATTTAAGATCTCCCCCATTTCCTTTGGTTCCGCACAAAGCCGACCACTCTAATCTTCAAGAGGACCAATTTTATCCCTTACAATCCTTTTGCTCTTAATATACTTGCAAAAGCTCTTTGGATTATCCTTCACTTTGACTGCCAAGGCAACCTCATGTCTTCTTTTAGCCCTCCTGATATCTTTCTTAAGTATTTTCTTGCACTTCTACACTCCTCAAGCACCTGATATACCCCCTGTTTCCTATACATTTCATACAACTCCCTCTTCTTCTTTATCAGAGTTGCAATATCCCTTGAGAACCAAGGTTCCTTATTCCTATTCAATTTGCCTTTAATCCTGACAGGAACATACAAACTCTGCACTCTCAAAATTTCCCCTTTGAAGGCTTCCCACCTACCAATCACATCTTTGCCAGAGAACAACCTGTCCCAATCCACGCTTTTTAGATCCTTTCTCATTTCTTCAAATTTGGCCTTCTTCCAGTTCAGAACCTCAACCCTAGGACCAGATCTATCCTTGTTCATGATCAAATTGAAACTAATGGCGTTATGATCACTGGAACCAAAGTGCTCCCCTACACAGACTTCCATCACTTGCCCTAATTCGTTACCTAACAGGAGATCCAATATTGCATCCCCTCTAGTTGGTCCCTCTATATATTGATTTAGAAAACTTTCCTGAACACATTTTACAAACTCTAAACCATCTAGACCCAATGATACAATGTTCCTCCAGTATGATATCACAGAAACACAAGACAGACCAAGACTAAAAAAACTGACAAAAACCACATAATTATAACATATAGTTACAACAGTGCAAAGTAATACTGTAATATGATAAAAAACAGACCACGGGCACGGTAAAAAAAGTCTCAAAGACTCTCGAAAGTCCAGTCATCTCACGCAGACGATAGAAGGGAGAAACTCTCCCTGCCATGAACCTCCAGCGCCGCAAACTTGCCGATACAGCACCCTGGAAGCACCCGACCACAGCTGACTCTTGAGTCCGTCCGAAAACTTCGAGCCTCCAACCAGCCCTCTGACACCGAGCACCATCTCTGCCGAGCGCTTTGACCCTGGCCCCGGCAACAGGCAATAGGCAAAGCCGAGGATTCAGGGCCTTCCCCTCCGGAGATTCTTGATTGTACAGTAGCAGCGGCAGTGAAGCAGGCATTTCAGATGTTCCTCCGTGCTTCTCACGTCTGTCTCCATCAAATCAGGATTGTGCACGGTACCTACTTAACAAATATCGATATCATTTTGGAGCGGCCGCGCGCGCTGCGTCGTGCCGCCATCTTCTCCTCCCCTCCTTTGCTTATGGAAACAGCTTTTCTCTCTATGTAGGATTTTAAATAACGGATCATGAATCATTAAAGTACTAGAAATTCTAAGTGGGAATACTTTGTGCTAATTGCTCCATTTTCAATTCTGTTAGTAATTTTTCAAAAGCTGAAGTGTAACTTCAATTACATTCATTCATGGGCTGCACAGGTGTCAGGCATTCCCATGCTTAATCATCTATAAGTGACTTGTTACTGATGTCCTCTTCACCCAAGTCTTCCATCATCAACATCCTGAAAGGGGTCACCACTGACCAGAAACTCATCTGGTCAGCTGTGATCACATAACAACCCTCATAAATACTGTGGCTATAAAGATCAGATGAGAGCCTGAGCATCCCGTGACAAATGACTTGCATTACCTTTCCATCATCTACAAGGTTCAAGTCAAGAGCTGGATGAATGTAGTTCCTGCAACACTCGAGAAGCTCAACAACACCCAGGACAAAGCAGTTTGCTTTACTAGTAAACAACAGGAATTCTGCAGATGCTGGAAATTCAAGCAACACACATCAAAGTTGCTGGTGAATGCAGCAGGCCAAGCAGCATCTATAGGAAGAGGCGCAGTCGACGTTTCAGGCCGAGACCCTTCAGTTAGTCCTGACGAAGGGTCTCGGCCTGAAACGTCGACTGCGCCTCTTCCTATAGATGCTGCTTGGCCTGCTGCGTTCACCAGCAACTTTGATGTGTGTTGCTTGCTTTACTAGTACCACTTATACCAACTGAATCATTTCCTTCCACCATTGACAAATCATGACTAAACTGCACCATTTGTAAAATTCACTGGACTTATTAGTCAAGACACCTCCTATAGCAGCTCCCATATTGATGATTCCTACCACTAAGTATGACAAAGGTAGCAAATGTATGGAAACACTAACATCTCCAGGGTCACTTCTAAGTTTTACGACATCAGGACTTCAAAATAAAGCATCACTACTGCTTTATCATCAATGATTCTAAATTCTGGAACATGCCAGTTAGCAAGACCTTCACTACTAGGGTTGCAGTATTGCAAGAAAGCTGTCTTCTCAAGGGTAGATAAGGATGTACAATAAATATTTAACATTCCCATTTATATTCTGAAAAATTACTTAAAACATATTAGACTACATAATACAATTTATTACTGCGTAAATGCTGTAATACCTATTATCTGGTATTTGTAGCTGGACAGACCTTGAAGGAAGTGGTATGTAAGGGTGAGAGCAAAAGAAATTGTGTTTTTAACTTAGAAGTTTCTTAATTTTTAAAGGCTTTGAAAGGTGATTTGGAACTGGCCAAATTTAGTAGTACCAGCATTGCCCCCAATCCTTTGCAAAGATATATTAATTAGCTATAATGTGCACTAAAGAGAGAAAGCTTGATTCTGGTTGACACAGTGAAACAAATTTGAGCAAGGCCAGAAATGAGCAAAGGATGTATGGTCAAGGAAGAGCCAGCTGGAGTACCTGTCGATTTGTATTGGATCTGGATCATTTATGGATCCAGCGATTGAAGTATTTAAACTGGTATGTGAGGGGAGAAAAGGAAAGCAGACGATTTTGATCTTTCAGAGATTTCCAGTTCCCTGTCTTAACACCTTGATTAGATCAAGAGGATGTTGGAGTAGAACACTATTGTAAGCTACCAAGAATGAGCTGTCCACAGTCTATAATTATATTCTGATATTTATGGTAGCATTTGCAATTCCCAGGTAAACTGCTGGAATAGTGTTAAAATCTCACACCCACAACCTCATAGTATTTTTTTATTGAGCTTTTTCTTCCAAGAAATAATACCAGTTCTTCCTGTTTAATTTTGTAGTTTAAATCCCTCATGCCTGGAACTGATCCATTAAAATTTTACTGCACCCTCTCTCAACATTTACATCTTAAATTCCGGTAGTGACAAGAATGAGGCATAGGACACCAGCTCAGGCATAACTTATCTGATTTCTTTGCTTTCAAATTGATATTAGTTTGCACAAATATTCTCTGTTGTTAACTCTTCAACAGTAATTCCAATAATGTTAACATAATTGTGATCAAATGTTTTATTGCTTAAAGGCATAGACAAAAAAATCACATTTCATAGATTAACTACTTCTAATCTGGTGAATGGTCAGGGACAGAGCAATGTGCATCAGCAAGGGAGATGAGGTTGAGTACAGGGCTACGGTAGGAAACTTTGTCACATGGTGTGAGCAGAATTATCTGCAGCTTAATGTGTAAAAGACTAAGGAGCTGGTGGTAGACCTGAGGAGAGCTAAGGTACCGGTGACTCCTGTTTCCATCCAGGGGATCAGTGTGGACATGGTGGAGGATTACAAATACCTGGGGATACGAACTGACAATAAACTGGACTGGTCAAAGAACACTGAGGCTGTCTACAAGAAGGGTCAGAGCCGTCTCTATTTCCTGAGGATACTGAGGTCCTTTAACATCTGCCAGACGATGCTAAGGATGTTCTACGAGTCAGTGGTGGCCAGTGCTATCATGTTTGCTGTTGTGTGCTGGGGCAGCAGGCTGAGGGTGGCAGACACCAACAGAATCAACAAACTTATTCGTAAGGCCAGTGATGCTGTGGGGATGGAACTGGACTCTCTCATGGTGGTGTCTGAAAAGAGGATGCTGTCTAAGTTGCATGCCATCTTGGTCAATGTCTCCCATCCACTACATAATGTACTGGGTGGGCACAGGAGTACATTCAGCCAGAGACTCATTCCACCGAGATGCAACACAGAGTGTCATAGGAAGTCATTCCTGTCTGTGGCCATCAAACTTTACAGCTCCTCCCTTGGAGGGTCAGACACCCTGAGCCAATAGGCTGGTCCTGGACTTATTTCATAATTTACTGGCATAAATTACATATTACTATTTAACAATTTATGGTTCTATTACTATTTATTATTTATGGTGCAACTGTAACGAAAACCAATTTCCCCCTGGGATCAAAAAAGTATGACTACTACTACTATGTGACTGCAAAAGATGAAGGTGAGTGATTCCAGAGGAGCTTCAGTCTCATCCGATAGGTATAAGGCTCCTGCTCCTTGTGTGGATGAGGGTGGAGGCTTTTGAGAGGATGTGCAAACATGGCACAGGGGGTTATTCATGTGGGGAGGGGGAAGATAAACATAGCAGGCACAGTTAGGGAACAGTTAATGTTCCTGTCACAAACACAAAGTCCCAAAAGTTGTGTCACTTGCCTGGTACTAGGATTAAGGACACCTCATGTTGGCTGAAGTAGAACTTGGAATGGGAGGGGGAGGATCCAGTGGTACTGTTTCACATAGGCACTAATGATAGATAGGAAAGAGGTTCTGTTGTGGAGCTCAGGGCAAAATTGAAAAGCAGGACAATAAGGGTGATTGATAATTTCCAGATAACTACCTGAGCCACATGCAAATTGACAAATGGTAAACAAGAATAGAGAAGTAAATGCAGGGCTCAGAATGTGATGTGATAGAAAATAGTCTTCAGGTTAACGGATCAATGGCACCATTGGTGGGGAAGGAAAGAGCTGTTTTGTCAGGATGGACTTCATTTGAATCATGCTGTGGCTAGTATCCTGGCAAATCTTGTAGGGCACAATCCTAATCATTACAGCTCAGCAGCACTGTGACCATTTTGATAATTTTGCACTAAAATTGACTTCTAATTGTGTTCTTTCTTCTAAAGTTGTGTACAGTTATGTTTGATTTCTGGGTCTTGTGAATGTTGCCCATGATGCTGCTGCTAGTAAGTTTACCTTTGCAGTATGCATACTTAACGGGAGGGGTAGGGCTTCAAAGAATGGGATTTGTAATAAATCAAGAGGTTATGTGAGATTGGAAGCATAGGATAATAAAGGGAAAAATTGACGAGTAAAATGTGACAGACTGGGCAGAAATAAAAGAATGTAGTATGGAACAAATCCAGAGTTTAAAAACTGTAAACAAAGCATCCATGCTTATATTTAGATACACACTGCATTTACAATTATATAGATGAATTGACAATACTGATATCAACTTGCATGTATGATCTAATAGCTACATATATTGGAGATGTAATTGCACAGTGAGTAGGACTCAATATTCCAAGTTATTTAACGCTCCAAAAGAATGGGTCATAAAGCAATGGAGGCAAGGTAGAGTTGTTCATCCAAGAATACATCACAATGGCATTGGGTTGTGATTTAGAGTCGGGAATGGTAATATATAGTCAGATTGGGTTGAAATCATGAATAGCAGAGGAAAGAAGACACAAATGAGAGTCGTCTACAAGCTCCCAAAGTGTGACCTCTTCAAAGGGTGAAGTATAAATGAGAAGCAAAGGCCACAATATGATAGTATTCCTGGTTTGAGACTGAACATCACAAGACCAAAACCACTGCCTTCATTTTAAATAAGCGCAATGTCTCAGGTGGACTGGGAAAATAAACCAAGAGACAAGTCAGTAAATGAACAATGTCAGATATTCAAGTAGCTAATCCATTAGCCTCAGCAGGAATTGATCCTAATTAGTTCAAAGAATTCCACAAGAAAGGTGTACAATCTGTGGTTAACAAAAGAGATCAAAGATCATGTTAAATTGAAAAGTGCAGCATAGAAAATGGAAAAGGATAGTAGTAAGCCACTGGGCTGAGATTTTTTTAGAATCTTGCATTGAAAGTCCAAAAGGTCATCAGAAGGGAAAACAGTGACTTTGAGAGAAAACTTGAATGTCATATTGAAATAAACAGTAAGAATTGTTGTGGATATATAAGTAAGGAGAAGGTGGCCTAGGCTGGTGTGCTATATTTAGAGACTGAGCTTGATGGATTAACAGCAGTAAGCAAAGAGTGGCAAATATGTTACATTTTTACATCACCATGAGGAGAGCTACAAATATGCTAATAATAGCAGAAGGGCTATAACGTATAGGGAGGAACTTGTGAAACCACAATCACGAGGGAGAAACTCATGGAGCTGAAGGTAGTCAATTTGCTTGGACCTGATGACCCATACCCGGAGGTTTTAAAGGAAATGGCTACAGGGCAGTGGACCTATTGGTAGAAATTTTTCAAACTTGCTAGATTCCATGAAGATACCAGATGATTGTGAAATAACCTATGTGACTCCCTTGTTGAAAAAGGGAGGGAGACAGAAGCTGGGGAACTATAAGTCAATTAGTTTATTTTCTATTGTTGGCAAGGTGCTGGAGTCAATAATGAAAGAAAAATTGCTGGTCTTTTAAGAAAGGTGAATGTAATCAAATCTGGTCAACAGAGACATGTGAAAGGTAAATGACAAATTTGCTCTAATTCTTTGAATATGTGGTTTAAAAAGATAAAGCCCAGGAACTGGTCCTTCAGTTCAAATCATCTATGCCAATCAAAATAAACACCTAGACTCTAGTTTCATTTCTCTGTATTTAGACCATGTCCCTCTAACCCTCCTCTATCCATGTACTTGTTCAAACATGTTTTAAACAGTTTAATTGTAATTTGCCACTGCCATCCTGTGGCAGCTCGTTTCATATATTTACCATTCTCTGTGTGAAAACTTGCCTTCAGATTCCCTTTAAATATTTCCCCTCTCACCTTAAATCTAGGCCTTCTAGTTTGAGAATCCTCTACCCTAGGAAAAAGCCTGTGACTATCCAATCTATACCCCTCATAATTTTATAAACTTTGATAAGGTGACCCCTTCAGTCTCATTTGTTCATGATAAACCAATCCAGCCTACTTAATCGCTCCTGATAACTCAAGTCCTCCAATCCAAGCAACATTGCTGTAACACACATCAAAGTTGCTGGTGAACGCAGCAGGCCAGGCAGCATCTCTAGGAAGAGGTACAGTCGATGTTTTGGGCCGAGACCCTTCATCTGGACTAACTGAAGGAAGAGCTAGTAAGAGATTTGAAAGTGGGAGGGGGAGGGGGAGATCCAAAATGATAGGAGAAGACAGGAGGGGGAGGGATGGAGCCAAGAGCTGGACAGTTGATTGGCAAAAGGGATATGAGAGGATCATAGGACAGGAGGCCCAGGGAGAAGGAAAGGGGGGAGGGGGGGAAACCCAGAGGATGGGCAAGGGGTATAGTGAGAGGGACAGAGGGAGAAAAAGGAGAGAGAGAGAAAGAATGTGTGCATATAAATAAATAACGGATGGGGTACGAGGGGGAGGTGGGGCATTAGCGGAAGTTAGAGAAGTCAATGTTCATGCCATCAGGTTGGAGGCTACCCAGACGGAATATAAGGTGTTGTTCCAACAACCTGAGTGTGGTTTCATCTTCACAGTAGAGGAGGCCGTGGATAGACATATCAGAATGGGAATGGGATGTGGAATTAAAATGTGTGGCCACTGGGAGATCCTGCTTTCTCTGGCGGACAGAGCATAGGTGTTCAGCAAAACAATCTCCCAGTCTGCTTCGGGTCTTGCCAATATATAGAAGGCCACGTCGGGAGCACCGGACGCAGTATATCACACCAGCCGACTCACAGGTGAAGCGTCGCCTCACCTGGAAGGACTGTCTGGGGCCCTGAATGGTGGTAAGGGAGGAAGTGTAAGGGCATGTGTAGCACTTGTTCCGCTTACAAGGATAAGTGCCAGGAGAAAGATCAGTGGGGAGGGATGGGAGGGACGAATGGACAAGGGAGTTCGCATTGGGAGCGATCCCTGCAGAAAGCAGAGAGAGGGAGGAGGGAAAGATGTGCTTAGTGGTGGGATCCCGTTGGAGGTGGCGGAAGTTACGGAGAATAATATGTTGGACCCGGAGGCTGGTGGGGTGGTAGGTGAGGACCAGGGGAACCCTCTCATATCCCTTTTGCCAATCACCTGTCCAGCTCTTGGCTCCATCCCTCCCCCCTCCTATCTTCTCCTATCATTTTGGATCTCCCCTTCCCCCTCCCACTTTCAAATTTCTTACTAGCTCTTCCTTCAGTTAGTCCTGATGAAGGGTGTTGGCCCGAAACGTCGACTGTACCTCTTCCTAGAGATGCTGCCTGGCCTGCTGCGTTCACCAGCAACTTTGATGTGTGTTGCTTGAATTTCCAGCATCTGCAGAATTCCTCGTGTCAACATTGATGTGAATCTTTTCTGCACCCTCATCACCCTCATACTTAAATTTCCAAGAAGGCAATTTACAAGGTGTCTCTTAAGAAGTTGTGCTCAAATTAAAAGTCCACTGCACTGGAGGAATTGTGTTAACATAGAAAACTAGTTGACCCATAGAAAACAAAGAATTGAAATAAATGGTCCTTATCAGGCTGGAGAGATATAACTAATTAAATATTCCAGGAAGGAGAGAACAAAACGTAAGGTTTCCAAGTTTGCTGAAGAAATGAAAATAGGTGGAGGGGCATGTTATGATGAGGACTTTGTTATTCTCAGAATCAGAATCAGAATCAGGCTTATTGTCACTGGCATATGTTAGGAAATGTGTTGTTAGTCCAAGACATAACAAATTACAGTAAGTTACAATAATAAATAAATCATGCAGAAGAGGAATAGTGTAGTGAGACAGTGTTCATGGGTTCATGAACTGCTTTCTGCACAGGATATAAATAAATCAAGTGATCATGTGAAATCCGGACAAATGGAAGTTAATGTGTGCGAAGTGTGAGGTCACGCACTTGAATAAGAGGTATCATAAAGTGGGCTATCTAAATGGAGAGAGACTGCAAATGAGTGAGGTTCTGAGGGATCTAGATGTTCTAGTTCATGAATTACAGAATGTTAGTAGTCAGATCCAACAAATATTTAAGAAGGCTAGTGACATATTGGCCTTTATTGTGAAGGGGTTGGAATTTAAGAAAAGGCTACACAGTTGTGGTTCTCTTTCCGAAAAGACAATATAATTCCAGGGATAGAATCAGCTGAAAAATCTATCAAGAGAGGACAGACTATTTGCTTCCATATTCCTTGGAGCTTGGAAAAGTAGAGGATGACCTTATTCATTCATATAAGATCCTAAGGGGCTTTACAGGCAAGATATTGAGATTTTTTCACTAGTGGGGTAACCATAAATAAAGGGGCATAGCTGGAAAATAAGGCCTGGGAATTCTAAACTGATGTCTATGAAAAGATTACAAGTTTGCCAGTGATACTAAAATTCACTACTCTCCTATGGTAATAAATCTCTGGAATTCTCTGCCCTCGAGTGGAACATGTTTCAGTAGAAGCCAGTTCATTGGATATAGTTAAGGTGGAGATAGATAAATATTTGAAAGCTAAGGAATAATGGGGAACTGGCACAAAAGATCGATTAAAGCCAGCCTAGGCCAGCCAAGTTTATATTGAATGACAGGACGGACTTGAGGGGCCTGCTTCTTAAACTCTGGACCGCACCTGGACCCAACCAACGAGGCCCACCACGTTCCCGGAGACCCGCGGTCTGTGAGCAGTTTGGTCCCGTTATCTAAGAAAGGATGTGCTGACATTGGAGAGGGTTCAAAGGAGGTTCACGAAAACGATTCCAGGATTGAAAGGCTTGTCATATGAGGAGTGTTTGGTGGCTTTGGGCCTGTACTCACTGGTACTCAGAAGAATGAGAGGGCTTTGAAACTTACTGAACATTAAAAGACCTCAACATAGTTGATGTGGGGAGGATGTTTCCTATGGTGTGAGAGTCTAAGACCAGAAGACACAGCTTCAGAATAGAGGGACATCCATTTAAAACAGAGAAAAAGAGGGATTTCTTTAACTAGAGAGTGGTGAATCTGTGGAATTTGTTGCCACAGCCAACTGTGGAGCCAGGTCATTGGGTATGTTTAAGGTAGAGGTTGATAAATTCTTGATTAGTCAGGGCATGAAGGGCTACGGAGAAATGGCAGGAGACTGGGAGAGGGGGAAATGAATTAGCCATGATGAAATAGTGGAGAAGACTTGATGGGCCAAAATCTGCTCCTATAGCTTATGAAATATATCATGTATCATATATAAGACTATATATCTTTATGGTCTTAATTATCCCTAATAAGTCCCTGTCTATACAAATACTTATATATCTGGTCCCTTAGAATACCATCCAATAACTTTACCACTACTGATGTAAGGCTGACTGGCCTATAATTTCCTGTCTTATTCGTAGAACCTTTCTTCAACAATGGAACAACATTAACTATCCTCCACTCCTCTGGCACCTCACAAGGGTGTTTTAAACATCTCTGCTGGGGTCCCTGCAAATTCTGCACTAGCTTCAAGACAGCATACACTTTCTTTTCTGTAATCTGTATAGGGTCCATGACTTCGCTGTTGCATTGCCTCATATCTATAGACTCCGTGTCCATCTCCTGAGTAAATACAGATGCAAAAAATCGATTTAAGATCAACCCCATCTCTTTTGGCTTCACTCGTAGATTACCACTCCGATCTTCCAATTTTGCCCCTTGCTATCCTTTTGCTCGTAATATATCTGTAGAAGCCCTTAGGATTCTTCTTCACCTTGACTGCCAGAGAAACCTCATACCATTTTTTAGCCCTTCTGCCTTTCAAGTGTTCTCTTGCATTTCTTATACTTCTCAAGTCCCTCATCTGTTCCTGCCTGCCTTTACCTACTACGCACCTCCTTTTTCTTAATCAGGGTCTCAATATCTCTCAAAAACCAAGTTTCCCTGCACCTGTTATCCTTGCCTTTTATTCTGACAGAAACATACAAACTCTGTTCTCTCAAAATTTCACTTTTGAAGCCTTCCCACTTACTAAGTACACTTTTGCCAAAAATCAGCCTGTCCCAATCCATACTTGCCAGATCCTTTCTGATTCCATCAAAATCAAAGGACCTTACACAAACTTCGGTTAGTTGCCCTGTTTCATTCCCTAATAGGAGATCCATTTTCACACTCGCTCTAGCTGGGACTTCTGTGTACTGATTAAGGAAACTTTCCTGAACACATTTGATAAACTCTTTCCCAAACACATCTGATAAACTCTTTCCCATCCAACCCTTTTACAGTAATGGAGTCCCAGTCAATACATAGAACGTAAAAATCACCTACTATCTGAACCTTTTGTTTCTTGCAACAGCTTGTGATCTCTCTACAAATTTGCCCCTAAATCCCACAGACTGTTGGGTGGTCTATAATATAATCCCATTAAAGTGGCCATACCTTTCTTATTCCGCAGTCCTACCAATAAAGCCCTACTAGATGAGCTCTCCAGTCTGTCCTGACAGCATTGACGTAACATTTTCCCTGACACATTTTCCCTGACACATTTTCCCTGTCCCCCTTTAATCCCTTCTGCTCTATCACATCTAAAGCAACGGAATCCCAGAACGTTGAGCTGAGAGTCCTGCCCGTCCTGCAAGCAATCCTCACTAATGGTTGCAATGTTATAATTCCACACATTGATCCATGCCCTAATCTCTTCCGCCTTTCCTACAATACTATTAAATATATGCAGCCAGACCGCTAGTCCCACCATGCTCAACCTTTTGTATGTAGGCTTAGGAACATCTTTCTCCACCACCACACTACTATCTGTTCTGGTGTTCTTGTTCCCATCCCCCTACAACTCTAGTTTAACCCCCCACCCACAGCAACACTAGCAAGCCTTCCCACTAGGATATTAGTCCTCCTCTAGTTCAGGCGCCAACCGTCCTACTGTACAGGTCCCACCTTCCCTAGAAGAGAGCCTAATGATCCAAAAATCTGCAGCCCTCTGCACCATCTCCTAAGCCTAATGTTAATCTGTATGATCTTCCTATTTCTGGCTCATTAGCACATGGCATTGGTTGCAATCCTGAGATCACAACCCTAGAGGTCCTGTCCTTTAACTTAGTACGTAACTCCCTGAACCCACTTTGCAGATCCTCCTCACCCCTCCTCCCCATGTCATTGGTACTGACGTGGACCACAATCTCTGCCTACTCATCCTTCCACTTAAGGATGCTGTGATCTTGATCTGAGATGTCCCTGGAATCATTTTCACAGACCTGGCATCCAGGAGGCAACATACCATCTGGGAATCTTGTTCTCGTCTACAGAACCTCCTTTCTGTTTCTCTAAACAATGAATCCTCTATCACTACAACGCACCTCTTCTCCCCTCTTCTCCCCGCTTCCCCCTTCCCTTCTGAGCCACAAAGCCAGACTCAGGGACCTCACTGCTGGGTCATCCCACCAATAGTTTCCAAAGCCGTATATCTGTTGTTAAGGGCAATGGCCACCTGGGTACTCTGCACTGGCTACCTACCCCCTTTCCACCTCTTGATTGTCACCTGTGTCCTGTAATTTGGAAGTTCTGTCTATCAGCTCTTTAGCCTCCTGAATGAAGGAGTTCATCCAGTTTCAGCTCCAACTCTTTAACACGCTTTATTAGAAGCTGCAGCTGGGTGCACTTCTTGCAGATGTAGTCATCAGGGACACTTCGGGTCTTGCTGTCATCCCACATTCCGCAAGTACGGCATTCCAGTATTCTGCCTGGCATCCCCACTGGTCTAAATGTGCAATAATAAAGAAAGAAAGAATAAATAACAAAAAAAATCTAACTATGGCCTACACCTCTCCTTGCCAAAGCCTCAACTCCCCACTCTATCGATGGCCACTCCACTTAAACCTAACTTCTTTTTATTGGACCTTGCCAAGTGCCTGATTATGTTCAATCCAATGTCTCCTTGGGAACTGAGATATGTAAAGTGTGCCAACTGCCCCCACTCGCTTCTTTTAAACTCTCTGTCCCTCTACGCATTCCGATGTCTCCTTGGGATCTGTGGCACACACAGAGAAAGGATAGATAGTCAGAGTATTTTTCCAGTGTGGAAATGTCAAATACTAGACAGCAAAAGCTTTAAGGTGAGATGGGGAAAGGAGATTCCCAAAGCAAATTTTTTACACAGTGTGTGATAGGTGTCTGGAATGCACTGCTTGGGGAAGTGGTGGACGCAGATACAAAAGAATATCAATGTTTAAGGGGCACAGACAGACACATGAACAGGCAGGGAATAGAGGGATATAAACCATGTACAGGAAGATGGGATTGGCTTTGACTGGCATCTGACTGGCTGTATTGTTTTATGGTCAGTGTTCTATGTGCTGTCATGGCTGATCTTTCAACTCACCACTATCTTCCTCCCCTCTTCCCCTATCTTTTGTTCTTCTTTAGTATTCAGACTTCTATTGATAAGAGCAAGGCCCTAGCCTACTCAGTTTTTTTCTCATATGGTAGATTAACCATCCCAAAAACTAGCTTGCAAATCTTAGTTGCACTCCTTTTATAGAAAGTACACCCTTCCTTAGGAATTGGTTACAATACTCCAGATATGGTCTCCCCAAGACACTACGTAATTGCTGTAAGATACATCGAAAATGTAAATTTGTACTCAAATCCTCTTTCAATAAAGTCCAGTTCACTGTTTGCCTTCTTCACAGTCTGCTGGACCTGTGTGTTAATTTTCAGTGACTTCTGTACAGGACATCAAGGTCCCTTTGAACATCAACATTTCTCAAGCTCTCAATATTGAAATAAATATGCAGGTTTTCTGTTTCGTTTACTGAAGCTGAAAACTTTGCATTTTTCAGTTTGTTCTCCATCTGCCCTATTGTTGTCAGTCAGTATCCCTCTCTCTGTTTTTCACAGATTGGTCACGATGCATTGGCTTTAGAGTAAACATTGTGAGTAAAATTATAAAATATGTGTTTTGCACAGTCATAAAGCAAAGATCCAGTTACACAGGAGTGAAACTGGACTGAAAAAATTGGCTGCTAAGTATTAAAAGGAAATCTGGGGTTGGGGGCAGGGGGGAGGGGAGGAAATTGGATAAGGATGCGAAAAGTACAGCACTGCCAGGAAAAAAAACAATATGGGGGGTGTGATTTAATGGGGCTTAATACAACTGTGCTACTAACCTGGGGAATGCAAAGCAGAAGTTAACAGAACTATAATAAAAGTGACCGTGTTGACTATAATTCATTTAAATGCTAAGCTGGCAGGAATCCTTCTTGGTTACACAGTGAATGTTTGTATTTGTAAGATATTCAGCAGTGTGCTCATTATTAATTTGTGGAGGCCCTGTTGCATGGTTCATAATAAGTTGGTGTCCAGTAGTGCTGCCCTGACTGTCCATTTTGTCTTCATTTTTTTGCTTGTATTCGGCTTGGGCTTCTTGCCTCTCTCCTGTTTTTTCTCTCCCTTTGCTGTTCTTGCCCTTTGTTTTTAACTGCTTTCCCTCCAAGCTTTGCTTATATGGATTTCATTTTTGAAGTTTTCTTAAGCAGCATGTTTTTCATGGTTTCTTCTTGAAATTAATTTAATATGTTTTCATTTCCATATAATTTTCCTGTATTTATTTCATTTGTTTTCTCTTCATATATAACAGATGTTATGCATTTTAAGCAAAGTAACAGCAGGAGAGGCAGCAGCCAAGGCAGTGTTAGCCCCTTTGAGGCTCAGAGTGGAAAGTCATGAAAAGTCTATAAAAGGTTTTTGGAGTCGAGCCAAAAATACAGGAGGCAGTGGGAGACAATCTAAGAAGCAGGCAGGAAAGCCTAGGGCTACAAATGCAGCCTAATGTTAAATCCTTTGCATATAATCATGATGCTGCACAGATCCCAGTGTGTTTATTGTTAAGTTTTGTCTGCACAATGCCAAGGCCAATATATATGGTTTATACTACGGCCTAACTGCTCCCCGTGGATATAAAGAATGTGAATTCTTATTTTATTTTATTGAGATGCAGTGTGGAATAGGTCTTTCTGGCCCTTCGTGCCGCATTGCCCAGCAATCTCCCAATTTAATCCTACCCTATTTACAGGACAATCTACAATGACCAGTTAACCAAGCAATGTCTTTGAATTGTGGAAGGAAACTGGAACACCCAGAGGAAACCCACAGGGTCACAGGTAGAAAGTACATACTCCTTACTGGCAGTGGCAGGAATTGAACCTGGGTCAAGTCAAGTCAAGTCACTTTTTATTGTCATTTCGACCATAACTGCTGGTACAGTACACAGTAAAAACGAGACAACGTTTTTCAGGACCATGGTGCTACATGAACAATACAAAAACTACACTGAACTACGTAAAAAACAACAAAAAACTACACTAGACTACAGACCTACCCAGGACTGCATAAAGTGCACAAAACAGTGCAGGCATTACAATAAATAATAAACAAGACAATAAGCACAGTAGAGGGCAGTAGGTTGGTGTCAGTCCAGGCTCTGGGTATTGAGGAGTCTGATGACTTGGGGGAAGAAACTGTTACATAGTCTGGTCGTGAGAGCCTGAATACTTTGGTGTCTTTTGCCAGATGGCAGGAGGGAGAAGAGTTCATGTGAGGGGTGTGTGGGGTCCTTCATAATGTTGTTTGCCTTATGGATGCAGGGTGTTGTGTAAATGTCTCTAATGGCGGGAAGAGAGACCCCGATGATTTTCTCAGCCTACCTCACTATGTACTGCAGTGTCTTGCGATCCGAGATGGTGCAATTTCCGAACCAGGCAGTGATGCATCTGCTCAGGATGCTCTCAATACAACCTCTGTAGAATGTGGTGAGGATAGGGGGTGGGAGATGGACTTTTCTTCGCCTTCACAGAAAGTAGAGACGCTGCTGGGCCTTCTTTGCTATGGAGCTGGTGTTGAGGGACCAGGTGAGATTCTCCACCAGGTGAACACCAAGAAATTTGGTGCTCTTAACGATCTCTACGGAGGAGTCGTCGATGTTCAGTGGAGAGTGGTTGCTCCGTGTCCTTCTGAAGGCAACAACCATCTCTTTTGTTTTGTTCACATTCAGAGACAGGTTGTTGGCTCTGCACCAGTGTATTAGCCGTTGCACCCTGTATGCTGACTCATCGGTCTTGCTGATGAGACCCACCACGGTTGTGTCATCGGCGAACTTGATGATGTGGTCGCTTGTACTGTAAAGTGTTGGGCTAACCACTATACTATCATGCCATCACTAAGTCATGGATTTGGTTAGGACTATATTATTAGATTATGTCTATAGTGTAACAGAATTATTTTAACCAGCATTTGGATGGACTTGGTAGAAGTACACTTTCATTATGAATGGATTCAACTATTTCCAAATGTTCAGCAATTTGGGAACAGTATTATTGATAAACCTGGCTTTACTGGCATGCCAATTATTCATGTTTTAATTTCATTACTCTGTATTTTTAATTATCCCCTTGCTGTCTAGGTGTCAGTGATGGTTACCCTCCACTGATAAATCCAAGTATAGGTGACTGATATACAGCTGAAGCCTTGATCCCATCCTAATTTGTGTAATTTTATGTGAACTGTGTAATTCTGTGTGTACATAATAAAGAACTTCAGTTCCCAGTGGGCAATGTGGCTGATTCACCCGGAACTGGAAGTGATATCGGTGAAGGGGACACACATGCTCTTGGCAGGCTAGAGGGTCCTGGAGTAAAATGTGGTCAAGCTGAAGCCATTTTGAAAATCTGTTAATAAAATAGTTCTAGTGTTTTTATCCATGCAAGTTTATCTTTGGTAAAAAAGATACGTAACATGGTGTCAGAAGTTGGTGTGAGGTCTAACTATGAAGCGCAACTGAAAACCCAAGCGACTAAGAAAGAGATACTAGGTTCCAACGGAGAGAAGCTGCTGGCAAGAGAGTACGCTGTTTCGAAGCTCACAAAGAGATTGAGGTGAGAGCCCAAAAATCCCCTCAATGGATAACTGAAGTCCCCCGGCAGCTATGCAGTTTACTGGCAATTTAACTGATAACTGGAAATGTTGCAAACAGCAGTTCAATATATATTTAGCAGCAACCAGAGCCAGCGGGGCAAAGGAAAAATTAAAAGCGTGTATCTTTCTACACGTAAGATACTTTGGATATCTACAGCGGCTTTCAAGTTGATGAAACAGACTTAAATTTGGACACTCTGATGAGTATTTTGAGTATTTTGTCCCAAGTTAAAACATCATGTTTGAAAGATATTAATTATTTTCCTGTGAACAGAAACAGGGTCTTAACTTTGACCAATACTTAGCTGAGCTTCACATATTGAGTAAGTTCTGTGAGTCTGGAAATTTGAGAGACTCACTAGTTAGAGAGAAAATAGTTTGTGGAATCCCAGATAATGTTCTCAGAGAAAAATTGCTCCATGAAGAAAATTAATGTTAGAAAAGGCTGTGAACATGTATGGGACAGCAGAGCCCCCACAAAAAAGAATGGCATCAAATCAGTAGAAAGATGGGACATAGGATCAGAAGATGTTGAATCCTTGTGGGTTGAGTTAAAAAATTGCAAGGGTAAAAGGATGTTGATGGCAGTTATATGCAGGCCTCCCAACAGTGGCTGGAAGTTGGGCCACAGGTTACAACAGAAAATAGAAAAGGTGTGTCAAAAGGGCAATGTTATGGTCGTCATGGGAGATTTTAACATGCAGGATGATTGGGAAAATCAGGTTGGTAATGGATCTCAAGAGAGTGAGTTTGTTAATTGCCTAAGGGATGGCTTTTTAGAGCAGTTTGTCATTGAGCCTACCAGGGGATCAGCTATACTGGATTAGGTGTTATGCAATGAATCGGAGGCGATTAGCGAGCCTAAGGTAAAAGTACCCTTAGGAACCAGTGATCTCAATATGATTGAGTTCAGCTTGAAATTTGATAGGGAGAAAGAAAAGTCTGATGCAGCAGTATTTCAGTGGAGTAAGGGAAATTACATTGGTGTGAGAGAGGAGTTGGCCAAAGTAAATTGGAAGGAGCTGCTGGCAGGGATGTCAGCAGAGCAGCAAAGGCGTTCATTTCTGGGAAAAAATGAGGAAGGTGCAGGACATGTATATTCCAAAAATGAAGAAATACTCAAATGGCAAAATAGTACAACCGTGGCTGACAAGGGAAGTCAAAGCTATTGTAAAAGCAAAAGGAAGGGCATACAACAAAACAAAAATTAGTGGGAAGATAGAGGATTGGGAAGTTTTTAAAAACCTACAGAGAGCAACTAAACAATTCATTAGAAGGGAAAAGATGAAGTATGAAAGCAAGCTAGCAAATAATATCAAAGTGGATAGTAAAAGTTTTTTCAAGTGTGTTAAAAATAAAAGAAATGAGAGTGGCTATAGGACTGCTAGAAAATGAGGCAGGAGAAATAATACCGGGGGACAAGGAGATGGCTGATGAACTAAATGAGTATTTTGCATCAGTCTCCACTGTGAAAGACACTAACAGTATGCTTGATGTTAGAGTGTGTAAAGAAAGAGAAGTGGATGCAGTTACTATTATGAGAGAGAAGGTGCTTAAAAAGATAAAAGACCTAAAGGTACACAAGTCACCCGGACCAGATGAACTGCACCCTAGGGTTCTGAAAGAGGTAGCGGGAGAGATTGTGGTGGGCATTAGAAATGATCTTTCAAAAATCATTGGACTCTGGCATGGTGCCTGAGGTCTGGAAAACTGCAAATGTCACTCCACTCTTTAAGAAAGGAGGAAGGCAGCAGAAAGAAAATTATAGACCATTTAGCCAGACCTCAGTGGTTGGGAAGATGTTAGAGTCAATAGTTAAGGATGAGGTGATGGAGTACTTGGTAACACAGGACAAGATAGTACAAAGTCAGCATGGTTTCCTTCAGGGAAAATCCTGCCTGATGAACCTGTTGGAATTCTTTGAGGAGATTACAAGTAGGATAGATAAAGGCGATGCCATGGATGTTGTACATTTGAACTTTCAGAAGGCCTTTGACAAGGTGACACACATGAGGCTGCTTACCAAGTTAAGAGCCCATGGTATTACAGGAAAGTTACTAACATGGTTAGAGCATTGGCAGATTGGTAGGAGGCTGCGAATGGGAATAAAAGGATCCTTTTCTGGTTGGTTGCCAGTGACTAGTGGTGTTCCGTAGAGGTTGGTATTAGGACCACTTCTTTTTATGCTGTATGCAAATGATTTAGATGATGGAATAGATGGCTTTGTTGCCAAATTTGCAGATGATACAAAGATCGGTGGAGGGGCAGGTAGTGTTGAGGAAACAGGTTGGATGCAGAAGGACTTGGCCAGATTAGGAGAATGGGCAAGGAACTGGCAAATGAAATACAATGTTGAAAAATGCATGGTCATGCACTTTGGTAGTAGAAATAAATACATGGACTACTTTCTAAACAGGGAGAAAATCTGAAAATCTGAGATGCAAAGGGACTTGGGAGTCCTTGTGCAGAACACCTAAAGGTTAACTTGCAGGTCAGGCTGGTGGTGAGGAAGGCAAATGCCATATTAGCATTCATTTCAAGAGGTCTAGAAGGATGTGATGTTGAGGCTTTATAAGGCACTGGTGAGGCCTCATCTTGCTTATTGTGAACAGTTTTGGGCCCCTCATCTCAGAAAAGATGTGCTGGCATCGGAGAGGTTCACATGGATGATTCCAGGAATGAGAGGGTTATCATACGAGGAACGTTTAATGGCACTGGGTCTGTACTTGCTGGAATTCAGAAGCATGAGGGGGAATCTCATTGAAACCTTTCGAATGTTGAAAGGCCTAGACAGAGTAGACGTGGAAAGGATGGTTCCCATGGTGGGAGAGTCTAGGACAAGGGAGCACAGCCTCAAGCACCCTATCAAAACAGAGATGTGGAGAAATTTCTTTCGCCAAAGGGTGGTAAATTTGTGGAAGTTGTTGCCACATGCAGCTGTGGAGGCCAGGTCGTTGGGTGTATTTAAGGCAGAGATTGATAGGTTCTTGATTGGACATGGCATCAAAGGTTACAGGGAGAAGGCCAGCATCTGGGGTTGAGGAGAAGAGAAAAAACAAGGATTAGCCATAATTGAATGGCGGAGCAGACTCGATGGGCCAGATGGTCTAATTCTGCTCCTGTGTGTTATGGTCGTACGGCCTAATCTCAAGCTAAAGAGCTGCACAGGGCAGAACCAACAGTGCATGCTATGAAGACAGAGGGGCAGAGCACAAGGTGTTTCCCAAAGCAACAGCATAGTAAAGAAGTGGGATCAAGTGGTAACTGCAGTTAATTCGGAAGAGGAATCATTCCGTAAAGTGCAGCAAAGCTACCAAGAGAAAGGTGCACACAGTTGCTGAGGAGATGGAAGAACTCTTTGTAGATTCTCTGCAGACTGTTGGTGAGACAGAATGGATTGTTCCAGTGACTGCAAATGAGACAATAATTCCATTCAAGCTTGACACAGGAGCCCAGGTGAATCTGTTATCCATGGATGATTACAAGTCCCTCAAAGTAAAGAGCAAGATTTACCCAGTGAAGTTAAAAGTGACTGTCTATAATGGAGAGAATGTTACAGTAAAAGGATTTGTATAGTGACCTTGAAGCACAAGGGGCAGCGCCTAAAGGCATGGCTACTGGATGTAGAAAAGAGAATCCAGCCAATATTAGAAAAGTGTGAAAAGCTTAACTTTTTGTGAAGAGTTTTTGTAGGGGCTTAACAGACCAGCGATGACCAGGCAATACTCAATAAAGAGTACGCAGATGTCTTTGAAGGGCTCAGATGCTTACCTGATTTAACTCAAGAAACTTATAATAGCATTCAGGAGAGATCCAGAGGGGTTGTACAGGAGAAGCAGAAGAACTCTACCTTCCAGAGACATCTGTACCAGCTACACCACCACGACAGTCAGGATTCCAGTGTGGAACAGAGTGATCATGATGAAGAAGTCGCCAGTTTTGCTACATCACACAGCTGTAGTTTAAAATCTGTCTCTCATCGACTCCAGTTTAAGACTGGAAATCAAAAATATCTCCACGATTCTCTCCGAAGTTGAAGAGGAAAAATAAAAAAAGAAGATGGGTGAACACACAGGTCAGAACTATAGCAACAAGTCAGCACAGACCGACAGGAGGAGTTGCAGTCTATGATATACAGCGAACAGAAGGAGCTCCGTTAATTGAGACAGACTCAGTTGGAACTTGTGCAAAGATTCACTGATCACATGGATGTATTCCAGGGCTCCATTATGAGGCAAGAACAACAAGAACAAAAGCAAAGGCGAACAGATAAAATCTTGGCAAAAGGATGTGAAAGAATTGAACACATAGATCAGAGTTCTCAAAAGGACACTGGTATTAATGCAGCAAGTGAAAGCAAGATATCAGTGGAAACAAATAACAATCCTAAAGGGTTCGTTAAGCCGCTACAGTGACAGATTGAGAGTGGCTGAGTGAATGGGGGACTGTATTTGCTTATTACAATTGAAGTTAATGTAAAAATCTTAGGAAAACATTATTGTGCTTTGCAGACTTATGAGGACATTGTATTGTGTTTGTTTTCCTTTAAAGGGTGATGGTGTGTTATTATGTGTGTACATGGTAAAGAACTTCAGTCAACACATACAAAATGCTGGAGGAACCCAGCAGGTCAGGCAGCATCTATAAAAGAGTGTAAACAGTTAACATTTCCAGCTGAGACCCTTCATCACGACTGGTTGTGGGTTTGGGTGAGCATATGGTCGAAAGTCGGAAGGCAGCAGAGATTACGGGGGGAGCAGTGAGAGAGGGTTTTACTGAAATCCCGTCAAAGGGAAGAGACTTTGCAGTGTAGCAGTAGTACAAAGATGAGAAAATCTGCAGATGCTGGAAACCCAAGCAACACACAAAATGCTGGAGGAACTCACCAATACGTTGACTGTTTGCTCTTTTCCTGGCCTTCTGAGTTCATATAGCATTTTGTGTGCAGATTTTCTCATTAAAGAACTTTAGTTCCCAGTGGGCAATGTGGGTGGTTCACCCGGAACTGGAAGTGACATTGGTGAAGGGGACACATAGGCTCTTGGTGGACTAGAGAGTCCTGGAGTAAAATGTGGTCAAGTTTAAGCCATTCTGTAAACTGTAAATAAAATAGTTACAGCATTTTTACCCATGCAAGTTTGTCTTTGTTAAAGAACAGACATAACATAAATGACTGGGCAAACATGGGTTGGTTTTATTGATATGTATATTCAATGCCATGGCCCAACAGTAAAGGAAATCTCCCTGGAATGTAAGGAATTTAAACAATTTGATTGCATTACTCCCAATTTTAAGTTGCATTGATTGTGTTTAAAATGCTCTGTCCATTTTAGCTAGACTAGGATCAGTATTCAAAATTGCTGTTGTCTTTTTCAATTTAGCTATCCCGTTTGCTGTAAAAATGAAGAAAATGCCTTTTAGTACTTCCTAGTTTACAGAAGTATACGCAGTATGTTACTGCTCAAGGCCAGGTGGGATGGGAAACGGAGTAGTCAGCTCCAACAACTGATGTGTTTATTTATTTATTAATTATTATTATTTTTCTTTTTCTCTTCTATATTACGTATTGCATTGAACTGCTGCTGCTAAATTAACAAATTTCATGCCAATGCCGGTGATAATAAACCTGATTCTGATTCTGAATTGCAAAACGTACAATGATGTTTGAATAAATCATAAATCCTTATGCACTACGTCTAATATATAAAATTCAGAAAACTTTTAAAATGCATTTCATCACCTGTGATATAATTTGTATTTTATGCACAACAGGGAAATCAGTTTGTAAAATCAAAGTTAATGCAGAATAGCAGTTTTCATATTAACAAGTGACACATATCAAATGTATATGAGCAAAATGCTTTTCTTGTAACATAACTAAGGAGAAAATGTGATCATCAAAGAAATGCAAATTGCATTGAGAGAGATGTTTTGAGGTGACCTATTCTACTTCAGAGTGCCATCTGGCTTTCAAAAATATCTTGTAATGATGAACCACATATCAGCTAGACTTAGTATGCTCAAGGAACTGTTGGAAGGACAATCTGTCAATGATCCTTGAAAGTTGGATAATGTTGCGTTAAATGGCCCCAGGTGCTCCATTCAAGCTTAAGAAGATAGCATTTGTACTTCGAGAACACCATCTGTGACAACAGGTTTGTTAGGTATTTAAAGTGTGTAGTTGAAAGCGATTGATGTCAAAGTCAGTAGAATCGAGTATTAAGAGAAAACATGTAAATAATATTGTTCCAAGTCTTTCAGAGTGGGAATGATGCACAATTTCTCACAGGTGCTAGTAATTTGCCTATTTGTTTGCAGGAAGTTGTAGCCTTAGATAATTTTTTTGATTTATGAAACATCTTGACAAGTGACAGCATAGCTTAGTAAAAGAGCTTTTAATGCCTTCAAGATTGTAGGTTTTTAATGGATCGGACAGTGATATAAACTTTACAAATAAACAAACTGCTGGAGTAACTCAGCAATCAGACATCATCCATGACGGTAGAGAGATAGTCAATGTTTCAGATTGAGACCCTACATCAGGAACTCCCTGACCTGCTGAGTTCCTCCAGCAGTTTGTTTTTTTTCTCTCTCTTTGCTTCAGATTCCAACATCTGCAGTGTCTTGAATCTCCATATAAACTTTGCAAATATTTTTGTAATCAAAGTGTTTGGACCTTTGCTCTTGCACCTTATGTAGCCGTATTGAGCCTGGATCTGGAGTATTGAGCTCCTTACCTGATGAAAAGGGAGTGCAGCAAAGGTTCTCCAGGCTTTTCCTGGGATGCTGAGTCCATCATATGAAGAAAGATTGAGTAGGATGGACCTTTATCCTCTAGAGTTTAGAAAAGTGATTGGTCTCCTTATGTGACATGTTTATTTAGTGGACAACCAGATGACTTCGGGGAGAATGTTTCCTCTCTAAGGAGTCTACCACTAAGTGTCACAATCTCAAAATACAGGTTAGGCCATTATGGAACAAACTGAGGAGAAATTTCTTCACTCAGCTAATGGTGAATCTTTGCATTATTTGGATGTTTGTGGAGTGAAATGGGGACTCCTCTTTTTCCCTTATTAGGGAGAGAGAGAGAGAGCCTGTGGCATGTCGAATTACCCGGTGAACAAGTAGTCTTTGGGGTACTGCAAGTCAGTGTTTTTATTGATGCTTTGCTAAATGCCTAAGTGCTTGGTGGAGGGTGCAGATGCTGTTTTGCTGGTGGGGGGGGGTCGTCATTTGCTGCTGCTTATGCATGGGAGGGGGAGCTGGGGGGGCTTTGGGGTTCTAACATTTAAGTGTCATTCACTATTTGGGGCACTCCTCTGTTTTCGTGGATGTTTGCGAAGAAGTAGAATTTCAGGATGTATATTGTACATTACTCTGACATTAAATGTACCTATTGAAACCTATTGAATTAATTACATTCAAAACTCAATATATTTCTGAATATCAGTCATCAGGAGATTTGCATGTAGGGTAGGAAAATGACACTGCGATAGAATATTGCATAAGATCATGTTGAATGGAAGACTAGGTTCAATGGACTGAAAGACCTACTCTAATTTTTACACCTTTTGTGTCCCTGTTATGCTCTTATTTACCTCCATCATTTTCTGAATAAAAAATTATTCAGTCATTTTATTTAGTAATCAAAGTAGCAAGGTAAAATGGACAATCAAAAAGTAATTGAGTTAAGAGTAGAGTGCTTCCACCAGAACAATTGTATTAGCTGAAAGGATATTTAGGTGATTAATTTGGTCAATCCATAATGGATAACCACAGATCTTATTTTTACAACTTCCAGGTGATCCATTATGCTCAGATGCAGGAACAAGGAAGTGCCTCCAAATATTTATCTGTCCGCTTTCAGATCTCTGTAAAAAGAACAGTCTAGGTGCTTTTCTTAATGGAAGCAGAGATATGTTTGCTTATAAAAAATAAAATAATTCCAATTTCTTGTTGCTGAATAGATAATTGAATTCAAGTGCAATTGAAAATGCTTCAGGAGTTTGATTTTAAAATTCCAGTTATTAATCTAATACTTTTGTACAAATGCTACCATTCTGCATATTTATAATTCCGGCCAATTTTTCATTTTTCCATTCTATTTTTTTAATCTTTTCTACAATTAAAAGTATTAACTACTTTCAAAATTATTTTGATAATACTTGAAATATCACAGCTTCCTGTCTCATCTTTGCGAAGGAATATGGAAGTCTTTAGGGTGTCTTGAGAAAGGAGGATGAAAGCAAGGTTTACTACCTTAAGTACTCCCTTTGAAGTTGGTTTTCTAAAATGAATACAGGTTGAGTACTCCTTATCTGAAAATCCAAACTCCGTAAACTTCCGAAATCCAAAGTTTTTTTGGGTGTTAACGCGACAGCACAAATTTCACAAAACACTAGGAAGGCTCCCAGGTGATGCGCAGGTCTCTGCACACCACAGACATTTCTGAAAAGTGACCTTATAATGAACAAAAGTTAATGAAAAAAATGTAAAACATTGCATTAAGCAAAAAATGAAGAGCTTGAATGTGTATTTGTCAGCGTCAGAGTGAACATACTATATGGTGGCAACATACATCAAAGTTGCTGGTGAACGCAGCAGGCCAAGCAGCATCTATAGGAAGAGGCGCAGTCGACGTTTCAGGCCGAGACCCTTCGTCAGGACTCTGACGAAGGGTCTCGGCCTGAAACGTCGACTACGCCTCTTCCTATAGATGCTGCTTGGCCTGCTGCGTTCACCAGCAACTTTGATGTATGTTGCTTGAATTTCCAGCATCTGCAGAATTCCTGTTGTTTATACTATATGGTGGGACAGTTGAGGAACAGTGGAAGACTTTCAAGGAGATTTTTCACGGTGCTCAAGAAAAGTATATTCCAGTTAAAAGCAAGGACAGTAAGGGTGGGGAGAGCCAGCCTTGGATAACTAAGGAAATAAAAGAAGACATCAAACTAAACGCTCGTGCATACAAAGTTGCCAAGAGTAGTGGGAAAGTGGAAGATTGGGAGAACTTTAAAAAGCAACAAAGAACCACTTAGCGAGTAATAAAAGAAAGCTAGATTATGAAAATAAACTAGCACAAAATATAAAAATGGATAGTAAAACCTTTTATAATTATATAAAGCAGAAAAGGATAGATAAAATAAATGTAGGTTCCTTGGAGGACTAGAAGTGTGAATTGATATTGGGTAATGAGGAAATGGCAGAGACTTTGAATGACTATTTTGTGTTGGTCTTCATGGTGGAGGACACATCTAACAGGCCTAAGAGAGATGTTATGGATATGATGGGAGGTGAGGATCTTGATACAATAACTATCACTAAAGAGGTAGTGCTGAGCAACTTGTGGATCTGAAGATAGGCAAGTCCCCTGATCCTGATGGAATGCATCCCACGGTACTGTAAGAAATAGCAGAAGTTATAGTAGTACCACTAAGCTTGCAATAAAGAAAGGGAAGCTAGATTATGAAAAGAAATCTAGCACAAAATATAAAAACGGATAGTAAAAGTTTTTATAATTATCTTATAAAGTGGAAAAGGGTGGCTAAAGTGAATGTAGTCCTTTGGAGAATGAGAAAGAGGAATTGATATTGGGTAATGAGGAAATGGCCGAGGCTTTGAATGACTATTTTGTGTCGGTCTTCACAGTGGATGATACATCTAACGTGCCAAAGAGAGATATTATGGATGCGATGGGAGGTGAGGACATGGATACAATAGCTATCACTAAAGAAGTAGTGCCAAGCAAACTTGTGGGCCTGAAGATAGACAAGTCCCCGGTCCTGATGGACTGCATCCCAGGGTACTGAAGGAAATAGCAGAAGTTAGAATAGAGGCTTTGGTGATGATTTACCAAAATTCTCTGGACTCTGGGCATACCCTGGCAGATTGGAAGCTGGTGAATGTAACACCACTGTTCAAAAAAGGATGTAGGCAAAAGTCAGGTAAATATAGGCCAGTTAGTTTAACATCTGTAGGAGAAAATGCTTGAAGCTATTATTAAAGAAGAAATAGTGAGGTATCTGGAAGAAATGGATCCATCAGGCAGATGCAGCATGGATTTAGCAAAGGCAGGTCCTGTTTGACAAACTTACTGGAGTTCTTTGAGGATATAATGAGCGCAGTGGATAGAGGGGAACAGATGGAGTTATTTCTTGGATTTCCAGAAGGTGTTTGATAAGGTGCCACACAAAAGACTTATTCATAAGATAAGGATGCATAGAGTTAGGGGTGATGTATTAGCATGAATAGAGAATTGATTAACCAATAGAAGCAGAGAGTTGGGATACATGGGTGTTACTCTGGTTGGTAATCAGTGGTGAGCGGCTTGTTGCAGGGGTCGGTGCTGGGCCCACAACTGTTCACAATATACGTTAACAATCTGGAAGAGGGGACCATATGTAATGTATCTAAGTTTGCTATTGATACTAAATTGAGTGGAAAAGCAAATTGTGCAGAAGATATGGAGAGTCTGTAGAGCGATATAGAAAGGTTAAGTGAATGGGTAAGGGTCTGACAGATGGAGCGCAATGTTGGTAAATGCAAGGTCATCCACTTTGGAAGGAAAAATGAAAGCAGATTATTATTTAAATGGTAAAAAATTGCAGCATGCTGCTGTTCAGAGGGACTTGGGAGTGCTTGTGCATGAATCACAAAAGGTTGGTTTGCAGGTGCAGCAGGCTGTTAAGAAGGTAAATGGAATGCTGGCCTTCATTGCTAGAGGGATTGAATTTAAGCGCAGGGAGGTTATGCTGCAACTGTGCAGGGTACTGGTGAGGCAGCACCTGGAGTACTGCATGCAGTTCTGATCTCCTTACTTGAAGAAGGATATACTGGCTTTGGAGGTGGTGCAGAGGAGGTTCACCAGGTTGATTACAGAAATGAAGGGGTTAGACTATGAGGAGAGATGGAGTCACCTGGGATTGTACTCGCTGGAATTCAGAAAAATGAGAGGAGACCTTTTAGAAACATGTAAAATTATGAAGGATGGATAAGATAGAGGCAGGAAAGTTGTTTCCACTGGTAGGTGAGACTAGAACTAGGAGACGTAGCCTCAAGATTCGGGGGAGTGGATTTAGGACGGAGATGAGGAGGAACTGCTTTTCCCAGAGAGTGGTGAATCTGTGGAATTCTCTGCTCAATGAAACCTCAGTAAATATACTTAAGACAAGGTTGGATAGATTTTTGCATAGTACGAGAATTAAGGGTTATGGGGAAAAGGCAGGTAGGTGGAGATGGGTCTGTGGCCAGCTCAGCCATGAACTTATTGAATGATGGAGAAGGCTCGATAGGCCAGATGGCCTACTCCTGCTCCTATTTCTTATGTTCTTGTACACCACTTAAATGTGTGCTGATCATGAAACAAGCAAAGATCTATCACAATGAACGAAAATTGAAGATATTTGAATATTCAGCAGGCTGGTTGCAGAAATTTAAGAAAAGGCACAGCATTAAATTTTTAAATATTTGTAGTGATAAAGCGTCAGTTGATCATGAAGCAGCAGAAAAATACATTAATGAGTTTGCCAAGATTTGTCAGTGATGAAAATCTAACATCAGAACAAGTCTATAATGCTGGTTGTTTTTATACCTTACATAAAACCTAAAAAAAAGTAAAACACAAATATAGTATAGTGTAACCTTTTAATCACAACATGACATTGTAGTGGATGCTGAAAGACCTGTTTGTTGTTTGTTGTTGTTCAACAGCTGAGTCCAATGCCGCTATGCTGCTTTTGTTACCCTCCACACATTATATTTGCATTATATTAATAGTATGTAATAATTTTTACTGTTAAGTACAAATGTGTGATATGTATAAGACTGCTTAAATTCAGAGTCAGAAATGATGGTGCTCCCAAGCTAGTCAGTATATACTCCAAAATCCAAAAACAACTGAAATTGAAACACTTCTGTCCTCAAGCATTTCAGACAAGGGCTACTCAAACTGTAATACTATTGTAACATGAGGCAATATCCATACTTTGTGTTTTTTTTTGTTTTTATTAAATTCAAAAATAGATCTTGTCTTATGGAATTTAAGTATCACATGAAATCCAAATACTTAAAATTAATTGTGACTAGCAACACAAATCTGGTGATTTGATAACAGCTCTTGCCCTTCTGGCATGATGTTTAATGAGTAAATGTCCATAAGAAGCTTTGTGCATTTTATGTGACATTTTTGACAAGAGTCAAGATTTTTCTAATGATCCACTCCCTGTAATTAAATGTTCAGCTCTACACTAGATATTGACAAAAGACTATCATGGAATTTTCACTATCTCTGCAAAAACCACTGGGAAGCCAGTGTGGTCACAAGACAATGTCATTGCATTTTGCTGGATTACTAACTGTTCTACATTGTCCAGTGTTAGTTCAGTGAAAAAAATTCTTTAATAGAAATGACAATGATGATGATAACAATAATAAAAATTTAATTACAGGACCGTATGTTAGATATTGCAATATCGTCATCAGAAGCAATGAAGAGTTGGTTAAATAATATCTGAGCTACTTTCTGATACACTTGAAACAATTTTACATATCAAACACCTGGTGCTGATCAAATAAATGCTTGCTCGTAGAGAATATACTGTTTCTTCTCTATGTTGCTACACGTGCTGAATTATGGTGGCAGATAGTTGGTGATTTTGAATTTACAGAATGCTATATCTGAATTATTTTGACATTTCTTTTAACATAATACTGCTTTCTTTTCAGGACAGAATTTATGTTTTTTGGGTGTGGGAGATGAAATAATGAATGGTTAAAATTGTTACATTTTAAGAGCTCTTCCACTTAAAGCATTTAATGGCTGCAATGAAATCTAACATTTACAGCAGCACCATACCCTAAAAATCATTGTATTGCCAATGAGAAAATGTGCCAGGGTTGCTTAGTTTTTCAGATGTAATACTGTCAATTTTTTTTTTTAATTCTTTGACATCTGGCCCTAATGCCTGGCTCACTACTGCACATCAAAAGCAACTTTATGTCAGCTACCTAGACCATGTTCCATTCCATCTGGACCTAATGGGGAGTGCAGGATGCAACAGCTGTGGGGCCAGCAGTTTATCCTCAAGCAATTACCCTACTGGCCATCCAGTCCCAGGAACATTGGTGCATGAATCAAGCCTGGAGACTGATTTTTTGCACATGCTGCCCATCACACCAGACCCCATTAGGCCATAATGAATGACCATTTGCAAGACAGCAGCTCTCCTGGGAAAAATGACTATCAGATATTTGTTTTATCATCTTATGAACATATGTCAATGATGTAGAGTATTCATAATGCTCATGATCCTGATGTTCCTTTGATAATTTTTGGTGTGCATCTGCTGAGGTCAGTAATGATCTACTTCTCCTCTCTTTGGACAGTAAACAAGAAGTAGCAATCAGTTTTACATTGCTACCTTTCACAGATTTATTATACTGCATATTTTACGACTGTTGTAGGACATAGAACAGTACAGAATCATACAAGCTCTTCAGCCTACGATGTTGTGCCAACCTTTTAACCTACTCCAAAATCAGTCTAACCCTTCCCTCCCAGATAGTCCTTCATTTCTCTTTCATCCATGTGGCTATCCAGCAGTATCTTAGATGTCCCTAATGCAGAGATTCCCAACCCCTTTTATGCCATGGACCAATACCATTAAGCAAGTGGTCCATTGGACTCCAGGTTGGGTATACCTGCCCCAATGTATCTGCCTCTAGCACCACCCCTGACAGTTTGTTTTATGCACTTGCTGGTCTCCATATAAAACCTATCTCTGATATCCCCCCCTCTACCTTCCTCCAATCACTTTAAGAGGATGTCATCTCATATTAACTATTGCCATCCTGGGAAAAAGCCACTGGCTGTCTACTCGATCTATGCCACTTATCATCTTATACAGCTCTCTCAAGTTGTCTCTCATCGTACTTTGCTCCAAAGAGAAAAGCCCTAGCTTGCTCATCCTTTTCCTTTGATCTGTTATGTGATATTCAGGTGAAAATGGCCAAGAAAACCTTATACATTTTCTCCATAAACTGGGCTCAATCTCAGCCATCAAGTAGGCGTACAATGATCGTAGAGCTAAGGAATTCTCATTTATTTCACGCATGTAGATAAGAAAATGAGCATCATCCTAAGTATGTTTAGTTTTTCATTTATATGGAATCTGATATGTTCTTTTTCTCCCTTTATTCCTAAGGTACAGAAGTTGAAGGGTCTCCTGAACCTCAGGCGGGTCCTTTGAAAATGTCTGTAACTCTGCCCTCCATGAATGAAGACCAATCTGGCAGCATAAGCACAATAGATGGTGATGATACTTCCGGGGCTGAAATATTTTGAAGCTTGGCAGCATTTTCTTATAAAGCACTTCTAATACTTTCCATTTTTCTAACAATTGTTTAAAGACAACATAGATTAACATTTTAATATGCAGTTTTGATAACCTATTTATCTTGCAGTCTCAACTTATAGCTACACTGCTAAATTATTTTCTTAAATTGAGGATTATGATTTATCATGTTAGAATCTATGTTTATAATTGTGTTTTGGTCACTTATGAATAATAAATTTGGAGTTTTTTATCAATGGAAAGATTGATAATATTAGTCTTTGTGGAAAAGCATTAAACTTTAATATAATGTGTGTTAGTAGATTTCCTTTATTCTGTCTCAGATCAATATATTTTTAGTAGTAAAGTACCAATACCAATCGCCACTTAAAGATGGTGAGAAAAGCAAACAGATGTCTGTTGCTGCTAACAGTTCACACATTCTGTCGACAAGCTGGCAAAAATTTATTCAGGAAACATGTTCATCTTACAAATCATTTTAAATTCATTAATTTTTTGACCAACAATCATTATTACAAAAATTGAAAGTTCCTGAATATCTGTGCATCAGTAAAAAACTAGTACACTAAACATGACCAAAGTACTTCTTATTGCCATAGTCTATTCTTTTATAGTTGGTGTAGCTTGCAGACTAATTGCACTCAGATACGTTTTGTTGCTTTAACATTGGAAGATGCACCTTGTATCAAGTACTGACCATAAAAGAGGCTTTGTAGCATATGCATAGATTTGTCCAGCATAACTTCGGACACTGCACATAAGAATTATATATGCCTTTATTCAGACATTTTGCAATGCATTGCAAAACTGGTGTGCTTGTAATCTTCCTGTATTCTACAAACTGTTTTCTCAATTAAGATCATTTGAGCATTATGCAAAGTAATGCTGTTGATAAATTGCATATATTGTAGGATGAAGAAGAAAAGTAAAGTTTTAAACTAGATTGAGAAGATGATTTTAAAAACATTGTTATACAAAGCTTACGACTTGAAACATCATTCAAAATTAATCAGAGGAACTCTTCAGAATTAAGATAAAACGAACTAACTTCATTAAAATTGTAAGAACAGCCAACAGGCTCCGATTTCAGCATTCAGTAACAAAGCTGACATCGTCACTGCAGCCAGCGTTGTTATTTCATGGAAAATCATTGGCACTGGACACCCATATTCTCTTAGAAAACTTAGGAATAATGCAGAAGTGATTTTAATTTTAGATTTTAGTAATACAAAACTTTCATGACTAATGAAGAAAATTCTAATTTCACAGTACAACGTGCAAAAGGATCTAAAAATTCTCCACGATGCAGCTTCTCTCTCAACAGAACCATAAATATGGAAGATAAATGACAACTAGCAATATCTGTTTACTGTGTTTTTATAATGAAGATATGAAAGAGGAACATCGGACCTGATAAAATAAAAAAACAACTTCCAGTACAACATGCTACAGCATTATTGTGATAGATACAATTTCTTCCATATCTTTGCATCATTTATTACAAACATCTCGCAAGCCGATAGTCGAAATAGGAAGAAAAGGGTATTTTTATTGACAATTTCACCATTCAAGGGGATGGTTCATTGAACAAAAGTCTGATGGAATAATGAGAACTTGAAGGGAAACCAACCACTGTTTAGTGGTTATTCTATAGAGATTTTGAACCAGTGTTTTCTTTGAAGATAAGCAATGTTTGCAGGATATAGCAATCTGCAGATCCTCAAATTGATACTCTAAGAATTATGCTCAGTGGCTATTTTATTAGTAGGTATCGTTAATGCAGATATCTAATGAACCAATCATGTAACAGTAACTCAATGCACAAAAGCATGTAGATGTGGTCAAGAAGTTCAGTTGTTGTTCAGACCAAACATTAAAATGGTGAAGAAATGTGACCGTGGAATGATTTTTAGTGCCAGATGGGGTGGTCTGAATATCTCAGAAACTTCTGATCTCATGGGATTTTCATACACAACAGTCTCTAGAGTTTACAGAGAATTATGCAAAAAAACAAAACAAAAAGCATCCAATGAGCAGCAGTTCTGTGCCCAAAAACGCCTTGTTAATGAGAGAAGTCAGAAGAGAATGGCCAGAATGGTTCAAGCTGACAGGAAGGTGACAGTAATTAAACTAACCCCACTTTACAACTGTAGTGTGCAGAAGAGATTCTCTGAATGCACAACACATCGAACTTTGAAGTGGATGGGCTACAGCAGCAGAAGACCTCGCACATATACGCAGGCAATCTTTGGCCTGCAAAACAATTTAGAGCTTCTACAAAAGACATGATGTCAAGCATCTTTATTCATTTTCCCACCTCAAGAGTAAGGTTAAAAGAAACACCAGAAATTTAGTAATGGTTTATTGAGGTACAGTGAAAAAATTTAGTTTTGCGAGGCATGCATACAGATTAATTTAAAATACAAGTAGTTTGAGGGCAAAACAATAACACAATGCAGAATTTAGTGTTACAGAGAAAATACAGTGCTGGTAGAAAAGAAGGTGAAAAGGCCATGATGAGGTAGTTTATGTGGGATAGAAGCTGTCTTAGAGCCTGGTAATAAATATTTTAGAGCTTTTGTATCTCCTGTACAACGGACAAGGAGAGAAGAGAGAATGCCTACAGTGGGAGGGAGTCTTTGATTATGCTGGCTGCTTTTCCAAAGCACTGAGGGGTAGTAGACAGAGTCCGTGGAGGCCAGATTTGGTGATTCTACTATTTACTTCATGTATGCCAGTCTACAAGTGATGAAGGTAAGTCTGATTCCAAAAATTGTAGTTGCAGAAACAATTACTATAAAAATGAAATCATTGGAAATCTAGAAGGCTGAGGCTGCAATAATCCCAGACTGTGATCTTATTCTGGACGGAAGTGCCAGAAACAAATTACTCACAAATCAATTAAAACTGGTTTGCAACATAGTAATTTTAGTACAAGTCACCATAATGGTCTGTATTTCATGATGAGCTCCCAAAATTTAAATATTGCGTAGCCTTACAAATCAACAGCTTGCTGAAGTCCTTCATATCACCTTGATATGTACCAAACAGATTTTTAAAGACTATTGAGTAGGATGGAGTCCAGAAAGCCACTATCTCTGGGAATAATTAGTTATGATGCAGTGCATGAGTTTAGTATTTTTATATAGATTTTACAAAGTGGATTGTTAGCAATAAAAATACATGTACTGAAGTTCTATGTGTTTCGTAACACTCAAATTTCTGAATGTTTTCTTAGCTACCCCTCTCCTATATCTTTACTGATATTTTAATGAAACAGCAATGAATAGTTTAAAGCATCAATACAAACTGTAGGAATCTATACCTACCATTATCATCTATGTAAATCCTTAGATACACCTGTATTTAGGTCTTAAAATGTATGAGTAAAAATCATCATTCTGTATGTAACTTCACTTTAGGCTCTCCAACACATAAATGGAGTTAAATGAGCTTGATCTAAAAGTCAGAACAAAGATGTGATTGTCTTGTGATCAAGGTTCAAAGATAAATATTTCAGGAAATAATGTTTCGAAAGGACAGACGAAATGCAAGAAGAAAGATGCCACTCATGATAATTAAGGATGATAAACCAGCACTTGTGGAAAGTGATCTTGGGATAGAAGATTAGCTAGTAGTAGTTGAAGATAAAAGATAAAAAGGTACAAAAAATACTGTTGCGACTAGTTTATAGGCCTTTTTAACCAATTAAGAAACGGACTGTTTTAGATCTTGTTTTGTGTAACATGATAGGTTTAATCCTCTAGAGAAAAGTGATCGCAGTATGAAAGAACATTACACTGAATGAGAATGACCCACCAAAGTCAGAACTAGAGTTATAAAATTGAGCTAAGGCAATTGTATAAGAATAAAGAATATTTGGCTGAGATAGATTGCAAAATTAGACTAAAAGGAGAATATGTAAAGAACAATGGCTTTATTTTTATCATCTGCCCATTTGATTGAGAAATAAAACTCTATCATAAACGTAATCCAAATGAAATGACAAAAGAATTTTAAAATAGTTAATTAAAAGGGATGTATGATGTTTCCAAGCGGTGTTGTAAGCTGAGAACGAGGACCAGCAAACAAGAACCAAAAAAATGATGACAGAAGTCAATAAGTAAGAATAAATTAATAGAATTCTTTTTTTTAAAATTTGTAGTGTTAATACCAAGTTTACAAACAAAAAGTAGCAATGTAAAAGAATTGTTTGGAGGGAGTCAGGATGGATTCTAGCAGGGTCTAGTAGATTGGAACGTGAAATATGAAGGACAGAAACAGGCCACTTGGTCCTTCACATTGACTCCACAGTTTAATATGATCAGTGTTGATCTGCTATCTCAATACCATATTGCTGCCCACTCCTTAAGTCCCTTGATATCATTTGAATTTAGCTATCTCTTTCTTATATTCAATAACTTAGTCTTTACTACCTTCTATGTTGGAGAATTTCACACATCTGCTAGTCATTGAGTAAAAAGAAATCATCTCAGTTATAAAGCCTTGTTACATATCCTCAAATGTAACTTCTCCTTCTGGATTCTTGTCTAGTGGAAACATCTTAGCCTCGTTAAGTCAGTCTAGCTCTGTCAGAATTTTGTTTATTTCAACGAGCTTACCATTTATTCTTCTAAACTCTAATGAATACAGCCCTAGTTGAATCAATCAGTCTTCATTGAATTCTATAGTACGTATATCTTTTCTTGGGTAAGGGGGCACGAATTAGACACAATAATCCAGGAAAGGTCTGACCAAGGCCCCGTAGAGTTGTAGCAAGAGTTTCTTCTGCGCCCAAAAGATCTTGCAGTGAAGATCAGCATACCAGTTACATTCTTATATGCTTTGTTTCGGTAACAAGTGTGCAAGGATTCCCACATGCATCAAAATTTATGAGTCTGTCACAATTTAAATAATATGCTGCCTTTCTGTATTTCCAACCAAAATAGATAACTTCACATTTATCTACATTGTACTGCATCTTTCATCTATTTGTTCATTCACTCAACTTGACCTTGATAAATTTAGAAATATTAAATTTAGTTCCCTCATTCAAATTATTGATACATACTGTGAATAACTAGGGCCCAAGCTTCAATTCTTTCAGAACACCTGTCTCTTCCATTTATTCCTGTTCTTTTTGTGTCTTACACCAACTAATTGTCAATCCATGCAAGTATAACACACCCAATCCCCATATACATTAATGTGGGGCCTTATCAATTGACTAATGAAAATAAAAACATGCCACATTCGATGATATCAGGTTATCTATTACCACGTACATCCTCAAAAACCTCCTGTGGGTTTATCAAACACAGTCTCATTTACATAAGTCCAGGTCCACTTTACCCACTCTTTCTGAGTATTTTATAATTACTCTCTCTCATCCCATCCTTTATTATTCCATTTTTTTCTGATGTTAGGCTGAACAATCTACAGATCTCTGTTTTCTCTTTTTTAAGTAGTGGAATTACACTTGTAACCCTACAATGTGCAGGAAATTTGCCATAGTGCACAGGATTTTGGAGGATAACAATGAATGCATTTCTTGTTTCCTTGGCTACTTCTTTTAGCACTTGGGGTAAATCCCAGGGCCCAGCCTGCATCCCCACTGTACCTCTAAATAAATAAATGTAATGGTTTCACCACTTTTTGCTCTCCATTATAATTTCTCCTGCTTCTCACTTTAAGGAACCTGCATTTACCTTCAATAGTACTTTCTTTTTTAAATATATGTAGAATCTTTTGTTCAAAGGTTCAGTAATTATCAAAGTATACAACTCTGAAAATCTTCAGTTCTCCGGGTAGCCATGAAACCAAGAAAGAAAAAGAAAAGAAAGGCAGCACAGTCATCAACCCCTAAATCCCACCTCCCTAAAACAAAAGCAGAGCAGGTACATCAACCCCCAAATCCCCCTGGGTGCACAAAAACGGAGCAAAATGGATCGGATCTGTCAACCTCCAAATCCCTCCAGCACAAAAACCAAGCAAAATGGATCGGGCATGTCAACTTCCAAATCCCTCCTCCCGCACAAAAAAAAAACATAAAACTGGATCTGGTCCCACTTTTATGTTTTTCCAAGTTTGCTCTCACATTCTGTTTTCCCTCAATCAAACCCTCAGTCCTTTTCAGCTGAGTTCTAAACTGCACCCATCCACAGACTTTCTGCTTTTGACGGGAACATTAAGTGCCACCTCCATGGATCTAAGACTGTCTAATGTAAGCCATAGTTGGGTCACTTTTCCCTTTGTGTCTGCGGCAGAAAGGTATGTATTGCTGTTGAAGTTCCTGCATTCATTCCTCAAAGTAATTAATATGATTTAAGAATAATTATATTTATTTATATAAGATGTTCCTTAAATTTAGGAATATGAAAGTAAAGTTTTCAACTTCATGACTTTTAATCAAGCGCCCCAGTCAATTATAGGGTTACCTTCATAGCTTTGCTTAGGCTCAGAACTCAAATTCTGGATTGAACAACATCAGTTTTCATTTTGAAGAATTCTATCATGTTGTGATCACTCTTCTCTAAGGGAACTCACACAAAGTTATTAACTGAAAATCAAAAATGTCCAGTTGCTAGAAAGCTGAAGTAAAACAGACAATGCTAGAAACAGCATGTCAGATCAGACACAGTGTTTGAAGAAGAGAAACTGGAGTTAACATCTCACTCAAAGACCCTCCATCTCTACAGAACTAATGAAAAAGGTCTTCAACTTAAAATGTGTACAGGTTCTTTCTCCACAGAAGATTATTAAGAAACCCTTTCTCTGAATAATATCCAGTGTAGGATAGCCTGTTGCCCAGCTGACTCCTCAGGGTATTAGTCTAATAAAATCATTTTGTACACACTCCAAAAAATTCATCCTTCACACTACTTTTCATTATAATTAATTATGGCCATTCAGTGCGTAGATTGAGATCAGACATTATCACTGAATTACTCTCTGTATGTGACTTTCTAACTTCCTATTATGATACTGTTCCCTACATAAACACTACTGTTTGAAAGCCTGTGGACAACACAAGGTGTCAAATGTAATACAGTACTACTATTGAAGAAAAGTGGGAGAGGGAAAATAGGGAACTATCCATCAGCTTGCCTGCACAAGCTTGCTGAAAAATTGCAGTAATCCATTGTTAAACTAGTAATAAGAGAGAAAATCATAATACAACTAGACAGTATAACATGATTTTTTACAACAAAATCTGATAACTTTCTGAGGGTATAGTGTTGAAATGTGTTCAAGGGGAACTAATGAATATAAAATATCTGGATTTTCAAATGGTACTTAAAACTATTATTGCAAAAGATTGGAAGATAAGAGATTACAAGGTTGGGATTGTAAATTGACAAGCAGAGAGGACTAGTTAAAAAATAAAATAGAGATTTGAATAAATTGGTCATCTTCAGATTGATTATTCTTGCTAGGGCGGTGTTTAATTTGAGAATGATAATAAAAACATAGAAACATAGAAAATCTACGGCACAATACAGGCCCTTTGGCCCACAAAGCTGTGCTGAACATGTCCTTCCCTTAGAAATTACCTAGGGTTACCCATAGCCTGCTATTTTTCTGAGCTCCATGTACCTGTCCAGAAGTCTCTTAAAAGACCCTATCGTATCCGCCTCCGCCACCATCGCTGGCAGCCCATTCCACGCACTCACCACTCTCTGCGTAAAAAACTTATCCCTGACATCTCTGTACCTACTTCCAAGCACCTTAAAACTGTGTCTGTGCGAGCCATTTCAGCCCTGGGAAAAAGCCTCGGACTATCCACACGATCAATGCCTCTCATCATCTTGTACACCTCTATCAGGTCACCTCTCATCCTCCACCATTCCAAGGAGAAAAGGCCGAGTTCACTCAACGTATAAGGTGTGTTCCCCAAACCAGGCAACATCCATGTAAATCTCCTCTGCACCCTTTCTATGGTTTCCACATGCTTCCTATAGTGAGGTGACCAGAACTGAGCACAGTATTCTAAGTGGGGTCTGACCAGGTCCTGTATAGCTGTAACATTACCTCTTGGCTCCTAAACTCAATCCCATGATTGACGATGGCCAATGCACCGTATGCTTTCTTAACCATGCAGTCAACCTGCGCAGCAGCTTTGAGTGTCCTATGGACTCAGACCCCAAGATCTGTCTGATCCTCCACACTGTCAAGAGTCTTACCATTAATACTATATTCTGCCATCATATTTGACCTACCAAAATGAACCACCTCACACTTATCTGGGTTGAACTCCGTCTGCCACTTCTCAGCCCAGTTTTGCATCCTATCGATGTCCCGCTGTAACCTCTGACAGCTCTCCACACTATCCACAACACCTCCAACCTTTGTGTCATCAGCAAATTTACCCCTCCACTTCCTCATGCAGGTCATTTACAAAAATCACGAACAGTAGGGATACCAGAACAGATCCCTGAGGCACACCACTGGTCACTGACCTCCATGCAGAATATGACCCATTTACAACCACTCTTTGCCTTCTGTGGGCAAGCCAGTTCTGGATCCACAAAGCAATGTTCCCTCGTATCCCATGCCTCCTTACTTTCTCAATAAGCCTTGCATGGGGTACCTTGTCAAATGCCTTGCTGAAATCCATATATACTACATCTACTGCTCTACCTTCATCAATGTGTTTAGTCACATCCTCAAAAAATTCAGTCAGGCTTGTAAGGCACGACCTGCCTTTGACAAAGCCATGCTGACTATTCCTAATCATATTATGCCTCTTCAAATGTCCATAAATCCTACTTCTCTGGATCTTCTCCATCAACTTACCAACCACTGAAGTAAGACTCACTGGCCTATAATTTCTTGGGCTATCTCTACTCCCTTTCGTGAATAATGGAACAACATCTGCAACCCTTCAATCCTCCGGAACCTCTCCCATCCCCATTGATGATGAAAAGATCATTGTCAGAGGCTCAGCAATCTCCTTCCTCACCTCATACCGTAGCCTGGGGTACATCTCATCCGGTCCCAGTGACTTATCCAACCTGATGCTTTCCAAAAGCTCCAGCACATCCTCTTTCTTAATAGCTACATGCTCAAGCTTTTCAGTCCGCTGTAAGTCATCTCTACAATGGCCAAAATTCTTTTCTGTAGTGAATACTGAAGCAAAGTACTCATTAAGTACTTCTGCTATCTCCTCCAATTCCATACACACTTTTCCACTGTCACACTTGATTGGTCCTATTCTCTTACGTCTATCCTCTTGCTCTTCACATACTTGTAGAATGCCTTGGAGTTTTCCTTAATCCTGTCCGCCAAGGTCTTCTCATGGCCCATTCTGGCTCTCCTAATTTTTTTCTTAAGCTCCTTCCTGCTAGCCTTATAATCTTCTAGATCTCTATCATTACCTAGTTTTTTGAACCTTTTGTAAGCTCTTCTTTTCTTCTTGACTAGATTTACAACAGCCTTTGTACACTGATAGTGTAGATGAGAGCACATGACACATAAATTTAACATTTCACAATGAATTGTAGTGCCCTGGGGAACATTGTAGAGCCGAGGGACCTATGAGTGCAGGAATATAGTTTGTGGAAAGCAGTATCACAGGTAGACAGGTAGTGAAGAAGCCATAAAAGATACTGCAGATGCTGTATTCATGAGCAACACTTACAAAATGCTGGAGGGATTCAGCAAGTCGGGCAGCATCTGTAGAGAGGAATAAGTAATCAATGTTTGAAGATGAGACCCTTAATCAGGTGAAGTAGGGGTTGGGTATGTTGGCCTTCATAGTCAGGGCACTGAGAATAAGTGTTAGGACATTATGCTGCAGTTATACAACATGTTGCAGTCACATTAAGAGCACTGTGTGCAGTTTTGGTCACCTCGTCATAGAGAGTGTGTCGCTTTGCTGGAAAGTGTGTAAAGAAGATTTACAAAAATGTTGCCAGGATTTAAGGGCCTAAGTTATAGGAAACAATGGGAGAAGCTAGGAGTTTATTTCTTGGAACATAGGAGATTGAGGGGACCTTACAGAATTGTATAAAATCATATGGGACATAGATAGGGTAAATGCACAAAACCTTTATTCTCGGGAAAGGGACTCGAAAACTAGCAGCTTAAGGTGAGAAGGGAAACATTTAAAAGGGGCCTGATGGACGTTATTTTGTTAGAAGGTGGTGCATATATGCCATGTGCTGCCAGAGAAAGTAGTGGTGGCAGGTACAATAATGACATTTAAGAGACATTCAGCTAAGAATATGTAGAGGGAAGGTTTAGAGGGCATACTGGCCAAACGCAGCAAATGGGCTTAGATAGCCATCTAATTATTATTTTCTGTAACTCAACATAGAATTATCTAGCTCTCTCATATTCCCTCCGTTCAAATGAATGGAGAAGAATACTTTGCTCTTCCTTTGATGTGGTTTAAGGTAAATTCACTAACCCAGGTGGTGAGAAATCACTGTGACATTGCTCTCTTGCTAAAGACCAGTGCATCCCACAGCCTACTGCTCAGCAGAAAAACAGCAACTTCTTCGTTTTCCACATTCACATGTCCAGTTACCCTCAAGTGGCTATCGTTGTTGCAGAGTTACAAAAACAAATGCTGAAAGTTTAGCTGTTATTCTAAAAAAACAGGTATCATTCACTTAAACGAGAATATATCCTCATGTAGGGTGTACAACTACTAGAGGAAGAAAACTAGAAATACACTTTGGTGTTGAGTGACAGGATGAATCACAAGTTCACACTTTGGTAAACATTTACTTGTAAGGATAATTCAGCTGTCTGAGATTTAAAAGTATTCAATCTGATAGTAATTATGTATATTACTGCACGCTGTGAGAAATTTTGTGATAATGAATTTTGCTGTTCAAACTATCCGCAAAACATAGAAATTCAATTCCTAGTTTAATTGTCATTGTACCATACATGAATACCGTAAATGAAACAGCATTACCAGCATTACTCCAGGGCCATGGTGCAAAACACAGTACTGTACCAATAGTCATACACAGCACAAGACACACATAGCACATATAACACAGCAGTAAAATACAGTCACATAAAGAGTGAGGTATATAGTCCAAGTCCCTGAGCCCATGAATGTTGCAGCAGTCTGCAGTTGAACACAATACATCTTGTCTTCTGCCGAGCGAACACTGGAGGGCAGCACTGACACCAGCCTGTAAGCTGCTCCACACTCTGGTATGCCTCTGTGACACAGACAGAAGCACGATCTGCACCACCCAGCTCCTTCAGTTTCTCCACCAACAAGCAACTTACCGATGGGGTAAACATGCAGTACTTTAAGTTCTTAATATCCAGCAGGGTCTTGCAGTCGTTAAGTATATGTTCAAAAAAGACAAAAACACCTTTGGATGGCCCCGTAAAATCAGCTATGTCTGAGCTGCCCCCATCTTACCAGAAGTTATAATATAAACTATGTTTAAATTGACCACATGCACCTCTTGATTGGACTATCCATAAAATCACACCTGCTCTTTTTTATCTAAATAACTTATTGTCCCTAACTTATTTCATTATCTTAGAGTAATTTGGAACTAATGTTATCCCTCTTTTCCTCCAATAACCTCTTCTTCCTAATCTTATAAAAGTCTTGTCCTTGCAAATCAGCGGACCAGTATGGATACATACATAATTATGCAATCTATTAAGATATCACAACAGCTATTGTTGCTTCCATCACTGCAAAGTATTTATTATACCGATCTAGCAATTCAATGGTTCAGTTTAATGTCAGAGAATATATACAGTATACAACATGAAATCATTACTTGTCACAGACATCCACAAAAGGGAGAGAAAAAAAACGAAGAATGAATGATAATAATCACCGGACTGCAAAATATAGTTTTAATGTGTTGAGATATTTTTAGCAATACAACAACTAAATACAAGTCTTCCTCTTCTGAGAGTGGAACCCATCGAAATCAATGTTCAGGTTTCACATATAGTTGCATAAACAGAACTACTGTACATGTCAATTGCAATGGAAAATGTGACCCTAGGAATCATCACAGCAAAGTTTTATAGTCTTCATTCAGAGCCTACTTCTGGAAAGAGCTGGATAGGAATTGGTAGCAGGGACTCCGGCTGACTTCACTCTTCCTGGTTAGACATGCTGAAGCCTTTTCTAGTATTCTTTGCCTAAACACTCCTGTTTAATTTGTTTAAGCCCAACACTGACCAGGAGTTGAGACCCAAGCTTTCCTGCTTTTTATTGGCTCAGGACCATTACAGCTTGTGCATTTAACTACCTAATCAATATACTAGATATTCAAAACTATTGTGGCTAATTTGGAAGGTTAATGTATGTGATACTCTTAAGCCTCACATTGACGGTATTACGTTTGATTTGCAACGTGCTAAGTTATGGTACATTTCTCATTGTTTTGCTTATTGATAGGCTGAAACCACCTTAACCAATTTTATTGCAGTATTGCTATTTACCCTCTTATTAAGAGAAGAGCCTTTTAGATTTTTGCTCTGCATGAAGCTGTTGTAATAAACATCACACACAAAATGTAACTGGTTAAGTTCAAAGTATTAGTAATCCGAACCATCCTTAGTCCTAAAAACCATGGTGTTGATCATATATTGTATAAAATGTTCTTGTTAAAAGTCATGAGATAATCTATTTAAAAGAACAGGTTTCAATTTAAGGAATTACTTTTTCTTGTTGAAGGTACAATCATATTTTTTCAACTCAGACATATACTATCAGGTTGTTTTAATTAATATCTCATAAGTCCATGCAGAACCTAACAGATGAGCTCAGATCATTCTTGAAAAGCTTGTGTTTTTACTGCAGTAACTGGAGAAGAGGATAGAACTGATGCAAAGAGGAGAGGTCAGGAGATCAAAGCAACCCATTGAATGGTTTTACTTCAAACCAAAGTGACATTTAGCTCAGAGATCATATTTTACTGCTCACTGCTTAGGGGATTTCAAGGCAGCAGCTAAATGCGTCTGAAGAACTACACAAGCTGTCTCGTGTGATTTGTGTAAAGTATTGATGCACCTTCCATAGAGCATTGTCACTTTTACAAACTCATAAATATTTAGAAAGCAGAGCCTTTCATTTCAGTTATGAAGATTTCTTTGGTCCTGCAGCTGAATTACAGTCAGTCATGCTGTCTTACTAATGGGTCCTTTTAAGTATGGATATCAATGAAGAGGTGAATGAGATCAGCACTTTTTCATATTTTTGCACTTTGATTATCTTTGAGTTCATACAAAAAGGCTAGCAATAATCAACCAGAACAAAGGGAAAATAACCATCAAGAATTGTTAGACACGTTGAGAGCTATTTCTTCAGAAATAAGATGAAGCCTAAAAAGAGGTCCTAAAAATAAGTTTAATGTTGAGAAAATATTTCCATTTTGGGCCAAATCAGAAGAAAACTGCCAGTATTCAGCTGCTCCTGTGTTCAGCTTTGCCACGTTCCAGTGTCCAGACACAGCTGAGGTCTCCTTGGACCTTTTGCATGTGCCCAGGGTACTTGCAGGCATGCAGGGGACCAGCTGACAAGCAGAATGCAACTCATTCAGAACAATATCAAATGGATTCATTAATGCTAGGGAAGTCTAGATAATAATTAGTGGGCACGTGGCCAAGTGGTTAAGGCATTCAACTAGCGATCTGAAGCTCGTGAGTTCAAGCCCCAGCCGAGGCAGCGTGTTGTACCCTTGAGCAAGGCACTTGTTAGAGTGGATTTCTTTTGGGTAGATGAATTGTTTACACTTAAATGACTTTGGCTACCAGACTTCTATTTTAACGGTTTGACAAGGGACTATGGATTGAGTCCACCACAATGGGCTTCCTAAAAGGTGTGAATACCAGATGCTTCTGGTAGTTTGGCCTGATGTTGTAGTTTCAAAGGCAGTATCACCTATACATTATAAATATTAATTGTCTTCTATGTTAGGACGGGATATGCCAAATAAATGTATCGTAGACTTAACCTACATTCCTAAAGGCTGTGGATACCAACCGAGACATGTTGGCGCCGGGAGGAAAGGATGGTATGATATTTTGTATGTAGCTTCAATAGGAAGCATTGTCTATGCATTGTCTATAACTTTAAAGTAGCGATTGCCTTTGTGTTTAGCATATAAATATCGAGCCCACATTGAGCTAACAGACCTTTCTGCGGAAAGCATCTCGGTATGTAGATACCTGCTGTACCTTGTTGTGTCAAATAAAGAAGCTGCTTTGTATCTACCTGTGACTGTCTCTCCGGTAATTTCATCCACGCTACAAAAGCACTTAACCACACATTGCTCTGCGACAACACTGGTGCCAACTTGTATGAGTCCTAATGCCCTTCCCTTGGACAACATTGGTGTCGTAGAGAGGGGAGACTTGCAGCATGGGCAACTGCCGGTCTTCCATACAACCTTTCCCAGGCCTGCACCCTGGCGAGTGAAGACTTTCCAGGCTCAGATCCATGGTTTCACAAGACTAACGGATGCCTTAAAAAAGATAATAATTAGAAACTGAAGGGGATAATTGTAGGGTGGGAAGAGATTCATGTGGAGTATGAATCTAGTAAAGACCATCTGGGCCATATTTCTGTGCTCTGAATTCTATTTCAGTGGAGTTTCACTCATGAGGATGTTTAGCAAGCATGTTATTTCTGCGCATTATGTATTCCCCATTAACAAATACTTAGGCAATTTTGGTTATCAATCAATTGAAATATATTGATGCAAATGTTTTATTTTCTACAGAGGTGCTGCTGCCAGGAGATGATAATACTCGCAACACACATCAAAGTTGCTGGTGAACGCAGCAGGCCAGGCAGCATTTCTAGGAGGAGGTACAGTCGACATTTCAGGCCGAGACCCTTCGTCAGGACTAACTGAAGGGACAGCTAGTAAGAGATTTGAAAGTGGGAGGGGAAGGGGGAGATCCAAAATGATAGGAGAAGACAGGAGGGGGAGGGATGGAGCCAAGAGCTGGACAGGTGATTGGCAAAGGGGATATGAGAGGATCATGGGACAGGAGGTCTGGGGAGAAAGACGTTGGGGGGGGAACCAGAGGATGGGCAAGGGGTATAGTCAGAGGGACAGAGAAAGACAAAGGAGAGTGAGAGAAAGAATGTGTGTATAAAAATAAATAACGGATGGGGTACGAGGGGGAGGTGGGGCATTAGCGGAAGTTAGAGAAGTCGATGTTCATGCCATCAGGTTGGAGCCACACTCAGGTTGGAGGAACAACACCTTATATTCCGTCTGGGTAGCCTCCAACCTGATGGCATGAACATGGACTTCTCTAACTTCCACTAATGCCCCACCTCCCCCTCGTACCCCATTTGTTATTTATTTTTATACACACATTCTTTCTCTCACTCCCCTTTTTCTCCCTCTGTCCCTCTGAATATACCCCTTGCCCATCCTCTGGTTTCCCCCCACCCCCCTTGTCTTTCTCCCCTGACGTCCTGTCCCATGATCCTGTCATATCCCCTTTGCCAATCACCTGTCCAGCTCTTGGCTCCATCCCTCCCCCTCCTGTCTTCTCCTATCATTTTGGATCTCCCCCTCCCTCTCCCACTTTAAAATCTCTTACTAGCTCTTCTTTCAGTTAGTCCTGACGAAGGGTCTCGGCCTGAAACGTCGACTGTACCTCCTCCTAGAGATGCTGCCTGGCCTGCTGCGTTCACCAGCAACCTTGATGTGTGTGGCTTGAATTTCCAGCATCTGCAGAATTCCTGTTGTTTGAGATGATAATACTCATTTTTTTTGTCCTACAAGAATCTGTGATTTACATAAAATATTTACAGCTAATCTGAAATTTATAGCCTTCTTTAGGGTTTTGATGGGTAGATTGAGAGTAGCTGCTTCCTTCTGGCCAAAGTCTAGAGAATAGGGTCAAAGATTTCGGTAAAGGGATTCTGAGGGATAGTACCGCACACCCTGGAAGTTTGAAAGAGAACAGAAAGTGCTGGAAACACCCAGAAATTTCAGAGAAAATATTTCAGGGCAATGTCTTCAGAACTGGGATAAGGAGTCTGCTGTTTAGGACAAATATATTGAGATTTTTTTCACTTAGAGGTGAAGAAATTCCTATCACAGAAATCCTAGTCTTCAGAAGCTGAGAATGTTCAGTACTGAGATGGTTAGATTAGTACTTAGAAGATTCAGGAATATGGACTGGAAACGTAAAGTTGATGAGTATAGTCAACCATGACTTTATTGAAATGAGTAAAAGGTGAATAGCCTAATCCTACTCCTATCTCTGTTGTTTATAAGAATTAGTCATATCCTGTATATGGCAGATGCAAGTGCAGGACAGAGACTGACAATCATAGAAACCATAGAAGAACTACAGCACAGAAATAGGCAACAATCCTGCAATATGACTCACTTTCTGACACTTCAAAGCCCCTCTCACTATCTTGAGAATGCAAGTCAGGAGTGTAATGTAGTACTCATCACTTGCCCGAAGTACGTACATCTATTCTCGCGTCATTCTGTGGATACGCACTAGAGAACATCCTAACAGGCTGCGTCACTGCATGGTAAAGAAACTGCACTGTGGTGGACAAGAAAGCTTTATAATGGGTAGTCAGAGCTGCTCAATGCATCACAGGCACAAGCCTACCTACCATCAAGGACATATATACACAAACTGCTGGAGAAGGACCAGTAACATCATAAAGGATCACACCCACCCTGCTCAAGGACTGTTTGTCCCACTCCCATCAGGGAGAAGGCTACAGAGCATCCACTCCAGGGCCACCAGCCTCAAAAACAATTACTTTCCCCAAGCAGTAAGGGTGATCAACACCTCCACCCAGTAACCCACCCTTCCACACCCCCAACCATCACTGCTTTATCATTTCCTGTCAGAGTCACCTTATATACAGACACTCCTGTGCCTAGCGTCACCTTTTAGACATACAATCAATATATGTATATAAGATATCTTACATATTTATATGTATTGTGCTTATTTTGTGCTGCATCAGATCTGGGGTAACAATTATTTCATTCTCCTTTACACTTGTGTACTGGAAATGGCATTAAACAGTCTTGAATCTTCAATCTTGAACCTTGCCTTGATTTCACTTAATTTAGAGCTGGCAACAATTAATAATCTTAACGCCATTCAGGACAATGTAGTCCAATTTATTTGCTCCTAACACATCCTAATAAGCACACTTTCCCTCTGTCACCTCTATGCAGTGCGTACCATGCATTTGCCGGCCCAGTCCATCTGGGGCAAGCGCCACAAGAATTGCACTGACTCATGAAAGCAGCTGACCACTAGCTTCTCAGAGGCAATTAGGAGCGGTAATAAATTCTAACCTTCTCAGCCTGGTCTGCCTCCTGAAACTGAATAAAAAATAACTATTTTTGTACCAAAGCCACTTCCAATTTCTGTTTTGGTGATTGTTTTACAGAGTATCCAAACAAAGCAATTTAATTAGTATTAGTTTTGTACAAATAAATTATGTATTTTGTTACCACTGAATCTATATAATAACCTTGAAGCGGCCGTATCAGGGAAGCTGCATCCTAAAAACCCCAGCAAGGTGTCCACAATCTCAAAATACCTCTGATACATTTAATTTTTTTCCTTTTGTTTGTTCTCAGCATCTCTGACACAGCCAGTAGTTTATGACAACTGCCAGTTATCATTGATAACATGGTGGGTGAGCCACATTCATAAACTGCTGAAAGTGAACTGCTGTGGTGAAGATACTCCCACAATGCTGTTGGGTAGGGAGTGTTAGGATTTTGACCCAGCAATAGTGAATCAATGATGTTTTCCAAGCTAAGATGATGTGCGACTACCAGGATATTTTAGATAGTGGCATTACCATGCACCAGGAGCCCTTCTTCCCAGTGGTCAAGGTCATAAGCGTAGGAAAAATAGACAAGGTGACAGATGTTGGGTGGTTGCTACAGTGCTATACGTTCTATACATGATATACATTCAAGTAATGCTGTGGCACTGGTGGGTTGAGTGAATGTTGATGGATGCCAGTCAAACAGTTAGTTTTCCTGGATGGTGACAAGCTTCCCGAGGCTGCACGCATCCTCCAGTCACACAGAGAATATTCCTGCACTTGCAGCTTGGAAGTGATACTTGGGCAGTCAAAGCATTTTCATAAGAATGACCATATTGAGGTAACTTTTCTGACAGTGTCAGCACTGTTGCAAATCAAAGAGAGCTGGTCAAATACACTGAGACTTCCATGACACAAATGTTACTTGCCACTTAGTGTATGCAACAACTTCCAACAGCAATTGCAACAACACTGCACATGGCCCTATTTTGACCAAATTTCTAGTCCAACAGATATAAATTGTGTAAATAAATATTATGTTTTTAACTTTACATTCATCTTTTAAAACAAAATTAAAGCATTTTCCACAATCTGCACTCTTAAGTATTCTTTATTATCCTGCTGCACTTTTGGCTTGGCCGTCGTTCAGCATCACATTCTAAGATATTGCTCAAGTTTTGATCATTATTGTGTCAGCCACTGTTAATACTGGGCCGACTCAGAAAAACAAATCTGCAACATTTTGAAACTTTCCACTGATATTGATAAAATAGGAGTTTCACAATGAATGCTACCAATCTTTAGTTGAAATAAGTTTGGAATTCTTTGAAGATCAGCTTACACATTTGGTTGTGGTTACCTGCACTGTATTTTCACTTAATTTAAATCAGGCAAAAAAATAAGGAAAACTCTTTAATCTTAGAGCATAATCATTGGTATGGATCAGTTGGACTGAATGATTTCTGTACTATAAATTCTTCATAAGTTATTTTGATTAAAAAGCACCCTGTACTGCCTATTCTGGGAAACCAGATTCTATCGTAACTTCCTTTAACCCCTCCCAGCCTATAAAAAGACGTCTCTTTGGTTTGGAGTTGCAGTAAATGGTGTAATTATTTTTTTTAATTTAAAGGAATTCGTACAACATGTTGCACCTACCTATCTAGCCTTCAATGTTTCTGGCTACCTATCCAATTAAATAGCAACCTCTACATTGGTTGTCCTGGCAAAAAGATTTTAACTTTGCAGAGTGCATACATATTTACCCCAGTTCATCATGTTTTTAACTGTAATCAGCCTTGTCTTGAAGTTAAAGGTCTTATCTGAATAAATAATCTTATCACTTTGCTTCTGGACAGCGAGTAAGGTTATGTGAGGTGACATCGAAGCTTCGAGACTCATTAAATGACAATATCCAGTGAGCTACCGTGGCCTAATGCGATGCTGCGTATGACTGCTACGAAGATGTCGGCCTTGGCTAAAGGGAAGCTGCTGAGCCAGGATTATGAGAATAATCTCCACTATGGGGACTTGAGCCCTCGATAGAGACAATTTCTCTGGTGCAGTAGTCAGGGGCTGTGTGTGAATATCAGTTCCATCTCCATATGGACGCTGTGCAGCAGATAAGCAGGCCTGCTCTGTTATACAACATCCACATTGTGATGGAACAGATATTCTTTATCCTTTAACAATACAAACTAAAGGAAGTAGGAACAGGGTGCATAGGGGACCTTTCATGAACTCAGGATGTTCCAATGCATTCCCACCTGCAAGCTACTCGTGTGCTGTGCCGTCTGCTCTTATGGAGGAGAACATGGTGTCAAGTTTGCTCACAAGCCACCACAACCTGAAATATGAAAATAAGCTCTTTTACAGATGCTTTCAAGGAATAAAGGTTGGCCAGAGCAATGTGGTTACTCCACACTCTTCGAAAGACACCGTACCATAACTTACATCCAACCCCTGACTACTGCCTCTATCAAAGGCTTAAGCCCATGTAGCGCAGATTGTTCTCATAACCTTAACGACTCCCATTTAGCCAAGACAGACATCTGTGTAGCAGTCGTACACAGAATCACATAAATCTCCATCGCTACAGTCTGATCCCATAGATTTTGCTGCACCCGGGAACTCTAGCATCCCTGAGGTGACCTGGAATGAATAACATCAGCTTCCTTCAGATACAAACAGCAGAGCTGGAAACACAAAGCACAGACAGAAAGCGATGGGAATCCTCGGTAGGTTAGGCTGCACCACCGGGAAAAGAAACAAGATGAACATCTCAGGAAAGAACACCGGCTGCCTGATGAAGCGTTAACTCCATTCTTTTCCACCAGATATGGCCTGACCTGCTGAGTATCTGCAGACTTTTTCAGTTTTGAGTGACATCTGTGATGGTTGGGATCCCAAAAGGATGACAAAGTTGTGACTATTTCAGCTTTACCTTTGGCAATTACATGCTGCAGCCTGCCATTGATGGGAGTGTAACTTGGAACATTAACTGTTAGAATAAAGGGCAAGGCTACCATGCTTAGCCAATCTTGGTTTTGAGGTCCTGGTCATAAAGAAGAAGGAGATGCTTAGCAGGTACAGGCAGCAAGGAACAAATGAGGTGCTTGAGGAGTACAAGAACTGCAAGAGAACACTTTGGAGAAAAATCAGGAGAGCTAAAAGAAAGCATGAGGGTATTGTGGCAGACAAGGTGAAAGAGAATGACAAGTTTTTCTACAGATATTTAAGAGCAAAAGGATGGCAAGGAACTAAATTGGTCCAGTTGAAAATCAGCATGCTGAAAGAGATGGGGGAGTTCTTATATGGATCTTTTTATCTGTATTTATTTGGGAGACTCACACAGAGTCTATGGAACTGAGGCAAAAGAGTAGTGAGTATAGACCATATCCAGTTTACAGAAGAGGAGGAGCTTGCTGCTTTGAGGCAAATCAGTGAGAATAAATCCTCAGGTATCCCCTCAGACCCCCTGAGAGGCTAGAGCAGAAATTGAAGGGCCTTATTAGAGGGATTTAAAATGCCTAAAGTCAGTGAGTGATGTGAGGATGTGAGGGCCTCCGTCTGTCAGAATTGACCATGGATACAGCGTGCTTGCTGTCTAGATATCCAAGCCTGGGCAGAGCGAGCAGTTGCCCATGTAGCAAGTTCCCCCTTTCCACGCATCTGATGAACCCAAAGAAACGAAAGAGACCGATACAGTTTGGTACCAGCAGTGTCACAGGAGTTGCCAGTCAGCATTGAACTCATTGTAGGACTGCCCTAGGGACTCTCGCTCCAGATTTCTCCCCTCGGGGTTTACTCCTGAATCCTTCTCCATGAATGGGTATAGCCGCAAGGCAGTGGAGGTTGGAGATCAGAGCTTTCCTTCTCCGAGATGAGTTGCTAACGAGCCGCATCTGCCTGAAGTGATTGGTTTTAAGGCACCAGTAACCTGCCTTTGCCCCTTCTCCTGTCAGTGGAAACAGCTCTGCCAGGCTCAGTAGCTAAGCCACATGTGAAGGCCAGGAGCTGGGCTTCATTGTCAGAGACTACTTGAGGTGCATGACATGGGGAGCATTCAATTGGTAGTGGGAGCTTGTTCCCATTACCACCCCTGGCTGTAACAACCTTAAGGAACCAAAATGTCTGAAGAGTAAGCTGGGAAATGATAGGCCCGTGAGCCTGATGTCAGTAGTGGGTAAATTATTAGAATGTGTTCTAAGGGTCAGGATATTTAACTATTTGGATAGACAGGGCCTGGTTATGGATTGTCAACAAACATCGTATTATGTGGGCAGGTCATATCCAACTAATTTTGTGGAGTTTTTCCAAGGAGGTTACTAGGACTGTTGATGAGGGAAAGGAAGCGGATGTTGTCTCCATGAACTTTAGCAAGGCCTTTCGCAAAGTCCTCTATGAGAAGCTGGTCCAGAAGTTCAGTTACTTAGCATTCATGAGGAAGTAGTAAATTGGATTCAACACTGGCTTACTGGGAGAAGCCAACAAATGGTAGTAGTTTGCCTCTCTGATTGGTGGCTCGTGATTAGTGGCGTGCTGCAGGAATCAGTGCTGGGTTAGTTGTCGATTGTCATCAATATAATAATTTGGATAATAATGTGGTAAACTGCATCAGCAAATTTGCAGATGACACCAAGATTGGAGGAGTAGTGGACAGCAAGGAAGACAATCAAGGCTTGCAGCTGGACCAGCTGGAAAAATGGGCTGAAAAATAGAAGATGGAATTTAATGTGATGCCTCCTCTACTGTAAAGATGAAGCCACACTCAGGTTGGAGGAACAACACCTTATATTCCGTCTGGGTAGCCTCCAACCTGGTAGCATGAACATTGACTTCTCTAACTTCTGTTAATGCCCCTCCTCCCCCTCGTACCCCATCCGCTATTTATTTATATACACACATTCTTTTTCTCTCTCTCCTTTTTCTTCCTTTGTTCCTCTCACTATACCCCTTGCCCATCCTCTGGGCTTTTTCCCCCCTCCCCCTTTTCTTTCTCCCTAGGCCTCCTGTTCCATGATCCTGTCATATCTCTTTTGCCAATCAACTGTCCAGACTTGGCTCCATCCCTCCCCCTCCTGTCTTCTCCTATCATTTTGGATCTCCCCTCCCCCTCCCACTTTTTAATCTCTTACTAGCTCTTCCTTCAGTTAGTCCTGACGAAGTGTCTCGGCCCGAAATGTCGACTGTTCCTCTTCCTAGAGATGCTGCCTGGCCTGCTGCGCTCACCAGCAACTTTTATGTGTGTTACCAGCGTAAAGTGTTCAGTTTGGGACAACAAACTAGGGCAGGAGTTACACAGTGAACTGTAGGGAACTGAAAAGTGTGGTAGAACAGAGGGATCTGGGAACACAGATCCATAATTCCAACGTAAGTAGATAGGGTCATAATGACAGCTTTTTGGCATATCGTCCTTCATAAATCAACGTATTGAGCACAGGAGTTGGGATGTTGTGTTGAAATTGTATTGGGCATTGGTAAGGTGTAATTTGAAGTATTGTGTCCAGTTTTGGTCACCTACCTAACAGGAAAGGTGCAAATAAGTTTGAAAGAATACTGAGAAAATCTACAAGGATGTTTCCAGGACTTGAAGACCTGAGTTAAAGGCAAAGGATGAATAGGTTAGAAATTTATTCCCTGGTGTGTAGGCAAATGAGAGGAGATATAAAACAAATATACAAATTATGAGTGGTATAGATGTGAAAACATGCATTTTTCACTAAAGTTTAGTGAAACTAGAACTAGAGATCATAGGTTAAGTGTGAAAGGTCAAATATTTGAGTGGAACATCTTCTCTCAGAGGGTGGTGTGAATGTGGAATGAGCTGCCAGTGGGAGTTGTGGATGCTGGTATGATTGCAACATTTAAGAGAAGTTTGGATAAGTACATGAAAAGGAGGGGAATGGAGGGCTATGGTCCAGGTGCAGGACAATGGGACAAGGCAGAATAACACTTTGGCATGGACAAGATGCATCAAAGACTGAAATGTTTTTGTGCTGTAGTGCTTTATGACACTATGAGTCAAAACACAAACAGGCTCAATTTCTCACACCATGTACAAGTAGATATGGAAGGTATGTAGAGGTTTGATCTGTTCTGTTGGTTATGGGATCACTTAGCTCTGAAAATTGCACGTAGATAGTCCTGTATTGCAGCTTCACTAGGCTGGCATCTCATCTTTATCAGGTATGCCTGGTGCTGCTCTTAACATGACTTTCTGCATTCACAGTAAGCCAGGACTGATTCCCTGGTCTGGCTGTAATGGTAAATTGAGGGAAGTTCCAGGCTTACAAGTTACAGATTGTGGTAATGGACATTTCTGCTGCTGCATCAAGGATGCCCTGTTTTGAGCTGCTGGTCTATTCCATTTGGTACCATTGTCGTGCTAGTCAATAGAGGCAGCCCTCAGTGTGAAGGACAGACTGAAGCTTCTAAGGACTATGCAGATTTCATCAAGGCATAGAAGGCTACAAAAGGAAGAATCTGAAGTCTCCCAGGTCTTGGAGACCTCTGGGATTGGTAAGGGTAAGTGCATTAATCAGCATGGATATGGCGTTCTGATGAGCCTTTTTCTATGCCATTCCGTTTTCTTCCTATCAGTGTTACCGTGAATAAATGCATCCATCACAAATTAGGAAGAGGCCAGGTGGTATATCCCACAAATTGGTGCATGTTCTAGTTCCTGCAAGCCTAGTCTAACAGCCAGGTCATTTAAGACTTGATCAATTTATCAGTGGTGTTAGCAGACTACTCTTGGTTCTGGACACCTCCCATCCTGTGATGTATCTGACTCAGAAACCAAACATCCTAAACATTCAAAGCATTCAGGTCTCAGCCTGAAGTATTGACTGTTCATTTCCTGCCATAGATGCTACTTGATCTGCTGAGTTTCTCCAGCAATGTGCATGTATTGCTCAAGATTTGCAGCATCTGCAGAACCTCCTGTGTGTCTGTTCAGAAGTGCTACTCCTGTCAGTACTCCTTCCAAATATTGTTCAACATGAAGGAGCACTGATTCATCAGCTGAGGTTGGTCAGTAGGTAGTAATTGTGAGGAGGTTTTCTCATCCCTGTTTGAATCCATCACTGTCTATTCAGGCTGTTTACAAGAAGGGGATGAGCAGACTTTGTTTGCAAAGGAAGCTGCAATCCTTCAATGTGCGCAGCGGAACGCTGGAGATCTTTTTCCAGTCTGTTGTAGCGAGTGCAGTCTTCTTTGCAGCTTTATATAGGGGGAACAGCACTGGTGCTGGTGATGCAAAAAGACTAAATAAACTCATTAAAAAGGCTGGATCCATCCTTGACTACAACCCGGACTCTTCTGAGTTAGTGGTGGAGAGGAGGGCACTAAACAAACTGGACAATTCTGGACAATCTGGCACATCCTCTCCGTGACCTACTGAACAAGCAGAGGAGCCCCCTTTCAAACAGACTCATTCAGCTCCACTGTCACAAGGATCATTACAGAAAATCTTTCCTACCAAATGCAGTAAGCATATACAACAGCTCATCTCTGTGTGACAGGAAAACACCCATCATAGTATAATAGTCTGTTTTATTATTTTGTAAATCATTATTTCACATTATTGCACATTGGTAAATTATTATTGTGTATATTACTATTCTCTACTTTATTATTAGTTAAACCTGCACACTGCTAAGTGTGTTTTTAAATGTTGCTGTTGTAATGAAAGAATTTCGCACTCAGGATCAATTAAGTATTTTATTATTGTTATTATTATTCACTAGCCCTCCCTGCCATTATTATGCCTTCCCTGTATTTGCCTAGGATTCCTTTTCTTTCAAGAAATTGTCCAGCACCATACAGACAGGAATCTCTGGAAACAGTTCAGCTTCGATGGAACCAGATTTTATATCCCTAAATATGATTTGACCACCTAGTTCTATTCTTTATTGAAGCAAAAAAAAATTAAAGCCTTAAACTTAATCTTGTGTTCCACTTGGCAGGCAAACGTGAGGTGGTTGGCTGCTGAGTGATTGGTTTTCCATGACCTCAAGCTGAGTTTTGTGATGGGCCATTTCCACAGCTGGACTCACTGGACTGAGCTCAGGAATGGTGCAGGTTCAGATCGGGTCTCTTGAGCAGAAAATGGAAAATTCACCCATTATCTCCTTGTTATTCTTTTCTTGTCTGTGCTATGCAATTTTTCCTGCAAAAGGGATCAAAAATCCTCTATATCAGAGTTACTTTCTGTCCCCAACAAAACTTGTTCTTTTCAATATGAACCCACAACCAGAATTGCTCAGATGTTTGATTTATAAGGCAGTCTTTGTACATCTTGAATAATTCTCCTGTGTGCTGATGCTTTAAAAAGGAGCCACTGCACCCTGCCAAATCAAACTATTTTTCTTACCAGGCCTGGAAGAATTACTGTTGTTGTTGCTTCTCTACTGTTCTGTGATTTTTGAGGCCATTCCAAAACATATTTGTTCTTCAGACACAACACCTTTTCCTCATTTAAATAGGAAATTCCTGAATTGCAGAGTGCTGCTACAAATTGCTGATTAGAGCTATTTGTCAACTGCAGCAATTGTGTGATCGGGGGCCACGAGCAACAGGAAGCTGAATGCTGTTTATCTGGCACACGTCATCTTCAAATAATAGCTTTTGACTCCATTTCTTTGATTTGCACAGGAACTTCAAGTAGAAACTTAGACTGAGGCTTCAGTCATATGGTAGCACAACAGCATTCATATCATTAGTGATCGTCGGGATTAATTTACAGAATCATGACTATAAAGCCAACACATAGACTGACCCTGTGGAAGTCATCTGTTGATTGGTTTACAACCTAGCAAGAAGCACAGTCTCTGAAGAATGTATTTTTGAGAATGTACTGTGCCTATTTGAATTTCTTTGCATGACAAAGAAGGTAAACAGTCACACAGAAGGAAGCATTGCTGGGCATACAGTACATCATATTAAATATTTGAAAGCACTTTCTAGAGTCTCCACAGATCAGAAATTAATTCTGTTTTGACAGGTTTACAGTAAATATAAGAGAGAATTTCCAGCTGTTTCCTTGGAGTTTAAAATGTCAAATAAGTTAATCCAAAGAACTCTGAACCCAAGACAAAATTAATGTTTATCATTTTGAGCTCGGTTATTTAATGACGTGCAAGTCAGAATGCTAAAAAAGAACATTTCTACATTTAGGGCGTAAAACCAAGGTTTGTCACAAGGGTTTTATCCAATTTGTTGACTTTCTCGCTTAAGCTAGATCCTATTATAAAAGACACAATTTACAAGCAATTACACTGGTTGAATCCAATTAATAATTTTCTATCTCTGTCAATAACTGTATGAAAAGATACTTAAATTTGGAATGCGTACTATGTTTATGTGCACAGAACAATCACTGGCTGTCATGTGATAGCATCTTTTTAGTGAGGGCAAAGTCTATATGCATGGGAAATTTTGAAGACACAGTTCTGTTGATGGTAATTCAGAGGGGACAGAGTAGTTCCAATCAGTGATCTGTTGCACTGGTTTAGGTGAGTTGAAAAGGTGTGATGTGCACTTGTGGCCAATAAACTTAACTGATTTTCAAGGATATCCACTTACCAGTGTGCATTTTTGCAACACCAATAGAATACAAGTTAAATATGATCTTGCATTTTAGCTCAGTCTCTTTGCCTCTTACAGGGTCACATACTGCAGTCCTTCACTTTGAAGAAGTAACGTGCTGAGGGATAAAAGGCAACCGGAGAATATATATTGCTTAGAATTCTAGAATGCATTTAATAAGGTGTCATGTGAAGGGTTACTGGGGAAAATAAAAACTCATGGTATAAGAATTAACTATTGGAGTGTAAACAAAAGAGAGAAAATAGGCAGTGTAGGCCTAAATAGGTGTTACTAGCAAATTATATTAAGTGGAGAGCTGCAGGGATTGGTGCAAGAGCCACAATATTTTATAATTTAAATTAAAGAATATATTTCATTCGCACATTTTACAGTTTACTTCCCCTGATGTGCAACTCGTAGTTAAACAAGATTAAACTTACTGCTAACACAAATATTAGTTGGTAACTAAGTTGTGAAGAGGACACAAGGGTGTTACAAAGGGATATGGATAGATATGTGATTGGGTAATGGTCTGGCACATGGAGTATAATATGGAATAATACAAAATTATCCACTTTGATACAAAACTTTTAAAAAACAGAACAAATTAGAACTACCAATACTACAATAAAACCGTGTATTAGTTTCTAATAGTTATCGATGGAGGAATTTATCCAGTATATACTCCCTTGTCTGGGCTGTCCAGGGAGGGGTAACACCTCTGGTGAAGGGGCTTGTCCTGTCCATTCTGGGGCAGCTCACTCACCTTTGGTTCCCAGCGGACACTCAGCCCTCACCTGTGGCTTCAAGTAGCTGTTTGCATGTGACAGCGGCCACACTGCGGTCTGCTTCGACAGGTAGGCTAAACCAGGCGAAGGTAGCTGGCAGGCCTCGTACCCCGGTGAAACAGGGACACACCTGTCCTAGCAGGTGAAGTCAGCTCCAGCGGACCGGGCAGGTGAGATCAACAATGAGATCCAGCAGACAGTTCGGTGGCTTCTGCAACACTTCTTGGAGACCAAAGGGCATGATAAGGTGTAGAAGTCATCATGTTTATCTACTGTAACCAAGAACCCAGTTTCTGATCACTACTCATACCACTGGGCCCAGATTTCTGAGGTTGAGAGAATGGTACCGTCTCAGTGCAACAGATTTTCCACTTTAAAACTCTCCTGCACAGGTTTCACTGGCATTGTCGGACACGGCAGACAACCAACACACACCCACGTTCTTTTGGTTGACTGAAAATGAACACAATTAGCGTGGACAACAGAGTGCCTTCATGCAAGCTATCAATGCTTGCATCCTCTAAATCTTCATTTCCATTGCAATGTTGAAGATGATTGGTGATGCCTTCAAATTCTTCATAATTCCTAAGTTGCCGAAATAGTGAAATCATTTCATTTTCAGTCCCAGCCGTTTCTGGCATCTCCAAACCTGAATGCTTGAAAGTGCAGTAAGCAAAATAGTTCTAAATTGTCTGTTTATTTCTTGCCATCAGTGACAAAAAAAAACCTCTTTTGAACACAAACACACCCAAATGATACTACTTAACATCTATTCGCTCTAAACACGCTGCAGTGTCTAACGATCAGACAACTTCACGTGACTGACGCCAGTTAGAAACTGGTCAGCAAAAATCTCCTGTCCCAATCAAGTGACATTGTGTCCCAAATAAATAAGGAAATCCTGGCTATTTTCTTGATTAGTTTTTGTTCTTTAAGAGTTGTCCCAAATAAACAGCTGTCCTGATTAACCAATGGACCAATTAATAGGAATCCAGAGTACATCACGTTTATTGGTTTACTCCTTTCAATTCAACTCATCACAGCCTCACAGAACACCTGCACATTAATCAATGCAATTTTCCTTTCATAAATCCATATTGATTCTTCTTAATCCTAATATTCTTTTTGAGTTATTTTGTTATGACAACTTTATTGTAGATTTCATGAACTCTTTTTTGACTAACAGGCCAGTAATTGTCTGTTTTCCTTCTCTCTTTCTTAAACATTGGGATCACATTTGCAAACCTCTAATTCACCTGAATAATTCTAAAATCCTTAGAAATCTGGAAGGTGATACTTAAACATCCACTATCTCTAATAGTGCTGAGAGAGAAGCTTTTCACTGAAACACTAACTTTATTTTTATTTTTCCATAGATGTTAGCTATTGAGTGTTCCAGTATTTACTGTTTGTATTTTCCTTCGGGATTAATAAAGTTTTAACTTATTTTATCTTATTTCAGGTTTCCAACATTAGCATTTGTTTTATTCTACCTTTATCCCTCTTTCTTCTTTATTTTAAAAACTCAGTTTATACTGAACAATTGAGTCAGGGTCTGGTCCAGTTCCAATTCTGTTGGGTGCAGTCTGATGTTCATTGTAATAAAGGGCTAACTATATGGAAATTGTCAACTTCGATCATAATAAAATTCAATCATAACAAATTCCAAAATGTAAACATAGCTAAAAAATCAGGTTACGTCGGTTTTATATAGAGCAAACAAAACACAATGAAAGTTGTTTGATTGCCAGAAAAGCTCAAAGAATCCACTGTTTACCTATAGGAAGAGAACCTATCTCCTAGTTGCTGACTAGCCTACAAGTACCATAACATGATTAATTCTTCAGGCCCTTATGACACCCATGGCTAAGCAAATACTTTGACAATTTTGCCTGCATAATAAGAACAAAAAAAACTTCACAATGTCATTGTAATAAACAATTGGGGTTAATTACTTGCAAAGTCTTTTAAAATTTTGATTTGGCATCATTGAGTTTTCCAGCAGCTCCACTGCCTATGTTTGTACAGAAACTTGCGAATTTCATGGCAGCATACAATGAAGAACATGCAAGGAGCATGTACACTAAGGGCAAATGGCAAAGTCAATTAAATATTTGTTCCACAAGCCTGGTATTGAGGAAGGTGTTAAAGGTAGGCAGAGAATAACAAGAGCCAACTAGTTGGAGACAATTGAACGTAACTTACTTATCTTACTATTTAGAGATACAGTGTAGAATGGGCCCTTCCAACCCAACAAGCCACACTGCCCAGTAACCCCTAGCCATACCACAGGACAATTTACAATGATCAATTCAGCTAATAACCGATACGTCTTTGGACGATGAGAGGAAACCGGAGGAAATCCACATGGTCAAGGGGAGAATGTACAAACTCCTTACAGACGAATTGAACTCCAGACTGACATCTTAAGCTGTAATAGCATCATGGTAACCGTTACACTACCATGGCACCCCACTGTCAGCTGAAAGATTAGAGTTACAGCCAGAAGTAACACAAATACAAAAAGTTAGGAGTTGCTAGAATCCAATTACCTCAGTGCTACATTTAAATCACAGTTTGAGATGGTTAGGGTTATATATTCCATATTTTCTGTATGCCTACCACATGGTGTTGAATTACTCCTGTGTAAAATAATCCTATCCATAAATAACTTGCAGGAATACATTTCTATTTTGATTGGAAACCTCATATAGTTTATTAAATCCATGTATAAAGGCTTTTAATCAAATGATACTTCTAAAAGCCTCCAGAGTACTGATCTAGGTATTTTCTTTCTTGATCATTTATTTTAAATTGAACTTGAGGGGGAATTAAATATTAAAGAGTTAATGATTTTAAACCATTGAATAAAATTAATTTAATGGATACAAGGCTAGAACAAAATGCTTGTTTGCTGGAAACTTGCTATAAGTTAATAAAAACTGCAGTGGTCAGATTTGCAACCGGAGTCATCTGAGATTAGCAGTAAGAATCCTGAAGTTTCTTTCCCAAATTCAGATATGCAGACAGTCATTTGAGAAACCCTTGTTCTGGTAGAGATTCAAGACTGAATGTGGTCTGCATGGTTTAGTTATTCCTTACTTCGTATCCACTTACTGTACAACTGCAGAAGATGCATAAGTGTACTGAAAGCATGAAAGTTCTAATTTTTTGAAAATTTCTGAAGTCCACTGATGTGTTGCAACATTCTATATGTTTATAAGCCATGCAGATGAAACAATCTTCTTTATTTGATCTCCATTCCATGACACAAATGTTCTGCCTCTCAACGTCCAGGTTGGGATAAGACCTCTGAAAAGTACCTCTTCCTCAGAATATGGGAAAGAAGTTCTAATTTATAGTATGACTCGATCTGAAATTCAGCATGAGACCCAATCATCTAGCAATGAGTACCATTTGATTGGGTCAAATACTCGGAGAAGCAGCAGCAAAGATTGATGTTAATATCAATGAATTCACTTGGTGGAACTCAGTTGGAGGCCTGCAAATACACTCAGTAGTAACTTCATTGGCTACCTCCTGAACCTGATAAAGTGGCCACTTAGTGTATGTTTGGGTTTTCTGCTGCTGCAGCCCATCCACTTCAAGATTCAACATGCTGTGTGTTCAGAGATGCTCTTCTGCAAACCACTGTTGTAACACGTGGTTATTTGAGTTACTGTCGCCTTCCTGTCAGCTTGAACCAGTCTGGCCATTCTCCTCTGACCTCGCTCATTAACAAGACAGTTGCGCCCACAGAACTGCCACTCACCGGATGCTGCTTTTTGTTTTTTTGCACCATTCTCTGTAAACCCGAGAGATTGTTGTGTATGAAAGCCCCCAGGAGATCAGCATTTTCTGAGATTCTCAATCCACCGTGTCTGGCACCAACAATCAATTCTTGAGCAGATCTGCATGGTTTTATGCATGAGTTGCTGCCATGACTAACTGATTAGATACGCAAGCACGAGGAAATCTGCAGATGCTGGAATTTCAAGCAACACATAAAAGTTGCTGGTGAACACAGCAGGCCAGGCAGCATCTCTAGTAATGCTAGCTCTTCTTTCAGTTAGTCCTGACAAAGGGTCTCGGCCCAAAACGTCGACTGTACCTCTTCCTAGAGATGCCGCCTGGCCTGCTGTGCTCACCAGCAACTTTTATGTGTGTTAACTGATTAGATATTTGCATTAATAGCATTCCTCAAAGTTCAAGTTCAATTTATTATCAGAGTACATACATGTCACGACGTACGACCTTGACATTCTTTTTCTGCAAGCATACTTGGCAATACAAAGTGGTCACTTAGTGTACATCTCCATAAAGAGAGGGGCATGCCCTCGAGCTGATCAATCACCTTTTAAAGGGTCTGAAGAAAGCTGGAAGATCACAGTACTTCTCACATTTTACAATACTTCCTGATCACATATGAAGAGTGTTTGATGGTTCTGGACCTGTACTCACTGGAATTTAGAAGAATGAGGGATACTTCATTGAAACCTACTGAATATTGAAAGGCTGAGATAGAGTGGATATGGAGAGGATGTATCCAATATTGGGAAAGTCTAGGACTAGAGGGGACAGTCTCAGAATGGAATGATCAGAGATGAGGAGAAAATTCTTTAGCCAGAGGGTGGTGAATCTGTGGATTTAATTGTCACAGAGGCCCATGGAAGCCAAGTCATTGGTACATTTAAAGCAGAGATTGACAGGTTCTTGATTAGTAAGGGTGGCAACAGTTATAGGGAGAAGACAGGAGAATGGCATTGAGAGGGAAAATAAATCAGCCACAACAGAATGGTGGAGAAGACACAATGGGCCAAATGGCCTAATTTTGCTCCAAAGTTTTATGGTCTTATGGAGTGATGCAGGAAGAGGAGGGTGAGAAAATTTCCTCTTGGGTAAGAGTAGAGCCAACTCTAAGATATTGTTTGGTGATTGTATCTTCCGGGAGACTGTAGATTTAATACCTCTTTGTCTACCTTAGAACCGCAGATGAAAACATGAATGCGCTGTTAGTTCTCGAGTGAATAGGTTGCATAGGTCGGGGATTTTTAAGCGGGTCAACTCTTGAACATAAGCTCTGTGCGTCGCTATCCAAACCCCAAAATTAATATGATAACATGGGAACGGCAAATCGGTTCAAACCCCATCTGAAATTTGCACCACTTAGTGCGAAGATGCACAAATCCTTTAGATGTTGCAAGGATCGGCTAATACCTTGCTTCCGCACCCGGTACATTTCCGGTCTTCAAGTCCATGTCATCGTTGTCATCTTTTATCTCCCGACTTCATTCTTGGAGTTTGAAATATTATCTTTTCCGCCGTTTTGGAGAAAAGAGTGTTCAAAGCAGAGCAGTTGAAAGTGTTTGCTTTCGATGTAACTGGTGTGAAGAAACGCAAGACCAAAAAGATGAACACTTGGAGAGCTGCAGTCGGCACCACAAATTGGATCTAGAAATATGTCAATTGTCCCACTTCCAGTCACTGTTAAAATGAAAGTGTAGGCAGCATTACGATGAGACTAGTTGAGCCTTCAGCTAGGCGGTGAAACGGGAGCCGCAAATCTACGTGACAACGAGTGGATCATCAAAACAGAAATATTGCAGCTTTAAAATAAACAAACACAGCAACAAAGAGAGGGATAAACCCGAGGAATGGTTGCTTGCATACCTGTGTCTTAACTGCTGGAAAAAATCTGATTTCCTAAGCAGATTCATTCAACACATCCAAAGATATTTTGGTTTCTCCAACGCCAGGTGGAGAAGGATAACAAATGAAAGGGGCAGCACTGGCACTCTCTAAAAATATTTGTGTTTGTTCACTCTGGGTGGGAAATCTTCTTAGTCCTTTTACAACAAAAACAAATCTGCCTTTGCAAATGAAGAAATGAAATCGGGAGCAAGTTGAATGCACCGACAAGAGTGAACATAACAAAACTGAGGACGATGTCCCTGACTCTCACAAGATATTTATAGATTATTGTGGTCAATAGGAGACAGAACCGGAGCACCACGTTATCAGCTCCTCTGAATTACATTGCGTTGCGCTCGCTGCTGATTTCTAGATTGAATTAGTGGTGCTGAGATTCAGCTCTATAATTGCTAACCTTTCTTTTAATGTGAAGTTTACTAACACTGCTGCTCAGCTTTTCAGCTTCATTAGTGAACCGAGCACATGGGCAATTTTGTCCTGGAAGTGCTGCACATTTCCCTGATCTCGACTGCATTTCACTTCTCAATTCTCTCGCATAATCTGTCTGGTCAGTGATCCCCAAAGTTTCCGAGTTGGGTCCAGTCGCCATTTACTTTGTCCTGGCAAGTTACACACGGCATGTTCGGGAGAGTGCGGTGGTATTGTTCTGTGACCATACGTGAAAAAAAACCCAAAGTGAATTGATCGAGCTCACTTCGTGATTCGCAGTGAGTTCACAATTTGCATCGTTCTCGTGCTATCGGATCAACGTGCAAGATTAGTTAAACCTACAAATACGCCATTATCTTCCCGAGATGTTACAAAGCCTGAATGCCCACTCAATGACATTTTGCCAGTGACTTAAGTAATAATTAAAGTGCAAACAGCTACTTATAGATAAGTGAGGAAACCCCCGAGAATTAATTATCTGATAATTATATGGGAGATGCAAATGACTAATTACATCAGAGACTGAGAATCCTTCCTTCCTTATAATTTCAGGAGTTGATTAATTTTAATATCTGTCCGACAGGGAGCTAATTTAATGATCTTGCAATTCGTATTTGAATAATGATGGCTAAAATATAACATGGTCACCCCGACGTCTGAATCTTTACGTCCGTCCGCCCGGCATAAGATTACTTGGCTGTGCAGATTGTAGTGCGAGCCATTCTGAAGTCCTCATCAGCATAATGCACACAGAATAACCAACTCCAGTTTCATAACTGCCGCGGGTGCATGAATTACAAATGGTCACAAATTAGTTCTCATCTTGAGTACATCAAATAATGGTGGCCCTCGATTCTCTCCTTTCTGTTAATTCCAGCTTTGATGTAAGCTAACGACTTCCACTCTCAAAATACTCGATTCAAAATTGTTAAAGACTGCCTTTTAATAATTCTGCCATCGTTTTCTCCGCATTGCAGTTTCATATTGCAACACGTGCTGTTCCCGTTTACAAGCTTCAGGGGAGAGGGGTTTGCGGGAAATGAAAAAGTGGGGTTCCGTACGAAGCTCCGGTTTCTAGTTCTTACTGCTCTAATCTAAATCACGGCATCCTGCCATTTACACAGAGGTAGTTGAAATGAAGCTACAGCAGAATGCACATTCCAGGTCATTAACCATTTCAGAATCCATGCCTCACAGTATCACCAGGATTCCAGATTGCTGCATTGCTCCGTCTGCGGGGAGTGCTACACATAGAGCGGCAAACTAGAAATAAACGCTGAAAAATTCGGGACAGCAGACGAATTGCAGCATCAAATTTACTGTCATGTAGATTTACACTGATGTTAACAGTTTTAAGTGAAAGCGAAATAAACAAATGGGTGAGAAAGAGTGGGACCAATAGAAAGAGAGGTAAAGTGGTGGCAACCAGCCAATTGGGCTAAATAGCTCGTTTAGTGTAGGGCAAATCTTATGTAAATTATGTAAATCGTATGTAAATTTACCTAATAAAATCTACTTAATATGCTATTATATTACAACAAATTGTGTGTGATCTGATTTGCAAATAATGAAATAAGATACCCGAGGTTGAGGTTAATTTGCCACTGTTGACGGCCGTTGAAAACTACCTTTTGCGTGCAGAGGAATGGCAAGATCTAGGAAGAATTGAATGAAATGTGGTGGGAATTAAGAAAGGGGTCATTTGTAGGACTGGTGTAGATGACTGCTTCATGGTCAGCACAGACTCGGTGGCCCGGAGTTTCCGAGCTGTATTTCCGCTAAACTCTGCCTCGGTGATCTCGAGAAGTAACTGAATACTAAGAAGAGAGGTAAGAATGTTAGTGAAAAATCATTTTGAATGGGAAGGTTTTAGATGGTATTCTCAAGGTGCGAAAGAAAATGATAAACTGACCACATATCCTTCAAAAGTAGGATTTGTCAGTTGTTTACAAAGTAAACATTGAGAAGGACAAGACAAGAACTGAGCTCCATGGGCGGCCATCATTCAATTAACAAATGTAATTTATTGTTTGGAGAGAGAAATGAAGTCACCTTCATCCCTTGACGGTGGCCTACTCAATCAAATGGTTTCTCACACAGAGCAGATTTTCCTCAAATCTGTTCAAAGGGATTTGTTAATTCATTTACATAGATAACGTTGTTCATAGTCAAAAATAAAAGCAGAAAATGCTGGTCAGGCTGCTTCTGTGGTGAGTTAACGGTTCAGATCAAGGACCCTCCCGCAGGGCACAGTCAATCTAGAATTCTGTGTGCCCTGAGACCTCGAACTCCATGAAGCTTACTTCCTGAAGTGGCAACTTCAACTAAACCACCCCAACGCAACCGGATTGTGCATTGACCGGAATGTTCTATTTGCCAAACACAAACTTTGTGTTTATTCCTATAGGGGTCCCCAGGAATACACTGCAAAATCAAATTATTATTACGTCATTCTGTCACACTGGCAGGGCATAGGGAGCGAGGGTGGACCCAAATGCAAGACACGTCTTGTGAGGTTAATTAAATTTAGTTTATTGTTCGACATCAGGAGAGTTAGGCAGGAGCAGGAGTAGCGAACTGGACAAGGACTGAGGACTACGACTAGGCTGGGACCAAGGGTTTGGGCTAGGACTCGGAATCGGCTCCCAGAACTAAAGGAGACATGAAGAGGCTAGGGTATGGACTCCGAGCCAGAGACTGGGCAAGGACCCAGTACCTGGGTCTTGCCTCGGGCTCAGACCCCAGAACCAGGCATGGACATGACATGGGCTAGGGAGAGGAGTAACATGGGAACACAGAGCCTCGGTCTTGGGAGAGCAGGTACATGGAACCATGGACACATACACAGAACAGAGAGTTGGGACCCCTCCTTGGGTACAGGACATAGGGCCGGGACTCACACACAGAACAGAGAGCCAGGACCCCTCCTTGGGTACAGGACATAGGGCCGAGACTCATGACCCTCCGCGGGGCAACGGCAAGACGGCCTGACTTACCCCCATGGAGGCAAGGACCAGACAAGACAAAACATGACCCCCCCGCGGAGTAACGGCAAAGCGGCCTGACTTACCCCACAGAGGCGAGGACAAGACAAGACAAGACCAACACGAATGAACACCAGACAGTACCTATCTAGCTCCGGTGATGGAACTAGACCGAAGTGCAGGCAGTGGCTGCAGACGAGGGCTAGAGGCGAGAGGGGCAGAGAAGGGATTCAGCAGGGGGGTAGGACAGGAATCACAGACCGCCAGGGCAAGGACTTGACTCAGAACTGGGAAGCTGCCAGGGCCAGGACTTGACTTGGTGCTTGAATGCTGCCAGGACCAGGACTTGACTTGGTGCTTGAATGCCGCCAGGACCAGGACTTGACTTGATGCTTGAATACTGCCAGACCCAGGACTTGACTTGATGCTTGAATGCCGCCAGATCCAGGACTTGACTTGGTGCTAGATTGCCGCCAGGGCCAGGTCTTGACTTGGTGCTAGAATGCCGCCAGGGCCAGGACTTGACTTGGAGCCTCCGGGTAGTGGTGAGCTCTCGACACGGCCGGGAACAGTAGACAGCGGTTCTAGATTCCTTCCGGCAGGTTAACTGACGGACCCACCTCAGTGAGGAAACTTTGCAGGCTTGCTTTGCGAGGTAACTGGACAGGGTTACTCCGGTGAGGAGAGGCGAATTACCGGCACTCGCTTTGGCAGAGACTAGGCTTGCTCCGGCCAGATGACATTGGTACACCATACCTTGGATGACTTTGCAGATGCTCCCATGCCGAACGGCTGAAATCCGGAGACTATAAACTACCGGTTCAGCTGAGCGTTAATTGCCTCTAATCACCAAAGTCGAGGGACACGGGAAAACGGAATCAATGGTCCGGATCGTAACATAAACAACGTAAATTTAAAGGGACCCCAATCGGACCATAACACATTCTCACTCGCTCCCTTAGTCATGAGGTCAAACAAGCCCTTTGCCACACCAAGTCCGTACCAACAATTAACCACTCATCTCCAACCCTACATGAAATCCATTTTATTCTCTCCACATATCCATCAACTCCTCCCAAATTCTACCACTCAACATACAAACTAAAGAAAATTGTAATGGCCAATAACCTAACATGTCCTTGGGATGAATCCCGAACAACCTGAGGAAATTATATATAGTCACAAGGAGAATATGGAAACTCCACACTGTCAGCAGCAGAGGCCAAGATTGAACCCGCGTTTCCGGAACTATGAGCTAGAAGCTCTCCCATGCCATGTTCCCATCACCAGCAGAGCACTAAGCCTGGTAGCAGAGTAAGTGTTGTACAAATTAGTATGCTATCCCCAGTCAATTCCTAATCACCACACAGCCTTCTCTGATGCCATCTCACACCAGACATCTGTAACTAAAACCTTAAAATTAACCTAGATTAAACACAAATGCCAATCAAGTCATTGTGAGCAGAGCATCATCAAAGATTATGACAAATTCATAACCAATCTGCAAACCTAATTTGTCTCATGTAAATTGAAGTGGAGATTTGTAAGACATATTAAGAGCAGGACAGAGTGATATCGCCCATTATTTTTTTTTAAATGGCTCAATACATTTACAGCCAAAGGTGGATTTGAGGTGCATCTGGTGCATTGTGGCCAAGATGCCCATTTCTCCTTCAAATCCTCTGTTGAAATTAATGAGGCATGGGCAGCAGGAACATGAAGTGCTCCTTGAAGCCATAGTCATAGGGATTGTAATGGATAGGTACTTGCAGGTTACATTTTGACATTGTACTGAGTATCTCAACCAGCGAGAGAGATGTGATATGTAACAGCATTGAAACCATTGCTTTGGGTTGACTTTAAGGTTTTAATGACCGTCTGCATAATCAAGCTGAGCTGCCTATCAGAGTTGTTCCAATTAATAAACATTGCAAAATTTCCTTTCACGCCAACTCAAGTCTCAGAGGCCCTATTGTTGTTGTTGCTTTTCACACCTTGTGGCACATCAGGCAGGACTTTTGCCAGTTAACTGTTTTTTTACAAGGCTGAGTTCAAACCAGCATGGATGGAAAACGTGCAAGTGGCCGGCCATATTTGAACTCAGGACCATTTGCCTCAAAGTCCGATGCTGATGCCACTGCACCGCCAGCCGGCACTATGAGAGGGCCTATTGGTGCACTGCAGGAAGCCTGAGAACTTGGTGCCATACTCCTATAAATGATTGAAGACTACCAGCAATATTAGAAACTGAAACCTTATCCCAGGACCCAGCAAATGTTATTTTAGCATTTGATGCAAAAGGTAAGGCTCGGATCCATCTCAATTATATCCACGTTGTGAAGGTAAAGTGGCGGATTAAGGACACCCACACATAAAGATTATCTTCAAGTTCAAACAATTAGCCACATTGTAACTCTGTGCCCTAAGCACTGCAGTGAGGGGAATATTTGAGGTGATCCTGATTATGTCTTTACCAGAAGCATTTTCAGCAGGATGACCATAGATGATTAGTTCATTCTCAGGATCGAGAATCATGATTCTTCCAGAAGTTGAGGTCAGCTTTAATATCTCAGAAGTGGGATCAGATAACTCAGCACTCACTGATGATTAAGCAGAAATATTCCTAGAATTAACAGTACAAACACACAATGAACAAAGTCTTTACCAACTGAGTCATTGGAAAAATGTTTTTATTTTAACTGCGACGGTAATACTAGTTGGAATGGCAGTTACATAAGAAATAGGAGCAGGAGTAGGCCATCTGGCCCGTTGAGCCTGCCCCACCATTCAATAAGATCATGGCTGATCTGGCCATGGACTCACCTCCACCTACTTGCCTTTTCCCTATAACCCTTAATTCCCCTACTATGCAAAAATCTATCCAACCTTGTCCTAAATATATTTACTGAGATAGCCCCCACTCCTTCACTGGGCAGAGAATTCCACAGATTTTCACCACCATTTGGGAAAATCAGTTCCTCCTCATCTCCATCCTAAATCTACTCCCCCAAATCTTGAGGCTATATCCCCTAGTTTTAGTCTCACCTACCAATGGAAACAACTTTCCTGCCTCTACCTTATCTAAACTTTCATAATTTTATATGTTTCTCTAAGATCTCCTCTCATTCTTCTGAATTCCAGTGAGTACAGTCCCAGGCGACTCAATCTCTCCTCATAGACTAACTACCTCATCTCTGGAATTAACCTAGTGAGCCTCCTCTGCACTGCCTCCAAAGCCAGTATATCCTTCCTCAAGTAGGAGACCAGAACTGCACACAGTACTCCAGGTGCAGCCTCACCAGTGCCCTGTATAGTTGCAGCATAACCTCCCTGCTCTTAAGCCTGCATGCTTTATAAAATTATAGCATAATTAGCTCCTGGGTGTTTGAAATCTCCCTAAGTACAAAAACACTGCTTTTTTGAAGTATTATTGATGACATCCATCGTCCGCCATCGTGGACCTCAATGAACAATGTACTATTCATAATATTTAAAGTGAATACTGGTATATACAAATGGAGTACGTAATTAATTTATAAAATACAGATTCATTGCTATGTTCTGTTATGAATTTAATGCTAGCTGTGTGTCAACCTAAACAGGTTTTACTTCAACCTTGTAAATCCCTGGGGTGCATCCAGGTGAGAGACAAGCTGATGCTCCTAAGTTAGGGTTGAAGGGAACAAAATCCTCTTGATCGGCAAGGAAGGATGAAGGAAATCTGAGCTCTGTGGAGCCCTCTTCCTTGGAACACAGCTTTGTCATAACCAACATGTTACTTCAACAGAGAGCACTCATGATATCATCTGTTATTCAGGGATTGGACACTTACCATCCAAGGGTGTCCACAAAACTTAGACCATAATGAATACTGATCACCTAATCTCCGCTGTTATCTCCATTAGCCAGTCTCCAAAACAATGTTAGCAATGGAAGCATTGGTGCAAGGAAATGATAATCTAGGGTCTTAAGAACACACAAAGAAAGCTTCCCACAGACGACTCCCAACAGAAGTTATAGATTGCCCACAATGCCTGCAGAGCAGTGGAGTCCAGCTTAATGATCACATGTAAGGAAATCTAGATCCTAATGAAGGGTCTCGGCCCAAACTGTCAACTGTTTATTTCCATAGATGCTGCCTGACCTGATGCAGTCCTCCTGCATTTGTGCGTGTATATTTATATAAAGTAAAGCTAGCAACAGGAGTGTCTGTACATAAGGTGACCGACAGGAAATAATAAAGAAAATAGAAATCTACAGCACATTACAGGCCCTTCAGCCCAAAAGTAGTAGTGTTGCAGGATGTGGAGGGGTAGGTTAGTGGGTGGAATTACTGATCACTCTTACTGCCTGGGGAAAGATACTATTTTTTGAGTCTTGTGGTCCTAGTGTGGATACCACATAGCCTCCTCCCTAATGGGACGGAGACAACTGTCCATGAGAAGGATGGGTGGGATCCTTCATGATATTACTGGCCTTTTTCCGGCACCTTTCTGTATTTATGTCCTTAATGATGAGTAGACTTGTGCCTGTGATGTGTTGGGCAGTTTTGACTACCTTTTGTAAAGACTTCCCATCTGCTGCTGTGCAGTTTACGTCCCCTACAGTGATGTATCATGTTAGGATGCTCTCTACTGCGTATCTGTAGAAGGTTGTGAGTTTTGATCAGAATCAGAATCAGGCTTAATATCACTGGCATATTGTATCATTTCTCAATGCATGCATTACTAAATGACAATAAAAGAGGACTGTGTGTCTTCATATGCCGTGAAATTTGTTGTTATGCAGCAGCAGTACAATGCAATTCATAATAATAAAAACTGTGAATTACAGTAAGAAGTTTATACAGTATATTAAAGTTAAGTAAACTAAGTAATGAATAAAAGTAGTGAGGTAGTATCCATGGGTTCAATATCCATTCAGAGATCAGATGGCAGAGGTGTAGAAGTTGTTCCTGAATCACTGAGTGTGTGAACAGAGTCATCCTGTTGAGCTGAATGCCAAGTCGGGCATGTTGTTGTTTAACCATGTTTCGGTGAAAACCGGAATGCAGCAGTTTCTCATCTCTTTCTATGTGTTCATTGTCAGACCTCCAAGGTAGTGATCTCTGGATTACTCCCAGTGCCACGTGCTAATCAGGGCAGGAAAGGGATGATACTACAGATGAACGAGTGACTGAGAAACTGGTGCAGGTGGCAGGGTCTCAAATTTCTGGATCATTGGGACCTCTTCTGGGGAAAGTATGACCTGTAAAAAAAAAGGACAGGTTACACCTGAACCTGAGGGGGAACCAATAATTATTTTTATTTTTCATTTTGCAATATGGCATGGAGTGGGCCCTTCCAGCTACATTGCCCTAGCAAGGCCCAGCAAACCTGATTAACCCGTAACCCGAATCTAATCACAGGACACTTTACAATGACCAATTAACTAAACGGGTAAGTCTTTGGACTATGGGAGGAAACGGGAGGATCTGAAGAAAACCTAGACAATCCATGAGGAGGACGTACAGAGCCAGAATTGAACTACAAACTCTGGAATGCCCCAAGCTGTAATAGTGATGTTCTAACCTCTATGCTACTGTGGCACCCTATATCCTTGTGGGCAGGTTTGCTGAAGCTGTAGGGGAGGGTTTAAACTAAGTTGACAGGGGGATGGAAACCGGAGTGATAGAGCTTAAAATGGAACAGTTGGTATACAAATCCATGCAGTGTGCAGAGATATGGCTCCAGGGTGACCAAGGATGGGAGCTCAGCATTCAGGGATATTCAATATTCAGGAGGGATAGACATGAAAGAAAAGGAGGTGGGGTAGCATTGCTGGTTAGAGAGGAGATTAATGCAATAGAAAGGAAGGACATTAGCCGGGAGAAAACGCTGGTGGGAGTTGTGTACAGGCCACCTAACAGTAGTAGTGAGGTTGGGGATGGTATTAAATGGGAAATTAGAAACGCGTGCAATAAAGGAACAGCAGTTATAATGGGTGACTTCAATCTACATATAGATTGGGTGAACCAAATTGGTAAGGGTGCTGAGGAAGAGGATTTCTTGGAATGTATGCAGGATGGTTTTTTTGAACCAACATGTCGAAGAACCAACTAGAGAGCAGGCTATTTTAGACTGGGTATTGAGCAATGAGGAAGGGTTAATTAGCAATCTTGTCGTGAGAGGCCCCTTGGGTAAGAGTGACCATAAAATGGTGGAATTCTTCATTAAGATGGAGAGTGACATATTTAATTCAGAAACAAAAGTCCTGAACTTAAAGAAGGGTAACTTTGAAGGTATGAGACGTGAATTAGCTAAGATAGACTGGCAAATGACACTTAAAGGGTTGATAGTGGATATGCAATGGCAAGCATTTAAAGATTGCATGGATGAAGTACAACAATTGTTCATCCCAGTTTGACAAAAGAATAAATCAGGGAAGTTAGTGCACCCGTGGCTGACAAGAGAAATTAGGGGTAGTATCAATTCCAAAGAAGAAGCATACAAATTAGCCAGAAAAAGTGGCTCACCTGAGGACTGGGAGAAATTCAGAGTCCAGCAGAGGAGGACAAAGGGCTTAATTAGGAAAGGGAAAAAAGATTATGAGAGAAAACTGGCAGGGAACATAAAAACTGACTGTAAAAGCTTTTATAGATATGTGAAAAGAAAAAGATTGGTTAAGACAAATGTAGGTCCCCTACAGACAGAAATAGGTGAATTGATTATTGGGAGCAAGGACATGGCAGACCAATTGAATAACTACTTTGGTCTGTCTTCGCTAAGGAGGACATAAATAATCTTCTGGAAATAGTAGGGGACAGAGGGTCCAGTGAGATGGAAGAACTGAGGGAAATACATGTTAGTAGGGAAGTGGTGTTAGGTAAATTGAAGGGACTAAAGGCAGATAAATCCCCAGGGCCAGGTGGTCTGCATCCCAGAGTGCTTAAGGAAGTAGCCCAAGAAATAGTGGATGCATTAGTGATAATTTTTCAAAACTCTTTAGATTCTGGACTAGTTCCTGAGGATTGGAGGGTGGCTAATGTAACCCCACTTTTTAAAAAAGGAGGGAGAGAGAAACCAGGGAATTATAGACTGGTTAGCCTAACATCAGTGGTGGGGAAAATGCTAGAGTCAGTTATCAAAGATATGATAACAGCACATTTGGAAAGCGGTGAAATCATCGGACAAAGTCAGCATGGATTTGTGAAAGGAAAATCATGTCTGACGAATCTCATTGAATTTTTTGAGGATGTAACTAGTAGAGTGGATAGGAGAGAACCAGTGGATGTGGTGTATTTGGATTTTCAAAAGGCTTTTGACAAGGTCCCACACAGGAGATTAGTGTGCAAACTTAAAACACACGGTGTTGGGGGATAAGGTATTGATGTGGATAGAGAATTGGTTGGCAGACGGGAAGCAAAGAGTGGGAATAAATGGGACTTTTTCAGAATGGCAGGCAGTGACTAGTGGGGTACCACAAGGCTCAGTGCTGGGACCCCAGTTGTTCACAATATATATTAATGATTTAGATGAGGGAATTAAATGCAGCATCTCCAAGTTTGCGGATGACACGAAGCTGGGCGGCAGTGTTCGCTGTGAGGAGGATGCTAAGAGGATGCAGGGTGACTTGGATAGGTTGGGTGAGTGGGCAAATTCATGGCAGATGCAATTTAATGTGGATAAATGTGAGGTTATTCACTTTGGTAGCAAAAACAGGAAAACAGATTGTTATCTGAATTGTGGCCGATTAGGAAAAGGGGAGGTGCAACGAGACCTGGGTGTCATTATACACCAGTCATTGAAAGTGGGCATGCAGGTACAGCAGGCGGTGAAAAAGGTGAATGGTATGCTGGCATCATAGCAAGAGGATTCGAGTACAGGAGCAGGGAGGTACTACTGCAGTTGTACAAGGCCTTGGTGAGACCACACCTGGAGTATTGTGTGCAGTTTTGGTCCCCTAATCTGAGGAAAGACATCCTTGCCATAGAGCGAGTACAAAGAAGGTTCACCAGATTGATTCCTGGGATGGCAGGACTTTCATATGGTGAAAGACTGGATGAACTAGGCTTATACTCGTTGGGATTTAGAAGATTGAGGGGGGATCTTATTGAAACGTATAAAATCCTAAAGGGATTGGACAGGCTAGATGCAGGAAGATTGTTCCCGATGTTGGGGAAGTCTGGAACGAGGAGTCACAGTTTGAGGATAAAGTGGAAGCCTTTTAGGACCGAGATTAGGAAAAACTTCTTCACACAGACAGTGGTGAATCTGTGGAATTCTCTGCCACAGGAAACAGTTGAGGCCAGTTCATTGGCTATATTTAAGAGGGAGTTGGATATGGCCCTTGTGGCTAAGGGGATCAGGGGGTATGGAGGGAAGGCTGGTACAGGGTTCTGAGTTGGATGATCAGCCATGATCATACTGAATGGCGGTGCAGGCTCGAAGGGCCGAATGGCCTACTCCTGCACCTATTTTCTATGTTTCTGTACAGTTACAAACAGTGCAACAATACCATAACGACGAAGAAGTCCATGAGCACAGTAAAGTTCAAAGTTTCTCAAATGTCCCACATCTCACGCAGACAGGAGAAGGAAGAAAAACTCTCCCTGCCATGCCGACCACAATCCGACTCTGAATCGTCCGAAAACTTCGAGCTCTGATCAGCTGTCCGACACCGAGTACTGAGCGCCATCTCTGTCCAAACAATTTGACCTCCTTCTTGGTCGCCAAAAGCAGGCAAGGCCAGGGATTTTGAGGCCTACCCTCAGAAAGATTCCCAACCACACAGTAATGACAGCAGCAAACGGGCGTTTCAGAAATTTCTCCAGATGTTCCTCTGTGCTTTCATGTCCATTCTCCATCAAATCAGAATTGTCCATGGCCCCTATTTAACAGATATGATATCATTTTTCGCCGGAGGGCTGCACACATGCAGGCACGCCACCATCTTCTCCTCCCACCTCCTGAGTTCTGTGTAATGAAATAAATTTGATTAAGATGCTTAAAGCTAATAGGAACCTTTCGAAGGAAGTGATCATAATATGATAGAATTCACCCTGAGGTTGAGAGGGAGAGGATTAAATAAGATGTACCAGTCAGAAATAAAGTCAGCTGACGATGGAGTAAAGGTAACTTCAGGGGCATGAGAGAAGAGTTCGTCAAAGTTGATTGGAAGGGAACACCAGCAGGGATGACGGCGGAACAGAAATGGCTAGAGTATGTGGCGACAATTTGGAAGGTGCAAGATAAATATATCCCAAAGATACAGAAGTATTCAAAAGAAAGGATGAGAAAACCATGGCTGACAATGGAAATCAAAGACAGGATAAAAACAAAAGAGAGAGTATATAATAGAGCAGCAATTAGTGGGAAGTTAGAGGATGGTAAAGATTTTAAAAACCAACAAAACGTAACTAAAAAAAAGGGATAGAAAGGATGAAATATGAAGGTAAGCTAGCCAAAATTATCAAGAATATACCAAATGTTTTTTTTCAGGTATATAAAGAGTAAAAGAGAGGTGAAAGCAGATACCGGACCACTGTAAAGAGGAAGTAATGCGAGACAAAGAGATGGTGGACAAACTTAGTAAGTATTTTGCATGTCTTTGCTGCTGAAGACATGAGTAGTTTGCCAGAAATTCGAGAGCATGGGGGTTCAGAATAAGTGTAGTTGCTATTACCAAGGAGAAGGTGCTTGGAAAGCTGAAAGGTCTGAAGGTAGATAAGTCACCTGGACCAGAAGAACTACACACAAAGGTTCTGAAAGTGACACCTGAAGAGACTGTGGAGGCTTCAATAATGAACTTCAAGAAACACTAGATTCTGGAATAGTTCCCGAGGACTGCAAAATTACAAATGTCACTCCATTCTTTAAGAAAGGAGGCAGAAGAAAGGAAATTATAGGCTAGTTAGCCTGACTTTAGTGGTTGGGAAGATGTTGGAATTCATTATTAAGGATGAGGTTTTGGGGCACTTGGAGGATAAAGTAAGCCAAAGTCAACATGATTTCCTTAAGGGGAGGACAAAGGACAGTCAGTGGATGTTGTTTACTTGGATTTTCAGAAGGCGTTTGACAAGATGGGCTGTACATGAAACTACTTAAAGGTAAGGTACTAGTATGGATAGAAGATTGGCTGATTGGCAGAAGGCAAAGAGTCAAAATAAAGGGGACCTGTTGTAGCTGGAAGCAGCTGATAAGTGGTATTTCACAGAAGATGGAGCTGGGTCCACTTCTTTTCATGTTATATATCCAAGCTTGCAGATGATACGAAGATAGGTGGAGGGACAGGGAGTCTGCAGAAGGACTAGGACAAAGTGGGAGAATGGGCAAAGAAGTGGCAGATGGAATATGGTTGAATTGAATTAAATTGACTTTATCACTTACATCCTTCATATACAGTACAAGAGGAGTAAAAATCTTTACTTTGTGTGTCTGTCTAAATGTGCAATGTGCAATTTATAGTAATTTATAATAAATAGTATGTACAACAGAATAGTCAATATAACATAGAAATACGGTTGTGACTGCATGAATTATTCAGTCGGATGGCCTGGTGGAAGAAGCCTTTTGGTCCTGGCTTTTATGCTGTGGTACCGCTTCCTAGATGATAGCAGCTGGAACAGTATGTGGTTGGGGTGGCTTGGGTCCCCAATGATCCTCAGGCCTTTATTACACACCTGTCTTTGTAAATGTCCTGAATAGTGGGAAGTTCACATCTACAGATGTGCTGGGCTGTCCGAACCACTCTCTGCTGGGCCCTGTGATTGAGAGAAGTACAGTTCCCATACCAGGCGGTGATGCAGCCAGTCAGGATGCTCTCAATTGTGCCCCTGTAGTGTAGGGATGTGTGTGATAATGCACTTTGGTAGAAGGAATAAAGGCATAGACTATTTTCTGATAGGGAAAAAATTCAAAAATCATGGCTGCAAAGGGACTTGGAAGTCCTTGTGTAGGATTCCCTGAAGGTTAACATTCAGGTTGTGTTGGTGGTAAGGAAGGCAAATGCAATGTTAGCATTCATTTCAAGAGGACTAGAATATAAGAGCTAGGAGGTAATGCTGGGACTTTATAAGTCATTGGTCAGACCGCAATTGGAATATTGTGAGCAGTTTTGGTCCCCATATCTATGATAAAATGTGCTGGCATTGGAGCAGGCGCAGAGGAGGTTCGTGAGAATGATTCTGGGAATGAAAGGGTTAATGTTTAACAAGTATTTGGTGCCTCTGGGCCTGGACAAGAGTTTAGAAGAATGATGGGAGAACTCATTGAAACCTATTGAATATAGAAAGGCATAGACAGAGTGGATGTGGAGAGGATATTTCCTATAGTGGGTGAGTCTAGGACCAGAAGGCACGGCCTCAATATAGAGGGACGTTCATTTGGAACAGAGATGAGGAGGAACTTCTGTAGCCAGAGGATGGTGAATCTGTGGGATTCATTTCCATGGACTGCTGTGTAGGCCAGGTCATTGAGTATAGTTAATGCTGTAATTGATAGGTTCTTGTTTAGTCAGGGCATCAAAGGTTATGGGGAGAAGGCAGGAGAATGGGGTTGAGAAGGATAATGGATCAGCCATTTTGGAATGATGGAGTAAGCTCAATGCACCAGGTGGGCTAATTCTTCTTCTATGTCTTATTGTCTTATGGTCTTATCAAGAAAATTTGTATATTTATGACACCATGCTGCTCAATTAGGATAGGAGGCTCTCATGCAGTTGTGTGGCTATTAGAATCTGCACTGTGCTTTGAGTGAAGGGTTTTTATAGCAGTTGCTGCATGTATTTGTGTTCAATTATCAGTGATTTTTGTCGCTAATAGTCAGCGAGGAATAAGGAGTAAGAGAATTCATAACTGTTTTGCTCACTGTAGTTTCAAGCATTCAGGTTTGGAAATCCAGAACTACTGGTAGTGAAAATGAAATAATTTCACTACTTCAACAAATTAGGAACTATGAAAAATTTGAAGGTATCAACAATCATCTTCGATTTACAATGAAAATGAAGATTTGGAGGACACAATCATTGAAAGCATTGTATGCATTGCATCAATCAAAGATGGTGATGAATCAGCATTTAGGAGAGAGATTGAGTGATGCTTCAGCAACAACTTCTGATTCAATGTTTGCAACACCAAGGAACTGATTATTGACTTCAGGAGCAGGAAAGCAGAGGTTCGTGAGCCAATCCTCATCAGAGGATTAGAGATGCAGAGGGTCAGCAGTTTTAAATTCCTTGGTGGTATCATTTTGGAAGATCTGTCCTTGGTCCAGCACATAAGTGCAATTATGATGAAAGTATGACAGTGCCCCTATTTCCTTAGGAGTTTGCAAACATTTTGAATGACATCTAAAACTTTGACAGACCTCTGTAGATGCATGGTGGAGAGTATATTGACTGCACCAATACCCTTGAACGGAAGATCCTACAAAAGGTAGTGGATAGAGCCATTATGGGTAAAGCTCTCCCCACCATTGAGTACATCTACACGGAGTATTGTCACAGGATAGCAGCATCCAACATTATGGACCCCTACAACACAGGTCATGTTCTCTTCTTGCTTCTATCAGGAAAGAGGTACCGGAGCCTCAGGACTCACAGCACCCAGCGTCAGGAGCAGTTATTACCCCTCAACCAACAGGTTCTTGATCCAAGGAGCTAACTTCACTCAACTTCACTTGCCCCGTCATTGAATTGTTGCCACAACCTATGAACTCACTTTCAAGGACTCTTCATCTCATGTTCTTGATATGTATTGCTTATTTGTTTATTATTATTTTTTCTTATTATATTTGCACAGTTTGTTGTCTTTTGCACACTGGTTGAATGTCCAAGTTGATGTGATGTTTCATTTATTCTATTATGATTGTTACTCTATTATGGATTTATTGAGTATGCCTACAAGAAAATGAATCTCAGGGTTGTATAAGGTGACATATATGTATGTTAATAATAAATTTACTTTGAACTTTTAAGGTAGTCCATTAACTACATGAGATGTCTGCTGATTTTGTTCATCTACAGTCAATTAAAAAATACAGCAGCATACATTGGATGAAATCCTCCTTCATTAACTGTTAGGAACTAAAACATAGTTTTATACTACCGTAGTAGTATAAGCAGTGTTCCAATACATTCTGTACTTCAGTTGAATGTTAGTTTGTCTTTTTTATACCTTCCTAACTATTTCCATGAAAATTTAGCTAATTAGAGCAGCCACTTAATTCGGCCAAAATGTACTGGTCCCGATGTGTCCCAATTAAATAGAATCCACTGTATTCAGAATTAAATGCTGGACATAGAACAAGATATTGTCAGGGATCTTCTTAACTAACTGTTTTCTCTAAATGTCTAGCAGTAGAGAAGAACGTGTGTTGAAGCTTGAGGTCTACTTCCTGCCTGGAGAAGGGGCCTAGATTGCTGGGGTGCCTAAAGATATCACAAATGCTGTCTTTGCAAAAATCATCCAGGTCCATGAGCAAAGTAAGTGAACCGATGTCAACATGCTCTTTGCAGTACTGAGGACCTAATTCTAGTCAGTTGGCTCGAATGGACTGTCTACTAATTCACATGGCAGATGGCAAGTTCCTAGAATAGACCTTGTACTGCAACCTCTGTCACAGCAAGTGATTACCAGGTATATAATGGGGATGATCAAGGAGTCACCTTATACAAGTGTAACAGCCCCACTGTCTCAGCAAATCTCTGATCACCAGCCAGTCAAGATGGAGAAGAAACATTGGGATGGCATTGAGAACCAGAACTAGAGGCAGATTGTCCTCAACCACGAGGTACTGCTGAAGAAGACGACTCAACACTCCTTTAGTTCACATGTGAAGATTGACCATGTAAGAGATATGCTGAAAAATTGCCATTCTTAGAAGTGTGGCCAAGCTTATGGTAATGGGGGGGGGGGGGGAATTCAATGGAATCAAGATACAAGGAATGCTCTATAATGAACAGCAAACACCAAATAAAGCAAAAATCTGGATTGTTATATTTTCTAACCAAAGGAGACAGAATGTTTGCAGAATGAGCAGCTTTGAGAAGGGTTGCTAATTTGAAGCTTTCCACCATGAAGAGCTCTTCCTTTAGGCGGCATGTTGTTGTCATAGTAATTATGTATAAATGCACTTCTGGTTGCTTTGAATGTGAAATTGCCTTAATCCTTCAAGTCTTTCCAGACAGGTCAACCAATGCTAAAAATGTGGTTCATCAAAAATGTAAGAAAAAATTCTCCCTAGTATGTTGCAAACCAAGCAAGAAGAAATTGATATCAAACCACTGGAAGAGAGATAAGGACAATAAATGAAAAAGTGATGGGTTTTGGAGAGAATCCAAATGGAGCATAGGAGGAAGAAGGTTATAGAAAATTAAGGAAAAGACTACAAAAATGAAGGAACCACAAAGGACATTTAGGAGGACAGAGAATTTTGGAGTTATGGAGAATGGGTAATAAGTGTGAAAGTGGAAAAGATCTATTGGGATAGATGGAGGAACTTAAACACAAGAATGTGAATTTTAAATCTGAAACATCCATGATCACCGTGAATGGCGGTGCTGGCTTGAAGGGCCGAATGGCCTACTTCTGCACCTATTGTCTATTGGAACTGGGAACCATTGTGTGTTAGTGAGAACCAAGGTCAAGATAGGAAGGATTTGATGCTAGATAGGATGCAAGCCACAGTTTTGAATCACCTTGTATTTAAAATGAGGGGTGGAGGCTAATCTGGAAAGCACTGAAGTAATTGACTCTGGAAATCACAAAGGCAGGATGAAAGTTTCAGTGGTGAATGATCTGAGATGAGATAAGGTTTAGCTCAAAATGATCAAGGTGTTGATTAGCCAAATGAGTTGTGTGTGAGATGGAAACTGAAAATAGTGTATTTCATCTTTCTACTAGTCTTCTACCTCAAAAATTTCAACAGTTTATACCATTGCCTCAACCATCTGCTGCTAATCCCTCCTCCATTACCTGGTTATGTCCTGACATAATGAGTCCCAACTGACCTTTCAGTTTCCACCCTCCATAACATTATGCTCAGCCAAAACTGTTTCCTCTGCCCCATCCTGAAGGATAGGCTGCCTCCAAGGCTCTACCAATACTGACAGAGTTTCTCATCTGTGGTGTTGACTAACCACCAGTCCTACCGGAGCTCAGAAATTGAGCGTTTGAGAATCTCTTTTCTGAAATTTGTGACAGGGATAAAAATAAAAACTGGTGAAAAGTCATCAACTTGAAATGTTAACTTTTCTTCTAATCCACAGGTATTACCTATCCTGCTATTGCCCAATATTTCATGCCCTTATTTAATATTTTCAAACTTTGCTTTTCAATGAAGCAGAATTCTCTGGAGATAACTGAGTTTTAGCAGCAGGTGGGTTGAGACAGTGATACTTGAGTGTGGGGTCTCAGATCTTCTACTGCTAAACGCTAAACAGTACATTAAATGTTGGGTTATCAGGCAAGCAAAAAGATAGTTGTTGATGCCAACGCAAATATGAAAAAATCCAAAATATTCCTAACCAGATCAGATCAGGGAAAATTATCCAACATGCAAACTCAATTTTTCTGCAGTGGTTAGAGGAGATTATAATGACGTATGGGATAAGTAACGGAACTTTAGAAACTATTTTACTGTCATGCAGATAATTTTCTGTAGCGTTCCATAGGCTAATGACTATGTTGGCAACACGTTTAATACTGCAGGTCCGACTCACTGACTATGACCATAACTAAGTTTTCATTTTAATTTTTTAATGTATTTTTTCTCACTAACTTCGGAAACTTTTCTTGTATTATTGAAGGTGACCTTTATTTTTAAGAAAGAATACAGCTGTTTCAAATTAAAAGGCACCATTTAAGTGGTGCAAATTTGTTTACTTCAATCTTGGTTGCGAATAAAGTTTCCACATCTGGTTGCCATTTTAAACCTGCTCAAAAACGAAAGGATGCAAATCAATCTAGTGTAAACAGATTAGGGTCTCTGCTTTTCTAAAGCTCATGAACCTCGTGTTCCACAGAACGTGTGTGGAATGGTAACCCGAGACAATGCCTTGTGACTTTTCAACTGCTCTAAGGCAGGGTTGTAGGCTGCTCAGGATATTGTATTCACTAAGGCTAACATCGTGCAAGAGTATTGAAATTCCTTCTGACTCTCATTCGCTGCTTTTCAGGTCGCTCCAGTTCGCGGAGAAAGCGTCCTACCAGGGGCAGTAGGAACTGGTGAAGGAACACATTTCGGAAAGATCCACTTTGATTTCAACACCTCCCTCTTGAGACAGGACCTCGAAGTCCAGCCCATCTTCTGACAGAGGAGCATGGTCGTTACCTGCTCAAAAATACGGAAGGGTGGGAATAAACTTAAAATGTAACATCTTTTTTTCCCAGAAAATACAACAATTTCCATTGTGTTGCATAGGTAATGAATAAATTGCAGCCGGTAGTCCTTGGGAGTGCACGTAAAACAACAGAGACTAAACCATCTCACTGAATGAAATGAAATAATTATTAAACTACATCATGACAATTCGCACCCGTTTTCAAATGAGTGTATTGCAATTTTTGTAGTGGCGAAGCTAAATGGGAGAGGATTTAGATCACTGGTTCCCATACTTTCTTGGGTTCGCCCCCATGGCCACTAAACGATATCCCCAGCGCCCCTTCTCCTTTTCCGCCCATTACGTTAAAAAAATGATTTACGATGCATAGTGAAAGAATAATAGGAACTGCAAATTCAAAGCAGTGAGAAATAATTGCAAAACGTACTGAAATCTATGTAAAGATACAAATAAAAGTATTTTTTAAACAAATGTCATTAACAATTTCAGAGGTTGCATTAGTAGTCAAACTATTGAATACATATTGCTTTTTCACCCTTCAATGTGATGGATAGTCTTGGTGCAACGATATCAGCTTCTCAACATCAGGCTGCATGTCACTAGGGAGTTTCAGTAACTTGCAGTCTGTTTCATTGCTTTGAAAGAAGTTGGGCTGCTGCACTAAAACTGCACTCCACTAAATATGTTATTGGAAAGGCAATGTAGAACATCTTGATTTTTTTCCACAGCGCAGGATAGCATTCAGAGATTTACTTCCGCAACCAAAAGACTTGATATGATTTTTTTGAACCTCTGTTTCAGTTCAAAGTCATTTTATTGTGAGGTCAGTTCTTCCTCCATCCTGCCTGTTAATTCCTCATTACATATGTTCAGGAATGAATTTATTACCCAGTCTGCCAATTGGATCAAGAGAAGATCCTGAAATCTTTCAAAATGTCTTTATGCAGCTCACCCAGGTGGGCGTAGTGTGCTTGAAGGTCATGATCTTGTATTGTTTCTTTCTCTTGCAACTTAGAGATGCTTGGGAATTGGAGAAGGTCATGACGGCCAATGCTGCACTTCAGTAGGGTTGACTTGGACAGAAATGTGAAGATGATTGAATTGTCTTTGATAAGATTCACAACACGCCCTTATAATTGAAGAATGAGTACATTAAACTTCTGAATAATTCTGAGAAATACACAATGCCATATCTAATATTCTTGAATTGATTGCTGAATGAAACATTTGAGTTTTCAAAGAATTTTATCACTGTTTCACAAAGTGCATAGAAACATCTCAGGCAGTTTCCTTTTGAGAGCCATCTGACTTCTGTGTGCAAAAGCAGGCATTCAAACTGTTTGTTATTCTCAGTACAAAGTTCTCAAAGTACTCAAGAATTAAGAACATGGGGCTTGATTTTAGCTGCTGCTATGATAATGGTATTTAATGATTTGTGCAGCCGATCAGTTAGGTTCTTTGTGATAAGATGTTGTCTGTGAATTACACAGTGAATGGTAAGTAGGTTAAGTACAGCTTTTTTTCAAGAAAGTAATAACCCCACAGTGGTGTCCTGGTGTCCCATCTGTTGCAGAAGCAAGAATGTTGGTGAGAGGAATTGTGAGAAGAATCATTAGGAGGGAAAAGATGAAATATGAAAACAAGCTAGTAAACAACATCAAGGTGAATAGAAAACAAAAGTTTTTTCAAGTATATAAAAATAAAAGAGAGATGAGAGTGGATACAGGACCGCTAGAAAAAGAGGCTGGAGAAATAATAATGGGGGACAAGCAGATGGCAGATGAATTAAGTGAGTATTTTGCATAAATTGCTTAAAACGCTGAAAGACCTAAAGGTACATAAGTCCACCCTGACCAGATGAAGTGCACTCTAGTGTTCTGAAGAGGTAGCAGTAGAGATTGTGGAAGCATCAGTAATGATCTTTCAAGAATCATTGGACTCTGATGTGGTTCCAAGGACTGGAAAATTGCAAATGTCACTTCATTCTTTAAGAAAGGAATGATGCAGCAGAAAGGAAATTTTAGACCAGTTACTTGACCTCAGTGGCTGGGAAGATTTTGGTGTCAATTGTTAAGGATGAGCTTACAGAATTCTTGGTGATACAGGACAAGATAGGACAAAGTCAGCTTGGTTTCCTTAAAGGAAAATCATGTTGGAATTCTTTGAGGAGATTACAAGAAGGATAGATAAAGGGGATGTAGTGGATGTTTTATATTTGGATTTTCAAAAGGCTTTGACAAGGTGAGGCTGTTTACCAAGTTAAGAGCCTATGGTATTACAGGAAAGTTACAAGCATTGGCTGCTTGGTAGGAGGCAGCAAGTGGGAATAAAAGGATCCTTTTCTGGTTGGCTGCCGGTGACTAAAGATGTTCCACAGGGGTTGGCGTTGGAACCACTTCTTTTCATGCTGTATATGAATAATTTAGATGATGGAATAGATGGCTTTGTTGCAAAGTTTACAGATGATATGAAAATTGGTGGAGGGGCAGGTAGTATTGAGGAAATAGGAAGGCTACAGAGGGACTTAGACAGATTAGAAGAATGGGCAAGGAAGTGGCAAATTAAATACAATGTTGGAAAATGCACTATCATGCACTTTGGTAGAAGAAATAAATGTGCAGACTATTTTCTAAATGGGGAGAAAATCCAAAAATCTGAAATACAAAGGGACTTGGGAGTCCTTGTGCAGAACACTCCAAAGGTTAACTTGCAGATTGAGTCAGTGGTGAGGAAGGCAAATGTAATGTTAGTAATGCAAACAACAGGAATTCTGCAGATGCTGGAAATTCAAGCAACACACATCAAAGTTGCTGGTGAACGCAGCAGACTAGGCAGCATCTCTTGGAAGAGGAACAGTTGACGTTTCAGGCCGAGACCCTGACGAAGGGTCTCGGCCTGAAACGTCGACTGTACCTCTTCCTAGAGATGCTGCCTGGCCTGCTGCGTTCACCAGCAACTTTGATGTGTGTTGCTGTAATGTTAGTATTCATTTTAAGAGGTCCAGAATATAAGAGCGGTGATGTGAATGCTAAGGCTTTATAAGGCACTAGTGAGGTCTCACCTTCAGAATTGTGAACAGTTTTGGGCTTCTTATTTAAGAAAAGATGTACTGGCATTGGAGAGGGTTCAGAGGAGGTTCACAAGGATGATTTCAGGAATGAAAGGGTTATCATATGAGGAATGTTTGATGGCTCTGGGCCAGTACTTACTGGAATTTGGAAGGATGGGAGGGGGGGGGATCTCATTGAAACATTTCGAATGCTGAAAGGCCTAGGTAGAATATATGTGGAAAGGATGTTTCCCATGATATGGGAGTCTAGGATGAAAGGGCACAGCCTCAAGATAGAGGAGTGTCCATTTAAAACAAAGATGCGGAGACATTTCTTTAGCTGGAGGGCGATGAATTTGTAGAATTTGTTACCACAGGCAGCTGTGGAGGCCAGGTTGTTGGGTGTAGTTAGGGTGGAGATTGATAGGTTCTTGATTGGCCATGGCTGAAAGGTTACTGGGAGAAGTCCAGGGATTTGGACTGGGTGGGGGGGAATAAAAGGATCAGCTATGATTGAATGGCGGAGAAGACTTCATGGGCCAAATGGCCTAATTCTGCTCCTATGTCTTATGGCCTTAAGGTTTCTTTTTGAAAAATTGCTCAGCAACCCAAAATATTGACTCCCTCTTCATATCTGTTTCTAGTCTTCTTGCAAATAACAACTCTTGAATCATGTTTTCATCTTTTATGAAGTGAGCATAACCAAGAAGCAAAGATTTGTTGCCTGGCAAAGTTGACTCATCCAACTGCAGAGCAAATTCTGTTGTTTTAAGTATGTTGCACAATGTGTCTTCCACATTCCCAGACGTATCATTTATTCATCGCGCGCAGCCTCTCCGGTGAATGATATTGTATTTGTAAGTAGGATGCTGTGCACAATTCTGATTTGATGGAGACAGACGTGAGAAGCATGGAGGAACATCTCGAGAAACTTCTGAAATGCCCGGTTTGCTGCCACTGCTACTGTGTGATCGAGAATCTCCGGAGGGGAAGGCTCCAAATCCTCGGCTTTGCCTGTTGCTGAGGGCTGGGGCTGGGGTCAAAGCGCTTGGCAGAGATGATGCTCGGTGCTCGGTGTTGGAGGACTGGTCGGAGGCTCGGTTTTCGGACGGACTCAGAGTTGGACTGTGGTTGGGTGCTTCCAGGATGCTGCATCGGCAAGTTTGAGGCACTGGAAGCTCATGGCAGGGAGAGTTTTCTTCCTACTCCCGTCTGCGTGAGATGATGGGACATTCGAGAGACTTTGAGATTTTTTTTACCGTGCCCATGGTCTATTCTTCATCAAATTACAGTATTGTTTTGCACTGTTGTAACTATATGTTATAATTATGTGGTTTTGTCAGTTTTTCAGTCTTGGTCTGTCTTGTGTTTCTGTGATATCATACTGGAGGAATATTGTATTATTTCTTAATGCATGCATTACTAAATGACAATAAATAGGACTGCATGTCCTCATAATCTAATAATCTAATAATCTTCTTTGAACAGTATTATCACTAAGTGGAATTGCTTTAATTATTTGGTCTGGTAAGTTTTGCAAAACCATACTCAGAACCTCCCTTACTGCTGGCAGAATCAGTTCTTCTGCAATTATATGGGGACTTCCAGATTTAGCACTAAGCAATTAAATGTTGTAAGAGCCTACAAACTATTGCCATTTTGTTGTGAGGTGCTGGCAAACATGTTTTGAAGTGTTTTCCATTTCTGAAAGTTTCCACAAAGTGACTGAAAATAATCCACATTCTTTTTTGCATTATTGGAGTGTGGTCACTTCAAATATTCAAGGAGCCCAGACAGTTTCATTGCCCCATTCGAAAAAGAACTTTTTCACACAACCGATACATTGGCTGCTGTTGGTTTCTTGGTGCTAGAATAAAAACATATTTTTGATAATCCACACAATGCTGTCTACACTTTTTAGTTTGGTCTGCTTCTGTCATTTACATTATAGATTAATGACCACTGTTAACAGCCTATTGTTTAAGTCCAACCTCAAATGCTGCGATCAATAAAAGGGAAAGTTATAATGTTATCATAGCTCAGGCAAAACCTGACTCTTTGCCTCAAGGTACATAAAGTGAGGCGGCAATATCTCATTTGGGCTGAGGACTAGGAAAATGTGGCCAAGACCATTTGAAAGGGCAGATTCTGAAATTTACCCCAGTGAACACCATACACCAAGTCAGAGGACTTGTGTAGCTATGGGAATAGTACTAGCTAACACTCTACTACAGTAGTGAATGGCAATATGCGCGGGTCAGGCCCAGAATAACAGGATTTCCTCAGTCCAGATTTCTCATGATATGCCAAATAAAGAAGTGTCACATTGCTTTTCAATAACTATAACATGCTTCGAGCAAAGTCTCAGAGAACAGTGGGTTAGCAATTGGTGAGGTGATCATGTGATTAGTATAACTAATTATGAGGCATTGAGGATCAAGTGCATACAATAAGTAACTCATTTCTGAAATTCAGACTGTAATCTCTTGCTACCTCTGCTTGCTATCAAACACCCCCATACCCTTTATTGTCACCTTAGGAATTCCCCAGGTGGTTGGGTAAAGCAAGTACCTTGTTACACGACCTGTTTACGTACAACTCAGTTCTGCATACAGTGGGGATGTATGCAAGACCTCATAATAAATTCATTAGGTGAAAGCCGCCAAAAAGCAATTTCTCCATTTTTATGAGGATATTTTAAATATGAAATACACTGAATATTTGAATGAAATTCTGGGGGCTGTGGTGGTATGAAAAAATTGAATTGTGAAGAAATAGTTATCTACATTAATATGAAAGTTATCCCTTTCTTTTGCATGGATAAGATGGGACTAGATGAACAACCCTCCTTTTTCCTATTTTATGATATTATTTGAACTACACATAATTGTACAATTACAAGAAACCGCAATAGGGCTTAATGAATCTTACTATCATACACAGGAAACTATACATATCAGTTCATCGACTCAAGGGAGAGTTATTGTGCCACAGTATCCTGTTCCAAGAGCAGGATGGGATTGTATAGGTTTCCAATAAGAATATTTGTGAAAAGGAACAAAGCAGTCCTGGAGGCAAGTTTCTAAATGTAAAGTATTCTGTATTGTAAACAAAGTACTTTTTGAATGTTCCTTTTAAGTAACTGACCAGAACCCAATATTCGAACAAACATTGTCATGTTAAATATTTACAATATGTATTAAGTAACTATACTGTCATAAGGGGGAGTTGGGAGCAGACCCAAATGCAAGACACAGACACTGAAGTACTAGGAACAGGACTAGGTTTATCAAGAAAGTAAGGGAAATTGGGAAGAAATGACTCTGGACATTGACACAAGCCCTGGACGAGACTAGGACTTGGACTAGAAATGCGGGAGCCGGATGTGGAACTAGGAACAAGGAGCCTGGACTAGGAAGAAGGAACTCCGGAACCAGAGCCTGGACAAGGACGTGGAAGCGGAACCCGGGACTAGGCTAGGACTCGGGACTAGGATCTTGGCAAGGACAGGACGTGGCTAGGCTACAGGACTGGACGTGGAACTCCTGCTCAGGACAAGGCATATGGACAGGATGAGAACACAAAACCTTGATTGGACAAGACGAGGTTCTTGGACGTGGCTTGGACTAGACGAGGTTCTTGGACGTGGCTTGGACTAGACGAGGGACTCCTGGACAGGATGAGGAATCTCCAGCTCAAGACAAGGAATCTCCAGCACCGGACTGAGTGAGGAACTCCAGGGCTGGGCCAGGAACTCCAGCACAGGGCGAGGAACCCCAGCACAGGACGTGGCTCTTGGACTGGGTTTGGCTCGTTTCTTGGACTCGGCTAGATTAGGCTCTTGGGTACGGAGCCAGGACCCTCCTTGGAATGCAGGGCTGGGATGACTGCCAAGGATACATGCCGAGGTGACTGCTGAGGAAACTGTCTGGGATTCAGATGGGGAGGGGAAGGGAACAGTCCAGCAGGGAATCCTTGGTTCGCAGAGGTACTTATGTGCAAGCCCAAAACGAGAATCAGGTGCCTCAATTAAGGCATCCAGTGGAACAAAGGAAAACAGGAAAACCCGGAATAAGGATCAATGAACTGGATTGTGAACCGGAATGCAGATTTCACGGACTGGACCATGACGCCTACAGATTATCACAAAGCATAAGAAATTTATAAACACCTTCCACGAGATTCCATGGAATTGGATAAGCCTCAAATTTGCTAGTCTTAAACAAGGCATCTTTTTATTGTTCTTCCATTCCTAATTTATAAACAATTTTTTCTGACAATGTTGAAGATCCTGTTTTTGTCCGTTATGTATAGTTCTGGTCATTTCAGAAAGGGTTTATGTTTGTAGTCGGAATTGATAATAAAAACTTCTTGGTTGAGTGAATTTCTACTTCAAGTATTACCTACTACAGCTGAGACATTACCAAGATTTAAAATCATGCTTTTTTTTGTAAAATTGGGCAGTGTAGTACAAAGTGCTGAATAATAGAGGAACCTTGCATCCTAACTGGAACTGGCCTGTAGTTTTCAATGTGAATACCCTCAGATTACAGTTTAGAAAGTAATACACAATGAGATCATTTGGTCGAGTTTGCGTAGATATGTCCTTTGAATAGATAATTAAATCACTAGATTCAATTGCATTGCATGCAATCTTTATGACCCCTTTGAGTCCCAAATTGTCATTAACAGCAGTTCCTGTAACTTATTTTCTTTAGACTTTTAAAATTCCTTAAATAATCTTTATTCATTAAAATATATCCACGAAATACAAAACAGTAACAGCTTTTTTAAAACTTATACAGCAATGATCAGACTATGCATTCACAGTTGTTAAGTCTACACATTGGTAGGGTTATCAATTTAATACATTTTAAAAACATAGCACCAATACTAGTCAGATGACCTCCGAACAATACACCTGTCAAGAGTATGTGGGACTGGACGCTGAGGGGCTTAGACGGTTCTACAAACAGCTTGATGCAGCCACACACAAAGGTGGCTACTTGGAGGAGGGCAACACTGATATGATCCACCATTCCTGCTCCAGCGACTTGAGCGTCGCGATCCATGTTGATCCGCAGTTGAAAGGGGAAATGGCTGCTGCGACAACACGCGCGGCATACAGGAACAGAGAGAGCAGGAATTAAGACTGCTTGCACGTTTGAAATAAGTTTCGTAAAAATCGTGTTAGTAGCGCGAACCAACGTAGATCACAAGTCATAGTTTAAAGTTGCAATGCCTATCACGAGCAAAATAACAGGCGGTCGCTTGTTGAGTTCTCGGGAGAAATTGTTCGATCTGGTAAAACATAGGAGAAATTGATTGATCTGGTAGACTAGTGTCATTTTTTTTATGAATGCCTTACATTTCTGTGAGAACATCACCTTTGGGTTGCACTCAATAGGAATAAGAACACAAACACGAGGAATTCTGCAGATGTTGGAAATTCAAGCAAAACACATCAAAGTTGCTGGTGAACGCAGCTCTTCCTTCAGTTAGTCCTGACGATGGGTCTCGGCTCGAAACGTCGACTATACCTCTTTCTAGAGAGGACTAAGAACACTTGGCAGAACTATAGGAGCAGGTCGTTTCTCCTTTAAAGTAGCTGCCAAGGTCGCCAATTTTGTAGGTGTGTTCAATCCAGATTCATAAAATATGTAACTTCAGTGTATTCATAATGAGCTCCTAAACAGTATGAAAACCACACCGAAGCCTTCATCCCAACTCAACGTGTTGGTGACGTCACGTGAAAGGGCGCAATGTCCGAAAGAATGGTTCACCCATCAAGTTTGCACTGTAGCCGGTTAAAAACAGAGGTCGCTGTTCATTTTATTTGTTTCTTGTCACGAAGTGAAAATAAATAATAGAAATTATTTCTTCGCTTTTGTGGCGTGACACATCTTAACCATCGCACAGACAATGACATTGTGAGATGTCGTGATTTCTGTCTGTGGCAACTGAGAAAATATACCATTGAATTGAATTGAATTGACTTTATTACTTACATCCTTCACATACATGAAGAGTAAAAATCTTTACGTCACGTCTCCATCTAAATGTGCAATCCGCAATTTATTGTAATTTATAATAAATAGTATGTACAACAAGATAGTCAATATAACATAGAAATACAGTTGTTTCAACATGAGTTAAGCAGTCTGATGGCCAGGTGGAAGAAGCTGTCCCGGAGTCTATGGTCCTGGCTTTTATGCTGCGGTACCGTTTCCTGGAGGTAGCAGAACAGTTTGTGCTTGGGGTGACTCAGTTCCCCAATGATCCTTCGGGCCCTTTTTACACACCTGTCTTTGTAAATGTCCTGAATAGTGGGAAGTTCACATCTACAGATGCGCTGGACTGTCAGCACCACTCTCTGCATTACGACTTTAAAGATTTGTGACAGGCTTGGCTGGGAAAAAGGTAATTGCACTTATAAGGGGCCCTGCATGATCCCATTGGCTTTGTTATCCAGCGAAATGTCCATTACTGGGATTGTTGCATATAGTCGAAATGAACATTTCGGCAACGGGTACTCGGTAGAACAACTGGAGTTGTCCCAAATACCACAATTGCTGGGTTTTATTGTAAATTATAACGGAACAGTAAACAGAAAATAAATTTGGAGGGGATGGGGCTTGGTTGTAGCCTCACTTTGGAAAGGAACCTCTCACAAGCTTTCAACGCGTTCATTATTTAACTTCACTTCATTGTCAAAACTTTCCCGCATTCCATCGATTATTACTTTGGATAAGATTGTCAATTGGTGAATCTACTGTACATTTCCCCAGTATCTGGGGTTGGGTGGATGTTATCTCTCTTAATCTTCATGTCAACTTCAAACCGCTTGAAGTTTGGAAGGAATTGACATCACAGTTTGACATCGAGTTCTCAGCTTCTTTATCGCGAATAGTCTGCTGTGAACATCCTGCCCGGCTGATTACCTTCCCTTTCGTATTGCCGATGTGTTTTCTTAAAGAGATGACATGTTATTTATCAAAATTGCTGCAATATCACCTAAAGTCAAACTCGGGCGTCAGTTGTTGGTTGTAGTCAGGAAGCTGTGATGCACACTTGGCGATTGGGAGAGAAACTGCTCATATTAACATTGATTAGGCCAAATTACAGGATGATCCAACAAAGGGATTGCAACGCAAAGAAATACTGTGTAGTTTGAACTATAGGGCCCATGGTTACTTATCGTTCAAAAACTAAAATACTGCACGTGCTGGAGACCTGATAGGAAACGGAAGAGCTTGAAATACTCGACAGGCCAGTAGGCTGTTTCTGTTCATAGATTGGGAGCTAACTTAGGGAAAGATGTGACAAGTATTAAGATGCAGAGGAAGCGGTGTGGGGGAGGAAAGAAGAAAAAGTGATGTTTGGGATAGATTGAAGGACAGATAGGAACCTTCTCGCCCATGAGATTTATCTTGTTCAGTGAAAGCGAACAAGATAAACCGCGTGAGGGAGAAGAGTAGACCTTCTCCTAGAACAGAGGTGCCAATGCTGTTAAGATTATCCAGAAGCACAAGTTCCGCTATAATGTAAAAAAGATGCCCCATTCTTATTTGAAACAAGAGAAAATCTGCAGCTGCTCGAAATCCAAACAACATACACAAAATGCTGGAGGAACTCAGCAGCCAGGCAGCATCTAATGAAAAGAGTCAACAGTCGACGTTTCGGGCCGAGACCCTTCATCATCCCTATCGTTTCTTTCACCTTCTCTTTGAGTCCCTTTCTTGCGCCTGCCATGTTTGACCCTTAACATTTCCCATTTCTGATTAAAGGTCATTTCCCTGAAACTTTAATTCCAACCCTCTCTCCACAGATGCTGCCCGCCCTGCCGAGTATTTTTTTTGTGCTTTGTACCTGACATTTACCAGAATGAGATGCCGATCCGGAACCGGCGAAAATCACCGCGACTCTGCCTATAGACTCACGCCGTTATGCGTCGTCAGCTAATCCACTGAGTTTAAGCAATACAGTTTCTACTTTATCATGCACTTTTAGTATTATTTACCCGAGCTTCCGTCTAAATGCGCAAATGCATTTCCCAATCTGTTATAATCGAATAACACAAGTCTGATTTTGAAAATCATCAGTTATCGAAAATGGATTTTAAAAGTGTCCACCCCCTGGGTCTCATATGTTTTTTTTTAAAAATTATGATGATAAGAACATTCTTATTTAAACGAAGAGTGGCTGTTTATTCAATGTTCTGTTTTTAAGTGTTGAATACCGATCCTCCCCGCCCCCCACACTCCAAACAGGAGGTTCCCCTTTAACAAAGGTGGTGTCCCGGTGCTGTTTGATGTGGCCGCTCTGTTCTGCTATAGTTGATCACAGTTTGATTAGGATTAGAGCGGTGCTTGTGCCGGGGCGGCAGGACGTAAATTGCGGGCTCACGTACAAGACGCGCCTGGGTGCTTCTGTATTTGAGTCAAGGGGAGAGGGACAGTGGAGCTGTCAACGGTCGAGGCTGCCGCAACGTTTTGAGGAAGGAGTGTAGTTTGTGGTCTTCATCTCATTAACCCCGATCTGTCATCCCGGGAAAACACCCCGGCGGAGGGGATTAAAAATAGCTCTTCCAATATCTGAACAAAAGGACAAGACTGCGGGAAGCCAGCGTTAGCAACTGAAGCAGAGCCTTTTTTATTATGCTAAAACAGACGTCCGCTCTTTTAACGATGCCTGTTAACGGGATTCGGCACCCGATAAAACTGGAAGGGGAGACCCGAAACCGGGAGAAAGCAGAAGCTGAGAGCGATCGGTGCCGGACCCGAGACAGGTTCGAGGCTACCTTGGCTGGACTAGGAGAGCTGGATTTGCTGAAACACAGACAGGAGTACTTGGTTCGGGGTGCAATGGAATTACTGAAAGCTTCAGAGAACACTGCAGCTCTCAAAGGCGAAAGGAGAAAGGGATCTCAAGGGGAACTTTATTTGACCCCTGAGGAAAAGCAATTAGAAGATAACATTATCATGTTAAGGAAACAATTGGTGAGACATTAAAACGAACTGCTTCTAAAATAAAGATGTATTATTAGCGTGATACTCTTGATAATTGCAGCGGTATAGTGACATTAACTGTAAATCTCCCCAAATATCATCCTACATTTTAATTAGTCAATTCAGCGTCATACTTTGCAACGTGGCTTGTAAAATAATACTAGAGTCCATTATAGCAAAACAGAATCGAAGATTCTGGGAGACGCGTCCATTCAAAAAATGTAATTCTCTGGCATAGGTCTTTAATGATTTCCGCGTTTGCTTTGAGTGACCTTCGTGCCATATTAATTACTGGATTTACGTACTGCTGAATTTCTTGATCTTGCTGATCAAGCTAACGAAAAAGTGAAGGGTTTATTGGGAGCATAAACTTTTTTTTTGGCCCCTTGACTCTTCCGGCTCGGGATTGCAGCTGTGCGTTTGTATGTCTGTTTAAAAAGAAGTGGGGCGAAGTAGATCAGTTTCCATTTGCACAGAGTAACAATCAGACTGTACAATATTGCTGTAGAAGACGTGTGATAGAGGGAGCTGGTCGTTAATGGCAAATGCAGCTGGGGCATTTACAACGAGTTCGATTAGTCTTTTGAGATGGCAGAGAAGGAGTCGTGGCTATTTGTAAAAAAATGCAATAAATTGACTTCCTACTAATGAAATAACAGCATAATACTAATCTCCTCGGAGGAGGAGGAGGTCCGGCTGTACGTTTTAAACCCCTTTGGCCGCTTATAATAGACATAGTGACTTAAATGAACTTTACAAGCAGACCGCGGCTCTCCTGCAGAGCGAGGGGCTGGAATCTGCTTATGTTACCGATCAGCTGACCGAGATGAAGCAGACCTTGCCTCTTTCTGTGCAGTGTTGCTGCATCATTTAATGGAACAATAGAACGGACCGTAGCTTGACAAAATTGTACATTTGGTTATACTCCTGCCCCCAGATTACTCTGACAGTTGACTGACTGGAAATTGTACTGGACGTAACTGGGTTAGCTCTTCTCGAATTATTAAGCCCTAAATTTGTATATCTATATATACACAGAGGTGTGTGTGTCTGTGTGTGGTGGTGGTGGTGGGGGGGGGGGGGGAATGACCCGCTCTCTGTGGAGCTCTAGTTCCAGGGTATATTCTACACCATTCGGGAGGCATTTGGATAAGGTGTTCTGTCAACGCCTATTTTATTTAAAGGCATTAATTCGGCCATGCTTGACAATGGAGGAAAAGGCTAAGAAACTGTGTGTCAATTGCTAATATTTCACGGGTTTATCAATGACATTGAACTTTCTGCCACGCCGGATCTACAGACGATCGAATCCACTGCGGGCATTGGCGTTGCTCGTTTCTTTAAGATAGCTTTTTGAAAATAAAAGTCCACATTGTAATCGTGTGAGTGTGTGTAGATGGCAAGTTGCCAATAATGAAGTCTGTTCCCCCTTTCAGGAATTTCATCTTCTGCTTTTGAACCGAGGAGCTAACAGTATTTTCATTTTACTTCGTGGCTGTAATATTCTATGAATAACTGACTGCATTCAATAATTCTCTGGAGGGATCCGGGATATTTAACCAATTTTCTACATTTTAGCAACTTGTATTCATGTATTCCAGAATTTTAAAGACACAATACATGCTGCAAATATAATTTCATTGATTTAACTGAGGAGTGAAATAATTCACAATTAACTCCTTTTATAAATCAGCAATGTATGCTGCTATTTGCAGGAAACACACCTGAGGTTTCATGATGTGACTGGGATAGTGGAATGTTAAACATCAGTTAAAGGGCAGAATTAATAGCTTTCTTAGCATTCACTGAAGCCTGAATTAGTTATTTCTGCGATTGATTAAAATGTGTTGCTGCTTGATCTTTACAGAACTGTTTGAGGAGGAGAGATGCTGGCCTCATAAATCAGCTCCAGGAGCTGGATCGACAGATCAGTGACCTTCAGTTGGATGTGGAAAAGGGTCCAAATGACAACCTAGAAACAGACAGCAGACCCAGTTCAGGTCAGTCTGCTTATGGTAGACATCTGGATATGCACATCAAAGGATGATTCATATGAGTAGGAACACTTCCACACTGTTGGAATACCAAATATCCTCTGCAGTTCTTAAATCCTTCTCCATTTGATCATGTTGTTTTAAAACCTTGACGTTTAGAATCTGATTACAAACTGCAGTAGTTTGAGAAATTTTGTACTGTCGCTTTTTTCCTCTGTGCTCATGGACTTCAAAATGAAAAACTTCAGTTAATATCCTGCATTTCACCAAGTTGTGAGGATGCAAATATAGGTGATAATCCTACAATTACCGTAGCAAAATAGTTTGTGTTAAACAATTAATAAAATTGAGCAATACAAACTATTTGACTGCCAACTATTTTCTAAGAACATTACTGACATCCTTCACATACCAGAATATCCCAGAAAGAATTACATCTGATGTTTATTCTCTGTTGCTGTATACACAAATGTAACAAAGCTATATCCCACCAAGCAGTCAAGAGATAACGACAACTAGTTGATCTGTTTTGGCATTAAGTGCTCAGGACACCAGGAAAATGCTTTGTTTATCAAATTGTCTTCCATTACAATGCACCATGAAATCACTGACAAATGTCTGGAAGAAGGGTCTTGGCCCAAAACGTTGACTGTTCATTTCCATGGATGCTGACTGACCTGCTGAGTTCCTCCAGCATTTTGTGTGTTTTGCTATCTCATCTAAAAGGCCACTTCCAAAACTGCAGTACTGACGTATTGCAGATTCACCATTCTACATTATGTGCTCAAGTCTGGGACAGAGCTTGAACTCATGACCTTCTGATTTGGAGACCACCCTAAATTACATTTTTTTTCCTTTGTCCCTCTAGTTTTGGCAGGGTATTCCACTTTTTTAAAAAAGCTGTGCTGCTTTGGGTTTCCCAATGGCTTAGTAGGTAAGTGTATCATCCTTTGTGTCAGTAACCCACCTAGCGATTATGCATCTGAAAGGTGCATTTAACCCTTGGTCTGTGCTCATTAAATATGTCCAATAAGTGACAGAAAATTTAGAGTTTCAAGCAGCTCTGATAATCCTAATCACTATCACTCATATATATGTATTGATGTCAAGCAAGAACCCTATTGGAAATAGCTTATAATTGACACATGTACCAAGGTGCAGTGAAAAGGTCATCTTCCATACTATTCATATAGATCAAACCATTACATGGTGCATTGAAGTAGAATAAGGCATAGTGCATTGAAGTAGAACCATAGAACACTACAGCACAGAAAACAGGCCATTCGGACCTTCTAGTCTGTGCTGAAACATTATTCCGCTAGTCCCATTGACCTGCATCCAGCCCATAGCCCTCCAGACCTCTCCCATCCATGTACCTATCCAATTTATTCTTAAAACTTAAGAGTGAGCCCGCATTTACCATGTCAGATGGCAGCTCATTCCACACTCCCACCACTCTCTGAGTGAAGAAGTTCCCCCTAATGTTCCCCCTAAACCTTTCCCCTTTCACCCTAAAGCCGTGTCCTCTCATATTTATCTCTCCTAATCTAAGTGGAAAGAGCCTGTTCACATTTACTCTGTCTATACCCCTCATAATTTTGTAAACCTCTATCAAATCTCCCCTCATTCTTCTACACTCCAAGGAATAAAGTCCTAACCTGTTCAATCTTTCCCTGTAACTCAACTCCTGAAGATCCGGCAACATCCTAGTAAGTCTTCTCTGCACTCTTTCAATCTTACTGATATCCTTCCTATAGTTAAGTGACCAGAACTGTACACAATACTCCAAATTTGGCCTCACCAATGCCTTATACAACCTCCCCATAACATCCCAACTCCTATACTCAATACTTGGATTTATGAATGCCAGGATGCCAAAAAGCCTTCTTTACAACCCTGTCTACCTGTGACGCCACTTTCAGGGAATTATGTATCTGAGCTCCCAGATCTCTTTGTTCCTCTGCACTCCTCAGTGCCCTACCATTTACTGTGTATGTCCTACCTTGATTTGTCCTTCCAAAATGTAACACCTCACACTTGTCTGCGTTAAATTCCATCTGCTATTTTCTAGCCCATTTCCCCAGTTGGTCCAAATCCCTCTGCAAGCTTGAAGCCTTCCTCGCTTTCAATGCAATCTTAGTGTCATCTTAGAACAAGGTTAAATAATAACAGACTGCAGAATGAAGTACAACAGCTTAAGAGAAAGTACATGATCATAACACGATAGATTATGAGGTAAAGAGTCTGTCTTAATGAACTAGGGACCCATTCAATGTTCTTATAGAAGTGGGGTAGAAGATGTCCTTGAGCCCAGTGATATGTGCTTTCAGGCTTTTGTATATTTTGCCTGATGGGGTGGTGGGGGGGGGCGGGGGGGAAGAAGAGAGGATGTGCAGGGTGGGTGGACTCTTTGATTATACAAGCTGCTGAAGTAAGGAGCAGTATAGACAGTCCATGGAGGGGTTATTGATTTCCATGATGTCCTGAGATGTGTTCATGACCTTCTGAAGTTTCTTGTGGTCGCAGGCATACCAAGCATCTGGATTAGGTGCTTTCTATGGTGCATTGATACAATTGGTAAGGGCTGATGAGGGCATGCCAGATTTCTTTAGTCTTCCAAGGAAGCAGAGCCGTTGGTGAGCTTCCTTGGCTGTGGCATATTTGATACTTAAATATTGGAAGTCAATATTTGAGCTCCTAAAAAAAATTTAAAAAACCATTAGCTTTGTTTGTCACATGTACATTGAAACATACAGTGAAATATGTCAAATCAAATCAGCTGGGGGCTCCCACAAGTGTTGCCATGCTTCGGGTGCCAACATAGCATGCCCACAATTTACTAACCCTAACTGTACGTTGCTGGAATGTGGGAGGAAACCAGAGCACCCAGAGGAAACACGCGGTCACAGGGAGAACAGACAAACTCCTGACACCAGTGGGAATTGAACCCTGATATTGGCTGTCACTGGTACTATAAAGTAATTGCACTAATGCTATGCTACTGTGCCGCTGTGCTAAATGGCTTCTGCGCTAATAACTTGGGGATAGCCAATTAAATTCTAAATTGGGTGGGGGGGAATAGAAAAATTAAGAAAATGTAATAATACCAAAAATACTAAGCACATATAAATAATTTTAAATATTGCTGACCATCTTTGGTTTGCTTTAATGTTAAATCTTAAGCAATCAACTATTTTGTTTGAAATACTGCAAAGTAAGTAATATATGGTTTCCTTTAAGGAAGGTAGATGTTTGAAACTCTCAAAATATATGGAATGTATACTAAATACCATTAAGGTATTTGATTGATAAGAAGACCTTTAACTAATGCACATATCGACTCTACCACTTTTTTGTTTTACCATATTTGAATTATACTTTTTTCATTTATAGGAAAGAACCCAATTTGCTTACCTGATGTTAGCCAAAATAATACAAAAGTAAAATCTTTAACATGCTTTCACCACTACTGCCCTATACTTCAGAATTTCTAATTGCCTTAAAAGGTGATTGTTCTTCCCTGTGCCAATAAAACGCTGTTTCAGATACTTCTAATTTTCTCCTTTCTTTATTAATGTATTTTTATAATAATGTTCATTTGCTGCTGATGTCTTCAACCATATTGTAAAGCCTTTACATTTTTGCTTGCCTTTTAAGTACATGTTTATTAGAAATCTATTTTTTTGTCATGAAACTTCTGGTAGAAATTATCCAAACATTTTGATGTTACACCCAAAATAGAGTTCAACTTATTGCAGCTTTAACTGAAACAAATGATTTAAAAAAAAGAATGCTATTTTGTCACTTAACTAAATTTTCTTTTTAAGTATTTCGGTATCCTAATCAAATGTGATGATCTAATATTCTCTTACACTACACCATATACTGTGTTTATATTTTTGCAATATCTAGTTTATTGAAAGATTGAGTAGCTTCTCTAACAAATTTATGTGAACTTGGTATATAGAAAATTCATTTTGCTCTTTGATTTTGACAGGTTTTTACGAAATGAGTGATGGAGCATCTGGGTCACTTTCAAACTCCTCTAATTCTGTTTTCAGTGAGTGTTTATCCAGTTGTCATTCCAGCACCTGTTTCTGTAGTCCACTGGATGCACCACTGAACATTACAGATGGCCGCCCTAAGTCAACAGGTAAGAGACATGTAAATGGATTGTTATGACTGAAATTCCTCTATAATCTGGTGATCTGACTTGCAGTTAATATGGAGTTGGGTACCTTCTTGCTAATGCGGTGATGTTTGCATCAAATGTTGACCAGCAAAAAATGCCAAATTTAACTTTTTAGTTCATAACATTACAGTTGTGGTGGGAAGAACAGAGATGATTTCTTAGCATTTTTTCCCCTAAAATGCATCATCCGATTGCATATTTGCAACTAAAATACAGAGATGCCACACCTTGAGGTCTTTATTGATTGCTGAATACTTTATCAAGGAAGATGGGTAGTTGGGTTTATCTTGTCCATCTCTTGAATTGGGGACGATTTATGAAGAAGCTTACAAATTGGGATTTTGATATAACGTGGATGTACATGATTAAGCCAATCCCCTCTGTGCTAGTTTGTGATTTTAAAAAAACACATATTTTATATATGTATTGTGGATTCCAGTTAATTGGGACACATTGGAACCAGTACATTTTGACCCAATTAAATGGTTGCTCCAATTAGCCAAGGTTTCATGGTGTAAAAAAGACAAACTACCGTTTAACTGAGTAACAAATCAAGCATTTAAGCCAAATACAGAATAAATTAGAACACTACCAAAACTACTACAGTACTTTAATACAATGTATTAGTTCCTAATAGTTACCAATGGGGGAAATTCATTCAGTGTACGCTGCGGTCTATGGGATGTCCAGGGAGGGGTAACACCTCTGGTGAAGGGGGTTTGTCATGTCCATCCTGGGGCAGCTCACTTACTTTTGGTCCCTACTGGACACACAGCTCTCACCTGTGGCACCAAGTAACTGTTAGCAGCCACACTCCAGTACACTGCTTCGACAGGCGGGCTAAACCAGGTGAAGGTAGGTGGTGGGCCTCGTACCCTGGTGAAACATGGACATGTCTGTCCTAGCATGTGAATCCAGCTCCAGCGGACTAAGCAGATAAGATCAACAGTGAGATCCAACTGCCAGGAAGGTGGTTCCGCAACACTTCTTGGGGAGCGAAGGACGTGGAAAGGCACAGAGAATTCATGGTCACCCACTACGATCAAGGAAGATTGCAGTCTATAATGACTACTCATACCACTAGAGCTGGATTAGAACTCTCCTAGTGCAATGGCTTTTCCACTTTAAAAATATGTAGTTGCTCCAGTTCCAATGCAGCACAAAAAAACGTAATAATACATAGAATGCAATAATAACAAAAAATCCATGATAAATGTAAATACATAAGATAGCATATGTACATAGATTGTATGTCCATAAAGTGACACTGAGCACAAGAGTGTCTATACATAACGTGACTCTGACAGGAAATGATAAAGTAGTGGTGGTTTGGGATGTGGAGGGGTGGATTAGTGGGTGGAGGTGTTGATCAGCCTTACTGCTTGGAGAAAGTAACTGTTTTTAAGTCTGGTGCTCCTGGCATGGATGCTATATAGCCTCCTCCCTGATGGGTCTGGGACAAACAGTTCATGAGCAGGGTGGGTGAGATCCTTTATGATGTTATTGGCCCTTTTCTGGCACCTTTCTCTATACATGTCCTTGATGGTGGGTTGCCTGGTGCCGGTGATTCAGTGGGCAGTTTTGACGACCCTATTGTAGAACCCTCCGGTCCACTACGGTGCACTTTCTATACCAAGCAGTGACTCAGCTTTTTAGGATGCTGTCTAATGCACACCTGTAGAATGACATGAGAAGACATATGCCTAGACAAGTAGATGTTAAAATTGTGCTTTGTAATTTGTTTTTTTTAATGGTGTAAAAACGTAACATTCTAACAATTACACTTTAGGAAGCAAAAGGATATAATTTCAGTGTTGCTTCAGGGTTTGGTTTGAAGTCTTTGAACTGGAGTATTTCAATGGTCCAGACACTGCTATTCTGATTAACAATGTACATTTTTGCAATATGAAGACATAATTCAGCATTCATTTGTATATTTCACACTGTTACATGGTAACAGTGGATCATGATTTAGTTGATCAAACTCAGATAAAATTCTCTTATTTCTATATTGTTTGCTGTGACTCTACAGCCATAGCTGTACCACCTTTGATTCCATTAGTAATGGCCATGGTTCTGAGTTAAACAATTTGAATGTTCCTAGTCCCATACCAGAGAAATGAATATAAAACTGTAGGCTGGTGCTTTGGTTTAGAACCAAGGCTATGCTACAATATAGGTGGTACCGTTTCTCAAATGAGGTGAGTTGATCTATTTACCATTTGGAGATGGATATAAATATAATTTTTGAATAACAGAATTTATCTCCAGTGTCATGCCAATGATTTATTCTTCAGTGTTACTTGGAGAAATAGTTGTCCTTTTGCTAACACATTTTCCTAGCCATTTTCAATACCTAAGCTTCAGCAACTGCAAATGCTTCTGAGCAGAATGTTCACTTCTAAACAACCAGCTTGTAAAAGAAAATTGGAAGTCAACAAGAAATACAATTTATAAACTACCCTTTCAATATAATAAAAAAACCCAAAAGTGTTGCGTAAAAGCATCAAACACAATTCATAAACATGAGAAAGTGTGCAGGTGCTGGAAATCCAAATCGACAGACACAAAATGGTGGAGGAACTCAACAGGCCAGGCAGCATCTCTGGAAATGAATAAGCAGTTGATGTTTGTGTCTGAGACACTTCTTCAGGACTGAAAAGGGGAAGATTCCACTCAAGCCTCTCACTTCATCTAACCTGTCTATCTCTTCCTCTGGGGTGCCCTCCTCCTTCCCTTTCTCCTATGGTCCACTCTCCTCTCCTAACAGGTTCTTTTTCTCCAGCCTACCTGGCCTCACCTATCACCTAGCTATCATGTTTCTCCCCCCTCCCCCCACCTTTTTATTCTGACATCTTTCCTTTTTCTTCTTAGTCCTGAAGAAGTATCTCTGCCCAATATGTCAACTGTTTATTCATTTCCTGACCTGCTGAGTTCCTCCAACATTTTGTGTGTGTGGTTCAACTATAATTTGATGGTTGCATATTATGCTGACTGACTTCAAACTTTATCAGGGAGCTAAGTGTTGAGGGACCTCTTAAAGCAAGGTATAGCAAATGAGATTCTGGTATTTCCAAATGTTATGGAAAACCAAATTTCCCTCGGGATTAATAAAGTATATCTATCTATCTATCAGGTGAAAGGCATGGCTATAAATACTACAAGACTGAAATACTGATGTAAATAAAGTGAGACCTTTTAATGGCTGTTTTTTTTATTTGCAGAGGATTTCATTGGCTGGAGAGATTATGGAGAGGAGCTTTTTGAGTGCCAATATACTGGTGTTGTTCGACGTTCATTCTCTGCACCCTATTCTAGTTCCCTTGATGTGGTTACTGATATTCATCCCAAGTATCAATGTGACTTGGTTTCCAAAAACGGTAATGATGTGTATCGATATCCAAGCCCTCTACATGCAGTTGCCGTACAGAGTCCAATATTTTTTCTCCCTGCAACAGGGAGTGTTAAAGAGGAAGAGGAGAAACCTCAGTGTGGTGCAGGCACTTCATCAGTAGCATCAGAATGTGAACCCGTAAAAACCGACTCTGCTGTTCCAGCCTCCCAGAACAGTTCTTGCCCAGTGGTTCACCCTTCAACAATGAAAAGACTGGATAATTATATACTTGGCCTTGTTCAGAAGAAAATCCAACCTCTTAGACCAAATAAGCCAAGGACCAGCCTAAATACAGATCCGTTGAAGGGAATCTTGAGGCAAGGTAGTATCTGTGTCAAACAGACGATTGTACCCAATAACTCTGATTTGAAAATGCCCAAAAATGTTCACACCCATCCTCCTGCAACTAATGGGTCTGACTGCAGTGTAGTGTCCCCACAAAGGCAATTTCCAGGCAATGAAAATAAACAGAGCCAGAAAAACATGCAAGAATCTAAAATAGAATCTATAAATACCCAAATAACTGTTGTTCAAACTACTGTTAATGAATTTCAGCTGAGTAGCCTGCCTAAAAAAAAGGCCAATGTATTGACCAATGGGCTAACTAAATGTCCTGTGACTGTAGATTACCAAGAAGGGACTGGTGAATGTGGCTCTTGCACACCGAAAGATAATGCACATCAGCACTTCTCAGGACATGAAGACAAGGTCATGCAGCCTCTTAAGGTGGCGATTCCCAAAAGGCCGCAAAGACCACCAGTGGCTTCCTTTCCCGTGGAAGAAAGAGCACCACTAGATGCCAGGAGTGAAGCATCCTCTGTACAGAGTTTAGAAGATGATGGGCAATTAGTGAATAACCAATTCATTTCAGCTGAGCAACAAGTGATAAAATCTCACAAAGGTTCCAAAAATGTAAAGGTCAGCAAATTTAAGAGCTCCACATTGAAGTCCAGGCCCCACTGTGACAGAACTCTTCAATCAAATGTTCAGACCTTGAAACAAAAAACGAAAGTTACTCCAAAAAGATGTCACTTTTCTGATGACATTGATCATGTGAAACGAAACGTGAGGAGGCCCACATCCAGAACAAAGAAGTCCTTCCATACCATATCTGAGAACAGCGTTCTTGGAAGACAGACTGGGACCAAATCTACTAGGTGTAGTGGGCTTGGAAGGGAAGCTGTCCTGGTGAAGCCCAGGTACAAACAAAGGATTGATTACCGGAAATGGAGGTCCTCAGCTGAGGTTTCTCGTGAAGAAGCAATGAAACGCTTCAGAAGGCACAACAGAAAGGAGGTGCTCTGTCGTGTGCCTGGTGTGTACAGGCAGAACAATGGTGTTTATGCTCTACGGGGAAGTGATTCGGAGTATTCTGCTGAGTGTGAGTCTTTGTTTCACTCCACTGTGGCAGACACTAGTGAGGACGAGCACAGCAATTACACCACCAATTGCTTTGGAGATAGTGAGTCCAGTTTGAGCGATGTCGATATCGTAGGAGAAACTACTTCATCCAGTGACTCAGATGAAAATGGTGCACTAGTCTGGTCACAATTTACCCAGTCTCGGCCTGCACAAAAATCAGCTGCAGAGTTAAAGAAGTCTCCATCAAAGGCCTTTGTCAAAATCAAAGCATCGCACAATCTAAAGAAAAAGATTCTACGTTTCAGATCAGGTTCACTAAAATTAATGACAACTGTATAAGGGAATCTGACATTTATATTGAACTCCATGTGACGGGGCAGGATCTTACTTTGAATTGTACACTTATGGATTTAAAGAACCATTTCTCAGAACTAAGCATGTAGGTTTTAAACTATCAGTATTCTGTGCATGATATTATTGTTCAATATTGGCTCTAAATTGTACACTGCTGTTTGTATATAGTACCTGTACATTAATACAAGTTGTTTCATGCTTTAATAAATTGTTTTATCTTGAATCTTTAACTGTTTTGAAATTTGCTTCACTTTGTTCTTTTACATTGTGCAATATAGGTCTTCCCCAGGTTACAGTAGGATATTTTTTCCCTGAGAACTGTTCATAACCTGGACTGTTTGCAAGTTAGAAAAGAGGTTACAAAGTGAGTTTCCACACTGCAAAAGATGCCTGCAGCTCTAATGTCAGCTTTTATGTAAATACCTTACTTAAAATGGGTTTACGTGAATGGGGGAAGACCTGTAATATGAGATGGCTGGTTTTAATTAAAATGCATCCTTACACTTTAAGTATTGTTTGAGGAAAAACAGTTTATGTAAAAGGGTAGAAAAGATGACCAAAATTTGTCTCTGCTGCCAATGCAACATTCCTGAGATTGAAGCAATCAGTGAGTAAGTAATTAAAAGAGCTATAGAACAAAACTGGGGAATCTAAATGTCAATGTTTACACATGCCAGCTTGGCTCACCCTGCTGTTCTGACAATGAACCGTAGAATATTTCAGTGTTGGATAGAAGTACCTACATTCAGGAGGGGCATACACACCGGTTTGCTGCATTTAGTTTGCATGCCTGATCTTTCATTACATTATATAACTTAGTCATTTTCTGTAAGGTTGTGTTTCATTTGTGTGTTCTAAATTGCCTTTGGTATTTGCACCATAACTGTGGTGTTGTATTAATGGCTTTAGCTGGGCTGATGCATCAGAGAAACTTAACCTGTTGGCAAATAGTTTTAAAACTCCAGTGTGCTAGGATACACTTGGATCCCCCCTTCTGATCAGTGTTTTTTTCTCCCCCTTCTGATTGTGAAGCTGGTTTGAGGAAACTAAGCTTGGCCAACTTTTATTTATTAAGCTGGAATGAAGAAGTATTTTCAAGAGGTGAGGGGAAACATCTGGACACTTTAAGAATTTGATTCAATTCCTTTTTAATTTGATTTAGTGAAATATTTTACGGGTGTATTTAAAAAAAATCTTCTGGAGGTACCGTGCTTATTTTTTTAATTACGTAGAGAAGACAATAGGAACAGTCCTTCCAGCCCAATGAGACAACAACACCCAATTACATTTTCTGACCAATTAACCTACTAACCCACACGTGGGAGGAAAGCAGAGAACTCAGACTAGCAGAATTGAGCCCGGATTACATTAACTGCTGCACTACCATACTGCCCAACAAACTCTCTCATTAACACGGGAATAGAGAAAGTCATATAATCCCACGAGTCTGTTCTGTCATTTAAATAAAATTGTTCTGTCTCATCTTCACGTTTCTGTGCTTTTCCCATGTTCCCTGTTGCTCTGTCAATCACATTGGTTATTTTTTTTCTGCCTGTCTTTAGAGAGAACTATAATTTTTATCATTGGATTACTTATATGTGTTCTGATTCCATTTGCTTTATATTAAATACGTACTAATACTAGCAATTATCACCTTAATCACATGTAATATTGCAAAGGGGCTGGATTATCCTCTTTAGTCCTGTCCTGAAATAAAATTGAACAATAGGAGAGAATAAGTCAAAATGGGGATAGTGAAACTAATGCAACACACAGCATCTGCATCTGCAGAATTCCTGTTATATAGTGAAACTAATTCTACTTTACTACTTCTGCTTCCCTTTCCTCTGTTCCTGCCAAGGTTTCTGCTGGTAATGTTTTCACCTTGGGACAAGTGCAATTACAGGCAGGGAGACATGGAAAATAGAGGGAGCAGGTTGGAGCAGAACCTAAGCATGGTTACACCCACTCACCCTTGATTATTTACCTCCAGTATTCTTGTTGCCACCGATTTTTTTTTTAGCTATCAATAGTAAGTGGCAGAATCTTTTAAGTAGTTCCTGTAATGGACCAAATCTGTACTTGCACCTTGATCTGACTCCTCTCTTGTGTCCTTATCCTTGAGAACCAGACTCTGCTCATTAAAACAACCACCCAACATTTCTTCCTTCAAACCAGCTGCAATCACAAATAGTTCCACCACCTTTGGATCTACTGTCATCACTGTTATACCGCAGATAACAGGTGGGAATTGGGAATGTAAGAAAGCACACACATTTTATGACAACCTTAATTCCAAAAATACCATACGTTATCTGGTTGAAATATTTTGCTATCTAGACATTTTTAATAAAGCACAGAATAATTTTATATTGTTGAAGATAAATTCAAATACTTAGTCTATTCTATTCACTGACGCCACCCTTATCCTTGGTAATTATCTGGACTTTAATAAGAACATGCAGAGCCTGTGTTTTGTTTCTGAAATAATGTCATTGGTTAAGCTCTCCTTTACAACATTATGAAGATGAGATTCTGTAGATGGTGGAAATCCAGAGCAACACACACAAAATGCTGGAGGAACTCAGCAGTTCTGATGTGGTGTTTCAGCCCAAAATGTTGATTGTTTATTCCCATCCAGAGACGCTGCCTGACCTGCTGAGCTCCTCCAGCATTTCATGTTGTGGCCCTTTATAACATTATCTGGTTGTGTTCCTATCTCAGCTGATTTGCAGTTGAATTCATCACCTTTGTTACCTTTTGATTAAATTATACAAAGCACTCCTGGGTCACCTCCTTTCTACTTTCCGGAATTGTAAGACCATTCAAAAAATGCTTCCTGAGTCCTTGCCTCAAATTCCAATCATCCATTGTACTAGAGCTAGATGATACATTACCAAATGTTACCATACACTATGATTTAAATGTCAATTTTAAATCTTCAACTTAAGTAGATCTTCCATTGCCTTTTTCTCCATTTCTCTATAATATCCAACTCTGTAACACTCTTAAAAATACTCTGCAATTCCAGTCCCTTGAAAATTACTGCTTTAGTCCTCCATTAGTCACTAGACCTTCAAATACCTACGCTGAGTTAACAGTATAAGCTTCCCTGGATCTGTACCTCTTTATTCATCCTTTAGGATTTTCCTTAGAATTCGATGTTGGTCATGAGTCTCAATATCACTAATGTGGCACCATAGGTTTTGTTCTTTTATAATGTTCTTGTAAATTATCTTAATTTTTTTGCAGTTTGAAGGTACTACACAAAGGAAGATGTTATCCTTCGGTTTGTTTTCTACACTTTACGGCTGATAAATATTTCGAAACATTTTTATTAGGTGATTGGGCCAGTTGTGAAAGTATAATAATGATTAGATAACATACTCATTTTTTTATTCCAGTAAGGAATTAAAATCCAAGGGAACCTGTGGCCATAGTCTAATCAATTTGGCCTATTGTATTTGCTAGGTTTAAAAAGTCGTGATTAAAAATGAACAACACACATCAAAGTTGCTGGTGAACGCAGCAGGCCAGGCAGCATCTCTAGGAAGAGGTACAGTTGACGTTTCAGGCCGAGACCCTTCGTCAGGACTAACTGAAAGAAGAGCTAGTAAGAGATTTGAAAGTTGGAGGGGGAGGGGGAGATCCAAAATGATAGGAGAAGACAGGAGGGGGAGGGATGGAGCCAAGAGCTGGACTGTTGATTCACAAAAGGGATATGAGAGGATCATGGGACAGGAGGCCTAGGGGAAAGAAAAGTGGAGGGGGGGGGAGGAACCCAGAGGATGAGCAAGTGGTATAGTGAGAGGGACAGAGAAAGAAAAAGGAGAGAGAGAAAAAGAATGTGTGTATATAAATAAATAACGGATGGGGTACGAGGGGGAGGTGGGGCATTAGCGGAAGTTAGAGAAGTCAATGTTCATGCCATCAGGTTGGAGGCTACCCAGATGGAATATAAGGTGTTGTTCCTCCAACCTGAGTGTGGCTTCATCTTTACAGTAGAGGAGGCTGTGGATAGACATATCAGAATGGGAATGGGACGTGGAACTAAAATGTGTGGCCACTGGGAGATCCTGCTTTCTCTGGTGGACAGAGCGTAGGTGTTCAGCAAAGTGGTCTCCCAGTCTGTGTCGGGTCTCGCCAATATATAGAAGGCCACATCGGGAGCACCGGACGCAGTATATCACCCCAGCCGACTCACAGGTGAAGTGTCGCCTCACCTGGAAGGACTGTCTGGGGCCCTGAATGGTGGTGAGGGAGGAAGTGTAAGGGCATGTGTAGCACTTGTTCCGCTTACACGGATAAGTGCCAGGAGGGAGATCCGTGGGGAGGGATGGGGGAAACTCATTAAAAATGAGTTTGTTCCGAAGGGAACTACCAGTGTGGAGCTGCTCCTAGTAGAGTAAGCCCCAGACTTGTGCATTTGTTTCTCCACTTGGTCATTAGACTTCAAGAGGAGTACGGAGCTGGGATTTGTTGTTGTTGACATTCCTGCCCAGCCTAAATGGGAAAAGGTCAGCAGAAGTAATTTAACTTTATTAATGTTTCTTTAGTGTTAAAAATGCTTGTTTCTGTTTGCCTTTATCTATTGTTTTTTTTAAAGCAATCATCGTGATAGTTAAATATCTGAATACTAGAGATGCTTAAAGCTGTAGGAAATACATTCAGATGTGACATTTTTGTTTTTTTGTCAAAGGATGTCTAGCATACAGGGGTTGGGTCCTCTGCCTGTCTGAGGTGCAGGCACCAGTGAGGCTTCACTGGACTGTCTCCAGGGGCTAGAGGATTAGCTTATATTTGTGCTTAAAATCCTGCCTAAGTAATGCAAGGAAGGTAACCATAAGCCAAAATCAAACTGTTGCCTAATGAGTGCTGGTATGTTGTTTGTTAATAGGCAACTCTGCCAAACCTAATTGTGTCTTTGTGTTTTGTGCATTCAGTCCGTTGAATCTATCCTGGCTTTCACAGCCTTCCCATTTCCCTATTTATTTCCCATTTCCCTTTCTCTCTCACATGCTCGTCAGATCCCTCTGAATTTTCCTGCTATCCACCTACACAAAGAGCAACTTACAGTGGCCAATTCACTTACCAAGTGGCAATGCTTTGGGATGTAGGAGGAAAGCAGTGAATCCGATGAAGCCTATGTGGCTGTGTAAGGAAATGTAGTGGGAACTTGCAGGTTGTAGTGTTCTTGTATAGTTGCTGCCTTTGTCCTTTTTCATGTTAGAGGTCATGGGTTTGTAGGGTACTGTTGGACTAAGTGCATTTTATGAAAGATGCGCGCACAGTCACTATACTCCTACGGTAGTAGGGGTGAGTGTTTGTGATGGATGGGGTACTAATGAAGCGAATTGTTTTGCTGATCATTGAGAATTGTTAGTAATCATCCAGGGAGGTGAGATAGTAGACATGACTCCAGACTTGTGCTTTGCAGGAAATGGAAATCCCTTGAGGTGTCAGAAAGTGAGTCAGTACATAAAACCATAAAATCATAAGACATAAGAGCAGAATTAGGCCACTCAACCCATCAATTCTGCTCTGCCATTCCATCATGTTTAATTCATTATCCCTCTCAACCCTATTCTCCTACCTTCAGAATCAGAATCAGGTTTAATATCGCTGGCACGTGTTGTGAGATTTGTTTATTTTGCAGTACAATGCAATATATGATAAAATAGGGAAATAAATAAATAAATTGCAGTAAGTATATATGTATATTAAACAGTTAAATTAAAAATAGTACAAAAACAGAAATCATAGCAGTGAGGTAGTATTCAAGTGTTCAATTTCCATTTAGGAATCGGATGGCAGAGGGGAAGAAGCTGTTCCTGAATCTCTGAGTGTGTGCCTTCAGGCTTCTGTACCTCCTACCTGGTAGTAACAATGAGAAGAGGGCATGTCTTGGGTGATGGGGGTCCTTAATAATGGATGCTGTCTTTCTGAGACACTGCTCCTTGGATACTACAGAGTCTAGTACCAAAAACTGGAGCTGACTATTTTACAACTTTCTGTAGCTTCTTTCGATCCTGTGAAATAGCCATCTTCCCTCCCACCCCCATACCAGACAGTGATGCAGTCTGTCAGAATGCTCTCCATGGTACATCTGTAGAAGTTTTCAAGTGTTTTAGGTGACAAACCAAATCTCCTCAAACTCCTACTGAAATATAGCCACTGTCTTGCCTTCTCTATAGCTGCATTGATATGTTGGGACCAGGTTATATCCTCAGAGATCTTGACACCCAGGAACATGAAATTGCTCACTTTCTCCGCTTCTGATCCCTCTATGAGGATTGGTTTGTGATCCCTTGTCCTACCCTCTCTGAAGTCCACAATCAGCTCTTTGGTCTTACTGACATTGAGTGCAAGGTTGTTGCTGCGATACCACTCAAGTAGCTGGTTTATCTTGCTCCTGTACGCCCTCTCCTCTCCATCTGAGATTCTGCCAGCAATGGTTGTATCATCAGCAAGTTTATAGATGGCATTTAACCTACTACACTGTCATGGGTATAGAGAGCATAGAGCATTGGGCTAAGCACACATCCCTGAGGTGCACCAGTATTGATCGTCAGTGAGGAAGAATTATTAATACCAATCTGCACAGATTGTAGTCTTCTGGTTAGGAAGTCGAGGATCCAATTGCAGAAGGAGGTACAGAGACCCAGGCTCCGTAACTTATCGATCAGGACTGTAGGAATGATAGGCGGGGTGCGGTCAGGTAGTGTTGAGGAAACAAAGAGTCTGCAGAAGTATTTAGAGAGATTGGGAGAATGAGCAAAGAAGTGGCAAATACTGTAGATATAGCATATAGAAGTATATGGCCAGGCACTTTGACAGAAGGAATAAAGGTGTAGACTATTTTCCAAATGGGGAGAAAATTCAATAATCAGAGCTTGGAAGTCCTTGTGCGGGATTCCCTAAAGGTTAACTTGCAGGTTGAGTTCATACTAGGGAAGGCAAATGCAATGTTAGCATTCATTTTGAGAGGGTTAGAATATAAGGGCAAGGATGTAATGCCTTTGTTATTCCCTTTACTCTACTGTAATACTGATACATCTTCTTTTCAAATTGCAGAGTGCATTCTATAATATTATGATCACTGGCTCCCAAGAGTTCCTTACCTTTGTCACAGTCCGGTCTGTGAAGTCCGCATTCCAGTTCACGGTCCGGTCCATCGATCCTTATTCCAGGTTTTCTGGTTTTCCCTTGTCCTGTTGTGTGCCTTGATTGAGGTACATGATTCTCATTTTGGGCTGGCTACATAAACAGTTCCTAGGTTCAGCTTCAGTTGCTGGACTGTTCCGTCCCCTTCCCCTTCCTTCTGAAGCCTCGCCTGCTACCTTCGCCTGAAGCCTCGCCTGTTACCTTTACCTGAAGCCTCGCCTGTTACCCTCACCTGAAGCTTCGCCCGCTACCTTCGCCTGAAGCCTCGTCTGCTACCTTCACCTGTGTCCTCGCCTGTAACACCGTCAGATTCAACCGCCAGGGCAAGATTGGGGCCTTGCTGTGTCTAGATAAGGAACTGTCTTTCGTTGTTTGGAACTGTCTCTTTGTGTCCTCGCCTTCGCTAGGTATGTCCGGCTGTTTGCTGCTACCTTGAGTTGGAACTGTCTCTGTGTCCACGCCTTTGCTAGGTAGGTCCGGCCGTTTGCCGCTACCTTGTGTGGAGATCTGTCTCTCAGTGTTCTGTGTATGAGTCCCGGCCCTACGTCCTGCTCCCTAGGAGGGGTCCTGACCCTGTTGAGCCCCGTCCCCAAGTCCTGTTCCCAAGGAGGGGTCCCGGCTCTGTGTTCCATGTTCCTGTTCTCCCTAGACCAAGGCTCTGCGTTCCTGTTTACTTTTGACCCAAGTCAAGGCTTCGTGTTCTTGTCCTGTCCATGTACCTCGATCAGTCCTGTGCTGGGGTTCCCTCATCCTGTCCAGGAGTCTCACGTCCAGTCCTGTTGCCACACCACGTCTTGTCCTCGCCTGGATCTGGAGTCCAAGCCCGAGTCAAGACCCAGGTTCTGGGTCCCTGTCCAGTCTCTGGCTCAGAGTCCTTGTCCAGGTTCTTCTTTCCAAGCCTAGTCCTAGCCCAGGCCCTGTATCCTAGTCTCCTCCAGGGCCTGCGTCTTGTCCAGCGTCATTTCTTCCTTGCTTCCCTTGCTTTCCTGACACTCCTAGTCCCGTTCCTAGTACTTCAGTGTCTGTGTCTTGCATTTGGGTCTGCTCCCAGCGCCCCTGTTATGACAACCTTGAGCTCCCTTATCAAATCCAGTCCATTACTCAACCCTCAGTCCAGAATTGCCTTTCCTCGATTGGGCTCAACCACAAGCTGCCCTAAAAAGTCATCTTATAGCATTATCCTTAAAACACGCCTTTTCTATTTCCTGTTGAAATCTATATTCCAGATCCTTGCTACTGTTCGAGGCTCCTATCAGGGTATTTTTACCTTTGCAGTTTCTTAACTCTAACCACAAGGATTCCTCATATTCCTATTCTATGTCACCTCTTTCTAATGGTTTGATTTCATTTTTTATCAACAGAGCCATCACACCTCCTCTGCCTAGCTGCCTGTCCTTTTAAAACAAGGTGTATCCTTGATGCTCTTCCCAACTATGATCTTCTTCAAGCCATGGCTCAGGTTTAAATAATGCCATACCTGCCAATCTCTAACTGCTCTACAAGATCATCTAGGTTATTGTGTATACTGCGTGTATTCAAATATAACTCCATCTTTCCTGTATTCACCACCCCTTTCAATTTTGCCCCTATGTTGCACTTCACCTCATCCCACTGACTCCAATTTTGCCCTACCAGCTGCCTGTCTATCCTTACAGTCTCAACACACATTCCATCAACTTGTGTACCAACTGTCCCATCCTTAGCCCTATCACTCTGGTTCCCATCCCCCTACAACTTAGTTTAAACTCTCCCCAACACATCTAGGAAACCTGTCCACAAGGATAATGGTCCTTCTTGTGTCCTGGTGTAACCCGTCCATTTTGTACAGGTCATACCTCCTCCAAAAGAGATCCCAATGATCCAGAAATCTGAAATCTGAAATCTGAAATCTGAAATCAAGAAATCATTCACCTGTATCATCATCTCATTGCTGTCCTGACTAGCATGTGGTACTGGGAGTAATCCGGAGATTACTACCTTGGATGCCCTATTCTTCAACCTTTCCTAATTCCCTTATTCACTGCACAGTACTTCTTCACCGTCTCTACCCTTGTCATTGATGCCAATGTGCACCACAACCTCTGACTGCTCACCATCCCTCTTAAGAATCTATTGCAGCCGCTCTGAGGCATCCTGGACCCTAGAACCTGGGAGGAAACTCACCATCCTTACTTCCCTTTCGTGCCACAGAATCTCCTGTGCGTTTCCATAACTGTCAAGTGTCCTATCCCTACCACCCTGCCTGACTTTACTCCTGCTGCTGAGCCCCAGAACTGGCCTGGCTGCTGCTGCTGTGGTCTGATAGGTCAACCTTCCCCTCCCACCCATCAGTATGCAAAGGGGTGTACTTGTTTATGAGGGGAACCCTGCACTCACTGTTTACTCCTCTTGCTTCTCCTGATTGTCAGACATCTGCTATCCGAAGCCTGCACTCTTCGTGTGAGCACTCATCTATGACGTTTTCAGCCTCCCGACGGTCCTGAGGGCATCCAGCTCCAGCTCCACTTCCTTGACCTTGTTAGTCAGGAACTGAAGTTGGGTGCACTTCCTGCAGATATAGTCATCAGGGTACCCTGAAATCCTACATCTCACAAGAGGAGCATTCCACTACCTGAACTAACATGCTGCCTACACTTGTTATGCCTCCAACTTCTCAAATGTACTTCAAGTTCTAGCCTGTGTCTATTCTTGCCCAAGCTTGCTGACCCAAAGCCTGACCATTCTGACACTATCCACTCACACAATAGCTGCTCTGTTCAAACCCCACTTCTTTTTATTGCCACTTGCTAAGTAAACCTAGTTACCATTAACCCAAGCAGTCTCCTGCTCTGCAGACAAGTCCCCACAGGCCCGGTTTGATTTTTAAAACTGATATGTAAAGTCCACAAGGAACGGTCTTCAACTTACTCCATGATCTCCTTCTCTGCAGACAAGTCTACAGACAGTCATCATAGAATTGCCTCTGAACTTCCCTTGTAGGCTTGACTGGTCCAGTTGGGTTTCTGGTCTGACTCCAGGATGCAGGAGATTCTGTGATGAGTATGCCATCTTGCTGGAGAACCTCATTGACTGGAACATTTTTGTGGCATAGAAGCTGCTTGCCATGTTTCTAACATAGTAGTTTATTGTCCACGTCTTTTTTCATGCAATTACAGGATATTTTGGAGGCTCAGAAGTTGTGAATTGCTTTTAGATTTTTGCAGTTATTGATGAAAATTTCCATGTATAACCTATAAAATGGAAAAAAAGGTCATTTCTGAAGGAGGTGAACGTGGCTGGGTCTGTGTCATTGCTGTGAGGAACTCCTGCAGTGTTACGAGGCCAAATATGACTGATCGCCAACACTCACTACTGCTTTGTGTGATGTGTTGTTGGTGCTCTGTGACGCCAGACTGAGGGAAAAGCTGCCTTGGTATCACTGGCATCCATCCCTTTGAATTCGGCTCTTTGTTTGTGATGGGTCTGGAGAAGTGGCAAAACCCAGAAGGGACATTAATGAGAAGGTGTTGCTAGATGGCAGAGACAAAGATACTTTCCATCACATCTGTCGACGGAAAGGAGACTGATTAGGTGGTAACTGGCCAGATTAGATTTGCCCTGCTGTTGCAGACAGGACAGAACTGGGTGTATTTTCACATTATTGGGTAATTACCAGTGATGTACCGAAATAGCTTGGTTGGAGATGGAGCCGTTTCTAGAGCACAGGTCTTCAGTATTGCAAATTGGAACATTTTGTCCCATAACCTTTCCTGCAGCCCGTACTGTAGTTTCTTGAAATCATGTGGAATGAACTGAATTGGCAGCAGACATCTGTGATAATGGGACTCTCAGGAGGAAGCTAAGATAGATCATCTGTTCAACAATTTTTACTAATTATTGGCTGAATAATCCAGTCTGTATTTAGAGCTCACAAAACACAAACCAACTTGTATGTGCTTTTCATTCACCACTAGATGCAGATCCCTGATCTGATGCGCTGGTTTTCATGTTGTTTGGCTTGATCTGTTGCATGTTGTTTTGCATGCATTCATTTCTGTCATGCAGTTTCACCAGGTTAGTACCTTTCCATTCAAAGTATGCCTGGCGCTGCCTCCGGCATTCCCTTCTTAATAATATAAAGTTGATTACCCGCTTTGATAGTAATTGTGGTGCAAGGAGGTTATAAATTGGTAGCTTTATATACTAATGGCACCTTGCGGATCCTTAATTTTGAGCTGCCTCATCTGTTCTGCATCTAACTAATTTAGTACAGTTGGGGCACCACCCAATGGGATGAAATGTGTCCTTGATATGAAGATCGTATAAGAATAAACAGTGATTGCTTCTACAAACGTTATTGTAAACACATGCATCTGTTTCATACAGGATGGTGTGGATGAGCTCAAGTAGAGTTATCCCTCATTGATTCCCATGCTAGCTTTCAAAATGGTGGGCTGCTTATTTATCAACTGAAAGAGGGCAGTAGTAAATAATCATTTGTTCCCTTTGCCTGATTGAAATTATGTCAATAGTGACTTGAGGACTTAAAGGACAGTTGAGATGGAAGAGTCTGGCACATCTTAAGTACAAATGTAGGGCTGTTACTTGACCCATTTAAGGAATTGCTCTCCCAATTTATACACCGTCATTGGAATGTGCTGGGAATGAGTTTGCCTTTTCTGCATATAGTTCCTAAAGGATGCCAGGTGGTCCACCTGGTTTTTTACTTTCTCTGATGATTGCATTAATGGCAAACTGAGTAACTTGTTCTACCTTTTCTGAGAGCAATTCAGATGAAACCCTTTTCCTGGGCATCTCTAGAAATGGCTCTTTAGCCCCTTGCTAAGAGCCAATGGATTCAGCGCCCAGAAAACCCACCTTTCTCTGGCTTCGTACGTCTAGGGTTTGTTTATACAACTTTTGTTCCGTGAGATTTGGATGTCTCGCTTACCCAAACCCCAGTGTGTGTGAATGTCGTGTGATTTACTGCCCTGCAATAGCCTGTCAGCATGAAATAAGAGATTGCACACTGCATAGAATTATAAAGAAGTATATTTGTGAATATTAACTTAACCAAAGAGTTAGTAAAGAAAGGAAAGGAAAAAAAATAAAAACGGCCGATTATAATTAAACAGTCAAATGTACACAGTTTAGAGCTCAAATCTTCTAAAAGCCATATTCACTGATCCTCAGTAGACCTCCGTGCCTGGGCTCCATCGAATTGCATTTTTCCACCGGATTGAATCCTACAGCTGGTTCTCTCCAGCATCTTCTCTCTTCATCTCCTGCCAAACAAAAACAAACTTTGTGTCAGTCACAAAACCACTCCCCCAGCCTTCTCCAGAACCTTCTCCACTTTCCACTCTCCTGTTTGGATGGCCCACATTGCTAAGCATCCCTTATCTCTAACAGTAACCTAAGCACTGCTTCTACAGAAAGACCATTTCATGAAATACTGCTAATGTTATAGGGTAAAACCTTTACCAGGGATTACACAAAGTTAACCAGAGTAAAAGATCATTTGTAGAAGTAACAGAATTTAAAAAAAAATTTATTTAGAGATACAGCAAGTAACAGCTCCTTCTGGCTCAATGAACCCATTTTGCCCAATTACACCCACGTGACCAATTGCCTTCTGACCCATATGTCTTTGGAATGTGGGAGGAAACCAGAACACCTGGAGAAAACCCAAGTGGTCACAGAAAGAACATACAAACTCCTTAAAGACAGCGCCAGGATTTGAACCAAGGTTGCTGGCACTGTTAAAGCATTATGCTAGTTGCTGCTACCATGCTATCTCTAATTTTTTTTAATAATGACAGGAGAAAAAAATTTTTAAAGCATTTATTTTGGTTTTTGAACTTTCTGGATCGCATAAAATTAGGATTAACATATAAAACCATATAACAATTACAGCACGGAAACAGGTTATCTCGGCCCTTCTAGTCCGTGCCGAACTCTTACTCTCACCTGGTCCCACCGACCTGCACTCAGCCCATAACCCTCCATTCCTTTCCTGTCCATATAGCTATCCAATTTAACTTTAAACGACAACATTGAACCTGCCTCAACCACTTCTGCTGGAAGCTCGTTCCACACAGCTATCACTCTCTGACTAAAGAAGTTCCCCCTCATGTTACCCCTAAACTTTTGCCCTTTAACTCTCAACTCATGTCCTCTTGTTTAAATCTCCCCCACTCTCAATGGAAAAAGCCTATCCATGTCAACTTATCTATTCCCCTCATAATTTTAAATACCTCTATCAAGTCCCCCCTCAACCTTCTACGCTCCAAAGAATAAAGACCTAACTTGTTCAACCTTTCTCTGTAACTTAGGAGATGAAACCCAGGCAACATTTTAGTAAATCTCCTCTGTACTCTCTCAATTTTATTTTTGGGGGCAGATAAAATATAAGAAGTTAAAAATCTTTGATATGTAAGTAATAAACTGAGGAATTGTGGGACCTGGAGCCATGGAACTCAACGTTCCTCTGTGTCTGGAGAAATTGCGCCTGCCACTCCAGGTGGACAGACTCTCAATCCTCACTGGTGTTTGTTGGCTAACTCGCCCTCCCTCCTGTTTACTATGGATGACTACCTTTTAAGTGACCTAGGGCTTGTATGGTAGCAGGTTGTTTTGCCACATGGAACCACTGACCGATCAGCTCATCCACTCTCAGGGAGACTGCATTACTGTGAAATCCAGACGACAGTGTACTAATCTACTTGAGCTGTTTGCTACATTTCAAAGGATTTGTCTGATTTGGGTCTTTGTGTCCATTTTGATTATTATCAATGGAAGTAATATCTTATTTATCCATGAACGTAAAGTGAAATTGACAATTACCAGTAATAAATTCTCTCACGTAAGCTAATTATTAAAGAACTGGCAGGGGGAAAAACATATAAAATCTCTTAGATCTGGTATCAAAATACGGACAGTCAGCACTTTCTTCCTTTGTGTGAACAGTCACCCCGGGTAATTCTTTTCAATGTTTTCTCATTGAGAGAGCAATTGTTCTTCAGTGTCAAGTTACCTGATGCAAACGGAGGTTTTCAATTTTGTTTTAAACTTACCACAGACTCCTTTTTTTTCAATTATATAATTAGTAGACCAAGCGCATAAGGCAGCCCTCATCTTCTTTCACAATAATGGGGGAATGAAAGATTGAAGTTAACTGACTGACCTGAAAGCAGGTCAGCTGTCTTGATTTTAAGTGATTCTGTGAGTGCATCCGCAGAAGGCTGACCCAAAAGGTCAATGATGTGGTCAGCTTGTGGCCAGGTGGACAAACTTAATACCTGAACAACTGCTCTGGAGCTGTGCTAAGCTGTTGCTGATTCCCTAAAGGAAAATGATGTCAAGGGATTTGATTAGGAAAGATTTACAGTAAAAACATTATCCAGATTACCATCAACATGCCTGTGAGACAAAGTAAATCTAAGGGTTTTATGAGTAAGGTGTTGGTTGTTGCCGGATGTCTATTAAAAATTACTTACCATTAAATGTCCATCTTTAAGTGCTCTGAATGCTACATTTCTCATTGCAATGTGGATCTTTGGAATCTCTTTGTCCACAATGTTGAGAGTTATTTCAACAGAATAGTGCTATTAAATTGCTTTGTTCTGATGTACTGATGAGCCCATTTTACTTCAAGATTTTATTTTATTGTATTAAATTGATATCAAATAAACAGACTCCTTCCCCATGTAAAGAGAATTTTTCTGAGAGTCTTTGAGTGAGGACATTGTTTGAAATGCTTACCTGGTTATGGCGTCATTGTGTTTTTTCTCTGCCAATGCAGGGACGTGCCTAGAGATATAACTTCAAGCCTTTGCAGTTGGTGAATTCTTGATTTGTTTAATAAATCTGGAATTTTAGCAAAAAATCAATTTCATTAAAAGGGTGAAAATTTGCCCTGCTGGGGTGGTAGTAGAGGCAGATACATTGGAAACATTTAAGAAACTCTTAGATAAGCATATGGGTGAAATAAAAAATTGGGGGGGGCGCTATGTAGGAGGAAAGGGTTAGATTGATCTTAGAATAGGTTGAAAAGTCAGCACAACATTGTGGGCTGTACTGTAGTGTTGCATATTCAATGAAAGTGCTCATGAAATATTTCAATTATCATTAAAAATTCCACTAACTTAATGTATTACTTTACAAAAAGAGTTTGCTGCCTTTACCTGACCTAGCAGTGTGGTTTATCCTTAATGGACCCTTACGAGCTGGCTTAGTTAATCACTGGGTTGGATTATCCCTCTGCAGGTTACAGACCATGTACTACTCTTCCTTTGCCTTTGCTGGATTGAAATCCACGAACTCCCTGCCTAGCAGAACTAGAGTTATCATTGCCACAAAGACTATGGTGGTTCAAGAGCTAGACGGAACCAGGAATAAATCAGATTTTTTTCAGCAGTGCCTGCTTTCTGTGATTGAATTTAAACAAAAGTTTTGTAGGATGAAATGTGGATATCTGTGCCAGGTTACATGTAACAAAAAAATGTCTAGTATTTTGTTCTCAGGCCAGCCAGCATCCGTGGAGAGAAAAACAGGGTTAGCTGACCAGAGGTAGAGTAATAATTGAGAATCAATTTGGTATGATGGTGAAAAAAATGATGAGGAGAACTAATTGGTAGAATCTCTTGAAAGAGCAAACATTGAGGGAATTCTTGCTCAGACTTGCTTGTGATAATCCTTGTTATTAATGAAAATACTGAGTTTCATTGTCTTGCCTCTACCATTTGGATTATGATTAATTTAGAGTTGAATCCAGGGACAGTCAGTACATTCTTAGAATAGTTGGAAGATTCAAGATTGTTTAATACCATTTCCTGCACACAATCGTAAAGGAGAACAAAATAATTGTTACTGCAGAATCTGATGCAGCACAAAAAAACAGAAAAGATAAAAGACACAATAGATATCAATACATAAGATAGCTTCTACACATGTCCATAAGGTGACATTGGGCAGAGGAGTACCTGTACATGAGGTGACTGACAGGAAACAAAGTAGTAGTGGTTGGGCATGTTGAGGGGTGAGTTACTAGGTGGAGGTGTTGATCAGCTTCACTACTTGAGGAAAGTATCTAATTTTGAGTCTGGTGGTCCTGGCATGAATGCAATGTAGCCTCCTCCCAGATGGGAGTGAGACAAACAGTCTATGACCAGGGTGGTTGGGATCCTTCATGATGCTACTGTCCCTTTCTGTCGTCTTTTTTCATATACGTCCTTGATGGCAGTTTGGCTGGTGCCAGTGATGTGTTGGGCAGTTTTGACTACCCATTGTAAAGTCTTCCTGCTTGCTGCGGCGCAGTTTCTGTACCATGCAGTGATGCAGCTTGGCAGGATGCTCTCTACTGTGCATCTATAGAATGATGTGAGCATAGATGTGCATGGTCCAGCTCGCTTCAGCCTCCTCAGAAAGTAGAGGTTTTGGCCAGCTTTGCTGATTGTGTAGGATGTTTTCTGGGACCAAGAGAGGTTGTGTGAAATGTGCACTCCCAGAGTTTGAAACTGCTTGCAGTTTTCACTGCTATACTGCCGTTGTAAAAGGGTTCAGGGTGGGGGGTGGGGCAGGTTGTGAGTAGTGCAAGGCCTCCTGAAGTCGATAATAATTTCCTTTTGTCTTTTTGACATTGAGGAAGAGGTTTTTTGCCTGGCACCAGGCCGCAAACCTTCCTTCTTTCTGTAGGCTGTCTCATCATTGTTGGAGATGGGCCTCACTGAAAAATTTCCTGCTCATTTTACTTCAAGAACGAAGAATATAAATCATTAAATTAGTATTTTTATTTATCATTCTAATGCCCTGGTTAAGTTTTTACTGCTAATGCTGTAGAGTATTTCATTTAATGGTTTTCTGTAGAAGCAGTGTGCTCTGCTGGTTGTGTTTGGGTTACCGTTGTAGACGAGGGGTTGTGGTGTTCAGCTTCGGAATGTCGAGTCAGCCAATCAGGATGGTGGAATTGGGAGAAGGTTCCTGAAAAAACTGGGTGGAACGGTTTTTGTCATGGACACTACAGGGGCCAAGGTCCTTTTTTCCCGGCGGGAGATGGAGAGAGAAGAAGATCGAGAGAACTGGCAGTAGGATTTGATCCAACCAGAATGCACAATTCGATGGAATCCAAGATGAAAGTTCTATCAGTGATCAGTGAATAGGAGTTGGTGCTGTGAATACAAGAACACCTCCAGCTTTTGAAAGATTTGAGCTTCAACTTTGTACATGCAGTTTGACCAAATGGCAGGCAAAGACGTCGTTTTAGTTCAGACCAGCATTGATGTGACAGTAGTGGATCTGCCTGTTATGATTGGGGCATCTGGGGAGGCGAGGCCATGGGCTGTCCATGCTTTTAGAGAAGAGTGGAGTGTAGGTGAGGGTTGCAGAACTGGAAGTCGAGTTTCCCTTAGCTGAGGGAGGAGTCTTTAAAGACAAGTTGCCATGGGGAAATCAGAGGCAAGGCTATGGCTGAATAGAGCTATGGATCATTTGGAGGCTTCTGGTTATGCTATTCCACATGCTCACTGGACACTTGACTGCTCTGAATACGAAGCAGTTGCCTACCTTGAATCATGGGGAAGCGGTGGAAGCTCAGCAAGATGACCCTTGTAGAGGTACCGTTTGGTCAGCTGTTGCAGAAGGGGATATGGTCCAAGCTGGGAAGGCAAAACACCCTGCCATACCCCTATTGAGAAAATGGAACACTGGAGTTGAGGAACCAGGTTCTATACAGGGTCACGTCTCCTCCAGATAGGCCTCGGAGTTCCCAGTTGGTTTTGCCTGAAAAGCATCGGAGGATTGTGAAGAAGTCACTTCATGATGAGTCAGGTCATTTGGGGTTTGACAAGACCTATGGATTGCTCAGAGATCGCTTCTACTGACCCTGAATGAAGTCTGAGGTTGTAAGTCGTGCATTCAGTGTCTATGAGGGTCATTCCCTTATCCCATTTACAGAGTGCGGGACCACTTGGTTTAGTATGTATGGTTTTCCTCTCCAAAAAGCCTGATTCCAGCAACACTGCAGATGCCTTGGTTATTACTGATCACTACATCAGACAGGCTCAGACCTTCCCTAAAAAGGATCAGAGGGCATCCACCATGGCCAAAATGTTATGGGAACAGTATTTCGTTCATTATGGCCTTCTAAGATGGATACACAGTGATCAGAGAAGCGATTTTGAGAGTAGGCTCATTGATGAGTTACTGGGCATGCTTGGAGTTGAGAAGTTGAGGACCGTGCCTTATCACCTCCCAGGGGATCCCCAGCCTGAGAGGTTAAACTGGACATTACTAGACATGCAGGGAGCCCTGGATATCAGCAAGTGGAGCAAATCGAGCCAGCATATTGGGTATTCGGTCCACTGCTACAACTATACACAGAATGACTGGGTACTCACCATACGATTCGATGTCAGGCACGAAGCGAGATTGCATATAGACCTCTGTTTTGGGACTGGCAGGGACGACTTATCCCAGAAGATCTACCTTAAGTATGTGTCTGACATGAGGAAGGAACTGCAAAAGGCTTATGAACTAGCAGAGGTCTCTGCTACCAAGCAGAGTCAAGGAACCAAGAGGGGATATAATCAAAAGGTTAGGTTCTCCCAACTGACGCCTGGAGACAGAGTTCTAAAGAGGAATTTGGGGTTACCGCTGACCGCTGGGTGGCTATGCCGTGCGAGGTGGGGAGTCAGCTGATAAATGTGCCAGTTTTCCGGGTGAAGCCACAAGATGGAAATGGGTCTGCCAAAATTCTCCATCGGAATCACCTTTTACCTCGAGGGCAGGAGGTACGTATTGACCTAGAGCCTGACATAGACGCTAAACCTAGTAGGAGAACTCTGTGTAGAAGTGGGAGAGCAGAGAGGCAATCAGTGGAGAGACCCAAAAGGGACTCAGCCACTGAATGCTGTATAGACTCAGAGGACAAGGAAATGGGAGTGTGGTATATATTATCTTTTTGCAAACTCGCCAATAATTGATGAAGAAATTCCTGAACCTCCCCATGCTGACTCAGATGTAGTGGGGGTGGAGGAACTAGCAGTGGACAGGCAGGCTCGATGCCAGATAATGAAAGGAAGCTGTGCTCCAATGTAATTGGGGATGTAGCTGAACGCAGTCAAATGACAGGGAAACTTGAGTTGCCGGAAGGCATGAGTAATGGACAGGGGAATGCATCCCCAAGTAGACAGGAAAAAAACCAAGGAGTGCTTGGGGCTAAAGAAGCTGAAGATGGGATAAGGAGGTCTCAAAGAGTCAGGAAACCCCTGGAAAGGCTGGCCTATGAACAGAGTGTTGTGTCTAACCCCTTATTGATATGTCACTACCATTTACAAATGGATTGAATGTTCTTTGAAAACTGTGTTATTAACGATGGGTCGGTAAACTTCATGAGAGCATGACTATTTTTGGTGGGGGGAGTGCGTAATGCCCTGGTTAAGCTTTTACTGCTAGTGCTGTAGGGTATTTCATTTAACAGTTTTCTGTAGAAGCAGTGTGTTCTACTGGTAATGTTTGGATTACCATTAAAGATAAAGGTTGTGATGTTCAGCTTAGCAATTTTGGGTCAGCCAATCAGGATGGTGGAATTGTGAGAAGGTTCTCGAGAAAGCTGGGCAGAGAGGTTTTTGTGAAGGACACTAACGGAGTCAAAGTCCTTTTTTTCGGTGGGAGATGGAGAGGGAAGATTGAGAGAACCAGATTGCGTGATTCGATGGAGACCATGATGGAAAGTTGTATTGGTGATCAATGAATGGGAGCTGGCACCATGAGGACAAGAACACCTCCAGCTTTTGGAAGATTAGAGCTCCAACTTTGTGCATATTTGACTGTTTTAATTATAATGTGCTCTTTTATTTTCTTTCTTTCTTCTTTAATAACTGATTAAGTTGATATTCATAAATACACCTTTCTTATAATTATATGCCGTGTACAGTCTGTTATTTCTTGCTGATGAGTAATTGCAAGCTGGCAGCATTTACGTGTTACTCGTTCAGATTGGGGAGCGGGTGGTTGAAACATTCTGGCTCTCCTGGTCTAGTGGGACCCAAGTCATATTGACCCTAGACATGTGGAGTTCAAGAAAGGTGGTTTTCCCACCACTGAGTCCATTGACTTATTAGCGAGGAGCTAACCAGCCAGGTTTCTAGAGGCGCCTGGTGAAAAGGGGCTTCATCATTTAGCACAATTCAATCATGCTAATAAAAACAGAGGAACTTGGCATAAATATCTGTATTGTCAGATAAATTGGAACCTATTTTTAACCTGCAGTGGTACAGATGTAATTTAAGTTCGGACTATGGCAAAATAACAGACATTTTATTAATCAAAGCTTCAGTGTGTTTTTGAACAATTGCAAGACAAGGAATCACATGTCTCCAGTTCTAAATGGGAGCTAGATGACATGATCTTGCAGAACACATGTTTTGCGAAGTACAGTACTGTATATGGAAATGGAGTACTCAATGACTGCGTTAAAGCTTATAACTTTCAATGTCATTGCAGTGAGGGCAGATTAAGTTGGAGCAATACAGTATCTTCAAAGAGTATTAAGATAGCAATACATGTTCAGAAAAATGAACAGTAGTTTCTGCATATTGATTCATGTCTCCCTTGTTCCTGGCATTGATGCACTCTCAAGAACAACTTAATGACATTTTTGAACACAAATTAACAAAACATCCAGGTGGCTTTGACTGGTATTGTGCAAAAAGGGATTTGATTGTGAATCCATAAATCTGAAAGATTTTAGATTGCGAATACAAATTCTGGAGACAGCATAAGGCTTAATGTGGAAATTGGAAAGCAGTTGTCCAAGATGTCTGGCTCCACCAGATGATCTGATAGAATATCTTAAGTCTTAATCAGTACTCCAATTTCTTTAGCAGCATTGAATTCATGTACTTGGCTCAAAGTTACAAACTGAAATTTTCCACTTCATCACTCCCTTAATGGTGTGGAGTCTTAAATTTTAGTCAAGTAACATCCCCAGCATTAAACTTACTATTTGCAGGGTCACACTCTCATTGCTCTGGATCTTAATAATAAAGCATAAATCTAACTTCATGTTTGGTTCTTTTAATATCATTTCTCATGCTATGGTGTTCATATTCTGGTTCTCAGCCTGCCTGCCTCTCCTTTTATTTCACTCCTTTTGACTTGCTTTTCATGGCTTAACTTTGAGTGTAATATTCTGCTCTGAATCCCAGCACCTGCAGTCTCTCGTGTCTCCATTCAACTGACACTTCCTGGTTCTGACTCTGCACAGCTAATTAATCATTCTTAACTCTGACTGGCTACAGAGACGTGCTATTGCTTTTGTTGTTCAGAGAACCACGAATGCCCGCAGATGCTGTTTCAGGCTTTGGCTTTTTCTGACTGAAGGTACCAACGTGAAACTGCAGAAAGTCTATGAACATATTAATGGCAAACTTCCTATGATTCTATTTCAATGAATTTCCCCTCAATTGTCTCACTAGTTCTACGGTTGATTTGTATCTATAGGCAACTATGAAGTCATACATTCCTAGAGAGTGAATGCTCTGATTAGAAGATGTAAATGCTTATGACAACAAATTTGTTGCCAAATTCTAACATGGTTGGCTGTAAATTAAAGTACTGCTGCATTGTCTTTCAGAATATACTGTTCAAAGCTCAAAGTAAATTTATTATCAAAGTACCGTATACAAGCCTGAGATTCACTTTCTTGTGGGCATACACAGCAAATCTGAAAAACACAATAGAATCAATGAAAGACCGCACCCAACAGGCGGACAAACGACCAATGTACAAAAGACAACACACTGTGCAAATGCAAAAGAAAAAATAATACTAATAATATATAAAAAATTAATAAATATCAAGAACATGAGATGAAGAGTCCCTGAAAGTGAGTCCATGGGTCATGAGAATAGTTCAGCATTGGGGCAAGTGAAGTTGAGTGAAGTTATCCCCTCTAGTTCAAGAGACTGATGGTTGAGGGGTAATAACTTTTCTGAACCTGGTGGTGTGGGTCCTGTACTACTATCCTGATGACAACAGTGAGGAGAGAGCATGACCTGGGTGGCGGGGGTCCTTGATGATAGATGTGAGAGCACTCCACATAGATGTGTTCAATGGTAGGGAGGGCATTACCCATGATGGACTGGGCCGTATTCACTACTTTTGTAGGATTTTCCATTCAATGGCATTCATGCTTCCATACCAGGCCAATATCTATAGAGGATTGTCAACGTTTTAGAAATAATGCCAAATCTTTACAAACCTCGAAGGAAGTAGATGTGCTGCCATGTTTTCTTCATAATGGCATTTATGTGCTAGACCCAGGGCAGATCCTCTGAAGTGATAACTCTGAGGAACTTAAAGTTGCGGATCCTTTCCACCTTTGATCCCCTGAGGAAGACTGGTTCATGGACTTCTGGCTTCCTGTTCCTGAGGACAACAATCAGCTCCTTGGTCTTGCTGATATTGAGTGAGAGGCTGTTGTTGTGGTACCACTCAACCGCGCATTCAATCTCCCTCCTATATGCTGATTCATCACCACCTTTGACAGTGTCACTGATGCAGCCAATGATAGTGGTGTCATCAGCAAACTTAAAATGGAATTGGAGCTGTGCTAAGTTCACAGTCATAAGTATAAAATGAGTCAAGCAAGGGGCTAAGCATGGGCTTCTGATGCACCTAAGCTGATAGAGATTGTGGAGGAGATGTTTATGTCAATCCAAATTGACTGGGGTCTTCAGATGAGGAAACTGAGAATCCAATTGCATAAGGAAGGATTGAGACTTGTGCCTTGAAGCTTATTGATTAGTTTTGAGGGGGTGATGGTATTGAATGCCGAATGGAGTCAGTAAAGAGCATCCACATATTCGCTGTCCAGATGTTCCAGGGTTGAGTGAACAGTCAATGAAATGGCATCTACTGTGGACCTGTTGTAACAGTAGGCAAGGCAAATTGGAGCAGGTCCAGGTCACTTCTCAGGCAGAAGCTGCTACGTTTCATCAGCAACCTCTCCAATCACTTCATCACAGCGGATGTAAATGCTACTGGACAATAATCACTGAGGCAGGTTATTATGTTCTTCTTTTGGCATTAATATAGTTGAAGCCTGCTTGAAGCAGGTGGGTACCTCAGACTACTGAAGTGAGAGGTTAAAGATATTGGTGAACTCTCCAGCCAGTTGATCAGCACAGGTCTTTAGTACCCAGCCAGGTACCCCCTTTGGACCCAATAGTTTCTGTGGGTTCACCCTCCTGACAGAGCTCTCACGTCGGCCTCAGAGACTGAAATCACAGGGTCATCAGGGCTGCCAGAGTTCATGAAAGTTCCTCCATGTGACATGTCAAATATATTTGCAAGACATGACTCTGTCTAAGCTACCTGATAGGGTGGCCACCAATACATCATATAGAGAAGACATCACATTCATTGCTTACATTCATAATCAACTGGGTTTTAAAAAGGAATATCTTATTCTAGAAAAGATCTTCTTTTATGATTTTCCTCTTTTATTATTTTTGCTGTATCTGAAATGTATTTTCAAATATTATATTTTGGCTGTGGAGGACTCAAGCCTTTCAATTGAAAGTTAATATAAACAAATATGTATCATTGTGCTGGGAACTATATTGCATTGAAATTTTGTTATGCTCTGGACCCACTACTTGAACTTGTGTGGATATACTGGATTGAGCTGCTGTAAAGTGGGGCTAATTCATAAGTGGACAACTCTAAAATACAAACATTTGTGGATTTCTATTGTGCTGCATGTGTCTATATCAATAATTTCCTTCCTGGGAGACAAAATAATGAGAAAATAACACTGATGCAGCACTTTATTCTCAGGTCTACAGGGAGAGAATGGTCCATTTTTGTCACAATGACATTGTACATAGATGTTCTCTGAAGAGATTTAGGTAATTAAGTATTTGTCAGCAAATCTTTTCTTGACAATTTTGAATAACAAAAACAATGGATATTAGCGGATATTAGCTAGCACTTTTTGGAAGGGGGTGGGGGTGTTGTGGAATTAAGCATGGTTTGATGATTGTGGTGTGGTGGAATGTTAATCTATTAGTAATAAGGTGAATGTAGGACAGTGAATAGTTGATCTGCGTTTGGGTAGCCATTTGACCAACAAAGCAGTCTGGAAAAGAAAGAATAAGGATGAATCCAGAACATTCTTCATGATTTGTGTCTACACCAAATCACTTTAACATGGTCGAACTTGTAAAATTTGTAGCATGTTCACATCCTTGGTGTTTCAATGCATGATGTAATTCTCTGAAATGGAAGCCATTAGAGGATGAAGAATTAGTGGATCTTCAGTGAGTGGAAAGGAAAGCAGCTGCTGAAGTGAAACACACACAAAGTGCTGGAGGAACTCAGCAGGCCAGGCAGCATCTATGGAAATAAGTACACTGTCTGGCCTGCTGAGTTCCTCCAGCATTTTGTGTGTGCTGCTCGGATTTCTAACATCTGCAGATTTTGTCTTCTTTATGCTGCAGTGAAAGGGTATTTCTTCATCTCACAAAATGAGTGAAGCATTAATTTATTGCTTAAAATTCTGGAGAAGTCTGGAAAATTCTAGAAAATTCTAGGACCTATACGAAGGAGATTGTTTGGAGATCTAGAAATTGCATTGAATTCACCTTTCATGTTCATGTGCTCAACTGATGGAAACTTCTTAAAAGAGTAGCAAGTCACCGTACCAACAAGATGTTTCCCTGGTGAAAGGCTGATACTGCTCACACTAGGATATCTGTGCCTGATGGTAGATGGGAGCTTGAAACTGTGAACAGTAAGTTGTGTTTGTTTACATATTCACATTTGTGTATTTGGATTTCCCAGTCATTCTAGGAACTTCATTGTGCTATGTTTGGCCCTTTCAGAGTTTCATAGTGTGTGGGGAATAAATTGGAACATTTAAGTTCTTCAGATTTTTTCCTCCACTCTCTATAATCCCAATCCACAACTTCAAATCATCTACCCTTTAGACATACTAAGTCTGCTGTCATACAGGAACTTTAAAATTGATTCAATTAGCAGCATGATGTTGTTTTCTTGTCAACTCTCTGAAGAGCAATCCTATGCCCTTTTCTCACTGCTACCATCGGGCAGGAGGTACAGAAGCCTGAAGGCACACACTCAGCGATTCAGGAACAGCTTCTTCCCCTCTATCATCCAATTCCTAAATGGACATTGAGTCCATGAACACTACCTCACTTTTTTAATATATAGCATTTCTGTTTCTTGCACAATTTTTAATCTATTTGATATAAGTATTCTGTAATTGATTTACTTATTTATAATTATTATTGTTATTTTATGTTTTCTTCTTCTATATTTCTTCTTCTAGCATTCTTCTAGCGTGTATCACAACCTGGTATGGAAGTTGTCTTGTCCAAGACCGAAAGAAGCTGCAGAAGATCGTGAACACAGCGCAGCACATCACACAAACCAATCTTCCGTCCATGGACTCACTTTACACCGCACGCTGTCGGAGCAGTGCTGCCAGGATAACCAAGGTCACGACTCACCCAGCCAACACACTTTTTGTCCCTCTTCCCTCCGGGAGAAGGTTCAGGAGCTTGAAGACTCGTGCGGCCAGATTTGGGAACAGCTTCTTTCCAACTGTGATAAGTCTGCTGAACGGATCCTGACCCGGATCTGGGGCGTACCCTCCAAATATCCGGATCTGCCACTCGGTTTTTTTGCACTACCTTACTTCCCATTTTTCTATTTTCTATTTATGATTTATAATTTAAACATTTAATATGTACTTAACTATTTTTTAATATTTAATATTTGTAATCCAGGAGTATGAAGCACGGAATCAAATGTCGCGGTGATGATTGTACATTCTAGTGTCATGGTCTGGATCGGGGTCCCTTTAAATTTAGCTTGTTTATGTTACGATCCGGACCATTGATTCCCTGTTTTCCCGTGTTCCTCGACTTTGGTGATTAGAGGCAATTAACACTCGGCTGAACCGGTAGTTTATAGTCTCCAGCTTTCAGCCGTTCGGTGCAGGAGCGTCTGCAAAGTCACGGCGTGCCAATGTCATCCGGCTGGAGCAACCCTTGTCTCCGCCCGAAGCGAGTGCTGGTAATTCTCCCTTCCTCACCGGAGCAACCCTGTCCAGTTACCTCACCGAAGTGAGCCTGCAAAGTTTCCTCTTCAAGGTGGGTCCGTCAGTTAACCCGCCGGAGAGAATCAAGAGCCGCTGTCTACTGTTCGCGGGCCGAGTCAAGAGCTCGTCCTGGCTCCGGCGGCATCCAAGTACCGTGTCCAAGGCCTGGCCCTGGCGGCATCCAAGTACCACATCCAAGTTCTGTCCCTGGCAGCATTCAAGTACCACGTCCAAGTCCTGTCCCTGGCGGCATTCAAGTACCATGTCAAGTCCTGACCCTGGCGGCATCCAAGTACCATGTCCAAGTCCTGGCCCTGGCGGCATCCAAGTACCATGTCCAAGTCCTGGCCCTGGCGGCATCCAAGTACCACGTCCAAGCCCTGGCCCTGGCGGTATTCAAGTACCATGTCCAAATCCTGGCCCTGGTGGCATTCAAGTACCATGTCAAGTCCTGACCCTGGCGGCTTCCCAGTTCTGAGTCAAGTCCTGGCCCTGGCGGTCTGTGATTCCTGTCCTACCCCTCTTGTCTGAAACCCTTCTCTGCCCCTCTAGCCTCTAGCCCTCGTCTGCAGCCCCCACCTGCACTTCTGTCTAGTTCCATCACTGGAGCTAGATAGGTACTGTCTGGTGTCCATTCGTGTTGGTCTTGTCTTGTCTTGTCCTTGCCTCCGTGGGGTAGGTCAGGCCGTCTTGCTGTTGCTCCGCGGGGAGTCATGTCTTGTCTTGTCCTGTCCTCGCCTCCGTGGGGTAAGTCAGGCCGTCTTGCCGTTGCCCCGTGGAGGGTCATGAGTCCCGGCCCTATGTCCTGTACCCAAGGAGGGGTCCCAGCTCTCTGTTCTGTGTGTGAGTCCCGGCCCTATGTCCTGTACCCAAGGAGGGGTCCCGGCTCTCTGTTCTGTGTATGTGTCCATGGTTCTACGTACCTGCTCCCTGAGACCGAGGCTCTGTGTTCCCATGTTCCTCCTCTCCCTAGCCCATGTCATGTCCATGCCTGGTTCTGGGGTCCGAGCCCTAGGCAAGACCCAGGTACTGGGTCCTTGCCCAGTCTCTGGCTCGGAGTCCATACCCTAGCCTCTTCGTGTCTCCTCTAGTTCTGGGAGCCGATTCCGTGTCCAAGCCCAGACCCTTGGTCCCAGCCTAGTCATAGTCCTCAGTCCTTGTCCAGTTCGCTACTCCTGCTCCTGCCTTGCTCTCCTAATAGCAAACAATAAACTAAATTTAACTAACATCACAAGATGTGTCTTGCATTTGGGTCCACCCTTGCTCCCTATGCCCCCGCCATTGTGACATCTAGTACCAATTGTTTGGCGACAATAAAGTATAAAGTATTTCATTGAACTGCTGCTACTAAGTTGACAAATTTTACGATACATGCCAATGATAATAAACCTGATTCTGATTCCGCTATTCCCTCTTTCCAACGACATAATTTAATTCCCTGCTTTATCATTTATTCTTTCAGGGAAGTTGAATACTGTTTATTTCAGAGTAGAGATTAAGAATAGTAAAGGGAAAAAATCAGTGGTGGGAGTTGTCTATCAGCCATCGAATAATAACATTACACTGGCACAGGCAACAAACAGAGAAATATTTGAGGCATGTAAGAATGGAACAGCAGTTATTACAGGGGAGTTTAACTTGCGCACAGATTGGGTGAATCAAATTGGTCGAGGCAGTCTTGAGGAGGACTTCACAGAATGCATCCATGATGGCTTTCTTGAACAGCATGTTACTGAACCTACAAGGGAACGAGCTATCTTAAATCTGGTCCTGTGCAATGAGACAGGTAAAATTAGTGATCTTGCAGTTAGAGATCACAGTATGATTGAGTTTCTCTTAAAAATGGAGATTGCAATAGTTCAATTGAAAACCAGTGTATTATGCCTAAACAATGGAGACTGCAATGGGATGTGGGAGGAGTTGGCTGGTGTTGACTGGGAACACAGGCAATATGGTGGGATGGTTGAGGAACAGTGGAAGACTTTCAGAGAGATTCTTCACCATGCTCAACAAAAGTATATTCCAGTTAAAAGCAAGGACAGTAAGGGTGGGGAAAGCCAGCCTTGGATAGCTAAGGAATATAGAAGAAGGCCTCAAACTAAAAGCTCGTGCATAAAAAGTCACCAAGAGTAGTAGGAAGCTGGAAAATTGGGAAAACTTTAAAGCACAACAAAGAACCACAAAGTGAGTAACAAAGAAAGGGAAGATGGATTATGAAAATAAACTTGCACAAAATAGGAAAATGGACAGTAAAAGTTTTTATAATTATATAAAGCAGAAAGAGGTGGCTAAAGTGAACGTAAGTCCCTGGGGGGACGAAGAGGGGGAATTGATATTGGGTAATGAGGAAATGGCAGAGGCTTTGAATGACTATTTTGTGTCAGTCTTCATTGTGGAGGACATGTCTAACATGCCAAAGAGAGATGTTATGGGTGAGATGGGAGGTGAGGGCCTCAATACAATAGCTATCACTAAAGAGGTAGTGCTGTGAAAACTTGTGGGCCTGAAGATAGACAAGTCCCCTGGTCCTGATGGAATGCATCCAGGATACTGAAAGAAATGACAGAAGTTATAGTAGAGGCTTTGGTGATAATTTACTAAAATTCTCTGAACTCTGGGCAGGACCCAGCGGATTGGAAGATGGTGAATGTCACGCTACTGTTCAAAAAAGGATGTAGGCAAAAGGCAGGTAACTATAGGCCAGTGAGTTCAACATCTGTAGTTGGGAAAATGCTTGAAGCTATCATTGAAGAAGAAATAGTGAGGCATCTGTAAAGAAATGGATCCATCAGGCAGACGCAGCATGGAATCAGCAAAGGCATGTCTATTTGAAAAACTTACTGGAGCTCTTTAGTTCATAGTCATAGTCATAATCATACTTTATTGACCCCGGGGGAAATTGGTTTTCATTACAGTTGCACCATAAATAATTAAATAGTAATAAAACTATAAATAATTAAATAGTAATATGTAAATTATGCCAGGAAGTAAGTCCAGGACCAACCTATTGGCTCAGGGTGTCTGACCCTCCAAGGGAGGAGTTGTAAAGTTTGATGGCCACAGGCAGGAATGACTTCCTATGACGCTCTGTGTTGCATCTCGATGAAATGAATCTCTGGCTGAATGTACTCCTGTGCCCACCCAGTACATTATGTAGTGGATGGGAGACATTGTCCAAGATGGCATGCAACTTAGACAGCATCCTCTTTTCAGACACCACCGTGAGAGAGTCCAGTTCCATCCCCACAACATCACTGGCCTCAGGTATAGGAGGAAGCTTGAGTGGACACTCCAGCAGAACAACATGAGAGAGGTCTGGAGTGGGATGAGGACCTTGCTGATCTTTGGAGGTATAATGAGAGCAGTGGATAGAGAGGAACAGATGGATGTTATTTACTTGGATTTCTATAAAAGACTTATCCATAAGATAAGGATGCATAGAGTTAGGGGTGATGTATTAGCATGGATGAGAATTGGTTTAACTACCAGAAAGCAGGGAGTTGGGATACATGCATGTTACTCTGGTTGGCAATGAGTGGTGAGCAGTGTTCCGCAGGGTTTGGTGCTGAGCCCGTAACTGTTCACAATATACGTTAACGATTTGGTAGGCGGGACCAAATGTAGTGTATCTAAGTTTGCTGATGATACTGAATTGAGTGGAAAAGCAAATTGTGAAGAAAATATGGAGAGTCTGCAGAGAGATATAGATAGGTTAAGTGAGTGGGCAAGGATCTGGCAAATGGAATACAGTGTTGGTAAATGTGTGGTCATCCACTTTGGAAGGAAAAGTGGAAGAGCAGACTATGATTTAAATGGTAAAAAATTGCAGCGTTCTGCTGTGCAGAGGGACTTGGGAGTGCTTGTGTGCATGAATCACCAAAGGTTGCTTTGCAGGTGCAGCAGGCTATCAAGAAGGCAAGCGGAATGCTGGCCTTCATTGCTAGAGGGATTGAATTTAACAGTAGGGAGGTTATGCTGCAACTGTACAGGGTACTGGTGAGGCCGCACCTGGAGTACTGGAGTACTGAGTGCAGTTATGGTCTCCTTACTTGAGGAAGGATATACTGGCTTTGGAGGTGGTGCAGAGGAGGTTCACCAGGTTGATTCCAGAGGTGAGGGTGTTAGACTAGGAGGAGAGATTGAGTTGCCTAGGACAGTTCTCACTGGAATTCAAAAGAGTGACAGGAGGTCTTATAGAAACATATAAAATTATGAAAGGGATAGATAAGATAGAGGCAGTAAAGTTGTTTCCGCTGGTAGGTGAGATTAGCTGTAGGAGACAAGATTCAGGGGAGTAGATTTAGGATGGAGATGAGGAGGAACTGCTTTTCCCAGAGGGTGGTGAATCTGTGGAATTCTCTGCCCAATGAAGCAGTGGGAGCTATCTCAGTAAATATATTGAGGACAAGGTTGGATAGATTTTTGGATAGTAGGGGAATTAAGGGTTATGGGGAAAAGGCAGGCTCGAGGGGCCTGATGACCTACTCCTGCTCCTATTTTTTATGTTCTTATGAGTGCAGTTGGTCTAGTCACAAACTATACTTGCTGTAGGTAAGGTTGTTGCTCTTCTCAGTGCCATGTGGTGCACAGGTGGCAACCCTGCTGTTCCTTTAGCGTTTGTCTTTTATTTAGTGTTGGTATTTTTATGAGGCTGAGTTGCTAGCTCGATGCTCAACCCAGCTTGGATGGAATGTGCTCAAAGAGCTGGCTGGATTCGAAACCATAACCACTTGCCTCAAAGTCTGGTGCGGATACCACTGCACCACCAGGCCGCTATTGGTAAAGAGGTAGTTTGTTTTGTTTCATCTTTTACAGGATCTGGACATCATTGGCAAATTGGCAAGTTTTGTTCACTGATAATTTGGCATTTATTGTCTATTTCTAATCAAAGGAAATCCCTATTGATATTATTACTGTTAGTACTTCCAGATTTATTGAACAATTAAATCTAAATTCTCCAGCCGCCATGACCGGATCAGAGCTCATGTCTGTTTATCAATTGCCCAGGCCTCTGATTACTAATCCAACAAATGAACCACCATGTTTATGTACCTTTCTGGGACACAAATTGTATGTTCTGCATCAATGACCTGAACACTATATCTAATTTCTGCCTTCTCCTAGTAATCTTTCATTCCCCTACCTATCAAGAAACAAGAGTTACAGAGCTTGTGGAGTGTATTCCAGCATTTATAGCCTTGAAGATCAATGCACAGCTGTACATTGCGGAAGAAAGACCTTACTTCCTTATCCTGAAGCCAGAATTAACAGGTGAACTGAGGTCTTGAAGGATTGCTGGTTTGTTGGAAATCACTGATAAACAAACATTAATCACTGACGTACCTGAAATATGCTTTCAGAATTGAAACATAATCACAAACTCTAAAAAGCTGTGCAAAGAATTTTGAAATTTGTCAAAGATTTTTCTTGGTATAACTATGCAGTTATAATAAGACACTGATTCTTGCAATTTGAATACTTTCCATTCTACAATTAAACTTTCACAATTTTTTTAGTTCAACTGCACTCCGTAATACCCATTTTGGAAAAATGAGAGTGTGTCTGGGATTTGAGGGGCTCTGAAACAATTCATTTTTCTTATACAATTGTGCTCTTGTAGTACTCAAAAAGTAACTCCAGAATTTGGTTTCTGAATAACAATGTATAGCAAGCCTTCTCAACAGCTTAACATATGGTACAAGTGGTAGACATACTGAGTTAGCAACCTGATTTTTCATGCACAATTGTGCATCATAAGGTCAAAAACTTGGACAGCACAGACTTGGATGTTGACAGCTTGGGGACCCCAGGTAGTGCTTGTCCCTAAATAGGATGAATCTGTAGATTGAGTATGGTACGGCTTCAGAAACAGAATCAAAATCAAGTTTATTATCACCTGCACGTGTCGTGAAATCTGTTAACTTAGAAGCAGCAGTTCAATGCAATATATGGTAATAAAGAAAGAAAACAAATAAATAAATTAAATTAAATTAAGTGTATACATGTATATTGAAAAGATTAAAATAGTACAAAAACAGGAAACTGTAATATATATAAAAAAAAAGTGAGGTAGTGTTCATGGATTCAATGTCCATTTAGGAATTATACGGCAGAGGGGAAGAAACTATTCCTGAATTGCTGGATTTGTTCCTTCAGGCTTCTGTACCTCCTTTCTGATGGCAACAATAAGAAGAGGGCATGTCCTGAGTGATGGTGGTCCTTAATAATGGACGTTGCCTTTCTGAGGCACCACTCCTTGAAGATGTTTTGGGTACTACTGAGGCTAGTGCCCAAGATGGAGCTGACTAATTGTACAAATTTCTGAGGCTCCTTTCAGTCCTGTGCAATAGCACTCTCCTCCACCCACCGCCCCATCAGACAGTTAGGCAGCCTGTCAGAATGCTCGACATGGTATATCTGTAGAAGTTTTTGAGTGTTTTAGTTGACAAACCAAAACTCTTCAAATGCCGAATGAAATATAGGCCCTCAGAGATCTTGACACCAAGGAACTTGAAATTGCTCACTCTCTCCACTCCCAATCCCTCAATGAGAATTAGTTCATATGCGTATCCCGTGTCTTAGTCTTCTGAAGTCCACAATTGACAAGTCCTTCGTCTTACTGACACTGAGTGCGAGGTTGTTGTTGCAATGCCACTCAGCTAGCTGGTATATCTCACTCCTGTACGCCCTCTCCTCTCCATCTGACATTCTAACAACAATGGTTGTATCATCAGCAAATTTATAGATGGTATTTGAGCTATACCTAGCCATACAGTTACAGGTATTGTGAGAGTAGAGCAGTGGGCTAAGCCCACACCACTGAGTGCACCAGTGTTGATCATCAGTGAGGAGGAGATGTTATCACCAATTCACACAGATGGTGGTGCTCCAGTTTGGATGCTGAGGATCGAATTGCAGAGGGGAGTACAGAGGCCCAAGTTCTGTAACTTATCAATCAGGATTTTGGGAATGACGGTGATAAATGTTGAGCTATAGTCAACAAACAGCATCCTGACATACGTGTTTGTATTGTCCAGGTGATCTAAGGCCATGTGAAGAGCCATTGAGATTGTGTCTGATGTAGACCTATTGTGGTGATAGGCAAATTGCATTGGGTCCAGGTCCTTCCTGTGGCAGGAGTTCATTCTAATCATGACCAACCTCTCAAAGCATTTCAAAGGTGCTGATGTTGTTGGTAAAGAAAAAAATAATTGTAACTCTTTGATTCTCCTCTTGGATTAATGTTTATTGCACAGTATGATAAATGTACTCATCATACTTGGTTTCTCTGTGTACGTGTACAGTGCATCTTTAAATCTACAGTAGTTCTTGCACAGATTTACACCTACAAGTGCCCTTATTTCTTACCTTTTTTTGCTATTCCTCTCTAGTTTTAGTAAGCTATTCAACACCAACTAGAGTGCATAATATGTTCATAAATCATCAACAATCAACAGCTTGATAATAAATTATTCCAAGAACATAATCATGAGAATGTCTTTACTGAAGCAAATGACTTTCACATAAAGATACTGAAAAATATTTAAATGGATTTAAAAAAAACCTTGAGTTCTAATGCACATTGGTCATTAAGTGCGTTAGATGGTTGGCCTCGGAGGATCAGTTCATTTAATGATATACCTGGGATAAAATTACCTTCAGTGTGTGGGACATGGAATCGTTTTATAAGTGTCCAGCATTTAACTGTAGGAGATTTCACAGGGCAAAGGTTTGTACAAGGTACCACCTGATTGATTGACATCACAGACAACATTTTAGTTGCTTCTAGTTATCTTCATTCTCAAGAATATAAGTCTCAATTTGATGGGGTAGTAATTTGACCATTTTCTGATCTACCAATTCCCATTACTCTGGGCTCCTTTTGAAAACTTCGACCCAATTTTCTTAAATTAATGTAAGATATTTTGTATGAGTAAAAAGATTGAACTTGACCACAATTTTAGAACTTGGCAGGAAGCTGCCATGAACATATTCTTGGGGGAATCTAGTAATCTAATGAATAGAATAATAAGGGGTCAATGTTTTTGCTCTTTATATTGAAAAGTTTTCCATTGGGATTGAGATGATGAAGAAAATGATGGCACTAATGATAAGCTATCAGCAGGGTATAAAGGATGCAGTTCATAGTTGTGATGTATTGGATGACAGCTTCATAGGGTTTCAAATCCTGAGAGGTCCCTTGAGAATTCAGTCACCTCTTGAGGTTTTATGTTGTGTTTGGGAATAGTGATTAGATATCTTGCTAAGCAAAGAGATAAATTAATTAGTGCTTGCAGCATTAGCTCAGTTGGATACCTTATTACTCTATGGATAGACTTTAGACTGGAAAAGATAACAATGGATAATTTCTTAACATCAAGTTTTCAGGGGATAAAGGTATGCTCGCTTGCATTTGCTTTTGCAAGTGGTCAGTGATCCTTTTCTCAGTGGGCATTCTTCATCCTGTAACATGCTGTCAAGATTGCATGGCCTGCAAATGGGGAAGAAATGGTAACACATTAACAATTTACAGCAATAAGCTATATACCTTGTCAGGATTTCTTTTGTTCGTCCACCTTAATTTTTTTTAGCAGGCGGCTTTAGTATTTTTAAGCAACACATTGGCCTTTACCATCATTGTAGCTTATTTAAGTAGATGAATGAGCACACAGATTTGAAACCATTTACACTTTCAAGTACTCTTCATCTTATGTTCTTGATACTTATTGCTTATTTATAGTTATTATTTCTTTATTTTTGTATTTACACAGTTGGTTGTCTTTTGCGCACTGGTTGAAGTTGTTGCGGTCTTTTGTTGTGTTATGGTTATTATTCTACTGTGGATTTATTGAGTCTGTCCGCAAGGGGTGTATATGATGACGTGTATGTACTTTGATAATAAATTCACTTTAAACTTTGAACTTTTTGCTGTGTTGCTGTAGCCAAATAGAAAAGATTGCTTCTCTATTAACTCAGAGGGTTGAAAGAGTTGGGCAAGGTGGATTACTTCTGTCATAATATCCCGCGAATCCCAGATTTTAGATTTTAAGTGGTGATTTTAGACTTTGATAAGAGCAACCAAAATGTGGGTGGGAGATGGGAGAGGCTTAATTTCTGTAGAGGTGATCAGAAAAATTTGGAGGTGTTGGGCTTTGATTAACTGAGGGGGGGTGATTGGTGTGGAGGGATAGATAGCAGTGTTTGCTGGTTAACTGATTAGGTTTGTTCAATAGATCTCCGGCCATAAAATTTAGACATTAAGTATACATATTTATGACATTATTTCTCTGTGTTGATGCATTTGCTGTGAGTGCATCGATGCTTAATGTGTTAAAATTCCACAAGAGCCATTCTTATCTATTTGAAGGTTAAAATTTTGCCAACAGGGTTTTGTCATTTGTGCAATAATTTGTTCTTGTTCCACCTGAATCAACTTCAAACCACTGCACCATTTAAATGCCTCTAATGACATTTTCCATCTTTCAAAAGAGCAATTGAAACAACCTCCTTGACCATGGGTACTCACTTTGTGTTTTGAAATCCCAATAGGCATCTGTGAGTTCAACTCCCCTCCCCTGTTAACATCAATTATTTATAGAAAAATGACAATTGTACTAATTCTAAACCAGCATGGAACTGAAGTAGAAATACAAATGGAATTTTATTGGAATCATTTCAATGAATCATATTTATTTTTCTATAATGCTAAAGCTTTCAATAGATTATGCATCTTTTCAATGTCCAATAGGTTTTGGATTTTGTTTCACTGCTGGCTCTCTTTACTAACCTTTTACTGTCAATTGATGACAAGTCTATTGTGTGGGGTCCAGCTGGTCTCAACAATATCCTATGCTTTTGTGTACAAGAATGTTTTTAAATGAACGAATAAAAGATTAAATCTGTGACACAATCTGACTCTATCTCCTTGGAGACATGAGTGGACACTCTATATATGACAATTAATTGTCGGTGATTTTGCGTGGTACTCGTTGCATGCAGTGAGGGCAAATCTTTGGCGTCATTCAGTAATTGCAGCAGAGCCGAAGTTACACCGAGTCAGCCCATGCTGAGCTTGTCAGAACTCCTAAACAGATGGCAGCACAAATGAGGGCTGCACATTGTGACAAGATGCCCTGATTCCAAATACCTCCTGGACTATTAGTCCCTTTCCTTCCACACTGACTAGATATTTTTAAATCCATGCTTTTCAGCCTGATGCATATTGTATTTTCGCAAGATGTCATTTCTGACAAAACATATTTAGGAAAATAAATGTGAAGCTTTCAAATAAAGTCATTGCAGCCATCGATGCTGTTAAGTGTTTGACAGAACACTTGACTCTCAATCAGAAGATGCATACACAACAATAAAAAAAAATTGGCAGTTGAGAATAAGAGATTTGGGAGAATTACACAGATAGACTCTGTTGCAAAAATAAATAAAATACTTTAAGGATTGAGGAATGTGGAAGGAAAGTATCTGATTCTGTGAAGAAGCATAGCAAAAACAAGACCATAACTCACTAAATGAGAAAAAATGAATGTTTAAAGTTGAATTTGTTGTCACATGCACAGGTGCAATAAAAATCTTGCTTGCAGCAACAAACAAGATTTTCATTGCACATGGTATCATACAAGCAGCATTCACAAGAAAATAACACATTCAGTAAATTATAAGACCATAAGACAAAGGAGCAGAAGTCGGCCACTCGGCCCATCAAGTCTGCTCTGCCATTTTATCATGAGCTGATCCATTCTCCCATTTAGTCCCACTCCCCCGCCTTCTCACCATAACCTTTGATGCCCTGGCTACCCAGATACCTATCAATCTCTGCCTTAAATACACCCAATGACTTGGCCTCCACTGCTGCCTGTGGCAATGAATTCCACAGGTTCACCACCCTCTGGTAAAAAAAATTTCTTCGTGTCTCTGTTCTGAATGGGCACTCTTCAATCTTTAAGTCATGCCCTCTCGTACTAGACTCCCCCACCATGGGAAACAACTTTGCCACATCCACTCTGTCCATGCCTTTCAACATTATTTATGAGGAACGGTCTCAGCCCGAAACGTCGACTGTACTTCTTCCTATAGATGCTGCCTGGACTGCTGCGTTCCACCAGCATTTTGTGTGGGTTGGTTTACTAACTGAATAGTTTAAGGGAAGAAACTATTTTTGAACCCGTTAGTGTGGGACTTCAGTATTCTGTAGCACCTGCCTGATGATAGCTGCAAAAAATGCTGTGCCTTGGATGGTGGGGATGATTGGGTGTTGCTTCCTTGAGGCAACATCCTCAGTAGAGAGAACAATTTAACGGGGAAAACTGTCTCCATGATGTATTGGGCTGGGCCCACTTCGCTCAGCAGTTTCTCGTGTTTCTGTACATCCTCACTACAGGAAGGATGTGGAAATCAGAGAAAGGGTGCAGAGGAGATTTACAAGAATGGTGCCTGGATTGGGGAGAATTCCTTATGAGAATAGGTTGAGTAAACTCGGCCTTTTCTCCTTGGAATGACGGAGGATGAGAGGTGACCTGATGGAAGTATGGTATATAAGATATTGAGAGGCATTGATCATGTGGATAGTCAGAGGCTTTTCCCCAGGGCTGAAATGGCTAGCACAAGAGGGAACAATTTTAGGGTACTTGGAAGTAGGTATAGAAGAGATGTCAGGGGTAAGTTTTTTATGCAGAGAGTGGTGAGTGCGTGGAATGGGCTGTCGGCGATGATGATAGCGGTGAATACGATAGAGTCTTTTAAGAGACTCCTGGATAGGTACATAGAGCTTAGACAAATAGAGGGCTATGGGTAACCCTAGTTAATTTCTAAGGTAAGGACATGTTTGGCACAGCTTTGTGGGCCGAAGGGCCTGTATTGCGCTGTAAGTTTTCTATGTAATTGCTGTACCAGACTATGAGAGTAAGGATACTTTCAACAGGTCATTTGTAGAAGTTTGTTACAGTGTTTGGTGATGAGTCTAACTTCCTAAGAAAGTAAAGACACTGGCGTGCCTTTCTTGTGTTTACATCTATGGGCTGGGGCCAGGACTGGTTATCTGATATGTTAACGCCCAGGAATTTAAAGCAGCTGACTCTCAAAATATTTGTGAAATATGAAGACATTAGAAAAAGTAGCAGCAATAGAGATATAGATTCTAGTGTTCAGTGGGGTGAGTTTAGAGATGGATGTAGGACTGAATGAATCTTTATATCCACTCACTGAAGGCATTGATTGTTTTGTCAGTCTTTGTCTGTTAATATATAGATTTGCATAAAATTTTCTTTTATTTCTTTTTTCCTCTAAATGTTTGCAACAAAATGAAGCTCAAGGTGGTATATGGTAATATATTCTTACTTTGATAATAAATTTACCTTGAGCTTCAGAAGCACAAGGGAAAACGTAAAGCAGTTATCTTTTTCAAATTGTTTGGCGATTGGAGACTGTTTAAAACAATGAAATAATTTGTAAATGCAAGTATTCTTAATTCTGTGTCAGGTATTTTATTAAATAATTTAGGCAATCAATCAAAAATATGCCAGTAAATATAACAGTGTTAATGGTTAAGTGGATTGAAGTCAACACCTTAAGTGTTATTTCCTCTTTTTTCTCCATGTTGTCAGCAACTTATGACTTTCTTCTTTGCAGTTTATTAACTTCAACTAGTTCAGTCAGAAATGGAGTTGCTACAGTAATCAGAAACTAAATGACTCAGAGACCTCCAGTTTTTCTTGCTTTTATTTAATTCTGTGACCTTTTTGCATTTCCAGTAGAAAATAGAAGTTGAAAATAACCTTGCATCATAAAGTGCACAAAAGACAAAGGGCTGCATTTTAATAGTTCCTAACTTCGCCTAACCTGATCCTCTATGATAGGATTTGCATTTCTATCACCTTAGGTTTTCAAAAAGGAATACAAGTCACTTTCATTACAGTTTCATTTATGTGTTTTATTTATGTTCTCCAGTGAAAAGGAGATGTGTATTTGTGAACTTTACTAAAGGTTCAAATTTATTTGCTAAACTCTGTTCCTACACCACAGATGAAGCAATATTTGAAAGAACTAATTAAGTTTTGGAGATAACTCATGAATTCCATTAGGGATCTGTACAGATAAAAGGCCTTTGCTTAATTTCATACTTACAGCAAGAAATGAATTATCATATGTGAATTTAAAAACATCGACCAAATAGAAAGCAGTTGTACATCAATGTTTCTATTAATGGTCTTTTTACTGCTTGTGGATAATTTGATTTTAATCCAGTCTCTAACTACCTATTTAATTAATAAGAGAACGACCATTTATGCCCATCTGTATTATTATGTTGCACTTTGCTGGAAATTGCCATTTTGAACTACTGTACAGTGAAGTATTAGTATCATTGAATTCAGCATTTCCCACACAAATGTGATAGCCCCGAACTTGCTGTTCTTTGCTAAAGGTATGTCACTGCTCTGACACAGTCTCTTTGACTCCACAATGTCTTGTGGAGTCAAACTTGCGATATCTTCAGGCTGGAGAACAGGCTATGCTTGGGTGTGTGATTTAGCTGCCAGTCAGCAGGTTTTCTTCAGCTGCTTAGGGATTAAGTTTGTTCTCGAGTCCCCATTGTGATAATATTTCATGTGGGAATCGAGCTTCACCATTCAGGAGCTGGTAGTCCAAGAAGTAGAAGTTAATAATAGTGGATGGGTAAGTGATGTATTTACTACCTAGACTGGCAGACTGTATGCCAGAAACACATGCCAAATAGCTGACATTTTAGTCTTTTGGGTAGATATGTTATTAATCTTATGTTTTCTGAGTGACGGAGGAGCCGATGTTTAATAAGGTCAAATTCTACACTGATGGGAGAAATTACCAGGTTGTAGTCTGGATTGAGAATAATTTCCATTCCTTCCACCCTCCCTGAACAACAACACATGCAAAACCAGGCAGCCCTTCCTAGCGAGAGATTGAATTCCTTGTTTAAATCTTATCCAACCTGGGTGGCTTAGAGCCTTTTGGCAACAGAAGACATTTTTAGAAAGTAAGTGGGAATACAAAAACTGAATTGCATAGTTGATTTTCATCTGAAGTATTAACTTGGACAAAAATCTTAACACACAGTCTGTTTTACCCTTTTTTCTTTAAAGAGATTTTATTTGAAGCATTTCCAAACTGGAACACTTGGTAAAATTCACTTCCATTCTTGTTTTGCACAATTGTAATTAAATGACTTGCTTTTTCATTAAAGTCACCACTTTCCTCACATGAGATGGTGGTGGCCTTGTGGAAATAAATTTGTTTGCTTAAAGATCATCTGACAAAACAAAAGCTGTTCATGCAGAATCTGGGAGTCCAGTCGAGAACAGTCTAGTGTTCCAGCTGCTCTGATAGACAGCCTCCCAGTAAGCAGAGGATGTCTCTTACTGTGTATGGGGGAGGGATTGTTTGCTCTGGCCATATGACAGGGAAGAAAATAAGAGGTAACAGATGTCTCTTTCAAGAACAACCGCTTAGAAAGTGTGAAAATACTTTGAACTGATGGCACCCACCCATGTCTTTTTGTCAAAACAATCAGCAATCAGAATCTAAACATTTCAAAATTGGAAGTTTCTATTAATGAGAGAATTCTACATTTTGTCTTTCACTTAATTGCTTTGCTCTTCCTTTTGAAATGCTGAATACAAATGAATGTCAACGGACCTTTTTTTAAAGAATCCATTTAAAGCAGCACTGGTCAGCTTGCTTCCTCTGTAAAAGATAAATTCTGGTGAGACAGCAGGTGTATGGGCCAGTGAGGTAGCTTTATCACAGGACTCCTTGGTCCACCCCCTCAAATACTTTCACAGGTCAATGTTGATTTTCAGAGCCTGGCTGTGCTGAGCCATTACCTTATATGCAGTTTGTCAGGAGTCCGCACCAGAGCACGGAAGCTCTTAGAAGAGGGCAACCCCTACTTAGAAGGATGATAATAAAGGTCAGTGTTATGTTTTACCACTCCAAAGCATAGAACAAATTGCAAGGAAAAGACGGGAGCCCAGGAGAACATGTCTGAGTTTCGTTTTCTCATTAAGCGAGGCATGCTCTTATGATACTGTGGCATGATGACATAAGCTATTCATGCACATATAACTGGTAGTGAATTATTTAAGCAAAAAGAATGCTTACACAAACAGTGTATTTACAATATTACTCAACTCTTACACAATACTCCTCCCTGCTTAACTATAAACTCCAACTCAATATAGAATGCATCTCAACTATATACAGTACACAAACACACACACACACACACACACACACACACACACACACACACACACACACATATACTATACTACTATACTATATAATTTAGCTACTACATAGACATCCACAGCACAGTAAATTTGTCCCATTCAGGTTTAAAGATTTAATTGTGGAGGATTTCTTACTACTGTGGGATAATGTCTTTCCTGACAAGGGGGTCACTCTGCTTGGTAAGAGAGGCTTGTGGCTGTGAAACAATCTCAGGTCCTGGGGCCTCCTTGGTGGCGATTGTCGGAGTTGACTGTGACTGTAGGAAGTGGTTCTGACAGTTCTGAACAGCTTTCTTCTGAATGTGTTGGCTTCCTGAGCTGTGCATGGGAAGCTTCACTGGACGATGTGGATCATAATGTGTGAGTACAATTTCCTTTGCATTTTGGAAAGTCAACTCACACTGTTTTGTCCATTGCCGTTTCTTCCCGATCTGTAGTAATGAGTTCAAGGGGTGGAGCAGAGTAGCCAGATTTGGCAGAAACCAATTTTAGTAAGTGACAAATCCTAAAAAAAGAACCACAACTGTGACACATCTTTTGGCCACTGCTTGAACTTTCTCAGCAAACTTGTGTAATTTTTGTGCGTCAATAGTGTGACCACAGTAAATGATGCTTAGTTTAAAGAATCCACACTTGTCATGTTGTGCTCTGAGTCTATAGTCTTGTAATATTTTTAACACTGTCTTGAGATTTTGGAGATGTCCCTATCAGAAACAATGATGTCATCCAGGTAAGACAGAGTGCCTGGACAGCGTTGTAGCACCTGATTCATGGATTTCTATAGGTGTGCAAGTGCAGATGCTACTCCAAAGATAGTCCCATTATAGTGATAAAGCCTTTTGTGAGCACTTACAGTGCGAAACGCATTGAACTTTTTTCCATTTCCATCTGCAGGTAGGCCTAAGTCTACTTTGCTGAAGTGCTTTCCTCTCGAAAGGTTTGCAAAGATATCCCCTATCCTGGGCAGAGGGTATTGATCTTCTTTCAGTACTGGGTTGGTAGTGACCTTAAAATCACCACAGATAATGACAGACCCATTCTTCTTGCCCATTGGGACCACTGGCATTGCCCATGGGCTCTACTCAATCTTGGAAAGAATTCCTACAGCCTCCATGTGATCCAGCTCTCTGGCTACTTTATCACAGATAGTATAAGGAACCAGAAGGGCTTTGCAAAACTTGGGTATGGCATTTTAATTTAACACTATTTTACCCTTGACACGTTTGAGCTTTCCAATGCATCCTTGAATACTGCTGTGGTATCATCTATACCTTTTGTAATTTGCTTTAAATTGACTGTATTACAGGGGATTGACTTGCAAATGGTGGATGGATCTCCAATTAAGTTGTAGTTGTCTCATCCAATCATGGCCCCACTTTGCTGGACCTCCTGATTTTACCACATACGAGCCCAATGTGTTCTGTTGGTTATTGTATTTCATTGTAAACAATATCATTCCCACAGGAGTCATCTTTTCTTCTGTATATGTTCTTAACTGCATACCTGCAGGCTTGAGATTAGTGTCTTTGACATACTGTTCAAACTCATTTTGTAGAATGACAGAAACAGCCGAGCCAGTGTCCAATTCTACTTTAATTAATGTGCTGTTCATTCATGGTTTATGCCATATTGCTCATTTCATGTTGGTTTTCACATTGTAATTCTCAAGGCTACTCAGTTCTGTGTCACTCTCATCACTATCAGATTTTTCTTCAACAGTGTGCAGATTAGTGTTCTGTTTGAAACTCCCACTTGACTTTTCATCATTTTTGCTTCCCTGTGCAGTCTATTTATTTTTGTCTGCCCAACATGCTCTTTGTATGTGTCCTACATTTTTGCGTTTTCTTCGGGTAGTGCCTTTAAACCTGTATTGGTTTGGTGTATATAAGGCCCTGCCACGATAGTAGCACAATTTGTTCAGCCTGTTTACCCTCACTTCTATTCCTGACTGCTGCTCATTTGTGTTTCTGTCTTCCGTTTCCATTGGTACAGCTATTTCAACTGTTAGACTCATTTCGGGTTTCCAGCTAGGTACAGGTATCGATTTTAACTGGTGTTTGAATGACGAACTCCACCATCTTCATCAGGGATGATGCCTGTGCATGTCTAGTCTGGTGGTCCGTCTGTCATCCATCCCTCCTGATTGGTTATCCTCAACCAATCAGGTTTCCACTGCCCCACCTTGTTTGCAATCGAATTTCAGTTCTTACTGAGAGCGAGACTTTCATCTTTGTTAAAATTCTTATTCTCTACTCTAAATTTTTACCAATGGTCACCAAAGTCAATCCTATGGATGTTGTGAATGCAATGTCCTGCTACTGCCAAGTATGGTATTTCTTCAGGATGCTGCCAATCTTTCCAGAAACCGTGGAACTATAGGGAAGACAGGTGATAATGATGGGTTCCTCTTCATTGTTAGATTTCCTGTTTTTTCTGTCAGTCCTCTTAGGGAGCTGATTGATTTCCTTTGTCTTGTGGGAACATCATCTTATTTTCTTGTGGAGACTCTCCGGGTCCAAAATACTTTTTGCATGGTTAATCGAAGTAGAAAGAACCCCAGATGGGGTGCACAGTGGAAACCCACATCAAGGAGTGTAGGAGGTGTATCCATCTGGATTACCCGGAGAAATCAATGGTAGCAGAACATTGTATTTACAATGGCCATGGAATTGACTTTGATGGCACAAAACTACTGTGCCATGCCAATGGGTTTTAGGACCGCCTGGTGAAGGAAGCCATTGAAGTAAGACTAGAGAATAATTATTTTAACCAAGATGAAGGTCTTGCTCTAAGTAAGAACTCAAATTTGATTGTAAACAAGGTGGGAGAGTGGAAACCCGATTGGTTGAGGACTATCCAATCAGGAGGGATGGACAGTGGGGTATAAACACCACCAGACTAAATGTGCCTGGGCAGCATCCCTGATGAAGATGGTGGAGTTTGTCATTGAACTGTCAGTTAAAATTGATACCTGTGCCTGGCTGGAAGCACGAGAAGAGTTTATTCGTCATATATGTCAGGAAAGCTCTAGATCCTTTTTATTTCAACTGTTCTTTTAAATGTAAGTCATCAGTGAGGAATGCTCTTTGAATTCTTTCTTCTGAGATACTACAAGATAAATGATCTCTCAGTGCATCATTAAGCCAACTACCAAACTGACAAAGCTCAGAAAGTGTCTTCAATTCAGCCACATATGCTGAAATAGACTCCTCTTCCTTTTGATCCCACCTATGAAACTTAAAGGGGTCTACATCAACAATGGTTTTGATTCTAAATGTTCCTGCATTACTTTCACGATATCAGCAAAGCTTATTTCAGATGGTTTGGTTGTAGCCATCAAACCTCTAAGCAAACTATATTCCCTTAAACCCAAAGCACTCATCTTTCATTTGCTATTTCACTTGATTTTAAATACTGCACAATTCACTCATTACACATATCCAATTGTCTCTTGTGCTATTGAATGTGTTTATCTTTCTGATAGCCTACAATTTCTGCATTTAAAAAAATTATTATTATTATCATGTCACTGTTAATGTTTCACTGTTTATGAACCCGTGAATTTGTCTGTTTTTTACCTTTTTTTAATTCAGCCATATCTTCCCTTCCAAAGAACATGAGCTGTGATTTTTTTCTTAAGTTGAACATTTCACTGCATTTCATCAGGTAGGTAGTTGTCTTGGGTTTGTTTTAAAACTTCCTCATCACCACTGTTCTGTTTTGTAATTCCGGAACATAAAACTAATTGCAAGAAAAAGACAGGAGCCCAGGAGAACAGGTTTCAGCTTCATTTTTACTTTAAATGAGGCATGCTTGTATGACATGGTGGTGCGATGACCTATGTCATTCATGTACTTTTACATATAACCCATAATGAATTATTTAAACAAACAAGAATGCTTAATCAAACAACATATTTACAATATTACTTAAATGTTACTGTATTATTAAAGACAACAGTCAACAAAGGCCTGCTTATGACTCCCAGTCCTCATATGGCACCTGGAATTATTCAAATAAGTCAGGGAAATATCACCCACCATATGATTAAATTCCTCCCATTTGTCATCCCTCCCAACATGTGTAACTTCTCTCCCTGTCACACCTACAACCTGCCCATTCCCACTCTTAAACTCTGACTCCAGCAACTTATGCTGCCACCCACTTCTTTCACCTGTCAGTCTCAACCAGTGGTTTCTGATGGCTTGTTATCTGTATCATAGGGTATTTAAAAAAATCTGGTTTCTCTCGCCTAACGTTTGAACTCCCACCTCTTCTATATCTATTTTAGGCTTGTGCTGTTGAAGCTCTTTGGGATGTCTTTCCCCTGTTAGAAGATGCTGTATAATTCCATTTAATTTACTTGTTTGCCAACTTGTCACCTGTTTATTAGTTGAGGCCCTAATGCACCCTATAGTGGTGTATTTACGTTGGTTCTTACTGAAGCTGGTCCAAATGCAGGGTGGATTTATTTGTTCCTTTTAGTCTATATTTTTTGGTAAACAAGTTAAAGTATAAAAAGCGAAGTCCCTTTCTAAGGTGCATAAAATACATTTCCCAAAATCTGCTGGCATAGTTATTTTATTAAATTGAAAGTTGATTATTATAACTGTAGAAATTAATGGCTAGAGGGCAAAGGAAGATTGGCAGAAATATTCTAACTACAATTGTGTAAGTAAGAGCATCAAACTAATGCACTTCCTGTGAATAGGGGGAAGATGTTGGAAATAAATACTGTAGTATGATCACAGTATTGAAAACAGCAGGCTACTGATTATAATTACATGGCAGGTCATGTTCCTTCTGATTTTGTTCGACTGTTCCTGCAGACTGTGAAGATCAATAATGTACCAACCTATTCAAAAATCTTGGAAGTGAAAGTCTAGATTGGATTTGGGATAGTAGTATGTTTGAGCTAAAAATTTCAAAGGTTAGCCAATAGGTCAGCCTTCTCATCATTGTTATTCCCATATTCAAACAAGGTGACTCAAAATAGAGCTACAGTTAATGAACAAATAGGGTAGACAACAAAACTATTTATAAATGACTGGCTGAAAAAGCAGCATTGAATCCGTAAATAAATGAGTTCAATGTGATCTGGGTCACATAAACACCATTCATTAAACTCTTTAGCTTTCTTCTCTTCAGTGATAATGTAATATACAACAGTAATTCTTGAGAACTAGGTCAGGCCAAAGACGTCCAGAAATACATACGGCTAAAATGAACATGATTCAAATTAGCCCTTTTCACGTAGATGGCATCTATTCTAACAGTGATCAACCTATTTGGATGCAAAATATAAAGAAAAGCATCTGTGCACTCCTGCTTCCCTGGTGTAAATTGATTTGCAACAAAATGTAATGGGGAAAAAATCAATATATTTTATTCACACAATGAGTGATTTAACCTTTTTGAGAGGTATTTCAGAAGCTAAAGGTATCTTGCCCAGCCTAGAGTGTTCCAAAGTAGGAGATAGTTGGAGCAAGGCAGAAGGTCAGGTTGGCAAGGAATAGACGGACCAATGGGCTGGTTTCTATGCTGAGCTACTTTATGATTCCATAAGTTATTGATGAAATGTTTCAACAACTCCATGGCTTTTAGTTATTGTAGGACTTTCAGCTGAGTAGTACAACAGTAATGATAAAATACTCTTGAGTATAAGCTACTTAAGACATAATTTATGCTGATGAAGACAATTAGAAAGAAGCTTCTGTGGACCATAAACCGTTGTTTACCAGTGGCTTGTTCCTTTCTTATAAATTGGATTCTAATGATGTAATTCAGCTTGATGAAAACAGTCTCAGACTGGAGATCCCTCTGTGATATATTTGTTGGTGATATTATAAATAGGCTTATATTATAATTATGAAATTTTTGATTTCGCTGTAAGTTGCTGGTATCTGCTTACCCTCATGGAAATTGAACTTACTTTAATAAATTAATCAGAATCAGGTTTATTATCACCAGCATGTGACGTGAAATTTGTCAACTTAGCAACAGCAGTTCAATGCAATACATTTGAAGGTATGAGACGTGAATTAGCTAAGATAGACTGGCAAATGACACTTCAATGATTGACGGTGGATATGCAATGGCAGGCATTTAAAGGTTGCATGGATGAACTACAACAATTGTTCATCCCAGTTTGGCAAAAGAATAAATCAAGGAAGGTAGTGCACCCGTGGCTGACAAGAGAAATTAGGGATAGTATCAATTCCAAAGAAGTAGCATACAAATTAGCCAGAGAAAGTGGCTCACCTGAGGACTGGGAGAAATTCAGAGTTCAGCAGAGGAGGACAAAGGGCTTAATTAGGAAGGGGAAAAAAGATTATGAGAGAAAACTGGCAGAGAACATAAAAACGGACTGTAAAAGCTTTTATAGATATGTAAAAAGGAAAAGACTGATAAAGACAAATGTAGGTCCCCTGCAAACAGAAACAGGTGAATTGATTATGGGGAGCAAGGACATGGCAGACCAATTGAATAATTACTTTGGTTCTGTCTTCACTAAGGAGGACATAAATAATCTTCCAGAAATAGTAAGGGACAGAGGGTCCAGTGAGATGGAGGAACTGAGCGAAATACATGTTAGTAGGGAAGTGGTGTTCTTTTCTTTTTAAATCTTTTTATTGAGTAAGTATACAAAAAAGGTAAGCCATATAAACATTAATACAATGTTAAAGTATAATAAAATTCCAAAAGATAACAATACCAAAAAGAAAATACTACAAACAATGTAATTTAAGCATAAGAAACCAAGATAACATAATAGTATACTAGATTTTATATATATCAATGGAAAAAAAAAGAAAAAAAACCCCCCAAAAAAAAACCCACCGTGCAACTAACTAAAAGCAAAGCAAAGCAATGGGCTAACTTGAAACCAAACAGAGTTAAACTTAAAATCACGTCCTCAATCCCGACCTCCATTAAAACAGTGAAGAAAAAACAAGAAGGGTAAATATTACATTAAATGAAAATATCGAATAAAAGGTCCCCAAATCTGTTCAAATTTAAATGAAGAATCATAAAGGTTACTTCTAATTTTCTCCAGATTCAAACATAAAATCGTCTGAGAAAACCAAAAAAAGGTAGTTGGAGCATTAAGCTCTTTCCAATGTTGTAAAATACATCTTTTCGCCATTAAAGTAAGAAATGCAATCATTCTACGGGCTGAAGGGGAAAGATTACTAGAAATTTTAGGTAGTCCAAAGATAGCAGTAATAGGGTGAGGAGAGATATCTATATTTAATACCTTAGAAATAATATTGAAAATATCTCTCCAAAAAGTTTCCAAAGTAGGGCAAGACCAAAACATATGAGTTAAAGAGGCTATCTGCCCCGAACATCTATCACAGAAAGGATTAATATGCGAGTAAAAACGCGCTAACTTATCTTTGGACATATGTGCTCTATGAACCACTTTAAATTGAATTAGGGAATGTTTAGCACAAATAGAGGAAGTATTAACTAATTGTAAAATCTGCCCCCAATCATCCACAGAAATGGTAAGCCCCAATTCCTGTTCCCAGTCTACCCTAATCTTATCAAATGGAGCTTTCCTAAGTTTCATAATAATATTATAAATCATAGCCGATGCACCTTTCTGACATGGATTAAGGTTAATTATCGAATCTAAAATATATATAGGAGGAAGCATTGGAAAGGAAGAAAGTATAGTACTTAGGAAATTTCTAACTTGTAAATATCTAAAAAAATGTATTCTTGATAAGTTATATTTATTAGATAATTGTTCAAAAGACATAAGGGAACCATCTAAAAATAAATCCAAAAACCGTAAAATACCCTTAGTCTTCCAAGTTTGAAAAGCGCGATCCGTAAAAGAGGGAGGAAAAAATATGTTACCTAAAATAGGAATCGCTAACCCGAATTGATTAAGATCAAAAAATTTTCTGAATTGAAACCAAATGCGCAAAGCATATTTAACTATCGGGTTAGAGACCTGCTTAAGACGTTTCGAATCAAAAGGAAGAGAGGAACCTAAAATAGAACCAAGTGTATAACCCTGAACAGATTGTAATTCCAATGCTACCCATTTAGGAATAGATAGTATGTCCCGGTCAAGTAACCAAAATTTCATATGTCGAATATTAATAGCCCAATAATAAAATCTAAAGTTAGGTAATGCTAAACCTCCATCTCTCTTAGCTTTCTGTAAATGTATTTTACCCAGTCTCGGATTCTTATTCTGCCAAATAAATGAAGAAATTTTAGAGTCAACTTTATCAAAAAAAGATTTAGGAACGAAAATTGGTAATGCCTGAAACACATATAAAAATTTTGGCAAAAAAAACATCTTAACTGCATTAATACGACCAATCAAAGTTAAATATAAGGGAAACCATTTAGATGAAAGTTGAGTAATATGGTCTATTAATGGTAAAAAGTTAGTCTTAAATAAATCTTTATGTTTACAAGTAATTTTAATCCCAAGATATGAAAAGTAATTATTAATCAATTTAAATGGAAATTTATAATATAAGGGAAGATGTTTATTAATCGGAAAAAGTTCACTCTTACTAAGATTTAATTTATAACCTGAGAAAAGACCAAATTGTGCTAATAACTCTAAAACAGCAGGAATGGATCTCTCAGGATTAGAAATATATAAAAGTAAATCATCAGCATAGAGTGATAATTTATGGGACTTTAATCCCCGAGTTATCCCAGTAATATTTGAAGATTCTCGAATAGCAATTGCAAGAGGTTCTAATGCAATATCAAATAATAGGGGACTAAGAGGACAGCCTTGTCGAGTACCACGAAAGAGAGGAAAAAAAGGTGAGTTTAAGGAGTTAGTACAGGGAAGTGGTGTTAGGTAAATTGAAGGGATTGAAGGCAGATAAATCCCCAGGGCCAGATGGTCTGCATCCCAGAGTGCTTAAGGAAGTGGCCCAAGAAATAGTGGATGCATTAGTGATAATTTTTCAAAACTCGTTAGATTCTGGACTAGTTCCTGAGGATTGGAGGGTGGCTAATGTAACCCCACTTTTTAAAAAAGGAGGGAGAGAGAAACCGGGGAATTATAGGCCGGTTAGCCTAACGTCGGTGGTGGGGAAACTGCTGGAGTCAGTTATCAAGGATGTGATAACAGCACATTTGGAAAGCGGTGAAATGATCGGACAAAGTCAGCATGGATTTGTGAAAGGAAAATCATGTCTGACGAATCTCATAGAATTTTTTGAGGATGTAACTAGTAGAGTGGATAGGGGAGAACCAGTGGATGTGGTATATTTGGATTTTCAAAAGGCTTTTGACAAGGTCCCACACAGGAGATTAGTGTGCAAACTTAAAGCACACAGTATTGGGGGTAAGGTATTGGTGTGGGTGGAGAATTGGTTAGCAGACAGGAAGCAAAGAGTGGGAATAAACGGGACCTTTTCAGAATGGCAGGCGGTGACTAGTGGGGTACCGCAAGGCTCAGTGCTGGGACCCCAGTTGTTTACAATATATATTAATGACTTGGATGAGGGAATTAAATGCAGCATCTCCAAGTTTGCGGATGACACGAAGCTGGGTGGCAGTGTTAGCAGTGAGGAGGATGCTAAGAGGATGCAGGGTGACTTGGATAGGTTGGGTGAGTGGGCAAACTCATGGCAGATGCAATTTAATGTGGATAAATGTGAAGTTATCCACTTTGGTGGCAAAAATAGGAAAACAGATTATTATCTGAATGGTGGCCGATTAGGAAAAGGGGAGGTGCAACGAGACCTGGGTGTCATTATACACCAGTCATTGAAAGTGGGCATGCAGGTACAGCAGGCGGTGAAAAAGGCGAACGGTATGCTGGCATTTATAGCGAGAGGATTCGAGTACAGGAGCAGGGAGGTACTACTGCAGTTGTACAAGGCCTTGGTGAGACCACACCTGGAGTATTGTGTGCAGTTTTGGTCCCCTAATCTGAGGAAAGACATCTTTGCCATAGAGGGAGTACAAAGAAGGTTCACCAGATTGATTCCTGGGATGGCAGGTCTTTCATATGAAGAAAGACTGGATGAACTGGGCTTGTACTCGTTGGAATTTAGAAGATTGAGGGGGGATCTGATTGAAACGTATAAGATCCTAAAGGGATTGGACAGGCTAGATGCGGGAAGATTGTTCCCGATGTTGGGGAGGTCTAGAACGAGGGGGTCACAGTTTGAGGATAGAGGGGAAGCCTTTTAGGACCGAGGTTAGGAAAAACTTCTTCACACAGAGAGTGGTGAATCTGTGGAATTCTCTGCCACAGCAAACTGTTGAGGTCAGTTCATTAGCTATGTTTAAAAGGAAGTTAGATATGGCCCTTGTGGCTACAGGGGTCAGGGGGTATGGAGGGAAGGCTGGGTTCTGAGTTGGATGATCAGCCATGATCATAATAAATGGCGGTGCAGGCTCGAAGGGCCGAATGGCCTACTCCTGCACCTATTTTCTATGTTTCTATGTTTCTATAATCTAGCAGAGAGAGAAAAAAAAAGATAGACAAAATATAATAAATAAGTAAATTAATTACATATATTGAATAGATATTTTAAAAGGTGCAAAAACTGAAATACTGTTTATTTAAAAAAAAACTGAGGTAGTGTCTATAGCTTTAATGTCCATTTAGGAATCAGATGGCAGAGCGGAAGAAGCTGTTCCTGAATCGCTGAGTGTGTGCCTTCAGGCTTCTGTATCTCCTACCTGATGGTAACAGTGAGAAAAGGGCATGCCCTGGGTTCTGGAGGTCCCTAATAATGGACGCTGCCTTTCTGAGATTTTATTGTTAAGCAGTTATGCCCAATTGTCTGTAAGATGTTTAATCTGAAACTTAAGCAGAAGTTTTCTGTGCACTTTAAATATATAATTCCAGCATGATATAAATAACATAATCACAATCTATTAAGCTTAATGGGTGTTTCTCATCTCCCTCTCCTTTGATCCCTTGATTGGGTGTCAACATCTGAGAGGAGATATCTAAGGCTCAAAACATTGATGCAATCACAAAGGAGGCACACCAGCAGTTCGACTTCATTAGGAGTTTGAAGAGATTTGGTACGTCACCAAAATCTCTTGCTGATTTCTACAGATGTACGGTGGATAGCATTCTGACTTGTTGCGTCACAGACTGCTATGGTGCCTCCAATAAACAGAATTGCAAGCGGCTGCAGAAGGTTATATCCTCTTTCAGGTCCATGACAGGCACCACCTTCCCGCTGTCAAAGACATCTTCAAGAGGCACTGCCGCATCATTAATGATCATCCATCACTAAAGACCCTCACCATCCATGAAACGCTCTCTTTGCGATAGTAACATTGGAGAGGAGGTATAGAAGCCCTAAGAACCACACTCAATAATTTAGGAACAACTTCTTCCCTTCCACCATCAGATTTTGGAACAGTCCATGACAACTACCTTTTTATTCTTATTTTGCACAATTTATTTATGTTTGTAACTTGTAGTAATTGTCATATCCTGCACTGAACTGCTGCTGGAAAACAACAAATTTCATGACATTATGTCAGTGATAATAAATCTGATTAATATCAGTAATGTAATATCAAATCAGTAATTTTGAGAGCTAGATCAGGCCAAAGGTAAATAGAAGTGCATTTAGTTAAACCAATAGTTCAATTTAGTTCAATTTGAATTTTACCAATTTAGTTCAACTTACGAAATTGCTGCTACCATCTCAATAACTCTTCTATCATTCACCACATTCAGCTCAATTTTGGCTCTTTCATTTTACTCTGTTGCTTCTGCTGACGTGAGGATAGCTTTCACAAACAACGTGCTGATAACTTTTCCATTATCTCCTTTAGACCCTTGGACTGCTTGCCTGACAATCAGGTGTGAACAAGAACAAAGTTCATCCTTTTTAGCACTTTTTCTTGGGCGCTTCAGCAAACCTTATGTCCAGGTTATTGATTCCATTTGCCTAATTGCAGTACTAACTCTATGTTTGGAAACTTTGTATTCTGTCCAACTGCAACATAAACTTCAAGCCTACAGCCTCTGCATTCTTAATAGTTTCTTGCCCTCCACTTCAATCTACCCAATGCAAACATGCACATGCACGTTTTGTCAAAGCTATGGATGCATTCTCCTGGCCAGCATCTCATTTTTCACCCTCCTATAAACTTTGGCTCATTCCAAATTATCTCACATCAATTTCTCTTGTGTCACATTAGCGTTGTTGTGCTATAATAGCTGCAAATTTAAAATTCTCGTACTTTAAAATTATTCTTTCGTACTCTTCAATAGCCTCCAGTCATACAACTTCTCAGAAGGATTCATAATTCTTGACCCCAGTGATTTAAGCAACTCTGTACTCTGCTAATAGTTGGAGTGTCTTCAGCCACACTTAATACTTGTTCTTTTGAATTCCCTTCCTCAATCCTTGCACCTCTCTGCCTCAATTTAAGTCCCTATTTAAAATCTTCCTTTATTTGCTTTGACATCTCACTAGCATCATAGGGCCCAGTAGAATGTAATCTCTTCATCCTCTAAAAACTTTATTTTATGTTACAGAATGTTCATAACCAATAATTGAAAACACTTGGTTTGTGTTAGCTGCTCTCGATGATATTTAAAATGTCTCCTTCAAAATATGGGGGAAACATGGAAAAAGAACTTTCACAACCTTGGAGCACAAGGTTTCGGAGCCAGGGAAGTGGACGTTGTGCTTCAGAACTGTAGATGTTAAGGCAATGTAGGGTGCACAGTGGCAAGTTTCTACTCAGCAAGAGGCTGCCAAAAGTAAGAATGGAGACCAGATAATCTGTATTTCAGTTGTTGGTTGATAAGTGTGGGCCAGAACCCATGCACCTTGTAAATTCATTTGACGGTATCATTTATATTTGTCTAAGAAGGTTGACAGTGCCTTGGTTTTGTTCCACCTGAAGGATGATACATTTAACAGAATGGTATACTTTCTCTACTTGAAATGAAATGTTTGGCAATATAGTGCTCAGGATGTGCAGAAGTACCTTGGCATCAAGAGGTAAATGTACTATCATCTGAGCCATGTCCATTCATGTCATTGTCTCTGTGTCTTTTAAGCAATCACAGATCTGTCGTTAGAAACCTCACTTGAGTCAAAATGGTTCATACTTGAAATATGCATGCAAATTTTGATTTCAGTGCTGGGCACCAGAACTGACACGTGGAAAGACTTGGAAAAGGTCTTATGATGGTCCTGAGCTGCAATGCCTATTAGGGTCATGGCTAAAGTTGAGTTGTTTTTGGGTTTGGAGCAGCGCAGGAAACTAGGAGACAGGTTAGGGTTTAGAGACAGGGCTGATGAGGAATTAGAGATCAGGAACAGTGAATAAAGAATCAGGGGCAGAAACTGGTGGCCAGAGTCCAGGTTGAAGCACTCTAAAGTCAAAGCCAGCGATCTCTGTGGAAGAATGCTGGGTCTCAGGCACTGAGGAGGAAGACCAGCAATCACCCATGATCAATGATTGAGGTCAGCAGGTCCCATGGACAAGGGCTGGTGACTCTTTCATGGCCCCACCCCCATGGTTGATGAGTCCTGGAGGCAGAGGTCTGTACAGGCAGGAGGCACGAAACATGGTGACACCACCACCACCACCCCCAGGTCAGTGTGCTTTGGAGTTGAGGTCCTATTGAGTCCAAAGTTTGAGCATCATATATCGAAGTCTTGTGATCAGCGAGTCCTGGGATTGATATCCACCGATAGGTAAAATCTAAGGTTGGAATCCTGGCATCAATGAGTCTGAAAGTCAAGACCTGAAGGTCAAAGCAGACCTCTGCAATTCAGGGCCAGGGATTGGAGGCTGGAAGCCCAACGTTTGCATGTCTGAGAGTCCAGGGCCAAGGGCTAGTGGTTGGAGACCTGGAGGCTGCCTGTTCTGGGGTTGGAGGTGTGTGTGTGTGTACGGGAGAGTGAGGAAGGGGCATTGTTTGCTGTTATTGTTTTGTTTTGTTCTTGTTGCTTGTGTTGTACTGATGAACATGGTGGATATGCTGTGTTACCCCTGGAATGTGGATACTAACAACCAGCACATTCTCAGGTTGTGTTGGTTGTTAATGCGAAAGACGCATTTCACTGTATGTTGCGTTGTACCTGGGATCAATAAATAACTGTATCTGAATGAATGTGAAATATGATCAGAATGGAAACAACCCAAAGTTGATCCTTTCTGTGTTATGTTTAAGAAACAGTTAGATAGGTAATTAAGAGTTATGGGGAAAAGGCAGGTAGGTGGAACTGAATTTACGGACAGATCAGCCATGAGCTTATTGAATGGCGGGGCAGGCTCAATGGGCCAGATGGTCTACTCCTGCTTCTATTTCTTATGTTCTTAAATTGCTTTCCAGTTGTATGTTTTACTCCTAGTGTATGGGGGACGCTTTATTTTGATGTCTTGGCAATGCTAGTTACTGCTGGAGAACAATGCAAAGATTTTCACACATGTGGGAACTATTTTGCAAAAGATTAAAGGGAGATTTTCTGATATTTGGACTCTTGGTTTGGAGTTTTGTCCATTAAAGCTGGAAGTAAGATATTTCAAAGATCGTGCTGATCACAAGAGTGTCAACCCCACCCTACCCTGAAGTGTATTCATAGCAGATGTGGTTGTATGTTGAAATTGTGAATTGAGAAAAGTTGCTCTTTACAAAGCAGGGTTGTAGAGTTGAATTGCAAACTAAGAATATTAACTTTCCCTACTAGCAACATCTTTCTATATTTGCGAGGTGTCTTTCTGAGACCAATGCAGTGCCCTAGTCAGCCAAATACCACTTTTGATCCAATCATTGATATCTGATATGGAAAGTCTGAATTTCAATTTGTTGCCTAGGTTTTGGCTCAAAGTCAGAGTTGGGGTTGTGAAGCTGGTTTTGAGGAGCTCACATTGATGCAAGATGGAGCAGAGTTATTACCAACTCCAGCTTAATTGTTTTACAAGTGCTCCAGTTTTGATATCAATCTCTCATGCAGCAGCACAGTAATATTCTCCATGGTTATTTTTCACTTCCTCCTGAGTGAATGTAATCAGGAGAACCAATCTAAGTGATCTGGTCTTGGAAATAATCAAGGCAAGTCAAAGTTATTGTCATAGGTAGTGAGGTACAGAATAATGAAAAAAATCTTGCTTCACGGCACATGGTGTTCAGCTTCTATCGCGCTGCAATAGGAAATATGTTATTAAAGTGGAAGGATTGCAGAAAAGATTTATAAGGATGTTGCCCAGACTTGCCTGAGTTATAGGAAGAAGTAGGATAGGCAAGGATTTTTTCCTTAAAGTGTCGGATATTGAGGGGCAATCTTATGGAGGTGGCACAGATAGAGTGAATCTACTCTGTCTTTTTCTCAGAGTTGGGGAATCGATAACGAGAGGGCATAGGTTTAAGGTGAGGGGAAAGATTTAATAGCAACTTGAGGAGCAACTTTACTTACACAGGGTCATATGTAAATAGAATAAGTTATTAGAGGAAGAGGCAGGTACAATAACAACTTTTATAAGACAGTTGTACAGGTACGTGGTAAGGAAATGTTTAGAAGAATATGAGCCAAAGACAGGCAAATGGGAATTGGACAGCATGGACCAGTTGGGCTGAAGGGCCTGTAGCTGTGGGGTATTACAAACTCTAGGACACAGGCATGCAGACTGAGACAGCACACAGAGCATAAATTTCACATAAATTGTACAAGCCAGCAAAGATAAAAGATTGGGCAAAGTGAGATATTAGTCCAAAAATTACAATCAGAGATGTGCTGACAGAAGAGATTGAACTGGAAAATTCACAAGGATGATTCCAGAAATGAAAGGGTTATCATATGAGAAATGTTTGATGGCTTGAGGTCTGTACTTGCTGGAATTCTGAAGCATGTGTGTGTGTTGTGGGGGTGGGCAGGGGAATCTCATTGAAACCTTTCAAAGGTTGAAAGGCCTAGACAGAGTAGATGTGGGAAGGAGATTTCCCATGGTGGGGAAGTCTAGGACAAGAGGGCACAGCCTTAGGATAGGGAGTGTTCATTCAAAACAGAGATACAGAGAAATTTCTTTAGCCAGAAGGTGGTGAATTTGTGGAATTTGTTGCCAAATGCACCTGTAGAGGCCAGGTCATTGGGTGTATTTAAGGCAGAGATTGATAGATTCTTGATTGGCCATGGCATCAAAGGCTACGGGGAGAAGGCCGGGAAATGGGTTTGAGGAGGAGAAAAAACAAGGATCAGCCATGATTGAATGGTGGAGCAGACTCAATGGGCCAGATGGCCTAATTCTGCATCTAATGGTCTTATGGAAAAGGAACAGGTTGGTCATTCCCATACTTCAGTTGGAGTGGGTGTGTGGAGACAACTGGAAGCTGGACAAGTCAGAATGGAGACAATGGACGATAGCACTGTGACTCAGCTGGTGGAGCAGCTGATTTGTACCTCCAGTGACCTGTGTCAATCCTGGCCTTTGTTGCTGTCTAGGTGGTGTTTGCAGTTCTCTCTGTAACTGCTTCAGTTTCCTCTATATGCTCAGGTTTCCTCCTACCTACTTGAAGCATGTGGGATGGTAAGTTAATTGACTCTTTTAAATTGCCACGACTGTGTACATGAACAGTAGAAACTAGGGAAATAGTCGGGAAGGATAAAATGAGTTACCTCAAGGTTAGTGCTTTAAAAAAATAAGATGGCTAATGGTCAGTGCAGACTCAAAGGGCTGACCGGATGCCTTGTGTACTTAATCTCTCTGATCTATGACTACAATAGATTATCCATAAATGCCAACCCTTTGAATCTTATGTTGAACAGAGACAAATGACTCAGGGGCTGTTTTCGGTTTTCAGCTGCTGCTGTAGACAGGGTAATAACGGGATGAAAATTGACAGAAAGCTTCAGACTTGTTGCTTTAGTGCAGCCTGGACTGATTTCCAGTCAGATTGCAGTGCCTGAAATTGAAAAAGGTCCCCTTGAATATACATGGATATGGGGAGAATACTTTTTCAAACTAGCAACAGTTGGAAGAAATGTTGCTGTACAGCATTAGATTATGGGCTTCAGCTACATGAGGAATTTTAAAATGTTTTGAATGCTTATTCAACCCCCCACCCCCCCAACATATTTCAAATTTAAGGATGGCTTCTAACAAGATGGGAAACAGCAATGGCGAATGAAACCAGCAAAAACGAGAACAAAGGTGTGTTTTCAGGAATCTTGAACTTCCATACAGAGTTTACAGCCCAGCGTAACATACATAGAGTTTATTGAGGAACCATGTATAAAGAGGTTTGGGAAGGCTGTGAGCCTTTTGTGGCATCTTAAGATTTGGAACTACCCACTACAACCAGCACTATATTGTGTCTTTAGAATCAAACTTAATACAGCTCTGCATTTCTTGCCTTCTGTGACAACCTGAATGAAGAAGGAGGCATGTCTAAACAGGTGGTAGATGCCATGTTCCTTGAAAACTCAATGACTTCATAAGCAACAAGTGCTTTGACCACATTAATAGTCCCCTGGTGTGTTTATCACTATTGCATCAGAATCAGAATCAGGTTTATTATCACCGGCATGCAACATGAAATTTGTTAACTTAGCAGCCGCAGTTCAATGCAATACATAATCTAGCAGAGAGAGAAAAAAAATAATGATAAATAAACAAGAAAATCAATTACGTGTATTGAATGTACAAAAACAGAAATACTGAATATTAAAAAAAGGTGAGGTGGAGTCCAAAGCTTCAATGTCCACTTAGGAATCGGATGGCAGAGGGGAAGAAGCCGTTCCTGAATCGCTGAGTGTGTGCCTTCAGGCTTCTGTACCTCCTACCTGATGGTAACAGTGAGAAAAGGGCATGCCCTGAGTGCTGGAGGTCCTTAATAATGGACACTGCCTTTCTGAGACACTGCTTCCTAAAGATGTCCTGGGTACTTTTTAGACTAGTGCCCAAGATTGAGCTGACTAGATTTACAACCTTCTGCAGCTTCTTTCGGTCCTGTGCAGTAGCCCCTCCATACCAGACAGTGATGCAGCCTGTCAGAATGCTCTCCATGGTACAACTATAGAAGTTTTTGAGTGTATTTGTTGACATGCCAAATCTCTTCAACTCCTAATGAAGTATAGCCGCTGTCTTGCCTTCTTTATGACTACAGCGATATGTTGGGACCAGGTTAGATCCTCAGAGATCTTGACGCCCAGGAACTTGAAGCTGCTCACTCTCTCCACTTCTGATCCCTCTATGAGGATTGGTATGTGTTCCTTCGTCTTACCCTTCCTGAAGTCCACAATCAGGTCTTTCCTCTTACTGAGGTTGAGTGCCAGGTTGGTGCTGCAGCACCATTCCACTAGTTGGTGTATCTCACTCCTGTACGCCCTTTCGCCACCACATGAAATTCTACCAACAATGGTTGTATGGTCAGCAAATTTGTAGATGGTATTTGAGCTATGCCTAGCCACAAAGTCATGTATATACAGAGAGTACAGCCGTGGGCTAAGCATGCATCCCTGAGGTGCGCTAGTGTTGATCGTCAGCGAAGAGGATATGTTATCACCAATCTGTACAGATTGTGGTCTTCCGGTTAGGAAGTCAAGGATCCAATTGCAGAGGGAGGTACAGATGCCCAGGTTCTGCAACTTCTCAATCAGGATTGTGGGAATGATGGTATTAAATGCTGAGGTATAATTGATGAACAGCATCCTGATGTAGTTGTCCAGGTGGTCTAAAGCCTTGTGGAGAGCCATTGAGATTGCGTCTGCCATTGACCTGTTGTGGCAATAGGCAAATTACAATGGGTCTAGGTCCTTGCTGAAGCGGGAGTTCAGACTAGTCATAACCAACCTCTCAAAGCATTTCATCACTGTCGATGTGAGTGCTACTGGGCGATAGTCATTAAGGCACCCCGCATTATTCTTCTTAGGCACTGGTATAATTGTTGCCTTTTTGAAGCAAGTGGGAACTTCTGCCCACAGCAGTGAGAGGTTGGTTGGGACAGGTTTTCAGAGCCTTACCAGGTACGCCATCGGGACCTTCTGCCTTGCAAGGATTCACTCTCACAATCTAACATCAGCCTCTGAGACAGAGATCACAGGGTCATCAGGTGCAGCAGGGATCTTCACAGCTGTAGTTGTGTTCTCCCTTTCAACGTGGGCATAGAAGGCGTTGAGTTCATCTGGTAGTGAAGCATCACTGCCATTCATACTACTGGGTTTCACTTTGTAGGAAGTAATGGCTAGTGTCCATTATCCCTGCAACTGTATTTGTTTTCTCCAGTCCTAAACCCTGCAACCGAACATTGATTTGTAAGGGATCAAATTACAGATTATCTGCAGAGCAATAATTCAGATGGTGATGAGGAGACAAACCGAAGTGAGATAGATCAGCTGGCTGAGTTGTGTCACAACAAACAACATTGCACTCAACCACAGTAAGACAAGGGAATTGATTGTGGACGTTAGGAAGTGGAGATCGAGGGAACACTCACCAGTCCTCAATAAGGGATCTGCAGGGGATAGGGTGAGCAGTTTCAAGTTCCAGGGTGTCAACATCTCTGAAGATCTATCCTGAGTTCAATATTTTCATGCAATTTTAAAGAAGGAAATGACAGTGGCTATATTTCGCTAGGAGCCTGAGGAGATTTGATATGTCACCGAAGACTCTAGCAGAGTTCTACAGTTGCATCATGATGGGGAGGATTCTTGCTGGTTGCATCACAGTCTGGTATGGAGAAACCACTGCACAGGATTGAAAAAAGCTGCAGAAAGATGCAAGTTCAGTCAGTTCCATCATGGAAACTAGCCTACCCAGCATCAAGGACATCTTCAAAAGGCAGAATCCAGCCTATCACCCAGGGCATGCCCTCTTCTCACTGCTACCATCAAGGAGGAGATACAGGAGCCTGAAGACACACATCAATGTTTTAGGAACAGCTTTTCCCCCTCCACCATCAGATTTCTGAATGGACAATGAATCTATGTACACTACCTCACTATATCGTTTGCTCTCTGTACTACTTATCCAGTTTAATTTTTATATACTGTATATACAGTGGATGCTAGTTAATTGGTTTATTGGTTAATCAAGGTAGTTGTTTATTTGTGACAACTCTTGAAGAACAAAAACTAATCAAGAAGTTTGCCAGGATTCCCTTCATTTATTTGGGACACTGCTGTTTAATTGAGACAGGCGACTATTGCAGAACAGGTTCTAACTAGCATCAGTCACATGCATTTCTGTGGCCATTAGCCGCTATTCTGCGCCTAGAGTGGACAGTTTTCAAATAGTGTCAGTTGTATGTGTTTTTGTTCAAAAGCAGTGCTTTTTGTCACTGGTAGTTGGCAAGAAATAAGCAGTTATGACGATTCAGAACTGTTTTGCTCACTGCAATTTCAAGCAATCAGGCTTGGAGATGCCAGAAATGGCTGGGAGCAGAAATGAAGTGATTTCACTACTTCAACATGTTAGGAACTACGAAGAATTTGGAAGTACCTAGAATGTTACAATGAAAATGAAAATTTGGAAGATGCAATTGCTGAAAGCATTGTCTGAAGGCAGTCCATTGTCTGCATTAGGTGTTTGCACTTAATTTGTTCACTTATAGTCAATCAAAAGTACACAGCAGTGTACACTGCATGAATTCCTCCATCGATGGCTATTAGGAACTAATACACAGATTTATAGTATAGTAGTAGCATTGGTGGTGTGACAGTTTGTTCTATATTCCATTTAAATACATAATTTGTTACTTAGTTAAATGGTAGTTCATCTTTTTTATACCTTTTATAACTATTTCCATGAAATTTTGACTAATTGGGGCAGCTGCTTTTTTGGGCCAAAATGTACTGGGCTCAATGATCCCAATTACAATTTCTTATTGTAATTCGTAGTTTTTAGAAGTTGTGTATTACATTGTACTGCTGCTGCAAAACAACTTATTTCACGACATATGCCAATGATATTAAACCTAATTCTGATCCTGACTTGGTCATTTATCCATTAGATCTACCAATGCATTCAAGATGAAAAAATATAATGCTGCAGATATCCCGGTTGTGCAAACGCTTGGGCAATAGGTTGTAAACTCCAATCCTTTTACCCTTTTATATTTGTGGTTTATTATGTAGATTTATGACTGACGAAGATATAGACCTGTGTTGCTTTTTTGTTGCCACACCTGAACTTTGGACAAGCTTAGAACTAAAGTTATTAACAACATACGAAAGCATTGCATAACATTGTGAGTCAAAAGGCATGTTCCTGTATTCCTCACTGTCTTAATTAAAAGAACTCTTTTGATTTTCTTCACTCATTATCTCTTTGTCTTGTGTCACTTTGTACAAACTCTTCCAGGTTTGAGGGATAATACATTGTGAATTCTGGATTTGAACACATTGATTGATGTGTCACTTGGAGTCACCTAATAATTCCACACCGATATTTGCGTGGAGAACTTCCACTGGGGTGACCATGATTGTCACAGACTATTGATACTGTCCTGTGTATAGAATAGAGTCCATTTTGCACTCTGATTAGCTGCCACTTGAATTATCTTTTAACCTAATTCCACTATGTTATTCTCTATGAATCAAAAAAGTGAACAGCCAGCTTCAATATATTTAAAAATGTGTGGTGACTTGATTTTTGTGATGGTGTACTAAAGAGTGCATGATCAACCTGAGAGGCACCAAACAAACCTAGAAAACGTAAGCAAAACACACCAAAGTTGCTGGTGAACACAGCAGGCCAGGCAGCATCTCTAGGAAGAGGTACAGTTGATGTTTCAGGCCGAGACCCTTCGTCAGGACTGAAAACGTAATATACTCAGGCCTGGATGTTGGTGTCCATAAACATGAAGTATTGATAGAACCACCAATGACTGAACTGATTAAATCCAAAAGGGGAATCTAGTGTGAGGTAAACTATTTTGGGAGGATTAATAAGGTTGGCATATGCAGTTAGTGTAGGACCTATAGAAGTATAGGACCTATAGGTGTAGGCCTTGGTGTGACCACACCTGGAATATTGAGTGCAGTTTTGGTCCCCTAATCTGAGGAAAGACATCCTTGCCATAGAGGGAGTACAAAGAAGGTTCACCAGATTGATTCCTGGGATGGCAGGACTTTCATATGAAGAAAGACTGGATGAACTGGGCTTGTACTCTTTGGAATTTAGAAGATTGAGGGGGGATCTGATTGAAACGTATAAAATCCTAAAGGGATTGGACAGGCTAGATGCAGGAAGATTGTTCCCGATGTTGGGGAAGTCCAGAACAAGGGGTCACAGTTTGAGGATAAAGGGGAAGCCTTTTAGGACCGAGATTAGGAAAAACTTCTTCACACAGAGAGTGGTGAATCTGTGGAATTCTCTGCCACAGGAAACAGTTGAGGCCAGTTCATTGGCTATATTTAAGAGGGAGTTAGATATGGCCCTTGTGGCTACAGGGATCGGGGGTATGGAGGGAAGGCTGGTGCAGGGTTCTGAGTTGGATGATCAGCCATGATCATAATAAATGGCGGTGCAGGCTCGAAGGGCCGAATGGCCTACTCCTACACCTATCTTCTATGTTTCTATGTTTCTATGTTAAATACTGAGGAACAGACAGACTTTGTTATAAGTCCTAGGGTCCTTGAAGGTAGCGGCACAAGTAAATAAGATGAATAATAAAGCAAAGAGGATGATAGACTTTGTTATCTGGACTTAGAATACAAGAGCTTAGGTTGTAGCTGGAGTGCTGTGTGCAGTTCTGTTTTTGTAACTTAAAACAATTTTTATGTCTTGCACCGTACTGCTGCCCCAAAACAAAAAATTTCAAGATGTTTGTCAGTAGGACGGGAGTAATGGCAATGGAGAATGCGGAGATTTGCCAAGGTGGTTCCTTATATAAGATACATACATCAAAGTTGCTGGTGAACGCAGCAGGCCAAGCAGCATCTATAGGAAGAGGCGCAGTCGACATTTCAGGCCGAGACCCTTCGTCAGGACTAACTGAAGGAAGAGTGAGTAAGGGATTTGAAAGCTGGAGGGGGAGGGGGAGATGCAAAATGATAGGAGAAGACAGGAGGGGGAGGGATAGAGCCGAGAGCTGGACAGGTGATAGGCAAAAGGGGATACGAGAGGATCATGGGACAGGAGGTCCGGGAAGAAAGACAAGGCGGGGGGACCCAGAGGATGGGCAAGAGGTATATTCAGAGGGACAGAGGGAGAAAAAGGAGAGTGAGAGAAAGAATGTGTGCATAAAAATGAGTAACAGATGGGGTACGAGGGGGAGGTGGGGCCTACTTCTCTAACTTCCGCTAGGCCCCACCTCCCCCTCGTACCCCATCTGTTACTCATTTTTATGCACACATTCTTTCTCTCACTCTCCTTTTTCTCCCTCTGTCCCTCTGAATATACCTCTTGCCCATCCTCTGGGTCACCCCCCCCTTGTCTTTCTTCCCGGACCTCCTGTCCCATGATCCTCTCGTATCCCCTTTTGCCTATCACCTGTCCAGCTCTCGGCTCTATCCCTCCCCCTCCTGTCTTCTCCTATCATTTTGGATCTCTCCCTCCCCCTCCAGCTTTCAAATCCCTTACTCACTCTTCCTTCAGTTAGTCCTGACGAAGGGTCTCGGCCTGAAACATTGACTGCGCCTCTTCCTATAGATGCTGCCTGGCCTGCTGCGTTCACCAGCAACTTTGATGTATGTTGCTTGAATTTCCAGCATCTGCAGAATTCTTGTTGTTTGCCCTTATATAAGATATCTTGATTATGGGGAGAGACTGGATTTGTTCTCTTTGGACCAGAGGATGCTGAGGGGTACTTGACTGAGGTTTACATAATTATAAAGTGCATAGCCATGGTGGGAAGCGATAAATATTTTTCCTTGGTGATGGGAAATTGGATTGGTGTAGAAAGTACTTGAAGGGCCTTTTACAGTGTGCTTTGTGGCACTGCTGCTGTAGGATGATTGGTTGTGAATGATTGGGCATGGAGGATAAACCATATCCTTGTACCTTCAACCTACCCTCCTGAAGAAGCATTGATAGATGTGGTCGTCATATTTTTCTTAAAGATCACTGCACTGTCTGGTTTAGCCAAAACTGTTTTCACACTGAGAGTATTCTCCTCAGTGATATGTGGCATTATTAACACACTAAATAATTTAGTTATCGAAATACTTTGTAAATTGAAGGTAGTCATCCATGAGGCACTATGGGCCACCGGTATCAACAGAGCTGTATTTCCCTTCATTTCTAACATTGCAACTCAGAGGAATCCTCCATCTACCATTGCCATCAAGTTACAGTACCAATGTTTGTTCAACAAGCATTGCAGAGGGGCACATTACTATTGCTAATGTACTGGATGAGGACTGATAACTCTTGGTGGCTGATCTCATGACAAAAGTTAGAATCCCACCAACTATGAAATTTGAATTCAATTAATTAAACCTAGAACAAAAAAGCTTGTATTTGTGATTGTGACTGTGACCATGGAGCAGGTTACTATAAAAACTGCTGTGTTCCAGTCATGTTATTTAGGGAGATCTGACAACCTTGTCTGATCTAGTGTCTATGTGATTCCAGATTCATGATGATGTGATTGATTTGGAAATAGTTTAGTTTATGTCTGAAATGGACATAAAATGCTGGCCTAAGCAGTATGCTACTTCCTTTTTACCAAGTATGTTTTTATTACACAAATGCCTTCATAGCAGCAAACTAAAATGGGTACAAATGCATCAATTCATTGGCAGCATAGTGACGTAGGTAGTAGAGTGGCACACAGCTCAAGAAATCTGGTTCAGTCATTATCGCCCGAGTTTGCACATTCTCCTTGCAACCTTGTGCTGTGGGGAGTGAGTTAACAGGACCCTGTAAGTTGTCCTTAGTGCATATGGTCGCCAATCTGTGCAGGGCACAGTATCGCAAGCAATGTGATCAAAATCAATCAATCATTTTTCAGAAGTGTTGGTTGTAGAATGGATATTACATTGGTCTTCCTTCCAGTGGTAACTTTTTTGAAATGCATGTGACTTTGTGGTCCACCTGAGAAGAAAGGTAAGATCTCAGTTTAAATTCTCTTCTGAAGCATTCCAAGCCTGTCAACGAGGCCCTTCTCCAGGGTCACCAGGATGCTTCTCTTGATTTCTTTGTTTCTGTGGTCAATTCTTGTGAGTGGATTTGAATCTACAGCTTTCCACTCAGATGAGAGCACTTCCCATTCAAACATTAACATTAACAACACCTATTTTTTTCGTTTATGGTGCCTCTGATATGGTTGCAGACAGTTCAGAATGCTTCACAATTTTTTTTCAGACGAGATTTAGCACTAAGATGCAAGATTGATGACCAAGAATTTGACCAAAGAGGGAAACAATTCTCCGCGATTATTTTGGAAGTGAAGAGAAAGTTTATGCCGAAGAGGCAGTTGGAGAAATTTCTTTATAGGTTGCAGATTTACTTGTGCATCTTTGAAGCCGAGCTTGCAATGCAAGTGGAATATTTAATTTATTACTAGTCCAGATGGCAATCTTGGCTCACTTGCAAAAGACTCCAGGAAATCTATCATTAGCATTTCTCACAGCAAGAGAGATTCGACCATTAATAAATAGTAGTAACAGTAGTTCTTAACATATGGTGAAATCCAAAGATATTTGTAGTATTTCCTTTTGGAAGATGTATATTTTGTTTTTATTAACATTGGGAAAATATTTAAGGCAAGAAACAGTCTATAATGGATCAAAATTCAGCCCAGAATTATGATATAAGACCACTTCTAAATGCACGTATCTGTGGATTAAACAATATATGTCCACGCCAATTGTTTAACCCTTTCAATTAGTCTTGTCTATTGTTTAGCATGAAAGTCCAGGTAGCTAACGGAGCATCAGTCTTACTGTCCAGAGATCTTCAAACTTAGATCCATGTTACCACCTGCACATCATTGGGTGATTGATTCTTTTTTTCCGACAAACTTCCTGTTCTTACTTTCCACTCACAACGTCCCGTTAAAGAAGTATCATCAGGAAAATCAATGAAGCCACTCATTGTAAAAGGATTACTACAGAAAAGTAGCAATATGGTCATGACAAATGTCACCTCCAAATGATACAACATTCTTCCATTTTGAGGCTGCACCCATACTAATTAGTGCAAATTTATATTTGCCTTCTTAATCCTTTCAACATTTAATTTTTCCACCCTATTGCAGAATTTTCCTTGTGTGTAAGCAAATAAACCTGCTATATGTCTAATACATGGCATTTCTTACATGAAAATTCATGAATATTTACTGTTTTTGTTTGAATGATACATCAATAAGAGAGTTGTCATAGTGGGTGACTTTAGTTTTCCTTGTATTGACTGGGAGTTCCTTTGTGCCAGAGCTTAGGTGAGGTAAAGTTTGTTGGGGCATGTAAGAGAACTCTTGACACAATATGTAGATAGCACAAGCAGGGAATGGGCCATTGTAGACCTTGTGTTGGGAAATGTGCTCAGCCAGATGATCAGAGTTTCAGTAGGAGACCATTTTGGGAACAGCGATCAGAACTCTAAAGTTTTATGATAAGTAAGAGACTGAACCGAGGTGGGGGGAAGGGGCAGGAGAGTGGTAAATTAGGTTAAAGCTCATTACAATGGTATTAGGCTGAAAGTGGAGAGAGTAAATCTGGAGCAGTTGTTTTTGGGAAAGTCCATTCTGACGTGGGAGTCATTTAAAGGTCAACTGCTCAGGATTCAGGTTCGGCTTGTTCTTGTATGGAAGAAGGACAAGGATGGCAAGGTTTAGGAACCTTGGATGATGAGATATTGTAAATCTAGTCAAAAATAACATACTTTGTAAGGTTTAGAAAGTAGAAATCAGACAGGACCTTGGGGAATATAAAAGAAGCAGGAAAGACTGGAAAGTGACCATAAAATTACCTTAGTGCCTAATATTACAGAAAATCCAAAGGCAGTTTACACAGATGTTAAGGACAAAGGTAACTAAGGAAAGGTTAAGACCAATTAAAAGCAAAGGAAGGCGTTTATGTGTGGAGCCAGAGGAAGTTTGTGAGATACTACAAACATTTGTAAATGAGTACTTTATAGCAGTATTCATCAAGGTGAAGGACAAGGAGGAGAAGTGTAGACTTGGGGTAGACTAGGGGCTGTGGATGTTGTCTACATAGACTTAAGTAAAAACAGTTTGCAAGAATTTTCATGTTAGGTTCATCTAGAACTGTAAAGCACATGGGATCTATAGTGACTTGGTAGACTGGGTTCAAAATTGGCTTGACCACAACAGACAGAGGCTAGTGGTGGAGGGGTGTTTTATCTGACTGGTCATCTGTGACCAGTCCTGTTCTTCAAGGACCAGTGCTGGAACCACTGGTAATATTGGAGCTGTACAAAATTTTGGTTAGGCTACACTTGGAGTTTCATATGCAATTCTCTTTGCCACATTACTAGAAGGATGTGGAGGCCTTAGAGAGAATGTAGAAGAGTTTCACTAGAATGTTGACTGGATTAGACAGGGTAAGCTATCAGGAGAGGGTGAACAAACATCGATTGTCTTTCTCTGGAGCTTCAGAGACTGAGGAGTGATCTGACAGAAGTGTGTAAAATTACGAAGTGCGTAGATCAGGTAGGTAGCCCTTTACCAGGGTGAAAATGTCAAATAGCAGAAAGCACAGTTTTAAGGTGTGAGGGGTAAAGCTTAAAGGAAATTTATGAGGCAAGTTATTTTTACAGAATGGTAAGCACCTGGAATATGCTACCAGGAGAGTTGATGGAAGCCGGTACAATAACAACATTTAATAAGTATTTAGGCAGACATCTGAGCAGGCAGGGAACGGAGGGACATAAATCACATGTCCCTTTACGGATTAATATAATTTGGCTTCGTGGTTGTCACAAATGTGATGGGCTGAAGGGTCTGTTCTGTGCTATAATGTTCTATATTCTATTTTGTTCACGTTAACCGGATTCCTGTCTCAACAATACTCTGTCCCTCTTTATAAAAAAAACTGCCTAAATTACCACTCACTTAATCCTTCTCATTCATCCTCTTTTGTTTGCCTTCGAGTTCTTTTTTGCCGATTTGGAGCACATTGGAACTGCTTTTCAAGATACAATGCAATTCGAAGCTTTTGGTGTAAATATGCAACTCAAGGCAGCCTGCCGGAAGCACTTGGTGGGGTGTGGGGGGGGGGTGGGTGGGGGGGAGTCTCTTTCCGTACTATGTACTTAATGCATGTTGAATTGCTATTAATGTGCAATTTACATTATTGTGTGCAATTAATGTGAAAATCAACTTGTATTTGGCAAGTTCCCGCATATGGTAGACTTGTTTTCTGTTTCATGTTACTCACATCTAAGGAGAGCTATTTTCTTTCCAAATTTGTAGTATATTCTGGGATTTTCGAAGTCCATATGTTTTGTAACTCTTTTATAAAGTATGGTGCCTCCCATTACACAGCAGATTTCCACCAGCCTCACCTGTAAAAGGACGAGTGGGGTCTGCACAGGATGTTGAACACATGCCTGTGTGGTTTCGAGGCAGCAGTGCTACCGAAAGAGCCAAGACAGTACTTTGAGCATGGGTTGGTAGGCTTTTAAATCTGCTTTATAAGGTGGAATGTATTAATGGTTTCTACTTCTGAAACATTGAATGCCAATAAGGTTTTAGCTCTGTTTTAAAGAACACAATGATTTAATATGTAAAATTGCTATCAGCTTGTTTTGAATTGTTATCAAATAGAGAAAGACAATTGACTGTAAAATATGAGGAAAAAGCATTAAATGAAATATTAACAGTAGTTTCTGTGCGCATGATGTACTTAAAAGCCCTGGCTCATTTGTTAGCAATTCTGACTCTGGTTGGGTGGAACAACAAGCAAGAAGTAAAGGAAGATCAAAGGGCAGAAAGTTTGGGATTGGTGGGCCAAAAAGAGGCTGCAGTTTGCCACATGTTTTCTTGAGGAGTTGGAAGCAATGCTGTAACCTTTAGATCCGAAAGAAAATCTTTGCTATGGCATTCCTAAACCCTCTAAACCTCAATGTTTCTTTACCTGTGGGTTGTTGATCTGGCCCCCTTCCACCACCACCACCACCTGGAGATCCTTCTCAGTTGACAAGGGAAGTCCCTAATGGTCCTTGGCTTTCTTCCCAGACAACTTGCTTGCTTCCAAGGGAGAAATAGCATTAAAAATTGGGAGGTCTTGCTGTTATATTTGGCAGCATCACTGCATTCTCAGGATTTCCATTTTCCCAGATTAACTCCCACCTTCCTACAGCAGCCTTCCCCCCTTCCTCCTTGTGGGTGTCTGCCCTGTTTTGTTTGTTGCAGCTCCAATGTCTCCTATCGCCCCCTATATTTCAGAACTACAAATATTTCACTTGGCTTTAATTGCTGCTGGACATGAACAAAACTGTTCTGAAATCAACACGTCCTTGCAGCATGGTAGCATAGTCGTTCTTGCAACACTTTACAGCCGATCGGGGTTCAATTCCCGTCTCTCTCTGTAAGGAGTATGTACATTTTCCCTGTGATTGCGTAGGTTTCCTCCGGGTGTACTGGTGTCCTCCCACATTCCAAAGAATTGTGTTTTGGGTTAGAGTTAGCGAGTTGTGGGTATGCTATGTTGGCACTGGAGGTGTAACGACCTTGCGGACTTCCCCCAGCGCAACCCTCTGACTGTGTTTGTCATTGATGCAGACGGTGGATTTCACTGTGTGTTTTGATGTACGTGTGACAAATAAAGCTAATCTTTAATCTCATCTTCAATATGTCCTGGAAGAGCTGTGAAACTTATTTTGTCAAATGTCACTTGGTTATATTGTTCAATGACTGCAATTTCTCTTAAGGAAGGAATAAATAACAACAAAAAAAAAATCACCCCACAAGATTTTGGCCACTTTCAATTCGCAAGGCAGTCCTTTATGCTATTTAAAGAGAAGTCTAAAAACCATTATTTCTGGATTAGAATCCTTTTGTGTTGCCAAATAGCATATTGTCCGCAGCTAAAGAAGATAAGTTGCAGTGGAGTTAAATTACCAAACCAAAGACTAGTAAAGCTTAAGGATCTCAAAGGACTCTACTTCTAATCCATCAAAGCTCTGAAATTTCTAACGTCATTTTGTTCCCTGTGCTAATTCTCTGTGATGCTGATGTTGCTGCAGCCATTTGTTGTGCAAACCTTTAGAGATCTGAGGTTTCCACTTGTGGGAGCTGATAATGACTTTGGCCACCAACTGGCTCGACCAGTGACGCACTGTCTTGAGAAGAAAGGGAATGAGTCATGCTGTCCCTGGAAAGCGAAATCAAAAGCTAACTGTAAACGAATGGAGAATCCAAATAACACAGTGTGTCTTTCATCTTCCAGCACCCTAATGACCTGCTAATGAAGGTCTTTTTTTATATAAAAACTTTTCAATGACTATGTTGCTAATTGTTTCTGCTGTGTGATGGTATACTGACTGCAAAATGTCGTTTTACAAATGAAAACTGCAGTAGCATGCTTATCACTGAGAATCAGTAAATGTCCTGTTTCAGCATCTATCAGTGTTACAATTAACCAGAATAGATCTTTTAAATAGTATAGTTTCTAAGATAGCCACTAGAAGCAAAAATTAGATGTGAAATACGGTGAGATAGCTTTTGAAAACGTGGCATATTGAGTGCTGGCTAACTACCGCGATAACAATTCAGTGATTAATATGTCTGATCTACGCTTCCCTTAATCCATTACATTAACGGCTTCTTAGAGAGGAATGAATGAAATGTGTGTTTCAGCCATCCTGAAGCTTCAGACACCCCTGAACGTAGCATGAAACTTCAGTAAACTATGCTGTAGAGATTATCCCTAGTGCTTTCATCTCTGGCTGGTCAGGGGCCAAGGAGGTGATGAGGGAGAAGATGCTTGCAGTGGAAAGTGGAAGTGTGAATTTTATTGCAGATCACATGTTTCACTGCAGAGACATATGGAATTCATTTAAAAATTTGTTAATTGCCAGTTTGACAGATCCCAGCAAGTGAATGTTTGTAGATAATTCAACCCACTAAATCAGAGCTTTACAATGGCCTGATGAGGATAGGCAGTTACTAGACACCAGTTCACCATAGCTTCTATTTGCATAGGGAGCTAGTTTCAGTCTGAATATTATCATTTGATAGTGAAACAGTCAAGTAATACTGAAATAACCAGTCACTGCTGTCAATCTCTATCAATTAGTTCATAACAGCCAAATTCACGGCGTGAGGAAGAACTGCCAGCAGTGAAAGTGCTTGTACACTCTTGGTCAAATCCTCCTCTTTCTCTCAAATATGCTATACTTCATCTTTTTTTCAGTCTGTTTTGCAATGTCCCAAAGTATTTTCTGGGGGAAATCAGTTTAATTTGCATTTTATCAATGTATTCACTCTGCTCGAGATACATTATTTGCTCACCATTCACGGAACTCCAAACGAGCACTCTCCTGTTGTAAGCTTGTGGGCATTTTTTGATTGCATTTGTATCCAACAGAAAATTCACTTACACTTTTTAAAAAATTCTTCCTCGTTTTTATAGGTTCATAGAACATTACAGCACAGTATAGACCCCTTCGGCCCATGATGTTATGCTGATCTTTTAGCCTATTCCAAGATTAATCTAACCCCCTACCTCCACATAGCCCTCCATCTTCCTTTCATTCATGCGCCCATCAAAGAGTCTCTTAAATATCCCTAATGTATCTGCCTCTACCACCAACCCTGGCAGTGTGTTCCATGCACTCACCACTCTGAATATAAAAAAATCTACCTCTGAGAGCCCTCCTATACTTTCCTCCAATTGCTCTAAAATTATTTCCTCTTGAATCAGCCATTGCCACCCTGGGAAAAAGACACTGGCTGTCTACACGAGGAAATCTGCAGATGCTGGAATTTCAAGCAACACACATAAAAGTTGCTGGTGAACGCAGCAGGCCAGGCAGCATCTCTAGGAAGAGGTACAGTCAACGTTTTGGGCCGAGACCCTTCGTCAGGACTAACTGAAAGCTGTCTACTCTATTTACACCTCTCATAGTCTTATACGCCTCTGTCAAGTCACCTCTCATCCTCCTTTGCTCCAAAGAGAAGCCCTCTGCTGGTAAATCTCTTCTGCATCCTCTCTGAAGATTCTACATCCCTCCTATAATGAAGCAAGCAGAAGGTGTAAGTTGCAGGTTTGTCCTTGGCATGCTCCGCTAGGGGGGGCCTGTCTGTGTCCTTTTCTGTAACCTCTTTGTTGTACTTTTCCTCATCTCTGAATCTCCAGGAACACTTGCCCACCCCTCTTACTTCCTTGTATCGTCCATTCATTGAGTATCCGCATTTCCCAACAGCTTTCAGAGTGCTGCATGTATCACAGCATGTCCTGAGTTGCTGCAATGATTGCATCTGTCACGTCAAATAGTGACAGCTGCCAGAAACTCTAACACATCATTAGTGTAAGCTGCACTGAAAGGACCATATTGCATTTAGCAGAGCGCTACCTGAGAATGCTATACTCTTGCAATGTAAGTACTTGCTCCTTACGTGACTTTCACAACCATTAATAGGCTGACCATCATGCTACTGCAACATGGATAAAATGGACTACAGCAATTTGTAGGCCTATAAGTTAACTGTATACATACTCACTTTCAAGCAATACTTTATTCTGAGCATGATGGAACTTCTGCCATGATGTGCAAGACTCAGTTCCATATAAAGTTTTAACCACCATAGCACTTAATCTTCCCTTTGCTGACACACAGTAGCTGCTGATGTACTTTGTACCACCTGCAAACCACTCTGCTGTTACTTGCCACAGCTTTTTCAGCAAGATTGAAGAAGGTTAGCGACTACATGGGAACACCATCCAAGACATGCGTCATCCTGATTTAGAAATACATCGCTGTTTCACCATCTAGATCCAGGAGCAACATCGAGGGATTATCTTCACAAAAGCTGTGTGTGGTTTCATCCCAACTAAATTCAACTCAAGGGCAGGTAGGAAAAAGCAATAAATTCCCAGCCTTCCCAGTAATGTACAAAACAGAAAATAAAAATTCAAAATAGCAAGCAAATGACAGGGTGTTTAATGATCCAATGCTGTTTCTGTGCCGCTGACTGAGGAAAGGCTCAGTTTTGCAGCAATTTGAGAGTCACAATTCACCATAACTTGCTGGCTTGTATGCATATTAATAACAGCATGTGGTGTTCTTTATAGTAAATTCTAGGCCAACATTCCCATTGTGTCAAATTAATAGAAACATACACCTAATCACAAGTACTATGCTGATTTTACTTTAATGCAGGGAAGCATGTACCACTATAGGCTAATTAAACTCATTTCTTCTCCCTCTATTTATCTGCCCCAAAACAAAAGACCTAAATGTTTACTGTGCTGAAGGAAGGGTAAGTTGGAATACAGTAAAAAGGAGTTGAAGTTGAAAATTTGGGGTTCATTTTTCAGCCAAATGATTTTTGTTTAACTTTTTGATTTGGAAAAGTTTAAATTATGAACCATTTTTAACAGTACAATGCTGACTAATAGCAACCTAATACTGCCAATTGTGCTTTTAATGTCTGCAGTCACTATTTAGCTTGACACCTTCATGCTGTGACTAAATATTTATAATCTTGCAATTATTTCAAAATTCAGTTGCAGTTTTCAGTCATCAACTAGAATTGTGTGTAGGTGAAATATTGGCCTCTGCAATGCTAAAAAGGCATTGTTGCTCTTTTACCCCATGGATCAAATCTTGACAAATTTATTAAAAGGTCTATCACCCCAGAACATAATGTAATTGCAAAATTAATAATAACAGCTGATATAAAATTCTTCTCCAGGGCAGTCTTCTATTCTTACTGTGTTGAAGCTGCTGTAGGATAGTTTTGGTTAGTTATACACAATGCTATTCTGTAAAAAAAAATCAGATCTCCTAAGTCCATATTTGCACACGTCTGCATAGCTGTTGTTTTAAAAAAATGCTCTGTCTTTTTCGTCACACTTTCATAATAAATTTCTATCCCCAGGCTTGCTATTGTAATAGTGGATCCACTTTTATTTGCAAGACTTTTGAATGGTCATTGGCTTTGCCAGCTTTGTTGAAATTGAGAGCAACGCAAGGTGCACTCAATAAATTCAATAACCATAATTAACCAATCAATGAAAGACCACACCAATCGGGTGGGCAACCAGTGTGCAAAAGACAACAAATTATGCAAATACAGAAGGAAAGAAATAATAGTAAATAAATAAGCAATAAATATCAGAACATGAGATCTCATTGTTATTAAGAGTTCCAATGGGCCACAGCTGACACTTCATGGGATCAATTGTTCACTTTCATTGGAAGGACCGAGGTCAGTTGCTTCTTCTAATTCCTTGTACTCTCACGTTGTTAAGGTCATGCCCTCCTGACACGATTAAGAGGATGCTGAGAACAGAAAATATTTATTTTGCTGCTTCTCGAGTTGATTCCAAAGGTGGAGCTTGACTCCAAGTTCTTGGCTCAATTTCCTTTGCTAAGTTTTGACCTTGAATTTTGTCAGGCGTGTTCATGATCTCAAAATGATAGCAATAAACAGAAACAGAGACAAGGAGAGATAGAGAGAAAGACTGATGAGAGGAACATAAAGTAAAATGGGAGCAGATGGAGAGTGAGAATGCAAAGAAAGAAGTGCAAACGAGGTAAGCTCCAGAGCTGTAGAACATGTCCAAGAAATTAGACTTTGCAATAGGAGCGAGCAAAACTGGGCCAATTTTAGAAATGGACTGGCTAATTCTGACGGACAAAGACAATTAGAAAATTAATTTGTTGAATTCAGTACTGACTCCGGAAGGCAATGTGCAAAATTGAAGATGAGGTGCTTTTCCTTGAGCTTAAATTGGTTATCACCATAGAAATACGACATCATATGTACATAGGTCACAAAAAAGCTTTTGGCACATTGGCTTTCATAAATCAAAGTATCAAGTACAGGAGATGGGATGTTATGTTGAAGTTGTATAAGACATTGGTGAAGCCTAGGTTGGAGTATTGTGTGCAGTCTTGGTCGCCAACCTACAGGAAGGACGTAAATAAGGTTGAAATAGTACTGAGAAGATTTACAAGGATGTTGCCGTGTCTGGAGGACCTGAGTTATAAGGAAAGGTTGAATAAGTTAGCACTTTATTTCTTGGAACGTAGAAGATTAAGAGGAGATTTGATAGAGGTATACAAAATTATGAAGTGTATAGAAAGGGTAAATGCAAGCAGGGTTTTTCTACTGAGGTTGGGTACAACCAGAGGTCATGGGTTAAGGGTGAAAGGTGAAACATTTAAGGGGAACATGAGGGGGAACTTCTTCACTCAGAGGGGTCATGAGAGTGTCGAATGAGCTGCCAGCACAAGTGGTGCACGCGAGCTCAATTTCAACACTTAAGCAAAGTTTGGATAGGTACATAGATTGTAAGGGAATGGAGGGTTGCAGGTCGAAGGGAGTAGGCAGTTTAACTGTTTTGGCATGGACTAGATGGGGCAAAGTGATTGTCTCTGTGCTGTACTTTTCTATGATTCGAATACAAGAGACCATAGATGGATACATTAAATTGCAAGCAGGATGAAGAATTGAAATACATGAAGCTCAGGGTTATTCATGCAGATTGAACTCAGGTGTTCTTCAAAAAATGCAGTCTGTAATTTGTTTCCTTTAACATACCTGTATAACAAGGCAAGAGCTGCCTTCACTATCATCTTTTGTACATCACCAGCCCGGTGGGTACAGAGCAGAAGCTTTCTCCTGTGTTGGCATTAAATGGAAGTGAATTAATACTATAGTCACTATTGTAAGAAAGGTCAATGTCTGTGATTGTGCCCCATTTTTTGATGGCTTCGGGAAAATACAAGTAACTAACTCTCACATAGAGAGCTGTAATTTCTCTTTTTCAGAAAATGATTGCAATTGTACCAGAAAGAACAGCTCAAAGATATTTATGAAACTAAACAGGGTGTTACATACATAGGGTATGTCTGAAGAAAAAGGTGGTTGGACTCACTTAGCACCTTAGTGCACAGGTGTTTATTAGGTGCATCAAAAAGCAAACTTACAAAAATTAGCGGAAATAGTGAAAAGATAACTGCCAATACTTACAAAAAGATACCTACCAGAAAACATAATTACAGCTCCATAGTTTGTTCAGTGTGAACTGCTGACAACCCAATCTCTCTCTCCCAGTGAGAGCGAGCCCCATTTACTAGGCACCAGGACATACCATTTTCAATTACCCACTTCTAACTTAAAACACATGAATTAGAATACGAAGCACTGTAGTTACAATCAAATCAAAAAATGTATAAATTATACAACCTTGAGATTTGTCTACTTACAGACATCTGCAAAGCAAGAAACCCGAAAGAACGCAATTTCATGCAAATTGACTTAGTTTAGGTTCTAAATATCAATGGAGCAAATGTATATGTGGGCATCCAGCTTTGTAGTATTCTTTAAAAGGAGGTTCCTTTCTGACTGTAAATTTAAAAAAATTGCATTTAGATTTTTTTGTTACAGCTGTTGCTTAACTGAGTACAATAACATTCTTTATATTACTATATAACTTCAGATATTAAGTGTCTCTGAAACCTTTGCCAGCACTTTATCCTTAATTCTGAACACTCTTGAGATCAGAAAATGTTTTTGCTTATCCATGAGTCGATGCTGGATGCCAATGAATACCAGATTTTGCACTGTATATTAAGCGAGGAAGGCGTATCATTTTTACTGTGAGAGTGCAATTGGTTTCCTGCCAAGTGAATCTCAATGCTAATCATCGAAACGCAGCTGCTCCATTCCATTTACCCCCTGTTATTGACTAACAAAGGCTCCAAAAACATCCTTGAATCTGGGGTGGTAAGACTTATCACTGGAATTATCAAAACAAATCTCCAAAGTCCAATGCACTGTTTATTTATGTTAGCTGTGATTACTTATGTCTCCATTCTGGCAGGATTACCATGGGAAGTGAAGGGCTTTTAGTAATTATACTTGGGTCACCTTCTCTCCTTGCTTCTTAGTTTAAACATTATAATTATTGACAGATTTTGCTAACAGTAAAGAGTTCAGGAGTTCAATGTTAATTTAGCTGTGTCTACAATTAATATAGAATGTTACATCTCTATATAGAATGCATTGGAGACTGAAATGCATTGAATGCATTTTCTTCAATGTTACAGTAATGCAATCTCAGAAAAGATATTTAAACAGGCAACTTTAGGTTTTTTTGCATTTAATATTACAGGTTATGCTTGCTGCATGTGTGATATATTTCATCTACTTCAAAGCATTTTAACTCTAAGAAAAACATGAGTTTGTCAGTTTTGTGTCTCTGGAGAGTTTCTGTGAATTAGCACACACAAAATGTTGGAGGATCTTAGCAGGCCAGGCAGCATTTATGAAGGGGATTGGACTCCATTCAGGGCCCCAAACAGTCCTTCCAGATGAGGCAATACTTCACCTGCTAATCTTTTGGGGTTGTCGACAGTATCCGGTGCTCCCATGCAGCCTCCTCTACATTATTGAGGCCCGACATACAGTAGATTGGGGGACCGCTTTCTTGAAAATCTTTGCTCCATCTGCAAAAAGTAGGATTTCCCAGTAGTCAACCATTTTAATTCCAATGCCCATTCCCATTCCGGTACGACGGCCCATAGCCTTCTCTACTGCCATGATGAGGTCACTCTCAGGTTGGAGGAACAACATCTCATATTCTTTCTGGGTATCTCCAACCTGATGGTATGAACATCAATTTTTCCAACTTCTGGTCATTTTCTCCCTCCCCTTTCCACTATTCTTCAATTCTCCACTCTGGCCTCCCTCATTCCTCTTCTTCTCCTCACCTGCCTATTACCTCCCCCTCATGCCCCTTTTTCTTTCCTTTCTCTCATGGTCCACTCTTCTATCCTATCAGATTCCTTCTTCTCCAGCCCTTTAACTTTTTCACCTATCATCTCTTAGCTTCTTACTTCATCCGCCTCGCCAACCTGACTTCACCTATCACTTTCTGAATTGTAACTCTTTCTCCTCCCCTCACTTTCTTATTCTGGCTTCTTCTCCTTCCTTTCTAATCCTGATGATGGGTCTTGGCCAAAAAGATGGTCGGTTTGGATCAGAACTACATGGGAGCTGAATTCTGAAGAAACGCAGTTTTTTTAAAAACTTCTTCGAGTGCAAGAAGGACGAGACTGCGCAGGCGCGTGACGTCAACAGGACAGCGCGGAGAGCTTAAAGAGGAGACCACCCTATACAGCAGGCAGCTGTTGGAGCGGGCAGCAGAGTGTAGGGCTTTGGCTCCAACGGGCTTCGGCGGTAAAGGGGAAGAGGCGAGAGCGAGGCATGGACTCTTTCTTTCTCCCCCACCCTTTCACGAATCGGCCCAGACAGGCAGGAACAGCAGGGCTCTCACAGCTAATGGTACGAGCTAACGGTTTAAAAAGTTCCTCTGTTTAGCGAGGTAAGTGGGTGAGTAGACTTATTTTTCCTGTTTCATTCCTGTAGAATTAGATAGCATGCCTGCAGGGTTAGTGCTTTGTTCAGGGTGTCAGATGTGGGAATCCTGGGAGACCTCCAGCCTCCCTGATGGTCACATCTGCGCCAGGTGCACCGAGATGCAGCTCCTCAGAGACCGTATTAGGGATGCACCTTGTGACCTACTGCTTATCAGGGAGAGTGAAGAGGTGATAGACAGGAGCTACAGGGAGGTAGTCATCCCTAGGCTACAGGGGTCAGAAAACTGGGTCACTGTCAAGAGAGGGAAGGGAAATGCCTGGATAGTGGAGAGCACACCTGTGGCTGTCCCCCTCAGCAACAAATATCTTGTTCTGGAGGTTATTGAGGGGGATGACCTGAAAGGGGATGCCCACAGTGACCGGGTCTCTGGCACTGAACCTGGCACTGTTGTGCAGGAGAGAAGGAGGGAGAAGAGAAATGCGGTAGTCGTAAGGGATTCCATAGTCAGGGGAATGGACAGGAGATTCTGTGAGCCTGACAGAGATACCCGCATGGTGTGTTGCCTCCCAGATGCCAGGGTGTGGGATGTCTTGGATCGGGTCCTGAATATTTTAAAGGGGGAGGGTGAACAGCCAGTTGTCTTGGTACGTGTTGGTACCAATGACATAGATAGGACAAAGGAGGAGGTCCTGAAGAGAGATTTCCAGGAGTTAGGAAGGAAGCTGAGAAGCAGGATCTCCAGGGTAGTAATCTCGGGATTGCTACCTGTGCCACATGCTAGCGAGGGCAAGAATAGTAGGATCAGGCAGATGAATGCGTGGCTGAGAGACTGGTGCAGGGGGCAGGGCTTCAGATCCTTGGATAATTGGGATCTCTTCTGGGGGAAGTATGACCTGTTCAAAAAGGACAAGTTACACCTGAACCTGAAGGGGACCAATATCCTGGCGGGAAAGTTTAATAGAGCTGTTAGGGAGGGTTTAAACTAATTTGGCAGGGGCATGGGAACCGGAATGACAGAGCAGAGGAAGGGGAAAACAGAAATAAATCTAAGATAGTGAGCAGTAAAGATATCAGGAAAGACAGGCAGGTGATGGGGCAAATTTGTAACCATTGGGATGAGTTGCAGTGCAATAATGTTGCAGTGAAATCAAAGCGAAAAGTACCAAATACTGGTCTTAAGGTGTTATACTTGAATGCACGCAGCATAAGGAATAAGGTGGATGATCTTGTCGTACAGCTACAGATTGGCAGGTATGATATTGTGGCCATCATTGAGACCTGGCTAAAGGATGCATGTCTCTGGGAGCTGAACATCCAAGGATATATGGTGTATCGGAAGGATAGGAAGGTAGGCAGAGGGGGAAGTGTGGCTTTATTGGTAAGAAATGATACTTAATCATTAGAAAGAGGTGATATAGGATCGGAAGGTGCAGAATCTTTATGGGTTGAGCTAAGAAATTGCAGGGGTAAAAGGACCCTGGTGGCAGTTATTTATAGGCCTCCAAACAGCTGCAGGGATGTGGACTACAGATTACAAGAGGAAATAGAAAAGGCTTCTCAGAAGGGCAGTGTTATAATAATTGTGGGGGATTTTAACATGCGAGTGGATTGGGAAAATCAGGTCGGCACTGGATCTCAAGAGAGAGAATTTGTAGAATGCCTGCGAAATGGCTTTTTAGAACAGCTTGTTGTTGAGCCCACTAGGGGATCGGCTGTACTGGGTTGGGTATTGTGTAATGAACCGGAGGTGATTAGAGAGATTGAGGTGAAGGAACCCTGAGGAGGCAGTGATCATAACATGATTGAGTTCACTGTGAAATTTGAAAAAGAGAAGCCGAAATCTGATGTGCCGGTATTTCAGTGGAGTAAAGGAAATTACAGTGGCATGAGAGAGGAACTGGCCAAAGTTGACTGGAAAGAGACACTGGTGGGAAAGACGGCAGAGCAGCAGTGGCTGGAGTTTATGCAAGAAGTGAGGAAGGTGCAAGACAGGTATATTCCAAAAAAGAAGAAATTTTCGAATGGAAAAAGGATGCAACTGTGGTTGACAAGAGAAGTCAAAGCCAAAGTTAAAGCAAAGGAGAGTGCATACAAGGAAGCAAAAATTAATGGGAAGACAGAGGATTGGGAAGTTTTTAAAACCTTACAAAAGGAAACCAAAAAGGTCATTAAGAGGGAAAAGATTAACTATGAAAGGAAGCTAGCAAATTATATCAAAGAGGATACTAAAAGCTTTTTCAAGTATATAAAGAGTAAAAGACAGGTGAGAGTAGATATAGGACTGATAGAAAATGATGCTGGAGAAATTGTAATGGGAGATAAGGAGTTGGCAGAGGAACTGAATGAGTATTTTGCATCAGTCTTCACTGAGGAAGACATCAGCAGTATACCGGACACTCAAGGGTGGCAGGGAAGAGAAGTGTGCGCAGTTACAATTACGACAGAGAAAGTACTCTGGAAGCTGAATAGTCTGAAGGTAGATAAATCTCCCGGATCAGATGGAATGCACCCTCATGTTCTGAAGGAAGTAGCTGCGGAGATTGCAGAGGCCATTAGCGATGATCTTTCAAAAGTCGATAGATTCTGGCATGGTCCCAGAGGACTGGAAGATTGCAAATGTCACTCCGCTATTTAAGAAGGGGGCAAGGAAGCAAAAAAGAAATTATAGACCTGTTAGTTTGACGTCGGTGGTTGGGAAGTTGTTGGAGTCGATTGTCAAGGATGAGGTTACAGAGTACCTGGAGGCATATGACAAGATAGGCAGAACTCAGCATGGATTCCTTAAAGGAAAATCCTGCTTGACAAACCTATTACAATTTTTTGAGGAAATTATCAGTAGGCTAGACAAGGGAGATGCAGTGGATGTTGTATATTTGGATTTTCAGAAGGCCTTTGACAAGGTGCCACACATGAGGCTACTTAACAAGATAAGAGCCCATGGAATTACAGGAAAGTTACATACGTGGATAGAGCATTGGCTGATTGGCAGGAAACAGAGAGTGGGAATAAAGGGATCCTATTCTGGTTGGCTGTTGGTTACCAGTGGTGTTCCACAGGGGTCCGTGTTGGGGCCGCTTCTTTTTATATTGTACATCAGCGATTTGAATTATGGAATAGATGGCTTTGTGGCTAAGTTTGCTGATGATACGAAGATAGGTGGAAGGGCCGGTAGTGCTGAGGAAACGGAGAGTCTGCAGAGAGACTTGGATAGATTGGAAGAATGGGCAAAGAAGTGGCAAATGAAGTGCAATGTTGGAAAGTGTATGGTTATGCACTTTGGCAGAAAAAATAAACGGGCAGACTACTATTTAAATGGGGAAAGAATTCAAAGTTCGGAGATGCAACGGGACTTGGGAGTCCTCGTACAGGATACCCTTAAGGTTAACTTCCAGGTTGAGTCAGTAGTGAAGAAGGCGAATGCAATGTTGGCATTCATTTCTAGAGGAATAGAGTATAGGAGCAGAGATGTGATGTTGAGGCTCTATAAAGCGCTGGTGAGACCTCACGTGGAGTACTGTGGGCAGTTTTGGTCTCCTGATTTACGTTGGAGAGGGTACAGAGAAGATTCACTGGAATGATTCCGGGAATGAGAGGGTTAACATATGAGGAACGTTTGTCCGCTCTTGGACTGTATTCCTTGGAGTTTAGAAGAATGAGGGGAGACCTCATAGAAACATTTCAAATGTTGAAAGGCATGGACAGAGTGGATGTGGCAAAGTTGTTTCCCATGATGGGGGAGTCTAGTATGAGAGGCCATGAATTAAGGATTGAAGGGCGCCCATTCAGAACAGAAATGGGAGAAATTTTTTTTAGTCAGAGGGTGGTGAATCTATGGAATTTGTTGCCACGGGCAGCAGCGGAGGCCAAGTCATTGGGTGTATTTAAGGCAGAGATTGATAGGTATCTGAGTAGCCAGGGCATCAAAGGTTATGGTGAGAAGGCGGGGGAGTGGGACTAAATGGGAGAATGGATCAACTCATGATAAAATGGCGGAGCAGACTCGATGGGCGAATGGCCGGCTTCTGCTCCTTTGTCTTATGGTCTTTATGTTCCTCCATAGATGCTGCTTGACCTGCTGAGTTCCTCCAGCATTTTGTGTGTGTTGCTCTGGATTTCTAGCCTCTGCAGAGACCGTGTGTTCTGTAAATTCATTTTGGCTCAATTTCTTGTTTTTTGCAGATGAGTCTTCATTGTATCATAGCAGGATTAAAGGACATTAACTTCAGAATGGGGGGCCGAATGAATCTAAGGTCCACACTCTCCTGTGCCATCAGGATGGCAAAGTATGAGTATGCACAAGACACTTTTGTGACACCAAGGACATGTGGCGTAAGTGGCAAGATATACAAACTATAACCGAATATTTCCACCCTGTGTGTTGACAGTGACACCTCTGTTTCCGATAGGTTGAATGCTTTTCATGTGCGATTTGACCAGTTGAATGATGTGACATTGAGGAAAGCCACCTCTGTTCCTGAGGAACAGGATCCCTGTCTGGCTGCAACTGAGGTGAAGAAGACCCCAGCCAGGGTAAACACATGCAAGGCTGCAGGGCCAAACAACATACCTAATCAGGTGCTGCAAGATGGTGTGGCCCAGCTAACAGAGGTCTTAATAGACATCCTTAATTTCTCACTGAAACAGTCCACTCTTCATGCAGGCTTCAAGGCAGTCACCATCATTCTGGTGCCCAACAGAGTGACGGATAACTGGCCTAAATGATTGCTGCCCAGAGGCACTGACTTCAATGATCATGAAGCAAAATATTTTGGTTTATATGGAGTGTTTGATATATATTGTGTGGGTGCGCCATGGTCCGGGGGAACATTGTTTCATTTGGTTGTATATATGTACAGTCATATGACAATAAACTTGAAAATTGAACCATTCTATTGTTTTGTAGTAATGACATTTTGCAGTAAAGTTCTAACAAAAGTTTTCTCAGCACCAATTTGATGGTGCACTGTAATTGCTGAGATCTGTTCATACTGGGTTCTGAGCCTTATTCATAAATATAAATTTGAAACTATATTTTCTGAATGGGAAAGTTTATTTCACATCACAATATAAGAAAGGGTAAAGTGAGGTCTTAAAATCAATAAGAAGTAATTTGCAGTCAATAACAACATAGGAAGAGAATCTTCCTCTCCGCAGTTGTGCACTACCAGGGCAAGAAGTCAGCATGTTGAAGATGCCTCATTGCCTTGCCTAGAATAATCAGCTCTCACTGAATATGCTCCTCCACACCATGAATGTTGGCAAGGTTGTTCCTTTGAAGCATAACTGGGATTCAGTATCTTAGCATTGACAAGCTCACCCTTAACGGTGAGAATCCCACCCGATGCTCTCAGAAGCACTTAATTAGTCTTTACCAAGACGTCAGAGAGAGTGCCGTGTTTATACACACTCTGGTCCTGGGGATTTTCTTTCAGTTTTAATCTGCATTCACAGATGAAGACTCATTTCTCCCTACTGATAACAATTTGTGGAAGGTTATGTGTGCATTCTGGAATAGTACTGTAGAAGCCTGGACGTGATCTAACTTCTGTATTGCACAATGAATGGTGAATTGGAATTGCCAGTTGGCTCAATCCAGTCTTTTGTGTTCTCCTCTTTTCCCTGCACATTTAAAGATGTTTTGCTCAAACTTTTACAAGTTTTAATGAAGGATCATTTCAATCACTTATTCTGTTTTTCCTCTCTCTACATAAGCTGTCAGTCTTGCCATGCATTTCCACCATTTAAATGTTTTAATTATCTCAGATTTTTGATGTTTATAGTAGCTCGCTTTTGTGTTAATCACAGAAGTAACGATTGAATTGTCCATTAAATTGCCCTTTTGATCAACAGGAGAGACATTTTACAACTAAGATGAATGCAAAGAACCACACGGGTGATTCATATTAGATGACTGACGTTTGCCTTGCTTTTATTTCTTTTGTGCGTGAAAATCCCTTCCCTGTATCTCATTGTGGTAGTTACTGCTTCTTTGATATGGCTGACTTAGAATAAATCCTGTTCAATACACTTGAGGAGATTGAACTTATCTTTATAATGTTAGTTCAAATTTGATTGGAGGGAAATGCAATGTGGTTCATTGTTTGACTTCTCTTCTATCATAAGATCAGAAGTGGGGATGTTCATTGATGAATATTCTGCCAACAGCATCCCAGAGGTCAGACATGAAACTGAAGCAGACCGACCGGCTTTATAAATACAACCGTTACTAGACAAGGTTATTTGCTGGGTCAAACTGTGGCGAATGACAGCCAAAGTTCCCTCTAATTTGTAATGACCAGTGTGCGCAAAAATCCTGTTCTGTGCAATTTTTTGCCCAGTGACAACAACATGCGTGCACTGAATTTTATATGTATATATAGGTATTCATTTTAAAAGCTAGCAAAACACTGTCAATAAGAACTTTGATCTCCTCTAGGTTTGATTGTTTTTGCTCTCATTCATCTACACTCTCACAAAGCGTATGCAGCAGCCCTGCAGCGAGTAATGAAGGATTTTCTCACTGGAGCTTTGGCACAGCGTCCGTATGTGATTTGCTTGCAAAATGATACTTTTAAAAGTTGCTTCCAAATATCACTCCACTTCTTCCCACTTGCAAATTCTCCAGCAACTTTTGCATTGTGACAATGCACACAGGTAACACCAGTTTCTGTATTGTACATAAACATTTCTCATAGTTGCACGTTCCTGACCTCATGAGCTTTTGGTGTAGCAGTTTCTACTATTTCATTAAGCCATTCTACCTTAAATGAACTAGCATTTTTTTGTGCTCCACTCCCTTTGCTTCTTTGGAATTCGACATTGTGAATTAATAATTTCTTCAATAAAAAGAATATAGATAAGCCAGTTCTAAAATCTGCAGACAAATCATCGCAAACTCCATGTTGTTAACACCGTCCGTATTAGAAACCGGAAAAGAAAATGCGATTGCATATGATTGTGAAATACACTTAACATGCCAATGAGATAGAGGGTGACAACCTTTTGTGTCCACTTTAAATTCCTTTGTGTGCTAGTAGCAAAAGATGAGTGCATGCACACACCTTAGGGGGAACATTGGTGACATCTCAAGTCTCCACCTCCATTTAAGGAACAAGCCAAGAATGTGATAGAATACTATTTTCTGATGGGCATGGTTCTAACAATATTCAACAAAACTCATTTAATTGATGCTCATCTACCATTCATTCCCTACACCACTAAAACACCTTGCCAACAGTATTGTACTATTTACAAAATGCACTGCAGTTACTTTTCTGAGCTATCCTGGCATTTATCATCATGAAGGACAAACACAGAAATCCAGTAGTTTCCACTCAAAATCTTAACATCATTCTGACTTTGAAATGTATCATTAATCCTTCATTGTCATTACACCGAAATCCTGGATCTGTCAACTCATTCGACTTGATGAATAGTCTCATCCTAAGATGTCACCTGTTTATTCCCCTCCATAGATGTTGCCTGGTCTGCTGAGCTCTGCAGCATTTTGTGTGTGTGTTGCTCATCTCAAAGGTACTGTGCAATTGTTTTTGATGGTGGCTCACTGCCATCTGCATGTAGGTAATTCCCTGCATCCTGAAAAATGAATAAATAAAAACAGTCTGCTGTTTAATCTTGAGCAGTAATTTGGGTTAATTTGGTTTGTATTTTATTCATGGATAAGATCACCTCATGCTGATCCCCTCTCTTGGATGGGAAGACCAGGTATCACCAATGACTCAGGATCTAGACATGGGGTCAACATCATGATTCTTCTCTGCATTAATTGGATTCTCTTTACGACTTTGTGAGCAGACGTGAATGCTATATTCACAAACAAGAGAAAATTTGCGGATGCTGGAAATCCGAGCAACACACACAAAATGCTGGAGGAACTCAGCAGGCCAGGAAGCATCTAGGAAAAGAGTACAGTCGAAGTTTCAGGCTGAGAGTCTATGGCAGGACTAGACTTTGAATGTTGAATTCATTGGGCAATATGGCTAGAGCAGTTTAAAGTTTAAGCATAGAATCCCATGATCAATATTCTATTTTTGTTGTATATATCAACATCTCATTTTCTTTCTTGATTGCATTGGTTGGGCATTTCAAAACTCTTTTAAATTTCCCCCATAGCTACTTGGCAGTAATTGGTGCAGAAAGGATAAGCCAAATGGTCATCTTTTCTGTGATATCAGCACCATTCATGAAATGTATGCAGCATCTGTGTTTCATTCCTTGATGACTACTCGAAATGAAGGAAATTGGAATGGAATGGTCTTGAGTCCAGTTGTTAGGAGCACACAGAAGCCTAGTGCAAATGGTGGAAGGAATGCAAAATCTCCCAAACTGCCTGACCAAACACTTCCTGGCCCCACTTGTGTCAGGATCTGCAGGCTCCACATTCGGCTTCATCAATGATCTCAGAAGTCTTAAAGGAGTGAGGGTTAAAGCAAGTCATCCTGCATCCTAAAGGACTGCTGAAGAAGAAGGTCAGCTAGCTGTGACTAGTGGGGTACCACAAGAATCAGCGTTTGGAGTACAGTGATTTACAGACTATAAACATGTTTTTCAAGCTTGCTTGTGAGAGTTGATGAGGATGCAAAGAGAATTTATGGTTTTATTAATGTACTCAGACAGTGGGCAACAACATGGAAGGTGGAGCACAAGTAGAAACATATAAAGTTTGCTGAGTATTTTTTAAATGGAGAAAAGCTGGAAAATATTGAAGTTCTAAGGGGCTTGGCTATTCTTGTGTTCAAATCACTGAAAGCTACCATGCAAGAGCAGTCAATTTGGCAATCAAATGGTAAATTGGCCTTTATAGCAAGAAGATTTGTGTACAAGAATGAAGATGTCACCATTTGTTACAATGCCTAGAGGGATATTTACAATATTGACCACGTTTCTTAAAAAGGTTGTACTTGCTATAGAAAATACAATGAAGATTACTCAGCTTGGTTCCTGGAGTGATAGGTCTGTCAGATAAGGAGACGCTGATTGGGTTAGCCATTATTGCTTAGAGTTTAGCAAAATGAGAGGTGACCTGATTGAAACATGCAGAGTTCTTGCAGGTCTTGAAAGGGTTGCAGGGAGGATGTTGCTTTCCCTTGACTAAGGAACCTAAAGTTCAGGATCACAATCTCAATATAAAGGGTGGACCATTCAGGACACAAATGATAAGAATTTCTTTCAGTAATGTTGGTGAATCTTTGGAATTCTTTTCCCTGGGATTCTGTGGAGAATGAATTGGTCATTTTAAATAGAACCAGGGCTCAATAGATTTCTGGATATTGATGGGAAAGAGGTTTGGGCAAAAAGTGGTGTTGAGGTAGATTAGTCATGATGTTATTGAACAGCAGGACAGGTGTGGGGCAAAATGATCTACCAGCCATAGACTTATTACTTTCTATTCCCCATGTATTACTTCACAATCATCTGTTTTCACTGCTCCCTTTAACTTGCTGTTATTTGAAGGTGCAAACAGCTTGAGTCAAACCTCTATTCCAGTTCTAATGACTATACACAATTTGAAGTTTGACTCAAAATTGTCTGACTGCAGTTATTGTTTGAAGTATTTATTTTCCCCTTCTAGTTAACCAAGAGAGCAGAAACAAATAGTATATGTGATAAATTAATTTAAATCTTACTCATTCTTTTCCTTTCACTGTACGACTCTGCTTAGTAAACTTTTACACCTTGCAGCATGTATAGGGTTAACTCCTAAAGCTACACTGTATTTAGCAGAAACTCATCCATTTAAACCGGTTTGTTTGTCTACTAGATTTTCCTTAAGGTTTTAGCACAGAAGGTCTGAGGTGTTGATTGGTGAATCATCATAAGGAGCTGTTCCTTACAATCTCAAATATCTCATGGTATTGTTATAAATAGTCCCATGCTCCCTCACTGTGAGAGTTTGCTTGTTTAAGGCGTTGTTCTATTCAAACTGCAGAGCAGGGTGCAAAGGGGATTCCACGAGGCACTCTAGCCACACATCATGAGGAAAGATCCCAACCTGGGCTTGGTCCTTCAACTGAAAGGAGAGAAGCATTTGCACTATGCTAATTATTCCGATGTCTGCCAGTCAGTCATTTCTTTGGATAATGTGCCTACTGCACTTTTGATCAGAATGGGTGGAGCAACTTTATTGTGGAGGCCATTCAGTATGAAAGGTAAAGCGGGAATATGCACACTAATTTGAAGTTGACTGCTTTTGGAGAGGTGCATGAAATTACTGAACATTACACCCCTGTGTGTGTATGTGCATCTTGTAATGTGTATAATTATTATTGCCTGGTAGGGAATGGTGGGTGGCCCCACAGCTCTGCTGCCTTCATCCACCGTCCACGGTCCCTGAACAGGAGGAATGTGAGAGGGAGGGCTGCAGAAATCTGTCAACTAGTCAGTTCCTTACCACTTGAATCTTCTTTTCATGTGCTCATTGATATTTCAAAATTGCTTTAGCATCTCCAAGTTGCCATTGGAAGTTATTTCCATTTCCAAGAGGCACTTAGGCCCTGACCAAAATGGTGACATCTTGGATGTTGGCAAGAACAGAGTGGGAAGTGAGTTGAGGTTGGTTTATTATATCGACACTTGAACTTATCCAACAGAACACAACTACAACTTTCCCCTGAAGAGGTTGCTGGAAATGGTAGAGTTTATCCTGCATTTTCAAAGTTTGCCTCAGAATTACCAAGTAATGGTCAAACCACTGTACCACATCATAAACTATTTGCTGACTCCTATTATTTTACAATATTAGAGGTTTTAATTGATTATAAGTACAATTTGTGTGCTATGACATTAATAACTAACTGTTTTTGGAAAGAATATCTGTTTTTCAATTCCTTACCCTTTGGTGAATATGAGCTAAACTAAAACTAAACCATAGTGATTAGGATTTTACCATTGTTTTAGCTGTTCTGGAACATGATGGTGTGGGACTTCAGGCTCCTGTGCTTGCCCAATGACAGCTGTAAGAAGATGGCATGGCTCGGAATGTGGGATTCTTGATGGATGTTGCGTACTTGTGGCAGTATCTCCTAGCGATACTACCAGTGGTAAGAAGGAGGCACATGCAGAGTCCTCTTTTCTATGCAATTTCTTGTATTCCTGCACATTCGAACTGAAACCAGTTAGGATACATTGAACGGTACATCTCCGCAATGCTGCAGTTCAGTGATCGACAAAAAAAGTGCTTGACGATATACCATTTAAAATGTCTATTTCATTTATATTTCTCCTTCTGAAAAACCCTTACTTTGAGTATTTTGCCTGTTGTGAGCAGTACGATGACTGTGAGCAAATTCTTACTTGGTTTCATGTTAATCCAACTTGTCACCAAAGCTGAAGACACAAAAGTCTGCAGGTGCTGGAATCTGGAGCTAATAAGAACTCAATAGGTCAAACAGCATCTGCAAAGGCAAAGGAACAGTTGTCATTTCGGATAGGGGGTGAAGTCAGATTTGTATAGACAAAGGCGAGCAAGTGGATGTTGTTTACTTGGATTTTCAGAAGGCCTTTGACAAGGTGCCACACATGAGGCTACTTAACAGGATAGGAGCCCATGGTGTTACAGGAAAGAATCTGGCATGGAGAGAAGATTGGCTGATTGGCAGGAGGAAAAGAGTGGGAATAAAGGGAGCCTTTTTTGGTTGGCTGTTAGTCACTAGTGGTTCGCACAAGGGTCGATGTTGGGACTGATTCTTTTCATGTTGTACGTCAGTGATTTGGATGATGGAATTGATGGCTTTGTGGCCAAGTTTACAGATGATATGAAGGTAGGTGGAGGAGCAGGCAGTGTTGAGGAAGCAGGGAGTCTGCAGAAGGGCATAGATTAGGACCATAGTAAAGACATGGCAGATGGAATATAGTGTAGGGAAGTGTATAGTCATGCACTTTTGTAGAGGGAACAAAGGTATAGACTATTTCCTAAATGGGGAGAAAATTCAAAAATCAGAGGTGCAAAAGGATTCCCTAAAGGTTAACTTGCAGGTTGCGTCTGTGTTAAGGAAGGCAAATGCAATGTTAGCACTCATTTTGAGAGGACCAAAACATAAATGCAAGGATGTAATGCTGAGGCTTTATAAGACATTGGTCAAACCACATTTGAAGAGTAGTGAGAACTTTTGAGCTATTTTGCTGAGAAAAGATGTACTGGCATTGGAGAGAGAAGGTTCAGAGGAGGTTCTCGAGAATCATTCTGTGAATGAAAGAGTTAACATATGAGGAGTGCTTGATGGCTCTGGGCCTGTACTCACTGGAGTTTAGAAGAATGAGGGGGATCTTACTGAAACCTAACAAATATTGAAAGGCCTAGACAGAGAGGATGTGGAGAGGATGATTCCTAGAGTGGGTGAGTCTAAGACCAGAGCAGCCTCAGAATAGACAGATGTCCATTTAGAACAGAAATGAGGAGGAATTTCTTTAGCCCGTGTGTAGTGAATTTGTGGAATTCCTTGCCACAGATGGCTGTGGAGGCTAAGTCATTGGGTATATTTAAAGTGTAGTTTGTTGGTTTCTTGATTCGTCAGGGCATCAAAGGTTATAGGGAGAAGGCTGGAGGGTGGGATTGAGAGGGATAATAAGTCAGCCATAATGGAATGGTGGAGCTGGCCAGATGGGTTGAATGGCCTATTTCTGATCCTGTCTCATGGTGTTATGGTCTAATTCAGGGTTTCGAACTGCATCGTTGAATATCTCTTTACTGCTCAGATGCTGCTTGACTTGATGAAATGTTCTTGCAGTTCATTTCTGGGACAATACCATTGCTGTTTAATGTTTGTTTTCATCTGCTTAGAAATGGTGTGTTTAAGGTTTAATGTGAGATGAAAGGTTAAATTTGCTTTTGCCACGTATAATGAGATTTCATACTGCTAACCAGTTAATCTTTTGAATGTATCACCCATGTATGTGATAGCAGACTCTCACTTCCAACTTAATCTTGTGCATATGAATTTAATTTGGATTTGGTTCATTTTTGAATCTATTTAATCCAACTCCATTTATTGACTGGAGCTGAAACGAATTATTTTGCCAGTTGTTCAAAACCATCTTAAGAATGAATTCATCTTCAAACTATTAAAAGAGGAAACTTTGCTAGATCTACATATAAAGATATTGGACTATCTTTAAAAACTGTGTACTTGTTTGATTGACTATGTTCAGATGTATCTGAATGGTTGTGTTAATAGCACTGACAGTTTTCTCTGCTTGGTGCTATTCTACATATAGATTCCGCAGCGGATGAGTAAAATGAACATATGTACAAAACAATGATTATTGAAACAGCTGTGATACTGTAATGTTTTTGAACAGCTGCTTTTTATTATTGTTTTGAAAAAATTAAGAATATTTTGGTTCGGATCCCATTTACCACCCAGAACTGCGTCTGTAAAATAAAATTATCCGAGATGGTATTCTCTCTCATTGTCTGGTGGCCAATTTTTAACATCTTGTAGGCACCTTGATCAGTCTAAAAATTTTTGCTACATAGTTTTATTGTATCTGCATTTAAATTTATCTTCCCTGTATGAAGTCAAATCTTCCTTGGAACCTGTTTTTCTCTGTTTGAGAAGGTGAATAAATAATTTTCGACCATCTTCAGATGTATCTCTCAGACAATATAGTTAGAGATGCTGAAGTTTACTTCAAACACAATTATACTAAAATGGAGAGTAACCAGTCTTGAAATTATACTCACAGGAGGTCAATTCATGTTCTGCCATTTGACATTGGGTCAGTACTTGTCACCAAAGCTGAGATGTCCATGATCACTGCTGATGAATGTGGATTTAATATTTACACTTTTTGCTTGGCAGTTTGCTAACTGAAGCTATTATGGTCATAAATTGTGAAGGACATGCGGTTTCTGGGTTATGTGAGATATGATAGTACCAAGAGGGGGTAATAAGGTTGTCAACAGAATGGTCTAAAAGAGGTGGCTAAGCCATGCTTGTAGGTGTGTTGGGTGTCAAGCACATAGAATGCTCTTTGATGTCTCTGATATTCAGGAATATTAAAACATGTTTATGTATCCATGTTACAAACATACTCTAAGGTATTTAATAATTTTAATATATTTCTGAGAATTTTATAACTTTGCAATCTTTTGTCATGTCTGAGAGAGGTGAGTAGGAGTGGGTGGAGTTACAGGATGCCTTTATAGAAACATAGAAACATAGAAAATAGGTGCAGGAGTAGGCCATTCGGCCCTTCAAGCCTGCACCGCCATTTATTATGATCATGGCTGATCATCCAACTCAGAACCCCGCCCCAGCCTTCCCTCCATAACTCCTGACCCCCGTAGCCACAAGGGCCATATCTAACTCCCTCTTAAATATAGCCAATGAACTGGCCTCAACAGTTTCCTGTGGCAGAGAATTCCACAGATTCACCACTCTCTGTGTGAAGATGTTTTTCCTAATCTCGGTCCTAAAAGGCTTCCCCTCTATCCTCAAACGGTGGCCCCTCGTTCTGAACTTCCCCAACATCGGGAACAATCTTCCTGCATCTAGCCTGTCCAATCCCTTTAGGATCTTATACGTTTCAATCAGATCCCCCCTCAATCTTCTAAATTCCAACGAGTACAAGCCCAGTTCATCCAGTCTTTCTTCATATGAAAGTCCTGCCATCCCAGGAATCAATCTGGTGAACCTTCTTTGTACTCCCTCTATGGCAAAGATGTCTTTCCTCAGATTAGGGGACCAAAACTGCACACAATACTCCAGGTGTGGTCTCACCAAGGCCTTGTACAACTGCAGTAGTACCTCCCTGCTCCTGTACTCGAATCCTCTCGCTATAAATGCCAGCATACCATTCGCCTTTTTCACCGCCTGCTGTACCTGCATGCCCACTTTCAATGACTGGTGTATAATGACACCCAGGTCTTGTTGCACCTCCCCTTTTCCTAATCGGCCACCATTCAGATAATAATCTGTTTTCCTATTTTTGCCACCAAAGTGGATAACTTCACATTTATCCACATTAAATTGCATCTGCCATGAATTTGCCCACTCACCCAACCTATCCAAGTCACCCTGTATCCTCTTAGCATCCTCCTCACAGCTAACACTGCCACCCAGCTTCGTGTCATCCGCAAACTTGGAGATGCTGCATTTAATTCCCTCATCCAAGTCATTAATATATATTGTAAACAACTGGGGTCCCAGCACTGAGCCTTGCGGTACCCCACTAGTCACTGCCTGCCATTCTGAAAAGGTCCCGTTTATTCCCACTCTTTGCTTCCTATCTGCCAACCAATTCTCCACCCACACCAATGTCTTTCATGATAACACTTGGGGGTCTACTAGGCCTGCTATCTGCCACCTTGCTGGCAGTGGTTCTCTCGCTGGATCTTATGCCTGATTCTTTGTGGACCTTCACAGATTGCTGAAGATTTTCCTGGAGTATGTGGTCCTATATATTCCAAATGCCAAGCATAAAACCGCTTCTACAAAAGATATGGTGTCCTTTTCCTTTGACATGCTAGCCTCCACGGTCTATAGATTTGGAAGCTTAAAAAAATTCATTTTCCAAATACAAAAAGGAAGGAACCTTAATGAATTAAAAACTGGCAAGTGGGATTAATTTTCTTTTAGGTTTGCAGGCATCAACTTGATGAGGCAAATGAATATTCTAAGTCTAACCTTTTTCAGTACACACCGAGTGAAATCTCAAGCAATAACCCACACCATGATTCTAACTCTTCTGAAAGAAGTGCACCAACGGTACATTTAGGGTTGCTTCATTGCTGGTTAGTGGAGCCAGGTGTATGAGATCTTCAAGAGATGTGCTTTGATAATAGCACATTATCAATAGTTCAAATGTCATTAGAAACGGGGATGGTGCTGGAGGATTGGCGTATTGCTCATGTTGTTTCATTGTTTAAAAAGGGTTCTCAGAGTAAACCTAGCAATTATCGGCCTGTGAGTTTGACGTCAGTGGTGGGTAAATTGATGGAAAGTATTCTTAGAGATGGTATATATAATTGTCTAGATAGACAGGGTCTGATTAGGAGCAGTCAACATGGATTTGCGCGGGAAAGGTCATGTTTGACAAATCTTATTGAATTTTGAGAGGGGACTTAGTAGAGGTATTTAAAATTATGAAGGGGATAGATAGACTTGACGCGGATAGGCTTTTTCCATTGAGAGTGGGGGAGATTGAAACAAGAGGACATGAGTTGAGAGTTAGAGGGCAAAAGTTTAGGGGTAACATGAGGAGGAACTTCTTTACTCAGAGAGTGGTAGCTGTGTGGAACGAGGCAGGTTTGATATTGTCATTTAAAGTAAAATTGGATAGCTATATGGACAGGAAAGGAATGGAGGGTTATGGGCTGAGTGCAGGTCGGTGAGACTAGGTGAGAGTAAGCGTTCGGCATGGATTAGAAGGGCCGAGATAGCCTGTTTCCATGCTGTAATTGTTATATGGTTATAATATAGAGAATGATACCCTCTTCACTGTAAACAGTAGGACCGCAACATCATGTTCTCAATTGATTGCTCAACTGAAATTGTGGTGGCCTTGTAATTTAGCTTATTGCTGTCACATATGCCAAGATGGAGTGAAAAATTTGGTTTTGCTCACCATCCATATAGATAATTTCAAAACATAATAACATCAAGTAGTACAAGGGAGAAACAAAAACAGTGCAGAAAAGAGTTCATAGAGTAACAATGCAGATAGAAAATAAGGTGCAAGGGCCATGGTGAGGTAGATTGTGAATTCAAGAGTTCATCTCAAGTGGTTGGGAGGGTGGGGGGAGTTGTGCAGGGGCTGATGTCTGGAAGTTCAAAATGATAGTAGGTTGTGATGGTGGGCTGAGGCTTGTTGAAGGTAGGTGGGGGTTTAGTGGGGACTTAGAGGCCAGGGATAACCAGACGTTGGAAGATAAGAATCAAAATATGAAGGCTGGGATGTGGATTAGATCTTGGGGTGCAGGTGATTAGGGGAGTTGTGGGGATGCTGCAGTTAGGAGTCGTGGAGGGATGTAGTGGTCCTGTGGTCTGACCAGTTCTATATAGGGTCAGCTAGGATACAAAAGTAAGTAGAGGGATATAAATTGCATTGGTCTTCCTCCTTTACACAGTGTTAATCTACCCCCTCCAACATAGCACTCCATTTTTTTCATCCATCTGCCTAGCTAAGATTCTCTTAAATGTCCTTAATGTACCTGCCTCCACCATCACCCCGGCATCTAAAATGCTCTGTATTAAAAAGCCTGCCTCTGACATCCCCTCTATACTTTCCTCCCAACACCTTAAAGTTATTCCCCCTTGAACTAGCAGCCTTTGCTTCCTTCATCAGAGAAGCTTGGCGATCAAAAGATTGGCACGAGCCTGAAACATGACAGGAAGAGGCTGGTTGCATTTATCACTGCATTGTGATTATAACAAAAAACATTGCAACTGCTGTTTTGTCATACAAATTGACTTTGGCCTAGATATGTTGAAATAATGGGATCCTTTTGGGCCTCTATAGGTAAACTTATTCTCGTTTTTCATATTGCTATTTTCTTACATGCAACCACATTTAATGTAGCTTTGTCTTTTTGTGGACTGTCAGAATAAAATGAAATCTTGGCTGGTCTTGTTGTGCTGAGCGAACCCTGGAATGATTAACTGGAACAAATGATGAGATTACCATCTGCAGTACTACACTGGTCCTACAGTGGCAAGGGGATGATTACTGTTACTGGAAGGGAGGCCCAGTTTAAGCACTCTCCAAAGGTGGAGGCTCAATAAATCCATAACGACATGCAATATATTGTGCTGTGTTTGCAGAGTAGCTGAGAATAACCTTGTGGAAATGCTGGCGTGCAAAAAGCAAGCAAAGCAAATAACAAGTATTCCAAGAGGAGAAAGACATGGGTTGAAGGGTATGTTGTCAATATTGGAGTTAAAAGGAAATGAGAATAATATTTTACTTAGAATGTTGCAATGTAATGATGTACTATGAAAGTTACAGTTTTGTCCTCCAATTCACCATGTGTTAGATATTATTTAATTTGGAGGGGTCAGGTGCTTTGCACTATCTGTTCAGCATCTGCAATATTGATGACGGCGAAGAATGTTGATTAATGTAACTGTAACTTCAGTAAGTAAAAATTTGACAGGATAACTTTATAGTCAGTGAACAGTTTAAACATCACAAAGCAAAATGTACAGTTCTTCGGGCTTTGATGGCAGTTTTCTCAGAAAAGAAAATGTGCACCTCATTTCTGGCAAACTGAAGACCATTGTGTACTAGGGAAATAGGGTGGGTAGAGTGAGAAAGGGACACAGCCTGAGGAGGAAATTTTTCTGTCAGAGCCATACTTCCTGGCTTGATATATGAGGATGCTTTGATGCTGCAGCTCTTTAATACAATGCGTCATGATATTGAGTTAGTATTAAATGTGTATTTCTTTATTTGAATCCAAGTATACCTTATGGAATACACATGCATTTGAAAAGAAATTTGAAGGAAAATAACTCGTTCAATTAAAGTTTACTAAATATTGCATGGAGATTTACTGTGAGAATAAACTAAGCGAAGCTCAGCTGTACAACTGTGTGTGATAGCAGCTGAAAACCTTAGGTGTGAATGTTAATCTGCACTGCATTAACTAAACTCATCTGCCAAGGCAATTGGGTGCTATAATGAGCCTCAGTGGAGTGGAAACATTGGCTGTGTTCCTGATCACCACTCTGATTGCCTCCGGAGAAATGTCAGTATTTGAATGGCAGATAACAGCTGAGACAAGCCTGAAATCAGTCCACACCCACAGCACTTTCCAGTAGCCTGACAAGGTTCTGGTTGTGAGTTTACACAGAAAGATGCTCTCATAATATGGAACTGCAGGGCAATATGGAACTATAGAGCTAATCAGAAAATATCAAACAAGATATACAATTGTTATTTAAAATAGATCTTAAAGTGTTTACCTTCATTAGTCATGTAGTATAAATATATTTCCTGCAACTATCAATCATACAAATACTTCCAACTTGATGAAATTGGCTAATAACTCCTGCTTATAATTTGGAAGCAAGTACCCCAAGCATTAATATGGCAGACAGGAGAATAACCGAATAAACATTAAAACGGAATTTTAAAAATCTTCCACTTATTTGATTCATTCTATAATCTCTTCATAAGGTTCCAAAGAACTTTCGTATTTCAAAACAGGATGTAGTCTCCATTGTGATTTAGGAAACTTAGCAGTTAGATTGTGCATAACAAGCTTACATGAGTGGTGGTATGTTAATGAAAACCCTGTTTTGTTTTGATTGAGGCCAGTCACAAGGGATAACTCCTTTGCTCTTCTATGAAATATCGTCATGGGATCTTTCATGCCCACTTGGAAGGACAGATGGGCACAGGTTTAATCTCTGACCTGACACTGATGCGTTGAAGTGGAAATACTTGAAGGGGTTAGAGGAAAGGGGAAAGGGGTGAGTTGATGGAAATGTTTTAGGGTCATGTACGCTTTCACTAATTTACAAAATCACCAGAAGTACAGGAAAGAGGGAGCTAATTCAGTGAATCCAGTACTCATTGCCTCTATGCATAAGGAATTCAGTTCATCCCATCCAATGTATTTTCCCATTTTGTAGTTGTCCAGCTCCCTTTGGAGCATTGTAAGTGTAGCTGGCTTCACTATTTGTCCTGTTAGTGCATTCCTGAATTCAGATATTACCCACTGTGTGTATGAGTGAGAGTGAGAGAGAGAGAGAAGCCTTCTGTCACATCACTTTAGGTTTCCTTTAGCAATCATCTTCATTCTATATTCTCTGGTTCTTCTGACATTGGGAACAGCCACTCTGCCTACATCCAAAATAACTATAAATGCAGTGCCTTGAAGAAGTATTCAGCACCCACAATTATTTTCACATTTTACTGTTACATTTTCTAAATTTAAAATGTATTGAAGTAGAATTCTGAGCTAATCTACAAAACATTGTGCATCATGTCAAATAAAAAAAATTCCAAAACCTGTCAACAATTAAAAATTAAAAGTTAAAATTGGGATGTTGAGAAATTATTCATCCCCCTGCAATTATTATGCTAACTTTCCTCAGGTGCAATACAGTATATTACCTTACCACCTCACCCAATTTCTTGAAGTAGAAAATTGGAGGATCACCTGAATGAATACCCCCTCTCTTTGTAAGGTCCAATGATAGATTTTCAATAGATCAAACCAAAATGAAGACAAAAGAGCATTTAAGGCAGGTCAGGGAAATGACAATAGACAAGCACAAATCTTGGAAAAGGTTACAAGTCCACCTCACAGGCACTGCACATACTTCGGAACTTATTGCAGTCCATCTTGAAAAAGTGGAAAAATATGAGTCCACAGCCATCCTGTCTAAGGCCGCCCTTCTAAACTTAGTCACAGGAGAAAAATGGCACTTGTAAGAGAGGCTACTGTGATACCAACTGTCACTCTGTGTGAGCTGCAGAAGTCGGTGGCTGAAACTGGTGATCCACAATCTCTAAGGTATTTATGGAAAAGTGACAAGGAAGAAGCCCTGGCTAAAAAAACAGAAGCATATCCTTTCCTATAAAGACTTTGCACAGCTTCACTTAGAAGATACTGTAAAGATGTGGAAGAAGGTCTTGTGGACGGACAACACTAAAGTGGAATTTTTTGGCCTCAATGCTAAGCGTTACGTGTGGCATAGATCTAATACTGCACATCAGCCAGGTAACACCATCCCTTCTGTAAAGTATGGTGAAGGTAGCATTATACTATTGGGATGCTTTTCAGCAGCAGGGACTGGAAATCTGGTCAGGATTGGTGGGAAGATGAATACTGCTAAATACAGAGAGATCCTGGATAAAAACCTTCTAGCCTCTGCCAGAAAGCTTAAAATGTTGAGGAAGTTTGTCTTTCAGCAGGAAAGTGACCCTAAAAACACTGCCAGACGAAACATGGAGTGGCTTTAAATGAAGAAAAATGATGTCTTTGAGAGGCCCAGTCAGAGTCCTGTTCTTGACCCGATCAATCATCTCTGGCAGAATCTCAAGATTGCTGTCCACTGTCACTCCCCAACTAACCTGTACAACTTGAGCAATTTTGCTAGGAGCAATAGGAAAATCTAACTCTATCACATTGTGCAAAGCAAATGGAGACTTATCCAAAAAGACTACTAGCTATAATAATTGCGAGATGTGGTTCAATGAAGTACTGAGGAAAGGGAGATGATTACCTTTGAACCTTCTACAAGCCCACTGACTCTTATATCTACCTCGACTATACCTCTTCCCACCCCACCACATGCAAAAATGCCATTCCTTATTCCCAGTTCCTCTGTCTCTGCTGCACCTGCCCCCAGGACATCTCAGATGTTCTCTTTCTTTAAGGATCGTGGTTTCCCTTCTGCCGTCATCAATGATGCCCTCACCCGCGTCTCCTCCATTTCCCACACTTCGGCCCTCACCCCATCCTCCTGCCACCACAACAGGGACAGAGTTCCCCTTCTCCTCACCTACCACCCCACCAGCCTCCGGATCTAGCACATTATTCTCCGCAACTTCCACCACCTTCAACAGAACCCCATCACTAAGCACATCTTTCCCTCTCTGCTTTCTGCAGGGATCGGTCCCTCCGCAACTCCCTGATCCACACGTCCCTCCCCACGGAGCTCCCACCTGGCACTTATCCCTGTAAGCGTAAGTGCTACACCTGTCCCTACACCTCCTCTCTTGCCACCATTCAGGGCCCCAAACAGTCCTTCCAGGTGAGGCAACACTTCACTTGTGAGTCTGTTGGGGTCATCTATTGTATCCGGTGCTCCCGGTGCGGCCTCCTCTACATCGGTGAAACCCGACGCAGATTGGGGGACCGCTTCGTCGAGCACCTCCGCTCCATCTGCCATAACAGACAGGATCTCCCGGTAGCCACCCACTTCAACTCTGCTTCCCATTCCCATTCGGATATGTCCATACATGGCCTCCTCTACTGCCATGATGGGGCTAAACTCAGGTTGGAGGAGCAACACCTCATATACCGTCTAGGTAGCCTCCAGCCCCTTGGTATGAACATAGAATTCTCCAACTTCCGGTAATTCCCTCCCCCTCCTTTCCCCTATTCCTATGTCACTCTGCCCCCTCCCCCAGCTGCCTATCACCTCCCTCATGGTTCTGCCTCCTTCTACTACCCATTGTGTTTTCCCCTATTTCTTCTTCACCTTTCCTGACTATCACCTCCCTGCTTCCTCTCCCCCACCCCTTTATCTTTCCCCTTACTGGTTTTTCACCTGAAACCTATGAACCTTCTCCTTCCCACCCTCCCCCCACCTTCTTTATAGGGCCTCTGCCCCTTCCCTCTTCAGTCCTGACAAAGGGTTCCGGCCCGAAACGTTGACTGATCGTTTCCACAGATGCTGCCTGACCTGCTGATTTCCTCCAACGTGTTGTGAGTGTTGCTTTTACCTCAGCATCTGCAGAGTATTTTGTGTTTACTTTTGAACCTGACATTTCAATTTTTGAATTTTAAAAAATGTTTCACATGGTTTACAATTTTCCCTCCTTTTTGGGTTCTGCTGTGAAAAAAGGAGCATGTGATTCACAAATAAAAATTCTCAGTCAAGTTGATCTAAATCCCTGGTTGTAATACTCATTTAGTATGTGAACAAAGGGTTGTGGGCTGAATACTTTTATAAGTCACTGTACTTCAATCAGATATGTTCCAAAGATTTTAAATCCAGCTTCTGTCTATCCATATAATTAAAATCCTTCATCCTTAGAATTAAGCTAGTAGATTTCCTATGTATCTTCCCCAAGGTCTTCACATATTTCCTAAAGTATGATATTTAGACTTTTTTTCTAAGAGCAACAGACAGTGCTTAAAGAATGATGGAGAATGGACATGAAAGCACAGAGGAACATCTGGAGAAAATTTCTGAAACGCCCGTTTGCTGCTGTCGTTACTGTGTGGTCGGGAATCTTTCGGAGGGTAGGCCTCAAAATCCCTGGCCTTGCCTGCTTTTGGCGACCGAAAAGGAGGTTGAATTGTTCGGACAGAGATGGCACTCAGTACTCAGTGTCGGAGAGCTATCAGAGCTCGAAGTTTTCGGATGACTCAGAGTCGGATTGTGGTCGGCATGGCAGGGAGAGTTCTTCTTCCTTCTCCCATCTGCGTGAGATGTGGGACATTTGAGAAACTTTGAACTTTACTGTGCTCATGGACTGCTTCATCAAGTTATGGTATTGTGCACTGTTGTAACTATATGTTATAATTATGTGGTTTTGTCAGTTTTTTCAGTCTTGGTCCATCCTGTGTTTTGTGATATCACACCAGAGGAAATAATGTATCATTTCTTAATGCATGCATTACTAAATGACAATAAAAGAGGACTACGTGTCTTCATAATCCTAAAAGAGTTGTCCTGACTTACTTATTCTTGCCCACTTTGCCTCTACACTGTATAACCCAGGGTTTCATTTATCTTCTTTAGAAATACTTTCTTAGCCATACCTTGTTTATATTGCCTCTCCTATTTCTCCTGTTAAGTTTCATCTCTCCATCATGTATCCTCTTGAAAAGTCCTACTATAATCCTTGCAGTTCCCTAAGCTTCCCAATTTTGTGCCAGTGTAGACTTAATAAATGTCTTATATACCCTAGTCCTCTGAACCACAGTAAACACTGCTGTAACATTTCCCTCCCATTTGAAAAACAATCTTTCATTTCCTGTATTCTGTCCACTTAGCTAATATTCTATCTATCTTGCCCCTGTCTCCTTAACTGCATGTGATTCAATCATTATTCCAAGCTTATTAAATGCTATTCCATCAGAACCCTCTTGGAAGTTCAGGTACATTCCAACCTCATTCACCTGGCTAAACTAGTGTTAACTCCTCAGAAAACAATGTCAAATTAAACAATATTTGAATTTAACAGATCCATTCTAGATATCTCTTTAAAAAAAATCACACTTCAAGTGTCTGTTAAGTGGTAGCTCGATGTTCCAGCAGCTTATTTTTTATTTACCCAACCAGTATCTCAACATCTTTGTTTTCTGAGATCCGAACAGAATGTTTTCCTTGTAAATACTAGTGTAAAGTGGCAATGTAAGACCTTGGCTTTCTCTCTCCTTATTGGTCTCTAACTGGCTTCACTTTCTTTCTGCTACTGTTACATAAATTTCATAGATTTTTATGTTAGCTGCCAGTCTTTTCTCTTACTTTTTCTTTGCCTGTATTACAGCTTGGTGCTTTCTGCCTCATTATCTTCAACCTAACTGCTGTTAGAGATTATTTTTCCCTTTTACCTTTATTTTTATCATTTTATCTCTTTGGTCTTCCACACAGTTCTGGCTTTAATTTCCCAATCTTTCTTTGTTAGAAAATAGAAAGTTCTACATTAACCATTTCCTCAAACATTTTCTCTTGTTTCTTTTTGGTTTTGCCAGACAATCTTTGATTATTACTTGGGTCTAATGAGTTATTTTGGTTCATTGAAGTATTAATCCATGATGAAGATGGCAGAGTTGTTGTCAAAATGTTGTTTAAAATCGATACCTGTACCTGACTGGAAGCCCGAGAAAAGTTTATTCATCATTTACACCAGGAAAGCACTAGATCCTTTTTAATTAAAGTGTGTTTACAAATGAAAGGGGAACTGTCATATGGCAAAAAGACAAAGAGGCTACAGCAGCTATTGCTAACAAAATTAGCAGATCGGATGTGAGGGGTTGAACGTTTCTTTTTGTTTTGAGTTCATTTCAATGTTTTGCTCCTGTCTTCATTCCTCTTCTTCCCCTTGGACGGCTGCAGATTTGTTCAATGGTTCTGGGTTTTCCAGGTTGCCAAGGTTTCCCGGTGTTTCGAAGACATTTAAATACGCTGCAATCTAACTCTTGTGACCGTGTTTACTGAGTTCATAGTCAAATTAATATTCATAAGATTCTTCATAAAATCTATCAGCAACTGTCACAGCTAATGTTAATTTCAGGAGATTGCTTGTCTTTTGTTCACTGTAATCTTCAGTGATGCATTAGTGTATCGTGATGATATGAATATGTGATAATTCTTGTAGGAATAACATTTTTAGGTTACATTATAAAAACATTACAGAATCTGCTGTACGAACAGCATTCATTTCCTAAGAAGTATAGAAAACAGGAACTGTAGTAGGCTATTCAACCACTCCAAGTCTTCTCCAACATTCAACACTATCATGGTGATCATCCACCTGACATAAGATAGCAGAGACATTGAATTTATTACTGCTAGTTTACTGTGTGTAAGTTGTGCATAAAAGCAAGTTAATGCAGTTTAGATCAAGCCAGCAACATTCAGTAGGTCAGGCAGCATCTGTGGAAGGAGAATCAGAATTATTGCTTCAGGTCAAAGACCCTACATCTAATGTGCTGCAGTCATGTGCATAACAAGTTGAATGCTGCTGACATAATTTGGAGCCTTTGAGTGTAATTTACAATTTTGTCAGACAAAAGCATTACGCCAGAACTTCTAATTTTGCAAAGATTTCTTATTTCCTAACCATAAGAAAGCAGGGCGTATGGCCCATTGAGTGTATGCCAACTTGCAGAGCAACCTCATAAATCCTCTCTCCCCACCAGCTACTTACACCAGATTTTATGGGTGGGGGCATTATTTATAAAATTTATTTAGGAATTGGATTGTGTTGCTGGTAAGGAATCCTAAGCCATTGTTGCTGCTTGAGAAAATATGGCATTTATGTTCTCGGACTTTTTAATTGGAATCAGTCAGTAGGTTGTGTGCAAAATATTTAATAATAATAATACAAACGTTCTTTATTGATCTGGAATGGGAAACTCTTTTATTACAGCAGCAAAATTTAAAAACACACTTAGCAGTGTGCTTAACTAGTAATAAATACGGTATAGTAATAGTGTAAAAATAGTAATAATATAAAAATAGTGTACCAATATGCAATAATGATGTACAAAATAATAAAGCCGAGATTATTGTACTATGATGTATATGTTCACTTGTTGCACAGGGATGAAATGATGTATATTCAGAATTATTATCTGAATCTACAGAGCTATTCGCAGCAGAAATAGCCACCAACTGGAAGCATAGTACATCATGGAAACATAAATATAGAACAGTAGAGTACAGAAACAGGCCTTTCAGTACGCTGGATGAACTCAGCAGGTTGGGCAGCATCAGTTAGAAACGATGAGTTGACGTTTTGGGCCGGAACCCTTCGTCAGGACTGAAGAATGAAATTTGGGGAAGGATTTGAAGAATGCTTGTAGCTTCAGTTGAAAGACCGGTAATTTGAAAGACAAAGGGGTGGGGGAGGGGAAACATTGACGTCATAGCCCTGAAAACAATGGGTGGTAGAAGAAGGAGGCGGAACCATGAGGGAGCTGGGGGAGGGGGCAGAGTGAAATAAGGATAGAGGAAGGGAGGGGGAGGGAATTACCGGAAGTTGGAGAATTCTATGTTCATACCAAGGGGATGGAGACTACCTAGACGGTATATGAGGTGTTGCTCCTCCAACCTGAGTTTAGCCTCATCATGGCAGTAGAGGAGGCCATGTATGGACATATCTGAATGGGAATGGGAAGCGGAGTTGAAGTGGGTGGCTACTGGGAGAATGGGAAGCAGAGTTGAAATGTGTGGCTACCGGGAGAAGATGAAGCTACAAGCATTCTTCAAATCCTTCTCCATCTTTCTTTCTTCAATCCTGACGAAGGGTTCCAGCCCGAAACGTCGACTCATCATTTCTAACTGATGCTGCCTGACCTGCTGAGTTCATCCAGCGTACTGAACGTGTTGCTTTGATCACAGCATCTGCAGATTATTTTGTGTTTACAGAAACAGGCCTTTCGGCCCACTCTGATGTGCTGAACTAATTAAGCTAATGGTGTCTAATTCAATTAATCCATTCTACCCGCACATGGACAATATCCTTCCAATCTCTGCATATTTGTTTGACCTTCTAAGAAGCTCTTAATCTCCTTTGACATATCTGCCTTCACCACCACTGCCCTGCACATCTCCCATTGAACTTACCCATAAGACAAAGGAGCACCATTGGGCCATTTGGCTAGTCGGGTCTAACCTGCCAGTTAATCATCTGGGATTCATTATATTCAATATATCCAGTCTGTTTTCTAAGACCAAATGATGTTAAAAGTCACTGGAGTTTGGTTTGAACACATTACTAACTGCTCATATGGAAGAATTCCCCTAGAATCCCTAACTACATTATATTTCCTTTTGCTCTTTTCCCTACTCAATGAAGTCCCAGGGAATGCTACAACATTACGTTTTATTTTGTTATTGGTTAAATAATTAGGAAATCACTAGGTTAATAAGGGTTCCAATCCTGCGAGATGTTCATCAGAAATGTCTGTTTTCTGTAGTTACCAATATTGTATATCTCTATATGTTCTTCCTATAAATCTTTCATTTCATTGGATAATCGCCCTCATACTACCCATAATTAAACTAATGGAATATATCCCATATTCAATCATTAATGAGTACCGTGAAACTATTATTATTATTATTATTATTAGACTGAAGAATGGAAGAATTTATATGAAGTCAAATTTCCATACGTCAGGGTCATTCGTAATTTGGAGCTCGGAAAAGTCTCATTTCCTCACTTGTGTTAATAGATTTGCCCTGAACGGAAAGCAGCTCTGCAGCCTAACCTGATTGATCCAGAACTTGGAGCCCTACAGATTTTAGATGGAAGCGTAACCTGTTTAATATCTCATGTTTGGTGTAAAAAGAAATGTCTCTATCTTGAATGCCATGTCAGCATCCAAAAGCCGGCAGCGGTGATGTAGGGAAATAGGTACTGTAGTCGGAAGCACAGCTATTCTTTTTGATGTATGAGTTTACTTTGTTGTTTTCAGAGAAGGCAGTTAGCAAGGCTTGAAAACAAGCACTTTCCAGCTGAGGAGGCAGGATGTACTGATTCACTTAAAAGCATTGCTGGAGGGAGTCGGCAGAAGTAGGAACAAGAAAGAGCAAGAATGTGATAGTGCTCCTATTTATAAAACAGGCCTGTCCTGAGGGTGTGTCACCCCAGAGATTAACCAACGGATTAGTGCCTGCCCAGTTTGTTAACGGCTTATTGTTTCTTTTTCAATGTCTGACCTTTCTAACATTTAGTTTGATTTTTGTTTTGATCTTCATTCCATCTTTTTTCTTCCTGCTGCCTTTCATTCAGTAGTTTCATCATTTTGCTGCTTAATACTATCTTAATATTTACTTTGTCTAGTTTCTGCTTTTTATTGCCTTCCTCTTTTTTAATATCTTTCAGGATTCACGATGAAAGATTTTTTAATGTCATTTCCAGTACACAAGTGTAAAGGAGAATGAAATAATTGTTACTCTGGATCTGAAGCAGCATTAAAAAAAAACACAAAAAGATAAAGAGCACAATAATAAAAAACACAACAAAGTGACACTAGGGGCAGGAGTGTCCATACATAATGTGGCTGACTGGAAATGATAAAGCAGGGGTGGTGAGAGGACTATGGAGGGGTGGGTTAGTGGGTGGAAGTGTGATCAGCCTTACTGCTTGGGGAAAGTGCTGTAACTGTTTCTGAGCCTGGTAACTCTGGCATGAATACCGCGTAGCCTCCACCATGATGGGAGCGGGACAAACAGTCCACGAGAAGGGTGGGTGCAATCCTTCATGATGTAACTGGCCCTTTTCTGGCACCTTTCTGTTTATATGTCCTTGATGGTGGGTCGGCTGTGCCAGTGATTCATTGGGCAGTTTTGACCATCTGTTGCAAAGCCTCTCTGTCTGCCGCAGTGCAGTTTTCATACAATGCATGTTAGGATGCTCTCTACTGCGCATTGTAGTATGATAAATGAATGTAGATGTGCATTGTTCAGCTCTCTTCAGGCTTCTCGTAAAGTTGAGTTGTTGGTGAGCTTTCCTGCCTGTGTGGAATGTGTTCTGGGACCAGGAGAGATTGTGCAAGATGTACACTCCCAGGAGTTTGAAAGTGCTCACTTGCAGACGCTTCCCAATTTTCACCCCTGAGAAGGTGCTATTTCCTACTGAGCTGCAGTTCCTTGAGAGCCAAATGCTGGCCGGTATCTATCTATCCACGCCTAATGTGTGAATCTTGCACAACATTCCCAGTAATGCTTGCTGCTGAAGAGGATGCAAAGCAGAAAACAATGAAAACCAATTCAAGAAAGGCTCGTTAATATTCCACTTTTAAAGGAATACCAGGATTAATTTTTCAACCAGGGCTGCTGGATGCTATATTGCTGATATTGCATTTTTTCTTCAACTCAAGGCATTAAAGCTTATGAAGTTATCCTGTTAATTGAAATTCTGACTGCAGTTTGATATGAGATCTGCCACAGATGCTCGGAGAGAGTCTATGCAATGCACATTTTTAAGACTTTAAGCTATCACTTGTCATTGGAAGTGTTTTAATTTGGCTTTTAAATGAAAGTGAGGGAGTCAAAGAGAGAGATAGCAGGGAACCAGACTCTTAGGTTCATTGACTTTGTGCTGACCATCAACTATCAATGTACACAAATCTGACATTAATCCCATAGTTTTCAGTCTCTCCGTGTTCTCACTTGCACCGCTCATCTACATACTAGGGGCAACCTTACAGTGTTAACCTCACAATAACCTACCAACCTGCCCATCCTTGGGACGTGGAAGGAAACCCAGGCACCCAGAAGAAAACAACACAGTCACAGGGAGAATGTGCAAACTCCATATTGATTGAACCTTGGGCTGGTTTGGCTCTATGAAGCAATTGTTCTATGAATTGAGCACTGTGCTGCCCTAGTGTTCTAATCTCCTTTTTTCATATAGATTCTTATTTCAGCTTGCTTTATATTTGAAAACTTCACTCATCCAGGCTGCTGTCCCCACATGCTTCAAATCAGCCAACATTATCCCTGTACCAGTGAACTCTACACCTTCAGAACTGAACAACTACTGCCCAGTGGCACTGAGGCCAATCATCAAGAAGTGCTTTGAATGGCTGGTAATGGCACACATCAAAAACTCCATTCCTGCCACATTGGACTCTCACCAATATGCTGATCGCCAGAACTGCTTGTCAATAGATGCCATAGCATCTGTCATGCACCTGTCCCTGACACATCTAGAAAACAATGACACTTATGTCAGAAAGCTCTTTCTGGATTTCAGTTCGGCATACAACACTGTTATCCCACAGACCTTGGTGAACAAACTCTTACTGCTCAGTCTAAATACACCATTGTCCAACTGCCTAACCAACAGACCTCAGACAGTCAGGATGCACAACTGTTCCTCCCTCCCCATCACTCTCAACACAGGCGCTCTCCAGCGCTCTGTGCTCAGCCTATTGCTCTAAACTCTGCTCACAAATGACTGCACAGCCAAACACCCGAGTAATCACACTGTCAGGTTCACTGATGATACGACAATGGTGGGGCTCATCACACACAATAAGGAGATGGTTTACAGAGAGGATGTGAAACAACTTGAGGCCTGGGTCCAGCAAATAACCTCTTCCTCAATGTCAACACTAAAGGAGATGGTTATCAACTTCAGGAGAACTCACACCATTCACATCCCTCTTTACATTGGCTGCACAGAAGTTTAAAACACCTGGGAGTGCGCATCTCGCACAATCTTTCACCATCCCAGAACATATTCCACATAATTAGGAAAGCTCACCAATGCTTTTACTTTCTGAGGACGCTGGAGAGAACTGGACTATGTACATCTATACTCATGCCATTCTACAGAAGCACAACAGGGAGTCTCCTAATGAGCTGCATCTCTGCACGGCACCTGAACAACAGGAAGACTCTACAAGGGGTAGTCAAAACTGCCCAATGCATCACCGGCACCAGCTTACTCACCGCCGGGGACATATATACAGACAGGTGCCGGCAAAGGATTCCACCCATTCTTCTCATGGGCTGTTTGTCCCACTCCCACCAGGGAGGAGGCTACATAGCATACATACCAGGCCAACCACTCAACGACAGTTACTTTCCCCAAGCAGTAAAGTTCATCAACACCTCCCACCCACTAACCCACACCTCCACATTCCCAACTACCACTGCTTACTATTTCCTGTCAGCCATCTCATATACAGACACTCTTGTGCCTAGCGTCATTTTACAGATAATCTATGTACATAAGTTATCTTAGTATTTATACTTACTGTGTTTTTTTGTTATTGTGTTCCTTACCTTATTGTATTTTTTTGTGCCACATTAGATCCAGAGTAACAGTTACTTCATTCTCCTTTACACTTGTGTACTAGAAATGACATTTAACAATGTTGAATCTTGAGTTTCTAAAATATTAAAAATAATCAGGCATATTCTTACTGCTACAATTCCATCAATTATCTTAGAAGGAAATAGAATGAATCGCAACATGAGTACAACATGCAATTCCCCCTCCCCCAACTTACCATATGGCCAAACCTCTACAGACAGCTTATAGCTGACCTCGGAGAAAACACTCCACAAAAAATATAGTCATCTCTGTGGCAAGAAGTTGCTTTTTCCAGATAGTGCTTGTTTCAGGCAGCAGTTTAATGAGATTCCTGCTTCCCAGCTGTCATGTTATCATCAAATTGTCTGGAACAGTCAATCACATTAAAGAATTCTCATAACCAACCTAGAAGTAAAATGCATATTTTTAAAGTAACTTAAAAGTAACGCAGAGTAGTAAATATATCTGGCAATTGATACATGAATGTAGTCGAAGCTGAGATATCATTAAAGTTAAAATCAGTCCTGATGAAGGTTCTCGGGCTGAAACATTGACTGTTTATTCCCCTCCAGAGTTGCTACCTAACCTATTGAGTTCGTCCAGCATTCTGTCTGCATTGCTCTGCATTTTCAGCACCTACAGAAGCTCTTGTGCCAATAAGATTAAAGCTCCTTACATCTGAAAAAATTGCCATGACAAAATTACAGTAACCATCTCAGGGCCAGATCATTTTCTAAATGATAATTTTTGCATGGTACTCTTCTAAAATCTCATACAAACCTTCTGACCAAAGATGAGATTCACAGTGTACATTATAGTAGAGTCAGCTTGTAAGTACTGTTGATGAGAATTCTCTTGACTGTTGTAGCAAAGGGTGTAAAGAACACGACCAAAGAAGGGATTCTCTTTTTTTGGCACGTGCCTGCGTGCGTGCGTGATGATGTCTTTTTCATGGCTTTTACAAGCGAGAGAGAGACTGTGTGACATGTCACTCCTCACACAGACATTTTCACAGTGTTTATCCCTTTATTTTTATGAGGTCGAGTTGTGATCTCGGGCACGGATGGAAAGTGTATTCGGGAGCGGACCCGACTGATTTTGAACCTGGTAACCTCTGCTCCCAGGTCCGGCGCCGATGTCATTGTGCTACCAGCCGGCCCCAAAGAAGGGATTCTAATCATCGATAGAGGTTATGCCATTTTGCATGAAACTTTGGGTGAATATCTCAGAGCTGTATCAATTTCACAGAGTAATAAAGTGAAAACATTTGAATTTCACAGAATATTTATTTAATTTAATCAGTTAATTTAATTCCATCACCTGTAGAGGTCTAGTCTCCCTACCTATGAGAAGATACACTTTGCAGTAGAGGGAGTTCAGATTGACACCTAAATTGTTGGTTTTGTTGTGTGAGGACAGATTAAGCAGACCAAACCTGCCACTCTCTTCTGTTGAAAAGAATGAGAAGTGATTTGATTGAAATATATAAGGCAAAATATTAGGTGTGCTCCATATGGACTTTAGTAAGGGATGTTTCTCGGTCTCGCACAATAGTCTGGTCCAGAAGGCCAAGGGATCCAAGGAGAGGTGGCTAAGTTAGCCTGTAGATGTGAAGCAGAAGGTAGAGATGGAAGGATGTTTTTCAGACTGGATGTCTGTGACCAGTGGTGTACTAGGAACAATGCTGTTGAGAGTGATGTGCATGTATTAATGACTTGGACTTGAATGGTAGGAAGCATGATTAATAAGCTTACGAGTGACATGAAGTTGGTGGTGGTGTGAATGGAGAGGAAGGTTGTCTAAGGCCACAGCAGGACGTAAATCAGATCAGATAAATCACTATGTATACGAGACTTTTAGCCAGGTACCATGATGCAGGCAAATGGGTAAAAAGATCAGTATGGATGCAGTGAGGCGAAGGACCCATTTTTGTCCTGCAAATCTTTGACTCTGACTCTTTGGAGAAGGCAGCGAGTAGTGACTTTGCTGTTGGCTGCAAAATCTGGGCCGATGTAGCTCTGGTCTGATCTGTACTTCATAAAAATGTTGAAAGACAAGAAGGCTAAACATCCCAGATGGTATTAATAGTTAAGGACCATTGATTTGAAATGTTTGGCTTGTGTGTAATGGAATGAAATTCCAAATTCATACTTATTTCCTTAAAGTCCTACATATCATAACAGCCATTAATCAGCATCTTAATTATTTTGGACAGCGCGATAGAGGCTTTTGAAACAGACATGTGGAGACTTATACACTCTAAACACATGCCTATGGTAGAAGAACTACGTCAACTCTTTATTCTGCCATTTCAAAATATAGGATCAAGTTTTTGTTGTTCTTTCCTATCTTGGAGATGGTGTCATAGGAAGGACATATCCTTTCTACTTCCTGCCTTGAGCTGATTTTGGACAGAGATCGCAAATCCAGTAAAATAACAATGTAGAGTCCCAGCTCACTCTTTGAACTGTGTAGGTCCCAGCTCATTGCTTGCACTGTGAAACCATGAGAAATTAAAATCTCAGCCTGTATACCTATCCATCCACCCGCTTTTAGGATCAAGTATGCACATTTTAAAAGAATCAGCATATGTATAATTCTAATCCTTCGTGGACTTGTAACTACATTTTCCAAACCAGGGTTTGTTTTCTTTCATCTAATCTTCGAAAGTTGAAAGGGGCAGAATAACAGAGTACAGAGTACAAATAGTCATTAATCCTTTTCAATATTGTTATTAGTTTCTACATAGAAGAATACAGAGTACAAGAAAGTATATATATAGAAAGTCAAAAAAAACATTGTATCTATTCATAATAACAATCTCATCACCCCGTATTCATGTGGGTTAGTCAATAGTTATAATAAAATATACTAATTTATTACAAAAAAAGAGTCTAACCCCTACCAAGACCGAAGCTGTTTATTAAAGAGGAAAAAAGGTAAAATACCTTCTCGTTTAATAAAAATTAATAATAGCCAACATCTAAATTTAAACGGGAGGAGAAGATGGCGATGCGACGCAGCTCGCAGCAGCTGCTCTGGTGGTGATGTCTGTTATTTGTCAAGTGGGGTGCCGTGCACAATCCTGATTTGATGGAGATGGACATGAGAGCACGGAGGAACATCTGGTGAAACTTCTGAAATGCCTGCTTCATTGCTGCTGCTACTGTGTGGTCCAGAATCTCCGGAGAGGAAGGCCCCGAGTCCTCGGCTTTGCGTATTCCTCGGCGGCCGGGGTGGGGTCAAAGCGCTTGGCAGATGATGGTGCTCGGAGAGGCTGTGTTGGAGGGGCTGGTCGGAGGCTCGAAGTTTTTGGACAGACTCGGAGTCCGCTGCGGTCGGGTGTTTCCAATGATGCTGCATCGGCAAGTTTGCGGCGCTTGGAGGTTCATGGCAGGGAGTTTCTCCCTTCCGCCACCTGTGTGAGATGATGAGTCGATCGGGACTTTGAGACTTTTTTTTACCGTGCCCATGGTCTGCTCTTTATCAAATTATGGTATTGCTTTGCACTGTTGCAACTATATGTTATAATTATGTGGTTTTGTCAGTTTTAGTCTTGGTTTGTCCTGTGTTTTTCTTGTGATATCATTCTGGAGGAACGTTGCATCAATTTTTAATGCATGCATTTCTAAATGACAATAAACGAGGACTGAGTGTCCTCATAATCTAATCTAAACAACGAATTGAGGGTTTTGAAAGTTTTGAAAATAATTCAGAAAGGATCCCCACAATGTTTGAAAGTCTTGATGAGATTCAGAAATTGAACAACAAATCTTCTCTAAATCTAAGATAAAGATAAGCTATCACGTTTTTATTTGGATATATTTCCCAACTGTGACAGATGTAATAATGGAGAAGCTTCATTAATTCATATGTTTTGGACTTGTCCATGTATTGAAAAATATTGGAAGGAAGTTTTTCAAACTTTTTCTTTACTTTTCAAAGTCAATTTTAAGCCTAAACCTCTGACGGCCCTATTCGGTATTGTTGCAGGACAAGATATCAAGCTGAAGATATCTGATCTACATATTTTGGCCTTTAGCTCTCTTATAGCTAGGAGGGAGCTTTTGTTTAATTGGAAAGATGTTTTTCCTCCTACTCATGCTCAATGGTTATGCGACGTTATGTCATGTTTAGATTTAGAAATAGCCATTAATCAAATCATTTTCCTACCTCATTATTTTGAATATTGTGTCTAACAAAGAATGAAGCTCTGGACAACCATGTTCCTCCTCTCCTTATGTCATGTGTTGTCTAAGGCTAATGCAGCCCAAACAAAATTCCTGCTTGTTTTATTTCTTCATTTCTATGAACAGGTAATAAGGGGCAGCCAGACTATGAGGCTCCAGACTGCAAAGCTTTGCTTCTAGCATCCTATCCTCATAAATGCAAAGCTGTCAGCGGGAGAGTTGAGTAGCTGGAATCTATAAACAGCTGATGTGGATTTTTTTTCTTTAAGCTGTGACTTAAATGTGGTTTCTCTTGGAGATGAAAGGGACCATATTCCCTCTCTGTTGGCCTTTCTGGGCCGTGTTTCAAAAGCACAAAATATACACCACATTATTATTATAAATCTATTCCTGCTGTTTGTTATAAAGTTTTAAGTGGCTATATCTTTTTTTTGTTACATTTATTAGGAGTTGTGATTTCATAGGCTTGGTGCAGGAATCTGGTAAAACACATAATATGCCAGTGTGTTTAGTGAAATGATTACTAATTCAATTTGTTCAGCACAATATTGTGAGCCAATGGGCCTGTAGCTGTTCTGTACTGTTCTATGTTCTATGTTCTAAAACACAGGTTTATGAATTGCTTACTATTAAGAAAGAGCAATATTTTAATGAAACATTATCAGTAATGGAGACACACATATCAAATTTGCTGGTGGACACAGCAGGCCAGGCAGCATCTCTAGGAAGAAGTACAGGTGACGTTTCGGGTCGAGACCCTTCGTCAGGATTAACTGAAGGAAGGGCTATTGAGAGATTTGAAAGTGGGAGGGGGAGGCGGAGATGCAAAATGATAGGAGAAGACAAGAGGGGGAGGGATGGAGCCAAAAACTGGACAGGTGATTGGCAAAAGGGATATGAGAGGATCATGGGACAGGAGGCCCAGGGAGAAGGAAAAGGGGGAGGGGGGAAAAAACCCAGAGGACGGGCAAGGGGTATAGTCAGAAGGACAGAGCGAGAAAAAGGAGAGAGAGAGAAAGAATGTGTGTATATAAATAAATAACGGATGGGGTACGAGGGGGAGGTGGGGCATTAGCGGAAGTTAGAGAAGTCAAGGTTCATGCCATCAGCTTGGAGGCTACCCAGACGGAATATGAGGTGTTGTTCCTCCAACCTGAGTGTGTGGCTAAAGGGATCAGGGGCTATGGAGAGAAGGCAGGTACAGGGTTCTGAGTTGGATGATCAGCCATGATCATACTGAATGGCGGTGCAGGCTTGAAGGGCCGAATGGCCTACTCTTGCACCTATTTTCTATGTTTCTATGTTTCTATGTTTCTATGTGACCAGAAGTAAATTGAGACTTAGAGGATGCGATAGAATACACTGGGGATTTTAATACCCCTATTGCAAAATTCCAGCTTATTGTTTCTATTAATCCTCCATTCCAAATTCTTAGAAGTTTCATCATTGCTAACTTTTGATGCCAGTTTCTGTTCATTTCTGTGCCGAACATAAGTGTCAAAACTGCTTGCCAAACTAACACCAGATTAAAGGGTTTTTGCTATTGTTGATGTGCAAGTCTTGTAAGTATCATCAGGCAAGGCCAGAAGTATAATTAACATTGCAAACAAGAAGCAGCTTCTATGTGTGCCTCTGCCATCAGATTTGCAACAATATTCTCTCCTGTCATTCAAATAGACCAAATGATGTCAAGCTCCTGTGAATGCAAGTGCAGCGTTTCCTGAAAAGACAATTTTCATTTCAGGCTAAGTAACCTTACGATGAAGTGATAAGTGATGGTTACAGTTGGCTGAACCTTCCAGCTCCAATGATTAACTATTACAATTCAACAGTCATATTCCTATGGATTTTAAATATTCTTAGATATTAATAAGAATAAAAGCTTAATCTTTCATTCTTTCTTTGCTTATTTAATTTTTGTCCATTCAATTTTTTATTCCATAGTTCCTGAATTTGTGCTAATGTATTTTTCCATATCTCGCATTCTCGTTCTTTTCCTGTCATGTTTAGCGAACAATTGGACCCTGTGTCAGACAGATTAGGAATGTAGTTTCAAATAGATGAACAATATGACCTACCTTGAGAACTAAGGGAGACTGTAGATGCTGGAAATCTAGCTCAACACACACAAAGTGCTGGAGAAACTCGGTGGGTCAGGCATTATCTTTGGAAGAAAACCAGCAGTGGATGGTATGGGCCAAGACCCTTCATCAGCACTAGAAAGAAAGGGGGCAGAAGCCAGAATAAAAGACTAAGGGGTGGGGAAGAAACAGGATCTGGAAGATGATAGGTGATTCCAGGTGAAGGAGAGGGCAGGAGGGTGGGGAAGGTGGTTCAAACGCAATAATATAAAAAACTGGTTGGGGAAGGCAAAGATCTGAAGAAGAAGGAATCTGACAGGAAAGGACTATGGAATAAAGAAGGGAGGTGGGAGCCAGAGGGATCTTTCCAAGATGGCACCAAGTTGTGACCTCTGTTGAGTTGTAGCTCAGATTTAGTTGCTTTTTTAATTATTTAATTTTGAATTGTTCATTTTTAATTTTTTTTAGGTTCATAAGGATGATCTTGGAGACAGAGAGGAGAGTTAGGGGTCAAGTTTGGGTTTAAGAAAACAATGTGGGGGAATTAGAGGACAGGATGGAGACTAAGTCTCCACTCCATCTTCGAAGACCAACGTCACACATCTGCGACATTCGTGGCTGTATGTCAGATGGTGTACCAGCAGAAAGTGAATGAGTCCTCCCCTCCCAGGTCAGCAAATCGTTGATTGGTTCAAGAGTTGGCAAATCCTGAGTCGACAGCTAGACCTGTTGCCCAGGCTGCAAAACGGGGAGTAGCCTTTATTCAGCCTTCTAGGCAGAGGCTAACAAATTCTCCCTTGTCCTAGTCCATTTCTCCTTGCGGCATTGGACTAGATCTTTGGCTGCAGGAACCCCAACCTCGGTCTCCTGCTCCAGGAAGAGTAGCGGAGAATACTCAAACTGGCACTCAAAAGGGTCATTCCATGCGCTGAATGCCGGAAAGTGTTGTGTGCGACCTCTGCCCACATCAAATGTTTGCACCACTCGTCTGGTCTCTCAGAGGCCTGGCACCTCAGGGTTCGTCCTAAACCTTGGTTCACCTGCTCCACCTGACTGTTGGACTGCGGGTGAAACCCAGAGGAAAGACTCACTGTTGCACCAGTCAACTTACAGAATGCCCTCGAAAAATGTGATGCAAATTGCAGACCACAATCTGATGCAATGACCACTGGAAAGCCATAGATCCTGAAGATCTGGTGCAGGACAATTTCGGCTGTCTCCACCACAGATGGTAGTCTGTCCAAGGTGGTGAATTTGCAGGCCTTCAAAAACGATTCACAATTACCATGATAACGGTCTTCCCCTCGGAAGGAGAAACACCCACAACAAAGTCCATGGAGATGTGAGCCTATAGTCTTTCCGGAACAGGTGAAGGAGCCCTTAAGGTTGGGTGTGGGGCTCCTTGCTCCTTGCACACACTTCGCATGCCTGCATGTATTGATAGACTTCCCTCGCCATTCCAGGCCACCAATATCTTCTCTTAATGAACTCGGGTCCCTGAGTGAGCAGTCATTCTCAATGCCAGGCCCATTGAAGAACTTGTGACCGAACGGGACTAGGAGTGAACTGCACCCAGACGGCCATTCTGAGGAATCTCCCCTTGCACCAGGCCTTGTGAACAAGTGTGTTGATTCCCCAATGAATTGGTGCTATCAATTTGACTAGGGGCAAAATTGTGTTAGGCTGCTTTTCTCGTTCAGGTTCATCGAACTGATGGGACAAGGCATCTGGCTTCTGGTTCTTTGACCCTGGTTGATAGGTCAAGATGAAGTTAAAATGGTTAAAGAAAAGAGACCACCTGGTCTGCCGGGAATTCAGTCTCTTGGCCTCCTGAATATAAGCCAGGTTCTTGTGGTCCATCCATATGATAAAGGGACCTTGTCCCCCTCAAGCCAGGACGTCATTCCTCCAGAGCCAACTTGACCGCGAGCAGCTCTCTATTCCCAATGTCATTATTCACCTTTGCCCGGGATAGTTGCCTGGAAAAGGACGCACACGGGTGCAGTTTATTGTCTGAAGATGTCCGTTGAGACAACACTGCACCCACTCTGTTGTCTGAGGCATCCACTTCCATGATGAAGAGAAGGTCCGGGTTAGGTGCAGCCAAAGTGTGTGCTGTTGTGAACTGCTGTTTAAACCCTGCAAAAGCAGCCCCCGCTTCAGTACTTCAAACAAAGGGGCCCATGGATCTCTTAGTTAGCGCTGTCAGCAGTCCTGCCACTGAGCTGAAGTTTCTGATGTACTTTTGTTAAAAGTTAGCAAATCCCAAACTCTGTGCTTATTCGTTCATGCCTCATCTGTTGGGGCATAGTGGACTAATGAGATTTAGTACTGTGCGTGGGAGGTGGGAAGTCTGGGAGATCTCCAGTCTCCCTGATAAATACATTTGTACCAGCAGCACCGAGTTGCAGCTCCTGAGAGAATGTATTAAGGAACTAGAGTGGCAGGTCGATGACCTTCAACTCATACGGGAGAATGAAGAGGTGATAGAGACAGGAGCTACAGGGAGGTAGTCACCCCTAGGTTGGAGGACACAGGTAACTGGGTGACTGTCAGGAGAAGGAGGGGAAATGCACAGCCAGTGCAGAGTACACCTGTGGCCATTCCCCTCGATAATAAGTAGACATCTTTAGATACTATTGAAGGGGATGACCTACCAGGGCAGGGGTGGGGGGTGGTGGTTGGGAGCCACAGTGCCTGGGTCTCTGGCACTGGATCTGGTGTTGTGGCTCAGAAGAGCAGATAGGTGAAGAGGACTGCAGTGTTGATAGAAGTTTCTTTAGTCAGAGGTTCTATGGACGCGATAGAGACCCCCAGAGGGTATGTTGCTTGTCTGGTGCCTGGATCAGGGATATCTAGGATTGGGTGCATGATATTCTCAAGGGCAAGTGTGAGCAGCCAGAAGTTTTGGTGTATATTGGCACCAATGACAGAAGTAGACAAGGAGAGGATGTCCTGAAGAGAGTTTTTGGGGAGCTAGGTAGAAAGTTGTGAAACAGGACCTCCAGGGTAGTAATCTCTAGATTGTTGCCTGTGCCACGTGCCAGTGAGGGTAAGAATAGGATGATTTGGCAGGTGAATGCGTGGCAGAGGAAATGGTGCAGGGGGCAGGGTTTCAGGTTTATGGATCATTGGGATCTCTTCTGGAGACTTCGGAATCCGTGGGGTTTCAATATCCTTGCGGGCAGGTTGGCTAGAGTTGCTCGGGTAGGTTTAAACTAATTTGGCAGGGGGATGGGAACTGCAGTGATAGTGCTGAAGATGAGGTAGTTGGTTTACGAACAGAGGTAATATGTAGTGAGCCTCCTAGCAAGGACAGGCTGATGATAGGTCAACAGGATGACTTGCAATGTAAAGGTGGACAAAATCGAAAAGGCTGAATACAGGATGGAAGTGTTATATTTGAATGTGCGCGGTATATGCAATAAGGTAGATGAACTTGTAGCACAGTGACAGGTTGGCATGTACAAAGTATCATGTTGTAGGCATTTCTGAATCATGGCTGAAAGAAGAGCTTAATGTCCAAGGATAGACACTGTATTGAAAGGATAGACAGGAAGGTAGAGGGGTGGGGGAGGTGGGAGGCATTGCTCTGTTGGTAAAAAATGAAGTAAAATCATTAGAAAGAGGTGGCATAGGTGTGGAAGATGTTAAATCATTGTGAATAGAGCTAAGGAACTGCAAGGGTAAAAAGATGGGAGTTATATACAGACCCCCTAACAGTAGTAAGGACGTGGTCTACAAATTACAATGGGAGATAGAAACTGCATGCCAAAATGACAATGTTACAATAGTCACAGGGGGACTTCAATATGCAGGTAGATTGGGAAAACCAGGTTGTTGCTGGATACCAGGAAGTGGAATTTCTAGAATGCTTATGAGATGGCTTTTTAGAGCAGCTCATGGTTGAGCCCACAACAGTATCAGCTATTCCCGACTGTGTTTGTGCAATGATCGAGAATTGATTAAAGAGCTTAAGGTAAAAGAACCTGTAGAGGAAAGTGTTCATAATATGATTGAATTCACCATGAATTTTGAGAAGGAGCAGCTAACGTTAGATGTATCATTATTACTACGGAGTAAAGTGAATTACAGAGGTATGAGAGAGGAGTTGGCCAAATTGAACGGAAAAGAACACTGGCGGGGATGACGGCAGAGCAGCAATGACTGGAATTTCTGGAAGCAATTCGAAGGCACAGGATATATACATCCCAAAGAGGAAGGAGTATTCTAAAGGAAAGATGACACAACTGTGGTTAACAACAGAAGTTGAAGCCAATGAGAGAGCATACAATAGAGCAAACATTAGACGGAAGTTAGAGGATTGGAAAGCTTTAAATAGCAACAGAAGGCAACTAAAAAGTCATTAAGAAGGTAAAGATGGAATACAAAAGTAAGCTAGCTAATAATGTTAAAGAAGTTACCAAAAGTTTCTTCAGATACATAAAATGCAAAAGAGAAGTGAAAGAGGATATCAGACCGTTGGAAAATGGTGCTGGAGTGGTAGTAATGGGGTACAAGAGTAAGTATTTTACATCCATCTTCACTGTGGAAGACACGAGCAGCATGGTGGATGTTCCAGGGGTCAGGGGTCAGGAGTGTGTGGTTTCAATTACTAGGGAGAAGGTTCTTGGGAACCTGAAAGGTCTGAAGGTAGATAAGTCACCTGGACTAGATGGTGTACACTGCAGGATTGTGAAAGAGGTGGCTGAAGAGATTGTGGAGGCATCAGTAATGATCTTTCAAGAATCACTAGATTCTGGAATGGATCCGGAAGGCTGGAAAATTGCAAATGTCACTCCATTCTTCAAGAAGGGGAGAGGCAGAAGAAAGGAAATTATAGGCCAGTTAGTCTGACCTCAGTGGTTGGGAAGATGTTGGAGTCGATTGTTAAGGATGTGGTTTCAGGGTATTTGGAGGCACATGATAAAATTGGTTATATTGAGCCTTGTTTCCTCAAGGGAAAATCTTGTGATAAATCTGTTGGAATTCTTTGAAGAAATAACAAGGAGGATAGGTAAATGAGAATCAGTTGTGTTTTAGAAGGCTAAAAATGAGGCTGCTTAAAAAGCTACGAGCCCATAGTATTACGGGAAGATTCTGGCATGGATAAAGCACTGGCTGACTGGCAGGAGGCAAAGAGTGGGAATAAAGGGAACCTTTACTAGTTGGCTGCCAGTGACTAGTGGTGTTCCACAGGGGTCTGTGTTGGGACAGATTCTTTTTATATTATATGGGGTAAGTGATTTGGATGATGGAATTGATGGCTTTGTTGCAATGTCTGCAGACGATACAAAGATAGGTAGAAAGGAAGTAGAGAACCTACAGAAGGACTTAGAAAGATTAGGAGAATGGACAATGAAGTGGCAGATGGGAAGTGTACAGTCATGCACTTTGGTAGAAGAAATAAAAAGGGTTGACTATTTTCTAAATGGAAAGAAAATGCAAATAAGTGAGGTGCAAAGGGACAGGAGTGTGTGTGCAGGATTCCTTCAAGGTTAATTTGCAGGTTGAGTCGGTGGTAAGGAAGGCAAAGGCAATGTTAGCATTCATTTCAAGAATGAGAATATAAAAGCAAGGATGTAATGTTGAGACTTTATAAAGCACTGGTGAGGCCTCATTTGGAGTATTGTGAGCAGTTTTGGGCCCCTTATCTTCGAAAGGATGTGCTGAAACTGGAGAGGGTTGAAAAAAGGTTCACGAAAATCATTACAGGTTTGAACGGCTTGTCATATGAAGAGCATTTGATGTCTCTGGGCCTGAAGAATGAGGAGTGACCTCATTGAAACCTATCTAATGGTGAAAGGCCTTGAAATAGTGGATGTGGAGAGGATGCTTCCTGTGGTGGGAGAGTCTAAGTCCAGAGGACACAGCATCAGAATAGAGGGGCGTCCTTTTAGAACGGAGATGAGGATGAGTTTATTTAGCCAGAGAATGATGAGTCTGAGGAATTACTTGTCATAGGCAGCTGTGGAGGCCAAGCCTTTATATATGTTTAAGGTAGAGGTTGATAGATTCTTGACTAGTCAGGGCATGAAGGGATATAGGGAGAAGACAGGAGATTGGGGCTGAGAGAAAAAGGATCAACCATGATTGAATGGTGGAGAAGACTAGATGGGATAAATGGCCTAATCCTTCTCCTATGTCTTATGGTCTTATGGTTTTATGGACTGCCTGAGTCTACTAGGGTCCATCTTGGGATTGCCATTAGAGATGATGGAACCCAAAAATGAAATGGTGGTTACGTGAAACTTGGGCTTCTCCAGCTTTATGTAAAGTCCATGATCAAGAAGCCTCTTTACAATCTCTGATGCGAGCGATCTGTCCTCCATGGATTTTGAGAAAATTAGGATGTCATCCAAGTAGATGAAGGCGTACTTTTGGAGAGCATCCTGGAGCTGTCGTTTATAAAGGCCTGGAAAATTGCTGGCATGTTTACAATGCCAAAGGGCGTGACAGATACTCATAGTGTCCTGTGTCAGTGTGTTGAATGTCATTTTCCACTCGTCACCCTCCTTTATGTGAACCAGATTTGAGAATAATCTTGCCCCTTGGAGAATCTCAAAGGCAGTGTTCATGAGTGAAAGAGGGTAATGATTCTTGACCGATATGCGATTCAGCACTTTATAATCAATACCTGGCCACAGGCTCCTGTCCTTTTTCTGTACAAAGATGAAGCCATCACTGGCTGGAGAGGTGGAGGTCCAAATGAATCCCAGGACAAGAGTCTCCTTTATATACTCCTCCATAGCTGCTAGAGTTCCAGAGTGCTTTGGCAGCTCATTAGTTTGCTCCTGAACTAGAGATGGCTGGAGCTGGCTTGTCTGCCCTTGAAAGCAGATCTGAATTTCGTGAAGATTCTAGGTTACCCCGAACAGAAGTCTGCCCCTTCGACGGCTGCTGGTCACTGGAAAGTTTGGGGGGCAGAGCACCAAGCTAAAAATATACCCTCTTGCAGCGACTGGATTATCCCTTCCTTCTAGTGCATGGATGGGTTTTGCTGGGACACCCAAGGGTGTCTGAGGATCAGGGGTAGGTGAGGAGACTCAATGATATAGAAACTAATGTTCTCCACATGATCCTCTATCCTCATCCGCAAGATCAATGCCTGCTGCCGAATCTGCCCTGAACTAAACGGACGGCAGCTCAAAACAATTACGGACGTGAGCTGGCTCAACTCTCCCAGTGAGCCATGGGCGGTTCCCAAGTCCAGGAAATTTCCAGCTGCCATCACAGTCCTCCCAACACCGGGCGGACTTGACAGTTCTCCCGACGGCAGTAGCTTTGGACATTCAGCCCGCAGGTGACCTGCTTCCCCGCAGTAACAGCAGCAACCTCGACTCTGACACTGAAAGCTCTCATTGGCGGAGATTCTTACGTGGCTGATTTGCATGGGCTTGACAGGATCCTGAACAGGAGTGGTCATGGACTAAGATCTGGGAGTGGAACTATGATGTGTTGAGGCCGGGCTCAAACTCGCCCTCTTCGACTTCTTGATGTAGTCCCTCTCGCGCTCTGCCAAACAATTAGAGACAAATGGATTGACTGATCAGAACCTCTAGGTCCTCTGCTGGCTTTCTGAAGGCGAGGGCATCCTTCAGTTCATTTTGGAGTCCTTGGCGATACAGAATGGGCAAGGCCTCCCTGTTCCAGCCACTCTCTTGGGTCAAGATCTGAAACTTGATAGTAAAGTCAGCCACTGACCGTCCGCCCCGTTGAATCTTCATCAGATAGTCGGAGCCTTGGCTGGCTCCAGCAGGATAATGGAGCACCTTCCTCATGGCACCCATGAATTCCTCCGAATCCAAGCAAATCTCTGACCTCTGTTTGCAATATGCGGTGGCCCAGGCGAGGGCTCGACCAGTCAAAAGAGAGATAATGAAGGCCACCTTTCCGCGCTCCAAAGGGAACCGGGATGGCTGGAGTTCAAACACAAATGACCATTGAATGAGGAAGCTGAGGCAAGAGCTTGTGTCACCATTGAATCTCCCCAGGGTTTATGATTGAGCACTGAAGCTCAGTTCAGGTGCTCTTTAAATGCTCAATCCTTGGTGCCCAAAACATGGCGCCAATTGGCAAGACAGTCCTGAATCCTTAAAAGGGCCATGCCAGCTATTCATGCTCCGGAGAGTTAGAGCATCTAAACCCCGGAAGCGGGCGTGGTTGGGTGTGCATCGTAACAGAAGGCGATTGGTAGGGAGGGATGAGAAGATCGGGAGTTGCTGGGAGAGAGATCCCTGAGGAAAACAGAAAGGGGACAGAAGGAACAAATGACGTCTGGTCATGGGAACCTGTTGGAGATGGCAAAATGTGTGGGGAATATATGTGGATATGTTTGCCAGGAGCATAATGTGTTGAGTGTAACTGAAGTCTCACTGCTGGGGATTTTCGCCTGGGAGAGGATGCTGCCATTGATTATGCTTGGACGTAATTTATCATCACATAAAGTCATCCTAAAATCATTGGAAGGATAGAAAAAAATCTATTTCCATAGTTCCTTTCAAATTTCCTTCAGGGTGTCACAAAGCAGGTTATCAATGCATTCTTGACCCACATTGTTTTCAGCCTCTATCTTCTAGCCTTCCCCCTTCTACCTCATCTGATTCCTATCTGGTTCTACCTATCACCTACCTGCCATTGTCTCAAAGTTTAAAGTTCAAAGTAAATTTATTATCAAAGTACATATACAATATGCTACCAGAAACTACCTTAGATTCATTTTCTTGCAGGCATTCACAGCAGCAGAAAGAAACACAATTGAATCAATGAAAAACTACACACAAAGACTAACAAAGAACCAGTGTGCAAAAGAAGGCAAACTGTGCAAATTTAGAAATAATAATAATGGTAACTTGCTTACAAAGTATATTTAAAATTGTAACATCTTGCATCTTACAACTAATCACCACTTACTTAGATTATCACAATATACTTACGGAAGGATGCCATAAGGGTCTGAAAGGATGTAAAGAACAACTGTGAATAGATTCTGTAATTCTAAACCAAATCTGGCAGAAAAGCAGAAATGTTTCCTGTTGTTATATTGACTACTAAAAGCATTTGATTCTGTCTGACACACGTGGTTAATAGAAGCTGTAACTATATATAAACTACACCCAATACTTGAGAAGTTCCAAAATCTGATGAAGTATTGGTAAACTCTAATCACCCATTTTATTAACAGCCAAAAAAGAACAATCACGGATATCAAAATAAACAGAGGCATTTTCCAGGGCGACTCTCTAAGCCCACTATGGTTTTGCCTAGCTTTAAACCTGCTCTCTAATTTAATGCAACATACATCAAAGTTGCTGGTGAATGCAGCAGGCCAAGCAGCATCTATAGGAAGAGGTGCAGTCGACGTTTCAGGCCGAGACCCTTCGTCAGGACTAACTGAAGGAAGAGTGAGTAAGGGATTTGAAAGTTTGAGGGGGAGGGGGAGATCCAAAATGATAGGAGGACAGGAGGGGGAGGGATAGAGCCGAGAGCTGGACAGGTGATAGGCAAAAGGGGATACGAGAGGATCATGGGACAGGAGGTCCGGGAAGAAAGACAAGGGGGGGGGGTTGACCCAGAGGATGGGCAAGAGGTATATTCAGAGGGACAGAGGGAGAAAAAAGAGAGTGAGAGAAAGAATGTGTGCATAAAAATGAGTAACAGTTGGGGTACGAGGGGGAGGTGGGGCCTTAGCGGAAGTTAGAGAAGTCGATGTTCATGCCATCAGGTTGGAGGCTACCCAGACGGAATATAAGGTGTTGTTCCTCCAACCTGAGTGTGGCTTCATTTTTACAGTAGAGGAGGCCGTGGTTAGACATGTCGGAATGGGAATGGGATGTGGAATTAAAATGTGTGGCCACTGGGAGATCCTGCTTAGGCAATAACGCTTTTGCTATACCCATATTAACATTTTTTTGCATATCTTGGTATGAATCCGATCTGGAAAATTTACAAAGAAAAAGAAGAACTGAGATGTCAAATTTTAGAAAACATTATGTTCAATCAAACAACTTAGATTATCACTACCTGGGAGGAAGAAGAATAACAGACAATTTACACAACAGTCAGAAAATACTTCTAAGGATATAATTTCATCAACAAAAACAGAATTTAGCACTCCACGTGAGCATATGTAATTCTGGTAAGAAATACACATAAATAAGTAAGTAAATCTTATTCAGTATACTTTATACAGTATACGTATATTGAATAGATTAAAAACCATGCAAAAAAGAGAAATACGATACTGTATATTAAAAAAGTGAGGTAGTGTCCAAGGCTTCAATGTCCATTTAGGAATCAGATGGCAGAGGGGAAGAAGCTGTTCCTGAATTGTTGAGTGTGTGGCTTCAGGCTTCTGTACCTCCTACCTGTTGGTAAAAGTGAGAAAAGGGCATGCCCTGGGTGCTGGAGGTCCTTTATAATGGACACTACCTTTCTGAGACACCGCTCCCTGAAGTTGTCCTGGGTACTTTGTAGGCTAGTACCCAAGATGGAGTTGACTAAATTTACAACCTTCTGAAGCTTCTTTTGTCCTGTGCAGTATTCCCCCACCCCCCATACCAGACAGTGATGCAGCCTGTCAGAATGCTCTCCATGGTACAACTATAGAAGTCTTTGAGTGTATTTGTTGACATGGCAAATCTCTTCAAACTCCTAATGAAGTATAACCATTGTCTTGCCTTCTTCATGACAATATCAATATGTTGGGACCAGGTTAGGTCCTCAGAGATCTTGATGCCTAGGAACTTGAAGGTGCTCACTCTCTCCACTTCTGATCCCTCTATGAGGACTGATATGTGTTCATTCATCTTACCCTGAAGTCCACAATCAGCCCTTTCATCTTACTGATGTTGAGTGCCAGGTTGTTGCTGCGGCACCACTCCACTAGTTGGCATATCTCACTCCTGTATACCCTCTCATCACCACCTGAGATTCTACCAACAATGGTTGTATTGTCAGCAAGTTTATAGATGGTATTTGAGCTATGCACAGCCACACAGTCATGGGTATATAGAGAGTAGAGAAGTGGGCTAAGCACACAACCCTGAGGTGCGCCAGAGTTGATCATCAGTGAGGTGGAGATGTTATCAGCAATCTACACAGATGGTGGTCTTCCAGTTAGCAAGTTGAGGATCCAATTGCAGGCGGAAGTACAGAGGCCCAAGTTCTACAATTTCTCAATCAGGATTGTGGAAATGATGGTATTAAATGCCGAACTATAGTGGATGAACGGCATCCTGAAATAGGTGCTTGTGTTGTCCAGGTGGTCTAAAGCCATGTGGAGAGCCATTGAGATTGCATCTGCTGTTGGTCTTCAGGTGAAGCAGGGATCTTCACAACTGTGGTTGTATCCTCCCTTCCAAAGCGGGCATAGAATGCGTTGAATTCATCTGGTAGTGATGCATTGTTTCCATTCATGTTATTGGGTTTTGCGTTGTAGGAAGTAATGCCTTGCAAACCCTGCCAGAGTAGTCGTACATTTGATGTTGCCTCTAACCTCAATTGAAATTGGCTCTTTGCTCTTGAAATAGCCCTCCGCAGGTCATACCTGGTTTTCTGGTACAGGCCTGGATCACCAGACTTGAATGCCACAGATCTAGTCTTCAGCAGATGACGTACCTCCTGGTTCATCAACGGCTTTTAGGTTGGGAATGTGTAGAAAGTCTTTATAGGCACACACCCATCCACACAGGTTTTAATGAGGTCGGTAACAACTGCAACATACTCATCCAGGTTCGGAGATTAATCCCTGAATACAGTCCAGTCCACTGATTCAAAGCAGTCCTGTAGGCAATCTTGTGCTTCCCTTGTCCATACCTTCTTGGTCCTCATTACTGGTGCTGTGGTATTCAGTCTCTGCCTGTACTCAGGGAGTAGAAGTACAGCCAGGTGATCAGACTTCCTGAAGTGAGTGCGTGGAATAGCACAGCAGGCATTCTTGATGGTGGTGCTGTGTGTTGTTTCCCCTGGTATTGCAAGTGATCTGTTGATGGTAATTGCTTAGTGATTTTTTCAGACTGGCCTCGTTAAAATCTCCCAGAACAATGGTGAAAGCGTTAGGGTGTGCTGTTTCATGCACGTTGATCACATTACCTAGATCATCTAAATCCTGATTGACATTGGTCTGAAGTGGGATGTATACTGCTACCAAAATGACCCTGGAGATCTCCCATGGTAGGTAAAATGGACGACACTTAACTGCTAGATATTCTAGGTCTGGTGTGTAGAACAGGTATAATCAAATGGCAAACAACATTCACCAAAATCTTGCTTTAAAATACAAACTCATAAAAGACACCATACCTTACTATAAATACAAGCTTGATCCAGTTTTAGAGTCAGAGAGCTAGAAATTATATGACCGATCCATTATTACAGATAGAACAATCCATAATAACTGTCCGTCTATAATAATACAAGATAAACAAGCAAGAACAACTCACTTAATAGATATAGCCATTCCAAGCACACACAACATACAGAAATCAATGTGAAAAACACCAGAAAAATGCTGACTTAAAAGAGGAAATTAAAGGACTATGGAACATGATCCAGGTATACATTAACCCAATAATAATATCTCCAGCTGGTTACTACACAATAGCATTAAGCAATTAGGCCTACACACTAATATTTATCTAAATCGCCAGAAAGCCATAATACTAAACACCACTAGAATAGTCCGAAAGTTCCTAGCAGTTGAGAAATGAGTGTGCTTGGCACAAACCCTCCCTCTCACTTCAAATTACTATGCTGAGTTCTTTTACTTTGCCGAAGCCAATATAACACTGTGAATTTTGGTTGAGGGATGAATATTAGGTTTGAAACTAGGGACACCTTCCTTTGTCAATTGAAAAGATGACATTAACTCTTCTATCTCCCACTTGGGAATAGCGGAGTGCTTTCTCTGTACCTCATTTAGTGCCAGGCTCTTTGTATTTGCTCAACTTTCTGAAGTGGGATTGGAACCCAGCACTTCTGAAAGCAATAATGATGCCAACTGTGCCATAACCGATGTATGTCGAGGTTCCGATTGAAATCAGAACACCAACGTTCAACCACATGAAAGTATTTCAGTTGATTCTATAGCAGACACATAAACTGCAAAGAACCACAGCACTTAAAATTGTAAAGATGTGGCTGAGAAGGACAGAACTTCTCCATCACTAAGCACTTCACATAACTGATGATTCTTTAGACGCCTCTGCTTTACCGAATGTGTGCATTTGGTAGCCTGTAAATTGTTTTGAAAGTATTGGCTCAGGATGACCATTGACCAAAACATCAGAAAACTTTCTGACTTTTTCAGGATTTTCTACATTCCTATTGCCACAATTTCACCTTAAAGAATGTATTCCTGAAAACACTATATCAGTTTAGCTCTGAAGCATCTATCTTTATTCTAGAATATATGGTTCTAGAGTGAGGCCATAAACCTACCTTTTTCTTTCAGCGTGGAGGGTGTTGCACAATGCCAATGTAAAAACTGATGGGTGAACATTGTCATGTAAGAACCTTGATGCTGGGCTACAATTCTTGTTTCATATTGCTTACCCAATGTAGGGATGTGGTACAAATGAAAATAGATGACATTGCAGTTTCTCAGAGGTTTCTAACATCTGGTTATCACCAGTTACATCAAAGAGGAATCAAAACTTCAAATTATTTTAAAACTATGAAAGTCTTAAGCATTTTAAACAAAAGCTTCCTTTGATCGACTTTCCAACCTGAACTGGAACCACATGGAGCAGTGAACATCTTACAGTTCTTCATCTGAGTAAACTTTCCTGAAATCTCTCTAAGATTACTGTAGAAATGATCTACCAGAGATAAAAGGATTTACCTTGGACCAAGGCCATTCATCTGTTACAATACCACATACAGCATAAGCTGTTCGGGGGCCATCAGAAGGAATAAATGACCAACTCCAATCTAATATGATACCATTGCGATCCAGAATTTAAATAACCATTTTAATCATTATCCAGAATAATGCTTATTCCTTCTAATGAACAAAACCCTGAGTTTTGGCTTCTCTGTTACTGTGAGGGAGAACACTTGGTAAACACACCCCTTACAGATGTTTATTTACACACACACACACACCTTGTCTTGTCATTGCACTAAGTGTTTGCCCTTCAATGTTCTTCCCCTGGTATATTCTCATCATGGGTCCTAAACTAAGCTGATGTGCTCGAGTTGGCTTTATGGTGCATTTCCCACCATACAGAACACAACATTCCATTTCTTTAATAACGGGGCTATATAAATGTGTATATGTTGTTTGTAGAATAAATTTAAGTAGATATTGTTGTGTCTGTACAACTACGTATCATTTAAAATAAAGAGCATGCATGACGGAGATGGCTTTAACCGGTGCATTCACATTGGGGAGAGAGAGAGAGAGGTAACTTATCAATCCATTGGTAGTACTAAGGGGAGTTATTGCTCTAAAAGAAATGTAAGAGTGTATATGTAGCAAAACATTTAGCTTTCCTTTAAAAAATCATATTCAAATATGCATGCTTTCTCAGTAACAGTCCATAACTAACTTTACTATACTAAAGATTCAGTCTTTTGGGTGGCACTCTGTTTCTTTCAGGATAGCTCCTCTGGACCTGTGGAGTGGCATCAGGTTTGGCCGGTGTCCTGTCAAAGACAACTGTCCCTGTTGCAGGTGGCATGTTGCTGTTAGTGACATGATCATCACAGAGAGGTGATTCCAGCGGATGTAATGTGTCCGCCTTGTTGGATGCAGTTGACTCAGGTGTGTTCTTCAGCTGAGCACCCAGTATCAAGTCCACATGACATCTCTATGTCTGATCTCCAACATCCACTGTGTACATCAATGGTCCAGTTCTTGTAGCTATCCTACCAGGTATCTACTTGTCTTTTCAGTAATCACATGCAAGGACTTCCAGTCCAACCTCAAAGCTATTTGCTGCTTCACTTGGCAACAACTGAACTGTTTATTCCCTCTTTAGATCTGGTATCAGGAGGTCTATGCGAGATCTCAGATTTCTACTCCTGAATAGCATTGCATGAACAGAGATCTGATACACAAACAGAAAGTTGTCCACCTTGTGCTATATCCTCCTTGATCATAGCTTTAATGGAATTCTTGAAGTTTTGGATAAACCTTCCAGCTCTCCTATTCATTGCTCGGTGGTGAGGAGCTGACTTGAAATGTTTGATGCCATTTTTCTTCATGAATAGTCTGAACTCTTTTGATGTGCGTTGAGGTCGGTTGTCACTCACAGTTTGTTCAGGTCAGCTGTTTCTGGTGAGGATAGTCCTCAGAAGGGAAACAGCCTCTGCTGAGGTGGTTGACTTCATTTGTATGACCTCCGAATGAGCATCCACAGCAATCAGAAACATGGAGTCCATGAATGGCTCAACAAAGTCAATATGCACTCTTTGCCATGGTGAAGACGGCCACTCTCACATGTGTAACAGTGCCTGTGGGGGTGCATTTTAAATCTTGTGTATCCCAAACAGCTTTTGGTTAGGTCTTCTATCTGTCTATCTATTCCCAGCTACAGCAATGAGTTTTCATTCTTGAAAAACTCATTTTTCTCTCTCTTTGTGCGCAGACCATACTCACTCAGCCTGGTAAGCACTTTACCAAGGTTCTGGAGGTACTCTTCATCAAGGTAACATTGTGTTCCTGGGGTATCTTGGAGCACTTGGTCCATTGCTCTTTGCCAAACTGCTGGGGCTGAAGTGATGCCAAAGATGAGGTGATTATACTAGAACAGTCCCTTGTGAGTGTTGATGGTGAGGAACTTCCTGCCTTTGCAGATAGACTCGTGACAAGTCAATCCTTGAAAACCCCTGCCTGCCTGCCTGCCAAAGATGCAAAAATGTCTTCTATTTGTGACAGGGGATACTGCACAGTACCCAGCACAGGGTTGATGCTCAGTTTGAAGTCCCCACATATGCGAACAGCACCAGCCTTCCCTTTCTTGATCATCAGGACTATGGACGTGGCCCAATCATTCCAGTCAACCCTGGAGAGAACGTCAGTGAGAAGGATAAGTTATCAGTTCTGCAGTTCAGCATTCACTTTAGGACAGAGTGCGTAAGGCACTGAACATGCTCTATGGAATCCTGGTGTTGCCGCTTCATCCAGTTCAATTTATGCCTTTATGCCTTAGAGTTTACCAATACCCTTCACAAACACCTTTTCATTAGAATTAAACAGCTGTGACAGTCTCTGGTTAGTACTACCATTTGGGCTGCAGTTGCCTGTTAATGACTCATTGAGAGCTTTGATTGAGTGCCAGTCTGGTTGGATTTCTCTCAGCCATTCATGTCTGAAAAGAGCTGGCTCTCCACTTTACAAAACATAAAGCTCTAATAGCTGTGTTTGTCCTCCATATGTTATATTCACTTTCAGTTTGCCTTTGGGAGACCCTTTTTCACCTATGAAAGTCTTTAGCATCACTGAGGTCTTTTTTAATGATAGCTTAGAAAACATTCTGGTGTAGTCAGCCTCTGAAATTATGGACAAAGCTGACCCTGTAACCAACTCCATTTTCAGTTTTACACCAGGCACATCTATTGTGATCCATATGATTTTGCGATCTGCTTTAATAATGCTATTCATTTCTAGGCATGACAGCTCTCTTTTGTCGGACTTCGTGTTGTCTGATTTTGTTGCACATTTGGTCACTTCATGCGTTTGTTTGGTTTTGTGTTTGACACTTTTCACTCTGTTTTCTTTTCCCTCTTTGGTTGTGATTTTTGTCTGATTTGCACTCTCTCTCTATGTGACCTTGTCTGTGACACTTTCTGCAAACTTTTTCTTTGAACCAACAGTCATTTGCATGATGGGAAGATTTGCCACATCATAACATTTTTGTCTTTTTGCACCATTCAGGGATATTTTGTATGTTTCACATTATAAGCTCCTTTTCTGTAGTTCTGCCTCATCCCTTGCTTCAATCTCTAATGATATTGCAATGGCCAATGCCTGTTCTGTTAGGTCTCTTTCTGACAGTAGCCTATTTGAGTGCGTTGACTATGCATGCCACATACAAGTCTGTCCCTTAATGTATCAGAAAGTCTATCTTTAAAGTCATAGAAAGTATTGAGAAAGTTTGTGCAGTTCTGCAATGTATTTAGAAATGCTTTTATCCTTTGACTGGTTCCTTTTGTAAAACCTAAATGTCACAGCTATTACCAGTAGTTCAGGACTCAAGTGATTTTGTAAAATTGTAACAATTTCATCAAGTGTCTTACTTGCTGGCTTTTCAGGAGTTACTAAGTTGAATAAGAGCCTGTAAATTTTAGCACCCATTAAGTTAAAAAGCGTGGATACTTTCTTTTCCTCATCCACGTCATTCACGTTACAATGTTCAACCCTCTAGATATACGAATCACAGTCCTAATTATAGCTATTAAGTTAATCAATTTTCCCGTCTAAGGTTATCATCACGTTCTTTTCACTTTAACTTTGCTAGTTGTGCGCCTTTCACTGTGCACCATGCAGTTACTCACATGTCCCTTTGTTAGGATCTGTGACGGCCTTCTCCGTACTGATTAACACTTTCCTCTCACTGTCTCTCTCTGAAGTCTGTCGTGCTGTAACTGTCAGTGCCATCGGTGATATTTGCTGACATTTAGGTTCATACTTGCCACCAATTTGTTGTGTCTGTGTACAACTACATATCAATTAAAGTAAAAAGCATGCACATGAGAGATGGCTTTAGCTGGTGTATTCAAATTGCAGAAAGAGAGAGAGAGAGAGAGAGAGAGAGAGAGAGAGAGAGAGAGAGCACATGCCTGGACAACAGATCAATGCACATAGGTAAGCCATCAGTCCATCAGTAGTGCTAAGGGGAGTCATTGTTCTGAAAGAAATAGATCCATACATTACATGTACTTCTGTTTATTTTGTGATATGATTGTAATTATATTGTGAGGTGCATCATATTCTAATTCCTGTGCAGTCTTAAGTTAACTTTGTGGCTAATGAAAGATGATATGTGCTGGTGCCTAATAATTGGAGCTCTTTGCTCTTAGTGGGAGAGAGAGTTTGGGGTGCCCAGGAGATCACTCTGTACAAAAACAGAATGGAGATATTATTCCACAAACATGAGAAAATCTGCAGATGCTGGAAATCCAAGGAACACACACAAAATGCTGGAGGAACTCAGCAGGCCAGGCAGCATCTATGGAAAAAAGTACAGTCAACGTTTTGGGCCGAGACCTTTCGGCAGGACTGGAGAGAAAAAGATGAGGAATAGATTTTAAAGGTGGGGGAGTGGAGAGAGAAACACAAGGTGATAGGTGTAACCAGGAGGAGAAGGGATGACATAAAGAGCTGGGAAGTTGATTAGTGAAAGAGATGCAGGGCTGGAGAAGGGGGAGTCCGATAGGAGAGAACAGAAGGCCATGGAAGAAAGAAAAGTGGGGGGGAGGGGCAGTACCAGAGGGAGGCGATGGGCAGGCAAGGAGATAAGGTGTGAAAGGGAAAAGGGGATGGGGAATGGTGAGGGGGGGGCATTATCGGAAGTTTGAGAAATCGATGTTCATGTTATCAGGTTGGAGACTATCCAGACAGAATATAAGTTGTTGTTCTTCCAACCTGAGTGTGGCCTCATTGCGACAGTAGAGTAGGCCATAGATTGATATATCGGAATGGGAATGGGAAGTGGAATTAAAATGGGTTGTCACCAGGAGATCCTGCTTCTTCTGGCGGACAAGGTGTAGGTGCTCTGCGAAATGGTCTCCCAATCTACTTTGGGTCTCACTGATATACAGGGGGCCACACTGGGAGCACTGGACACAGTATATGACCCCAACAGACTCGCAGATGAAGTCTCGCCTTACCTAGAAGGACTATTTGAGGTCTTGAATGGTAGTGAGGGAGGAGGTGTAGGGGCAGGTGTAGCGCTTATTCCGCTTGCAAGGATAAGTGCAGGAGGGAGATCAGTGGGGAGGGATGAATGGACAAAGAAGTCTCATAGAGAGCGATCCCTGTGGAAAGCAGAAAATGAGGGGCGGGAAGATGTGCCTGGTGGTGGGATCCCGTTAGAGATGGCAAAAGTTCCAGAGAATTATGTGCTGGATGCGGAGGTTGGTGGGGTGGTAAGTGAGGACAAGAGGAATCCTATCCCTGGTAGGGTGGCAGGAGGTTGGGGTAACAGTAGACGTGTGTGAAATGGAAGATATGTGGTTGAGGGCAGCATTGATGGTGGAAGAAGGGAAGCCATTTTCTTTGAAAAAGGAGGACACCTCCTTTGTTCTAGAATGAAAAGCATCATCTTGAGAGCAGATGTGGCTGAGATGGAGGAACTGAGAGAAGGAGATGGCATTTTTACAAGTAACAAGGTGGGAAGAGGCAGCTATGAGTCTGTAGAGGTAAATGTGTGTAGGTATGAAAATTAGCACGGCAGGGAAATGGTTAACAATTAGGAATTTGTGGGCCTGTTATGTTGTTGAGCAGATTGACCCTTGATACTAGATAAGGAGAGAACAACATGTGACTCTGGTCTACTGGATAACCTGCTCGAGAGCACGCTAAAAGTGCTGATTTGTGTAAAAGTAATTAATCACCTTGTCTCTAAAGAATGTTTTTTTACATTGTTTGGTTGTAAGATTAATAGGATGTATTGTCCCTGAGGGGGAAAATGCCGTTTGTTACAGGTCACCCGACCGTGGTACTTGCAGGTATGAAGGATGTACGTTGGCTTAATACGTGGCCAGGACTTGGACTGGCCCAAGTTAGGGTCGTGTAAGCGTTCAATTGGATGCCTAGCCCCTCCCAGCTGGACTGGGAGGTGGTGATAGTGCTATAAAGGTGGAAAAGTTCTTTCCTGGGTAGACCACTCGCCTGGCTCCCACCTTCAGGCCGAGCAGCTGAACCGATTCCGAGGACCTCCACCCTAGCCGGTCCATGGTCGATCGCCCGCTTCAGGGACCAAGCAGACGTTGCTATGTATACTCAGCGGTGTAGACTACTAGGGGTTGTTTAAGTTAGGCCCCACCTATTAGTGGTGTAGGCAGTGTACAATATAAAGCATTTCTTGCAACTCTCTATTTCCTTCTCTGTATTAACAATAAAGTGACTCTCGGAGGAACTACCGAGTCTGGGTCCATTTGTTCAAGCGAAACCAAATAGTTGCAGCATCCACCCATCACGGTTATTCTTACTGGGTATCAGTTTTGTGGAACTGAGTCCATGGGTTTATAATAGACATCAGCAGATAAGTTGTCTCCAGAAACAGGGACAGTGAGATCGAGAAAGGGGTGGGAGGTGTCAGAAATGAACCAGATAAATTTGAGGACAGGGTGGAAGTTGAAGGTGAAGTTGATGAAGTTGACGAGCTTGGCATGCATGCAGGAAGCAGCACCAATGCAGTTGTCGATGTAGCATAGGCAAAGTGGGGGACAGACACCAGTGTAGGCTTGAAACATAGACAGAACTTGAAATCATTGAAAAGATCCAGAGCATGTGAAGTGTCATGGATGTAGGTAGGGAGGGACTGAACTGGCGGTGGCGGGGGGGGGGGGGGTAGGAATAAAACAGAGTTAAGGTACGCAGATATGAGTTTAGTGGGGGAGGAACAAGCTGAACAATGGGTCTGCTTGGACAAGTGGGTTTTCCCTGTCTCATCTTATCTCCTTGCCCACCCATCACCTCCCTCTGGTGCTCCTCCCCCTCTTTTCTTTCTTCCATGGTCTTCTGTTCTCTCCTATTGGACTCCCCCTTCTCCAACCCCGTATCTCTTTCACCAATCAACTTCCCAGCTCTTTACTTCTTCCCTCCCCCTGCCATTCTCACCTATCTCGTTGGTTTCTCTTGCTCCCTCCCCCACCTTTTAAATCTGCTCCTCGTCTTTTTTTTTCCAGTCCTGCCAAAGGGTCTCATTCCAAAATGTCGACTGTACTTTCCGTAGATGCTGTCTGGTCTGGTGAGTTCCTCCAGCATTTTGTGTATGTTGCGGTGAGATATTATCGTGTTTTCTGGTACATAACTTTTTGTAAATAATGGCAGTTTTTTTTCACTATTTTTTTCTAATTTTTTTTTGATGCATCTAATAAGCACCTTTGCACTGAACTTCTCAGTGAGCCCAGCTATTTTTTTCTTTTGGGCATATTTAACAGTGACCCATATCTGTTACTCTACCTTCCTTTTCCTCGCCATTTGATAAATTGATTATCCTCCAGCTTTGCCTCTTGCCTCTGCCCAGTTCCATGAGACTGTAGTTCTCTTCTTTCAATCTTACCTACCTTTAAGTAAACGTTTCACTTCAATTTGCTTCCACTTCCGACCACAATGTAGTCAAATCTGGAGTCCACTGAGAAACTCTCCTTGCCCTCACCACAATCCCCTTCTCCCACAAGCCCATTTCTCTCTCTATTTGAATACAGAAACCAGTGACAACATATGAAGGGTATTCACATGTATGGTTATAATGCCCAGCTCTAACTTTTCATTTTTGCCTTGATCCTTAACCAGCTTTTTCTCTTGTGTTGCCAGACTTCATCTAACACCAAGTTCTGGAAATATTTAACTTTCAGGAACACATTCTTGGGAAGCACTAGATAATCATATTTTAAACACAAGACAGCATGCCAATAAGACCAGAAGACATGGGAACAGAATTCGGCCATTTGGCCCATTGACTCTGTTCTGCCATTCTGCCATGGCTGATTTATTATCCTTCTCAACCCCATTCGGCTGCCTTCTCCCCATAACATTTGACACCCATCTTTAGGTCCTGAAGAAGGGTCCTGGCCTGAAATGTTCAACTATGTATTCATTTCCATAAATGCTGCCTGACCTGCTGAGCTCCTGCAGCTTTTTGTGTGTTTTGGATTTCCAGCATCTGCAAACTTTGTCGTGTTTATGATTATCTACCTTCAGATGTTCCCAAGCAGCTTCTCCTTAGTAATAGCAATCAACTCTGCCCACTGACACGTTCGAATTTCTGGCATACTGCTAGTGTCTTCCACAATGAAGAATGTCACATATACTGATTAAGTTTGTCTGTCATTTCTTTGCCCCCTCTGACCACTGTTCCAATGTCATTGTCCTGTGGTTTGATATCCTCTTTTACTCTTTACATATCTGGTATCCTCTTTTATATTATTGGCTGGTTTACCTTCATATTTCATCTTTTCTCTCCTTTTGGCTTTTTAGTTGCCTTCTGTTAGTTTCAAAAACCTTCCCAATCCTGTAACTTCCCACTAATTTCTGCTATATTAAACACCCTCTCTTTTGCTTTTTGTTGTCTTTGACTTCCCTCCTCAGCCATGGTTGTCTGAATTTCCCTTTAGAATACTTATCATCTTTGGGATGTATCTATACTACACCTTCCGAATTGCCTCCAGAAACTCCGGCCTTTGCTGTTCTGCAGTCATTCCAGCTAGTCCCCACCCAATCAACTTTGGCCAGCTCCTGTCTCATGCCTCTTTAATCCCCTTTACTCCACTGTAATACTGATACATCTGACTTCATCCTCTCTCATGCAGACTGCAGGGTAAATTTTATCTTATTATGATTATTGCTTCTTAGGGTTTCTTTACCTTAAGCTCCCTAATCAAGTCTGTTTCATTATGGCACACCCAGTCTGGAATAGCTGATCCCCTAGTGTGCTCAACCACAAGCTGGTCTAAAAATCCATCCCATAGTCCCTCTGCAAATTTCCTCTCTTGGGATGCAGCACCAAACCGATTTTCCCAATCTGTCATCATAATGAAAACCCCCATGACATTCATAACATTATCTTTATTACATGACTTTTCTATCTCCTGTGGTAATTTATATCCCACATCCTGGCTACTGTTCAGATACTGGTATATAACTCCCATCAGGGCCCTTTTACCCTTGCAGTTTCTTAACTTTGACCACAAAGATTCTACACCTTCTGGTCCTATGTCACCTCTTTCAAAGGATTTTATTTCATTTTTTTACCAACAGAGTCAACCACCCCTCTGCCTACATTCTTGTTCTTTCAATGCAAGGCATATCGTTGGCTGTTAAGCTCCCAACTGTGATCTTATTTGAGCAATGTCTCAGTGATACCCACAACGTCATACCTGCCAATCTCTAACTGTGTTATAATACCATCAACCTTATTATGTACACTGTGTGCCTTCACGCCTGTATTCATCATCCTTTTCAATTTTGTCCCAATGTTACACTGCAACTTATCCCACTGATTGCAATTTTACCCTATCATCTGCCTGTTCTTCCTCACAATCTCACTACACACCGCATCAAATTGTATATCAACTGCCCCATCTTCTGCCCAGTTACTCTGATTCTTAACTATTGAGTCTCCTATCACTTCACTCTGTCTGACTTTACTCTTCCCTGCTGACCTTCAGATCTGGCCACAGTGCCACTGGCCTGGCTGTTTATGCTGTACCCTGTTAGTTCATCTCCACCCCCCACAGCAGCTCCAGAGGGGTGTACTTGTTGCTGAGGGGAATGCCCACAGGGGAGTCCTGCACTGACTGTTTATTCTCCTTACACTCCTGGTGGTCACACATCTACCGTTTGAAACCTGCTCTCTGGGTGTGATTGCCTCAGTAAAGGTCTCATCTATGAGGTTTACAGCCTCCCCGGATGGTCCTGAGTGCATCCAGCTCCTGCTGCATTGCCCTGACCTTGTCTTTCAGGAGCTGAAGTTGGATGCACTACCTGCTGGTGTAGTCATAAAATATGGGATTTTAGGTACCCCGAAATCCCACATCTCACAGGAACGTTCCACTGCCTGAACTAGCACCCTGCCTTCGCTTGTTATACCTCTAACTTCTCAAGCTTAAGTTCTAGTCTGCACTTGTTCACCCAAGCCTGTTGAGCCAAAGCCTGGCCACTCTAACACTGCCCACTCCAACACTGCCCACTCCAATATTGGCTGCTCCGCTTACACCTGTCTTCTTTTTATTGATCCCTGCTGAATCTCTAGGAGAAAATATTATGATTGCAGTGCATAGAAAATTTCCAAAATGCCTCAAGCTCTTTTTATACCTCATGCTACCTCACCAACAAAAGACTTCTCGCGATGATTGCAGTCTGCCAGAATCTGGAAGTCTAGCGTAACACATACAAAATTCTGGAGGAACTCAGCAGGTCAAGCAGCATCTATGGAGTGGAATAAGAGACTCGTCATCAGGACTGAAAAGGAAGGGGGAATAAGCCAGAATAAGAAGGTGGGGTGAGTGGAAGAAGTTCATTCTGTTAGGTGACAGGTGAAACCAGGTGAGTGGGAGGATAAAGTAAGAAGATGGGAGGTGATAGGTAGAAGAGGTTAAGGGCTGAAGAAGAAAGAATTTGATAGGAGAGGACAGAGATGTTTCTGCGAAACCTTCCAAACCCACTGGCATGATAGGTTAACCAAAATCAGTGTGCTCTCCCAGACCAACAATTAACTTGGTGAGCTCCAGTTAACTCAGCCACATCATCTGCAGAATAAAGCTCTCTGCTCAAACTGTGTCAAGATGACATATTTTCAGAAAAGAGGAAACAATTCACAGATGTTTTCAAAGACTTCTTGAATAAAGGTGACCCTGCCCCTTCCCCCCATTGATTGGCAGGGATCATTAGTCTGAGATTTCTACATTAGTGAATGACCATTTGATATGTTACAGAGCACCTGGGGTCTCTTCATGAGGACACAAAAGATACTGCAGATGCTGGAGATCTTGAGCAGCACACACAAAATGCTGAAGGAACTGAACAAACCAGGCAGTAGCTCTCTAGGGGAATAAACAGCTGATGGCTGGAAACAGGTGTTTTTTTTCCACGCAATGATAATTGGTATCTGGGAATAAGCTGCCAGGGATGTGGTAAAGACTTGAAAAGTCGCAACGTTCAAAAGGCATCTGGAGAGATGCTTGAATGAGCAAGGCATAGAGGGATATGGAATTAATACAGGTAAGTGGAATTAGAATAGTTAGCACGCCAGTTGGCATTGATGTGCTGGGCCCGAGGATCTGTTTCTATGCTGTACAACTCTCTGACTCCATGCTAATGAGATAGAAGTTATAAAGATTTACTATATATGAGTTGTTAAAAAAGCATGCTCCTTTGGATGCATTCTTTTAGGTTGCTGCCGCTAAGAATTTCATAGCTTTAAATCCTAGAAATGGCACATTTGCTGGCATACTTATTTCACTCATTCAGTACAAACTGGTTTAAGTGACACACTGCCTTTTGACCAATGATAGCTTTCCTCTGTCTTACCTTTTCTATCTGCCTGTCTTTCTTCTCACAGCCCATGATGATCCATGATGCAAATTATTCCATCTGTTGGATACAGTTCTGCCTTTGGAGTCATGGAGTTGATCCAGATTAAATTTTTATTTGTAATGTGAAGTAATATCACAATTTCTCTAAACATGTAATTCATGTTATTTATCGTGGACTGATTGTTGTATGAGTTGTATGATTGTGCACAGACAACAATATCTCCCACCATGCACTTGTCTATTATTGTTTGTTGCTTCATGGAGTGTAACAATGCAAGTTCAAAGAAAGGTCATTTTAATAGCATTTATACGTTACATTCTGTTCATAAACAAAAAAAACCCATTACATTTTGATGGAACTATGCCCCACTATGTACAGTCCTGGAGGTTTTTGTTTTTTACTTTGAAACTGGGGACATGCCAAATCCAGACTAATCAAGCAGTTGAGTTATTCAGCTTCTTTTTTGAATTCAGTTAAGTCAGCCTTTCTATGGAATAGACGCTGACTTCTGACTTCAAGGTGTGTGTATAACACAACATGTCCTAGAACTCAAACAACAGGAATTCTGCAGATGCTGGAAATTCAAGCAACACACATCAAAGTTGCTGGTGAACGCAGCAGGCCAGGCAGCATCTATAGGAAGAGGCGCAGTCGACGTTTCAGGCCGAGACCCTTCGTCAGGATATGCTGCCTGGCCTGCTGCGTTCACCAGCAACTTTGATGTGTGTTGCATGTCCTAGAACTACAGCTACATGCCTTAGTAGTTTTATTACATCCCCAGTTCTTGCCTTGCATTATATAAAGAAAGTCACCTTTCAGGATAATGTTGGAAAAATATAGAATTGTTGTACTTTGAATTCACGACTGTGATGCTAAGAGAATTTTCTCAGATCACTTCCCAACAAATTTTACTGCACATTTGTGGTTTAAGCTGAACATCAGTCAAATGTCTGGTACAAAAAATAAACTACTGGAGGTAGTTCGTTGATGGAAGTAGTGGTTGTTGTCTCATCTTGTTACCCTGCATCAGGACTCTGACACAAGGTCACAACCCAAAACACTGACTATCCCTTTGCCTCCACAGATGCTGCTTGCCCACTGAGTTCTTCCAGCAGTTTATATTTTGCTGCAGATTATACAAACTGCAGTCTCTTGTACCTCTATCAAATGTATGGCATTATACCTAAATGTTTATAACATTGCTTAATGTGATAAAAGCAACAATGTGCCTTTGCTTTTTTCTGTCAAAGGTAGTAAAAGTGCTTAAAAGGAGTATAATTGTATTAAGTTGCCACTAGGATTACATTGAGATATTAGGCTGGAGGTCATCCAATAGGGAACTCCAGATAATGGGTCATAAATATAGAAGAGATCACGGGAATACTCCAGCGGCCAAGAGGCCACATGCGCTTGGATGAGTTGATGATTTGAGTTGTCAAGATAGTTATTCATCATCTCTCTGTAAAGGTGTTCCAAAATGACTACATTCAACTGGAATTCAGAATACCCCCTAAATTTTGAAATGACATGCCTGCTTGTTTAAATGACAGCAACCAACTGTGTTCCAAACTAACTTGGTAAATAAAGAAGCAGTGAACCTTTGGTGAGTGGATAGAAGATCTAGATTTTTCTCCATAAAACTATGATGGTCACCAAAGATGTAGTAAGTGATCAGTCTTGGTATACAAGGGGTGATTGATAAGCTCGTGGCCGAAGGTAGAAGGAGTCAATTTTAGAAAACCTTGCACATTATTTTTCCTACATGTACACACTTAGTCCAGTGGTCGTGGAGCATATAGATCCCTTCTTTGTAGAAGTCAGTGTCTTGGACCTCCAGAAGTGGTCCACAGCAGGGGTGATTGATAAGTTCGTGACCTAAAGTAGAAGGAGATGAGAAGAAGCTTCAAACTTTCTGCATTTTCACTCAAAGAGTTGAACTGCATACGCATGTAACAAGAGCTGTATAACTCATCTCCTTCTACCTAAGGCCACAAACTTATCAATCACCCCTGCTGTTGACCGCTTCTACAAAGAAGGGATCTGTATGCTCCACAACCGCTAGACTAAGTGTGTACATGTAGGAAGCGACTATGTTGAAAAAATAAATGTGCTAGGTTTTCTAAAATTGACTCCTTCTACCTTAGGCCACAAACTTATCAATCACCCCTCTTATTTTGGAGTTAAAACTCCAAGGACTTAACTCTCTCAAATCTTGGTCCTGTAGATGTTTTCTGCCCCAGAAATCAGTTCTAGGTGGCTGCTGATTGATTTTCTTATGATAGACAGTACTATAATTGCTCAATGGAATTAGCTCTGACTGACTTTATGTATGTCCTGGATTTGAATGGATCTGCTCTAGACCTGGAACATAATGATAGATCTTGTTGCATGTGCCATTCAGAGCTTCTGTTGAACTTGGAGCTGGTATAGGAATAGAAAACCTTCTTGATTTGTATGTGGGCTTGTTAGAGAATATTCTGGAGCAATGTGAACATAGCAGATATTAATTCATGCAATAGCCAGTCTTCAGTTTTCATTGTAAATTGGTAGCAGTAAATTGAAGTTAAAAACCCAGGCTGCCCCAGGGACTAGGAGATATGGCTTTCAAAATGCTGACATGAGATATTTGCATATGCATCAGCCAAACGATAAAACAATAGGGTTGGGTAAATTGGCCTATGTCAAACCAGGTAACATGTGCTAAGTTATTTGCACCATTGTGACTGAGTTCAAGCTGGCAGACCAGGCTAATGCTGTCAGTTAGTATATCAAACTTGGTCACAGGTATAGGTCCAATCAATAGCTTGTGTATGCAGAGCATCAGCTCACACAAACATGAATCTTGGGTGTTTGGCTTTCTGTCTTCAGAAGGGTGTAGAATGTTTGTGTCAATTGTTTTTGTCCCAGCCGGCTGTTTGACCATTCAGAGGTGTATCCCACAGATATGTCATTCAAAGGAAGCATTGTGAACCCAAAATATTGAAGTAAACGATGTCATTGTGACTATTGAAATTGTATTGAATCACCTGCTGTTAGCATAACTCAAATTGACACCTTCCTGAATTCTTTAGAATTACCCACTTTAAGCAAAGAACAAAATAGAGTGATGACTGCTGACATAACTGAAGATGAACTAAAAAAACTGCAATTAGTAGGCTTAAATTAAGCAAGTCACTGGGATCAGATGGATATATGGCACAATGGTATAAAGAGTTTAGAAGTGAGTTAATTCCTGTTTTACTCCCCACACTGAACTGGGCTCTAAGAAAGGCACAAATGCCACCCAACTGGAAGGAGGCGATAATCTCAGCTATACCGAAAGAAGGCAAGGATAAAATGGAATGTGGGTCATTTAGACCAATATCTGTTCTTAATGTGGATTATAAAACATTTACCTCCAGGACCAAATGATTAGAAGAGTGTCTACCCATACTGATACATAATGATCAGACAGGTTTTATACAACAACGCCAAACACAAGACAATATACGAAGGACATTTCACATTATGGATCATATAAAAAAAATGATTGAAACAATAGTGATAAACATGGACGCTGAAAAGGCATTTGATTCAGTTAATTGGAATTTTCTATACAGAGTTTTACATAGATTTGGTCTACATCACACAATTATTAAAACTATACAGGCACTATATGACAATCCTACTGCCAGGATTAAAATCAACGGATAATCATCTGATAGTTTTACCCTAGAAAGGGGCACGAGACAGGGTTGTGCATGGTCACCGCTACTCTTCGCATTATATCTGGAACCATTAGCTCAATTTATCAGACAAAATGAAGATATCAGGGGAATTACTACTAAAGGGACAGAGCATAAATTGGCCTGTTATGCGAATGACATTTTGATCTATCTAGGGCAACCAACATACTCTTTACCTAAACTGATGCAGTCCTTTGAACAATATGGCCAATTATCAGGATACAAGATCAACATAGATAAAACCCAACTACTTTCATATAACTATAGCCCACCAAGAGAAATTGAAAGTAGATATCCCTGGGCATGGCAAACAGAGCCTGTCAAATATTTGGGTATCATTATGCCAAAAGATTTGGCAAAATTATCAGAATACAATTATCAGCCTATATATAAAAAAATTAAGGAAGATATAACAAGATGGAACCTAATTCCCTTTCTTGGTTTCAGTTCAAGGATTGAAACTATTAAAATGAATATACTGCCCAGACTACTATATCTCTTTCAGACTCTACCAATAGAGATTAACCAAAATCAATTCAATGAATTGAACAAGATGCCATCAAGATATATATGGCAAGGTAAAAGGCCTAGGGTTCGTCTTAAAACTTTGCAATTAGCCAAGGAAAAGGGGGGATGGGGCCTACCTTTTCTTAGAGATTATTATTTTTCAGCACAGTTGAGAGCCGTGATATGCTGGTGCAACTCATCATACGGCGCTCAATGGAAAAACATTGAGGAGAGGATACTTTCCATCCCCATACAGGCAATTTTGGCTGATAACAACCTACAAGATTACATAAATACTATGGATAACCCATGGGTGAAATGGACTCTTAAAATATGGAAAACTATTATAAAAGAATATAAACTAGAGCGAGACATTGCAATTCTTAAATGGTCTGCATATGACTCGGATTTTACACCAAATAAAGTTGATGCTAGATTTAAGGACTGAACAGCTAAAGGAATAACAACTATTTGCAATATAATGAAAGAAAGAATACTGTTCTGTTTTGAAATGCCCAAGGAGAAACACTTATTAGAAAAACAAGACTTTTACCAGTATTTACAGATGCGACAGTAGGTTAATAGGACGGTTAAAAATGTAACCAAGGCAAGTACATGTCTGATAGACCTATTTAGAAAAGCATATAATTCAGACAATGGTAGTAGAATAATTTCAATCGTGTATAAGGGTTTGTCAAATCTTAAAACACATTCGACTTCATATATTAAAACAAAATGGGAGAAGGAAGGAGGGATAATAATATCTGAGGAAGACTGGACAATAATATGGAGGTATCAATGGAAGTGTATCAGTTCACAGAAATGGAGGGAGTTCGGGTGGAAAAACTTGATAAGATATTTTATTACACCCTCTCAGAAATCCCGTTATGTTAATAACCTCCCTGTTTGCTGGAGAAATTGTGGAAATCAAAATGAAAACCATTATCATATTTTCTGGGAATGCCCCGTTATCAAAGTCTATTGGAGTGGGATACAAGACATCTTTAAATGTGAAATACCCTTAGTGAGTAAGATCATATATTTTGGGTATATACCTCAAGAATGGTTGAAAAGAGATAAATATTTAATGAATGTAATGCTGGTAAAAAGACCCTTAGCAGGAAATGGTTATCTCAGGAGAGCCCAACTTTAAATGTATGGATGGAAATTACAATGGACACTTACAAAATGGGGAAGATAGCAGGATCTGTTAATCATAAGTTGGAATAATTTTATTCATACTTGAAAAAATGGTTTAACTTCATAACAGCTCATAGGCCTGATTTTATTCTCACAAGTCAATGAACATATTGTAAAAATAAAAGATCACTCTCTACTCTGTACATAGAACATAGAACATAGAACAGAGAATAGTACAGCACAGTACAGGCCCTTCAGCCCACAATGTTGTGCCGACCCTCAAACCCTGCCTCCCATATAAGCCCCCACCTTAAATTCCTCCATATACCTGTCTAGTAGTCTCTTAAACTTCTCTAGTGTATCTGCCTCCACCACTGACTCAGGCAGTGCATTCCACGCACCAACCACTCTCTGAGTAAAAAACCTTCCTCTAATATCCCCCTTGAACTTCCCACCCCTTACCTTAAAGCCACGTCCTCTTGTATTGAGCAGTGGTACCCTGGGGAAGAGGTGCTGGCTATCCACTCTATCTATTCCTCTTATTATCTTGTACACCTCTATCATGTCTCCTCTCATCCTCCTTCTCTCCAAAGAGTAAAGCCCTAGCTCCCTTAATCTCTGATCATAATGCATACTTTCTAAACCAGGCAGCATCCTAGTAAATCTCCTCTGTACCCTTGGAGTTTGTCCTTCCAAAGTGTACCACCTCACACTTCTCCGGGTTGAACTCCATCTGCCACTTCTCAGCCCACTTCTGCATCCTATCGATGTCTCTCTGCAATCTTTGACAATCCTCTACACTATCTACAACACCACCAACCTTTGTGTTGTCTGCAAACTTGCCAACCCACCCTTCTACCCCCACATCCAGGTCGTTAATACAAATCAGGAAAAGTAGAGGTCCCAGAACAGATCCTTGTGGGACACCACTAGTCACAATTCTCCAATCTGAATGTACTCCCTCCATCACCACCCTCTGCCTTCTGCAGGCAAGCCAATTCTGAATCCACCTGGCCAAACTTCCCTGGATCCCATGCCTTCTAACTTTCTGAATAAGCCTACCGTGTGGAACCTTGTCAAATGCCTTACTAAAATCCATATAGATCACATCCACTGCACTACCCTCATCTATATGCCTGGTCACCTCCTCAAAGAACTCTATCAGGCTTGTTAGACACGATCTGCCCTTCACAAAGCCATGCTGACTGTCCCTGATCAGATCATGATTCTCTAAATGTCTATCGATCCTATCTCTAAGAATCTTTTCCAACAGCTTTCCCACCACAGACGTAAGGCTCACTGGTCTATAATTACCTGGACTATCCCTACTACCTTTTTTGAACAAGGGGACAACATTTGCCTCCCTCCAATCCTCCGGTACCATTCCCGTGGACAACGAGGACATAAAGATCCTAGCCAGAGGCTCAGCAATCTCTTCTCTCGCCTCGTGGAGCAGCCTGGGGAATATTCCGTCAGGCCCCAGGGACTTATCTGTCCTAATGTATTTTAACAACTCCAACACCTCCTCTCCCTTAATATCAACATGATCCAGAACATCAACCTCACTCATATTGTCCTCACCATCATCAAGTTCCCTCTCATTGGTGAATACCGAAGAGAAGTATTCTTTGAGGACCTCACTCACTTCCACAGCCTCCTGGCACATCTTCCCACCTTTATCTCGAATCGGTCCTACCTTCACTCCTGTTATCCTTTTTTTCTTCACATAATTGAAGAATGCCTTGGGGTTTTCCTTTACCCTACTCGCCAAGGCCTTCTCATGCCCCCTTCTTGCTCTTCTCAGCCCCTTCTTAAGCTCCTTTCTTGCTTCCCTATATTCCTCAATAGACCCATGCTTCCTAAACCTCATGTATGCTGCCTTCTTCCACCTGACTAGATTCTCCACCTCACTTGTCCCCCATGGTTCCTTCACTTTCCCATTCTTTATCTTCCTCATCGGGACAAATTTATCCCTTACATCCCGCAAGAGATCTCTAAACATCAACCACATGTCCATAGTACATTTCCCTGCAAAAACATCATCCCAATTCACACCCGCAAGTTCTAGCCTTATAGCCTCATAATTTGCCTATCCTCAATTAAAAATTTTCCTGTCCTCTCTGATTCTATCCTTTTCCATGATAATGCTAAAGGCCAGGGAGCGGTGGTCACTGTCCCCACATGCTCACCCACTGAGAGAGTTGTGACCTGACCCGGTTCATTACCTAGTACTAGATCTAGTATGGCATTCCCCCTGGTCGGCCTGTCCACATACTGTGACAGGAATCCATCCTGGACACAGTTAACAAACTCTGCCCCATCTAAACCCTTGGAACTAATCAGGTGCCAATCAATATTAGGGAAATTAAAGTCACCCATAATAACAACCCTGTTATTTTTGCACCTTTCCAAAATCTGCTTCCTAATCTGCTCCTCTGCATCTCTGCTGCTACCAGGGGACCTATAGAATACCCCCAATAGAGTAATTGCTCCCTTCCTGTTCCTGACTTCCACCCATATTGACTCAAAAGAGGATCCTGCTACATTACCCACCCTTTCTGTAGCTGTAATAGTATCCCTGACCAGGAATACCACCCCTCCTCCCCTTTTTCCGCCCTCTCTATCTCTTTTAAAGCACTGAAATCCAGGAATATTGAGAATCCATTCCTGCCCTGGTGCCAGCCAAGTCTCTGTAATGGCCACTACATCATAATTCCATGTATGTATCCAAGCTCTCCGTTCATCACCTTTGTTAATGATGCTTCTTGCATTGAGGTACACACATTTCAGCTCTTCTACCTTACTGTCTTTACACCATTTATTCTGCTTCTCTTTCCTCAAAGACTATCTGTATGTTAGATCTGGCTTTACTCCATGCATTCCTTTCACTGCTCTATCGCTCTGGGTCCCATTCCCCTCGCAAATTAGTTTAAACCCTCCCGAACCATGCTAGCAAACCTACCTGCAAGGATATTGCTCCCCCTTGAGTTCAGGTGCAACCCATCCAATCTGTACAGGTTCCACCTTCCCCAGAAGAGATCCCAATGATCTAAAAATCTCAAACCCTGCTCCCTGCACCAACTCCTCAGCCACGCATTCAACTGCCATCTCCTCCAATTCTTACCATCACTGTCACGTAGCACTGGCAGCAATCCTGAGAACGCCACCCTTGAGGTCCTGTTCTTCAGCCTTCTGCCTAGTTCCCGAAACTCACACTTCAGGACCTCATCCCTCTTCCTGCCTATGTCGTCGGTCCCAACATGTATCACGACTTCTGGTTGCTTTCCCTCTCGTACCAGGATGTCGTGCATCGGGTCAGAGACATCCCGGACCCTGGCACCCGGGAGGCAACAAACCATGCAGGTGTCCTTCTCACGTCCACAAAATCTCCTGTCTGCTCCCCTGACTATAGAGTCTCCAATGACGACAGATCTCCTCTTCTCTGTCCCACCCTTCTGCACCACAGGGTCGGACTCAGTGCTGGAGGCCCTGCCACCGTGGCTCACACCTGGTCGGTCGTCCCCGTCAACAGTATCCAGGACGTTAAACTCATTATTCAGGGGAATGGCTACAGGGGTGCTCTGCACTACCTGTCTGCTCACCTTTGCTTTCCCTCCTCTGACTGTCACCCAACGACCTGCTTCCGACAGCCTAGGTGTGACTACCTCCCTGTAGCTCTCATCTATGACTGCCTCATTCTCCCTTATGAGTCGAAGGTCATCCAGCTGCTGCTCCAGATTCCTTACACGGTCTTCCAGATCGCCCTGCTGTATGCACTTCTGACAGATGTGACTCTGCAGGAGAGGGGCGTTCCCCCAAGACTGCCACATCTCACATGAGAGACACATCACCATCTCAGGAGACATTGTACAAACTAACTGCGAGCTAGCTTGTCCTCCGCCTCTTCTCGTCAAAGCCTCTCAAGTCAAAGCCTCAAAGCTCCACTCCTTCACTGGCCCACTCACGCTCATAGATTTCTTCTTCTGATTGTTCTTTCTTTCCTCTCCTTTCTATAAATGTATACCTCAGATAAACATTATGTGGAGACTTGTGACAAATATGATTATATGATATATATGTTCAGTATCTGAAATGCATCTTATGGAAATATTTGTTTGATGATGAAATGCAATAAAAAATAAATTACAAAAAAAAGAATCACCTGCTGTTACCTTTGGATCTTAAGAGATAAAAATGTGATGTACTTTTGGGTTTGTGAGATTGTGAGTTGAGTGTTTCCATAAGTGCCTGCTTGTTCTGCAGAATAAAGACTCTCTATCACCAGCTTGACAGTGTCTCCGGTGACTTTGGTCACGGTCACAACATATGGAGGCTCGTTCAGGATACGTTCGTGAGCCTCTGTGTGGCCAGTCTAAGGCAGTGAGTATTTTTAAGAGTAGCGCCCCATGCTTTCATCTGTTCAGGTCAATGACTATGAGATCAAGAAGTATCAAAGAACACCACAAGAGCTGAACTGGTAGATATAGAAATGTGTGTGTGTGTGTGTGTGTGTGTGTGTGTGTGTGGTTGTGTAAGGGAACAGCTATCAGAAAGTTTTGGGTAGGTTGATGAGACAGGGCCACCAGATGCAAAAGCTGGTTATTGACCATCCCGGATGGCAGATTGTTCGTGTATACTCATTTGGGATACTGCATAGTAGTATACAGTACTTGTTTGTGAGTACAGAGTTTTATATGGAAAGGAATACAACAGGCATCATGAGCCCAGCAGCACGTATGTGGATGATTGCAGAGTACATATTCTGTGGTTTTAAGTGTGCACTGATCGCGTTTATCCATCCCTTCCACTTTCCTTAGTATGGGAATTAGTGTAGGGGGATATAAGGAACAGTTTATACCCAGGTGTATCTATTGGGATGGCGCCTATTGAGGTGAGACAATGGCAGGTTGAGAATACTGATAACCCAAACCAGCCATTGACCCTGATTACCACCATTCATAAGCCCCTCACCCCTGTGGGGAGAAGCAGAACCTTTTGTTAGAGCTGCTCTCACTTAAGGTTGCTTGTAGGAATTCAGAGTTCTGGTGTAAGATCTGTGAAGAAATGATTGAAATGCACCAGACGCACCCAAAAGATATAGATGTGTCAGTGAAGGTGAAATGCCCGAGAAATATGTGGGACAGTATGGCCCAGGGAGTGTGGGATGGTGCATGGATGCTAGTAATGAGGAGAGATATCAATGCTTTAAGGGAGAAGTAAGGTAGCGACTAGAGGGAGGTGAGAGTAACTGGGGAATCATAATATCAGTGGTTCAGAGAGCTGATGAGCATGCCATGGATTATGCACAGCATAAATGTCGAGCATATGAGGAGCATTCAGAGCTGAACAATCCGGGGAGGAATAATCCTATCTTCCTGAAAATTCTGAAGGAAGGCCTGAGCTCAGACCACCAGGAAGTTTGAGATTTGGGGATAACAGTGGGATCAACCTACCCAGCGTTCTTATCATGGGCTGGTGAGATGGATCAGAGGAGGGGGAAGAGAAGAGGCTGAAGCTGCTGTGAAGACACAGAGAACTTGCTTTGCGCGCTAGCAACCAGGACACCTAGCAAGGAACTGCTGGAATGGACGTAGAAAGGAGGTGATATGTTACAGCTGTGACCTATCGGGACATAGTTGGAGACAGTGTCCTAAAAAGGAAGGAAGGTGTGAGAATCACTCAACAAAACAGGCAGAAATGACAGTAGTGCCCTCCCTGTTGGACTAGACTGCTGACCAGATCATAGAGCTCGTGAGGCCAGCATCCACGTCAGACAAATGGCTGGCGGCTGCCTCCATTGCCAGTACTAGTCACCCTCAGATGTACATAAAAGGTTAATTAGCAGGCCATGTAAGTGACACAGTGTCAATAACTGATCTACCCTTGCCCGTGACTGGAGAGATAATTAACATTACGGTGCAGGGGGTGAACCAATGAGGACAGAGACAAGTGAGCCACAGATACCTGAGATTGAGGGACTGCAGCTTCCTGTAGATTTCTGGGTGTGGCCAAACAATGATAGTACTTCCTGGGGCTGGACACACTCAGTAAAACAGGTTAGATTAGATTCTGAGGACACGCAGTCCTCTTTTATTGTCATTTAGTAATGCATGCATTAAGAAATGATACAATATTCCTCCGGTGTGATATCACAGAAACACAGGACAGACCAAGACTGAAAAACTAACGAAGACCACATAGTTATAACATATAGTTACAACAGTGCAACAATACCATAACTTGATGAAGAACAGGCCATGGGCACAGCAAAAAAGTTCAAAGTCTCTCGAAAGTCCCACATTTCATGCAGATGGGAGAAGGAAGAAAAACTCTCCCTGCCATGCCCGACCACAGTCCAACTCTGAGTTGTCCGAAAACTTCGAGCCTCCGACCAGCCCTCCGACACCGAGTACCGAGCACCATCTCTGCCAAACGCTTCGACCCCAGCCTTGGTCGCCAGCAGTAGGCAAAGCTGGGGATTTTGGGGCCTTCCCTCTGGAGATTCTCGATTGCACAGTAACAGCGGCAGCGAACCGAGCATTTCAGCAGTTTCTCCAGATGTTCCTCTGTGCTTCTCACATCTGTCTCCATCAAATCAGAATTGTGCATGGCATCCTACTTACAAACACGATATCATTTCACCGGAGAGCTGCGTGCGCTGCGTTGCGCCGCCATCTTCTCCTCCCGCTCATAGACTCATGAAAGGGAGAAATAACATGGCTAAATTAGGGATAGTGAACGTGTGTGACCCACAGATCAGACAACGTGGCCCACAGAAAGACAGAAACCACAAGCAGGGACAGGACATGGGACATGTGTGTGAGTTGTGTCAGGACGTCCCGAGGGCGGAGGCCACAGAGAAGAACTGTCAGAAGTAGTGCAGTTGCCTGCAGATGAGGCAGCAATTAAATTAAAGGGACACCTGAAAGGGGAGAGTAAGGGCAGAAAGGGAATGTGTGTGAAAATCACAGGGCAAAGAGAGCAAAGGAAAACCATATGACAACAGAAATTGCAAGTATGGAGGGAGAAAGCTACTAGAAGCAACTTAGTAAGATCAAAGGAGATGTGAAGTGCCATTGTAACCAGGTTATCACAGCAGAACTGCAGTAACATTTGCTGATCAGAAAGAGCCAGAGGGAGAAAAAAATCCTCTCATAGCTGGGTGACCAAGTCGTGGTAAGGCAGCTGCCTGAAAAGGCAGGGTTGGCTCCCAGGTGGATAGGACCACAGATGGTGCTTTTGATAAACGTTGTGCTGTACAAGGACATATCAATTAAATAAAAGCACACATGCAGGGGTGAAGTTAACTGCTATATTCACTTTGCAGAGAGAGAAAGAGAACAACAGATCAATGTACATGGCTAAGTTATCAGTCAATAATTAGTGGTAAGGTGAGTCATTGCACCAAAAGAAAAAGATCTGTACATTACACTTGCGCCTCACTCCTGGATGAGCTAAAGGTTTTTTATGCTTGATTTCAGGTTGATAGGACTGAACTCCCGAGGAGAGCCGCCAACAAGATCTGCACCACGGTCATCTCCGAGGCTGAGCTATATAGCACATTCCAACTTGTCAACAGACACAAAGCAGCGGGGTCGGACGGCATTCCAGGGCGCGTTCCTAAAGTGTATGCAGAACAGCTGACCAGTGTGTTTACGGACATTTTTAATCTCTCCCTCTCCTAGTGCGTAGTTCCCTCCTGTTTCAAATCATCCATCATTGTCCCTGTACCTAAGAAAACCAAGGTAGCATGCCTGGATAATTGACGGTCTGTCGCACTCGGCTCAATTATAAGCAAATGCTTTGAGGGGCTGGTGAAAGACTACATCTGAAGCATGCTACCACGCACATTGGACCCCCTACAATTCGCCAACTGACAGAACCAGTCTACTGATGACACCATAGCCACAGCACTACACACTGTCCTCACTCACCTGGAGAAGAGGGTTGCATATGTTAGATTGCTGTTCCTGGACAACAGTTTAGCATTCAAAACCATAATTCCCTCCAGACTTGACAGGAAGCTCAGAGATCTCAGCCTGCATCCTAGACTTCCTATCGGATCGCCGACAGGTGGTAAGGATGGGCTCCCTCATCTCTGCCCCTCTGACCCTCAACACAGGTGCCCCCCAGTGTTGTGTTCTGAGTCCCTTTCTCTACTCCCTTTACACCCACGACTGCTGCCACACACAGCTCCAATCTGCTGATCAAATTTGCAGATGACACGACTTTGATTGGCTTTATTTCTAGTGGTGATGAGACAGCCTACAGAGGAGAGGTTGACACTCTGACACAGTGGTGCCAGAATAACAACCTTTCCCTCAATGTCCAAAAAACAAACGAGCTGATTGTGGATTACAGAGGAACGGAGACAGACTCGCCCCGATCAACATCAATGGGTCTGCAGTTGAGAGGGTGAGTAGTTTCATGTTCCTCGGTATATACATCACCAAAGATCTCACCTGGGCTGTACAGACTGGCTTTGAGGCAAAAAAAGCACGATAGTATCTCTTCCACTTCAAGCGACTGAAGAAGTTTGGAATGGCCCCCCAAATCATCAAGACCTTCTATAAGGGCACCATTGAGAGCATCTTGACTCTCTGTATCACTGCCTGATTTAGGAAGTGCATCAATCTTGATCACTGGGCACTGCAGAGAGTGATACGGACAGCCCAGAGCATCTCTGGATGTGAACTTACATCCACTGATGACATTTATAGCAGCAGGTGCAGAAAGAAGGCCAGTCACCCCAACCATAAACTGTTTCAGCTGCTCCCGTCTAGCAAATGCTACTGCAGCATTGAAGCCAGGACCAACAGGCTATGGGGCAGCTTCTTTCTACAAGCCATTAGACACTAAATTGACATGTCTGTGCATTGCAATGGAGTCATAACGCAAAGATTTTTACTCCCTCGTTGTGGAATGTGTATAAGATTTAAATAAATTCTAAATTCTAAATTCCTCCCCTTTTGATTAATGTAACATAAAGCTATATATGTAACAAAACATTCAATTTCCCTTTAACAAACCATATTCATATAAGCATGCTTTCACAATAACTGTCCATAACTAACTTCACTATACTAAAGATTCACTTATGACAATGTCGGGTCATTCCTTCTTTCTCTTTGTATTTCAGAATTTGTAACTAGCAACTGGTCCACCAATTCTGTGTGAAATACCTCTGCTGGGACACGGAATGAAGATTTCTCTTCTTCAGATGTTAACAATGGAAGATATGACAAAGCATCAGCATTGCTGTGTTGTTTGGTACCCTTGAACTCTATGTCAGAAGGGGTGGGCTCTTGGGAAAATTGCTCAACGTTGTAACTGGGTAGCAGGCATCACTGTGGTTCCCTTCCTGGGTTTGAAAATGGACACAAAGGGCTGGTGGTCTATCACTAGAGGAAACGTTTGTCCATAGAGATAGTGGCGGGACTTCTTCAGTGCCCATACAAGACTAAGGGCCTTTTGGGCGACCTATGTGTTGCTGCATTCTGCACTCTCCAGTGATCTTGAGGCAAACAAATTGGACATTCAGATCCGTCTTTCATAGTGTGTGACAAAATGTCTCCAATGCCGTAAAGGGACACATCACACACCAGTCTGATGGGCACAGATGGGTCATAATCGGTGAGTAGTTCATCTGATGTTATTAGTCTTTGTATTTCCTTGAATGCTCTTTCACATCTTTCTGACCATTCCCACTTCGCTCCTGTCCATAACAGTGTGTTCAATGAGTGCAGCACTGTAGAAATGTTCGGGAGAAACTGGATGTGCTTTATGGAATCTCGGTGTTGCTGCTTCATCCAGTTCAATTCTGGCCTTTATGCCTTTGAGTTTAGCAATACCCTTCTCAAACACCTTCTCATTAGCATTAAGCTGCTGTGACAGTCTTTGGTTACTGCTACCACTTGGGCTGCAGTTGCCTGTTGATAATATATTGCGAACTTTGATTGTGTGCCAGTCCAGTTGGATTTTTCTCAACCATTCATATTCGGAAAGTGCTGGTCCTCCACTTTTCAAAACATAAAGCTCTAACTGCTGTGTTTTGCCTCCGTATGTCACCTTTACTTTCAGTTTGCCTTTGGGAGACGTTTTTTCACTTGTGTAGCTCTTTAGCATCACTGAGGTCTTCTCTAATAGTAGCTTAGAAAACAGTATATTGTAGTCAGTCTCTGAAGTTACAGGTAAAACTGACCCTGTATCCAGCTCCATTTTTAGTTTCACAACAGACACATTTATTGTAATCCATATGAATTTGCGATCTCCTTCAGTAATAGTATGCAGTTCCAGGCATGACATCTCACTTTTCTTGAACCCTGTGTTGTCTGATTCAGTCACTTTGAGTATTTGTTTAGTTTTATGTTTGAACTTTTTCATTCTGGTTTTTCTCTTTGATTGTGCTTTTTGTCTGACTTGCACACTCCCTTTATGTAACCTTGTCAGTGACACTTTCTGCAAACATTTTCTTTGAAACAGGAGTCATTTGCATCATGGGAGGATTTGCCACATCATAACATTTTTGGCTTTTTGCATAATTCAAGGTCATTGTGTGTATTTCACATTCTAAATTCTTTTTCTGTAGTTCTGTTGCATCATGTGCTGCAGTCTCTAGCAATAATGCAATAATCAATACCCGTTCTAAGGTTAGGTCTCTTTCTGACAGTAGCCTCTTTTGAGTGCTTTGACTATGCATGTCACATACAAGCCTGTCCCTTAATGCTTAGAAGGTCCATTTCTAAAGTCACAGTACTGGGAAAATCTGTGCAGTTCTGCAATGTATTCAGAAATGCTTTCATTCTTTGACTGGTTCCTTTTGTGAATCTAAATCTCTCAGTTATTACTAGTGGTTTAGGGCTCAACTGATTTTGTAAAATTGCAACATTTTCATCGAACGTCTTGCTTGCTGATTTTTCATGAGTTATTAAGTTGTGGAAAAGCACCCATTAAGCTAAGAAGTGTGCTCCTGCCCCACCGAACTCGTTTCTGCATACCTCGACACTGTTTTATCAGCCCTTGTTCAATCCCTTCCGACCTATGTTCGTGACACTTCTCACGCTCTTAAACTTTTCGATGATTTTAAGTTCCCTGGCACCCACCGCTTTATTTTCACCATGGATGTCCAGTCCTTATATACTTCCATCCCCCATCAGGAAGGTCTCAAAGCTCTATGCTTCTTTTTGGATTCCAGACCTAATCAGTTCCCCTCTACCACCACTCTGCTCCGTCTAGCGGAATTAGTCCTTACTCTTAATAATTTCTCCTTTTACTCCTCCCATTTCCTCCAAACTAAAGGTGTAGCTATGGGCACCCGTATGGGTCCTAGCTATGCCTGCCTTTTTGTTGGGTTTGTGGAACAATCTATGTTCCGTGCCTATTCTGGTATCTGTCCTCCACTTTTCCTTCACAACATCGACGACTGCATTGGCCCTGCTTCCTGCACGCATGCAGAACTCGTTGACTTTATTAACTTTGCCTCCAACTTTCACCCTGCCCTCAAGTTTACCTGGTCCATTTCCGACACCTCCCTCCCCTTTCTAGATCTTTCTGTCTCTGTCTCTGGAGACAGCTTATCCACTGATGTCTACTATAAGCCTACTGACTCTCACAGCTATCTGGACTATTCCTCTTCTCACCCTGTCTCTTGCAAAAACGCCATCCCCTTCTCGCAATTCCTCCGTCTCCGCCGCATCTGCTCTCAGGATGAGGCTTTTCATTCTAGGACGAGGGAGATGTCTTCATTTTTTAAAGAAAGGGGCTTCCCTTCCTCCACTATCAATTCTGCTCTTAAACGCATCTCCCCCATTTCACGTACATCTGCTCTCACTCCATCCTCCCACCACCCCACTAGGAATAGGGTTCCCCTGGTCCTCACCTACCACCCCACCAGCCTCCGGGTCCAACATATTATTCTCCGTAACTTCCGCCACCTCCAACAGGATCCCACCACTAAGCATATCTTTCCCTCCCCCCCCTCTCTGCATTCCGCAGGGATCGCTCCCTACACAACTCCCTTGTCCATTCGTCCCCCCCATCCCTCCCCACTGATCTCCCTCCTGGCACTTATCCGTGTAAGCGGAACAAGTGCTACACATGCCCTTACATTTCCTCCCTTACCACCATTCAGGGCCCCAAACAGTCCTTCCAGGTGAGGCAACACTTCACCTGTGAGTCGACTGGGGTGATATACTGCGTCCGGTGCTCCCGATGTGGCCTTTTATATATTGGTGAGACCCGACGCAGACTGGGAGACCGCTTTGCTGAACATCTACGCTCTGTCCGCCAGAGAAAGCAGGATCTCCCAGTGGCCACACATTTTAATTCCACATCCCATTCCCATTCTGACATGTCTATCCACGGCCTCCTCTACTGTAAAGATGAAGCCACACTCAGGTTGGAGGAACAACACCTTATATTCCGTCTGGGTAGCCTCCAACCTGATGGCATGAACATTGACTTCTCTAACTTCCGCTAGGCCCCACCTCCCCCTCGTACCCCATCTGTTACTCATTTTTATGCACACATTCTTTCTCTCACTCTCCTTTTTCTCCCTCTGTCCCTCTGAATATACCTCTTGCCCATCCTCTGGGTCACCCCCCCACCCTGTCTTTCTTCCCGGACCTCCTGTCCCATGATCCTCTCATATCCCTTTTGCCAATCACCTGTCCAGCTCTTGGCTCCATCCCTCCCCCTCCTGTCTTCTCCTATCATTTTGCATCTCCCCCTCCCCCTCCAGCTTTCAAATCCCTTACTCACTCTTCCTTCAGTTAGTCCTGACGAAGGGTCTCGGCCTGAAACGTCGACTGCGCCTCTTCCTATAGATGCTGCTTGGCCTGCTGCGTTCACCAGCAACTTTGATGTGTGAAGCTAAGAAGTGTGGAGGTTTTCTTTTCCTCATTCATAAGGCCATAAGATATAGGAGCAGAATTAGGCCATGTGGCTCATCGAGTCTGCTCTGTCATTTCATAATGGCCGATCTAATTTTCCTCTCAGCTCCAATCTCCTGCCTTTCCCCATATCCCTTCATGCCCTGATCAATCAAGAATCTATTAATTTCTGCCTTAAATATACATAAAGACTTGGCCTCCACAGCTGCCTATGGCAAAGAATTCCACAGATTCACCATTCTCTGGCTAAAGATATTCCTTCTCATCTCTGTTCTAAAAGGACAACCCTTTGTTCTGAGGCTGTGTCCTCTGGTCATAGACTCTAACACCAGAGAAAATACCCTCTCCATATCCACTCTATCAAGCCCATTCACCATTCCATAGGTTTCAATGAGGTCTTCCCTCATTCTTCTGAATCCTAGTGAGTAGAGGCCATCAATCACTTTTCATATGACAAGCCATTCAATCCTGGAATAATTTTTGTGAACCTCTTTTGAACCCTATCCAATTTCAGCAAATCCTTTCTAAGATAAGGGGCCCAAGCCAACTCACAATGCTCCAAGTGAGACCTCATCAACTCACATTACTCCGAGACTTCATCAAAATTTCATAAAATTTCAACATTACATCCTTGTTTTTCTATTTTATACTTGAAATGAATGCAAAAATTGCATTTGCCTTCCTCACCACAGACTCAACTTGCAAATTAACCTTTAGGGATTCCTGCACAAGCACACCCAATCATTTGCACCACAGTTCTTTGTATTTTCTTTCCACTTAGAAAATAGTCAACCCTTTCATTTCTTCTACAAAAGTACATGACCACACACTTCCCAACACAGTATTCCATATGCCATTTCTTTGCCCATTCTCCAAATCTGTCTAAGTCCTTTGGTACCCTCTCTACTTCCTCAAAACTACCTGCCCCTCCACCTATCTTCATATTGTCTGCAAACTTTGCAACAAAGCCATCAATTCTATCATCCAAATCATTCACATATAACATAAAAAGAATCGGTCCCCACACAGACCCCTGTGGAACACCACTAGCCAGTAAAAACTCCATTTATTTCCACTCTTTGCCCCCTGCCAAACAGCCACTGCTTTATCCATGCTAGAAGCTTTCCTGTAATACTTGTAAAGCAGCCTCATGTGTAGCACCCTGACAACATCAACCAATTCTCCATTGTCTATCCTGCTTGTTATTCAAAGAATTTCAACAGAATTGTCAGAGAAGATTTGTCAGAGGAAACCATGCTGACTATGCCCTATTTTATTATGTGCCTCCAAGTACCCTGAGACCTCATCCTTAATAATTGACTCCAACATCTTCCCAACCACTGAGGTCAGACCAACTGGCCTATAATTTCCTTTCTTCGGCCTCTCTCTCTTCTTGAAGAGTGGAGTGACATCTGCAATTTTCCAGTCTTCTGGAACCATTCCAGTATCTAGTGATTCTTGAACGATCATTATTAATGCCTCTGCGATCTCTTCAGCCACCTCACGTTCAGAAGTCTGGGATGTACACTATCTGGTCCAAGTGACTTATCTACTTTCAGACCTTTCAGTATCCCAAGAACCTTCTCTCTAATTAAGGTAACCACTCACTTTATGACAATTGACACTTGGAACTTCCAGCATGGTGATCCAGCAGTCTGATATCCACCCTTGCCTCTCTTTGACATTTTATGTATCTGAAGAAACGTTTGGTATTTTCTTTACTATTATTGGCTAGCTTATATTGAAGTCTGCCATGTCTGTTGTAACATTGCTCTTTTGGCATACTTTTTCTATCTCCCATTGTAATTTGTAGGCTAGATCCTTACTACTGTTTGGGGATTTGTATGCAACTACCATCAGGGTCTTTTTACCCAAGCAGCTCCTTAGCTCTATCCACAATGATTCAACACCTTCTGACGCTATGTTATCTCTTTCTAATAATTTGATTTCATTTTTTACCAACAGAGCAACACTACTCCCTCTGAATTCCTGCCTCTTTTGATACAATGTGCATCCTTGGACATTAAGCTCCCAGCTATAATCATTCAGCTATGATTTAGTGATGCCTACAACATCATACCTGCCAATCTGGAATTGCAGTGCAGTACCTTATTCCGTATACTGTGCACATTCAAATACAACACCTTTACTCCTGTTTTTACCCTTTTCAGTTTTGTCCACCTTTTATATTGCAACTCATCCTGTTGACTGCAATTTTGCTACAGCCTCTATCAACAGCTTCTCCTCACTACATTTTGCCACTGTTTGTAAACCAGCTACCTCATCTTCAGCACTGTCATCTGCCTTTCCTACAATATTTCTTGTATTGAAATTCAGGCAGTTCAGGACACTAGTCGCACCATGTTCAACCTTTTGATTCCTGTCTTTGACTGAGGTCTTACCAACAGCTCCCTCCACAACCTCTCCAGTAACTGTTCTGGCACTCTGGTTCCCACCCCCCCCCCCCACAACTCTAGTGTAAGGGGTTTCTTCTTTTATGTTACTGCGTAGGCTAATCAAAATGGCTTCTTTGTTATGTTAACTGTTGAGAAATTTCTCTCACTAGCAGCTTGTTTGGGTTATAGAGTGAGTTGGACTCAGTTGCTAACCAATTGGGATAGACGTTATTTTTACTTGTGTGTCTGTAAGCTATTGTGGTGCGTGGATGTTTGGGCAGAAGGTGTGATGGGGAGAGAGAGAGTGGACGTGATGCTGTGAGCGGCCGATGGGACAGACCCCGAGCTAGAGTCCGAGGTCCAGGGTCTTTGGCGAGGAGAGGAGATGAAGACAGACTCATGTGGAGCGTCTGGTCGACCACCATGGTTGGCCCCAGGCGGTGGGTCGAGGTGGTCAGAGGGGATCGAAGGGTGAAAAGGGGATCGTTACTAGAGCTCCAACTGTTGTGCACGAAGAGGTTGAACTTTGATAAGTTTGGCGCCTTTTACTTTCCTTTTATTTTTTATCTCTATTAATTATATAGTTCCAGTAATATCTATAAATTGTAATCATTTAATCGTATATGGTGTAGTGTCTTGTTATTTGGCAGGGTGGGGTACAATCACATAGCATCCACACAAACTTGATTACCCAATTTGGCGGGGCTGAAGGCTGCTTCTCCTAGACGACAGCGAGCTGAGGGGGAGGCTTACCAGAGGGTACACTAGTTAAACCCACCATGCAGAATTAACAAACCTTCCCACCAGTATATTAGTAATTTTCCAGTTCAGGTGCAAACTGTCCCTTCTGTAAAGGTACCACCTTCCCTGGAAGAGAGCCCCATAATCCAAACATCTTATGCCCTCCCTCCTACACCAACTCATAGCCATGTATTAAACTGTATAATCTTTCTAGTTCTGGTCTCACTAGCACATGGCACGGGTAGCAATCCTGAGGTCACAGTCTGGAGGTCCTGCCCTTTAACTTAGCACCTAACTCCCTGCACTCCCTATTCAGAACCTCGTCACTTGTCCTACCCATGTCATTGCTACCTACATGGACCATGTCACTCACGTTACAATGAAGTTCAACCCTCTCGATATACAATTCCCAGTCCTCAGTAGCACAGTCAAATTTGTCAGCTTTCCCAACTAAGGCCATCATCACATTATTTTCACTTTAACTTTGCTAGTTGCTCATCTCACGCATCCTTTTGTTAGCGTCTGTGACGGCCTTCTCCGTACTGATTCACTCTTTCCTCTCTCTGTCTCTCTCCCTTCCTCTGAGTTCTGTTGTCCCGTACGAACATTCAGGTTTGTACTTGTTGCCAATCTGATGTGTCTGTACAACTACATATCTGTAAGGGGGTTTCAATTAAATAAAAGCACATATGTGGAGGTGAGATTCACTTTGTAGCCAGAGAAAGAACACAGATCAATGTTATTAGTCAGTAAGTACTACTAAGGGGAGTCATTGTGCTAAAAGAAAAAGATCTATACATTACAATAAATCACACCTGTCTCTGTGTGCAGATCTGGCGAGGCAGCCAGTGGAAACAATGGACTCAGGTTAAACCGTATGACTCACCTTCTTGTCACCCTCGCAGACAGAATAAGGGATCAAGTCCACACAGTAACAATGTCATTGCAGGGAATTTAAATGAAGAACACCACCCTGTAACTTTACATATATCCGGGCCTGGTGGAAACAGACTTGTGGATGAAAGAGTGGGAATGCAAATGCAGAAGACAGAGTGCGTGTCTGCAAGCCATGAACGGTGTGTTAAAGTATAATGGTTCCTGTACTTTGTAATAGAGGCTGGTTCTCTGGGGGAGATGGTTGCCATGACATGGAATGTGAACTATTGCCTGTGATCCTGAACCTAGTTACCTTGCTGGTGCCCCTGCACACAGAGCAATTACTGAGCTTTAGCTACCAGATATTAAAAGGGTGAAGATGAGGATATGTAAACCACAATGCACCGGCAGGGAAGGAGGCATGGTCATGCATGAACAGGTCATGCTCTCTTCTCGCTACTGCCTTCACGAAGAAAGTACAGGAGCCTTAGGACTCACACCACCAGGTTCAGGAACAGTTACTATCCTACAACAAATGGGCTCTTGAACCTAGTGGCATAACTTCACGCAATTTCACTTGCCCCATTGTTGAAATGTTCCTGCAACCTATGGACTCTGTTTCAAGGACGCTTCGTCTCAGTTTCCTCCTCCTGTAGTCAATAATCAGCTCTTTGGTTTAGCTGACATTGAGTGAGAGGCTGTTGCCATGGCAACACGCTGCTAGATTTTCCGTCTCGCTCCTATGTGGTGTTGTCAGCAAACTTGAGTATGTCTTTGGAGTGGTGCTTAGCCACACAGTCATGAGTGTAAAGTGTAAAGCAAGCAAACAGGGCACTAAGCACACAGCCTTGTGGTGCACCTGTGCTGATGGAAATTATAGAGAAGATATTATTTCTAATTTGAACTGACTGGGGTTTGTAAGTGAGGAAATTGAGGATCCAGCTGCACAAAGGGGTATTCAGAACAAGGTCTTGAAGCTTAATGATTAGTTTTGAGGAGATAATTGTATTGAATGCCAAGATGTAGTCTATAAAGAGCGTTCTGATGTTATGGAGTCATAGAAATATACAGCACAGAAGCAGCCGCTTTGGTCCAACTAGTCCAGGCCGAACTATTTAAACTGCCTACTCCCATCGACCCGAACCATAGTCCTCAACACCCCTACCATCCATGTGCCTATCCAAACTTCTCTCAAACGTTGAAATTGCAATTGCATGCGCCACTTGTGCTGGCAGCTCATTCCACACTCTGATGACCCTCTGAGTGAAGAAGTTTCCCTTCTTGTTCCCCTTAAACATTTCACCTTTCACACTTCACCCATGAACTCTAGTTGTAGTCTCAACAAAACTCAGTGGAAAAAGCCTGCTTGCATTTACCCTATCTATACCCCTCATAAATTTGTATACTTCTATTAAATCTCACCTTAGTCATCTGCATTCCAAGGAATAAAGACCTAATCTATTCAACTGTTCCTTAAAACTCAGGTCCTCAACTCCTGGCAACACACTTGTAAAATTCCTCTGTACTCTTTCAACCATATTTACTTCTTTCCTGTATGTAGGTGATCAAACTGCACCCGATACTCGAAGTTAGGCCTCACTAACACCTTATACAACTTCAACATAACATCTCATCTCCTGTACTCAATACTGTGATTTATGAAGGCCATTTTCCAAAAGCTTTCTTAATGACCCTATCTACCCGTGCAACTTCAATGATTTATGGAGCTGTACTCCCAAATCCCTTTGTTCTACTGCACTCCTCAGTGCCCTACCATTCATTGTGTAAGACCTGCCCTGGTTGGTCCTGCTGATGGGCAACACCTCATACTTGTCTGCATTAAATTCCATCTGCCTTTTTTCAGCTGGCCCACAACCCACTGCAAGCTCTGATAGTCTTTCTCGCTGTAACACTAGCCCCCCCCCCCCAAATTAGTGTCACCTACAAATTTGCTGAGCCAGTTAACCCCCAGTCTTGATGTGACATGCAAATTTGCTGGTCCAGTTAACCACGTTATCATCCAGGTCAGTGTTTTAGTTGACAAGCAGCACTGGAACCAGCACCAATCCCTGCGGCCCTCCACTAGTCACAGGCCTCCAGGCACGGAGGTAACCATCAACTACCACTCTTTGGCTTCTCCCACTGGATTGGGTGTTACGTAATGAACAAGATATAATTGGAGAGCTGAAGGAAAAGAAACCCTCAGCAAACATAATATAACAGAATTCACCCTGATTTTGAGAGGGAGAAGATAAAGTCAGATATACTATAGTGGAGTAAAGTGAATTATAGAGACATGAGAGATGAGCTTGGCAGTAAGATGACGGGAAGGGGATACTAGCAGTGATGACGGCAGAACAGCAATGGCTGGAGCTTCTGGGAGCAATTCGGAAGGCACCAGATAGATACACCCACCCCAAAGATAAAGAAGGATTCTATAGGGAGGATGAGACTGCAGTGGCTGACAAGGGAAGCAAAAGAGAGGGCAAATAGCAAAACGTAGTGGGAAGTTAGATGATTGAGAAGCTTTTATAAACCAACAGAAGGCAGCTAAAAAAGCCACAAGGAGTGAAAAGATGAAATATGAAGATAAGCTAGCCAATAACTTAAAAGAGGATATCAAAATTATTCTTGTGTATTAAGAATAAAACAGAGGTAAGAATGGATATTGGACCACTGGAAAATGATACTGGAGAGGTAGTAATGGGAGACAAAGCAATGGCAGATAAACTTACTAAGTATTTTGCCTCAGTGTTCACTTTGGAAGACATGAGCAGTATACCTGAAATTCAAGAGTGTCGGGAGCAGAAATGAGTGTAGTTGCTATTACTAAGGAGAAGGTGCTTGGGAAGCTGTAAGGTTGGAAGGTAGATAAGCCATCTAGGCTTGATGAACTATACCTCAGGATTCTGAAAGAGGTAGCCAAAGAGATTGTGGAGGCATTATTAATGATCTTTCAAGAATCACTAGATTCTGAAATGGTTCTGGAGCACTGGAAATTTGTAAATGTCAGTCCACTCTTCAAGAAGGGAGGGAGGCAGAAGCAAGGAAATAATAAGCTAGTTAGCCTGAGTTCAGTGGTTGGGAAGATGTTGACATCCACTATTAAAGTTGAGGTTTCAGGGTGCTAAGAGGCACATGATAAAATGGGCCAAAGGCAGCATGGTTTCCTAAAGTGGACACCTTGCTTGACAAATCTGTTGGCATTCTTTGAGGAATTAACACGCAGAATAGACAAAGGAAAGTGGTGTTCTGAAGGGGTCAGTGTTCAGACCCACTTCTTTTCACATGTGTTCATGATTTGGATGAAAGAATTGATGGCTTTGTGGCCAGGTTTGTAGACAATATGAAGGTAGATGGAGTCTGCAGAAGGACTTAGATAGATTGCGAGAATGGGCAAAGAAGTGATCGATGGAATATAGTGAAGAGGAGTGCACGATCATGCACTTCAGCAGAAGGAATGAAGGCATATTTTTGTGCCTCCAATTCTCCGTTGGTATTCCTATGTATAACTCTATGTGGGATCCTGCTGTTCCTTCGCACCTAGGTTAGGTCAATGCCAGTGCTTACCGTCCTAAGCATGGCCTGGATGGTGGGGATCCTTCATGACAGATGCTGCTTTCCTACAACAATGCTCTGTGTAGATGTGTTCAATGGTATGGAGGGCTTTAATCATCGTGGACTGGGCTGTATCCACTACTTTTTGTAGGATTTTCTCTTTAAGGGCATTGGTGTTTCCATGCCATGCTGTGATGCATCCAGTTAATATACTCTCCACCACACATCTACAGAAGTTTGTCAAAGTTTCAATGTCATGTTGAGTCTTCGCAAACTTCTAAGGAAATAGAGGAGTAGAGGAAGGTGGAATTTTCTTTAGCTGGGGGTTAGTGAATCTGTGGAATTCATTGCCATGGACGGCTGTGGAGGCCAAGTCATTGAGTATATTTAAAGTGGAGATTCATAGGTTCTTGATTAGTCGGAGTGTCAAAGGTTACAGGGTGAATGGTGAATGGTGTTGAGAGGGATAACAAGTCAGTCATGATGGAATGGTAGAGCAGACCTGATGGGCCGAATGGCCTATTTCTGTTCCCTATGTCTTATGGCCATGCATACTTATACATTAATCTTTCAAATAACATTTTTTAAATATACATGTAAAATTTAATTTTTAAAAATTATTTCACTACTCTTACGTTTTAAATATTTGAACGCTTAAAAAGCTCTTATAAAACATTGACTGCTTTGGTACAAGATGAAGCCCCACCCCTTACTTCCTGTCAAAGACTTTTAGGGTGATTGTGGTTTGGGGGAGGGAGAGGGCAGGACTCTAGCTGTACAACACCTGAAGCTTAATTGATGCGGAGACCCAGCTTCATCTTCCTGGACACCTCCTTGAGCACAGGAAGTCAACTTGTTCAATCCGCTACATCCAGCTGAAGTAAACATGTGCCAATCAATATATTCTATGTGTGCAGGTGGGTTCTGAGAGTGGCCCTTCCAGCTGGAGGGTTGAATCAAGCTTGATTAAGAAAAATGAAGTTATCAATTAGAAATAGGGAAAATATTTTCCTGAGGTCTTCTGCTAACTATATTAAAATACACTATCATGAGTATATCTCTAACAGATACAGGTTTTCATGTTCTCTATCAATAATAAACTGCCTATAAAATCTCAGCATACATATTATATTAGTTATTACTGGATAAGATTGGATAAGACCACTATTAACAAAATTTGTGGATTCCCAGTACCTTGATGCCGCATCAAGTTGTGTTATTGATTACATTTAGTTGTCTATCAGAGTAAGTAAGAAGTTGGGAAATATTGAATTCTTATTCATTATATCCAGTATCTAGATGAGATGCAGGTGGCACAATTCATAAGTTTGTGGGTGACACCAAAATATGTGGTGCAGCGGGCAAGAGAATCAAAGACGGAATTTTACTCAAGTATGAAGAGATGCATTTTTGGAAATTAAATAGTGCAGGAGATATACAGTGAATGGCAGTGCCCTGGGGAAAATTGCTGAACAGAGAGATCATGGGATAGAGGTACATAGTTTCCTGAAAATGGGAATACAGGTCGATAGGATGGTGAGGAATGCATATGAAATGCCAGCCTCTATTAGCTGAGGCACTGGGTATGAGAGTTGGGGTGTCATGTTACAGTTGTACAAGACGTTGGTTTGCCTGCACTTGGAGTATTGATGAGGCCACAGGAAGGACAAGATTAAGCTAGAGAGGGTACAGAAAAAATTCACATGGATGTTGCCTGGATTGGAATTCTTGAGTTACAACAGGTTAGACGGGCTGGGTCTGGTTTTCCTGGAGCAATGGAGACTGAGAAGTGACATGGTTGAGAAATAAAGGACTATGAAAGACATAGACTGGATAGATAACAACTATTTGTTTCCCATGGTAGGGCTTCCATAAACTAGAGGGAATTGGGTTGGATTAGAGGGAAGAGGTTCAAAGGGGATCTGAGGGGTAAGATTTTCCACACAATCATGAATAAGCTGCCAAAGAAGGTGGTGGAGACAAGAACAGTAGCGATATTTATGAGATATCCAGACGGTTACTGGAATGCGTGAGGCATAGGGATATATGGAATGAATGCAGGCATGGGATTATTACAGGTGAGCATGATGGTAGGCATAGATGCAGTGGGCTGAAGTTCCTTTTTCTATGCTGTAAAACTCTCTGCCCCTATGATATATATATATAAAAATTATGGTTTCCCTGGTTCTTTTTATAAATGGACTTTAAAGTCACAGATTTGTAGAACATAATGACAGATATAACATAAATTTATATGGAAATTTGCTTTTTATAATCTCCTCACATTAATCAAGCCAAGGTTCACAAAATTCATCTCTTTGTTTATGATTTTGCCAAATTTCTTCATTTGTTTTTTGGCTGCTGCGCAAACTTATGTTGCTTAAAGTTCATTCCAGATGTACAATTTGGTAAGAAATAATTTATCTGAAAGCTGTCTTACTTGTGCCCTGTGAAAACCTCATAAAATAGACCAATAACTCTCAATCTTGATGTGAAAAACTAGTATTACATTTGAATGTGAAAGATTAACTCACTCAATCTTCCAGCATCGGGTAATTCAATCTTTGTCAAAAATGCATTTCTGTATTTCTTTTGAATAGTCGTAGAACCATAGAGCACTACATCACAGAAATGGGCCCTGCAGCCCATCTAGTCCATGCTGAACTATTATTCTCCCTAGTCCCATTGACCTGCACCTGGACCATAGCCTTCCATATCCCTCCCATCCATATACTTATCCAAACTTCTCTTAAATGTTGAAATTGAAGCTATATCCAGTACTTTAGCTGGTAGCTCGTTCTACACTGTCACCATTCTCTGAATGAAGAAGTTCCCCCTCACAATTCCCTTAAACATTTCCCCTTTTACCCTTAATCCATGACCTCTAGGTCAAGACTCACCCTACCTCAGTAGAAATAGCCTGCTTCCTTTACCCTGTCAATACCACTCATAACTTTATCTACCTTTATCAAATTCCCTCCGCCCCCCCATTCTCCTACACTCCACGGAATAAAGTCTGAACCTATTCAACCTTTCCTTACAGTTCAGGTCCTCAACTCCTGGCAAAGTTCTTGTAAATTTTCTCCGTACTCTTTGAATCTTATTGATACCTTTCTCGCAAGTAGGTGACTGGAACTGTGCACAATATTTTGGCCCTGGTTAAGAATGAAAAGGAGGTGCATAGAAGGTATAGGCAAGCGGGAACAAGTGAGGTGCTTATGGAGTATAAGAAATGGAAGAGAACATTTAAGAAGGAAATCAGGAAGGCTGAAAGAAGATATGATGTTGCCCTCACAGACAAGGTGAAGGAAAACCCCAAGGGATTCTACAGATATTTTAGGAGAAAAAGGATTGCAAGGGAAAAAATTGGCCCTCTGGAAGATCAGAGTGGTAATCCATGTGTGGAGCCAAAAGAGACGGGAGAGATCTTAAACAATTTTTTTGCATCTGTATTTACTCAGGAGACTGACACAGAGTCTATAGAAGTGAGGCAAAGTGGCATCACCTTCATTGACTCTACAGATTACAGAGGAGGAAGAGTCTGCTGCCCTGAGGCAAAGTAGGGTGGACAAATCCTCAGGGCCTGACAAGGTGCTCCCTCAGACCCCTTGGGGGGCAAGTAGAGAAATTCTCGGGGCCCGAGCAGAGATATTTAAATCGTCCTTCGCAACAGGTGATGTGCTGGAGGATTGGAGGATAGCCAATCTTATTTCACTGTACAAGAAAGGGTCTAAAAATAAACGAAATCATAGGTTGGTGAACCTGATATCAGTAGTGGGAAAGCTATTGGAAGGTATTCTGAGGGACCAGATATATAAGTATTTGGATAGACATAAGACCGATGAAGGATATTCAGCTTGATTTTGTGCATGGTAGGTTATGTCTAACCAATGTGATAGAGTTTTTTGAGGAAGTTACCAGGAAAGTTGATGAAGGAAAGACAGTGGATGTTGTTTACATGGACTTTAGCAAGGTGTTTGACAAGATCCCACCTGGGAGGATGATCAAGAAGTTGCTTGGTAGTTAAGATGAAGCAGTAAATTGGATTAGACATTGGCTTTGTGGGAGAAGCCAGAGAGTGGTAGTAGATATTTCCCTCTCTGACTGGAGGCCTATGACTAGTGGAGTGCTGCAAGGATCAGTGCTGGGTCCGTTACTGTTTGTCATCTATATTAACGATCTGGTTGATAATGTGGTTAACTGGATCAGCAAATTTGTGGATAACACTAAGATTGGGGTTGTAGAGGACAGCGAGGAAGAATATCATGGCTTGCAGCACTAGCTGGACCAGCTGGGAAAATGGCAGATGGAAATTTAATGCAGACACGTGCGAGATGTTGCAGTTCGGTAGGACCAATCAGGAGAAGTCTTACACAGAGTATGGTAGGGCATTGAGGTGTGCGGTAGAACAAAGGGATCTGGGAATATAGGTCCATAATTCATTGATAGTGAAGTCACAGGTAGATAGGGTCGTAAAGAAAGGTTTTGGCACATTGGCCTTCATAAGTCAATGCATCGAGGACAGGACGTGGAATGTTATATTGAAGTTGTATAAGACATTGGTCAGGCCTAATTTGGAACATTGTGTCCAGGTTTCATCACCTACCTACAAGAAAGATGTAAATAAGTTTGAAAGAGTACAGAGAAAATTTACAAGTATGTTGCTGGATCTGGAGGGCCAAAGTTATAAGGAAAGATTGAATAGGATCAGACTGTATTCCTTGGAATGTAGAAGATTGAGAGAAGATTTTGTAGAGGTATACAAAGTTATGAGGGGTATAGATAGGGTAAATGCAAGCAGGCATTTTCCTCTGAGGTTGTGTGGGACTACAACCAGAGGTCATGGCTTATGGGTGAGAAGTTTAAGGGAACATGAGGGGAAACTTCTTTACTCAGAGGGTCATGAGGGTGTGGAATAAGCTGCCCACAAGTGGTGCATGCAAGCCTGATTTCAACATTGAAGAGAAGTTTGGACAGGTACATGAATGGTAGGGGTATGGAGGGCTATGGTCCCAGTGCAGGTCGATGGGAGTAGGCAATTTAAATGGTTCAGCATGGACTAGATGGGCTGAAGGTCTTGATTCTGTGCTGTACTTTTATGTGACTATGACTAATACTTCAAATTAGGCCTCACCAACATCTTATACAACTTCAAGAGAAAATGCCAACTCATGTACTTTGACTTATGAAGACTAATGTGCCAAAAGGACACTGCCTGTGATGTCACTTTCAGGGAAATACTTTATACTTTATTGTCGCCAAACAATTGATACTAGAACGTACAATCATCACAGCGATATTTGATTCTGAGCTTCCTGCTCCCTGGATTACAAATATTAAATATTAAAAATAGTAAAAATTAGTAAATATTAATAATTTAAATTATAAATCATAAATAGAAAATAGAAAAATGGAAAGTAAGGTAGTGCAAAAAAACCGAGAGGCAGGTCCGGATATTTGGAGGGTACGGCCCAGATCTGGGTCAGGATCCGTTCAGCAGTCTTATCACAGTTGGAAAGAAGCTGTTCCCAAATCTGGCTGTACAAGTCTTCAAGCTCCTGAGCCTTCTCCTGGAGGGAAGAGGAACGAAAAGTGTGTTGGCTGGGTGGGTCGTGTCCTTGATTATTCTGGCAGCACTGCTCCATAAATATGGATAATTATGAATATTCTGCTGATCTGGAGTCCCTGGTTATATAAAGTGATTTAATATTTTCAGAAAAGTTTAAAAGAGATTATGTTATTGCTCTTGTGGTCTCGTTCTTGACTACAGTTCTCAATGAACTATTCACTCTTAAATGACCAGGAGTAGCACCATAAGACCCATGCGACATAGGAGCAGAATTGGGCCATTAGGCATATCAGGTCTGCTCCACCATTCCATTATGGCTGATTTATTATCTCTGTCCACCCCATTCTCTTGTCTTCTCCCCATAACTGTTGACAACCTAACTAATCAAGAGCCTATCAACCTTGCCTTTAAATATAACTTATGCATTGGGCTCCAGAGCCATCTGTGGCAATGAATTTGTCACAAAGGTGGGGGACTGGGAGCAAGGGTGGACCGAAATGCAAGACCCATCTTGAGAAGTGACTTAGGTTTAGTTTATTGTACAATACCAGGAAAGCAAGACAGAAGCAGGAATAGCGAACAGGATAAGGACTCAGGACTACGACTAGGCTGGGACCAAGGGTCTGGGCTTGGACTCGGAATTGGTTCCCAGACCTAGAGGAGACATGAAGAGGCTAAGGTATGGACTCCAAGCCCGAGACTGAGCAAGGACCCAGTACCTGGGTTTTGCCTAGGGCTCGGACCCCAGAACCAGGCATGGACATGACATGGGCTAGGGAGAGGAGGAACATGGGAACACAGAGCTTCGGTCTCGGGAGAGCAGGTACATAGAACCATGGACACATACACAGAACACAGAGTCGGGACCCCTCCTTGGGTACAGGACATAGGGCCGGGACTCATGACCCTCCGTGGGGCGACGGCAAGCCGGCCTGACTTACCCCACGGAGGCAAGGACAAGACAAGACAAGACACGACTCCCTATGGGGCAACGGCAAGACGGCCTGACTTACCCCACGGAGGCGAGGACAGGACAGGACAAGACAAGACAAGACAAGACATGACTCCCCGCGGGGCAACAGCAAGATGGCCTGACTTACCCCACGGAGGCGAGGACAAGACAAGACAAGTCATGACTCCCCGCAGGGCAATGGCAAGACGGCCAGACTTACCCCACAGAGGCGAGGACGAGACAAGACAAGACCAACACGAATGAGCACCAGACAGTACCTATCTGGCTCTGGTGATGGAACTAGACCGAAGTGCAGATGGGAGCTGCAGATGAGGGCTAGAGGCGAGAGGGGCAGAGAAGGGATTCAGACAAGGGGGTAGGACAGGAATCACAGACCGCCAGGGCCAGGACTAGGCTCAGAACTGGAAGCCGCCAGGACCAGGACTTGCCATGGTACTTGAACACTGCCAGGGCCAGGACGTGGACGTGGTACTTGGATGCCGCCGGAGCCAGGACGTGGACGTGGTACTTGGATGCCGCCGGAGCCAGGACGTGGACGTGGTACTTGGACGCCACCGGAGCCAAGACGTGGTGCTTGGAACCTCCGGGTAGTGCCGAGCTCTCGACTCGGCCCGGGAACAGTAGACAGCGGCTCTTGATTCTCTCCGGCGGGTTAACTGACGGACCCACCTTGATGAGGAAACTTTGCAGGCTCGCTTTGGTGAGGTAACTGGACAGAGTTGCTCCAGTAAGGAAAGGTGAATTACTGGCACTCGCTTCGGGCAGAGACAAGGCTTGCTCCGGCCAGGTGACATTGGCACGCCGTGACTTTGCAGACGCTCCCGCACCGAACGGCTGAAAGCCGGAGACTATAAACTACCGGTTCAGCCGAGTGTCAGTTGCCTCTAATCACCAAAGTCCAGGGACATGGGAAAACAGGGAATCAACGGTCCGGATCGTAACAAACAAGGTAAATTTAAAGGAACCCCGATCCGAACCATGACAGAATTCCACAGATTCACTACCCTCTGGCTGAAGAAATTCTTCCTCATCTCTTTTCTAAATAAAGTCCCTCTAATCCAAGGCTGTGCTAGACTCGCCACTGTAGGAAACATTGGCTCCATATCCACTCCATCTGGCCCTTTCAATATTCAATAGATTTCAATGGGATCACTCCTCATTCTTCTAAACACCAGTAAGTAATGGTTCAGATGCATCAAATGGTCCTCTTACTTTAACCCTTTTATTCTCGGGATCATTCTCGAGAATTTCCTCTGGACTCTATCAAATGCCAGCACACTTTTTCATAAGGGTTCCAAAACTGCTCACAATACTCCAAGTGCAATCTGACCAAAGCCTTGTGAAGCTTTAACATTACATCTTTGCTCTTATGTTCTAGTCCTCCTGAAATGAATGCTTACATTGCATTTGCCTTCCTTGCCATTGACACAACTCGCAAGTTAACTCTAGGGAATCTTGCACGAGAACTCCCAAGACCCTCTGCATGTCTGATTACTGAATTTTCTCTCTGTTTTGAAAGTAGTGCAAGGATAAAGATGGGAATATTTGCTTGGATACGGAGAATGTGAGTGAGGTACTTAATGAATACTTTGCCTCAGTATTTACCAAGGAAAAGGACATGGAGGACCTGTAGATCAGTGCTGGGTGTATGAACATGTTAGGGCATTTAGAGGTCAAGGAGGAGGAAGGGTTAACATAGAAAACATAGAAAAACATAGAAAAAAGGTGCAGGAGTAGGCCATTTGGCCCCTCGAGCCTGCACCGCCATTCAGTATGATCATGGCTGATCATTCAACTCAGAACCCTGTACCAGCCTTCCCTCCATACCCCCTGACCCTTTAGCCACAAGGGCCATATCTAACTCCCTCTTAAATATAGCCAATGAACTGGCCTCAACTGTTTCCTGTGGCAGAGAATTCCACAGATTCGCCACTCTGTGTGAAGAAGTTTTTCCTAATCTCAGTCCTAAAAGGCTTCCCCTTTATCCTCAAACTGTGACCCCTTGTTCTGGACTTCCCCAACATCGGGAACAATCTTCCTGCATCTAGCCTGTCCAATTCCTTTAGAATTTTATACGTTTCAATCAGATCCCCCCTCAATCTTCTAAATTCCAATGAGTATAAGCCTAGTTCATCCAGTCTTTCATCATATGAAAGTCCTGCCATCCCAGGAATCAATCTGGTGAACCTTCTTTGTACTCCCTCTATGGCAAAGATGTCTTTCCTCAGATTAGGGGACCAAAACTGCACACAATGCTCCAGGTGTGGTCTCACCAAGGCCTTGTACAACTGCAGTAGTACCTCCCTGCTCCTGTACTCGAATCCTCTTGCTATAAATGCCAGCATACCATTCGCCTTTTTCACCGCCTGCTGTACCTGCATGCCCACTTTCAATGACTGGTGTATAATGACACCCAGGTCTCGTTGCACCTCCCCTTTTCCTAATCGGCCACCATTCAGATAATAATCTGTTTTCCTGTTTTTGCCACCAAAGTGGATAACTTCACATTTATCCACATTAAATTGCATCTACCATGAATTTGCCCACTCACCTAACCTATCCAAGTCACCCTGCATCCTCTTAGCATCCTCCTCACAGCTAACACTGCCGCCCAGCTTTGTGTCATCTGCAAACTTGGAGATGCTGCATTTAATTCCCTCATCCAAGTCATTAATATATATTGTAAACAACTGGGGTCCCAGCACTGAGCCTTGCGGTACCCCACTAGTCACTGCCTGCCATTCTGAAAAGGTCCCGTTTATTCCCACTCTTTGCTTCCTGTCTGCTAACCAATTCTCCACCCACACCAATACCTTACCCCCAATACCGTGTGCTTTAAGTTTGCACACTAATCTCCTGTGTGGGACCTTGTCAAAAGCCTTTTGAAAATCCAAATACACCACATCCACTGGTTCTCCCCTATCCACTCTACTAGTTACATCCTCAAAAAATTCAATGAGATTCGTCAGACATGATTTTCCTTTCACAAATCCATGCTGACTTTGTCCGATGATTTTACCGCTTTCCAAATGTGCTGTTATCACATATTTGATAACTGACTCTAGCAGTTTCCCCACCACCGATGTTAGGCTAACCGGTCTATAATTCCCTGGTTTCTCTCTCCCTCCTTTTTTAAAAAGTGGGGTTACATTAGCCACCCTCCAATCCTCAGGAACTAATCCAGAATCTAAAGAGTTTTGAAGAATTATCACTAATGCATCCACTATTTCTTGGGCTACTTCCTTAAGCACTCTGGGATGCAGACCATCTGGCCCTGGGGATTTATCTGCCTTTAATCCCTTCAATTTACCTAACACCACTTCCCTACTAACATGTATTTCCCTCAGTTCCTCCATCTCTCTGGACCCTCTGTCCCCTACTATTTCCGGAAGATTATTTATGTCCTCCTTAGTGAAGACAGAACCAAAGTAATTATTCAATTGGTCTGCCATGTCCTTGCTCCCCATAATCAATTCACCTGTTTCTGTCTGTAGGGGACCTACATTTGTCTTAACCAATCTTTTTCTTTTCACATATCTATAAAAGCTTTTACAGTCAGTTTTTATGTTCCTAAGGTGGATAAGTACCCATGGCCTGATGGGATTTACCTCAGGTTAATGAGGGAGGCAAGAGATGAGATTGCTGGGGTCTTGTCCACTATCTTCATGTCCTCTCTAGGCACAGGCAAGGTCTCAGAGGACCGGCAAGTGGCTATTGTTGTATCTTTATTTAAGAAGAGAACAAGGGAAAATCCTGGGAACTACAGACTAGTGAGTCTCATGCCAATGTAGGGAAATTGCTGGAGAAAATTCTTTGGGATAGGATATATGAGCATTTGACAACCTGTGGCCTAATTAGGGAGAGCCAGCATAGCTATGTCTGACCAACTTGATTGAGTTGTTAGACAAGGTGACGAGAGAGATTGATGAGGGTAGGGCTGCAGATGTTGTCTACATGGAATTTGGTAAGGTGTTTGACAAAGTCTTTCATGGGAGGCTAATCCAGAAGATTAAGATGCATGAGGTCTGTGGCAAATTGTCTGGGTGGATTCAGAACTGGCTTGCCAATAGAAGACAGAGGGTAGTGGTTGAAAGGACTTATTCAAGCTGGAGGTCTGTAATTAGTGGTGTTTTGCAGGGATCTATGTTGGAACCTCTGCTGTTTGTGATGCATATAAATTACCTGGATAAAAATGTAGATGAGTGAGTTACTAAGTTTATGGATGATACAAAGATTTCTAGAGTTGTGGATAGTGTAGAAGACTGACAAAGAATATAGTGTGATATAGATCATTTGCAGATATGGGCAGAGAAATGGCAGATGGAGTTTAACCCAGATAAATGAGAGTGTTGCTCCTTGGTAGGGCAAATGCAAGGAAACAGTACATTGGAAAGTGCAAGTTTCTGAACAGTGCTGCTGAGCAGAGAAATCCTTGGGTCCAAGTTTATAGCTCCATGAATATACTACACAGGTCACTAGGGTGGTTAAGAAAACTTATGGAAAGCGTGCTTTCATTAGTCGAGGCACTGAGTTCAAAGATCAAGACATTATGTTGCAACTTTATAAAACACTGGTTACGCCACATCTGGAGTACTGCATACAGTTCTGTTGTCCCAATATAGGAAGGATGTCGGGACTTTGGAGAGGGTCCAGAAGAGGTTTACCAGGATGCTGCCTGGTTTAGAGGGCATGTGCTATTATGAGAGGCTGGACAAACCTGGGCTGTTTTCTTTAGAGCGACATTATGGGACCAAGGGCCTGTTCCTCTCCTGTCCTGTTCTATAATGTGAAATGAAACAGTCCTATAACACCAACCTCTGTACAACACCACTAGTCTCTGGCAGCCAACCAGAAATGGACCCCTTTATTCCCACTCTTTGGCCTCCTGCCAATCAGCCAATCTTCTATACAAGCTAGTATTTTTCCTGTAATGCCACGGGCTCTTATTTTGTTAAGCAGCTCATGGGCAGCACCTTGTCAAAGGCCTTCTGAAAATCTAAGTAAACAATTACCACTGACTCTCTTTTGGCTATCCTGCCTGTTATTTCCTCAAAGAATTCCAACAGATTTGTTAGGAATGTTTCCCCTTAAGGAAACCATGCTGACTTTGGCCTACTTTATCACGTGCCTCCAAGTAAACTGTAACCTCATTCTTAATAATGCAGTCCAACCACTGCCTCCCTCCTTTCTTACGGAGTGGAGTGATATTTGCAATTTTCTAGTCCTCAGGAACCATTTCAGTATCTGGTGATTCTTGAAAGACCATTGCTAATGCCTCCACAATCTCCCCAGACCTCTTTCAGAGCTCTGGACTCTATTAGCAATTATACTCACTTCTGACCAATGCCACTCTCTAATTTCTGGCATATTGCTAGTGTCTTCCATAATGATACAAAATACTTATGAAGTTCGTCTGCCATTTCGTTGTCCCCCATTACTACCTCTCCAGTGTAGGGTAACATAATTGGGAGAAATGTACATAATTCACAACCACCGACATTGAGATGGGGTTTCGCTTTAAGAGGCTGGTCTGACGTGATGATGTTGTCATGTAAGGAATTTTAGCTCGCTGTGGTGTTTAGGTTTTGGCGTTCAATAAAATGTGTTACAGGTTTTATTATACATAAAACGCCTCACTTCATCTTATTTGTGAAATCCTACATTGGTCACCTCGATGTGATACTTTCAGTGTCTGCGCAAGCCTTTTGGACTGAAAAATACAGCACAGAATTTCCAACAGCTGAAAGACTCTGTATTGAAAGACTTAGATTTTCTTTTTGTTTACGTAGATGACATTATGTCGCTAGTGCTTCCAAATCTGTTCATGTATCTCATCTTTACATACTTTTCAAAAGCTTCAGCCAACATGGGTTGATTATTAACCCTGCTAAATGCCAATCTGGGTTGTCAACCATTGACTTTCTCGGCCATCACATCTCTGCAGAGGTTGCGAAACCCCTCCCATCAAAGATAGCTACTATTATGGATCTCCCATCGCCCCTCACTACTTAGAAACTACAGGAGTTCTTAGGCGTGGTGAATTTCTATCACTGCCTCATTCCACAAGCTGCTGAACTTATGTTCCCCTGGTATAGTGCGCTTAAAGGCAATACTCTTAATCAAGTGCTTGACTGGTCAGTAGACATGACCAGGGCATTCAATACTATAGTACCAAACAAACTCTTTCTAATGCGACCCTACTGGCACACCCGCTCCCCAATACACGTAGTCATTACTACTGATGCTTCAGACTATGCTGTGGGTGCTGTGCATGAACAGTTGGTTGAAGGTGTATGGCAGCTACTTGCCTTCTTCAGCCAGCAGCTCCATCTCCCCTGAAAGGAAGTACAGCACGTTTGACCGTGAGCTTTTTGGTCTCTATCTGGCTGTCTGACATTTTCTTTTTCTTCTAGTGGGATGCCATTTCACAGTGTTTGCTGACCACAACCTCCTCATGCACACGATGGCCAAAATATCAGATCCTTGGTTTGCCTAGCAGCAATGCCACCTGGCCTACATATCTGAGTTCACAAGAGATATACAACATATTAGTGGGAATATTACTGTTGTGGCTGATTGCCTCTCATAGCTAACCGTTGAGGCAGCACACATAGAGGATGACTATGTCGGCGTGGCAGCTGAACAACTTACTGACCCAGAGGTCCAGGCTTACCGTACAGCAGTCATGGGCTTGTGGTTTGCTGACATTAAGTTCAGGGGAGTTGGGGATTCTCTCCTGAGCGATGTCTCAAACGGTTGCCCTTACCCCTTCCTGCTCGCAAGTTAGAGATGGACTGTTATTGTTCCGTACATGTCCTCTCACACCTGGGCCAGAAGGCCTCACAAAAACTGATTGCAGTTTGGGACGGCCTCTGAAAAGATGTGTGTGATTGGACTGCAGTCATTGTAGAGTGCCAGCAGGCAGTAAATTAACCGTCATGTTCAAGGCACCATTGGCACCTTTTGAAGTCCCTGAGTGACGGTTTGACCATGTCAATAGGGACCTTGTTGGTCCTCTTCCCCACTCCCATGGTTTCATGCACCTTCTTACTATGGTGGACTGTACCACCAGGTGGCCAGAGGTTGTCCCTCTAGCATTGACAACGTCCATAGGCATGGCTCAGGTGTTCATCAGCACCTGAGATGCTTGGTTTGGCACCTTACCTGTTATTTCCTTTGACTGTTCAACAACATTCCACCCTCCTCAGTAAATTCAATTCCTTTTCACCTGTTCCTACCTCCCATTATGGCGTACAGCACTCTTGGGTTTCTGTTGACCTGCATTCCACCTCATCTGTTTTCATCCACCATGACGCACACCAGCATCCCCTTAGGCCCCCTTACGATGGCCTGTTCCACATTTTGGAATGGGGAGAAAAGATTTTTGTCACAGATAAGAGGGGTAAACCTGAACATATTTCAGTAGATCGCCATAAATCAGCCCACCAAGATTTGGAGGATTCTGCTGCCACGCCCTGGGCGTGCCAACGTGACCATGAGCATGTCATTGCACCTCTGGATGAGCTCGAGACAGGGTTACAACAATGCTAGTTTTACTGAGTTCTTGGGGGACGTGTGTAGGGTAACGTAATTAGGAGAAATGTACATAATTCTCAAACATTGCCATTTAGCGGTGGTCTGATATCCACTTTCACCTCTCTTTTACTTTATATATCTGAAAAACTTTTGGTACCCTCTTTTATATTATGCACTAGCTTACCTTCATATTTCATCATTTCTCTTGGTATGGATTTTTTTTAGTTGTCTTCTGTTGGTTTTTAAAAGTTTCCCAATCCTTTAACTTGCTACTAATATTTGTTATATTATATGCCCTCTCTTTTGCTCTTGTGCTGCCTTTGACTTCATTTGTTAGCCATGGTTACATCACCCTTCCTTTAGGATACTTCTTCACCTTTGGGATGTATCTATCCCGCACCTTCCAAAATGCCCCCAGAAACTCCCACCATTTCTGTTCTGCTTTCAGCCCTGCTAATGTCCCCTTCCAATCAACTTTGGCCGGCTCCTCTCTCATGCCCCTGTAATTCCCTTTTCTCCACAGTAATACTGATACATTTGACTTTAGCTTCTCCCTCTCAAACTGTAGGGTGAATTCTATCATGTTATGATCACGGCCTTCTAAGTTTGGATCAAGATCCACTGACTGCACCATCTCATAAATATGTAGCGTGCTGTAAGGTTTCACTGCTAAGGTAATGGTTTCTCTGCAGCAGCAATGTTTGGGATATGACTAGAGATAACGGGACCTTTGGAATGTATGTTAGCCAATGAGCAGGATGTTGTTCTTTCTTGCAGGTCTGGGAGCAGGGATTTGCGGTCTTATTGGCGAGAGATGAAGAGGGAAGATGCATATGGAAAGAGCTGGTAGACCACCGGACAGAGTGGATGGGGAGTGAGAGTCTGAAGGTCAGCAATACTCAGAGGAGGTCAATGGTGGACGAATGGTCTTATCAGTGAGCTCCAACATGCACATTCGACTTTTTCCTTACAATGGGCCCTTTTTTTTATTATTTTCTTTACTAACCCTATATTCAGATTAAGATTTATAAAATTCAATCACTTAATTGCATATGGTGTACCGTCTGATATTTTGTGGTTCGGATTTGTAACCAGGCAACACATCACGCAGCATCCACACAAACAAGATTTCATAGTTTGGCCGGGCCCGAGGTTGTCTTCCCCTAAACAAACGCGTGCTGGCCGAGCCTGAGGGTTACAATTGTGGGGTATCGTTCCGGGATTGATTCTGTTGGATGCTGTGCAATTACCCTGAGCATTGAACCAGTGGGTTGTGTGTTTAAACCTGTGCTGGTGTGGATACTGAGGGTGTGAGGACACCCAGCAGGACTTAAAAAGAAACAAGACCTGACAAAGGGCAGTTGAGCTCCTTGTGAGCCGACGGCCATCTTCCGTGGAAGAGATTAAAGCCTCACCACGTATCTACGAATCGTATGCTATGCACCTAGGTAGAAAAGACATGATGAACTTGGGCACTGCACCGTGTGCCTGGACCTGCCCAAGGAAGGGCAGAGCTCGAAGAAGCGGCCGCGGCTGGAGGCCGACACGGCCTTGGGTTCGAGTTTGGCAGAGGCGGTGGCTGGTGGTGCCAAGGTGGCCAGTGAGAACAAACTGGAGGAGAGGCTGTACTCAGTGCTGTCACAAGATCGAAGAAGATGGAGGTGCATAGCCACCAACCCCGGATTCGGGACGGCACTCACTGACTGACTGGTGTGGATACTAGCGGGGTGGAGAGCTGGTATGCCTCCGTGGGGTTACTGGTAACTAATGCGTGTGTGTTGAGTGGGGTAGATATTCGTACCCTGGATGAATTGTTAACTTGACTTTTGAGTACGGTTAAAGCTGTTAGTACAGTTGAGGTCGTAGCGCGGAGATTTGATAAAATGGCGGGCTCAGACCTTGTTTTAGTTCAGACTAGTGCTGACGTAACGGCGGTGGGACTGCCGGCGTCTATCGATGCCCCAGGTGAGGTGGGGCCATGGCCTGTCCATACTGCCAGGGAGGAGGGGAATGTAGCAGAGTGGCCGAGTCACAAGTTGAACTTCCCGTAGCTGGGAGCGGAAACTTCAAAGACAGGGTTCTATCGTTTCTGAGGAGTGAGGGGAAGGAGTGGTCGGATTTGGAATGTCTATTTAGTCCCCGTCCCCCAGTTAAGAGTGAGAGTTCTGAGCTGGCATCAGCCCTTACCCCTCTGGTGAACAAGTGGCCCAGTGCACAGACGGAGGGTTCCCAATGGAAGCTAAGAATATTCTCTAGAATAACGTCCACCCCGGAGGGGATGAGGAATATGAGACTTGGGTGGAGCAGACCTATCAGTTGTTAGATGAGTGACAGTGCTCTAATGACATAAAGCGACAGATTGGTTGAAAGCTTGAAGGGGTTGGCTGCTGACATGGTGAGAGCTGTGAGAACTTGCCATCCCTCAGCTGGCCTTGCTGAGTATCTGGGCGCATTGGAGAGCGCTTTTGCTATGACAGGGAGCCTACTGAGCTCATGGTGGGGTTTCAGAACATGTGTCAGGAGAAGGGGAGAAGCTTTCTGCTTATATTTTTTGGCTAGAGAGGCAGCTAAATTGTTTGTGACACAGGGGGGTCATTCAGGCGGCTGAGGTGGATCAGTGAAGAATGGACCAGTCCCAGGACATGATTGCTTGGGGTCTCCGACAGTCCTGTGCTCCCCCCTCATTTGTTGAGCTGATCAGAGAGGTATGGGAGGAGGAGAACATGTCGGAGGCGGGGAGGGCTCTGTCAGCAGGGTACGGTCCTTGGTAGTAGCCCCTTATGGTGAAGTGACTGCGGCTAGCCCAACCCAGGGGATGGTAAAGAAGATTGTGGCAGAGCTGAGAACTGAGGTGTTCCGGATGTTAACAGTGGGTGTGGTGGACCACCCGCCCTCCGTATGATAGTACTGGTAGAGAGGGGGACCCCTGAAGGGGACGGACTATGCAGAGGGCTGCGGGTGGCTGGAGTTCTGTGGAAAGCAGGGGAGCGGCCTATATTGTCAGTTACAACTGTGGTGAAGAGAGACACTTCAGGCGGGAATATGAGTAATAGACAATAGACAATAGACAATAAGTGCAGGAGTAGGTCATTCGGCCCTTCGAGCCAGCACCGCCATTCACTGTGATCATGGCTGATCATCCACAATCAGTATCCAGTTCCTGCCTTCTCCCCATAACCTTTGATTCCGCTATCTTTAAGAGCTCTATCCATCTCTTTCTTGAAAGCATCCAGAGACTTGGCCTCCACAGCCTTCTGGGGCAGAGCATTCCATATATCCACCACTCTCTGGGTGAAAAAGTTTTCCCTCAACTCCGTTCTAAATGGCCTACCCCTTATTCTTAAACTGTGGCCTCTGGTTCTGGACTCACCCACCAGCGGGAACATGCTTCCTGCCTCCAGCGTGTCCAATCCCTTAATAATCTTATATGTTTCAATAAGATCCCCTCTCAGCCTTCTAAATTCCAGAGTATACAAGCCCAGTCACTCCAATCTTTCGACAGATTCGAAGAAGGAGTCTGAGAGTCTGAGTGGGAGTGCCGAGAAAGAGATTTTTGAAATTTTCGTTATTTTTTTTTCTCCAACGGCTTTCTGAGAGGCGGGACTGCGCAGGCGTGTGACGTCGGGCAGTGCAGTGCGGCAGATTTAAAAGGAACAAAGCCTCATAGAGCGGGCAGCGTAGTTTGCGGGCTGCGGAGTGAGCCGGGAGCAGAGTGAAGACTTAAGGGCTTCGGCTCAATGGGCTTAGGCGGAGATGGGCGAGGCGAGGAAGGTTTGACATTCATTTTCTGTTGCTATTTGAGGAGAGGGGCAGTATGAGTGTGAGGGCAGTTTGCTGTTCTCGGTGTCGGATTTGGGAGGCCCTGGAGTCTCCAAGCCTCCCAGACGTCTACATCTGCGCCAAGTGCATCGAGATACAGCTCCTAAGGGACCGCGTTACGGAACTGGAGCTGCAGCTCGATGACCTTCGTCTGGTCAGGGAGAGCGAGGAGGTGATAGAGAGGAGTGTAAGGCAGGTGGTCACGCCGGGGCCACGGGAGGCAGACAAGTGGGTCACGGTTAGGAGGGGGAAGGGGAAAAGTCAGGTGATGGGGAGTACCCTGGTGGCTGTTCCCCTTAACAACAGGTACTCCTGTTTGAGTACTGTTGTGGGGGACAACTTACCCGGGGGAAGCGACAGTGGCCGTGCTTCTGGCACAGAGTCTGGCCCTGTAGCTCAGAAGGGTAGGGCAAGGAAGAGGAGGGCAGTTGTGATAGGGGACTCGATAGTAAGGGGGTCAGATAGGCGATTCTGTGGACGCAGTCCAGAGACCCGGATGGTAGTTTGCCTCCCTGGTGCCAGGGTCCGGGATATTTCTGATCGTGTCCAAGATATCCTGAAGTGGGAGGGTGAGGAGCCAGAGGTCGTGGTACATATAGGTACCAATGACATAGGTAGGAAAAGGGATGAGGTCCTGAAAGGAGAATATAGGGAGCTAGGAAGGGAGTTGAGAAAAAGGACCGCAAAGGTAGTAATCTCGGGATTACTGCCTGTGCCACGCGACAGTGAGAGTAGGAATGTGATGAGGTGGAGGATAAATGCGTGGCTGAGGGATTGGAGCAGGGGGCAGGGATTCAAGTTTTTGGATCATTGGGACCTCTTTTGGCGCAGGCGTGACCTGTACAAAAAGGGCGGGTTACACTTGAATCCTAGGGGGACCAATATCCTGGCAGGGAGATTAGCGGGGGCTACTGAGGTGACTTTAAACTAGAATGGTTGGGGGGTGGGAATCAAATTAAAGAGGCTAGGCGTGAGGAGGTTAGTTCACAACAGAGGGATGGGAACCAGTGCAGAGAGACAGAGGGGTGTAAAGTGAGCGTAGAAGCAAAAAGTACAAAGGAGAAAAGTAAAAGTGGCAGGCCGACAAATCCAGGGCAAGCATTAAAAAGGGCCACTTTTCAACATAATTGTACAAGGGCTAAGAGAGTTGTAAAAGAGCGCCTGAAGGCTTTATATGTCAATGCAAGGAGCATTCGTAATAAGGTGGATGAATTGAAAGTGCAGATTGTTATTAATGATTATGATATAGTTGGGATCACAGAGACATGGCTCCAGGGTGACCAGGGATGGGAGCTCAACGTTCAGGGATGTTCAATTTTCAGGAGGGATAGACATGAAGGAAGGGGAGGTGGGGTGGCATTGCTGGTTAAAGAAGAGATTAACGCAATAGAAAGGAAGGACATAAGCCGGGAAGATGTGGAATCGATATGGGTAGAGCTGCGTAACACTAAGGGGCAGAAGACACTGGTGAGAGTTGTGTACAGGCCACCTAACAGTAGTAGTGAGGTCGGAGATGGTATTAAACAGGAAATTAGAAATGTGTGCAATAAAGGAACAGCAGTTATAATGGGTGACTTCAATCTACATATAGACTGGGTGAACCAAATTGGTAAAGGTGCTGAGGAAGAGGATTTCTTGGAATGTATGCGGGATGGTTTTTTGAACCAACATGTCGAGGAACCGACTAGAGAGTAGGCTATTCTGGACTGGGTTTTGAGCAATGAGGAAGGGTTAATTAGCGATCTTGTCGTGAGAGGCCCCTTGGGTAAGAGTGACCATAATATGGTGGAATTCTTCATTAATATGGAGAGTGACATAGTTAATTCAGAAACAAAAGGTTCTGAACTTAAAGAGGGGTAACTTTGAAGGTATGAGACGTGAATTAGCTAAGATAGACTGGCAAATGACACTTAAAGGATTGACGGTGGATATGCAATGGCAAGCATTTAAAGGTTGCATGGATGAACTACAACAATTGTTCATCCCAGTTTGGCAAAAGAATAAATCAAGGAAGGTAGTACACCCGTGGCTGACAAGAGAAATTAGAGATAGTATCAATTCCAAAGAAGAAGCATACAAATTAGTCAGAGAAAGTGGCTCACCTGAGGACTGGGAGAAATTCAGAGTTCAGCAGAGGAGGACAAAGGGCTTAATTAGGAAGGGGAAAAAAGATTATGAGAGAAAACTGGCGGGGAACATAAAAACGGACTGTAAAAGCTTTTATAGATATGTAAAAAGGAAAAGACTGGTAAAGACAAATGTAGGTTCCCTGCAGACAGAAACAGGTGAATTGATTATGGGGAGCAAGGACATGGCAGACCAATTGAATAATTACTTTGGTTCTGTCTTCACTAAGGAGGACATAAATAATCTTCCAGAAATAGTAAGGGACAGAGGGTCCAGTGAGATGGAGGAACTGAGTGAAATACATGTTGGTAGGGAAGTGGTGTTAGGTAAATTGAAGGGATTGAAGGTAGATAAATCCCCAGGGCCAGATGGTCTGCATCCTAGAGTGCTTAAGGAAGTAGCCCAAGAAATAGTGGATGCATTAGTGATAATTTTTCAAAACTCGTTAGATTCTGGTCTAGTCCCTGAGGTTTGGAGGGTGGCTAATGTAACCCCACTTTTTAAAAAAGGAGGGAGAGAGAAACCGGGGAATTATAGACCGGTTAGCCTAACGTCGGTGGTGGGGAAACTGCTGGAGTCAGTTATCAAGGATGTGATAACAGCACATTTAGAAAGCGGTGAAATGATCGGACAAAGTCAGCATGGATTTGTGAAAGGAAAATCATGTCTGACGAATCTCATAGAATTTTTTGAGGATGTAACTAGTAGAGTGGATAGGGGAGAACCAGTGGATGTGGTATATTTGGATTTTCAAAAGGCTTTTGACAAGGTCCCACACAGGAGATTAGTGTGCAAACTTAAAGCACACGGTATTGGGGGTAAGGTATTGGTGTGGGTGGAGAATTGGTTAGCAGACAGGAAGCAAAGAGTGGGAATAAACGGGACCTTTTCAGAATGGCAGGCGGTGACTAGTGGGGTACCGCAAGGCTCAGTGCTGGGACTCCAGTTGTTTACAATATATATTAATGACTTGGATGAGGGAATTAAATGCAGCATCTCCAAGTTTGCGGATGACACGAAGTTGGGTGGCAGTGTTAGCAGTGAGGAGGATGCTAAGAGGATGCAGGGTGACTTGGATAGGTTGGGTGAGTGGGCAAACTCATGGCAGATGCAATTTAATGTGGATAAATGTGAAGTTATCCACTTTGGTGGCAAAAATAGGAAAACAGATTATTATCTGAATGGTGGCCGATTAGGAAAAGGGGAGGTGCAATGAGACCTGGGTGTCATTATACACCAGTCATTGAAAGTGGGCATGCAGGTACAGCAGGCGGTGAAAAAGGCGAATGGTATGCTGGCATTTATAGCGAGAGGATTCGAGTACAGGAGCAGGGAGGTACTACTGCAGTTGTACAAGGCCTTGGTGAGACCACACCTGGAGTATTGTGTGCAGTTTTGGTCCCCTAATCTGAGGAAAGACATCTTTGCCATAGAGGGAGTACAAAGAAGGTTCACCAGATTGATTCCTGGGATGGCAGGACTTTCATATGAAGAAAGATTGGATGAACTGGGCTTGTACTCGTTGGAATTTAGAAGATTGAGGGGGGATCTGATTGAAACGTATAAGATCCTAAAGGGATTGGACAGGCTAGATGCAGGAAGATTGTTCCCGATGTTGGGGAAGTCCAGAACGAGGGGTCACAGTTTGAGGATAGAAGGGAAGCCTTTTAGGACCGAGATTAGGAAAAACTTCTTCACACAGAGAGTGGTGAATCTGTGGAATTCTCTGCCACAGCAAACTGTTGAGGCCAGTTCATTGGCTATGTTTAAGAGGGAGTTAGATATGGCCCTTGTGGCTACAGGGGTCAGGGGGTATGGAGGGAAGGCTGGGGCGGGGTTCTGAGTTGGATGATCAGCCATGATCATAATAAATGGCGGTGCAGGCTCGAAGGGCCGAATGGCCTACTCCTGCACCTATTTTCTATGTTTCTATGTTTCTATATGACAGTCCCGCCATCCCAGGAATTAACCTTGTGAACCTACGCTGCACTCCCTCAATAGCAAGAATGTCCTTCCTCAAATTTGGAGACCAAAACTGCACACAGTACTCCAGGTGTGGTCTCACCAAGGCCCTGTACAGCTGCAGAAGGACCTCTTTGCTCTTATACTCAATTCCCCTTGTTATGAAGGCCAGCATGCCATTAGCTTTTTTCACTGCCTGCTGTACTTGCATGCTTTCTTTCAGTGACTGATGTACAAGAACACCTAGATCTCGTTGTGCTTCCCCTTTTCCTAACTTGACTCCATTTAGATAATAATCTGCCTTCCTGGTCTTACCACCAAAGTGGATAACCTCACATTTATCCACATTAAACTGCATCTGCAATGCATCTGCCCACTCACCCAGCCTGTCCAAGTCACCCTGCATTCTCATAACATCCTCCTCACATTTCACACTGCCTCCCAGCTTTGTGTCATCAGCAAATTTGCTAAGGTTACTTTTAATTCCCTCATCTAAATCATTACTATATATTGTAAACAGCTGCGGTCCCAGCACTGAACCCTGCGGTACCCCACTGGTCACCACCTGCCATTCCGAAAGGGACCCGTTAATCGTTACTCTTTGTTTTCTGTCAACCAGCCAATTTTCAGTCCATGTCAGTACTCTGCCCCCAATACCATGTGTCCTAATTTTGCCCACTAATCTCCTATGTGGGACTTTATCAAAGGCTTTCTGAAAGTCCAGGTACACTACATCCACTGGCTCTCCCTCATCCATTTTCATAGTTACATCCTCAAAAAATTCCAGAAGATTAGTCAAGCACAATTTCCCCTTCATAAATCCATGCTGACTTGGACCAATCCTGTTACTACTATCCAGATGTGTCGTAATTTCATCTTTTATAATTGACTCCAGCATCTTTCCCACCACCGACATCAGGCTAACGGGTCTATAATTCCCTGTTTTCTCTTTTCCTCCCTTCTTGAAGAGAGGGACAACATTAGCCACACTCCAATCCACAGGAACTGATCCTGAATCTATAGGACATTGGAAAATGATTACCAATGCATCCACAAATTCTAAAGCCACCTCCTTAAGTACCCTGGGATGCAGACCATCAGGTCCCGGGGACTTATCAGCCTTCAGACCCAACAGCCTATCCAACACTATTTCCTGCCTAATATAAATTTCCTTCAATTCATCCATTATCCTAGGTCTTTTGGCCACTATTACATCTGGGAGATTGTTTGTGTCTTCCCTAGTAAAGACAGATCCAAAGTACCTTTTCAACTCGTCTGGCATTTCCTTGTTCCCAATAATAAATTCACCCGCTTCTGTTTTCAAGGGCCCAATTTTAGTCTTAACTATTTTTTTCCTTTTCACATACCTAAGGAAGCTTTTACTATCCTCCTTTATATTCTTGGCTAGTTTACCTTCGTACCTCATTTTTTCTCCGCATATTGCCTTTATAGTTACCTTCTGTTGCTCTTAAAAGTTTCCCAATCCTCCGGCTTCCCACTCGTCTTTGCTATGTTGTACTTCTTCTCTTTTATTTTTATACTGTCCATTACTTCCCTTGTCAGTCATGGCCTCCCCTTACTCCCCTTAGGATCTTTCTTCCTCTTTGGAACGAACTGATCCTGCACCTTCCACATTATTCCCAGAAACACTTGTCATTGCTGTTCCACTGTCATCTCTGCTAGGGTATTGTTCCATTGAACTTTGGCCAGCTCCTCCCTCATAGCACCATAGTTCCCTTTGTTCAACTGTAATACTGACACCTCCGAGTTTCCCTTCTCCCTCTCAAATTGTAGATTAAAGCTTATCATATTATGGTCACTACCTCCTAATGGCTCCTTTACCTCGAGGTCCCTGATAAAATCCGGTTCATTGCACAACACTAAATCTAGAATTGCATTCTCTCTGGTAGGCTCCAGTACAAGCTGTTCTAAGAATCCATCTCGGAGGGACTCCACAAACTCCCTTTCTTGGGGTCCAGTACCAACCTGATTCCTCCAGTCTACCTACATGTTGAAGTCCTCCATAACACCTGTAGCATTACCTTTGCGACATGCCAATTTTAACTCTTGATTCAACTTACACCCTACATCCAGACTACTGTTTGGGGGCCTGTAGATAACTCCCATTAGGGTCTTTCTACCCTTAGAATTTCTCAGTTCTATCCATACTGACTCTACGTCTCCTGATTCTATGTCCCCCTTGCAAGGGACTGAATATCATTCCTCACCAACAGAGCCACCCCACCCCCTCTGCCCATCAGTCTGTCCTTTCGATAGGACGTATAGCCTTGAATATTCATTTCCCAGGCCCTGTCCACTTGAAGCCATGTCTCTGTTATTCCCACAACATCATACTTACCAATTTCCAACTGTGCCTCAAGCTCGTCCACAGTAGCAGGAAGCCCCTCGGAGAGTGAGCCCCTGGGCACCGAAGCAGGGAGAGGTGTCGGGAAACTTAGAGGAGACCCAGTGAGGGAATGGCCTGGTGTCTCTGGGGGAACACATTCCCAGCAATGTACCAAGGAACCCCCAAAAGTGAAAGACTCTATTCCTGAAGGCTTAGTGGGACCATGCTCCAGTGTGTCACTAGGGATAGAGGGTATTTATGCTAAAGCCATACTCGACACCGGGTCGCAGGTCACATTGTTGTACCGTTCGTTTTACAACTGGTGTCTGAAATATTTACCATTGACACTTTTCAGGGCACTGGACATCTGGGGTCTCAGTGCTGGTGATTATTCATACGAAGGTTATTTGTCAGTGAAGCTGGAGTTCCCGGAGCCCGATGTGGGACTGTTGGAAGTCCTTGATACATTAGTGCTGGTTTGTCTGGATCCCACTGTTTCAATCCTGGTGGGGACCAACACCCCTCTTGTGAAGAGGCTCATGGGAGCCTGCAAGGAGAAGGCTGGCAAGAGCCGTCTGGGGACATCGTCTGTGCTCCCAGTGGTTCGAGCTGCTTTTGAGGAAGTGTGTGGCTGCATTGGGCCGGATACCGAATTTAAACGATGGACTGTGTGGTTCACCCAGTTGAAGCCAATGGTGATACGGCCTGGGGAAGTAGCAAGAGTGATGAGGACCCCCCAATTTCCCGGAGTGCCTGAGGGTGAGGTTCTCTTAGTGGACGCTCCGGAAGACCACGAGGGAGAGTCGGGATTTCCTGCTGGGGTACTGGTGAGGCCCGAATTGCAGAAGCCCTCGGTTGTACAGGTGAGCAGGATGGCAGTGATTGTCAGGAACACTACGAAGAGGCAGGTCACCTTCAAGCGGGGGATGCCCCTGGCGCACCTGTTCCCAGTGATGGTAACGTCTAGTGTCCCTGTGAGCCGGAGTCTGTCGCCCTCTGAGAAAGACTATCCCACGCACAAGTTGGAATTTCTGGCGTTGAAATGGGCGGTGCTGGATAAGCTGAGTGACTACCTCTACAGGGCCAAGTTTGAGGTGAGGACGGACAACAACCCCCTAACTTATATTCTGACGTCAGTGAAACTGTATGCCACAGGCCATCGGTGGTTGGCAGCGTTGTCTGCCTGATTTCAGCCTGAAGTCCCAGCTGGGAAGCTGGAACATTGATGCTGATGCTTTGTCCCAATGGGTGCATGAGGGCCTGGACAGGGACGAGGAGTGGGAGAGCATTCCCGCCCCAGGGATGAAGGTCATGTGTCAGTTTGCCATCACCATGAAGGTAGAGGAAAAGAGGGGCAGGATCGAGTGGTAGATCAATTGGGAACTTCTGATGACACTATTCCCCAAGTTTACTGTAGCCTGACTGTTCTGAAGACACACACATAAAAAATGCTGGTGAACGCAGCAGGCCAGGCAGCATCTATAGGAAGAGGTACAGTCGACGTTTCGGGCCGAGGCCTTTCGTCAGGACTAACTGAAAGAAGAGATCTGAAGACAAATCAGCTGCTGGAATTGAGTTCTGGGGAAGTGGCAGCTGCTCAGCGAGATGACCTGGGCATTGTATCATTTGGTCAGCGGTCGAAAAGGGAGACATGGCTCAGGCAGAGAAGACAAAACATATGGCGGTATCTCCATTACTGAGAGAATGTCCCTGGTTGGAGTTGCGGAACCATATCCTATACCCGGTCATGTCACCCCTGGACCCTTATCAATGAATTCCAACGTGCACATTTGACTTTCTCCTTTTTTCTGTATATTTTCTTTACCATCCCTATATTCAGATTAAGATTTATGAAGTTCAATCATTTAATTGCATATGGTGTACTGTCTGATATTTTGCGGTTCGGATTTGTAACTGGGCAACACGTCATGTAGCATCCACACAAACGAGATTTCTCAGTTTGGCCAGGCCAGAGGCTGTCTTCCCCTGACCTAGACGAACACGTGCTGGCCGAACCTGAGGGTTACAAATATTTTCCATTTTGGCAGGAACTTAAACAAAAGAACTCTCATTAGCTCAGTTAACTTACATGTGAAATACTGTATATGGCAGATAAGCAGCCAGTGTTAATCTGCAAGCTGCTTTATGCAGATTATAAAGTAAGTGTCTAGTTAGTAGGAACTTATTGTCAGGAGCATAATCATAGCAAAACTCAAAGTAAATGTATTATCCAAGTACATACACTGAGTGACCACTTTTTTTTTGTACCTCCTGTACCTCAAGGGGAAATTTTGCCTGACAAATTTGTTGGAATTCTTTGAGGAAATTACAGGCAGGATAGTCAAAGGAGGGGCACTGGATGTTGTTAAATTGAATTTTCAGAAGGTCTTTGAAAAGGCACCACACATGTGGCTACTAAACGAGATAACAGTCCATGATATTTCAGGACAGATACAAGCATTGATAGAAGATCGGCTGACTGGCAGGAGGCAAAGTGTGGGACTAAAGGGAGCCTTCTCTGGTTGGCTGCCAGTAACTAGTGATGTTCTGCAGGGGTCGGTGTTGGGACTGATTCTTTTTACATTATACGTCAATGATTTGGATGATGGAATTGATGGGTTTATGGCCAAGTTTGCGGATGATATGAAAACAGTTGGAGGGGCAGACAGAGTCAAAGAAGCAGGGAATCTATATAAGGACGTGAATCTGCAGAAGGATTAGGAGAATGGGCAAAGGAGTAGCAAATGTAATATAGAGTAGGGAAGTGTATGGTCATGCACTTTGGTAGAAGGAATAAATGAGCAGACTATTTTCTTCTAAATGGGGAGAAAATTCAGAAATCAGACATACAAAGAAACCTGGAAGTTTACGTGCTTGATCCCCTAAAGGTTAACTTGCAAGTTGAGTTTGTGGTAAGGAAGGAAAATACATTTTGAGAAGACTAGAACATTTAAGCAATGGTGTAATGCTAAGGCTTTTTAAGTATTGGTCAGACCATACTTGGAGTACTGTGAACATTTTTCTTAACCAAGAAAAGATGTGTTGGCATTAGAAAGGGTCCAGAAGAGACTCAAAAGAATGATTCCATCAATGAAAGGGTTAAGCTATGAGGAGCGTTTGATGGCTCTGGCCTATACTCGCTGGAGTTTAGAATAATGAGAGGGGATTGCATGAAACCTATCCAATATTGAAAAGCGTACAGACAGTGAATTTGCAGAAGATATTTCCTATAGTGGGTGAGTCTAAGACCTGAGGGCACAGCCTCAGAATAGAGGGGCATCCCTTTAAAACGGAGATGAAGAATTTCTTTAGCTGGAAGGTGTTGACTCTGTGGAATTCATTGCCACAGACAGTTGTGGAGGCCCAGTCTGGCTATATTTAAAGCTGAGGTTGGTAGGTTCTTGATTTTTCAGGGCATGAAAGGTTACAGGGAGAAGGCAGGGGAGTGGGGTTGGGTGGGATAATCAATCAGCCATGATGGATTGGCAGAGCAAACTTGATGGGCTGTATGGTCTAATTGTGCTTCTATATTTTATATTATTATAGTCTTATGTTTGTGGTCTTCTGCTGTAGCCCATCCACTTCAAGATTCAACGTGTTATTGGTTGAGAGATGTTCTTCTGCACAGTGCTGTTGTAACTCGTGGTTATTTGAGTCACTGCACCTTCCTGTCAGCTGGAACCAGTCTGGCCATTCTCCTCTGACCTCTCTTGTTAACAAGGTGTTCTTGCCCACAGAATTGCCACTCACTGATTTTTTATTCTATTCTCTATAAACTTTAGAGGCAGTTGTGCAGGAAAATCCCAGGAGCTCAGCAGGTTATGAGCTATTCAAACCACCCCATCTGGCACCAACAATCATTCCACGGTCAAATTCACTCAGGTCACTTTTTTTTCCCTATTCTGAGGTTTGGCCTGATCAACAACTGAACCTCTAGACCACGTCTGCATGATTTTATGCATTGAATTGCTGCCACATAATTGGCTGATTGGATTTTTGCATTAACGAGCAGGTGTACAGGCGTACCTATTAAAGTGGCCACTGAGTGTATATGTTATCATATGCTACCTTTAAATTTATTTTCTTGCAGGCATTTACAGGGTAAAAAAGAAATATAATAGAATTTCTAAAAAGCTATACTTAAACAGACAAAGATCAATGAACAAATCAATGTGCAACAGAAGACAAAATGACCAAATAAAAATAGCACTGACAGCAACTTGTAAAGAGTCCTTGGAAGTGTGTCTGTGGGTAACAATCAATTCAGAGAAGTGCTGTTGTAAGTTACCCATGTCAGTTCAGGAGCCTGATGGTTGTAGGATAATAATTGGTCCTTAACTTTGTGGTGTGGGATTCTAAGTACCTCCTGCTTGACGGTAGCAGTGGAAAAAAAACATAGCCTGGACAATGGGGTTTTTGACAATGAATGCTGCTTGCCTGTGTCAGTCCCCCATGTATATAGATTCACTGGTGGAGAAGTCTTTGCCTGTGATGAACTGGCCTTCATGGCAAGAGGAATTTGGCCTTCATTGCTAGAGGGATTGAATTTAAGAGCAGAGAGGTTATGCTATGCCTGTACAGGGTACTGGTGAGGCTGCATCTGGAGTACTGCAAGCAGTTCTGGTCTCCTTACTTGAAGAAGGATATACTGACTTTGGAGGCGGTGCAGAGGAGGTTCACCAGGTTGATTCCAGAGATGAGGGGGTTAGACCATGAGGAGAGATTGAGTTGCCTGGGACTGTACTCGCTGGAATTCAGAAAAATGAGAGGAAATCTTATAGAAACATATAAAATTATGAAAGGGCTAGATAAGATAGAGGCAGGAAAGTTGTTTTCACTGGTAGGTGAGACTAGAACTAGGGGACATAGCCTCAAGATTTGGGGGAGTAGATTTAGGACAGAGATGAGGAGGAACTGCTTTTCCCAGAGAGTGGTGAATCTGTGAAATTCTCTGCCCAATGAAGCAGTGGAGGCTACCTCAGTAAATATACTTAAGACAAGTTTGTGTAGATTTTTGCGTAGTAGGGGAATTAAGGGTTAAGGGGAAAAGGCAGGTAGGTGGAGATGAGTCCATGGCCAGATCAGCCATGATCTTATTAGATTATGAGGACACTCAGTCCTCGTTTATTGTTATTCAGAAATGCATGCATTAAAAAATGATACAATGTTCCTCCATAAAGATATCATAGAAACACAGGACAAACCAAGACTAAAACTGACAAAATCACATGATTATAACATATAGTTACAACAGTGCAAAGCAATACCGTAATTTGATAAAGAGCAGACCATGGGCACGGTAAAAAAAAGTCTGAAGTCCCGATAGCCCCATCATCTCACGCAGATGGTAGAAAGGAGAAACTCTCCCTCTCCCTGCCATGAACCTCCAAGCGCCGCAAACTTGCCAATGCATTGGAAGCACCCGACCGCAGCCGACTCTGAGTCCGTCTGAAAACTTTGAGCCTACGACCAGCCCTCCGACACCGAGCACTGAGCGCCATCCTCTACCGAGCGCTTCGACCCCGCCCCGGCTGCCAAGCAACATGCAAAGCCGAGGACTCAGGGCCTTCCCCTCCGGAGATTCTGGATCACACAGTAGCAGCGGCAGCAAAGCAGACATTTCAGAAGTTTCACCAGATGTTCCTCCATGCTCTCACGTCTGTCTCCATCAAATCAGGATTGTGCATGGCACCCTACTTGACAGATAACAGATATCACCGGAGTGGCCGCTGCGAGCTGCATCGTGCCGCCATCTTCTCCTCCCGCCGTAGAGGTATTGAGTGGTGGAGCAAGCTTGACAGAACAGATGGCCTACTCCTGCTCTTATTTCCTATGCTCTTATGTTCTTAGCCAGGCTGTGTCCATCACTGTTTGTAGTTTTTCCATTCCAGTGGTTTGGTGATTCCATACCAGGCCATGATGTAACCAATTAGGTTACTCTCCACTGGGCATCTATAGAAGTTTGTCAAAGTTTTTGGTGACCTGCTGTATCTATACAAACTTCTAAGAAAGTAAAGGTGCTGCCATTCTTTCTTTGTGATGACAAGTACATGCCGATCCCCGGACAGATCCTCTGATATGCACTGGTGGCGCCAGAGATTTTTTCTTGCTGGTGCTACGGAGGGGCTGAATTATTCAGTGATGGTGCTGAGGGATGCACTGTATGGTAATATGTATTCACAAGGCCAGATGCGTGGCGTTCAAAAGTCAGTTTCAAGCATTATGTGCCTACTATAAACGCCTCTGTTGATTCACAAGCAACAGCAATTGATAGATCTAATATAGAATTGAACTGTGACAGTGTCAGCAGCATCGGAGACAAGCCGGGCTACACGGAGCATAAACAAACAAACCAACAGAGCATCCGACCCACAGCGCACAACGTGAATCACGCACCAATCCCACAATCAGCGTCAAATGCATGCTTTTCAACTGAAAAACACAACACTAACCCACAATGTCCACTGCTATTCACATTACATAGACAGACAATGCCAAAAGATACATTGTGATTAAAGTCAAATAAGGCAAACAGCAGATGTAAGGCTTTACCAGGAGTTGGACAAATCGTACTCTGACCATGTAATACCTCAATTAATTCGGCTACCGAATTTAAAACAAAAATCACCGCTTGGAAGTCTAAGCAAAACCAGTAGGCTTAATAGCAGTAAATGTAATATTTTAGGATTTGCAGGAAACATAAGGACTATGGGGGATCCATCACAAAATAATAATTGTAATCAGCATTAGTCTAGGCACAAATTTTTAAAAAATCAACTGCACTCACCATTGATGCTTTCAGAGAAGCACAATCCGTCTGTTGTTGTGATTGGTGGCAAAAACATCAATGATTTTCTGGATGTCAAGTGCTTTGGTCCTCTGGCTGTTTATGGCCAACAGGGCCAAGTTGCTGTTCCGAGCATCGCTGCTGCTATTCCTTACATAATCTTTGAGGTGTCTGAGACGAGAAACTCCGTTCGCAAGAGTCAGATGTCACAGGCAGAGTCAGTGATATGCAGATTAGATTGTATAAATCTATAAATGCATCGCGGTAGGGTCTCATTAGAGCTAGAAATTCCACTGTGTCATTCCCTGTCTGTCCTTGCTTTTGTTTTGTTTCCAGCAGATGCCGAACCTGATGTAGCTCTGCAGTCAGGTTCACTTCAGTCACCCCATAGTATTGGGCCATTGGCCAAAGACAATTCTTGTCTAGTAAGGGCTTGTGTTTGGGACTCAATGCTGAGACTCCAGTCAGAACACCCCCAGTCTCAAATGAGAACTGCCTTTTCATTTCAGTCAGAAGTCTGTCTATAACCGGATAGAAACAGTGCTTGCGAAGGTCATCAGAGGATGTGACAGGTATATGTTCAGTTTGGGCCTCAACAACAAAATCATGTAGGCAGCAGGGTGGCTGGGCCTGTCTCCTTTCATGTGGTCTGCTCTGTATACCGGCCTTGATGCACAGTTCCCTAGCTCTTGCCTGGATTTCACTCCATGATTCCTCTCCCTGTTTTGCTGAGAGTGCATCAATAACAGACTGAGCCAAGTCCACAGCGGATGAAAGCTCCAAACTGGGAGATTGTAGCTGGTCTGACATGAACTTGGTGACTCAGAATAAATCCTCAAACAGAGTGAGAAGTAAAGCAAACTGCTCGTCAATCAGTCCATTTACAGCTCTGGCCTCCGTTTTCCTCTGTGCATTTGGTTGACCCATAATATCCTGTAGTGTAGCTAGAATGGCAGGGAGTGATTTCCTCATAGCCCACAAAACTGTATACTGCCATGCCCAGCGTGTATCTGACAATTTCTTCAACTCCACGGGCAGTGCCGTTGATTCCAGTTTTCTCTGTTCCTTCATGAAAAGGTCGTGGGCAACAGAGTTTGAAAAGAAGTTGTAAAGCAGCTGCACAGTTTCAAAAAACTCACTCGCCCGCTTGTTGTACATTGCTCACAACATTCACTAAAACAAGGTTAAGTCTGTGAGCATGACAGTGTATATATAATGTCTGTGGAACCTCTTTCCTGAACCTCTCTTGTACCTCGTTATTGCACCTGGACATCACTGCTGCCCCGTCATAACACTGAACTATACATGCGTTCTTATCAATAACACACTGGGCAAGAGTCCGTTCAATGCTTTTAAGAAGCGACTCTGTGTCCAACCCTTCTGCTGGAGTGAAGTGCAAGAATTCTTCAAGCACTGTTTTGTTATTCAGATACCGCACCACCACTGATATTTGCTCCTTTTTACTCAAGTCTTTGCTTTCATCCACCATGATCACAAAATGTCCAGCCTCCTTGATTTCTGCACTTATCTGACGTCTGACCACATCTGCCATAATACCCATAACCTGCTGGGAGGGGGGAGAAGATGGCGGCACGACGGCAGAGCACAGGGCCACTTTGGTGATGATGCCTGTTATCTGTCAAGTCGGGGACCGTGCACAATTCTGATTTGATGGAGACAGACGTGAGAGCACAGTGGAACATCTGGAAAATTTCTGAAATGTCTGCTTTGCTGCCGCTGCTACTGTGTGGCAACCGGAATCGCCGGAGCTGAAGTCCCCAAAATCCTCGGCTTCGCTTGTTTCAGCTGCCGGGGACAGGTTGAAGGCGCTCAGCAGAGGATGGCGCTCGGGAGGCTGTATTGGAGAGGCTGGTCGGAAGTTGGAAGTTTTCGGACGGATGGACTCAGTGTTGGCTGTGGTCGGCTGCTTCCAAGGTATTGGCAAGTTGACGGTGCCTGGAGGTTTATGGCAGGGAGTTTCTCCCTTTTGCCGCCTGCTATTGGGGACTCAGGAGTCGATGGATTCGGGGAATTTGAGACTTTTTTTTTACTGTGCCCATGGTCTGTTCTATATCAAATTATGGTATTGCTTTGCACTGCTGTAACTATATGTTATAATTATGTGGTTCTGTCAGTGTTAGTCTTTGGTCTGTCCTGTTTTCTGTGATACCACTCCGGAGAAACATTGTATTATTTTTTAATGCATGTATGCATTTCTGAATGACAATAAAAGAGGACTGAGTGTTCTCATGATCTAAATTTCATTTTGGATATCATGATGGGTGTTTTTTGCATTTCCAGGATTGCCCTCTATTTGTTTTAGCTACAGTTTTATCAAACTGCCCAATTACACTGAGCAACTCAACAAAGTTTCCCCTATTGCCAGATCCATCGTCCTCCCGGTGTCCTTGCTGGGCAATGCCTTGGCACGCAGTATAGCATAGAGACTCAACTACTGCTCTCATATACTCACGATTTTCTTGAATAATCTTTGCATGTCCTTCATCAAGCATATTTCGCAATCTTGAACTGTCTTGTTTTTTCAATCTGAATTTGGCCCATGCCTCCATAGCAAACTTATGAGCTGCACTTACATGGTGATATGTTAATCCTAAGGAAATTAAAGTTGCTGACCTTCTCCACCAGAGGAAGTTAGACCATAAGACCATAAGATATAGGAGCAGGAATAGGGCATTTAGCCCATCGAGTCTGCTCCACCATTTCATTACGGCTGATCCATTTTCCTCTCAGCCCCAGTTTCCCGCCTTCGGCCCATATCCCTTCATGCCCCAACACTAATCAAGAATCTATCAACCTCTGCCTTAAATATACCCAATGACTTGGCCTCCACAGACACCTGTGGCAACAAATTCCACAGATGAATCACTCTCTGGTAAAGAAATTCCTTCTTATCTTCATCCATAATAGACGTCCCTCAATTCTGAGGCTGTGTCCTCTAGTCTTAGACTCATCCATCACAGGAAATGTCTGCGCTACATCCACTTTGTTGAATCCTTTCAACATTCATGGGGTTATAGAAAAATTTTACATGGAAAAAGGACCTTTGGCCCATCTACTCCATGTCGAACCATTTAACTGTCTACGCTGGGACAATGGCCCTTGATACTCCTATCATCTATGTACTGATTCAAACTTCTCTTAAACGTTGAAGTTGAGATTTCATGCACCACTGTGCTGGCAGCTTGTTCCGCCCTTTCACAACTCTTTGATTGAGGAAGAGTCCCCTCATGTTCCCCTTAAACTTTTCACCTTTCACCCTTAACCTACAACCTCGAGTTGTACTCCCACAAACCTCAGCGGAACAAGCCTGCTTGCATTTACCCGATCTATACCCCTCATAATTTTTTATACCTCTATCAAATCTTCCTTCAACATTTTGTGTTCCAAGGAATAAAAGCCCTAACCTATTCCATCTTTCCTTATAACTCAGGTCCTCCTGGCCCAACCACGTCCTTGTAAATTTGTCTGTACTCTTTCAACCTTATTTACATCTTTCCTGTACGTAAGTGACCAAAACTGCACACAATACTCAAAATTAGGCCTCACCAATATCTTACTCAATACCAACATAATATCCCATCTCCATACTCAATACTTTGATTTATGAAGGCTAATGTACCACCAGCTTACTTTATGACCCTATCTACCTGTGATGCCACTTGCTATGATTTATTGACCTGTATTCCCAGATCCCTTTGATCTACCACATTCCTCAGTGCCCTACTGTTTTCTGAGGAAGATCTACCCTGGTTGGTCTTACCGAAGAGTAACACCTCGCACTTGTCTATGTTAAGTTCCATCTGCAATTTCTCAGCCTATTTATCTAGCTGGTCCAGATTCCACTGCAAATCATGGTAGTCTTCCTCACTGTCCACTACACACCCAATCTTGGTGTCATCCATGGATTGTTGATCAAAATGACAAACAACAATGATCTCTGCACCACTTCACTAGTCACAGGCCTCCAGTCATTGAGGCAAACATCTACAACCACTCTCTGGCACAAAGCCAATGTCTAATCCAATTTACTACCTCATCTTGAATGCCGAGTGACTGAACCTTCTTGGCCAACTTCCCATGTAGGACCTTGTCAAATGCCTTGCTGAATTCCATGTAGACTACATCCACTGCCTTGCATTCATCAACTTTCCTGGTAACTTTTTCAAAAACTCTGAAAGATTGGTTAGACACAACCTACAATGCACAAAGCAATGCTGACTATCCTTAATCAGTCCACATCTATAAAAATACTCACATATCCAGTCCTTTAGAATACCTTCCAATAACTTTCCCACTACTAATATCAGGCTCACCGGCCTATAATTTCCAAGTTTATTTTTGTAGACTTCCTTAAACAGCTGAATAAAATTGATTATCCTCTGATCCTATGGCACCTTACCCGTTACTAAGGCTGATTTAAATATTACTTTTAATGTCCCTGCAATTTCTTCACTTGCCTCCCACTGGGTCCAAGAAACAGTAATTTGCCTCAAAACAGCAAACACATCCTCCTCTGTAACCTCCAAGAAGTTGATGTCTCTTTGCCTCACTTCTATAGACTCTGTGTCTATCTTCTGAGTAAATACAGATGCAAAAAAAATGCAATTAAGATCTCACCAATCCCTTTTGCCCCCATGCATGGATAACCATTCTGATCTTCCAGAGTATCAATTTTGTTCTTAACATATCTGTAGAAGCCCTTAAGATTCTCCTTCACCTGTGTTTCAATGAGATTCCCCATCATTCTTCTGAATTTAATGAGTACAAGTCCAGAACTATCAAATGCTCCTCATCTGGTAAGCCTTTCAACCTCAAAATCGTTTTTGTGAAACCTCCTTTGAACCCTCTCTGAAGCCTGCATATCCTTTCTTCGATAAGGGACCAAAAACTACTCTCGATACCCCAAGTGGCTTATAAGTCTCAACATTACATCCTTGCTAATATATTTTAGTCCCCTAGAAATGAATGCTAACATTACACTTGCCTTCCTCACCATCGACTCAACCTGCAAATTAACCTTTCAGTCCCAAGTCCCTCTCTACCCCATATTTTTGAATTTTCTCTCCATTTAGAAAATAGTCTACGTTTTATTTCTTCTACCAAAGTGCATGATCATACACTTCCTGACATTGTGTTCCATCCGCCACTTCTTTGCCAATTCTCCTCATCCGTCTAAGTCCTTCTGTAGCCCCTCTGCTTCCTGCAAACTACCTGCCCCTCCACCTATCTTCGTGTCATCCACAAACATGACCACAAACCCATCAATTCCGTTATCCAAAGCATTGACATATAACGTAAAAAGAAGTGGTCCCAACACAGACCCCTATAGAACACCACCAGTCACCAGCAGGCAACTGGTAAAGGTTCCCTTCATTCCCCCTCTCTGCCTCCTGCCAATCAGCCAATGATTTATCCATGCTAGTATCTTTCCTGTCATACCATGGGCTCTTAATTTGTTAAGTAAATCTATGTGTTTAATCTAATGAGGCAAGATGACTTTGGGGAAGGTCTCATCAATTTGTTTCTTAAATCCATAAAGATCACTTGAAAGTTATTGCCTAGTTAGCCATTTAGGCATCATAGTAATTTGCTGTCTTTTGAATTCTGCAGGTGCTTGAAATCTCGAGCAAGCACACACAAAATGCTGGAGATCAGGCAGCATGTATGGAGAGGAATAAACCACTGATGTTTCAGCCTGAGATCCTTCATTGGGATTGGAAAGGAAGGGGGAAGAAGGTTGAATATAGTGGAAGGAGAGGAAAGAGTACACACTGGCAGGTATTAAATGAAACCAGGTGTGGGGCAACGTGAGTAGGTGGAAAAGGAGGTGGAATTAGATAGCTGCGAGGTGACAGGTGGAAGGGGTAAAGGGTTGAAGAAGTAGAGATCTGATAGGAGAGGACACGGGAGAAAGGGAACAGGAGGGGTACCATAGGAAAGTGATGGGCAGGTGAGGAGAAGAGAAAGGGGTAAGAGGAAAGCCAGAATGGGGAATGGACAAGCAGAGAAGGATGAAGAGGAAGAAATTACTGGAATTTCAAGAAATTGATGTTTATGCCATCAATTTGGAGGCTACCTAGAGGAACAAAGGTGTTGCTCCTCCATTGATATAGTTTGGATTGTATGGAGCTGCTATATTTATAAGAAGTACTGTGACCCCTGTCAGATTTAGAGAGGGACAATGAAGGGTTAATAGCTTATGTCCCATAGACTGTAGATGAGCAAAGATGAGCAAAGATTTCTGCTGATGTGCAAATGGATGTGCCTGAACCAATTCTCCTGATGTATGGTGGTGACATAAATTTGATTTTAAAAAATTCTTGGCAAACTCCTCACTTCAAATGCGACCTTCACACACATTGAGTTGTCTAAAGGTGACAATGAATGAATATGTCTTATTTTAGTTGTCTGTTTCAGAATGTTAAAACATGTACTTTAATGTCAATTCGATTCAGCAGTCCACTGCAAAATATTATCTCAAAGCCTAATCCTTCTGAACAATTTTCCACAACTGCTTTGTAAATCATATTTTGCTTGATCTCAATTATCTTACTCTGTCCTTTGGGCTATATGCACAGACAAATATCCAACCTGGTCAGTTCTAAGCTGTCTGTTGAACATGGTGAAGTTTCAAACTCTATCAAGAACTGAGAGCATTATTTTGCAAGTACTGATTTGCTAAAAATTATAAGAAAATGTAAGAACTGGTCAGCTTTGAACAACATTCCCTCTAATTTTTTTTTACAGCTGTGCAGACCAACCATTGCTCTGAGCAAGAAATTTTTACACAGCCTGAAAACTGCGCGGCACTTTACATATTTTATTTTGTAATATGCATACTATGAATATTGACTAGATGGCTCAGTGGGCCGGTGGTTTATTAACAATGAGCTACTGACTTCCATTCTGTGTTTATTGTTACAATTTGTAACAGTGCAGTCACTTGAAAAACTGACAATGTAAATATGTTGAAGCTCTAAAATTTTTCAAAGTAGAAGTTGTGGTACATTTATTACTTAGAAAATTTATGGATTATATTCATTTACATAATTAATTACAGGGTATTTCACAATTATATTAACATATATTTCAAAACTATGCTAGCATAATTCCAGAATTATATTAACATTATATAAATGAAAATTCCAGCTGTGCAGCAAGAAAGGCTATGTGTGTGAGAGCATTTCAGTTACTGCGCTGCAGTAGAGGCAACAGTGGCTTTGAACTGTAGCTGTTTAGTGCTTATGTTGCTGAACTGAATATTGAATAAAATGAACCAGAGACATAAATTTAAATCCCAGATTAGCTGGAGAATTTAAATTCAATTAATTAAATAATTCTGGAATTAAAAAGCTAACTTCAGTAATGGTAATAAAAATATTTAATTGTCATTAAAACCTCACTAATATCCCTTAGGGAAGGAAATTTGCTGTGTTGGCTAATCTATTCTATGTATGATTCAAAAATCACAGAAAGAGAAAGTCATACAGTTCCAGGACAACCACAATAAAAAGAGACTCTCTAAACTTTCCTCATTCCTTCTAACAGAAACCCTTGAGGTCTTTTGATTGGTGCTGGAAATCTTGGCAGTCAGGGTTGGAATTTATGCATACATTCTGTCCGTCATTTATCAAGATGCATCTTGGCAGTCTACAGAGCTGTGTGTTTGACCCCCTTTGTTGGAGATGTCCTCTATCCACAGCTTTGTGAAGACCTACCAGATACATGCTTGGAAGGCATTGGGAGGAGACAGGTCAGTACCAAATGCCTAAATATTAACACTCAGGACCTGGATGCTGTTCCTCAACATGCTTGGAAAATATTAGTTAATGCTTTCTGCACCAGTCCTCCCTCAAACCCTTTTGAATGCCTTCCAACATCATGCATCCAATGTTCTTAATTAGTCTGCGTTATCAGTTGCTGAACTATGAAGCTTGTATGCTCTTTATAGTCATGTCACCTAGAAGTTATGTAACACACATTACCCCCTTTCCTTGTCAGTAGTTGGTACTTAATCAACAGCAGTAGCAGTATATTACTGGGTATAAGTGCCTCTGCTGTACCCCATCCCTGTGAAAGAGACATTCCTATCCATGAGTAGAGCAGTTCTGATTAAAGTATGACCAATGGAGGGCTGCAAATGTTGAAAGTGACAGTATTAAGATGATTTTAATCTTTCTCTCATTGGCCTTTCCTCCTCCACCTCATTGCATTAGCTCAGATGGTGCAAGTACGCACTGCTAACTGAACTCTTCCCTTTCTGCACATCCACCAATTCCGGTACGACAACTATAACCTGCAACTTTCTCCTTTGCAGTCAAGAACTGCAGCCTGGCCAGAGAGGGTGTGAAGAGAGTGAAGAAGAATACACATCATCACTTGATTTTACACTTTTCAACCAACAAGCCATGTACCGATAATTGACAATGTACATGTTAGTGTAGAAGTGAGTCACCAGTTACAACCTGGCTACAACTGGGGTCAGAGGGGCATAGGGAAGAGTAGCCAGGTACACTCCCTCCAGCAGGTGATGTCACTTATGTTCTCCTTGAAAGAACTTAGAAAAGTCCTCTGGAGGGACAACCTATGGAAAGAGGCTGACAGATACGCTGGATGAAGAGCTTGGTGTATTAGCAAGACTTCCAAACAATCTCAGTGCAATGTCAAGGAATATGGAAGAGTTTCTACAAAGATAAATCTTTGCTCAAAGTTGCAAGCTCATCATACCTAACTGTATTATGCTCTTGTGGATCCAGTCATGATGTGGCATCTGGGGGCCGATGTCTTTGCATCCAGTTCAATACAAGTAAAATCTACCTAATATCTTCCTGCTGTGGCAGATTATAGACTTCATCCATTATGGTTCAAGATATTGTATGTTAAGAGAGATTTGGAGTCATAGCATTTTAGCAATACATTCTTCAACAAGTTATGAAACTTACTGAAGCCCCTCATGGGCCAGTAACTGTGGGTCTATCCTTTATCAGGACCTCATCATTGGTTATCTCACCACTGCTGAGTCTGTCCAGATGTCTGCTGGCTGTGGAGTCAAGAGTGTGCAATTCAAAATCTGGGACTTTCTTGCAAGGGCATGTGTTCTCTTCCACTGTAAACCAGCAGGTTTCTGCAAGCAGTGGGATTGCACTGCAGAGGAGCACAAGCAGTGGAATAGGCAGTGTAAAAGAACAGGAATGGTATACACAGAGGTGATTTGTTAATTTTATGGATGTATTTAGCATGGATACTTGCCCTGGTTTGGTATAGTTCATGTTTTTTATTCCCCTTGTGGCCAGGCTTGTACTGTAGTCAGCAACAGATAGCAGGAAAGAAGGAATTATTTGTGTTTATTTCTGTTTACTTTTTTTCTTTCTCTTGCACATCAACTGTTGGTCTTTTTGATTTTTATTCTCTTTTTTCTTTAATTGGGTTCTTTTGGGTTTCTTGCTTTGTGACTACCTGTGAGCAAGCAAACCTCAAGCTTGTGTAATTTATCCATTCTTTGATAATAAATGTTCTTGAATCTTAAAGGCAAGCCCATCTACTGTTGGTGGTCTTCTTTTTCTGACTCTTCCTCACCTGTCATGGAATTTCTGGTTATTATTGAGGTGGTGCAGCCTTTGCCTATATTTCAAGAGTTCTCCAGGAGGTATTTCAGGACTTCACTGGAGAAGTCCAGGAAACAGAGGCTCTGGTTGACCACACCAATAATCTGTTCCGACTTTCTCTATGCTACTATTGATTTCATTGAGGGGTTGCTGCTGAGTCGTGCATGAATTGCTCCTGGATCCGGATCAGGAGCCAGTTTTTCATGGGCTAAGCCTTGTTGTCCAGTTATCGGGCTTGTATGGAAAACCTATTACAAACAGCTGTATTGTTCTCAAAACTGATGTTATGTATACTCTCGGGAGCCTTGCCTTCAGAATGTTGAATGCGGTGGTCTGCTGATATGTGCCAAAGATAATACTTTTGCTGTTCACTGCTGCATAGCAGAAGGGAAGGAAAGACCTGCCAACAGGTTGTGGGCACCTCCATTTGTCTTGTTTTATAAATGAAACTATAATAGACATTCGCTTCCTTGGCCAGTAAGACTCTTGGTTATGTTTGCTAATCTTGTTTTCTAAACACAGCAGCTGCCACTTGTAACACATAACAGTTATAAGTAAACTTCCAACTAATATTGCTTTGTTTAGTTTCGGGTCATCAATCTTCAGTTGTTAAAATGGAAATGGAAAGCTGTAATCAGTTTGAAGTTAACACAAAGTATTATTTGCAGATGCTCTATCTGTGAAAAGTGTGATGGTAGCTCACTACACCTGATATATTACTGCTGGAGAAATGCAATGTAAGACTATTTGGCTTACTTCCAACAGACAAGCTGACTAAGTTGCTTAATTCAAGGAAGCTTGCAGACCAGCTGGATAATATCACTTAGTACATCAATAAATGATGTGTTTATAGTTGGAAGATTTATGTACTCTAAAAGTTAGCTTTATAGAATAAGCTGGTAACTGTGCCTCCAAGATGCTTCGAAACTTTTTGTGTTAAAAGTGTATCTGAGGATATATCAAATATGTGCGAATTCATCCAAGTGGTAGAGAAACATTATAAATGTAGAAAGCAGTTCAGGCTTATTAGGAATGGGGTACGAAACATCAAGCAGCATGGAAGAAACACGGGGTGAACTAGAATCCATTCCTCTGGTTTGAATTTCTGCGACAGACAATTTATTTGTTTGCAGTTTGTTGGTATGTCTTTTCAGTTGAGAGGAATTGTACCTGTGCTTTGGAAATCCTTTGTCCTTTGCGGTTTAGAAATGGTTTGTAATTTGCAAATGTTTAAAATAGTACTCCTCTGAGTTTTAAATATATTCTAAGAATGCTGTCTGGATCATCACTGAAAATAGATAAACTACTTTGTTAGACCATAAGACCATAAGATACTGTATAGGAGCAGAAGTTGGCCATTTGGCCCATCAAGTCTGCTTTGCCATTCAATCATCGGCTGATCCAATTCTTCCAGTCATCCTTACTCCCCTGCCTTCACCCCATACCATTTGATGCCCTGGCTAATCAAGAAATTATCTGTCTCTGTCTTAAATGCACCCAATGACTTGACCTCCACAGCTGCTTGTGGTAACAAATTCCACAGATATACCACCCTCTTACTAAAGTAATTTCTCTGCGTCTACATTCTAAATGGACGTCCTTCAATCCTGAAGTCATGCCTTCTTGTCCTAGAATCCCCTACCATGGGAAATAACTTTGCCATATCTAATGTGTTCAGGTTTTTTAACATTCAGAATGCTTCTATGAGATCCCCATCTAATTCTCCCGAACTCCAGGGAATACAGCCCGAGAGCTGCCAATAACCTCATACAGTAACCCTTTCATTTCTGGAATTATTCTTGTGAATCTTCTCTCAACCCTCTCCAATATCAGTAAATCCTTACTGAAATAAGAAGACCAAAACTGTAAACAGTGCTCCAAGAGTGGTCTCATGAGTGCCTTATAAAGACTCAACATCACATCCCTGCTCTTGTATTCAAAACCTCTAGAAATGAATGCCAACTTTGCATTCGCCTTCTTCACAACTGACTCAACCTGAAGGTTAACCATTAGGGTATCTTGCACAAAGACTCCCAAGTCCCTTTGCATCCCTGCATTTTGAATTCTCTCCCCAGCTAAGTAATAGTCTTCCTGTTTATTTCTTCCACCAAAATGCATGACCATATACTTTCCAACATTGTATTTCATTTGCCACTTCTTTGCTCATTCCCCTAAACTATCTGAGTCTCTCTGCAGGCTCTCTGTTTCCTCAAAACTACCTGCTCCTCCACCTATCTTTGTATCATCGGCAAATTTAACCACAAATCCATTAATACTGTAGTCCAATTCATTGATATACATCGTAAAAAACTGGATGTATCTTCTCCTTGGTAGGGACCCACTGTTCAAATAGTAGGTATTGGCAGCTAAACTCATCATAGAAACATAGAAATATAGAAAATAGGTGCAGGAGTAGGCCATTCAGCCCTTCGAGCCTGCACCGCCATTCAGTATGTTCATGGCTGATCATCCAACTCAGAACCCTGTACCTGCCTTCTCTCCATACCCCCTGATCCCTTTAGCTACAAGGGCCATATCTAACTCCCTCTTAAATATAGCCAATGAACTGGCCTCAACTGTTTCCCGTGGCAGAGAATTCCACAGATTCACCACTCTGTGTGAAGAAGTTTTTCCTCATCTCGGTCCTAAAAGGCTTCCCCTTTATCCTTAAACTGTGACCCCTCGTTCTGGACTTCCCCAACATCGGGAATAATCTTTCTGCATCTAGCCTGTCCAATACCTTTAGAATTTTATACGTTTCAATAAGATCCCCCCTCAATCTTCTAAATTCCAGCGAGTATAAGCCTAGTCGATCCAGTCTTTCATCATATGAAAGTCCTGCCATCCCAGGAATCAATCTAGTGAACCTTCTTTGTACTCCCTCTATGGCAAGAATGTCTTTCCACAGATTAGGGGACCAAAACTGCACACAATACTCCAGGTGTGGTCTCACCAAGGCCTTGTACAACTGCAGTAGTACCTCCCTGCTCCTGTACTCGAATCCTCTTGCTATGAATGCCAGCATATCATTTGCCTTTTTCACCGACTGCTGTACCTGCATGCCCACTTTCAATGACTGGTGTATAATGACACCCAGGTCTCATTGCACCTCCCCTTTTCCTAATCGTCCACCATTCAGATAATAATCTGTTTTCCTGTTTTTCCCACCAAAGTGGATAACTTCACATTTATCCACATTAAATTGCATCTGCCATGAATTTGCCCACTCACTTAACCTATCCAAGTCTCCCTGCATCCTCTTAGCATCCTCCTCACAGCTAACACTGCCGCCCAGCTTCATGTCATCCGCAAACTTGGAGATGCTGCATTTAATTCCCTCATCCAAGTCATTAATATATATTGTAAACAACTGGGGTCCCAGCACTGAGCCTTGCGGTACCCCACTAGTCACTGCCTGCCATTCTGAAAAGGTCCCGTTTATTCCCACTCTTTGCTTGCTGTCTGCCAACCAATTCTCTATCCACATCAATACCATACCCTCAATACAGTGTGCTTTAAGTTTGCACACTAATCTCCTGGGTGGGGCCTTGTCAAAAGCCTTTTGAAAATCCAAATATACCACATCCACTGGTTCTCCCCTATCCACTCTACTAGTTACATCCTCAAAAAATTCTATGAGATTCATCAGACATGATTTTCCTTTCACAAATCCATGCTGACTTTGTCAGATGATTTCACCGCTTTCCAAATGTGCTGTTATCGCACCTTTGATAACTGACTCTGGCATTTTCCCCACCACCGATGTTAGGCTAACCGGTCTATAATTCCCCGGTTTCTCTCTCCCTCATTTTTTAAAAAGCAGGGTTACATTAGCCACCCTCCAATCCTCAGAAACTAGTCCAGAATCGGAAGAGTTTTGAAAAATTATCACTAATGTATCCACTATTTCTTGGGCTACTTCCTTAAGCACTCTGGGATGCAGACCATCTGGCCCTGGGGATTTATCTGCCTTTAATCCCTTCAATTTACCTAACACCACTTCCCTACTAACATGTATTTCCCTCAGTTCCTCCATCTCACTGGACCCTCTGTCCCCTACTATTTCTGGAAGATTATTTATGTCCTCCCTAGCGAAGACGGAACCAAAGTAGTTACTCAATTGGTTTGCCATGTCCTTGTTCCCCATAATCAATTCACCTGTTTCTGACTGTAAGGGACCTACATTTGTCTTAACCAGTCTTCTTCTTTTCACATATCTATAAAAGCTTTTGCAGTCAGTTTTTATGTTCCCTGCCAGCTTTCTCTCATAATCTTTTTTCCCTTTCCTAATTAAGCCCTTTGTCCTCCTCTGCTGCACTCTGAATTTCTCCCAGTCCTCAGGTGTGCTGCTTTTTCTGGCTAATTTGTATGTTTTTTCTTTGGAATTGATATTATCCCTAATTTCCTTTGTCAGCCATGGGTGCACTACTTTCCCTGGTTTATTCTTTTGCCAAACTGGGATGAACAATTGTTGTAGTTCATCCATGCAATCTTTAAATCCTTGCCATTGCATATCCACCGTCAACCCTTTAAGTATCATTTTCTAGTCTACCTTAGCTAACTCACATCTCATACCTTCAAAGTTACCCATCTTTAAGTTCAGAACCTTTGTTTCTGGATTAACTATGTCACTCTCTATCTTAATGAAGAATTCCACCATATGTACTAAAGACTGGATGAACTGGGCTTGTACTAAAGACTGGATGAACTGGGCTTGTACTCGTTGGAATTTAGAAGATTGAGGGGGGATCTGATTGAAACGTATAAGATCCTGAAGGGATTAGACAGGCTAGATGCAGGAAGATTTTTCCCGATGTTGGGGAAGTCCAGAATGAGGGGTCACAGTTTGAGGATAGAAGGGAAGCCTTTTAGGACCAAGATTAGGAAAAACTTCTTCACACAGAGAGTGGTGAATCTGTGGAATTCTCTGCCACAGCAAACTGTTGAGGCCAGTTCATTGGCTATGTTTAAGAGGGAGTTAGATATGGCCCTTGTGGCTACGGGGGTCAGGGGGTACGGAGGGAAGGCTGGGGCGGGGTTCTGAGTTGGATGATCAGCCATGATCATAATAAATGGCAGTGCAGGCTCGAAGGGCCGAATGGCCTACTCCTGCACCTATTTTCTATGTTTCTATGTTTCTATATTATGGTCACTCTTACTGAAGGGGCCTCTCATGACAAGATTGCTAATTAACCCTTCCCCATTGCTCAATACTTAGTCTAGAATGGCCTGCTCTCTAGTTGGTTCCTCGACATGTTGGTTCAGAAAACGATCCCGCATACATACCAAGAAATCCTCTTCCTCAGCACCCTTACCAATTTGGTTCACCCAGTCTATATGTAGATTGAAGTCACTCATTATAACTGCTGTTCCTTTATTGCACGCATTTCTAATTTCCTGTTTAATGCTATCCCCAACCTCACTACTACTGTTAGGTGGCATGTACACAACTCCCACCAGCGTCTTCTGCCCCTTAGTGTTATGCAGTTCTACCCATATCGATTCCACATCCTCCCAGCTAATGTCCTTCCTTTCTATTGAATTAATCTCCTCTCTAACCAGCAATGCCAGCCCACCTCCTTTTCTTTCATGTCTATTCCTCCTTGAATGTGGACAATTCTGATTTGATGGAGGCAGACGTGAAAGCACAGAGGAACATCTGCCGGAATTTCTGAAGTGCCAGTTTGTTGCTGCTGTTACTGCACGATCAAGAATCTTCCGGAGGGAAGGTCCCAAAATCCCCGGTTTTGCCTGCTGCTGGTGACCGAGGCTGAGGTCGAAGCGCTTGGATAGAGATGGTGCTCGGTACTCGGTGTCGGAGGCTTGAAGTTTTCAGACGACTCAGTGTCAGACTGTGGTCGGGCACAGCAGGGAGAGTGTCCTTCCTTCTCTTGTCTGTGTGAGATGTGGGACATTCGAGAGACTTTGAACTTTTTTACTGTGCCATGGCCTGTTCTTCACCAAGTTATGGTATTGTTGTACTGTTGTAACTATATGTTATAATTATGGTGGTTTTTGTTAGTTTTTCAGTCTTGGTCTGTCCTGTGTTTCTGTGATATCACACCGGAGGAATATTGTATCATTTCTTAATGCATGCATTACTAAATGACAATAAAAGAGGACTGCATGTCCTCGTAAACTAATCTAATCTAATCTAATCTAACGTTGAGCTCCCATCCTTGGTCACCCTGGAACCATGTCTCTGTGATCCCAACTATATCATATTCATTAATAACTATCTGTACTTTCAATTCATCCACCTTGTTACAAATACTCCTTGCATTGACACACAAAGCCTTCAGGCTTGCTTTTACAACACTCTTATCCCTTATACAATTATGTTGAAAAGTGGCCCTTTTTGATTTTTGCCCTGGATTTGCCTGCCTGCCACTTTTACTTTTCACCTTACTACTTTTTGCTTCTGCCCTCATTTTACATCCCTCTGTCTCTCTGCACTTGTTCCCATCCCCCTGTCACATTAGTTTAAATCCTGCTGAACAACAATAGCAAATGCTTCCCCTAGGACATTGGTTCCAGTCCAGCCCAGGTGCAGACTGTCCTGTTTGTAACGGTCCCATCTCCTCCAAAACTGTTTCCAATGTCCCAGAAGTTTGAATCCCTCCCTCTTGCACCATTTTTCAAGCCACGTATTCATCTGATATATCATAAGATCATAAGACCATAAGACAAAGGAGCAGAAGTCGGCCATTCGGCCCATCAAGTCTGCTCCGACATTTTATCATGAGCTGATCCATTCTCCCATTTAGTCCCACTCCCCCGCCTCCTCACCATAACCTTTGATGCCCTGGCTACTCAGATACCTATCAATCTCTGCCTTAAATACACCCAGTGACTTGGCCTCCACTGCCGCCCGTGGCAACAAATTCCATAGATTCATCACCCTCTGGCTAAAAAAGTTTCTTCACATTTCTGTTCTGAATGAGCAGCCTTCAATTCTTAAGTCATGCCCTCTCATACTAGACTCCACCATCATGGGAAACAACTTTGCCACATCCACTCTGTCCATACCTTTCAAAATTCGAAATGTTTTTTCTAAACTCCAAGGAATACAGTCCAAGAGCAGACAAACGTTCCTCATATGTTAACCCTCTCATTCCCGGAATCATTCTAGTGAATCATCTCTGTACCCTCTCCAACGTCAGCCCATTCTTTCTTAAATAAGGAGACCAAAACTGCCCACAGTACTCCAAGTGAGGTCTCACCAGCACCTTATAGAGCCTCAGCATCCCATCCCTGCTCCTATACTCTATTCCTCTAGAAATGAATGCCAACATTCGCCTTCTTCACCACTGACTCAACCTGGAGGTTAACCTTAAGGGTATCCTGTATGAGGACTCCCAAGTCCCGTTGCATCTCAGAACTTTGAATTCTCTCCCAATTTAAATAATAGTCTGCCCGTTTATTTCTTCTGCCAAAGTGCATAACCATACATGTTCCAACATTGTATTTCATTTGCCACTTCTCTACCCATTCTTCCAATCTATCCCTCTGCAGATTCTCTGTTTCCTCAGCACTACTGGCCCCTCCACCTATCTTCGTATCGTCAGCAAACTTAGCCACAAAGCCATCTATTCCATAATACAAATCATTAATGTACAATGTAAAAAGAAGCTGCCCCAACACGGACCCCTGTGGAAAACCACTAGTAACCGACAACCAACCAGAATAGGATCCCTTTATTCTCACTCTCTGTTTCCTGCCAATCAGCCAATGCTCTATCCACATATGTAACTTTCCCGTAATTCCATGGGCTCTTATCTTGTTAAGTAGCCTCATGTGTGGCACCTTGTCAAAGGCCTTCTGAAAATCCAAATATACAACATCCACTACATCTCCCTTGTCTAGCCTACTTGTAATTTCCTCAAAAAACTGTAATAGGTTTGTCAGGCAGGATTTTCCTTTGAGGAATCCATGCTGAGTTCTGCCTATCTTGTCATTTGCCTCCAGGTACTCTGTAACCTCATCCTTGACAATCGACTCCAACAACTTCCCAACCACCGACGTCAAGCTAACAAGTCTATAATTTCCTCTTTGCTTCCTTGCCCCCTTCTTAAATAGCGGAGTGATATTTGCAATCTTCCAGTCCTCCAGAACCATGCCAGAATCTATCGACTTTTGAAAGATCATCGCTAATGCCTCCACAATCTCCACAGCTACTTCCTTCAGAACACGAGGGTGCATTCCATCTGGTCCGGGACATTTACCTACCTTTAGACTATTCAGCTTCCTGAGTACTTTCTCTGTCGTAATTGTGACTGCGCACACTTCTCTTCCCTGCCACCCTTGAGTGTCCGGTATACTGCTGATGTCTTCCTCAGTGAACACTGATGCAAAATACTCGTTCAGTTCCTCCGCCATCTCCTTATCTCCCATTACAATTTCTCCAGCATCATTTTCTATCGGTCCCATATCTACTCTCACCTGTCTTTTACTCTTTATATACTTGAAAAAGCTTTTAGTATCCTCTTTGATATCATTTGCTAGCTTCCTTTCAAAGTTAATCTTTTCTCTCTTAATGACCTTCTTAGTTTCCTTTTGTAAGCTTTTAAAAACTTCCCAATCTTCTGTCTTCCCACTAATTTTTGCTTCCTTGTATGCCCTCTCCTTAGCTTTAACTTTGGCTTTGACTTCTCTTATCAGCCACGGTTGCATCCTTTTTCCATTCGAAAATTTCTTCTTTTTTGGAATATACCTGTCTTGCACCTTCCTCACTTCTCGCATAAACTCCAGATACTGCTGCATTGCCGTCCTTCCCGCTAGTGTCCCTTTCCAGTCAACTTTGGCCAGTTCCTCTCTCATGCAACTATAATTTCCTTTACTCCACCTCGAGCACATCACATTTCAGCTTCTCTTTTTCAAATTTCACAGTGAACTCAATGATGTTATGATCACAGTCCCCTACAGGTTCCTTCACCTCAATCTCTCTAATCACCTCCAGTTCATTACACAATACCCAATCCAGTACAGCCGATCCCCTAGTGGGCTCAACAACAAGCTGTTCTAAAAAGCCATCTTGCAGACATTCTACAAATTCTCTCTCTTGAGCTCCAGTGCTGACCTGATTTTCCCAATCCACTCGCATGTTAAAATCCCGCACAATTATCATAACACTGCCCTTCTGACAAGCCTTTTCTATTTCCGAAGGTGAGCAGACAGGTAGTGCAGAGGTTTTCAGTGGATTTCAGTGCTTTAAAAGGGACAGAGAGCGCATAAAAAGGGGAGGAGGGGTGGTATTACTGGTCAGGGATACTATTACAGCTACAGAAAGGGTGGCTAATGCAGCAGGATCCTCTTTTGAGTCAATATGGGTGGAAGTCAGGAACAGGAAGGGAGCAGTTACTCTACTGGGGGTATTCTATAGGCCCCCTGGTAGCAGCGGAGATACAGAGGAGCAGATTGGGAGGCAGATTTTGAAAAGGTGCAAAAATAACAGGGTTGTTATCATGGGTGACTTTAACTTCCCTAATATTGATTGGCACCTGATTAGTTCCAAGTGTTTAGATGGGGCAGAGTTTGTTAAGTGTGTCCAGGATGGATTCCTGTCACAGTATGTGGACAGGCCAACCAGGGGGAATGCCATACTAGATCTAGTACTAGGTAATGAACCGGGTCAGGTCACAGGTCTCTCGGTGGGTGAGCATGTGGGGACAGTGACCACCGCTCCCTGGCCTTTAGCATTATCATGGAAAAGGATAGAATCAGAGAGGACAGGAAAATTTTTAATTGGGGATAGGCAAGTTATGAGGCTATAAGGCTAGAACTTGCGGGTGTGAATTGAGATGATGTTTTTGCAGGGAAATGTAGTATGGACATGTGGTCGATGTTTAGTGATCTCTTGCAGGATGTTAGGGATAAATTTGTCCCGGTGAGGAAGATTAAGAATGGTAGGGTGAAGGAACCATGGGTGACAAATGAGGTGGAAAATCTAATCAGGTGGAAGAAGGCAGCATACATGAGGTTTAGGAAGCAAGGATCAGATGGGTCTATTGAGGAATATAGGGAAGCAAGAAAGGAGCTTAAGAAGGGGCTGAGAAGAGCAAGAAGGGGGCATGAGAAGGCCTTGGCGAGGAGGGTAAAGGAAAACCCCAAGGCATTCTTCAATTATGTGAAGAACAAAAGGATGACAGGAGTGAAGGTAGGACCGATTAGAGATAAAGGTGGGAAGATGTGACTGGAGGCTGTGGAAGTGAGCGAGGTCCTCAATGAATACTTCTCTTCGGTATTCACCAATGAGAGGGAACTTGATGATGGTGAGGACAATATGAGTGAGGTTGATGTTCTGGAGCATGTTGATATTAAGGGAGAGGAGGTGTTGGAGTTGTTAAAATACATTAGGACAGATAAGTTCCCGGGGCCTACGGAATATTCCCCAGGCTGCTCCACGAGGCGAGAGAAGAGATTGCTGAGCCTCTGGCTAGGATCTTTATGTCCTCGTTGTCCACGGGAGTGGTACCGGAGGATTGGAGGGAGGCGAATGTTGTACCCTTGTTCAAAAAAGGTAGTAGGGATAGTCCGGGTAATTATAGACCAGTGAGCCTTACGTCTGTGGTGGGAAAGCTGTTGGAAAAGATTCTTAGAGGTAGGATCTGTGGGCATTTAGAGAATCATTGTCTGATTAGGGACAGTCAGCATGGCTTTGTGAAGGGCAGATTGTGTCTAACAAGCCTGATAGAGTTCTTTGAGAAGGTGACCAGGCATATAGATGAGGGTAGTGCAGTGGATGTGATCTATATGGATTTTAGTAAGGCGTTTGACAAAGTTCCACACGGTAGGCTTATTCAAAAAGTTAGAAGGCATGGGATCCAGGGAAGTTTGGCCAGGTGGATTCAGAACTGGCTTGCCTGCAGAAGGCAGAGGGTGGTGGTGGAGGGAGTACATTCAGATTGGAGGATTATGGCTAGTGGTGTCACACAAGGATTTGTTCTGGGACCTCTACTTTTTGTGATCTCTATTAACGACCTGGATGTGGGGGTAGAAGGGTGGGTTGGCAAGTTTGCAGATGACACAAAGGTTGGTGGTGTTGTAGATCAGGGGTCCCCAACCTTTCTCGCACTGCGGACCCGTTTCATATTGACAATATTCTTGCAGACCGGCCGACCAGCGGGGTGGGGTGTGTTGCCAACGGACAAGAGTAGCAGTCAAATACGCTGGGTTTACCCCGAGAAAGACTACAATGACCATGAAGCCTTGCGCGGGCACCAGTGCGCATGCGTAACTTGCACATGTGTGTACGATTTTTTTTCACAACTCGTTTTTGGCGATTCTTTTCGGCGGGGGGGGGGTGTTCATCACGACCGGAATACAGATGATAATTAGCTAATACACTCAATTTCATTTCTAAAAGGGTTTATCTAACAAATTTAATGTTAAACACACAGCGCATATTTTCCTCGCATGAATATAGTGATAAGTCAATTAACAGGGGAGGACGGGGAGCTTGAAGTAAATATTGAACGAAGTTCCAGTAGAAGTGGTAGAGGCAGGTTCGATATTATCATTTAAAGAAAAATTGGATAGGTATATGGACAGGAAAGCAATGGAGGGTTATGGGCTGAGTGCAGGTCGGTGGGACTAGGTGAGAGTAGCGTTCAGCACGGACTAGAAGGGCAGAGATGGCCTATTTCCATGCTTTAATTGTTATATAGTTATATAAGTCAATAGCATCATAACATTTTAAGCATCGTTTGGATATTAAACACGCAGCACTTATTTTTCCCATATGAACATATAAAGTCATTGCAACACATCAATATCGCTGAACCAGTGGGAGCCCTGGGATTGTTTTCCTGCAACAAAACGGTCCTATCGAAGGGTGACGAGAGACAGCGATACTCGAAGGGGGTTCCTTTTGTCCAGTCTATTCCGCAGTTTAGTTTTCGTTGCATTCATTGCAGAGATATGTTGGAAATGGAAGCAACATTTTCAGTGCTTCCGTGGCTATCTCAGGATATTCAGCCTTGACTTTGATCTGGAATGCCGGCAGAGACGTTATGTCAAACATACTTTTCAGCCCGTCGTCATTTGCAAGCTCGAGGAGCTGATCTTCTTTCCGTGCTGACACGGATGACGCGCGAGTAATGACCTCGCATGCGTAATGGCTCAACAGTGGGCGTGACAGGGAATGAGGAAAGGTGCAGCTGACTCCTATTGCCAAATCATATCGTTTCCTTGCGGCCCGGTAGCACATGCTCTGCGGCCCGGTACCGGTCCGCGGCCCGGTGGTTGGGGACCGCTGTTGTAGATAGGGTAGAGGATTGTCAAAGATTGCAGAGAGACATTGATAGGATGCAGGAGTGGGCTGAGAAATGGCAGATGGAGTTCAACCCGGAGAAGTGTGAGGTGGTACACTTTGGAAGGACAAACTCCAAGGCAGAGTACAAAGTAAATGGCAGGATACTTGGTAGTGTGGAGGAGCAGAGGGATTTCGGGGTACATGTCCACAGTTCCGTGAAAGTTGCCTGACAGGTGGATAGGGTAGTTAAGAAAGCTTATGGGGTGTTAGCTTTCATAAGTCGAGGGATAGAGTTTAAGAGTTGCGATGTAATGATGCAGCTCTATAAAACTCTGGTTAGGCCACACTTGGAGTACTGTGTCCAGTTCTGGTCACCTCACTATAGGAAGGATGTGGAAGCATTGGAAAAGGTACAGAGGAGATTTACCAAGATGCTGTCTGGTTTAGAAAATATGCATTATGATCAGAGATTAAGGGAGCTAGGGCTTTACTCTTTGGAGAGAAGGAGGATGAGAGGAGACATGATAGAGGTGTACAAGATAATAAGAGGAATAGATAGAGTAGATAGCCAGCGCCCCTTCCCCAGGGCACCACTGCTCAATACAAGAGGACATGGCTTTAAGATAAGGGGTGGGAAGTTCAAGGGGGATACTTGAGGAAGGTTTTTTACTCAGAGAGTGGTTGGTGCGTGGAATGCACTGCCTGAGTCAGTGGTGGAGGCGGATACACTAGTGAAGTTTAAGAGACTACTAGACAGGTATATGGAGGAATTTAAGGTGGGGGCTTATATGGGAGGCAGGGTTTGAGGGTCGGCACAACATTGTGGGCCGAAGGGCCTGTACTGTGCTGTACTATTCTATGTTCCTGTTGTAATTTGTAGTCCACATCACTGCAGCTGTTTGGAGGCCTATAACTAACTGCCATCAGAGTCCTTTTACTCCTGCGATTTCCTAGCTCAACCCATAAAGATTCTGCACCTTCGGATCCTATATCACCTCTTTCTAATGATTTAATATCATTTCTTACCAATAAAGCCACACCTCCCCCCTCCTCCCTTCCTATCCTTCTGATACACCGTGTATCCTTGGACGTTCAGCTCCCAGAGCCATGCATCCTTTAGCCACGTCTAAAGGAAATATCCTCCTATTTCTACTCTGACTAGCACGTGGCACTGGTAGTAATCCAGAGACTATTACCTTTGTGGTCCTACTTTTTAGTTTATCTCCTAACTCTCTAAATTCACCTTGTAGGACCTCATCCCGTTTTTTACCTATATCGTTGGTACCTATGTGCATCACGACCACTGGCTGTTCACCCTCCCACTCCAGAGTGTCCTGCAGCCGCTCAGAGACATCCTTGACCCTTGCACCAGGGAGGCAATATACCCTCCTAGAGTCTCGTTTGTGGCCGCAGAAACGCCTATCTATTCCCCTTACAATCGAATCCCCTATCACTATAGCTCTCCCACTCTTTTTCCTTCCCTCCTGTGCCGCAGAGCCGCCCATGGTGCCATGAACTCGGCTGCAGCTGCCTTCCCCTGATGAGACATCTCCCCCAACAGTATCCAAAACAGTGTATCTGTTTAGGAGGGAGATGACCTCAGGGGACTCCTGCACGACCTGCCTACTGCTACGCTGTTTAGTGTAGAATAAATATCATGGAGAATAAATGTGGAAGTGAACTAGTCTTTTTAGATTGGGTATAATCTAGCAATCTACCCATACAGTATAATCTCCCTTCAGTGAGAATACTTGTGGCTATTTATATCTGATAGGGTTTAAGGTCTTTGTTTGTGTTTAGAATTTTGTGGTCAGCAAGCCCAATACTCTCACATAGCTTCACACCTGGGAAGGACCACAGTGGGAAATATAACGGCCATTACCAAATGAACTTTCCCAACCAAGACTATGTGGTATCAAATTATCAGGTGTGATAGGGAAGTATGTGTTTGTAGTTAGGCTTGGGTGTGAATGTAGGAGATGTGATTAGTGATCTTGCAGATGACGAATTGGTGGTGGTGTTGGTCATGAGTTTGGGTGGTCTTACGTTATAGAATGATGTTGATCAGATGGTAAATTGCGCACGGCAGTGATCGTTGAATCCTGATAAGTGTGATGTGATGCATTTGGTGCAGTCAATAGGAGTAGGATCTAAACATGAGTGATAGAGCTGGGGAGATTGAGAAAAAACACAGTACTGTAGTGGTTAGCACAACAATTTACAGTTCGTGTTAAGATCGGAGATTGATCCTTGTCGTTCTTTGAAAGGAGTTTGTACATTCTTGGTTTCCTCAGGGTGATCTGGTTCCTTCTCACATCCCAAAGATTTATAGGAAGGATTAGTGAGTTGTGGGTATGCTATGTGACACTTGCAGGCTGCTTGGCACAATACTCGCTGATTTGATTTGAGACAAAAAATGCACTTTGCACTATTTTGTGATGTACATGTGATAAATAAAGCTAATCTTTATCTTTTACAGAACAAAGAGGCCTTTCTATACCAGTCTAAAGGTATCTGAGGGAAGCATCTTGGGTGGATAGGGTGGTGAAGAAGGCATTCAGGATGTTTGCCTTCGTTAGCCAGAGCATAAAATATAAATGCAATGAGATTTGATACAACTGGCGTTGTACTGAACCCCATTGCATTTATATTCTAGGGTTTTGACCAAAGATGAAATATTGTGTGCATCTGCGGTTATCGCACTGTAGGAAAGGTGTGATTGCACTGCAAGGGTGCAGAGAAGGTTCACCAGGAAAGAAATGTCTCAGTTTTGTTGAGAAACTGGATGGGGTGTGTTTGTTTTGCTTTGAACAGTGGCAGCTGAGGAAGGACCATAATGTTGTTTACAAAATTATAAGAGGCAAATATAAGACCGTAGGTCATAAGACATAGGACATAAGATATAGGAGCAGAATTAGGTCACTTGGCCCAATGAGTCTGCTCCACCAATTCATCCTGGCTGATTCAATTTCCCTCTCAGTCCCAATCTCCTGCCTTCTTCCCGTATCCCTTCACGCCCTTACTAATCAAGAATCTATCAACCTCTGCCTTAAATGTACTCAATGACTTGGATTTCACAGCCAGCTGTAACAACGAATTCCACAGATTCACTACTCTCTGGATAAAGAATTTCCTCCTCATCTCCATTCCAAAAGGATGCCCCTCAACTCTGAAAGCTGAGTCCTCTAGTCTTAGAATCCCCCACCATAGGAAACATCCTCTCCACATCCACTCTATCGAGGTCTTTCACTATTCAATAAGTTTCAATGAGGTAACCCCTCATTCTTCTGAATTCCAGTGAGTAGAGGCCCAGAGCTATCAAACGCTTTTCATATGATAAGCCATTCAATCCTGAAGTCATTTTCTTGAACATCCTTTGAACCCTCTCTGATATCAGCACATCCTTTCTTAGATAAGAGGCCCAAAATTGTGCCTCAACAGTGTTTTATAAAGCCTCAACATTACATCATTGCTTTTATATTCTAGACCTCTGGAAATGAATGCTAACATTGTATTTGTCTTCCTCACCACCGAATTAACCTGTAAATTAACATTTAGGGAATCCTGCACAAGGCCTACCAAGTCCCTTAGCACCTTAGTTTTTTAAATTTTCTCTTCATTTAGAAAACAGTCTACCCTTTTACTTCTTTGACCAAAGTGCATGATAAGACACTTCCTGACACTATATTCCATCTGCCATGATTCAGTGACGCCCACAATGTCTTACAGGCTAATCTGTAAATGAGCTACCTTATTCCATATACTGTTTGCATTCAAATATAACACCTTCACTCTTGTATTCACCCTTTTTGATTTTGTCCTTCTTTTACATTGTAACTTATCCTTTTGACTGCAGTTATGCTCTTTCAACAGACTCTCTTTCCTAGCAGTCTCAATACACACTCTCTCCATTTGGAAAACACCTATCTCATCCTCAGCACTATCACTCTGTTTTCCATCCTCCTGCCAAATTAGTTTAAACCCTCCTGAACATCTCTAGCAAGCCTGCCCACGAGGATATTGGTCTCCCTTCGATTCAGGTGTAACCTGACCCTTTTGTACCTGGTGTACCTTCCCCAGAAAAGATCCCAGTGATCCATAAAGCTGACCCCCTGCCTCCTGCACCAGTTCCTCAGCCACGCATTCACCTGCCAAATCATCCTATTCTTAACCTCAATGGTGCATGGCATGGGCAGCAATCCAGAGATTACTACCTTGATGATCCTGTTTTCAGCTTTCTACCTAGCTCCCTAAAATCTCTTGTCAGGACTTCCTGACATTGGTGCTAATATATACCAAGACTTCTGACTGCTCACGCTCCCCATTTAGAATGCTATGGACTCGATCTGAGACATCCCCTCAACAGTATCTATAGTGGTATACATATTATTGAAGGGAACAGCCACAGCAGTACTCTGCACTGGCTGTGCATTTGCTTCCTTCTCCTGCCAGTCACCCATTTACCAGTTTCCTGCAACCTAGGGATGACTACCTCCCTGTAGCTCCTGTCTATCACCTCCTCATTCTCCTGTATGAGTCGAAGGCCATCAAGCTCCAGCTCCAGTTCCTTAATACGTTCTCTGAGGAACTTCAGCTCAGTGCACCTGGTGCAGATGTGGTTATCTGGGAGGATGGAGGTCTCCCAGACTTACCACATCTCACACACAAAACAAAACACGACCCGGAGCCACTCTCACTGCACTAACTGTGCTGTAACAGACGAGGAATGAAGAATTGAGAAGAAAAAGAGAAACTACCAGATACTTAATCTGACCAAAGCCTGATCAGCCAAGGCCACTCCAAACACTGATCGACTCACAATAATGGCTGCTCCACTTGCAGTTGTGTTATTTTTATTCAGCTTTTTTAATGAATCCTGCTCAGTGATTGATCGCAGTCCAGCTCTGCAAAGTTCTGCCTTTTTAATCCTGAGTGAGGACCTGATTGGAAAGGTAGCTCTCTTCGCGTGCTCCAGTTGAGCAAGTGGTTGCAGTCTAACAAATAGAGGATAGATGATTAAATGAAAATTCTAATGATTGAAGTGTCTAAGACTGGAAGGCATAGGTTAAAGGTGAAAAATATGAGTTCAGAGGGGTTATGTGAAGGACACTTTTCACCGATGATTTAGTACCTGAATAGCATTAACTCTATTCCCTATTCACAAAGGGTAATGGCCAAGGGAAGTTCTGCATAATAGTGGTGTGAGGAAGAGTTTGAGCTTAGACACCAGGTGACATTGCCACAATAGCTTGAAGCCTTCCATTACTCACTTTATCACTATTTGCTCCATCAGATATATTTAGTGGATTCCTGACAACAGTATTCTACTTAAAGACCTATTCTTCACAATGTGGCCCCAGAGACATGATTGTTAACCCTCTGGCAAATTATCATTTTGGGTACACTTACACAACAACTTTCAGCAATGACTGTGATGAAAAGCCAAAAAATGGTCTTTCTCCAGCGAGCAGCCTCAACCCATTTGTAAAAAAAATTGTTTATTTCTCCCAGATAATATACTAAAAGGTTAGATCATGTTAACTCTGTTACCTATTCACTAAACGTTTAGATGTCACCACTGGGAGTGGAATTTTGTGCCTTTGAGAGTTGTGGTGGAATTGAGATTTCATCTAAAGATGTAAATAGGGTTCTCAGTGTTTCAAACCTGAGGGAAAACAAAATGGTTTAAATGCACCTGAAAATAAAACATACTTTATACAACAAAAAAAACTTAGTCCATTTAAACAGCTTTTATACTTGATTGGGCCCAGTTCTGGAAGCCGACGTAAACATGCATCTATCTCTTGGGTCTTTGTAGAACTATACTTCTGTGGAATTGTGATTCTAAGTTGAATGTAGTTGTGTAAATGTTGATGCAGTTGCATGCTCATCGAGATTAATGACTGAATAAATGCCATCTTTTTCTCTTGTTGCCTCTCCTCCGCCCCCCCCCCCCCGCCCAGGGAATCCTATCCCACCTATATGAGATATTCAGGATAACTGGTGTGTCACATTACTCAGTGAGATCTTTCCAAGGTGACCAGCTGTAGATGTTCAATCATGAGTGGTTTATCTTTGATCATTCTGGAAATATTGTGGTTTTATTATTAATTGTGATCTTCTAGTCAGCTTGAATGGATGGATGGTCCATTGAAGTTGGCAGTTCTACTGTGCAATTGATCATTCCATCAATAGGCGAGAGAGTCGAGGGACACAATCTGTTAAACAGCAAGAAAAATACAGAAGGGTCCCACCATACCTATAGTATTCAGGGTGATCTTTTCTTTTCTTACATGATAGGGCCACCGATGCTAGCTTTGCAATAGGATTAGCACTTTAACAGATTGAACCTGAGATGATCTATATCAATGAAAACAGAAAACTGTTAAAACAATCTCTGTGGTCACAAGTCACTTTGTGAAATGTTCCTGTATGTTGTGAAAGTTCTTCAGATACGAGGCTTTTATTTTCAGAGGGTTGTTTATATGAAGAAAATGATGATAATTTGTCAGAAAGTAGTATTTGCTGCTTGGAAAATTCCTGAGCTAACTTCTGTTTATTGTGAAAAGAGCACTGCGCCATGGAGAGGAATGCACGTTTTGTTTATCGAGTGAACACAGCGCACTGTGTCAGAGTTCTAACTTTAAAGGGAAAGACTCAGCACACAGGCTGCTCTTTCTCCAAGAATTTCAAAGTAAGGCCATGAGGCCAAAAGACCGGACTTCAAGGATGAGATCGAGAACATACCTTCATTTTAATTCACTAAATATGAATTTTGTTTTCGCAGTCTCGAGTTCCATTTCTTACCCATATAAAAGCAGGGGAAATGAAATAATATGAAGAGAGGACAATTAGAGCTTGTAGTTCCATTACTGAGCTCATTTTGTCTCACAATAAGGGCTTTTATAGTTTGTCAGTGTGGCTATTCAGTCAGAAATACCACCAAAAAGAAATGTACTGATTTTGGAGGTAAATGAGAAATCATGGGTAGAATTTTGTCTTGACTAGTTTTGCCAGGGTTGACTGCAAGGTGACAATCAATTTGACTCATTGTTATTCAGTTCTATTGACTTCAGGAATGGAAAAATAAATCTTCCTTTTACTTGATATTTTGGGTACAGTGGCCAAGATTCAGAAAACTTGTAATGTAAGTTATCATTGTCCTGTTTTTATTTGTGGACAACTGACTCTAGTAAGGTGAACCTGTTTTATTCCTGATTCACAATGAGAATCCAAAGCCCTTTTGAATGCTTAGAACTTACCAAGCCCAATTCTAATTTACGATGAGTGCAAATAGCACAATGACAGTAGACAGCAGTCTGTAGCCAGTTGCTCATGGAAGCTGTCCTCCACTGTCAGTATTCACTGTTGTTGGCAACGAGGAGCTGTACAGGAGATAGATTGGATGGTTGAGTGGTGTCACGATAACAACCTTGCACTCAACATCAGTATGACGAAGGAATTGGTTGTAGGCTTCAAGGAGGGGAAGTCAGGAGAATAGTAGTGGAAAGGGTGAGCAGCTTCAAATTCCTAGACATCAACATCTCAGAGGATCTGTCCTGGGCCCAACATATTAATGTAATCGCAGAGAAGGCACGCTAATGGCTATGCTACATGACGAGATTTGGTATGTCACCAGAGACTCCAGCAAATTTTGGGAACAGCTTCTTCCCTACTACCATTAGATTTCTGAATGGTCAATGTTCCCAAGGACATTACCCACTGATCCTTTGTTATATTATTCATCATAGTTGTTTTATGTTTTGCACTGTACAGCAGCTACAAAACCACAAATTTTATCACATACTGTATGTCAGTGATAATAAACTTGCCTCTGGTTCTGCTGCTGAACGCCTTGGGAGGCTAGGTTAGGGTTCTGGTAGCTGGGCATTGTGGTTATTGAAAGGGACATACAGTAATTCTGCCACTGAATCACACTGAGGTTACATAATTTTTTAATCATGAGCAAAAGCAACACTGGTCTTTGTTAGAAAAAGTTTGAAAATGAAGTAACTATGTTACACTGACCTCCATGTTGGGAACAGTGCAAGTGAAACTTCAGTATTCTAAATGAAATCATAGCTTTGGCCTTTTCCTGAATCAAATTCCCTATAGCATCTGATTTTCCTAGCAAAGCTGGTAATCTTGTGGCACAAAGTAAACACTGCGAAAGCATTGCTGTGCTTGAGATGAAGATCTCATTTTTTTCCCTGAATTGGGTCTGTGTAAACTGGCACTCTGAGCATGTGCAGTGAGGATCTGGTAAGCGTCACCCTGTGGTGTTTTAAAGTCTGCACGCTTCATTTTCATTGGGAATGGGTGTGTGTGGTTTATAATCTGGGCAGTGTTTTTAAGCACTTCATAAACATTGGTAGGACTTAGATTTTTGTAATTTTTGAAAAAATGTTATTGATTTACTGCCCATTCTGCCCTCCCCCACTGTTTCTAAGCAGTTATCGTAATTTTGCAGTTTTCCTTACTTTCTCTTGGGGCACCAAATGAATGTTAAATAAACAAAAAGAATAATCGTTGCCCCCACTAAATGGAAAGTGCCATATGTTGCAGTAATTCCTTATTTTTTTTGCCCAGGTTTGGAAAGAATTTCTGATCTTAAATTCACATTTCGTTCATGAGCAGCAGAAACATTCCTCTGTGTTCAAGAAGGCTTGAAAATTAAAGTAACCATGTAATAAGATTATACTGCACTCCGGGTGTCCTTGCAATACCTTACTGCTACTAGAATTTTATTGGCCACTTGGGGAATTACTCACTCTGCACCTCAGCAGAGCTGCAGTGTTTGAAGGATCTTGATATAATCATGCCTGACAGAAATAGCATTTGCGTTTTACTCGGTGTGTAGCAAGGCCACTTTGCTTGAATGTTATTTCATGCCATTGTTTGTGGTGAATGGACTGATGATGGTTTTGTTCGTTGTGTAAAAAAAAACATGCAATTCTCCATTCTGCCCTTGTACAATCATATTTATATTCCACTGTTTAACTAATTTTTCCCCTGTCCTACCGAGAAGGCTGCTGCTGGATTTAATCAGACGCTTTAATATGCAGAGGGTGAATACATTCCTTAAACTTATGACATCAAATGATTTTTTTCATGAGTTTCATAGCTGGAAAGATCAAAACCAACCGCAATTCTCATTGAATGCAATTGCTATTCACATTATTGATTAATGTATTTTTAAAAATTCTTCAGAATAATACATGTTCTGTTTAATGGGTTAAAAGGCAGATAAAATGGGTGGATTTATTTGCAGTATGTGCTGACTGTCTCTTTGGAAACAAAACCTTAGTTCATGAGCTGATGTTTATATTGCATGGAGAGCAAAAATCCCCTCCTCCACTCACTGAGGTTACTTTTCAAAGAGATGCACTTTAATCTTCAAATTTCAGAAACCAATTTATTTAAATCTCTCTACCCTACCAAACACATTGATCTTTAAACACTGTGAGCAGAAAAGTAATTGTGTTATTAATTATCTGTTGCTATTTTTTTGCTTTACAGCATCTAATGAATATGAATTAATAAATCTGACACAATGTTGTTGCTGTACGTACTTTGACCAGTTATAAAAGTGGAAGAGTTACAACAGGGAAGTTTCAAGGAAGTTTTGACATGCTCCTAAACAATATCATCCAGGAAAGATTTTGTGTTTCAAGCACCTACAATGGTTTCCTGGTAAATGTTGTTTCTGAGTCACACTGCAATTTTGCCAATGGTCACGGTCCTTCAAATTGATCCTACACTGTATTCAAGCATGGGCCCTCAAAACCACACCAAATTAAAGTTACACACACAAAATGCTGGAGGAACTAGGCAGGCCAGGCAGCATCTATGGAAAAGAGTAAACAGTTGACATTTCGGTCCGAGACCCTTCATCAGGACCAAATTAAAGCTGTAGAAGCATCTGTTTTACTTTGTGTGTCATCCCTTTGGATGTCAGCTATGGATCAGCATTAGTACTCTAATGTTGGGAATTCAACAATCAGGAGCTTGACTTCAGGAGAAGGAAGCCAGAGGTCCATGAGCCAGTCCTCATTGGAGGACCAGAAATGAAGAAGGTCAGCAACTTTAAATTGCTTGATGTTATCATTTCAGAGGATCTGTCCTGGGCCCCGCACATAAATGCATTTACGAAGAAAGCACGGCAATGCCTCTATTCCCTTAGGAGTTGGTGAAGATTCGGTGTGACATCTAAAACTTTGACAAACTTCCAAAGATGTGTGGTGAAGAGTACATTGACCGGCTGCATCACAACCTGGTATGGAAACAACAATGCTCTTGAATGGAAAATCTTACAAAAAGAGTTGGATAGAGCCCAGTACTTCATGGGTAAAGTCTTCCCCACTATTGAGCATATTTATAAGGAGGATTATTGCAGGAAAGCAGCATTCATTATCAGGGACCCCCACCGCCAAAGTCATGCTCCCTTCTCACTACTGGCATGAGGAAGAAGGTACTGGAGCCTCAAGACTCAGACCACCAAGTTCAGGAACAGTTCCTAACCCTCAACCATCAGGCTCTTGAACCAAAGGGGATAACTTAATTTTCCCCATCATTGAAATATTCCCACAACCTATGGACTCATTTTGAAGGACTCTTCATCTCATGTTCTCGATGCTTAATACTTATTTATTGATTATTATTATTTCTTTATTTTTGTATTTGCACCATTTGTTGTCTTTCGCACACTGGTGGAACCCCCAAGTTGGTGCTGTCCTTCATTGATTCTATTATGGGTTTATTGAGTATGCCCACAAGAAAATGAACCTCAGGGTTGTACATGGTGACATAATATGTACTTAGATAATAAACATTGAATTCTTAACCTTGAGAGAAAGTACTCAAAATTCATAATAAACTTATTATGAAAGCACATATATATTGCCATATGTATGTGCTTTGAGATTCATTTTCTTGCAGGCACTCACAGTGGAATGGAGAAATCCAAAAGAATCAATGAAAAGCTACAAAGACTGACAAACGACCAATATGCAAAAGAAGACAAGTTACGTAAATAAAAAAGTAACACACACAAAATGCTGGAGGAACTCAGCAGGCCAGGCAGCATCTGTGGAAAAGAGTAAACAGTCGACGTTTCAGGACGAGACCCTTAATCAGGACTCATGAATGTCCTGTCCTGTGTGCTTTGCTTGGATTTCCAGCATCTACAGAATTTCTTGTGTTTGAAGTAAATAAATAATACTGAGAACATGAGCTGTAGATTCCTTGAAAGTGCATTCATAAGTTGTGGAATAAGTTCAGTGTTGACATGAGTGAAATTGTCCATACTGGTTCAGGAACCTGAGGTTTGAAGGGTGATAACTGTTTCACAACCTTGAGGTGTGGAACCTAAAGTTCCTGTACCTCCCTCCTGAAAGCAGCAACGAGAAGAGAGCATGGCCTGGATATTGGGGGTCCCCGATGATCGATGCTGCTTTCTTATGGCAGTGCTCTTTGTAGGTGTGCTTAATGATGATGAGGGCTTTGCTTATGATGGGTTGCTCTGTGCCCGCCGTTGTATGTAAGCTTTTTTCATTCTTAGGCATTGCTGTTTCCATACCAGGCCGTGATGCAACCAGTCAGGATACTCATAGTGTAGACTGACATATTAATATGGACCTGAAAGAATGCCACATTTTTGGAGATGCTCTCTCAAATTAATATAAAAAGTCTTGTGGATTTGCTTGATCTTTTCTAAAAGAGCAACCATCTATTTTTTGAGGACTTTTGATTAGAAGACAAATTTTGACCAGGACACCAGGGATGAGAGCTTATTTTTGAAACAGTACTTGAGACAGTGCCTTTGAAATATGGCACCCACTTAAGAGACCAGGCAGAGCATTAATCTAACATTTCCAAATATAACACCTCTGACACTGCACTGTTTCCATTCTATTGCACTGATGCATCAAGCTAGGCTCACAGGTGCCACACAAACCACTACTCTTCTGATTCAGAAGTGGAAGTGCTACCAACTGAGCCATGGCTGTCACTTACTAGAGGTAGATGGTAGAAAACTGCATATTTCCAAAAACTGTTAATGTATAAAATACTTCATGCATTGAATGGATGACACTTGCTGGTATTTTCTTAAAAAAAAGTGAACAGCGGATTTCAATAATTGCATTTGTTTTTTTCTAAAAATTAACAAACAAAAATAAAAAGGCTTAGGAAACTACCAGGTGGTCCACCTAGCTGGTGCCATTTTGGTGTCCACAGACTTGCTTGACTCCACAGTCATCTAAATTCCTCATAGAAGCAAAGTTCAAAAAGACTACAGCAAAAATGTGAAAAGAAACTAGGGCGATTCCTTCCCCATTTCTCCAGCTGATCAAAACCAGGCCAGCTCGGCTAATTGTTAAGCCATGTATCTTCTGTATGATCTTTGCCCCAGTCAAGAAATGGCCCGGATTATGTCAGAAGACAGGCAGAATAAACACAGAGCGAAGAAGCCCACAGATTTCCTGTATACGTACTCTGAACCTTTGAATCAACCGGGCTTTGTTAACACTTACTGGTCTTATGAATAACTAAAGGAAAAAAAGTTCAATAACCTCTATTTGTTTATTAGTTGAGATAAGATTTATAATGTTTCACTTTTGCCATTTGATAAAGTGTATTATTCAAAAGATTCATAGACTAATTTGTCTACAAAATCTATTTTAGAATGCATTCACAATTTTGAGATAAACTTCGAGTATTTTGGGGGGAAAATCCATGTTGAGTATTTCTTGGGATGACTTTATAGCTAGAAATCACTTCTTCTCTTTTGATAATAGTTGCTGTCCACTCCAAGTGTATTGATTGGCCAAGGCCCATTTAAATAAACAATAGAAAGCTGCATATTTCCAAAACCAAAATTTGTTAAATTCTAACATGCAGAGTTAACACATTGTAAAACATCTCCTGTTGTAGTGGATACTGCAAAGAAACTTCCAAAGCTGAGTGTGATTCAAACAAAATGAAAAAGACAGTGAAAAGATTTATACAGTAGACTCGGTTAATTGGGACAGATCAGGACCAGTACATTTTGGCCAATTAAGTGGCTGCCCCAATTAGCCGAAGTTTCATGGAAATAGTTAAAACATATGAAAAAGATAAACTACAATTTAACTGAGAAACATTTATGTATTTAAACGAAATACAGAATGAGTTAGAACACTACTAATACCTCTACAGTACTATAAAACTGCATGCAAAACACACAAAATGCTGGAGGAACTCATCAGGCCAGGAAGCATTTGTGGAAAAGAGTACACTTTTCCATGGATGCTCCCTGGCCTCTTGAGTTCCTCCAGAATTTTGTGTGTGTTGCTTGGATTTTCAGCATCTGCAGATTTTCTCTTTCCTATAAAACTGTGTATTAGTTCCTAATAGTTATCGTCAACTGTTAGCGAACAGAATCAGGGCAGACTCCTCCTGCAGATAATGGACTGCCTTCATACAATGCTTTTGATGAATGCACCCTCCAAATCTTCATTTTAATTGTTACATTCAAGGCAGTTAACTTGTTGAATTAGTGAAATCATTTCATTTTCACTCTCAGGTGTTTCTGGCATCTCCAAGTCTGAATGCTTGAAACTGCGGTGAGGAAACCTGTTCCTAATTGTCTTACTGCTTATATCTCAGCAGTTTGCAGTTACAAAAATCACTGTATTTTGAACACAAACACAAGCAACTGGTGCTGTTTAAAAACTGATTGCTCTAAGTACAGTGTATTGTCTATCAGCCACACAAGTGCATGCAACCTACACTAGTGAGAAGTTGTTCGGCAACAACGTCGTGAGACAATTAGGTGGCATAGTGTCCCAAATAAATGATGGGAATCATGGTTATTTTCTCAATTTAGTTTTGTTCTTTAAGAGTTGTCCCAAATAAACAGTTGCCCTGATTAACCAATGGCCCAGTTTAGCGGAATCCACCGTATATTCTTTCTAGTTTAAGTATGGATTAGGTGCCATGAAGTAAATGCATTGCCTTGTTGCATGAACCTTCATTTACACTTACACTGGTTGTGGTACACAGCTGCTCACAGCAGTATAACTATTGCTCGTTTATATTCCACATACTATTTTCAAGCCAAAGATGGTCATGAGATGTAAAATAATTTGGTACATTTAGGCAAAATGCTTTGAGTATGAAAAAGTACTGTGTTCATTCATTGAGTATGAACATTGAACAATGGCCTTGTTCAAGGCTTGGAAACAGTGAGCCCCTACTCTGGTAACAAAATAGATGTCCCTGATTAAACCTCAGCCACCTAACCTCTCAAGGGAACCGTGTCTCAGGCCATGTAATATTAAACAGCTCTAGCTGCAGGCAAATGTCAAATTCCACTGACATTCTGAGCCCTTTAAAGAAACAGTATCCCCTTTATGTTAACCTATGCAAGCATTTTTAAAAAAATGTAAAAATAAGCCACAAGCAACACTCATCAATATTCCATAACATTCAATAAATAGATTCAATTGATCAATTCTGAATTATTGCATTTTAAACATCGGTGTTTGAGAAAGAGCTTGTTGTGATGAAGATAGAGAAAATGAAACTGCCTGACAAAATTCGGTATGAAAATATAAAATTCCTCAAAAATAATTGGGAAAACCAAAAACTATCTGGGAAATTGTACTGCAGCATAAAAGCCAGGCCCAATAGCTTCTTCCACCAGGCCATCAGGCTGATTAATTCACGCTGATACAGTTGTATTTCTGTTATATTGACTGTCCTGTTGTACATACTATTTACATTACAAATTACTGTAAATTGCACATTGCACATTTAGACAGAGACGTAATATAAAGATTTTTACTCCTCATGTATATGAAGGCTGTAAGTAGGAAAGTCAATTCAATTCAATATTCAGAAGTATAATTGAGTGCTTGGGCATTAAATAGTACCTTGAATAATGTTATATGTGGATAGTATTTATTTTTAAAAAATGGTTGACTCTCAACAATAAAGAAAGTTAATTCTAATGGTTATTCTTGGCTATTTTCAACATTAGGTGTCATGTACTTTCTAACTGTAGAGGTGAATTTGGATTTGGTAGTTCCTTGGTCTGGCTTCTCCCAGAGAACTCAGGAGATACAAATGCACATGCACACTTATGGTGTCTGGCACAACTTTCCATACTAGTGTTCACAAGAGAGGCATTCCTCTTGTAAAGAGGGCACACAGAACAGGATAAGATTCTAAAAGAGGTCAAAGGCAAAAGGGCAGCACCATGTTTTTCTTGAAACCATTTTCATCCTGAATATTCGGGAAGAATTCTTCTGTTTGTTGCAGCCTGAGACAGCAGTGTTCGTGGTTGTCAAGATGTCTACAGCATTTGGAATTTGCCTCATCCCTGTCCGGAACTGGAGAGATTTGCAACATTTCTAATTGCTTCCTAGAAGTCACTCCAGCTTTTCGTCTGGAGAACATTTCATTATCTATTGCCAGAGACCAGCAGGAGAGAGAGAACAGAGATTAGATCCAGGTGTATGGATGGGCCAAGGACATTGGGTAACAGAGGAACTGAAACAGATTGACATTAGGAAGGAAACGGTGATGAGTAGACTGATGGGACTGAAGGCTAACAAATCCCCAGGTCCAGATGGTCTGCATCCTAGGGTACTAAAGAGGTGGCTCTGGAAATTGTGGATGCATTGGTGATCATTTTCCAATGTTCCTTAGATTCAGGATCAGTTCCTGAGGATTGGCGAATGGCTAATGTTATCCCACTTTTTAAGAAAGGAGGGAGGGAGAAAACAGAGAACTATCGCCCTGTTAGCCTAACATCAGTAGTGGGGAAGATGCTAGAGTCCATTATTAAAGATGAAATAGCGGCATATCTTGATAGCAGTTTTAGGATTGGGCCAAGCCAGCATGGATTTACCAAGGGCAAATCATGCTTTACTAATCTATTGGAGTTTTTCGAGGATGTAACCAGGAAGGTAGACACGGGAGATCCAGTGGATGTGGTGTACCTAGACTTTCAGAAGGCATTCGATAAGGTACCACATAGGAGATTGGTGGGTAAAATCAGAGCTCATGGCATTGGGGGGAGGATATTGACATGGATAGAAAACTGGTTGGCAGATAGAAAGCAAAGGGTAGCAGTGAATGGCAGCTGGTGACTAGTGGGGTGCCACAGGGCTCGGTATTGGGACCACAGCTGTTTACAATTTACGTCAATGATTTAGAGGAAAGCATTGTGAATAACATCAGCAAGTTTGCTGATGATACTAAGCTGGGTGGCAGTGTGACATGTGATGAGGATGTTAGGAGAATTCAAGGTGACTTGGATAGGCTGGGTGAGTGGGCAGAAACTTGGCAGATAGCGTTTAATGTGAATAAGTGTGAGGTTATTCACTTTGGGAGCAAGAACAGGAAGGCAGATTATTATCTGAATGGTGTGGAGTTAGGTAAGGGAGAAATACAAAGAGATCTAGGAGTACTTGTTCATCTGTCTCTGAAGGTGAATGAGCAAGTGCAGCAGGCAGTGACGAAGGCTAATGGAATGTTGGCCTTTATTACAAAGGGAATTGAGTACAAGAGCAAGGAAATCCTTTTGCATTTGTACAGGGCCCTGGTGAGACCACACCTGGAGTATTGTGTGCAGTTTTGGTCTCCAGGGTTAAGGAAGGACATCCTGGCTGTGAAGGAGGTGCAGCGTAGGTTCACTAGGTTAATTCCTGGGATGTCCGGACTGTCTTACGCAGAAAGGTTAGAGAGACTGGGCTTGTACACGCTGGAATTAAGGAGATTGAGGGGGATCTGATTGAGACATATAAGATTATTAAGGGATTGGACAAGATAGAGGCAGGAAATGTGTTCCAGATGCTGGGAGAGTCCAGTACCAGAGGGCATGGTTTAAGAATAAGGGGTAGGTCATTTAGGACAGAGTTGAGGAGGAACTTCTTCTCCCAGAGAGTTGTGGAGGTGTGGAACGCGCTGCCTCAGAAGGCAGTGGAGACCAATTCTCTGGATGCTTTCAAGAAGGAGCTAGATAGGTATCTTATGGATAGGGGAATCAAGGGTTATGGGGACAAGGCAGGAACCAGGTATTGATAGTAGATGATCAGCCATGATCTCAGAATGGCGGTGCAGGCTCGAAGGGCCAAATGGTCTACTTCTGCACCTATTGTCTATTGTCTATTGTCTATTACAGATTTCCCCTTGGTGAAAACTGCTGAGGATTGGGAAGTTGGTTTTTCAGAGAACTGATGTCAGCTCTGTTCTGTAGTAGAATTAAAAGAAATCCCAGTACCTTAATGCTGTTTTGCTGCTATCAATGAATCATCCAGGTCAGTTTTGGCAACAGTCATGGTGTCTTCATTCTGTGATAATTTACTGTGTTATGTGGAGTCGAGCCATCATGGCAAAGAACTATAACAGTAGAGCACAATACAGGCCCTATGACTCACAATGTTATTTGGATTTTTTAACCTATTCTTTAGATCAATCTAACCCTTCCCTTCTCCATAGTCCTCCATTTTCTATCATCCATGTCCGTCAATGTACCATCACCCCAGGCAGGTTGATCCAAAACCCTATTGACTCTATTATAACTGCTGACTGTCCATATATTCCTCAGGTAGTCTGCAACAGTGAAAGCCGTGCTGACATGATAAATGTCATAGAATAGGATAATTGGCTTGTTGAAGGAATGTTCCTATTGTCTAGATCTGCCTGGAGAATCCCTGTTGGACACAGTAGAATAGGTACCAAAACCTGTGAAGGTTATCTTTCAAACAGAAAGGCTTGGTTTTGCATTAGATTTATGCTAGGGAGCAAAAGGAGTTGGAGGCAAATGAAAGTAACAGAAGAGATCTAGATTGGCAGCCATTCTGTAGATGTTTTCTATGCACAGCTCATCTGACTCTGACGGCAAATACAACCCCAGTCCCACAATCACTAGCAGTCCCAACACCTTATCTTCCCATTGTCACATCTATCATCCACCTGCTGGGCCACAATACAAAAATAAAAGCTATGATACAATAAATATTCCAAAGCAAATGTGTAAAATTAAATCTAACTTACCATATGTATTCATCATGATTTTTACGTTCTGGTGTTCTCTCAGTGATCACAATTAAAGCATAGATGTATGGATTCTTGGTTAGTATAGATCACATACAAAATGCTGGAGGAACTCAGCAGGCCTGGCAGCATCTATGGAAATGAATATAGTCGACGTTTCGGCCTGAAGTGTCGACTGTACTCTTTTCCATAGATGCTGCGTGACCTGCTGAGATCCTCCAGCATTTTGTGTGTGTTGCTCAGATTTCCAGCATCTTCAGATTTTCCCTTGTTTTTGATCCTGATCAGTAAGAGTGTCAAAGGTTATATGGAGAATCTTCTCCATGGATTGTCACCTTGTCATGGTGGAGAGGCTTCAATGGTCCTGTGATCCCGAGAGCAATGCCGTCTGGAGCTATGCTCCTGGTAGGGTCACCCATGGCGGTAAGGTCGAGGGTGAGGTCCTGGACAAAGAACAATCCAACCAAGACCTCAACGGTGGAACAGGCGGACGAAGTTACTTCAAACTCAACGGTGGATGAAGGCTGCAACAAATCCATCAGCTCCAATCATCGTTGTTTCCATGCCATTGGAATCAGTTGGTTGATTTGTGAAGTATCGTGTGCTTCTTGGAGTGCAACATCAAGTACACGTTAAACAAATACACGCACAGGCGTCTTCGCTCTGTGGGCCACTTCTTCAGAATGAAGGCTATCATCCTCGACCTCGAGGGATAGCCACGATGGCGATATGGAGAAAGGGGTTGAGAGGAATAGGAAGTTGACCATGATGAAATGGCAGAGAAAACTCGATGAGCCAACTAGCCTAGTGCTGCTCTTATGTCTTATGGTTTTATGGAAAGGCTGCAGGGAGCATTGTGAGACAACTAAGGCAGCTTTGGGCCTCAAAGCCCCGTATCATGTCCAAGATATCCTGAAGTGGGAGGGTGAGGAGACAGAGGTCATGGTACATATAGGTATCAATGACATAAGTAGGAAAAGGGATGAGGTCCTGAAAGGAGAATATAGGGAGCTAGGAAGGGAGTTGAAAAAAAGGACCGCAAAGGTAGTAATCTCGGGATTACTGCCTGTGCCACGCGACAGTGAGAGTAGGAATGCGATGAGGTAGAGGATAAATGCGTGGCTGAGGGATTGGAGCAGGGGGCAGGGATTCAAGTTTTTGGATCATTGGGACCTCTTTTGGCGCAAGCGTGACCTGTACAAAAAGGACGGGTTACACTTGAATCCTAGGGGGACCAATATCCTGGCAGGGAGATTAGCGGGGGCTACTGAGGTGACTTTAAACTAGAATGGTTGGGGGGTGGGAATCAAATTAAAGAGGCTAGGCGTGAGGAGGTTAGTTCACAACAGAGGGATGGGAACCAGTGCAGAGAGACAGAGGGGTGTAAAGTGAGGGTAGAAGCAAAAAGTACAAAGGAGAAAAGTAAAAGTGGCAGGCCGACAAATCCAGGGCAAGCATTAAAAAGGGCCACTTTTCAACATAATTGCATAAGGGCTAAGAGAGTTGTAAAAGAGCACTTGAAGGCTTTATGTGTCAATGCAAGGAGCATTCGTAATAAGGTGGATGAATTGAAAGTGCAGATTGTTATTAATGATTATGATATAGTTGGGATCACAGAGATATGGCTCCAGGGTGACCAGGGATGGGAGCTCAACGTTCAGGGATATTCAATATTCAGGAGGGATAGACATGAAGGAAGGGGAGGTGGGGTGGCGTTGCTGGTTAAAGAAGAGATTAACGCAATAGAAAGGAAGGACATAAGCCGGGAAGATGTGGAATCGATATGGGTAGAGCTGCGTAACACTAAGGGGCAGAAGACGCTGGTGGGAGTTGTGTACAGGCCACCTAACAGTAGTAGTGAGGTCGGAGATGGTATTAAACAGGAAATTAGAAATGTGTGCAATAAAGGAACAGCAGTTATAATGGGTGACTTCAATCTACATGTAGATTGGGTGAACCAAATTGGTAAAGGTGCTGAGGAAGAGGACTTCTTGGAATGTATGCGGGATGGTTTTTTGAACCAACATGTCGAGGAACCAACTAGAGAGCAGGCTATTCCGGACTGGGTTTTGAGCAATGAGGAAGGGTTAATTAGCGATCTTGTCGTGAGAGGCCCCTTGGGTAAGAGTGACCATAATATGGTGGAATTCTTCATTAAGATGGAGAGTGACATAGTTAATTCAGAAACAAAGGTTCTGAACTTAAAGAGGGGTAACTTTGAAGGTATGAGACGTGAATTAGCTAAGATAGACTGGCAAATGACACTTAAAGGATTGACGGTGGATATGCAATGGCAAGCATTTAAAGGTTGCATGGATGAACTACAACAATTGTTCATCCCAGTTTGGCAAAAGAATAAATCAAGGAAGGTAGTGCACCCTGGCTGACAAGAGAAATTAGGGATAGTATCAATTCCAAAGAAGAAGCATACAAATTAGCCAGAGAAAGTGGCTCACCTGAGGACTGGGAGAAATTCAGAGTTCAGCAGAGGAGGACAAAGGGCTTAATTAGGAAGGGGAAAAAAGATTATGAGAGAAAACTGGCAGGGAACATAAAAACGGACTGTAAAAGCTTTTATAGGTATGTAAAAAGGAAAAGACTGGTAAAGACAAATGTAGGTCCCCTGCAGACAGAAACAGGTGAATTGATTATGGGGAGCAAGGACATGGCAGACCAATTGAATAATTACTTTGGTTCTGTCTTCACTAAGGAGGACATAAATAATCTTCCAGAAATAGTAAGGGACAGAGGGTCCAGTGAGATGGAGGAACTGAGCGAAATACATGTTAGTAGGGAAGTGGTGTTAGGTAAATTGAAGGGATTGAAGGCAGATAAATCCCCAGGGCCAGATGGTCTGCATCCCAGAGTGCTTAAGGAAGTAGCCCAAGAAATAGTGGATGCATTAGTGATAATTTTTCAAAACTCGTTTGATTCTGGACTAGTTCCTGAGGATTGGAGGGTGGCTAATGTAACCCCATTTTTTAAAAAAGGAGGGAGAGAGAAACCGGGGAATTATAGACCGGTTAGCCTAACGTCGGTGGTGGGGAAACTGCTGGAGTCAGTTATCAAGGATGTGATAACAGCACATTTGGAAAGCGGTGAAATGATCGGACAAAGTCAGCATGGATTTGTGAAAGGAAAATCATGTCTGACGAATCTCATAGAATTTTTTGAGGATGTAACTAGTAGAGTGGATAGGGGAGAACCAGTGGATGTGGTATATTTGGATTTTCAAAAGGCTTTTGACAAGGTCCCACCCAGGAGATTAGTGTGCAAACTTAAAGCACACGGTATTGGGGGTAAGGTATTGGTGTGGGTGGAGAATTGGTTAGCAGACAGGAAGCAAAGAGTGGGAATAAACGGGACCTTTTCAGAATGGCAGGCGGTGACTAGTGGGGTACCGCAAGGCTCAGTGCTGGGACTCCAGTTGTTTACAATATATATTAATGACTTGGATGAGGGAATTAAATGCAGCATCTCCAAGTTTGCGGATGACACGAAGCTGGGTGGCAGTGTTAGCAGTGAGGAGGATGCTAAGAGGATGCAGGGTGACTTGGATAGGTTGGGTGAGTGGGCAAATTCATGGCAGATGCAATTTAATGTGGATAAATGTGAAGTTATCCACTTTGGTGGCAAAAATAGGAAAACAGATTATTATCTGAATGGTGGCCGATTAGGAAAAGGGGAGGTGCAACGAGACCTGGGTGTCATTATACACCAGTCATTGAAAGTGGGCATGCAGGTACAGCAGGCGGTGAAAAAGGCGAATGGTATGCTGGCATTTATAGTGAGAGGATTCGAGTACAGGAGCAGGGAGGTACCACTGCAGTTGTACAAGGCCTTGGTGAGACCACACCTGGAGTATTGTGTGCAGTTTTGGTCCCCTAATCTGAGGAAAGACATCTTTGCCATAGAGGGAGTACAAAGAAGGTTCACCAGATTGATTCCTGGGATGGCAGGACTTTCATATGAAGAAAGACTGGATGAACTGGGCTTGTACTCGTTGGAATTTAGAAGATTGAGGGGGGATCTGATTGAAACGTATAAGATCCTAAAGGGACTGGACAGGCTAGATGCAGGAAGATTGTTCCTGATGTTGGGGAAGTCCAGAACGAGGGGCCACAGTTTGAGGATAGAAGGGAAGCCTTTTAGGACCGAGATTAGGAAAAACTTCTTCACACAGAGAGTGGTGAATCTGTGGAATTCTCTGCCACAGGAAACTGTTGAGGCCAGTTCATTGGCTATATTGAAGAGGGAGTTAGATATGGCCCTTGTGGCTACGGGGGTCAGGGGGTATGGAGGGAAGGCTGGGGCGGGGTTCTGAGTTGGATGATCAGCCATGATCATAATAAATGGCGGTGCAGGCTCGAAGGGCCGAATGGCCTACTCCTGCACCTATTTTCTATGTTTCTATGTTTCTATGTATGAATAATCTACTGTGAAAAAGGAACAGAAGCCTTCTAAGCCAGCTGGCTGATGGGAAAAATCAAGGGCTCTGAGTAAGGGACAGAGAAGATACGGCAAGTGTGGTCATCCTGAGCGAGGACAGCAGAGTCATGCCGCATGAAAGTCACTGGAATTCCTCTGAACTGCATCAACTGGAATTGGAATTGCTTCATTATTGCCACATGCTTCAGGGCCTGTACTTGTTGGTATTTACAACAATGAGGAGAGATCTCATTGAAACCTACCAGATCTTGAAAAGTCTTGATTGTGTGGAATTTGGAAAGGATTTTTCCATCAGTAGAAGTGTCTAGCATCAGAGGGCACAGCCTCAGAATAAAGGGATGTCCCTTTGGAACTGAAATGAGGAGGAATTTCTTCAGCCTGAGGGTGGCGAACCTATGGAATTTGTTGGGTGTATTTAAGGCAAAGGTTGATAGGTTCTTGATTGGTGCAGGAGCTTAGGGTTATGGGGAGAAGATGGGAGAGTGGGGTTGAGGAAAAGAAAATCAGCCATGATTGAATGGTGGACCAGAGTTGATGGGCTGAATGCCTAATTCTGCTCCTATACCTTCTGTACTGAGGTACACTAAGCAGCTTGTCATGCATACTGTCCAGACAGATCAGATTATTACAGATTTAAGAGTGGAGTATGATTGTACTAGAAGTAATGAGTGGTTCTGCAGGGAGCAGCTTGCACTGAGTTGCCAAACATCACTATAATCTGTTGGAGAGAGATTTGCAATAGAGCTCTGAAATCTGTAATCTACAATTCAGATGTTAGCCATCTGTTCTTCTACAGCTGCACTTAGATGCTGAATGGCCTGTGTGTGTGTTGCTTTGAAACCTCTGATGTTGCATCATAGTTGAGTCCATTAATGCCTGAACAAAGTTGTCCATCATATCTGAGGTCTGTTCAAAGATTTGTGGCAATTTGTTGTCATCTCTTCACAATGAACATTGAATTCTTGGTGGATATTCCAATCAAAATTTTCAGCTGACTCTACTGTTAGCTCTCCAGGCACAAGAATGCACATGAATCATGCAGTTTTTCCCCTGCTGTCCTTTAAATCATGTGCAGAGCAAGTGTCAGATTGCTGCAATTATGAAAATGAGGACAGGTGTGTCTTCAGCATTCTCAAAGTTCAAAGTAAGTTTAATATCAAACTACATATATGTCACCATGTACAACCCTGGGCTTCCTTTTCTTGCAGCCAGTCACAGTTATAGCCGGGGGTGGTAATGGGGTAAGCTGTCGTCCTTGTTAGGTCGCATCTGGAATTTCCAGTTGGTGGATGGTTTCCTTCCACGCCGCTCTGACACATTGGGAAATCATGTTCGCGGCAGGTTACAGCAGTGGTTTGCCTTTGCCTTCTGCCGGGTGAGTTTAAAGAGATCACTACTTCTTGCAGTGGATGGCCAGGACGTCTAAGTGCCTTGTCGTGCTCTTAGCACGCTTGCTGGCCTGCCTTCTTGACCGTTAGACCATTAATAGCTGTCACTACCTATTAAATACTTCCAATGGCGTGCACCTCAAGTAGCCTTTGACAAGAAAGTCAAGCTCCTGGTTTTCATGGGTGGCTTAGCTACTGAGCCCCGTGGATCTGTTTCTACTGACAGCAGAAGGGGCAAAGGTGGGTTACTGGCACCATAAAACTAGTCGCTTTGGGCAGATGGGGCTCATCAGCCATGGTTGGCAGCTCATCTAGAAAGAAAACTCTGATCTCAAACCTCCATTGCATGTGGCCATACCCACTCAAAGGGAAGGCTTCGGGAGTAAACCCCAAGGGAAAAACTCTGGAGCTGGAGTCTCTAAGGCAGTCCTACATTGAGTTCAATGCTGACTGGCAACTCCTGTGATATTACTGGTACCCAACTGTATCAGTCTCTGCTGTTTCTTTTGGTTCGTCAAATGCATGGGAGAGAGGGAGGTTGTTACATGGGCAACAGCTTGCTCTCCATATCGTACTGCCCAGGATTGCATATCTAGACACCTGGGACGCAATATCCATGGCCAACTTTGACTGATGCAGGCCCTCACTAGCCTCAGTAGTATCCAGGGCATCTTCATAGAACGAAGCTGATGTCCATCATTAAGGACCACCAACACCCAGTTCATGCCTTGTTCTCATTGTTACCATCAGAAAGGAAGCATGAAAGCCTGAAGGCAGACACTCAATGATTCAGGAACAGCTTCTTCCTGTCTGCCATCCAATTTTTGAATGGACATTTAAACCATGAATACTGCCTCACAACTTTTTTATTTCTACTTTTTGCACTGCCTATTTACCTTAACTAGTTAATACACATATACTTACTGTAATTCAGTTTTTGTTCTCTATTATTGTGAATTGTATTGTAGTGCCTCTGCAAAGACAAAAATTTCACGACATATGCTGATAATATTAAACCTAATTCAGATTCTGATTCAAGAAACACAACAGAATCAATGAAAGGCCGCACCCAACAGAACTGACAACAACCAGTGTGCAAAAGAAAAGCCAACTAACTGTGCAAATACAAAAAGGAAAGTAAAAAGAAGAAATAATAATGATAATAAATACATAAGCAATAAATACTGAGATCATGAAATGAACAGTCCTTGAAAGTGAGTCCATTCCAGTGAGAACAATTCAGTGATAGGACGAGTGAAGATATCCCCTCTGATTCAAGAGCTTGATGGTGGAGGAGTAATAACGGTTCCTGAATCTTGTGGTGTGGTTCATGAGGCTTCTGTACCTTCCTCCTGATGGCAGCAGCGAGAAGGGAGCATGGCCTGGTTGGTGAGGTCCTTGAAGATGGTTGCTGCTTTCCTGCAACAACACTATTATGTAGATGTGCTCAAAAGTGGGGAGGGCTTTACCCATATCCACTACCTTTTCTAGGTTTTTCTGTACAAGGGCATTGGTGTTTCCATAGGAGGCTGTGACACAACAAGTCAATATACTCTCCACCACTCATATATAGAAGTTTATCAAAGTTTTAGATGACAAACTGAATTTCTGCAAACTTCTCAGAAAGTAGAGATGCTGCCATTCTTTTTTTTGTATTGGCCTTTACATGCTGGACCCAGGACAGATCCTCTGAAATGATAACATGGAGGAATTTAAATTTGCTGACCCTCTCCACTTTTGATTCCCCCGATGTGGTCTGGCTCATGGATTTCAGGTCTCCTGAAGCCAATAATTACCTCTTTGATGCTGCTGATATTGCGTGAGGTTGTATTGTGGCACCACTCAGCCAGATTTTCAATCTCCTTCCTCTATCCTGATTCATCACCACTCTTGATTTGGCCAACGACAGTGGTGTTGTTGGCAAATTTAAATATGGCATTGGAACTGTGCTTAGCCTCACAGTAATCGATATAAAGCAAGTAGAGCAGGGAGCTAAGTACACAGTCTTGTGGTTCACCTGTGCTTAGGAAGGTTGTGGAGGAGTTGGTTGGTGATTGATGGTGCATTGGACAGCATAAAGAGCTACTGATGCATTTAGATTATGAGAATACTTAGTCCTTTTTTATTGTCATTTAGAAATGCATACATGCATTAAGAAATGATACAATGTTCCTCCAGAGCGCTATCACAGAAAAAGGGACAAACCAAAGACTAACATTGACAGAACCACATAATTATAACATATAGTTACAGCAGTGCAAAACAATACCATAATTTGATAAAGAACAGACCATAGGCACGGTAAAAAAAAAGTCTCAAGTCCTGATCGACTCCCGAGTCCCCGATAGCAGGCGGCAAAAGGGAGAAATTCCCTGCCATAAACCTCCAAGGCACTGACAACTGCTGATGCCTTGGAAGCAGCCGAACACAGCCGACACCGAGTCCGTCCATCCAAAAACTTCGAGCCTCCGACCAGCCCCTCTGATACAGCCTCCCGAGTGCCTTCTACCTAGCCCCGGCTGCCGAAACAAGCAAAGCCGAGGATTTAGGGCCTTCTGCTTCGGAGATTCCGGTTACCACATAGTAGCAGCGGCAGTGAAGCGGGCATTTCAGAAGTTTCTCCAGATGTTCCTCCATATTCTCACGTCTGTCTCCATCAAATCAGAATTGTGCACGGTCCCCTACTTGACAGATTACAGATATCATTCACCGGAGAGGCCGCATACGCTGCTTCGCGCCACCATCTTCTCCTCCTCCTCATTTTGATGATGCACTCAATTATCACTCCAGTGAAGCTACTTTACGTCTTATCACGTTGCATCCAGAATCTCATTGGCATCAACCTATTCTCACCACCTTCTGAAGCTGCAGAACATCTTTTCTCCTTCCTATCTTTTCCATCAAGGCTTTCAATATTTATGGAACCCTCTGAGATATCCAAGTCAGACTGGCTGCAGTCAACCAGTTCAGTCACAATGTTATCTGCAGACAGGCTTAAAATAGACCACAGGCATAGCTGCAGGAGTTCTACAGGGCAAGTCCAAGACTCAATTATCTTCATTTGTTTCAATGATCTTTCAATGCTTGGTATTCAATGGCACAGCTGTTGTTGAATTTCCCATCACCAGTGTTAGGGAAACTACAAAAAAATATTGTGGTTGCAAGAACAGATAAGGAGCTGGGTATGCTTTAGTGAATGCCTCATCTCCCAATACCTCAGTGGATGCAAGACACAAATCAGGAGCAGAATGAAGTACTCTCTTCTTGCCTGGATGAGTGCAGCTCCAACATAGAATATAGAATAGTGCAGCACATTACAGGGCCTTCAGCCTACAATGTTGTGCCGACCCTCAAACCCTGCCTCCCATATAACCCCCCCCCCATATAACATCAATTAAAACTCAGCACCTTCAAGGATGAAAACAACATGTTAAATTGTCGTCCCATTCAACATACTAAAAATCAACTTTCTTCACCACTGGGGCATTGCTATATACAAATGTACTATCCTGACTTGGAATTATCTTGCTGGTCTACTCTAAATCCTGCCCAATAACAATGTGTGCGAAACTTCAACAGAATGGTTGCAAAAGTACAAGAAGGTAGCTTACCACTGTTTCTGCAAAGGCCGTTATCAATTATGAATGCTCATCTTGTCAGAAATACCCATAACCCATTTAAAATAAAATGAGATATTTTTTCTGGGGTGGATCAGATTGCCCTTGGAACATTTTCATAATTACTGTGTGGCCATGCACTAGCACCTTTTAAACAACCATTGATACGAAATATTATAGTGTGTGGTGAATTATTTTGCAAAATTGGCTACATTAAAAATATTTTTGAAAGACTTTCATTCATTTCCTAGCAACCAAGAAATGCAGCACTGCCACAGCAAATCTGTAATGACATACTATGCATGCGAGATTTTATTTAATCTTCCTCTCTAATACATTATACTAAGAAATATTTTTAATAAAGTTTCAAATCAACAGTGAAGATATAGTAACCTGCGACAGTGAAAGAAAAAAAAACCCTGTCTATTATTAAAGTTGTGCTTCTTCAAATATTTTCACTTATCCTTCTACTCTTCTAAATGGATTAATTAACCTTAAGAATGTTAGGTAGAATACGAACAGTGGGTCTCGGCCCGAAACGTCGACTGTACCTCTTCCTAGAGATGCTGCCTGGTCTGCTGCGTTCACCAGCAACTTTGATGTGTGTTGCTTGAATTTTCAGCATCTGCAGAATTCCTCGTGTTTAAGTCAAAGGCACTGATGGTGCAGTTCCATGGCAGAGAATGTACTCTCATTTTTTGTTATCTGAGTGATCCATGGACACTACCTCATTGTTCCCGTTTCGCAGAGTTTACTTATTTTGTGATTTTTAGATTTTTATGTTTTTGCATTGTGCTGCTGTTGTAAAACAACACATTTCACATGACATTTCAGTGATAAATAAATCCGATTCTGATTCAGGTAATCCTAAATGTTGAATATCAATAACTTTTCAATTAAATAAATTACCTTCAGCACCTCTGAGTATTTTTTGCAGTCTAGGAAACCTTGCTGGTCTTCATTTTAAAAAATGACACCGGAGATAAATTCTAGCTCAGATGGTAGTGTAGTGGTTCGTGCAATCGCTTTGCAGCACCAGTGATCACTGATCGGGGTTCACCGCTGTCTTCAAGGAGTTTGTACGCTCTCCCTGTGACACCGTGAGTTTCCTCTGGGTGCTCCGGTTTCCCTCCACATTCCAAAAACATGCAGCTAAGGTTAGCGAGTTGTGAGTTGGTGCTGGAGGAGTGCCCCCAAAACATTGCAAATGATGACACAAATGACGCATTTCACTGTATGTTTCGATGTACGTGTCATAAATAAAGCTAATTAGTGTCAGCAATAATAGTTCAATTGAAATAGCATCTCTATATATCTAAATGTCTGCTGTGTTTTACGCTAATGTTCGAAACCTAATTAACACTGAGTCATGGAAGGGATGTCAAGTTTGTTGATTTTAAGGAGCACCGCACAGGAGGAAAGAGCTGAATATAGTTAGGGAGGACATGGACAGTCAAAGGCTCTGATGTCAATGATGGAATGCTTAAATTTAGGAATGAGCAAGTAGAGGAAGATATAGGGCTGGCGGAGATTGAAGAGGTAGGAAGGGGTGATACTTTTGGAAGGACCTAAATACCCAATGAAGATTTTAAGTATTGCTTAAATAGGGACTTAAGGAGGTCAGCAAGCATATGGTAGGCCAACTGGATACAGGACAATGTGTTGGATGAGTTTTTGGAAACAGAATGAGGGAAACCAACCAGGAGTACATCGGAATGGATAAGTCTGGCATTATGAAAAACGCTAATGAGGATATCCTATGGCAGCTGAAGCAGGGAAAGTTATGGCAATGACGAAGAGCTGGCAGCAAACGATTATGATGATGGTGTAAATATCTAATTTGAAGATGGTCACAGGATCAAGCATGATGGAAGCGTTACAGTCTCTTTCAGTTTCTGGGAGTGTCGTGGATAGTGGGATTTGGTGCAGGGTAGGCTTGTAGTCATGAGAGTTTGGAAAACTGAAAGGTGATCTCACTGAAACTTAAAATGAAATCTTCCACAGAGGATCTTTCCAACGGCCCAGCAGTCTACAGCCAGGGGTCATGGTCTCAGAATGTAGCACTGAGAGGGTGGTGAGCAATCTACACTGAAGGCCCACAGAAGATCAGTTCAGTCAGAGATTTCTGAATATTTATGGAATTCAGGGATAAGAGGAATGTGCAGGAAATGATATTGAGATGGAAGATCAGTCATAGTCTATTTCTTATGCTCTGGGGATGAATTCACAGTCTACACTTTTTTTTAATGAGATAAAAAGTCCTGGAATCAGCAGGTCAGGCCATATATGTGTAGAAAGAAAAAGAATTCTGAGGCAGCTGATCAGCAGAGCTGCTAAACTGCAGTATTTTACTGATTAATACTGTTTTGCCCTGAGTTTGCTTGTTTACAGTACCTCTATCAAGGATTGACTGAATTCTTTCTATGAAAGATGAGATGTTTGAACCAGAGATATTCTGCCTGTACTGTGAATGTCTCAGACTGATTTTGTGTACTTTTGTAACAGTAACTCTGATATCATTATTTTGCATAGATTTTAATGGAGAATGCAATAAATGATTAACTATCCATGTGAAAGGTAATGACTGATAAAGCCCAAGGCTGGTCTGCCATTTTAGATTTGTCTCCCAATGTGCATGCACCTCTTTCAAATGTCTGATAAATATTTTAAATTCTGTTTTTAACATCATGGAAAGAGGCTGGAACGTTGAGAACTATGGGGGAGTTACAGAGAGTTGCAGACTATTCATCTCTCATTTTTGCGTTTTGGAGTCTGTGCTGTGATAAAACACACAGTCTCCTATCTCAGCCTTCTGCATGGTAATGCTGAAGGTTAAAACTCTGCAGAGATTTTTATCTCTTTCTGCACAGATAACTTTGAAAGTGATCTAAATGGATTCTGCAGCTAACTAGATTGATTTTCCTCGTGTAAAATAATGGCACATTTGCAATATAGCATCTGGGAAAGCTTTTAAATAGAATTGTGCAAAAGCAATCTCTCTCTCCAATCACAGATAAAAAAGTTAGAAGTCAGTTAATTGCCACCTGTCATTACGAACTGAAAGGCAATTTGTGTTAGCCAGCTAATATTATCCTCTGTTTTTTTAAATTAAATAAAAAGGCAACTATCTCCAGCTTTCCTTGACTGATAATGAAGAGGGTCATGATAAATCTGATTTTTGAAACCCACCATGTGGAAAATTGTCAGTAGTGGAAATGAGCCAGAAGATTTAAGGATATTTTTCAAATAAAAGCTGACAGTTGACATGATGGTGATGTACTGAGTTAATGTTGAAGCTGCCAAGCACAGCTGCTGTCTTTCCACAGTCAGACTTAGTTGAACAGTGCAGACCAAGGCTGGTCCTGTGTTTGGATAGATGACTGCCATTGTTTACCAGAAGCTTCAAGAGGCTGCTTAAGTAAACATAGTATCTGGGAAAATAATGCAATAGGGGTTCTTTGGTAAAGCAATCATGTTAAGGCCCAGTCTAAACAAAGAACTTTCTGTTAAGATTTTGATACTTAACCCCCTAGTTCCCACAAATTTTTTGACTGTATTTTGGCTTTCCTTTTTAAAACTGTTTCCGTTATTATTGACAAGCTACTTGGTTTGTGGATAATTGGGCTGTTCCCCAAATACTGATAAAATACCTCTATTCCCACATAATAAAAATCTTAATTTGTATAATCAACAGGTCAGTAGACCAGAGCAGTTTATGTTTTCCTTAATGACCAATTATCTAAGATTTACTTCTTCAATAAATTATGTTCTCATGATTACCAAATTTAATGGTCAGTTTAATATTGTGTCTATTATATGATTCCTTTTCTTTAGCCTGTCTCATGGAAAGTAGCTTTGTGTGGTGCAAAGATGTGGAATAATTGCATTTTTTTCTCCTACAGTGATCCAATAGACTTACTGTATCATTTGCTGTCAGCTAATTAATTACAGTCTGGAAACTAAACCTGCAGTTTTCCTGATATGCAGTACCATACTAGATACTATTTTTAGTCACTGTTAAAGAATACTTTTAAGAAGAGTGACATTGATAAGGTGGATGGCCACAGTCTTTTCCCCAGGGTCGAAGAGTCTAAAACTAGTGGGCAGAGGTCAAAGGTGAGAGGGGAAAGATTGAAAGAGAGGCCAAGGAGTGGCATTTTTCACACATAGACTGGTGGGTAAATGGAACAAGCTGCAAGACAAAGTGATAAAGGCAGGTGTGACTGCAATGTTTAAAAGACATTTCAACAGGTTCACAAATAGTAACTGTTTAGAAGGATATGGGCCAAATGCAGACAAAAAGGACTAGCTTAGGAAGACACCTTTGCTGGTAAGAATGGTCTGGGCTGAAGGGCCAGTTTCCCTATGACTCTAAGAAAGTATTCAACTAAAGACATGGACTGCACATCATGGGTCAACTGTTAGAGACACAGACTACCAATTGGTGAAATTGCATTGGCCAATGAAGTGGATAATGAGTGAGTGTGATTCACAATCAGCACTGTGCTGTACAGAAAACACAATGCATTTACATAGAGTCTAGAATGGAGAGGAAACTGAAGTTACAGCAACCTCTCCCAATAAAAGAAGGGTATATAGAACATAGACCAGGACAACACAGGAACAGGCTCTTTGGCTCATGATATATGGGCTGACCATGATGCCAAATTGAACTAATCCCATCTGCCAGCACATAATCTCTTCATTCCCTGCATGCTGATGTGCCTGTCTGAATACTTCTTCATCTCCATTATTGCATTTGCTTCCACCAGCACCTCTGGCAGTGTACTCCAGCCACCTACCAGCCCCTGTGTTTCAAAAAAAGATTGCCACAGAAATCTCCTGTAAACTTTTCCCCTCTAATATTTGACATTTAAAGACTGGTGAAAAAGTATCTATCCTGTCTATGCCTCTTTATACATTTCTATTAGGCCTCTGCACGGTCTCTGACTTCCAGAGAAAACATTTATTCAGCCTCACCTTATAATAATACCATCTAATCCAGGCAGCTTCCCTGTGAAACTCTCTGCACCCTCTTCAAAGCCTACACAATTTGTGTGATGTGGTGACCAGAACTACACACGATCTCAACCAATGAGGTGCACACTAGTTTCTAAAATAAAAATTACAGTGAGTGGAGGACAGATAGACCTTTTTTGCATAAATTCAATTGCAGTCGCTTACAAATGTATAGTTGCAAGCTTGTTTGATGGGAGAATTACTCAGCTAGCTATTCTCTGCCTGATAAAAAGTAACAAGAAATTTCAAATCCTGTTAGTGTGGGGAACTAAGTATGTATCATAATTGAATTTTATGCAATCTTATTCATTATAATGTGACTACTAAATCAACACCTACACACTAATAGACACTTGTATTTTTATTATCCATCTATACTAATGAAGTTGATTACTGTTTAATCAAAACTATTCAAATGAATGCAGGCATTTTCTTTTTTTGGACGACTGGGGAATCAAGTGTTACGGGGACCAGGCTGGATTTGATGCCAAGAGCTGATCATCAGTGACCTTATAAAATGGGAGACCAGGCTTGAACTGCATGACCTACTCCTGTTTCTTTTCCCTTATGTTGCTAGAGCTTTGTAATATTTATTTACTGGGTCTAATGTTAGCTCTTCAACAGAACTCCCAAAGAGCAGGTGAATGGAGTCATAGTGGTCATTAGAATGCAAAAAGAAAGCTCAAATGCTGAAGGTGAAATGGAGCCTGATAGCCAACTTCTTCTGCAAGATGGGTTGGTGACTTCTAATTTTTCATTTTAACACTTCTGTTTTTAAAACGAAGCAGATGGGTTTCTCAGGTTTCAAGAAACACAAGATCTGAAAGCAGATGAGAGTCATAGAAGATTTATAGAAACATAGAAAACCTACAGCACAATACAGGCCCTTCAGCCCTCAAAACTGTGCCAAACCTTAGAACTACCTAGGCTTACCCATAGCCCTCTATTTTTCTAAGCTCCATGTATCCATCCAGGAGTCTCTTAAAAGACCCTCTCGTTTCCACCTCCACCACCGCTGCCGGCAGCCCATTCCAAGCACTCACTACTCTCTGCATAAAAAACTTACCCCTGACATCTCCTCTGTACCTCCTTCCAAGCATTTTTAAATTATGCTCTCTCGTGCTAGCCATTTCAGCCCTGGGAAAAGCCTCTGACTATCTACACGATCAATGCCTCTCATTATCTTGTACACCTCTGTCAGGTCACCTCTCATCCTCCGTTGTTCCAAGGAGAAAAGGCCGAGTTCACTCAACAACATGACTATGACATAAAAGGATGCTATTTGGCTCATTGTGTCTGAGCCAGTTGAAAAATACTTGACCAACCTGATTTGCCTTCCAACAGCAAGTTGCCGACCCTGCAAGATGCTTAACTGCAAATCTAAGCACGGTTTGAACGTGGTTAGCTTTCTGCCTCTACAACCCTTTAGGCAGTGAGTTCAAGACCCTTGCCATTCTGTATGTGAAGCACTCTTTCTTTGTCTCCCCCCAATACTTATGTTGGTTATTTTAATGCATGCTCCCAGTTTTTGACATATTTGCTGGGGAAATATATCTTTCCTTGGTCCCTCTTAATTTTATACTCAAAGTCTTCCCAAAAATCCCTAGCTTATCCAATGGCTCCAATTTTCTATTCTTTGCAACATCTTTGGAAAAGTGCCTTGAACCAATCCCTGTGCTGCCACATTTTTCCTTGCTAGAGTTGTATGCAGCACTCAAACTGTAGCTAATACTAATATTTAACTAGTGTTATGAGCCATGCAGTATAACCTCCTTGATCTTACTCTCTATGCTTCAAATAATAAAAGAAGGAATCCCATGCCATTCATGTACTTTTACATATGGCCCATATAATCTTCTACGTGCTAAGGAATACAGTCCTAACCTATTGTCGAAGAATTTTGTCGGCAATTTACTGTAAGAGACTTTACCCCGTTATCAAACGGAAATAAAGATACAGACCTCGGTGTTTGGTTAACCCTTTAATATGTGATCATGGACAGCCGTTCCAAGGATCTGCCATCTTTAATTCATGCAGTAAATTTTCATCAATAGCCAATAGCTAAACATACTTGGTTGGTGATTTCAAGAAACGCTTGTTAGGTATCAGCCAGTCTACAAATGTTTCCTCATGGTGCACAGAATTAGAACAGCATATCCACATTCACTTCCTCTGTTAGCCAGACAGACTCAGAAGAAGGTTAGCAATACCTCATTATTAGCAAAAATCTATTGTTCGCTGGGGCTAGGCAAGACTGAGTCTGTGTCTGATCCTGTCTCCCTCATGACCTAAATCTTAGACAATACTTAACTAGTCAAGCTTGACAACAAAATTTAATTTTCTTCCACACCTATTCAATCTTTCCTTATAACTCAGGTCCTCGTAAATTTTCTCTTTACTTTGTCAACCTTGTTTACATCTTTCCTGTAGGTAGGTGACCAAAACTGCATACAATACTCCAAATTAGGCCTTACCAAAGTCTTATTCAACTTCAACACAACATCCCACCCCCTGTACTCAATGCTGTGACTTATGAAGGCCAATGTGCCAAAAGCTTTCTTTACAACCCTGTCTACCTGTGATGCCACTTTCAATGAATTATGGACCTGTATTCCCAGATCCATTTGTTCTACCACACTCCTCAGTGCCCTCCTGTGTAAGATCTACCCTGGTTGGTCCTACCAAAGTGCAAAACCTCACACTTGTCTGCATTAAATTGCATCTGCTATTTTTCAGCCCATTTTTTCAGCTGATGCAGGTTCTTCTGCAAGCCATGACAGACTTCCTCACTGTCCACTACTCCCCCAATCTTGATTCCACAAATTTGCTGATCCAGTTAACCACATTATCATCCAGAGGTGACAAATAAGAACAGACCCAGCACTGATCCCTGTGGCACACCACTAGTCACAGGCCTCCAGACAGAGAGGCAACCATCTACTACCACTCCCTTGGGTCTCTCACCCAATGGCGAATCCAATTTACTACCTCATCTGGAATGCCGAGCGACTGAATCTTCTTGACGAACCTCCCATACAGGACCTTCTCAAATGACTTGCTAAAGTCCATTCTCTACCTTACCTACATACACTTCCCTGGTAACTTCCTCAAAAACGCTACAAGATTGGTTAGACATGACCTACCATGCACAAAGCCATGCTGACTATCCTTAACCCGTCCATGTCAATCCAAATACCTATATATCTGGTCTCTTAGAATACCTTCCAATAACTTTCCCACTACTGATATCAGACCCGGTGGCCTATAATTTCCTGGTTTATGTTTAGAGATTTCTTAAAACAGCGGAACAACATTGATAATCCTCCAATCCTCTGGTACCTCTCCTGTTGCTAAGGATGATTTAAATATCTGTGAGGGCCCCTGCAATTTTGTATGCCTCTTGTAGGGTGGGAGGGGACAGCTTGTCAGGCTCTGGGGATTTATCCACCCTGATTTGCCTCAGGATAACAAACACCCCCTCCTCTGTAATCTGAACAGGGTCCATGAAGTTGATGTCTCTTTGCCTCACTTTGAGAAACTCTGTGTCCATCTCCTGAGTAAATACAGATACAAAAAATATATATATTTAAGATCTCCTCCATCTTTTTTGGCTCCACACATGGCTTACCATTCTGATTTTCCAGAGAACCAATTTTGTTCCTTGCAATCCCTTTGCTCTCAATATATGCCAGAATCACAATCAGGTTTAAAATCACTGGCATATGTCAGAGATTCAAGACTCAAAGATTCGAGCACATTTATTATCAAAGATTGTATAAATTATGCATCTTGCTCAGAGAAAGAGAGAGAGAAAAAACATACATTGTGGGGATGACTTACAGCGGACTGAAACGCTTGAGCATATAGACATTAAGAAAGAGGATATGCTAAAGATTTTGAAAAGCATTAAGTTAGATAAGTCATTGGGACTGGATAAGATATACCCCAGGCTACTGTGGGAAGAGAAGGAGGAGATTGCTGAGCCTCTTGCGATGATCTTTGCGTCATCAATAGGGACGGGAGGAGTACTGGAGGATTGGAGGTTTGTAAATGTTGTTCCCTTGTTAAAGTAAGGGAGCAGAGATAACCCAGGAAATTATAGACCAGTGAGTCTGACTTCAGTGGTGGACAAGCTGTTGGAGAAGATCCTGAGAGGCAGGATTTATGAGCATTTGGAGAGACATAATCTGATTAGGGATAATCAACATGACTTTGTCAAGGGCAGGTCATGCCTTAATTGAATTCTTTGAGAATGTAACAAAACACATTGATGAAGGTTGAGCAGTGGATGTAGTGTATATGGATTTCAGTAAGGCATTTAATAAGGTTCCTGATGCCAGGCTCCTCCAGAAAGTAAGAAGACATGGGATCCTTGCTTTGTGGATCCAGGATTGGCTTGCCCATAGAAGGCAAAGGGTGGTTGTAGATGGTTTGTATTCTGCATGGAGGTCAGTGACCAGTGGTGTTCCGCAGGGATCTTCTTCTGGGACCTCTCCTCTTTGTGATTTTTATAAGTGACCTGGATGAGGAAGTAGAACGGTGGGTTAGTAAATTTGCTGATGACACAAAGGTTGGGGGTGTTGTGGATAGTCTGGGGTTGTCAGAGATTACAGCGGGACGTTATAACCATATAACCATATAATAATTACTGCACCGAAACAGGCCATCTTGGTCCTTCTAGTCCGTGCTGAACTCTTACTCTCACCTAGTCCCACCGACCCGCACTCAGCCCATAACCCTCCATTCCTTTCCTGTCCATATAGCTATCCAATTTAACTTTAAATGACAACATCGAACCTGCCTCAACCACTTCTGCTGGAAGCTCGTTCCACACAGCTACCACTCTCTGAGTAAAGAAGTTCCCCCTCATGTTACTCCTGAACTTTTGCCATTTAACTCTCAACTCATGTCCTCTTGTTTGAATCTCCCCCACTCTCAGTGGAAAAAGCCTATCCACGTCAACTCTATCTATCCCCCTCATAATTTTAAATACCTCTATATTGATAGAATGCAGAATCGGGCTGAGAAGTGGCAGATGGACTTCAACTCAGATAAGTGCAAAGTGGTTCATTTTGGTAGGTCCAATTTGAAGACAGAGTAATATAAATGGTAAGACTCTAGGCAGTGTGGAGGATCTGAGAGATTTTGCAGTCTGTGTCACTAGGACACTCAAAGCTGCTGCACAGGTTGACAGTGTTGTTAAGAAGGCATATGGTGTGTTTATTCAGCAACTGTGGGATTGAGTTCAAGAGCCATGAGGCAATCTTACAGCTATGTAAGACCTTGGTCAGACCACACTTGGAGTACTGTGTTCAGTTCTGGTCACCTCACTACAGGAAGGATGTGGATACTATAGAGAGAGTGCAGAAGAGATTTACAAGGATGTTGCCTGGATTGGAGGGTGTACCTTAAGAAAATAGGTTGAGTGTACTTGGCCTTTTTTCCTTGGAGCGACGGAGGATGAGAGGTGATCTGATAAAGGTGTGTAAGATGATGAGGAGCATTGATCATGTGGATAGCCAGAGGCTTTTCCCCAGGTTTGAAATGGCTAACACGAGGAGGCATAGTTTTAAGGTGCTTGGAAGTAGGTAGCAAGGTGATGTCAGGCGTAAGTTTTTCACACAGAGAATGGTTGGTGCGTGGAATGCATTGCCAGAGGCAATAATGGAAGTGGATACAAAGGATCTTTTAAGAGCCTCTTAGATAGATACATGGAACTTAGAAAAATTCTAAAATACGTGCTAGGGAAATTCTAGGCAGTTTCTAGAGTAGGTTACATGGTCAGCACAACATTGTGGGCCAAAGGGTCTGTAATGTGCTGTAGATCTCTATGTTCTATGTTCATTATGCAAATAGAAGCAAGCCAACAGCATCTCAGATCAGACTGTGTAACACAGCCACTTCTGGAGCAGCTGGAGCAGGTCCAAAACCTCAGTCAGAAACGCAAGGCAGCTGGAACAGATTACAGCCTCAGCACCATGCAGAAAAGAATAAATATTTGTGGGAGAGTGAGCGAAATCAGCCTGACCCTCACCTCCGTACCCGATACTCAGGCTTCCAGTCTATCTGGGCCGACGTTTGTATTGTTCAGGCACTGAGTAGTGCTACGTTCTAAGACCTGGATCCTGGCAGCCCAATACACTTGGTGTGCCCAGCCCGAAACCGTTGTTGATCTCACCAAATCGGCGCGGCGCTTGAAGTGGTCCAGCCTCTCACCCGGGTTAAGTGGACAGGCATCAAAACTCTTCCACATCAACTCTTCTCCAAATTGGTCGCTCCATCTCCTGCAGTAATACGAACTCCGCCTGTGAATCCAGAGGCTCAAAATCATTGCGCCTCACAATGCTCCAGCACAGCTCACCAGCAATCCAGCCTCAACTCCACCTGCCTCCTCAACGTCAGATAATTCACCACAATTTTCTTCAGAAAAGATATAATGTTTTTAGTCAAATCTCCTCCCTTGTTTCACCAGTAAGCTGACGCACACCTTCTGTAGTGCTAACTTTATGAGCAGTACAATGAAATATATAATAAATATAGAGAAAAAACTGAGTTACATTAAGTATATATATGTCTATTAAACGTATGTTAAACTATGTAGTGCAAATAAAAAACAGAAATAAAAAAATCTGTACAATCCCTTGGATTCTCCTTCACCTCGTCTGCTAGAACAACTTCATGCCTTCTTTTAGCCCTCTTGATTTCTTTCTTAAATGTTCTCTTGCATTTCTTGTACTCCATAAGCACCTCATTTGTTCCAACTTGCCTATACCTTCTATGCACCTCCTTTTTTCTCTGAACCAGGGCTTCAATATCTCTTCAAAACTAAGGTTCTCTACAATTGTTTGCTTAACCTTTTATTCTGACAGGCACATACAATCTTTTTACTCTCAAAATTTTGCTTTTGAAGGCTTCCCACTTACCAAGTACAACTTTTGCCAGAAAATGGTCTGTCCTAGCCTACACTTGGCAGATCATTTCCGATACCATCAAAATTGGCCTTTCTCCAATTTAGAATCTCACCCATGGACCAGACTTATTTTTTTGCATACTTACTTTGAAATTTAATGGCATATTTGATGTTTAATTGCATATATGAGACTGGTGTATTGCCGGACGACCTCTTGAAATCAGTATTTATAACTCTGCCAAAAATTCCTGGAATGATTGACTGCGAAAATTATAGAGCAATCAGTCTTATGAGTCACATAATAAAGATTTTGTTGAAAGTTGTTCTGAGTCAAATTAAAAACAAGTTAAGACCAGAAACTTCTAAACTGCAATAAGGATTTATTGAGGATAGAGGAACTAGGAACGCAATTTTCATACTACAAATGCTTTCAGAAAGGGCAATTGAATATGAAAATGATATCTTTTTATGTTTTATTGATTTCACTAAAGCATTCGACAAAGTGCAACATGAAAAATTATTTCTAATTCTCGCTAAATTAAACATTGACGGAAGGGACCAACAACTGCTTCAAAATTTATATTGGAATCAAATGGCAGCAGTAAAAATTGATGATAATGTAAGCAGTTGGACTAAAATTCAAAGAGGAGTTAGACAGGGATGCGTTGTCTCACTGGAATTATTTAATATCTATAGTGAAATGATTCTCAGAGAAATAGACCTAGATGGGATAAAAATTGGAGGTGTTAACATCAACAATATAAGTTATGCAAACGATACCACCCTAATAGCAAGTGCTGCAGAAGACCTTCAAATCCTCCTAGACAAAGTAGTACAATCAAGTGCAGATTTTGGTCTAACCATCAACTGTAAAAAAACCAAATGTGTGGTAATATCAAAACAGCAGGATACTCCCAACTACCAATTGAACATCAGTAACCAAGAGATTGAACAAAAGACCAGCTTTAATTACCTTGGTAGCTTTATATCACAAGATGCTAGAAGTAAAGTAGAAATAAAAAGAAGAATTGCCATCACCAAAACCAACTTCCAAAAAATGAAACACATTTTTACCAACAGACACATCTCTATGACAACAAGGCTGAGGCTACTAAAATGTTACATATGGTCAATCTTGCTGTATGCTTCCAAAAAAACATGGATTATAACACCAGAACTCCAAAGAAACTTAGAAGCAACAGATATTTGGTTTCCTAGAAGAATGCTGAAAATATCATATAGAGATAGGGTAACCAGTGAGACAGTACTCCAACGTGCCCATACCAAAAGCTCTTTAATGAGAACATTAAATGAGAGAAAAGTTAAATTCCTGGGCCATGTCATCAGAAAGGGAGAAATAGAATACCGTACATTACAAGGCCGTATGCCTGGGAAACGCGGAAGAGAAAGGCACAGAAGAAACATTGTCACTGCGAAAGAGCTAACAAATCTAAATGTGCAAGATATCATTGATGTTGCGAGGGATCGTTCGATGTGGAGAGCCATGATCACCCAAGCATGTAACGCACAAGGCACATGAAGAAGAAGACTTTGAAATTAATGGCATTGTGGTCACTAGGTGCAAAGTGTTCCCTACACAAACTTCTGTCACCTGCCCTGTCTCACTCCCTAATAGGAGACCAGTACCGCATCTCATTCATTTTGATTTGCATTACGGGGAATACGTCAAGAGGAGTGTCCTGTCTCATAAATTTTTCATGTATTTCCTTTTCCAAGGGTAAAGGGACATCCATCAGCATTTCCATGATTAGTCAGCCTCTTGAATTCAATCTTGTAATTGTGTCCTCCAAGAAACAGAGCCTCATCTCTGCATTCGTGCTCCTCCTGTTAGTGGAACTTCCTTCTGTGGATTGAAAATGGACATTAGTGGTTGATGATCAGTAACAAGGGTAAATTCTCTTCCATACAAATACTGGTTGAAAAGTTTTACCCCCAAAACGAAACTCAAGGTCCCTTTATCAATCTGTTTCTGTGCAGTGGCAGGGGAACATGAGGCAAAGACCATAAATAAAGGTCTTTTATTGCAATCACTCATATCATGTGTCATGACTGCACCTATACCCTAAGGTGACCCATCACAAGCAAGCTTCGCTGGATGATGTGGATCACAATGTGTGAGTACAGTGTCTGATGCCACTATTTCCTTTACATTGCTTTATCCATTGCCATTTCTTCCCGATCTGCAGTGTTGAGTTCAAGGGGTGGAGTACAGTAGCCAGGTTTGGCAGGAACCTGTTAAACTAATTGACAAGTCCTAAAAAGGACCATAACTGTCCTCTGAGCAGCCTTACAGTACCTGGTCCATAAATTTCTGCCAGAGTGCAGGTGCAGATGCTACTCCAAAAATAAGCCTAATAAAGCAATAAAGTCCTTTATAAGTGTTTATGGTGGGAAACACTTTAGTTGTTCATTATGCTCTATGTCGTATGACTTGGACAATCATGCTCTTTCCATGACCATGATTGTTTCTGGCAAATATTTCTACAGAAGTTGTCATTGCCTTCTTCTGGGTAGAGTCTTTGCAAGACGGGTGATCTGAGCCATTATCAATACTCTTCAAAGAATTTTTTCAAAGATAGATTTCATATTGTAAATTTAAAGACTAACAATAGACAAGCAAACAAGAGAAAATCTGTAGATGCTGGAAATCAAAGCAACACACAAAAAATGCTAGAGGAACTCAGCAGGCCAGGCAGCATCTATGGAAAAGAGTAAACAGTCGAAGATTTCGGCCTAGACCTTTCAACAGGATGGGAAAAAAGATGAGATTAGGTTGTAAATCACCCCCATCATTGCAAAGTGCTTTGAGAGACTAGTTTATCACATCTGAAATCTTGTCTGCCCACTACCCTGGACCCCCATCAATTTGCCTATCACACCAACAGGTCAACAGAGGATGCTATTGTTGTGGCGTGGATGAAATCACTGGAGAGACACAGTCACTGGTAGATACAAAGCAGCTTCTTTATTCGACACAAGGTACAGCAGGCATCATATGGATGGAGACGCTTTCTGTAGAAAGGTCTGCTAGCCCAATGTGGGCTCTGTATTTATATGCTAAACACAAAAGGCAATTGCTACTTTCAAAGTTATAGATAATGCATAGACAATGCTTCCTTTTGAAGCTACATACAAAACATCACACCTTCTGACTTCATCCTTTCCTCCTGACGCCAACATGTCTGGGTTGGTACTCCCAGCCTTTAGGAATGCAAGTTAAATCCACAGTACATTTATTTGGTATTTTATGTGCTACATAGAGGACAATTAATATTTATAACGTATAGATAATACTGTCTTCAAAACTACAGCATCTGGTCAACCTACGGCATCAGCAGCATCTGGTATTCACAGCTTTTAGGAAATACATTGTTATGAAGTCAATCCACAGTACTTTGTCAAACAGAAGACTGGTGGCCAGAGTCAGTTAAGTGTAAATGAATCATCTACCCAAAACTCACTCTAACACCATCTCCACGGCACTTCACTCTGCCCTGACCCACCTGGACAGCCCCAACTCATTGACTTTAGTTCAGCATTCAATACTGTGATCCCCGCCAAGCTGGTTGCCAAACTTCGCCAGCTTGGTATCAGCTCATCCCTTTGCAATTGGACCTTGGACCTTCTGACTAACAGACCCCAATCAGTTAAGTTAGACAACCTCTCCTCCTCCACTCTCACCCTGAACACCGGTGTGCCTCAAGGCTGTGTGCTGAGCCATCTTCTGTACTCCCTTTTCACCTATGACAGTGTTCCTGTACATGGTTCTAACTCCATAATCAAGTTTGCAGATGACACCACGGTGGTTGGCCTGATCGGCCTACAGGGACGAGGTCCAGCACCTGACCGCATGGTGTGCCGACAACAACCTGGCCCTTAACGCCCAAAAGACAAGGAGATCATTGTGGACTTCAGGCATGCTAGGAGCCACACTCACGTCCCCATCTACATCAACAGAGCTGTAGTGGAGCGTGTATCAAGTTTCAAATTCCTTGGTGTCCACATTTCCGAGGATCTCACCTGGTCCCTGAACTCCTCCATCCTGATCAAAAAAGTGCAACAGCGCCTTTATTTCCTGCGGAGCATCAAGAAAGCTCACCTCTGTCCCAGGATACTGATGGACTTTTACTGCTGTACCACTGAGAGCATACTCACCAACTTCATCTCAGTGTGGTATGGAAATTGTCCCGTATCGGACTGCAAAGCACTCCAGCGTGTGGTGAAAACTGCCCAGCGGATTATCTGCACCCAATTGCCCACCATTGAGAATATCTACCATAAACGCTGCCTGGGCAGGGCGAAAAGCATTATCAAGGATGCATCTCACCCTAACCATGGACTTTTTACTCTCCTCCCATCTGGTAGGCGCTACAGGAGCCTCCACTCCCGCACCAGCAGGCACAGGAAGAGCTTCTTCCCTGAGGCTGTGACACTGCTGAACCTCACATCACAGTGCTAAGCTGTATTGCATCCATATTGTACTGTTTCAGTACTCATACTTTACTTTATTGTCGTCAAACAATTGATACTAGAGCGTACAATCATTACAGCGATATTTGATTCTGCGCTTTGCGCTCCCTGGAGTACAAGTCGATAGTAAATAGCAAACATTTAAATTATAGATCATAAATAGAAATTAGAAAAGAGAACGTAAGGTAGTGCAAAAAAACCGAGAGGCAGGTCCGGATATTTGAAGGGTACAGTCCAGATCCAGGTCAGGATCTGTTCAGCAGTCTTATCACAGTTGGAAAGAAGGTGTTCTTAAATCTGGCCGTACGAGTCTTCATGCTCCTGAGACTTCACCCGGAGGGAAGAGGGACGAAAAGTGTGCTTTATATTTGTGTGCTGTAGCACTTAATTTTTATTCACAGTTATTTTGTAAATAACACTATTCTTTGCTTTTCTGGTTAGATGCTAACTGCATTTCATTGGCTTTGTATCTGTACTCGGCACGTTGACAATAAAGTTGAATCTAATCTGATCTAATCTAAATCTAAAGAGTAACTACTCCTGTGTCACTCTCATCATTATCAGATTTTTCATCAACAACATGCAGATTAGTGCTCTTCCGTGCTCTGCAACTTGACTTTTTATCTTTTTCTCTTCCCTGTGCAGTCCATTTATTTTTGCTTGCCTGACATGGTCTTTGTATGAGTCCTACTTTGTAGCATTTTCTGCAAGTTTCACCTTAAAAATCTGCATTGGTCTGGTGTATGTGAATCCCTGCCACAACAGTAACACAATTTGTTTTGCCAGGCTGGCTTCTTTTAATACGTTGCAATTTTGTTCACGCTCACTTTCATTCCTGATTGCAATTCAGTTGCATCTCAGTTATTTCCATTGATACAGCTATTCCAGCTTCTCTTTGAAATGTGAGTTGTGCTTCAATTAGGAGCCATTTTTAAATGCTTCCTTGTAAGATTCCACAAATAAACAATCTCTGTGCATCATTAAGCCCATCACTGAACTGACAATGCTGAAATAATTTCTTCAATTCAGCATGTATGCTGAAATGGACTCCCTCTCCTTTTGATTCTGTTTATGAAACCGAAAGCATTTTGCAGTCAACAATGGTTCTAAAAGTTCCTGCATTACTTACACGATATTAGCAAAGCTCGTTTGGTTGGAGCAGGTAAACTTCTAAGCAAGCTGTATGCTCTTCCATCTAATACACTCTGCAAAGCTGGCACTCACTTTGCATGCAACACCCATAAAAATTGCTGGGGAACACAGCAGGCTGGGCAACATCTATAGGAAGAGGTACAGTCGATCTTTCGGGCCGAGACCCTTCGTCAGGACTAACTGAAGGAAGAGCTGGTAAGAAATTTGAAAGTGGGAGAGGGAGGGGGAGATCCAAAATGATAGGAGAAGACAGGAGGGGGAGGGATGGAGCCAAGAGCTGGAAAGTTGATTGGCAAAAGGGATATGAGAGGATCATGGGACAGGAGGCCTAGGGAGAAAGAAAGGGGGAGGGGGGAAGCCCAGAGGATGTCAGGGAGTATAGTGAGAGGGACAGAGGGAGAAAAAGGAGAGAGAAAAAAAATAAAATTATATCTATATATATAATAAATGAATAATGGATGGGGTACGAAGGGGAGGTGGGGCATTAACAGAAGTTAGAGGTCAATGTTCATGCCATCAGGTTGGAGGCTACCCAGACGGAATATAAGGTGTTGTTCCTCCAACCTGAGTGTGGCTTCATCTTGACAGTAGAGGAGGCCGTGGATAGACATATCAGAATGGGAATGGGATGTGGAATTAAAATGTGTGGCCACTGGGAAATCCTGCTTTCTCTGGCAGACAGAGCGTAGGTGTTCAGCGAAACCTGCGTCGGGTCTCGCCAATATATAAAAGGCCACATCGGGAGCACCGGACGCAATATATCACCCCAGCCATATCACAGGTGAAGTGTTGCCTCACCTGGAAGGACTGTCTGGGAACCTGAATGGTGGTGAGGGAGGAAGTGTAAGGGCATGTGTAGCACTTGTTCCGTTTACAAGGATATGTGCCGGGAGGGAGATCAGTGGGAAGGGATGGGAGGAACGAATGGACAAGGGAGTCACATAGGGAGCGCTCCCTGTGGAAAACAGAGAGAGGGAGGGAGGGAAAGATGTGCTTAGTGGTGGGATCCCATTGGAGGTGGCAGAAGTTGCGGAGAATTATATGTTGGACCCGGAGGCTGGTGGGGTGGTAGGTGAGGACAAGGGGAACCCTATTCCTAGTGGGGTGGCGGGAGGATGGGGTGAGAGCAGATGTGTGTGAAATAGGAGTGATGCGTTTGAGAGCAGAGTTGATGGTGGAGGAAGGGAAGCCCCTTTCTTTAAAAAAGGACATCTCCTTCATCCTGGAATGAAAAACCTCATCCTGAGAGCAGATGCGGCGGAGATGGAGGAATTGTGAGAAGGGGATGGAATTTTTGCAAGAAACAGGGTGAGAAGAGGAATAGTCCAGGTAGCTGTGGGAGTCCATAGGCTTATAGTAGACATCAGTAGATAAGCTGTCTCCAGAGATAGAGACAGAAAGATCCAGAAAGGGGAGGGAGGTGTCGAAAATGGACCAGGTAAACTTGAGGGCAGGGTGAAAGTTGGAGGCAAAGTTAATGAAGTCAATGAGCTCAGCATGCGTGCAGGAAGCAGGGCCAATGCAGTCGTCGATGTAGTGAAGAAAAAGTTGGGGACAAATACCAGTATAGTTTTGGAACATGGATTGTTCCACAAAGTCAACTAAAAGGCAGGCATAGCTGGGATCCATACAGGTGCCCATGGCTACACCTTTAGTTTGGAGGAAGTTGGAGGAGCTAAAGGAGAAATTATTAAGAGTAAGGACTAATTCTGCTAGACGGAGCAGATTGGTGGTAGAGGGGATCTGGTTAGGTCTGGAATCTAAAAAGAAGCGGAGAGCTTTGAGACCTTCCTGGTGGGGGATGGAAGTATACAGGGACTGGACATCCATGGTGAAAATAAAGCGGTGGGGGCCAGGGAACTTAAAATCATTGAAAAATTTCACAGCGTGAGGGGTGTCACGAACATAGGTAGGAAGGGATTGGACAAGGGGTGATAAAACAGTGTCGAGGTATGCAGAAACGAGTTCGGTGGAGCAGGAGCAAGCTGAGACAATAGGTCGGCCAGGACAGGCGGGTTTGTGGATCTTGGGTAGGAGGTAGAAACAGGAAGTGCGGGGTGAGGGAACTATAAGGTTGGTAGCAGTGGATGGGAGATCCCCTGAGCGGATAAAGTCGGTGATGGTTTGGGAGACAATGGTCTGGCGCTCCTTAGTGGGGTCATGATGGAGGGGTAAATAAGAAGAGGTATCCGCGAGTTGTTGCTGTGCCTCGGTAGAGGTCAGTGCGCCAGACTACAACAGCACCCCCCTTATCGGCGGGTTTTATAGTACGGTTAGGATTAGTGCGGAGGGAGTGGAGAGCAGAGCGTTCCAAAGGAGTGAGGTTGGAATGGGGACATGGTGCGGTGAAGTCGAGACAGTTGATGTCCCATCGGCAATTAGTGATAAAGAGATCCAGAGCAGGCAGAAGACCAGAGCGGGGTGTTCATGAAGAAGAGGAGGGTTGAAGATGGGAGAAGGAGTCACCGATGGGGGTGGGAGAGTCCTTGCCGAAGAAGTAGGCTCGAAGATGGAGCCAGTGGAAGAAGAGTTCAGCGTCATGGCGAATGCGGAATTTGCTGAGGTGTGGGTGAAGAGGGACAAAGGTGAGGCCCTTACTGAGGACAGAGCATTCTGCCTCAGAGAGTTGAATGTCAGAGGGGATGGTAAAGACCTAGCGCAGATGAGGTTTGTGATTGGCTGTTTAATTTGCTTTAAAATACTGCTCAATTAACTCTGTATACAATATTCAGTTATCTTTTCTATAATCAAATGTATTTACCTTTCCAATGTAGCCATCTATTTCTTATTTTTTAAATTTATTATTATTGTCACCCAGTACTCACTGTTTATGAATCTGTGAACCATTCATTTCTGCCTTTTTTAAAATTTGACCATCTCTGTCTCTTCTTGATGAAGCATGTGCTGCATTTTTTTTTCACTTGACCATTTCTTACTACACTTTTTAAAAACTTGAACGTCTCGCTGCACTTTAACAGGTAAGTGGTCGTCTCAGGTTCATTTAAAACCTCCTTGTCGCCGCTGTAATGTGTTTTTATCTCCAAAACATAAAACCTAATCGAAAGAAAAATATGGAGCCAGGAGATGTGTGTCTTAATTTTGCTTTCACTTTTAGCTTGATGTGCACATATGACATGATGGCATGATGACGTATGCCATTCACATACTTTTGCATATAACCTGTAATAAATTATTTCAACGAACAAAGAATGCCGAATCAAACAATATATTTACAATATTACTGGAATATTAAATACACAATAATTCTGTCAGTAAATTGAGATTCTCTTGGGGTTTCTTTGACTCCTGAAGGCTTGCCATGTGAATAAAGACTTTTATGTTTCCCAGTTACTGCTTTTGAGTGACTTAGTTTTACTTCAGTCACAATACCTATGACAACATACAGTTCTCTTGGGTGATCCTTTTTCCACATCCGACTCCCCCAAAATACTAAATAAATGTTTTTCTAAGAGATATTAAGTACCTTTGGATGTTGCTCAGGGAAGCTGTCTAGGTCCCTTACTCTTCTTCTTATACATGCTTTCCTTAGGAGGCATTATTACCACAGTTATGCAGATGACACACCATTGTATAACTCATTTGAGACTGATGACAATAACACCATATCTTCTCTGACTTTTGGTACAGCTGCAATAAACAAATGGATGAGCAATAGTTTCCTAAAACTAAATGAAGAGAAAACTGAGATACTCTGGTTGGTCCAAAGCCAAAGGAGATAAACTTCTTCACAAACTTGGGAGCTTGGCTTCTTTTGTAAAATTAGAAGTAACAAGTTGGGTGTTACCTTTGCTTAGCTTTGAAGGTCTCAAAGCTCTACGCTTCTTTTTGGATTCCAGACCTAATCAGTTCCCCTCTACCACCACTCTGCTCCGTCTAGCGGAATTAGTCCTTACTCTTAATAATTTCTCCTTTGGCTCCTCCCACTTCCTCCAAACTAAAGGTGTAGCTATGGGCACCCGTATGGGTCCTAGCTATGCCTGCCTTTTTGTTGGCTTTGTGGAACAATCTATGTTCCGTGCCTATTCTGGTATCTGTTCCCCACTTTTCCTTCGCTACATCGACGACTGCATTGGCGCTGCTTCCTGCACGCAAGCAGAGCTCGTTGACTTTATTAACTTTGCCTCCAACTTTCACCCTGTCCTCAAGTTTACCTGGTCCATTTCCGACACCTCCCTCCCCTTTCTAGATCTTTCTGTCTCTGTCTCTGGAGACAACTTATCCACTGATGTCTACGACAAGCCTACTGACTCTCACAACTATCTGGAGTATTCCTCTTCTCACCCTGTCTCTTGCAAAAACGCCATCCCCTTCTCGCAATTCCTCCGTCTCTGCCGCATCTGCTCTCAGGATGAGGCTTTTCATTCTAGGACGAGGGAGATGTCTTCCTTTTTTAAAGAAAGGGGCTTCCCTTCCTCCACTATCAACTCTGCTCTTAAACGCATCTCCCCCATTTCACGTACATCTGCTCTCACTCCATCCTCCCGCCACCACACTAGAAATAGGGTTCCCCTGGTCCTCGCCTACCAACCCACCAGCCTCCGGGTCCAACATATTATTCTCCATAACTTCCGCCACCTCCAACGGGATCCCACCACTAAGCACATCTTTCCCTCCCCACCACTCTCTGCATTCCGCAGGGATTGCTCCCTACGCAACTCCCTTATCCATTCGTCCCCCCCCATCCCTCTCCACTGATCTCCCTCCTGGCACTTATCCGTGTAAGCGGAACAAGTGCTACACATGCCCTTACACTTCCTGCCTTACCACCATTCGGGGCCCCAAACAGTCCTTCCAGGTGAGGCAACACTTCACCTGTGAGTCGGCTGGAGTGATATACTGTGTCCGGTGCTCCCGATGTGGCCTTTTATATATTGGCGAGACCCGACACAGACTGGGAGACCGCTTTGCTGAACACCTACGCTCTGTCCGTCAGAGAAAGCAGGATCTCCCAGTGGCCACACATTTTAATTCCACATCCCATTTCCATTCTGATATGTCTATCCACGGCCTCCTCTACTGTAAAGATGAAGCCACACTCAGGTTGGAGGAACAACACCTTATGTTCCGTCTGGGTAGCCTCCAACCTGATGGCATGAACATCGACTTCTCTAACTTCCGCTAAGGCCCCACCTCCCCCTCGTACCCCATCTGTTACTTATTTTTATGCACACATTCTTTCTCTCACTCTCCTTTTTCTCCCTCTGTCCCTCTGAATATACCTCTTGCCCATCCTCTGGGTCCCCCCCCCACCCTTGTCTTTCTTCTCGGACCTCCTGTCCCATGATCCTCTCGTATCCCCTTTTGCCTATCACCTGTCCAGCTCTTGGCTCCATCCCTCCCCCCCACCGTCTTCTCCTATTATTTTGGATCTCCCCCTCCCCCTCAAACTTTCAAATCCCTTACTCACTCTTCCTTCAGTTAGTCCTGACGAAGGGTCTTGGCCTGAAACATCGACTGTGCCTCTTCATGGGGATGCTGCCTGGCCTGCTGCGTTCACCAGCAACTTTTGCGTGTGTTACCCTATATTCAGATTTGAATTTTAAATCCCAGGTAAAGAAAGTGACCAGAGCAGCATTACTACAGTTAAAAAATTGTAAAGCTGTGTCTGTTCCTGTCATGCAATGATGCTGAAAAGCTAATTCGTGCCTTTATATCGAATAGACTAGATTACTGCAAAGCACTTTTTAAGTCCTTCCAAAGCAATCTATTAACAAACTTCAACACATTCAGAACACCCCACTTTTAACTAAAACCAGGAAGAGGGAACACATCACTCTCATTTCCACTACTCTGCATTGGCTTCCTGCATCTTTTTGAATTGATTTGAAGTTCTCTTAATTGTTTTTAAAGCTTTGAATGGTCTGGTATTGGAGTACATCACCGAATGACTTTCATTTTATAATCCTGCTTGTGCTCTCAGGTCCTCTTCTGCCGGTCTCTTAAACTTAAACATAGAAACATAGAAACATAGAAAATAGGTGCAGGAGTAGGCCATTCGGCCCTTCGAGCCTGCACCGCCATTTATTATGATCATGGCTGATCCTCCAACTCAGAACCCCGCCCCAGCCTTCCCTCCATACCCCCTGACCCCCGTAGCCACAAGGGCCATATCTAACTCCCTCTTAAATATAGCCAATGAACTGGCCTCAACTGTTTCCTGTGGCAGAGAATTCCACAGATTCACCACTCTCTGTGTGAAGAAGTTTTTCCTAATCTCGGTCCTAAAAGGCTTCCCCTCTATCCTCAAACTGTGGCCCCTCGTTCTGGACTTCCCCAACATCGGGAACAATCTTCCTGCATCTAGCCTGTCCAATCCCTTTAGGATCTTATACGTTTCAATCAGATCCCCCCTCAATCTTCTAAATTCCAACGAGTACAAGCCCAGTTCATCCAGTCTTTCTTCATATGAAAGTCCTGCCATCCCAGGAATCAATCTGGTGAACCTACTTTGTACTCCCTCTATGGCAAGAATGTCTTTCCTCAGATTAGGGGACCAAAACTGCACACAATACTCCAGGTGTGGTCTCACCAAGGCCTTGTACAACTGCAGTAGTACCTCCCTGCTCCTGTACTCGAATCCTCTTGCTATAAATGCCAGCATATCATTCACCTTTTTCACCGCCTGCTGTACCTGCATGCCCACTTTCAATGACTGGTGTATAATGACACCCAGGTCTCGTTGCACCTCCCCTTTTCCTAATCGGCCACCATTCAGATAATAATCTGTTTTCCTATTTTTGCCACCAAAGTGGATAACTTCACATTTATCCACATTAAATTGCATCTGCCATGAATTTGCCCACTCACACAACCTATCCAAGTCACCCTGCATCCTCTTAGCATCCTCCTCACTGCTAACACTGCCACCCAGCTTCGTGTCATCTGCAAACTTGGAGATGCTGCATTTAATTCCCTCATCCAAGTCATTAATATATATGGTAAACAACTGGGGTCCCAGCACTGAGCCTTGCGGTACCCCACTAGTCACCGCCTGCCATTCTGAAAAGGTCTCGTTTATTCCCACTCTTTGCTTCCTGTCTGCTAACCAATTCTCCACCCACACCAATACCTTACCCTCAATACCGTGTGCTTTAAGTTTGCACACTAATCTCCTGTGTGGGACCTTGTCAAAAGCCTTTTGAAAATCCAAATATACCACATCCACTGGTTCTCCCCTATCCACTCTACTAGTTACATCCTCAAAAAATTCTATGAGATTCGTCAGACATGATTTTCCTTTCACAAATCCATGCTGACATTGTCCGATCATTTCACCGCTTTCCAAATGTGCTGTTATCACATCCTTGATAACTGACTCCAGCAGTTTCCCCACCACCGACGTTAGGCTAACCGGTCTATAATTCCCCGGTTTCTCTCTCCCTCCTTTTTTAAAAAGTGGAGTTACATTAGCCACCCTCCAATCCTCAGGAACTAGTCCAGAATCTAACGAGTTTTGAAAAATTATCACTAATGCATCCACTATTTCTTGGGCTACTTCCTTAAGCACTCTAGGATGCAGACCATCTGGCCCTGGGGATTTATCTGCCTTCAATCCCTTCAATTTATCTAACACCACTTCCCTACTAACATGTATTTCGCTCAGTTCCTCCATCTCACTGGACCCTCTGTCCCTTACTATTTCTGGAAGATTATTTATGTCCTCCTTAGTGAAGACAGAACCAAAGTAATTATTCAATTGGTCTGCCATGTCCTTGCTCCCCATAATCAATTCACCTGTTTCTGTCTGCAGGGGACCTACATTTGTCTTTACCAGTCTTTTCCTTTTTACATATCTATAAAAGCTTTTACAGTCCGTTTTTATGTTCCCTGCCAGTTTTCTCTCATAATCTTTTTTCCCCTTCCTAATTAAGCCCTTTGTCCTCCTCTGCTGAACTCTGAATTTCTCCCAGTCCTCAGGTGAGCCACTTTCTCTGGCTAATTTGTATGCTTCTTCTTTGGAATTGATACTATCCCTAATTTCTCTTGTCAGCCACGGGTGCACTACCTTCCTTGATTTATTCTTTTGCCAAACTGGGATGAACAATTGTTGTAGTTCATCCATGCAACCTTTAAATGCTTGCCATTGCATATCCACCGTCAATCCTTTAAGTGTCATTTGCCAGTCTATCTTAGCTAATTCACGTCTCATACCTTCAAAGTTACCCCTCTTTAAGTTCAGAACCTTTGTTTCTGAATTAACTATGTCACTCTCCATCTTAATGAAGAATTCCACCATATTATGGTCACTCTTACCCAAGGGGCCTCTCACGACAAGATCGCTAATTAACCCTTCCTCATTTCTCAAAGCCCAGTCCAGAATAGCCTGCTCTCTGGTTGGTTCCTCGACATGTTCCTAAACAATCTCCCTCAAAACATAATTTGCAGGTCAGCTCTTTTGAACTCTGCTCCTAAGCTGTGGAACTCAATACAGGCTGCATTACAGCCTGGTATGGGAACACCAATGCCTTTGAGTGGGAAGTCCTACAGAAGGTAGTGGATTCAGCCCAGTACAGGGGTCCCCAACCTTTTTCCCACTGTGAACCCATTTCATATTGACAATATTCTTGCGGACCGGCCGACCGGGGGGTGGCGGGGGGCGCGGTTTGCCAACAGACAAAATTAGCAGTCAAATACGTTGTGTTTACCCTGAGAAAGACTACAATGACCATGAAGCCTTGCGCGGGCACCAGTGTGCAGGCGTAACTTGCGTATGCGTGTACTTCCCGATTTCTTAAAAATCATTTTTGCTGATTCTGTTGGCGGTGGCGGGGGTGGGGGGGGTGTTAATCACGACCGGAATATAAGTGATAAGTGTCTAATACACTCAATTTCGTTTCTAAAAGGGTTTATCTAACGAATTTAATATTAAACACGCAGCGCATATTTTCCTCACATGAATATAGCGATAAGACAATTGTCAGGGGAGGACAGGGGAGCTTGAAGTAAGTGTTGAACAAACTTCCAGTAGAAGTGGTAGAAGCAGGTTCGATATTATCATTTAAAGAAAAATTGGATAGGTATATAGACAGGAAAGGAATGGAGGGTTATGGGGCTGAGTGCAGGTCGGTGGGACGAGGTGAGAGTAGCGTGGGGACGGACTAGAAGGGCTGAGATGGCCTGTTTCCATGTCGTAATTGTTATATGGTTATATAAGTCACTTATAATAGCATCATAACATTTTAAGTAACGTTTGGATATTAAACATACAACACATATTTTCCTCGTACGAACATATAAAATCATTGCAATGCACCAATATCACTGAATCAGTGGGAGCCCTGGGCTTGTTTCCCTGCAACAAGACGGTCCTATCGAGGGGTGATGGGAGACAGCGATACGTGAACGGGGTTCCTTATGTCCAGTCTAATCCGCAATTTAGTTTTTGTTACATTCATCGCAAAGATATGTTGGAAATGGAAGCAACGTTTTCAGTGCTTCCGTAGCTATCTCAGGATATTCAGCCTTGACTTTGATCCAGAATGCCGGCAGAGATGTTAGTCAAACGTACTTTTCAGCCCGCCGTCATTTGCAAGCTTGAGGAGTTGATCTCCTTCCGCGCTGACACAGATGAGGCGCGGGTAATGAGCTCGTGTGTGTTCAAGCTCAACAGTGGGTGTGACAGGGAATGAGGAAAGGTGCAGCTGACTCATCACCAAATCATATCGTTTCCTCGCGGCCCAGTAGCGCATGCCTTGCGGCCCGGTACCGGTCCGCGGCCCGGTGGTTGGGGACTGCTGGCCTAGTACATCACGGGTAAAAGCCTCCCAACCATTGAGCACATCTACTTGAAATGTTGTCGTAGAAACATTTGGTTTAAACTAGATTTGCAGGGGGATGGGAACCAGAGTACCAGAGCAGATAGTGGAGCAGTGGTGAAAATAAATGATGTTAAAAGTTCATGCAAAGACACAAATAGAAGGGTTGTGTGTGGTGGTAATAATCTTCTGAGGTGTGTCCATTTCAATGCAAGGAGTATTGTGGGGAAGGCGGACGAGCTGAGGGCGTGGATTGACACATGGAATTATGACATTATAGCCATTAGTGAAACTTGGCTGCAGGAGGGGCAGGACTGGCAGCTTAATGTTCCAGGGTTCTGATGTTTCAGACGTGATAGAGGCAGAGGAATGAAGGGTGGTGGGGTGGCATTGCTTGTCAGAGAAAATATTACAGCAGTGCTCAGGCAGGACAGATTAGAGGGCTTGTCTACTGAGTCCTTATGGGTGGAGCTGAGAAAAAGGAAAGGTATGACCACATTAATGGGGTTGTATTATAGACCACCCAATAGCCAGTGAGAATTGGAGGAACAAATCTGCAGGGAGATAGCAGACAGCTGTAGGAAACATAAAGTTGTGATAGCAGGGGATTTTAATTTTCCACATATTGATTGGGACTCCCGCACTGTTAAAGGCCTAGACGGGTTAGAGTTTGTAAAATGTGTTCAGGAAAGTTTTCTAAATCAATATATAGAGGTACCAACTAGAGAGGATGCAATATTGGATCTCCTATTAGGATACGAGTTAGGACAGGTAACAGAAGTGTGTGTCGGGGAACACTTTGGTTCCAGTGATCATAACACCATTAGTTTCAACTTGATCATGGATAAAGGTAGATCTGGTCCTCAGATTGAGGTTCTAAACTGGAAAAAGGCCAAATTTGAAGAAAAGAGAAAGGATCTAAAAAGCATGGATTGGGACAGGTTGTTCTCTGGCAAGGATGTGATTGGTAAGTGGGAGGCCTTCAAAGGAGAGATTTTGAGAGTACAGAGTATGTACGTTCCTGTCAGGATTAAAGGCAAAGTGAATAAGAATAAGGAACCTTGGTTCTCAAGGGATATTGGAACTCTGATAAAGAAGAAGAGAGAGATATATGACATGTATAGGAAACGGAGCAAATAAGGCACTTGAGAAGTATAAAAAGTGCAAAAAAATACTTAAGAAAGAAATCAGGAGGGCTAAAAGAAGACATGAGGTTGCTTTGGCAGTCAAGGCGAAGAATAATCCAAAGAGCTTCTACAGGTATATTAAGAGCAAAAGGATAGTAAGGGATAAAATTGGTCCTCTTGAAGATCAGAGTGGTCGGCTATGTATGGAACCAAAAGAAATGGGGGAGATCTTAAATGGGTTTTTTGCGTCTGTATTTACTAAGGAAACTGGCGTGGAGTCTATGGAAATAAGGCAAACGAGTAGTGAGGTCATGAAACCTATACAGATTGAAGAGGAGGAGGTGCTTGCTATCTTGAGGCAAATCAGAGTAGATAAATCCCCAGGACCTGACAGGGTACTCCCTTGGACTTTGAAGGAGACTAGTGTTGAAATTGCAGGGGCCCTGACAGATATATTTTAAATGTCGGTATCTACGGGTGAGGTGCCGGACGACTGAAGGATAGCTCATGTTGTTCCATTGTTTAAAAAAGGCTCTAAAAGTAATCCGGGAAATTATAGGTCGGTAAGTTTGACATCAGTAGTAGGTAAATTATTGTAAGGAGTACTAAGAGATAGGATCTACAAGTATTTGGATAGACAGGGACTTATTAGGTAGGTTCAACATGGCTTTGTGTGTGGTAAGTCATGTTTAACCAATCTATTAGAGTTTTTCGAGGAGGTTACCAGGAAAGTGGATGAAGGGAAGGGAAGGCAGTGGATGTTGTCTACATGGACTTCAGTAAGGCCTTTGACAAGATCCCACATGGGGTTTAGTTAGGAAGATTCAGTCGCTAGGTGTATATGGAGAGGTAGTAAATTAGATTAGACATTGGCTCAATGGAAGAAGCCAGAGAGTGGTAGTGGAGGATTGCTTCTCTGAGTGGAGGCCTGTGACTAGTTGTGTGCCGCAGGGATCAGTGCTGGGTTCATTGTTATTTGTCATCTATATCAATGATCAGGATGATAACGTGGTAAATTGGATCAGCAAATTTGCTGATGATACAAAGATTGGAGGTGTAGTAGACAGTGAGGAAGGTTTTCAAAGCTTGCAGAGGGATTTGGACCAGCTGAAAAAATGGGCTGAAAAAATAGCAGATGGAATTTAATACAGACAAGTGTGAGGTATTGCACTTTGGTAGGACAAGCCAAGGTAGAACATACAAGGTAAATGGTAGGGCACTGGGGAGTGCAGTAGAACAGAGGGATCTGGGAATACAGATACAAAATTCCCTAAATGTGGTGTCACAGGTAGATTGGGTCATAAAGAGAGCTTCTGGTACATTGAGTGTAAGAGTTGGAATGTTATAAGGCATTGGTGAGGCCGAATTTGGAGTATTGTGTGCAGTTTTGGTCACCAAATTACAGGAAGGATATTAATAAGGTTGAAAGAGTGCAGAGAAGGTTTATAAGGATGTTGCTGGGACTTAAGAAACTGAGTTACAGAGAAAGGTTGAATAGGTTAGGACTTTATTCCCTGGAGCGTAGAAGAATGAGGGGAGATTTGATAGAGGTATATAAAATTATGATGGGTATAGATAGAGTGAATGCAAGCAGGCTTTTTCCACTGAGGCTAGGGGAGAAAAAAAACAGAGGACATGGGTTAAGGGTGAAGGGGGAAAAGTTTAAAGGGAACATTAGGGGAGGCTTCTTCACACAGAGAGTGGTGGGAGTGTGGAATGAGCTGCCAGATGAAGTGGTAAATGTGGGCTCACTTCTAAGATTTAAGAAAAACTTGGACAGGTACGTGGATGAGAGGTGTATGGAGGGATATGGTCCAGGTGCAGGTCAGTGGGACTAGGCAGAAAAATGGTTCGGCACAGCCAAGAAGGGCCAAAAGGCCTGTTTCTGTGCTGTAATATTCTATGGTTCTAAAAGCAGCATCCATTATCAAAGATCCTTACCACCCAGGCCATGCTCTTTTCTCGCTCCTGCCATCAGGCAGGGGTGACCAACCTTTTACATTCCATGCATCAATTTTTTCACGCACTAGTTCAGATGCGATTTTTTCATGCACGATTTCTATATTATCATATCTTTACAAGAATTGAATGGGGGTACAAGAGTAGTATGGCACATCTGAACTCATGAATGAAAAAATTGATGCATGGAATGTAAAAGGTTGGCCACCCCTGAAGTAGGTACAGGAGCCTCAGCATTCACACCACCACATTCAAGAACAGTTACTACCCTTCAGCCATCAGGCTATTGAACAAAAGCAGATAACTGCACTCATTTAAGCATTCTTTTATCTTGTTATTTCATGCTTGTTATTTATTGCTAATTTTTATATCTGCACTTACACAGGTTGTTGTCTATTGATCCTGTTTACACTTATTGTTCTATAGATTTGATAAGTATGCCTGCAGAAAAAGAATCTCAGGGCTGTATGTGGTGACATGTATGCACTTTGATAATAAATTTTACTTTGAACTCTAAACTTTTGAACTTCAATACCTAAAACTGTAAGTGAAGCAGGCTCACTTGACACTTTTAAACACCTATTTACTTAACCTTGCTTTTAACCTTGCTTTAAAGACAGCATTTTCTCTTTTATTTTCATGTCTGCGCTTTATCCCATTGAAAAGCACTTTGAACTACATTGTTAGTATGGAAAGTGCTCTGTAAATAATTGTTATTATTATTATTATTGCATGTCAGCTGGTAGGTAAATTGGCTGCTGTAAATTGCTCAGAGTTCAGAGTACAGGAGAAATGAAGGAAGCGGGTGGTGAAATGACGGGGATGCAAGTGGGATCACCATGGATAGGTGCTGGACAGTCAGCACAGGCACCTGGCCAAAGGGCTTAGTTCTTTACATTGGCAAATTTGCAGATGACACAAAGCTGAGTGGCAGTGTGAAATGTGAGGAGGATGTTATGAGAATGCAGGGTGAGTGGGCAGATGCTTGGCAGATGCAGTTTAATGTGGATAAATGTGAGGTTATCCACTTTGGTGGCAAGAACAGGAAGGCAGATTACCATCTGAGTGGTGTCAAGTTAGGAAAAGGGGAAGTACAACGAGATCTAGGTGTTCTTGTACATCAGTCACTGAAAGTAAGCATGCAGGTACAGCAGGCAGCGAAGAAAGCTAATGGCATGCTGGCCTTCATAACAAGGGGAGTTGAGTATAGGAGCAAAGAGGTCCTTCTGCAGTTGTACAGGGCCCTGGTGAGACCACACTTGGAGTACTGTGTGCAGTTTTGGTCTCCAAATTTGAGGAAGGACATTCTTGTTATTGAGGGAGTGCAGTGTAGGTTCACAAGGTTAATTCCTGGGATGGCGGGACTGTCATATGTTGAAAGATTGGAGTAACTGGGCTTGTATACACTGGAATTTAGAAGGATGAGAAAGGATCTGATTGATACATATAAGATTATTAAGGGATTGGACAAGCTAGAGGCAAGAAATATGTTCCCGATGTTGGGGAGTCCAGAACCAGAGGCCACAGTTTAAGAATAAGGGGTAGGCCATTTAGAAAGGAGTTGAGGAAAAACTTTTTCACCCAGAGAGTTGTGGATCTGTGGAATGCTCTGCCTCAGAAGGCAGTGGAGGCCAAGTCTCTGGATGCTTTCAAGAAAGAGTTCGATAGAGCTCTTAAAGATAGCGGAGTCCAGGGATATGGGGAGAAGGCAGGAACGGGGTGCTGATTGTGGATGATCAGCCATGATCACAGTGAATGGCGGTGCTGGCTCGAAGGGCTGAATGGCCTACTCCTGCACTCTATTGTCTATTCTAAGCTACACGACTCAATAACTATGATATTTCATATAACTTGCTAATTCTCAAGCTTAGAATGAGAAGCTATGTTAAAATGGATAAAAGTGGCACTGATTTCCATGGCAATTGGTGGACTATACTAGTACTAATAAAAAGGAGGCTTAAAGAATTGAGTGAGATCTTGACACATTGCTGTATCAGACATAGATTTTAGCAATGAGTTGACTGCCATTGATAATGGATGTTTTGTTTTTATCTCTGCCTCTGTGTTTGCCTTGTGCAAGCATCCGCACCAATGAGCCTGCTGTGAATTTGGATAGGGCTTTCAGCATAACCACAGACAATTAGCCAAGGTCTCCCTTCAACTTTAGACATGAAGAATTTAAAGAAAAGCAGTTTTTACCTCTAATAAACACATCGACCCTCTGTAGTTGCCAAAAACATTATGCTGTAGTGTAACATCTGACATGTACATCCCATGACATCCTGCCTGGAGGGAAAAGTACAAAGAATGTAATGCTGGTCATGAGCTATGATACATGTCAAATATTTCTAGGAACCAAAACTAAATAACTGGAAAGAATCCATCAGTTTATAGACCACACACAGAAACTGAAAGAAAGCAACTGAAATGGAGACTTTACAAGTTTACTCAGTAAATATTTTAGCCACCCACACTTGAACATTTCCAGGCTTAATTCCCAATTTGTGCTGCTAAATGGTCACAATTTGGAATGTTTGTGCTTTCAGTCTTCTCGACACTAAACTAAACTCTTTGCACCTCTCTCTCTCTCTCTCTGTCTGTGCTCAAATGCAAAAGTTGAAGTCAGTAACATAAGTTTCACTGTCAAAAATCACAGATAAACAAAAGTCAAATTGAGAAGGAGAACTTTAAGCAGTCATAATGGCATACTCAAAACAAGAAATTGATATTCTTCTGAAGGTGGTAAGAATCAGAATCAGAATCAGGTTTATTATCACCGACATGTGACGTGAAATTTGTTAACTTAGCAGCAGCAGTCCAACGCAATACATAATCTAGCAGAGAAAAAAATTAATAATAATAAATAAGTAAATCAATTACAGTATGTGTACATTGAATAGATATTAAAAAACATGCAAAAACAGAAATACTGTATATTAAAAAATAGTGAGGTAGTTCCAAAGATTCAACGTCTATTTAGGAATGGGATGGCAGAGGGGAAGAAGCTGTTCCTGAATCGCTGAGTGTGTGCCTTTAGGCTTCTGTACCTCCTACCTGATGGTAACAGTGAGAAAAGGGCATGCCTTGGATGCTGGAGGTCCTTAATAATGGATACTGCCCTTCTGAGACTCCGTTCCTTAAAGATGTCCTGGGTACTTAGTAGGCTAGTGCCCAAGATGGAGCTGGCTAGATTTACAACCTCTTGCAGCTTCTTTCAGTCCTGTGCTGTAGCCCCTCCATACCAGACAGTGATGCAGCCTGTCAGAATGCTCTCCATGGTACAACTATAGAAGTTTTTGAGAGTAAATTGTGGCAAAAACTCTGAAAGAAATCGGATTTTACAGATATTAAAACTTTATTCTACCAATATGTCACTGATTTTATTGTAGTTTTGTGTTGATAAAATGTTTGCACTGAACTTCCATTATAAACAGCCACTTAAATGCATTTATGCAAAAATACATGAAGGAAGCTGCACCATATGGAAGAGAAACCAAAAACCTACCGTGTGTCAGACTCCAACCATTGTGGTGAAGGCTATTAAATGTTAAAGAGTTCATGTTAAGAGTCACAAGATGGATTAAAGCGATTTCGTATCTCACTTTGCAACATTTCACATTATATATAGAAAATGTGAAATCAGCCACTCTGGGCCAGTTCAAGCTGATGGCTAGCCAGCATTTTCATAGAGAATCATCAGCTGGCTCTTGTGTGCAAGAAGCACATTCTTTACTAGCACAGATGTAGGGAACAGTGCGAGTCAGATTCCACCACGGCTCCAGTACCTTAAACTGGACTGAAAAACCACACATCTACAGTAAATGCACATATTTTATTTAGTATTCACATTCAGATACTTGTACGTGAATGTTTTTAAATTAGTTTACTTTTTAAATTTTTTGCCATTTGCAATATATTTAAATATACTTCAATTGCTTCTAAATCTCTCTGAACTTTGAAAGAATGGACAAGTCCTCTGATGACGCAAGCTGTCAGATCCCATCTTGCAGCTTTGGATCAAGGCCCCTGTTTGCACTACTTGATGCTAGTCACCACTTCCAGACTGTGTCACCTCACAGTAAAGCTGGAGCAGTGAGGTGCCAGATTTCTGGGATTTGTGAGACTGCAACAGAAGTAGGCAAATGCAATCATGGGAATCCATAGGACCCGACTGCAAGGCATGGGGCATGAACTGGCCTTTTAATATTGAGCAATCCTTATTAAATCAGTTAGTTTAAATAAATATACAGTCATATACTGTTATGACCTTCAGAAAGAAATTACATTACGTAAATACACCTGACTGAATAATTGATGGGAAGACAATATTTTGAGTTGGTTATGGCTGTTCTCTTCTTCAGAAATATTTATCATATATTATTACTGTAAGTGACATGCCAGATCTACAACAATGAAGTACACTTATAACCAAGAAGTAAATAGTTTTACATATATATTTGTAAGTTTTCGTCCATACCAAGAAAAGGAAAGTCGGGGATCATTCTGGCTGAGTATCTATCCTTCCAATATATTATTAAAGGAACATTTCTTCTCAGTGTTATTTCTTTTATAGTCTCAAAATTGAAATACAGTAGACTCCTTCATAAAATTCTCCAACACAGCTTGGCTTTTATGTACTTCGCAAAAGGAAGATTTATAAATGGGATCTATTGTATTTTCATTCACTGCAATGTAGCACTTGCAATGAATTACTAGGCTACCTTAGCATGTGAGCAGTTACTTTTCAACTTAGTTGACATTAACTCAATTGCAATGTAATATTAGAGAGCGATGGCAGAATTAGACAGCACTAAATTCCTGTGATAGTTGAAATATAAACCATCTCACGTTTGCTTTCAGCTTTTTACCATTAATTACGGATTAAATGAGAATGGTTCCTGGATAAATATATCCCTCTTATTCTGAGTTTTTCCCATTACTAAAAATGAGAAAAGTAATATTTTTAACAGCTATGTGGCTTAAGAAACCTCTCTACATTAAGTTCCTAAACCCTTCTTCCTTTCTCCCCTGCAGACATATTTCTTTGACCACGATTTTGACACCTGTCCCAATATCTCTCTTTATGCCTCAGTGTCAAATTTATTATTACCATCACTTCTCTATACTCTCATGGCATTTTTGATCCTCCACTGAAGGCAAAGTATAAGTTTTTTTATTATTAGGCACTTTGCATATGGAGCTATTGTCAAGTTTACAAATTATCAGTTTTTGTGGCTATGCTTGCATTGGTAAGCACATCCTGCCATTGAAGAACACGAATATGATTATAGCATGTCCAAATATTTCCTGGAAGCATTGTGAAAAAAGAATAAGAGCAATATATTTTAATTAGGTGAAAAAACACTAAAAAGGAAGCATAACAATTCCTCTGCCAGCTTTAATACCAGATGGCATCAATAAGAGGTAGAATTACTTCTGTAGTCATTGTTGAAATATGCACCAGAAAAAGGATTCAAAATCATTTGTGTAAGTATAAACAGGATTCTCATTGTTGCTGCGGGATTTAGTTGGTGTATGCAAAATTTGCATTTAAACTATTTTAATGACACCAGAGATTTCTTCATAAAGGCTTTAGAAAGGTATTCACACACTTCGAAAACAGCTGCAGGCCCAAATCCACTCTTACTTACCAGGAACTTTATTACACTGCAGATGTTCATCTGGAAAATGGATTGTGTTACCAAAAGGATGTGAGTCTGGTCAAAATGTCTGGCTGGTTACTGTACATCAAGGGAAGCTCTGTCTGCGGGAGAATGGACTTGAGGCAGCAGTTGTATACTTAAAGTGTGTAGTTGACGGCGATTGAGAAACTAATGACCCAGTGTGTGATTTATGGACCCACAAGCTGACTTATATTTCATGCAGTAAGTAAAAAGCAGGTAAAGCTGCTACTGTGACCGAAAACATGAAGTGTTGCATCATCGTTGCCCAACAGTCAGATCTGCATTCAAGTATCTGCTGACAGTCTGAGTGTATTGCTAAAGTCTGATCTGAAGGAAAGCTTTTGCCAGACTGTTCACTGTTGGAAATTTATATCGCACTGACAATATGCCACTAATATCTTGACAATGGCAGCTTCAAAGAACCCCCTAAACTGAAGGTTCATTTCCCTAATCTTCTATTTAAATGTTCTCAGATAAAGCAAACAATATTTAATAAAATGAGTCATAAATATACTTCCAATAAAGCAAGAATGAAGGAAGTGCCCAAGGAACTATGAGCAAGATATATTCCCCCACTGTTCTCCCTCAACACACACATACCAGGAAGCAAATCCATTTCCTCCCTCTTTCATTATTAGTTTTTCTGTGGCTAAATGATGATGATTTTACTGAAACATGAAAGATTCTGGGCTGGAGGGGGACAGTATTCTCAGGTTAAATGCTGCAAAGATGTTTCTCCTTGTTAGGGGTACCTAAAATTAGTAAGGATAGTTTTAGAAAGAAGGATCAAGAATTTAAAATAGACCTCGTCTCTAAGGTTGTGAATTCTTGGAATTTCCTACCCTATGGGGCTTTGGAGGACTAATCTTTGAAATTAGTCAGAGCCACTATGGACAAATATTTGATGTACAGGAGGGTCAAGAGTTGTAGCAAACAGACTGGAAAATGATGCTGAGGGCCAGATTAAATCAGACACAGTCTTATTGAATGGCAACATATGTTCAGGACTTTGAGGCTTAATCCTGCTCTTATATTTTGTGATTTATGTTTTTGGTCTTAACGTAAAACTAATTGAACAATGGACAATAACATCCAGCATCCTTTACGAAGTCACTGCAAATGAAATCCCTTCTGTGGGCTTGCTTAGAAGAAGCAGATTATATTTGAGAAATGTTGAAAATCTGGAACTCACTCTCCAAAGTCTGGCGGCTACCTAGTCAAGTAAACTACTTATTTTAGCTATTTAGGTATTAGGAGATAAGGAGCAAAAATGGCTGTTGTAGTTTTCAGCAATGTCTTTAATAATTTAAAATGACATGTTGAAAGTTATGCAATTAAACTTAAATTGAGGTATACCCTAACCCCGATCATGCTAAATACACGGAGTTTGATGATTAGTTTGCTATATGAAGAGTTTCGTTCACATTCACATGTTTTAGATATCACAGTAAAATAAAATGAAACATAATCTCCTACAGCATGGAGCTATGTAGCCATTTCTGCAGTTCTAATAGTGATTTACATACTGATAAAACATGCCTTAATTTGCCATTAATTGTAGGAATAAATTCAAACTCATCTTTTAAATAGGAGCTCTGCACCTTTGCACTTTATTTATTTCGTACTACTGGTGATGTGCTATCACAGTGCTGGAGAATGAAACAATTTTACTTCTTAACATCTTTCCCCATATTGAGTTATTGCATTTCAGAGATATAACACAGCCATGCGAAGTGTAAAGCTTTCAAAACAGTGCACCCTATTTATGACATCTGAAAACGATTCCAACTGCTCCAGAATGATTTCTTTTCTCTATTCTTGTTCTAACAGTCCCATTTAACAATTCCAAGTGGGATCAGTAATTTAGTGCCTTATTATGGGTTACATTCAAGGTCCCACTTCTAGCAGAGCCTTTGTTGAGACTGGTTAAATTCATGGTACTGTGTGCTTTTGCAGTCAGCAGACAAAGCAGATCTTTATCCCATTACAGAAGCCCATGCTTGAACCCTTAATTCTGAAGCATTGACATACTAGACTACTCTGTTACTCTGTCCGCAGTATATATTGTCATTATTTTCCCCCAAAATTTAATTGAATATATATATTGTTCTCAGAGCAAACCCAAAGGTGCGTATAAACAGATAGTGTTGTGTTAATAACAAAAGACCAACTTCAAGACTGAAGAGAATGGAAGACTTAACTGAATGAGATGGATCCTAGTGCTGAAAGAGAAGCCAAAACTTATGTTCTACAATGACTTACACAAACCGTTGCATTGATTTCAAGTACGTACACTGATTGTGAAAATCAGCATAACCGTACTGCTGCTTGATTTGTATCAATATTGTTCAGTCATCTGTGTTAGGCCATAAGACCGTAAGATTTAGGAGCAGAATTACGCCATTTGGCCCGTCGAGTCTGCTCTGTCATTCCATCATGTCTGATTTACTTGCCCTCTCAAACTCATCCTGCTGCCTTCTCCTTGTAACCTTTGCCGACCTTACTAATCAGGCAACCACCAACCTCCATTTTAAGTATAGCCAATGACTTTGCCTTTATAGCCTTCTATGGCAATAAATTCCATGGATTAGCTACCCTCTGGTTACAGAAATTCCTCCTTATCTCTGTTCTAAAGTGATATGCTTCTATTCTGAGGCTGCGCTCTCTAGTCCTAGGTTCTCCCAGTACTGAAAACACCCTTTCCAAATCCACTCTATCTAGACCTTCCTGGGTTTCAATGAGGTTGTCCCCCTCACCACCCCTCATTTTTCAAAACTCCAGTGAATACAGGCCCAGAGCCATCAAATGCGGCTTATTCCCAGGATCATTTTCACAAACCTCCTCTGGACACTCTCCAGTGCCAACATAATCTTCTTTCAAAATGCGGCCCAAAATTACTCACAATACTCCAAATATTTTCTGACCAAGGCCTTACAAAGCCTCAGTATTATATCCTTGCTTTTATATTCTAGTTCTCTCAAAATGAATGCTAACATTGCATTTGCCTTCCTTTACTACCGACTCAAGCTGAAAGTTAACCTTTAGGGAATCATGCCATAGGTCTCCTAAGGCCTTTGTACCTCTGATTTATCAATTCGCTCCCTATTTTGGAAATAGTCTACACCTTTATTCCTTCTACCTAAGTGTATAACTGCACTTCCCAACAAGATATTTCATCTGGTATTTCTTTGCCCATTCTCTTAATCTATTCAAGTCCTTCTTCAGCATACTTGCTTCCAACATTATCTGTCCGTACTTATTTGCATAATCCACAAAACTGGCCACAAAACCATCAACTCCATCATCCATATTATTAACATACAACATGAAAGGCAAAGGACCTGTTGGAACCCTGTGGAACACCAGTGGCAGCTAACTAGAAAAGTCCCTCTTTAATTCAACTCTTTGTCTTCTGCCTGTCGGCTAATATGTTCATGCCAATATTTTTCCTGTAATACCATGGACTCTTATACTGTTCAGCAGCCTTATGTATAACTCCTTGCCAAAGGCTGCTAAACAACACCCAAATCCAAATCCAGATGAAAATCCAAGTAAACAACACCCACTGATTCTCCTTTTTCTAACCTGCCTGTTACTTTCGCAAAGAATTCCAACAGATTTGTCAAGGCAAGATTTCCCCTTAAGGGAACCATGCCGACTTCAAGTATCCCAAAATCATGTGCTTCCAGGTACCCCAAAATCTCTTTCTTAATAATGGATTCCAACTTCTTCCTAACCACTGAAGTCAGGTTAACTGGTCAATTATTTCCTGACCTTTGCCTCCCTCCTTTCTTAAAGCACAGAGTAACATTTCAATTTTCCAGCCTTAGGAACCATTTCAGAATGTAGTGATTCTTGAAAGATCACAACTAATGCCTCTATAATCTCTACAGCTACCTCTTTCAAAACCCTGGAGTGTACCATCTGGTCCAGGTATCTCATCTACCTTCTGACCTTTCATCTTTCCAACCATCTTCTCCTCAGTAATTGTGGCTACACTCACTTCTGTCCCCAATGAATGCATCTCTCACACCGTTTTCTAGCAGTCACATGTCCACTCTTGCTTTTCTTTTATTCTTTATATATCTAAAAAATCTTTTGGTATCCTCATTTATGTGATTGGCTAGCTTACCTTCATACTTAATCTTTTTTTCATTGTATTTTTAGTTGCTCTCTTTTGGTTTTTAAAAGCCTCCCAATTCTCTAACTTCCCACTAATTTTTGCTATATTGCATGCCTTCTTTTTTACTTTTATACTTTACCTGTTTTAGCCCTCCCTTTTGAATGCTCCTTCTTCTTTGGGATGAGACAATTCCGCATCTTTCAATTTATTCCCAAATAGTCCAGTCATTGCTGCTGTACCGATGCTCGTGTCCCCTTCTAATTAGCTTTGGCCAGCTCCTTCCTCGTGCCTCTGTAGTTACATTTACCCAACTGCAATACCAATATATTTGATTTCAAACTGCAGGGTGAATTCTATTATATTATGACCACTGCTTCCTAAGGTTTCCTTCACCTTAAGTTCACTAATCAAATCTGGTTCATTATGCAACACCAAATCCAGAATTGCCTTTTCTCTAGTGTGCTTGACCACAAGCTACTCTAAAAACTATCTTGTAGGCAATCCACAAATTATTTCTCTTGGGATCCAGCACCAACCTGATTTCCTAATCAACTGTATATTGAAATCCCCCATGATCATCATAACATTTTGAACTTTTATGCCTTTTCTGTCTATAATAGGAAAAGTAAGAGGGAACTAGCAGATATACTCTATAGGACGAATTCTTGCTAGCACAGTACTACTGCCTGAAATCATCACCCATTGTCACACCATATTGGAACGTAACCCATCCAGAGGAGCAGAACCTACCCTAGTGGATAAACGCACCCAAAACCTCAGTGCTTTGGCTTAAGGGGGCGGGGGGGGGGTGGGGGTGGTTAGAGATTCAAACAGTACACTGTAGGAGCCCCACTCACCAGGTTCTCAAATATTTTGACAGCCAGCAAAGCCTAGTCCTCAGTATGCCCATATTAAATTTGGCGAGGTTCTCAAGTGTCTCTGATTTTGAGAAACAGCTTAAATTTTAAGACGAGCTAGGCACTTTACCAGCATTAAATGAACAACATGACTACCAAACACATTTTGGTGCTGCTACCAAAAATGCATTGAAAACTGAGTATTTTATATCTTCAAATGGAGTAATAATTTTTGTTGTTGATCCTACACAACTTGGAGTGAGAGTGTCAAGTTTTAACTTCTATACATTTGGGGTGGGGTGGGGTGAGGCATTACTTAAATTATTGCTTCCATTTTCAATTGAAATCTTACATGTGCATACCAGTTTTATTTCTGACACTGGCTCTTCACATCTTGTCCACCACTTTGCTTATTTCCTCTTCCACTGCTCATTGCCTCTCAGTACCAGGAATATTTGCAAGGGTATTGTAGAGCAACTATCAATACACTACAAATTATAGGTGTTCACTACATCTGCTATTTTTACAGAACTTAACAAAAGTCAAAAAATCACAAGATCTCCATTAATGGTGCTCGTATTTCCTAATCATTTTGGTTCATTACCTTCCTAAGGGGCACATCACTCTTGGTTTATCCAAGTCAATAATTTTTGGCTAAAGATGTCTTCTCTCAAACAACATCTCTCTCAATCTTCCATTTGTCTAGATTATGGTAGCGCTACAGTCTGTCTGAATTTTTTTGGTATAATATAATTTTGTGTTTACCTGGTTACTGCGCTGAATGTTTAAATGATTCATAATTCTGTCAGCTTTCCAAAGTATCCTAGTTATATATTCATCTAAAAGTTCTTTTCCAATTTGCATGCACAGTCTGACAGCATAGTTATTTATTGTCTCAGGCTGCTTTTAAATAATTAAATCAAAACAAGTAACTTGTATTTTTAAAGAAGACTAGTTCAGAAAAGAATTATTTTATGGTTTCTTTCTGTTCCAGTACCAATTTAGCTATTGCTGTTACTATGGTTTTAAGTTCCTGTCACATTATCCTGCATAATTTCAGCCATCTGCAAGTTCCTTGATCCAGGAAGATTTATTGCAGGATTACAGTGACAATATTATGTGCATGGGTAAAGTTCATCAAGTTATCAAATAAATAATCAGAGATGAAAAGAAAAGGAAAAAAGACACCAGTAATACTAGGAGACACAGGAAAAATAGAAGTGCAAAGATTTAAACAAAATTACTTTTCTGGATAAAAAAAATGAGATTGTTGCCTCAAGGCACTCATAGTCATATTAGTAATCACATACTGAAAGAATGCATTACATTAAGAAGTCAGAATCAAAACAGGTTAACACAATGGAGATATACAATTATTTTTTTTCTACACAGCACAGACCTACGTATTATAAAACTATAAGACATGGGAGCAGAATTAGGCCATTTGGTCCATAGTGAATGCTAGGCCATTCCATCATGGCTGATTTATTATCCCTCTCAACTCCATTCTCCTGCTTTCTCCCCATAACTGTTGATGCCCTGACTAATCAAGAACCTCCACTATAAATATATCCAACGACATGGCCTCCACAGCTGTATGTGACAATGAACTCCCAGATTCACCACTCTCTGAATAAACAAATCCCTCCACATCTTTGTTCTAAATAGACAACCCTCTATTATGAAGCTGTGGCCTCCAGTCTTAAATTTCCCCATGATGGGAAATATTCTCTCCACATCCACTCTATCTAAACCTTTCAATATTTGATAGGTTTCAAAGAGACCACCCCTCCTTCTTCTAAACTCCAGTGAGTTCATGGCCCAGAGCCATCAAATCCACCTCAGACATTAACCCTTTCAGTTCTGGAATCATTCTTGTGAACTTCCTTTGGACTCTCTCCAATGCCAGCACAATTTTGATTAGATAAGGGCCCAAAACGCTCACAATACCAAGTGATCTGACCAATGCCTTACAAAGTCTCAGCATTAATTCCTGGCTCTTATATTTTAGTCCACTTGAAATAAATGCTAACATTGCATTTGCCTTCCTTACTACTGAGTCAACCTGCAAGTTAAGCTTCTGCAGATCCCAAACAGGGATTCCATAGTTTCCTTACACCTCTGATTTTCGAATTGTCTCCGTTTACAAAATAGTCCGCACCTTTATTTCTTCTACTGAAGTGCATGACCATACACTTCCCTACACTATATTCCATCTGCCGCTTCTTTGCCTATTCTCCTAATGTGTAACACTACCTGCCCCTCCACCTACCCTCGTATCATCCACAAACTTGGCCACAAAGCCATTGACTCCATCATCCAAATCACTGACACATAATGTGAAAAGAAGCAGTTCCAAAATCGACCCCTGCAGAAAACCACTGGTCACTGGTCACTGGCAGCCAAACAAAATAGGTCCCCCTTATTACCACTCTTTGTTTCCTACCAGTCAGCCAATCTTCTATCCATGCGAATACCTTTTCTGTAATACCGTGGTCTCTTATTTTGTTAAGAAGTCTCATGTCAAAGGCCTTCTGAAAATCCAACTAAACATCCACTGTCTCTCCTTTGTCTATCCACCTGTTATTTCCTCAAAGAATTCCAACAGATTTGTCAGGCAAGATTTCCCCTTAAGGAAACCATGCTGACTTTGGCCCATGTTATCATGTGCCTCCCAAGTATCCAAAACCTCATCATTAACAGTGGACTTCAACATCTTCCCAACCACTAAAGTCAGACGAACTGGCCTATAATTTCCTTTCTTTTGCCTCCCTCCCTTCTAAAAGAGTTGAGTGACATTTGCAATTTTCCAGCCTCTGGAACCATTCCAGAATGTAGTGATTCTTGAAAGATCACTACGGATACCTCCACAATTTCTTCAGCCACCTCTCTCAAAACCTAGTGATGTAGTCCGTCTGTGTCAGTGAACAACAACCACTACCTTCTGACCTTTCATCTTCCCAACCATCTTCTCCTTAGTAATTGTGACTGCACTCACTTCTGCCCCGTTGACACTCTTGAATTTCTGGCACACTGCTGGTGCCTTCCACAGTGAAATCTGATGCAAAATACTTATTAAGTTTGTTCGCCATTTCTGTGTCCTACATTACTACGTTTCCAGTGTCATTTTTTCAATGGTCTGATATTCATTTCCACCTCTCTTTTACTCTTTAATTATCTGAAAACTCTTTTTGTATCGTCTTTTATATTGTTGGAGAGCTTACCTTCATATTTCATCTTTATGTGTGTTGTTTCCCTGTCAGTCCACTCCTTGGTATAGATCTGGGCTTGAAATTTCTTTGTAGATGCTAACCAGGAGTTAAATGTGAAAATGTACCTGATACAATGTGTTTATGTCACTTTACATTATTAGTGTTTGAATGGAGATCTGAAGAGAAAGGGAGAGGGGCAATGTGACATGGGATTCTTTGTAATCAGTTGCAGAAAGCAAGCAGTAAGTTGGGCAATTGGTAGGTTGACCTTCAATACAAAAGTACTTGAGTACAGCAGCAGGGTGTCTTGCTGCAGCTGTACTGAGCCTTAGTGATCCTCAGGAATTTAAAATGCAGCTTTGATCTCCTTATCTACAAAAAGATGATCTTAGCATGGAGCGAGAGCATTGAAGTTTAGTAAACTGACTTCTGTGGAAAACATGACTAATGTATTGCTTAAGCCGACGTTCACTAGTTTAGAAGAATGAAAGGGGACTTCACAGAAACCTATAACATTTTTAACAGTTCTATACACACTCCAATGGCTTGAGAGCCCAGAAGCCAGGATGGAATGGCAAAGCAGACTTGATGGGCCAAATGATGTAATTTTGCTCCTATGCCTTATAAGACTGTAAGATCATAAGATATAGGAGCAGAAGTAGGCCATTCGGCTCATCGAATCTGCTCCAGCATTCTATCATGGGCTGATCCAATTTTTTCAGTCATCTCCACTCCCCTGCCTTCTCCCCATACCCTTTGATGCCCTGGCTAATCAAGAACCTATCTATCTCTGTCTTAAATAAACCCAATGACTTGGCCCCCACAGCCACTCGTGGCAACACATTCCACAGATTTACCACCCTCTGACTAAAGTAATTTCTCCACATTCCTGTTCTAAATGGACGTTCTTCAATCCTGAAGTAGCGCCCTCTTGTCCTAGACTCCACTACCATGGGAAATAACCAGAATATGATCTTATGTTCTTTACAGAAACATGTAAAATTCTGGATTGAGAGCCTAGAAGGAGGGGTCACAGCCTCAGGATTGGAAGAATACCATTTAGAAGTAAGATCAGGAAAATGTCTTCATCCAGAAGGTAGCGTAGCTCTGAGATTCTCCAGCACAAAACTTAGGGTAGGTCATCATTAAATATAGGTTAAGGATGAGATGGGTATATTTCTTAATGCTAAAGAAATTTAGGGATATGGGGAAAATACAGGAACATAATACTGAAATGAATGGTGAGCAAAGATTATGTTCTCTGGTAGAGCAGGTCTACAGGGCTGAATGGCCTACTCTTGCTTCCTTTTTATGTTTGTGCTTCTTGCTACTCTCTTTAAATGCTTTGAAATTTAAAAATAAACAGAAACAATCAAAAAAATCAAGAAATATGCTGAACATATCCATAGCCTGGAAATTAATTGACCATTTGAATGAAATTAAAACAATGTTATCTTTTGTCATAATCTTGTTATTAAAATTCCATTAAAATCATAATCTTCAGTTACAAGTGTCATAAATTACCCTGGTCAAGCTCTCCTGTGTAACATCACCCTGTGACAGTTTCCATACATGGTATTTTGTTAACAAATATATATCTCATTGCAGTCAGCACTCAGCATCACAGTATGACTATAGCAGACATCTCTTAAAGAATATTACACACAACAGAGGTCACACCTTCAGCAAAGTGTTTGTCCTTCAGGGATAGATGCTGCAAGGTTGGAAATGTATTTGGAGAGTACTTTTCTGGCTGGAAAAGGTCTTGTGTGAGCTTATAGAGAACAGTTCCAACAAGTCCTCAGGCAAGAAACTGTACCAAGAAAGATTAGAATGAATAATAGTCCAGCATTCACAGATAAGACAGTCAGGACGGTTTATGTTTTGTAACTTCAAAACACTAACCTAATTAGAAAACAAAAGCAATGGTGTCCTAAATGATGTGAGTTTTAGTTTGTTCTTTACTTTATAAAGCGAGGCGTGCATGTTTCATGTGGTAGTGCGATGATGTATGTAGCTCGTGTATTTATATATATATAACCCGTAAGAATTATTTAAATGAATAAGAGTCCTTAATCAACCAATATATACATATGAGATTACTCAAATATTATTGAAATATTAAATGCACAACACTCCTCCCTGCCTGGCTATAAACCCCAACTCAATAGAAATTTCAACTATATACACAAAATACCATACAATACAACTACTATACAGTCATCCACAGGATGGTAAACTTTCAATTGTCCCATTCAGTCCTAAAGATTTAATCATTGTGGAGGATTTCTTACTCTTGTGGGATAACATCTTTCCTGACAAGGGGGTTGGGGGGGCCACTCTGTTTGGCAGGTGAGACCTGTGGCTGTGAAAACTATCTCAGGTTCCGGGGCTTCCTCCATGATGGTTGTAGGAGCTGATTCTGACAATGCATGAAATAGTTCTGACAGCTTTGGACACCTTTCTTTTCCTTCTTTCTTCTTCTTCTTCCTCCAGTTTATGCATCTTGATCTTCGGAAGGTACTTGTAGGTCACTGGAGTATTTGTCCTTCTATCACTCTCTTTAATTTCTGATCTCTCCTCTTTGTTTCCACATCTGCAATATCATTTGATGAATCCTCTATTTTCATATCTTCTTTGACTCCTTTCTTTTTGACCTTCCAGTCACCCAGGTGAGCTTTGGTCTTTGCATTCATTTTACAAGCAGCTTTTTGTCTCCTGCTTGAAGTTCACGCAATAACCTTAAGGTACACAGAGTAGATTCTGGTTTTTTGAACTCACAAAAGCTGAATGTTTGCAACATTCCTGAAGCTCCTTGAGCTCTATTCCAGCTTAAAACCAAGACACATTTTGCAATGTGTAACTGCCTGATTAACATATCAGAAGCTTTCTCAAATATGTTGCATATGCAAGCTGTTGTAGTTGGACCCCATTTCTTTTGTCACTTCTATGATTCCTCTGAGCAACATGGCTCTTCCTTGGTCCAATATGCCTTCCTACCAGAGGTACAGAAGTTGGCACCAACATCTGTTGGCTCCCTTTTTGGTAATAGTTCATGATGTACAACAGGGAGACTGTTGTGGCATCATCCAATACTGCTCTTCATTCACTTTCAGTTGACTGTATTGCAGGGGATGTGGCACCGAAATGGTGGATGGATCTCCAACCAAGTTGTAGTTGTCTCAGCCACTCATGACCCTACAATGCAGGCCCATTGTGGCTTGCTGGTTGTTGTAGTTCACTGTCATGAATGCCTTTCCCACAGGAGTTATCTTTTCTCCAGTATAAGTTCTCAGTTGGATATCTGTAGGCTTCAGTTTAGTATCTTGGAAATGCCATTCAAACTCATTTTGTGGAATGACTGAAGCCACCAAGTCAGTGTCCAATTACATTTTAATTAATTTGCCATTCATTTCTGGTGTAAGCCATATTGCTTGTCTACTGTTAGCTTTTACATTGTAATCCTCAAGATTAGCCAGTCCTATGTCACTCTCATCATTATCAAATTTTTCATCAACAGCATGAAGATTAATGCTTTTTTGAAGCTGCAACTGACTTTTTATCTTTTTCTCTTTCCTATGCAGTCCATTTATTTCTATCTGCCTGACATACTTTTCATATGTCCTACTTTGCTGCATTTTCGGCAAGTTTCACCTTCAAATCTGCATTGGTCTGGTGAATGTGAATTCCTACCACAATGGTAACACAATTTGTTTGGGCAAGCTAGCTTCTATTTAACACTGCAATTTTGTTCACACTCACTTTCATTTCTGACTGCAACACTATTGCATCTCTGTCTGCTGTTTCTATTGGTACAGCTATTTCAACTTCTCTTTTAAATGTAAGTTGTGCTTCAGTTGGAAGCCGTTTTGAATGCTTTCTTGTAAGATTCTGCAAACTAAATGGTCTCTCAATGCATCACTAAGCCCATTGCCAAACTGACAAAGCTGAGACAACTTTTTCAATTCAGCCACATATGCTGAAATGAACTCACCTTCCTTTTGATTTCACTTATGAAACCTAAAGCATTCTGTAATCAACAACAGTGTTCCCGCATTATTTTCACAATATCAGCAAAGCTCATTTTGGCTGGTTTGGTTGGAGCAGTCAAACTTCGAAGCAAACTGTATGCATTAAAACCAAATACACACAGTAAAATTGGTACTAATTTCTTATTGGCTATTTCATTTGCTACAAAATTCTGTTTAATTAGCTCAGTACACATGAGCAAGTTACCCGCTGAGCAATCAAATGTGTCTACCCTTCCGATGTAAATACACTGCAAACACCACTGTTCCTTCTAATCTGTGCTGGTGTGCAGCCACACAGTAATGGAAATGCTCCTGTCTGCATAGATTTTGTTGCTGTGCAGCTGGAATTTTCTTTTATATAACATTTTATTAATGTGACACACAGTTTTCAGGCTGTGTAAAAATTTCTTGCACAGAGCTATGGTTGGTCTGTGCAGCTATAAGAAAAAATTAGAGAGAATGTTGGTCAGAACATAGAAACATAGAAACATAGAAAATAGGTGCAGGAGTAGGCCATTCGGCCCTTCAAGCCTGCACCGCCATTCAGTATGATCATGGCTGATCATCCACGAACATGTGTGAAGCTGTATCTGAGACAGCAGGGTGGCACTGATAGTGGAGAAAGGTCTCTAGGTGAAGATTGTCTTGCATAAGCATTGCTCTTTGGAGAAAAATCTATCAATTAGCATGAAGTCTTGCACACTCTAGATTTTGAGTTACAAACGTTTCTGCATCTTCTCTTATATAATCCTGTTGTTGCCTATACAGACATCAATACCAATGGTCCATTGATATGTTATCAGGCAACAAAGGTGTTGCACACAGACACATGCCTACTGGAAGTCAATTTGGGATCCAATTGTCATATGTGCAAGAAATACTCATTCTCAAAAGTGTGAGTAGTGTGTAGAGTAGGAAGTGAGGTGACAGAGTAGACTGACCAAAAATGTATTTTGTGTGGATGTCCTCAGAACTAACATAGTTCCTAGGAAACATGATTGCTAAAAGTTGGCTGTTCTCTGTCTAAACAATACCTGTCATTTATCAGTCACATGAGGTTGAAACTCATGCAAGCAAAACATTCGATATTGTGCAATTCATGACACTCTGAGGCAGTTTTACACCAGAAAAAATGTTTCTTGTGTTGATGAAGTCCCATTGGAAAGATTTGGGTCAGATTTCCTTAAGGGCCCTGGAGACATGGTAATGGATAATAAATTGCCCCACTTTCGGTTAATCTAGTTTTCATTTCTTAACACTAACTTTCACCATATTGGGAGAAGTTTCTAGCATCATATATTCCAGCTTTAATTGCAAATAATGGCTGCAAATCAGTTAACTATTATTGATATTAACTTGTGGTTAGATAATTGGAATTTTAATGCATTTTGCGCAATAAGAGTAAGTATAAAGTCAATTATAGTGATGAATAGTTTCAAATAAAACACAGATCAATAAAATGAAAGAAAAATATGTTTTATTCCATGTTTGAAAATCATTATGTAATTTGAAAAGCAATATTTAGTAGGTACAAATACAGAAAGTTCACACCAAGGTCTGTAACAAGAAGGATGAAGGATTATTTGGAACAAAGATGGGTTCAACTTCAGGCAGTGGAGTCAACCGATGGTTAAGAATGATTGGGGAATTTTCCTGCACGGAAAGCTTCCTGCACGCATGCAGAACTCGTTGATTTTATTAACTTTGCCTCCAACTTTCACCCTGCCCTCAAGTTTCCTGGTCCATTTCCGACACCTCCCTCCCCTTTCTAGATCTTTCTGTCTCTGTCTCTGGAGACAGCTTATCCAGTGATGTTTGCTATAAGCCTACTGACTCTCACAGCTATCTGGACTATTCCTCTTCTCACCCTGTCTCTTGCAAAAACGCCATCCCCTTCTCGCAATTCCTCCGTCTCTGCCGCATCTGCTCTCAGGATGAGGCTTTTCATTCTAGGACGAGGGAGATGTCTTCCTTTTTTAAAGAAAGGAGCTTCCCTTCCTCCACTATCAACTCTGCTCTTAAACGCATCTCCCCCATTTCACATACATCTGCTCTCACTCCATCCTCCCGCCACCCCACTAGGAATAGGGTTCCCCTGGTCCTCACCTACCACCCCACCAGCCTCCGGGTCCAACGTATTATTCTCCGTAACTTCCGCCACCTCCAATGGGATCCCACCACTAAGCACATCTTTCCCTCCCCACCTCTCTCTGCATTCCGCAGGGATCGCTCCCTACGCAACTCCCTTGTCCATTCGTCCCCCCCATCCCTCCCCACTGATCTCCCTCCTGGCACTTATCCGTGTAAGCGGAACAAGTGCTACACATGCCCTTATACTTCCTCCCTTACCACCATTCAGGGCCCCAAACAGTCCTTCCAGGTGAGGCAACACTTCACCTGTGAGTCGACTGGGGTGATATACTGCGTCCCGTGCTCCCGATATGGCCTTTTCTATATTGGCGAGACCCGACGCAGACTGGGAGACCGCTTTGCTGAACATCTATGCTCTGTCCGCCAGAGAAAGCAGGATCTCCCAGTGGCCACACATTTTAATTCCACATCCCATTCCCATTCTGACATGTCTATCCACGGCCTCCTCTACTGTAAAGATGAAGCCACACTCAGGTTGGAGGAACAACACCTTATATTCCGTCTGGGTAGCCTCCAACCTGATGGCATGAACATCGACTTCTCTAACTTCCTCTAAGGCCCCACCTCCCCCTAGTACCCCATCTGTTACTTATTTTTATGCACACATTCTTTCTCTCACTCTCCTTTTTCTCCCTCTGTCCCTCTGAATATACCTCTCGCCCATCTTCTGGGTCTCCCCCCCCCTTGTCTTTCTTCCCGGACCTCCTGTCCCATGATCCTCTCGTATCCCCTTTTGCCTATCACCTGTCCAGCTCGCGGCTCCATCCCTCCCCTTCCTGTCTTCTCCTATCATTTTGGATCTCCCCCTCCCCCTCCAACTTTCAAATCCCTTACTCACTCTTCCTTCAGTTAGTCCTGACGAAGGGTCTCGGCCTGAAACGTCAACTGCACCTCTTCCTACAGATGCTGCCTGGCCTGCTGTGTTCACCAGCAACTTTGATGTGTGTTGCTTGAATTTCCAGCATCTGCAGAATTCCTGTTGTTTGGGGAATTTTCAATGTGTTGTAATTAATGTGCATTGGTCACATACCAAATATTAAGTAATCTTTTAGGTTATACATTTAGTTCACCCCTGAGCAAAACTACACAGGAAATTCTATGCTCACACAAAGTACAGACATTCCTTATAAATATTAACTTGTTGAAATCAGCACATTGTTCATCTACTCCTTTACCCATATAAATAAATCATATATTCACCATATCTTCATCTCCTCTCAAAGGATCTCACTCAGTGCAAAGCATAAGGTCTATAAGCCACAAATGAACAATTATAGAAAACAAAAGCAGGAGAAACTACTTTTGCCACTGAAAGGAAGGACAATGTGTGCAACAGATGTGGCAGGATCAGAAGCTTTAATAATTTGCAAGCCAATATGAGGTTATGAGAAGATTCAATTGAAACATTCTAGATTTTGGAGAGATACTGTTTTTCTGCTGGTAGGGATTTCAAGACATGTGGACATGGTTTCAAATTCAGAGTCAGGCTGTTCAAGTCAAAATTCAGCAAAGATGGTGAAGGTATGGAACTCTCCCACACGAAGGAATAGATACTAATTCATTTATGAACTTAAATGTGAGGTTCACATTATTTGCTGGTTACGATACTAAGGAACATAGAACAAGGGCTTCTGCTGCAGATAGGATAAGGATCTGTTCAAGGTTACTGAATGGCAGAGGAGGCTTAAGAGGCTAAGTGGACTACTCCTATTTCTATATTGTAAGTAGATATAGGAGTTCATGGCTTGTTAACTCTAATTTATTTCTATAGTGAATTTAGTGAATCAATAGTTCTCTCACATCTGAAGCAATTATAATTTGACATTAGAATTAGTATTAGTTGAATACAGGGCAAGAAATACATGTACATGCAGGCCTGCACAATGGCACAACTAACAAAGCTGGTGGCCCACAGCTCCAGTCCATGGGTTCATTCCTGACCTTTAGTACTGTTTGCGAGGAATCTATACGTTCTCACTGTGACCACCTGAGTTTCCTCTACATGCTCTTGTTTCCGCCCATGTCTCAAAAAGGGTGAAGTTAAGTCATTGTCAACTGTTCCTCATGTGTTGAGAGGTAAAATCTGCGAGGTGTTGTTGCAAATGTGGGAAGGATAAAATGGATTAGTATAAATATGTGATGCATTGTGAGGACTCAGTGGGCTAAAGTTTCTTCTTCCATGATGCATGACTCTATGACAATGGTATGTATAAATTTCAACAGACAGGGAAAATGACTTACCAGGAATTTGTGGTTAAATAAGGAAATGTACTAATGAATAACTTTGTTCAGTATGTTTGGAGATAGCAATTCTGCTACCTTCCCATTAGTCTAAATTATATCCATCACATCTCTCACTAAACACACCACATTGCCTGTCTCTCTCCGATCCCTCAGAAAGCCCCCCTTTCAGAGAATTGGTAAATTTTCTACTTCAGTCATTAAAAGAGCTTATAAACATATATACCAACAGCGATTAACAGTAAACACGAGAAATTCGGCAGATGCTGGAAATCCGAAGCAAAACACACAAAATGCTGGAGGAACGCAGCAGGTCAAGCAGCATCTAGGGAATTGAATAAACAGTCAACGTTTGGGCTGAGACCTTTCTTCAGGACTGGAAAGGAAGGGGGAAGGCACCAGAAAGTGATGGAGGAGGGGCAGAGACCCTATAAAGAGTCAGAGAGAGGCAGAGATAAAAGGTGTAACTTTTAAGAATGTCAAAGGTCTGAGCTGAAATAGGTGGATACATCTCTTACACAAACAATCAGAGATATTTTCCCTGTTAGAGCCCTTGCAAGTTAGGCAAATACTATGTTTTTCAGTAGCAATTGACAATACCACCTCTACTCTTCATGTTTGCTTTCCTGGTTGAGGTCCATGTATTTTACAATAATGCATGTAAAGCCAGATATTCAAAGAGTGTTGTGTTCCATGTTAACTGATATCATTTCTCGGTGCTAAGCAGCTTCTATCACAAGGGCAAAAATGGGTGAGTCATTTCCTGATCTGATCTACCTTCTCTTGGAAGTGCTTTCAGCAATCAGTTTTGTCCATAGTTCAATTACACAGCATGTGTAATCTGATCTATACAATTGAATTCCATCTCAGTTACAAATTTGCCTGAGACTCCAAAGGCTGAATTTAATCTGAAGCTTGAAGAATTTACTTCTTAATAGTCTGGGAGTCAAAATAATAATTATTTCTTCCGTTTATCTAGATAAGGAGTGACGAGCAAACTCTGGAACCTTTTGATGGATGGAATTCTACTGAACCGTGCTGCAGGTTGGAACCTAGCCCACAGGTCACAGGAATAAGAAGTTCACATCCACTCTGTGCACAGCTGAAAAGTTGTTGCCTTTTACTATTAATTAATTATGGTTATTAGTCAGAAAATGGAGGGAGAATGTTCTTTTGTTACTATTCATCATGAGTCTTGAATGCAAGTCAGGGGCAAGTGAAAGAAGGGTGAGATATGGCACCGTGCCCCCAAATCTAATGATCTCTATCCTTTCAATATTCTTTACGCATATTAAAGAAGCACATGTGTGTGCACTGGCTTGTAGAGAGACTGAAGGAATGCACAGAGAAACAGTCCTGAGCACATTGATTGATGTTACACCAAAAATCTCTCAGTGTTCTGATCCAGGTGTCAAAAATAGATATATTGCTGTAGGAGTCCAGTTCTACTTCAAAAAGCAGACCACTTAATAGAACAACTGATCTAATGTCTAGTGTACATCTCTATACTGGCCTCAAATTAACAGTTGGCATTGCATATGATGTTGTAGCCATCACTGAATCATGGCTGAAGGACGGTTGTAGTTGGGAGCTGAATGTCCAAGGTTACATGTTATAACGGAGGGATAGGAAGGTAGGCAGAGGGGGTGGTGTGGCTCTCCTGGTAAAGAAAGGCATCAAATCAGTAGAAAGATGTGACATAGGATTGGAAGACGTTGACTTCTTGTGGGTTGAGTTAAGAAACTGCAAGGGTAAAAGGATGTTGATGGCAATTATATGCAGGCCTCCAAACAGTGGCTGGGAGATGGACCACAGATTACAACAGGAAATAGAAAAAGTGTGTCAAAAGGGCAATGTTATGGTAGCCATGGGAGATCTGTGGATAGTAAAGGTTTTTTCAAGTATGTTAAAAATAAAAGAGAAATGAGAGTGGATATAGGACTGCTAGAAAATGAAGCAGGAGAAATAAAGACAGGGACAAGGAGATGGCTGATGAACTAAATGAGTATTTTGCATCAGTCTTCACTGTGGAAGACACTGGCAGTATGCCTGATATTGTAGTGTGTGAGGGAAAAGAGTAGGGTGCAGTTACTATTACAAGAGAGAAGGTGCTCAAAAAGCTGGAAGACCTAAAGGTACGTAAGTCATGCGGACCAGATGTATTGCACCCTAGGGTGGTGAAAGAGGTAGCATTAGAAATTGTGGTGGCATTAGAAATGATATTTCAAAAATCACTGGACTCTGACATGGTGCCAGAGGTCTGGAATATTTCAAATGTCACTCCACTCTTTAAGAAAGGAGGAAGGCAGCAGAAAGGAAATTATAGACCAGTTAGCCTGACCTCAGTGGTTGGGAAGATGTTGAAGTCAATTGTTAAGGATGAGGTGATGGAGAACTTGGTGACACAGGACAAGATAATACAAAGTCAGCATGGTTTCCTTCAGGGAAAATCCTGCCTGACGAACCTGTTGGAATTCTTTGAGAAGATTACAGGTAGGATAGATAAAGGGGATGCAGTAGATGTTGTACACTTGGACTTTCAGAAGTCCTTTGACAAGTGCCACACATGAGGCTACTTACCAAGTTAAGAGCCCATGGTATTACAGGAAAGTTATTAACATGGTTAGAGCTTTGGCTGATTGGTAGGAGGCAGTGAGTGGGAATAAAAGGATCCTTTTCTGGTTGGTTGCCAGTGACTAGTGGTGTTCTGCAGCGATCGGTGTAGGGACTGTATGCTATTATTTATGCTGTATATAAATGATTCAGATGATGGAATAGATGGCTTTGTTGCCAAGTTAGCAGATGATACAAAGATTGGTGAAGGGGCACGTAGTGTTGAGGAAACAGGTAGGATGCAGAAGGACTTAGACAAATTAGGAGACTGGGCAAGAAATTGGCAAATAAAATGCAATGTTGGAAGATGAGTGGTCATGCGCTTTGGTAGTAGAAATAAACATGTGGACTATTTTCTAAATGGGGAGAAAATCCAAAAATCTGAGATGCAAAGGGACTTGGGAGTCCTTGTTCAGAACGCCTTGAAGGCTAACTTGCAGGTTGAGTTGATGATGAGGAAGGCAAATGCAATGCTTGCATTCATTTCAAGAGGTCTAGAATACAAGAGCAAGAATGTGATGCTGAGGCTTTTTAAGGCGCTGGTGAGGCCTCACCTTGAGTATTGTGAACAGTTTTGGCCCCTCATCTTAGAAGAGAAGTGCTGGCATTGGAGGGTGTTCAGAGGAGGTTCACAAGGGTGATTCCAGGAATGAAAGGGCTATCATACGAGGAACGTTGGATGGCCCTGTGTCTGTACTCGCTGGAATTCAGAAGGATGAGGGGGTATCTCATTGAAACCTCTCAAATGTTGAAAGGCCTGGACAGAGTAGATGTGGAAGGGGCGTTTCCCATGGTGGGAGAGTCTAGGAAAAGAGGGCACAACCTCAGAATAGAGAGGGGCGCCCTTTCAAAGCAGTGATGCGGAGAAATTTCTTTAGCCAAAGGGTGGTGAATTTGTGGAATTTGTTGCCACATGCAGCTGTGGAGGCCAGGTCGTTGGGTGTATTTAAGGCAGAGATTGATTGGGTATGGCATCAAAGGTTACGGGAAGAAGGCCGGGAACTGAGGTTGAAGAGGAGAGAAAAAAATTGGATCAGCCATGATTGAATGGTGGAGAGGCTTGATGGGCCAGATGCCCTAATTCTGCTCCTATGTCTCATGGTGTAACACTTTTGCTTAGATTAGGTTTATCAGTCAAATGCACATCAAGGCATACAGTGAAATGCATTGTTTGCGTTAGGGACCGACACTGTGAGAATGTTCTGGGGGCAGGCTGCAAGCTTTGCCACACATTCCAGCGCCAACATAGCATGCCCACAATGTTCAGCAGAACATACAAGATAGACACAACAACAGCAAAACAAATCCTTTCTACTATGGTCCTCTGGACCTGCCAACTGACCTCCGGCCTGCCCCGCAGACCTCCAACCCTGGGACTCGCCTAACTTAGGAGTCACTAGCTCTTGTCCTCATGGTCTGCCAATCTTCATCACTGGTCTTTATCCTCAACGCCTGCTGACATGACTTCTATCCTTAGGGATAGATGGAATCTGATATCTGGGCCTTTACAATATACTTCCTTGAGTTTTTCAGCATTCCCTAATGTCTCTGTTGTGTACTTAACATGTCAGTAATATTTGCTCAAAATTGTAACTATACAGTATTGTTTTATTAAGCATTCCTGGTTGTTCACATAATTCACTTTGGGGTATATGTAAAAATACATAAATGGCATATGTTGTCACGCCAGATCATATGTGCGCACTTCCCTAAAGTAAAACTAACATACACAATTTATTCTCAGTACCTGTGTTTTTCTTTCGATTAGTTTTATGTTTTGGAGTTAAAAAACATACCAGTCTCTTGTTACGTATTTTCACTGTGTGAGTAAGGTGGCCTTTGTGAGTAATCCTCAGGGCCTGCCAACCACAGTCCTTGATCTCAAAGGTCAAGAACTGCGGTCGACAGGCCCTATGGATGAGGGTCGGTGATCTCTAATGGGCTTACCCATTGGGGTAGGAAAGGGTTTATGTTACTTTCGTTGTGTCTGTCCTTTATGCTATTCTGCTAAACGTGGTGGGCTTGCATGTTGGTGCTGGGAATGTGGCGATACCCGTGGGCTGCCCACAGCACATCTTCAGACTGTGTAGGTTGTTAACGCAGGTGACGCATCAGCTCAGGGCTTTGAAACGCGAAAAAAAAATCTCCACCTGACGTATAAATAATTCATTTACAGTTATATGTTGGCAAACTATGAAGCAAGTATTATGCAATAATTACTAAAATTTGCAAGGAGTCACTATGCACAGGTTCAAGTTACAGGTATGTCAATTTCAAGTTATTCACCTGCAGGCAGTACATGAATTAATATTGATATTTTGACAATATTCATTTACTTTTCTTAATACCCACTTGACAGCGTGATGAAAAGCAATGCCTCTTCTCTTGTGCATTAGTCAACTGTTCAACAGGGATCATTGTTTCGATGGAGAACTGCCAATACTGTACAGCATTCTACATATCTGGCCATCAGTACACAGATTGGATGTGAACTCTGATGCTTGAGATCTGTGGGATAGGCTCAAACCAACAGCATGGATCAGTAGAACTCCATCCATCACTCACACAGTAAAAGACTCCAAAGATTGCTAGTCACTGCTTGTTTTGGTTCATAGAAGAAATAATGTAATTGCTCTCTTAAACACTAAACTCTTTAGACAAGCTTCTGGCCATGTCCCATTTCTGTGCTCAATGACAAATTTCGATCTAATATCCTATGAGGTGTCTGGGGATGAAATTATTGCATTGAAGATGCAAAATAAAAGCAAATTGTTGGTGTTATCTTCATTTCCAGAACCTAATTTACGGTTGGCAGATACAGATAGTAAAACCTTTCTTTCAGAGCTCACGCAACAGTAGTCAGGTTAACACAAGCTGCTGCAAACTTTAACCACTTGCAACAATTAAAAGAGGCACTATTAACTCAGAACATATTACAGGATTGCCTTGATTTATTCCAGTTAAACAGTGCCATTACTATTTCAGTAACCGTATAATTGTAATCCAATTCCAGTCAACTCCGCTGATTCAAACTGTTCCATATCATTCAGCTTGTAGTAAATCCTCACATTGATATTAAAATGTTAATTTTTTTCCAAATTTTGTATTTCCTACAATTTTTGGTAGCTTTTAAAGAGATCCACTCCCTCCCCCCCAACCCCCGACCGAATTCATCCTTCTAATCTTCATACAGCAAGTACAGGCCTAGAGCCATCAAATGCTCTTCATGCATTAAACCTTTCATACTTCGGATCATCTTTGTAAACCTCCTCTGGACCTTATCCAATGCCAGCCTATCCTTTGGGGTCCAAAACCACTCACAATACTCCATTGTATCAGAACACAGCCAAAAAAAATAGCATCACCATTTGTACGACACCCATTCCTTGTAGAGCCTGAATCCCAAAGGTACAGACAAACACTGACATAGAATAAGCTCAGTATGACCAGGATCATGTGGCATTTTTCTTGCTATTTAAAGGAACCCCGCAGAGGGAGACCTGACTGAGAAGTTTTTAGAACTCATCGGCTGTTCAAACACTTTTCAACATCCACAGAATGCTAAAACTGATGAGGAATAATCTTTTCTGCATTTAGCAGCTGAGATGCTTACTCAACATGTGCCTCAGTTGTGATGCCAATGGCAACACTCCTTTACTGGGTGGGTGACATTTCAACTCTCAGGGAGATTTCAGAGCTATTTCATTCTATCGGGAGCTCACTGATGAACAACATATTCACAATCCCTAAGACGGATCATTGACCCAAAACAGTGACTCCTCTCAGATTCTGCCTGCCATGCTGAGTGTTTTCAGTGAATCTATGTGTTCAGAAGGACACCAAAGCTGTTATGAAGGAGATATAGGAAACAAAGCAAGAAGACAATGGAGGATTGGAGGACGGTGTGTAGCGGTGTGCCTCAGGGATCTGTACTGGGTCCAGAGTAGTTTGTAATATATATTAATGATCTGGATGACGGGGCAGTAAATTGGATTAGTAAGTATGCAGATGATACTAAGATAGGTGGTGTTGTGGATGATGAGGTAGGTTTTCAAAACTTGCAGAGAGATTTAAGACAGTTAGAAGAGTGGGCTGAAAGATGGCAGATGGAGTTTAATGCAGAAAAATGTGAGGTGCTACATTTTGGTAGAACTAATCAAAATAGGACATACATGGTAAATGGTAGGGCATTAAAGAATGCTGTAGAACAGAGGGATCTAGGAATAATCGTGCATAGTTTCCTGAAGATGGAATCTCATGTGGATAGGGTGGTGAAGAAAGCTTTTGGTTTGCTGGCCTTTATAAATCAGAGCATTGAGTATAGGAGTTGGGATGTAATGTTGAATTTGTATAAGGCATTGGTAAGGCCAAATCTGGAGTATTGTGTACAGTTCTGGTCACCGAATTATAGGAAAGATGTCAATAAAATTGAGAGAGTACAGAGGAGGTTTACTAAAATGTTGCCTGGGTTTCATCTCCTAAGTTACAAAGAAAGGTTGAACAAGTTAGGTGTTTATTCTTTGGAGCGTAGAAGGTTGAGGGGGGACTTGATAGAGGTGTGTGAAATTATGAGAGGGATCGATAGAGTTGACATGGTTAGACTTTTTCCATTGAGAGTGGGGAAGATTCAAACAAGAGGACATGGGTTGAGAGTTAGAGGACAAAAGTTTAGGGGTAACATGAGGGGGAATTTCTTTACTCAGAGAGTGGTAGCTGGGTGGAATGAGCTTCCAGCAGAAGTGGTTGAGGCAGGTTCTATGTTGTCGTTTAAAGTTAAATTGGATAGCTATATGGACAGGAAAGGAATGGAGGGTTATGGGCTGAGTGCAGGTTGGTGGGACTAGGATATGGTAAGAGTTCGGCATGGACTAGAAGGGCCGAGATGGCCTGTTTCTGTGCTGTAATTGTTATATGGTTATAAGACCTTCACCCAAGCCCTCCTCTCTCCATGGAAGCCAAGGTCACATGGTCTCTCAACTTGCTCACCCGAGGATGATCCCAAAATGCCACATCTCCCAGTTTGCTGCTCACCACAGGACAAAAGAGGTCACAAATCATTTTATCTGCTGTAATGTTTGAGGAGAAAGTGGCACCTCAGCCAATGAAGTTCACCAGCATTCCTCAGATCTCAGATGGCCATGAAATCTTGCCATGCACTCAATGCCAGTAAGACCAAGGAATTGATTGTGGACTTCAGGAAGGAGAAATCAGGAGAACACGCAGGAGGGGTCAGCAGTGGAAAGTGTGAGCAGCTTCAAGTTCATGGGTGACAGCATCTCAGAGGATCTATCCTGGGTCCAATACTTTGATGCAATCATAAAGAAAGAATGCTAGCATCTCGACTTCATTCACAGTTTGAGGAGACTTGGTATGTCACCAAAGATTCTTGCAAACTTCACTAGATGTACAGTGGAGAGCATTCTAACTGGTTGCATCACAGCTTGGTACAGAAGCTCCAATGCACAGAATCATGAGAAGCTGCAGAGGGTTGTAAACTCAGCCAGCCTTATTACAGCCATGGCTCACTTCACCATCGAGGACTTCTTCAAGAGGCAGTAACTCAAGAAGGTGGTACTCATCACTAAGGACCCTGACCATCTGGGACATACTCTCTTCTAGTTACCAGCACCAGGGAGAAGGTACAGGAGGCTGAATAATTCAGGTGCAACAATTCAGAAGCAGTTTCTTCCCCCTTCACCAATAAATTCTGAGCAGCCCATGAACTTATGAACACTGGCTCATTATTTCATTTCTTTGCACTATTTATGAAACTGGTAACATAGTAATTTCTATGTTTTTGCACTCTACTGCTGAAAAAGAACAACAAATTTCATGTCATACAAGTTAGTGATGATAAACTTTGATTTTGATTCTGCTGGCTTCCCTGCATACAATTGGTCTTTTCCTGACCAAGAAAGGCTTCCATTACCTCAATGTGAAAACTTTGTGTATCACCAGACTTTCCTGGTAATCAATACCGTGGTTCTTGGAGGTGCTCATGAGGAGATAGTAACACTTAACATTCTCAACAGCTAATGCTGTCCCTAGGCGCTGCCTTTGAGGACAAAGAGAAGATAAAACACATACAGAATTACAAGGATACTAGTGGGAAAATGTAAGTCTCTGTTGCCTGCATCAGTCCAAAGAGCTTTAGCAGTATGCTCCAATCTAATGTGGAGATTTCACTGCTCTGTACTGTTTGTAAACAGTTGGAGGCAGGGGAAGAGGAAAGGGAGACCTGCAATGTGAGGGTCATGAATCAAAGAGCAGTGTGAAAGAGGCAGACACCAGGGTACCCACTGCTTTTTTCCCCCTCTGAGCTGAGTGGAAAAAGCAGACCTTGCCCACACAAACTATACAGAGCAGGGGGTAGAGAGAGAAACTTCTCCAGAAGAACCACAAAATCATGTGCTCTGTAAGATAACCAAGTAATCCTCTGCATACTCCAATAGTTTAGAATAAGAGAGCGCACGGTAAGACAGTGGAGCCACAGGGCATTTAATAACTTGAGGCTGCATGGTAACAACGGTTAGTGTAATGTTATCACAGCCCCAGTGATGTAGGTTCAATTCTGCCACTGTCTGTAAGGAGTTTGTACATTATGGCTGCATGGATTTCCTCCGGGTGTTCCGCTTTCTTCCCACACTCCAAAGATGTTCAAAGGACACATGTGAGTAATTGGGCAGTGCAGACTCATTGGGATAGAAAGGCCTGTTATTGTGATCTATCTTTAAACAAAATAAAGTAAAATCCTTCACTTTGTTGAATAGATTAATCGCCAATTCAGGTTTCTTTCACTAAATCTATGGTTGTCTCTCGTAGACTCTCTCTCCCTCATGCCAGCCACACTGTGTTGCTGCTGTTTAGCTACTAGGGTACTGTACCTTTAAGGACTGAAGCCTTTCTCTGATAGATTTACAGCAAATTGTTAAAGGATGCATCAGGGACACCTAGTCCATCTAGGAAAAGTGTACGCTTTAGCATATTTTGGATGTAATCCACTTTGGATGTTTCAATTGTCATTTTGATCAACTTCATGAGAGTTTTTGGCTAATCCTGTTCTGACATTAGCACAAACCTCAACAATATTTTAGTGCAGGCAAATCAAAATAGATGAAACCAAATTTCTACACCTCAATGCTTAGACTGTACTCTCTTTTCAACAACTTATTTACTAATGTACTGAATTGATTGTCAGCATAGCAACACCACAGGATAATTCACCAATAATCACTCAGCTGAAAGCTACATCTGGACAATGTTCCTGAAGCCATCAACACAGGTTTAACCGTGCTTAATCTGTGTGCATCACCTGAAGCTCACACGGTCTGAGCTCAGTGATTCCAAGCAACAGAGCAACTCACAGCACGCATCAACTTTCAACCCTCCCAATCAATGGCTGTGCTTATCATTCCGAGGGGATTTTGAAAATAGGCTTGAGTAGACTGCCCTGGGTGATAGATAGAACCTGAGTGAACTAGAGCAGATGGTGGGAGCAGAGAAGCAGCTCTGATGACCAGTTCACATCTATTATTAGTGGATGAAAATAGGGATTCCGTCCTCAGGGAGTTTGCTTTTAAAAGAAGAATGCTTACTGAGCATGAAAGATTTGCAGCTATTAGACTCCATGCCAATCAATCTTCAACAGGTGGTGACTCGTGTGGTGGAGTCCATTACAGTATTGATGCACAGAATCAAAGCCTTGAAGTCGACCTTGGAACATATGGTAAATCCAGAGACATCTGCAATGAAGTCCCCAGTTGAAACGGTTCAAATGCCACTAATACCCTCTTCTTTGAATGGAGCTCCTGCCTGAGCAACTTCAGGGCAGTACTATATGCAAAAATTTAGCAGACTGTGAAAATAGCAAACACTGGCAATTTCAAAAAGGATCTAGGCATATTCTTATCAGTAGATGAAATCATAGTCATTAGAATGCATCAAGGGGATAATTGTGGGTAAGTGGGCAGATGGACTGAAGGACATCTCCTCCTGCGAACTCTCGCAATATTATGTAAGTTTGGGAGATCGAATTTACATGGACTCAGAAACGAATACCTGGAAAGATAAAGCTATACAAGCCAGAAGCTCTCAATTAACAATCCAGACCAGGACGCCACATTCAGCATCATTGTGGTACTGAAGAGGTAAAGCACCACACAAGGCTCCTTTTCCTGATACAGGTTGAGTATCCATTTATCTAAAAATCTGAAGTCTGAAACTTTTTCAAAAAAGGCACAGCATTAAATTTTAAAGATTTATGATGAAAAAGCGCCTGCTGATCACAAAACAGCAGAGCAATTCATTGATGAGTTTGCTAAGATCATCACAGATGAAAATCTAACACTGGAACAAGTCTACGACACTGACTGTAACCTAACACCTAAAAAAAGTAAAATACAAATACAGTGTACTGTAGCCTTTTAATCGAAATGCGACATTATAGGTGGAGACTGAAAGCTTGCCATTGTTTGTTTGTTGTTCAACAGCTAAATCCGATGCCGCTATGCTGCTTTTGTCACCCTGCACACATTATATTAATAGTATGTAGTCATTTTTACTGTGAAGTACAAATGCGTGATGAACAAGTGTAAGACAAAGTCTGCTTACCAGTAACACATAAATTCAGAGTCAGAAATGATGGCGATCCCAAGCTATATATTCCAATACGTAAACATAAGGGAATCTGCAGATGCTGGAAATTCAAGCAACACATACAAAATGCTGGTGGAACGCAGCAGGCCAGACAGCATCCATAGGAAGAATCATAGTCGACGTTTTGGGCCGAGACCCTTCGACAGGACTAACTGAAAACAGGACTAACTGGGTAAGTGGGCAGATGCTTTCAGCTAGTCCTGACGAGGGGTCTCGGCCTGAAACGTCGACTGTGCTTCTTCCTATGGATGCTGTCCGGCCTGCTGCGTTCCACCAACATTTTGTGTGTGTTGCTTATATATTCCAATAGTATATTGAAAAATCCCCAAAATATCAGAATTCAAAGTTTCAAAGGTTGAAAGGCTCATTTATTATCAAAGTATACAACTCAGAAATTCTTCTTCTCCAGATTGCCATGAAACCAAGAAAGAAAAAAACGGCAGCACGATCATCAACCGCCAAATCCCCCCTCCTGCATAAAAAAAAGAACAAAAGTAGAACAGGCACATCAACCCCAAAATTCCCCTCCTCCACACACAAAACAAACAAGAAAGATGAGACAAAAAACAGAATATAAAAAACTATAAGACTAAAAAAAAGTCTGTAGTCCAAGTCCTTATCCAAAACGCAGACAGCCTGAATAACATTCTCCAGACACAGCAGCAGGCTTTCCTGTCTCCAGCAACAGAGCATTCCAGCAGCAGTCAAAAGTGATCATTAATGCTGCCCTCAACCACATCTCTTCCACTTCACGCTTGCCTGCTCTTACCCCATCCTCTCGCCACGCTACCAGGGTTGGGGTTCCTCTTGTCCTCACCTACCACACCACTAGCTTTTGTGTCCAGCTCATAATTCCCTGAAACTTTCGCCACCTCCAACTGGATCCCACCACCAAATACATCTCTCCCTCCCACACACTTGTCTGCTTTCCGCAGAGATCGCTCCCTATGCGACTCCCATGTCCATTCGTCCCTCCCCACTGATCTCCTCCCTGGCACTTATCCTTGCAAGCAGAACAAGTGCTACACCTGCCCCTACATCACTCCCTCACTACCATTCAGGGCCCCAAACAGTCCTTCCAGGTGAGGCGACACTTCACCTGTGGGTCTGTTGGGGTCATCTACTGTTCGGTGTTCCTGGTGTGGCCACTTGTATATTGGTGAGACCCGATGTAGATTGAGAGACCGCTTCACCGAGCGTCTATGCTCCGTATGCCAGAACAAGTGGGATCTCCCAGTGGCCAGCCATTTTAATTCCACTTCCCATTTCCATTCCGATAAGTCCATCCACGGCCTTCACCACTGTTGGGATAAGGTCACACTTAGGTTGGAGGAACAACACCATATATTCTGTTTGGGCAGTTTCCAACCTGATGGCGTGAACATATTTCAATGCGAGGAGTATTATGAATAAAGCGGATGAGCTTAAAGTGTGGATCAGCACTTGGATGATGTTGTAGACATTTCAGAGACTTGGATGGTGCAGGGACAGGAATGGCTACTTCAAGTGTCAGGCTTTAGATGTTTCAGAAAGGATAAGGAGGGAGGCAAAAGAGGTGCGGGCATGGCACTGTTGATCAGAGATAGTGTCACGGCTGCAGAAAAGGAGGAAGTCACAGAGGGGTTGTCTACGGAATCCCTGTGGGTAGAAGTTAGGAATAGGAAGGGATCTATAACTCTGCTGGGTGTTTTTTATAGTAACAGGGATATTGAGGAGCAGATAGGGAGACAGATTCCGGAAAGGAGTAATAATGACAGGGTTGTCGTGGAGGCAGATTTTAATTTTCCAAATATTGATTGGCATCTCCCTGGAGTGAGGGGTTTAGATGGGGTGGAGTTTGTTAGGTGTGTTCAGGAAGGCTTCCTGACACAATATGTAGATAAGCCTACAAGAGGAGAGGCTGTACTTGATCTGGTATTGGGAAATGAACCTGGTCAGGTGTCAGGTCTCTCAGCGGGAAAGCATTTTGGAGATAGTGATCACAATTCTACCTCCTTTACCATAGCATTGGAGAGGGATAGGAACAGACATGTTAGGGAAACGTTTAATTGGAGTAAAAGGAATATGAGGCTATCAGGCAGGAACTTGGAAACATAAATTGGAAACAGATGTTCTCAGGGAAACGTATGGAAGAAATGTGGCAAATGTTCAGGGGATATCTGTGTGGTGTTCTGAGTAGGTACGTTCCAAAGAGACATGGAAAGAAAGGTAGGGTACAAGATCCGTGGTGTACAAAGGCTGTTGTAAGTCTAGTCAAGAAGAAAAGAAGAGCTCATGAAAGGTTCAAAAAACTAGGTAATGATAGGAATCTAGAAGATTATAAGGCTAGCAGGAAGGAGCTTAAGAATGAAATTAGGAGAGCCAGAGGGGCCATGAGAAGGCCTTGGTGGACAGGATTAAGGAAAACCCCAAAGCGTTCTACAACTATGTGAAGAGCAAGAGGATAAGAAATGAGAGAATGGGACTAATCAAGTGTGACAGTGGAAAAGTGTGATTGGAACCAAAAGAAATAGCTGGGGTAATTAATGGATACTTTGCTTCAGTATTCACTACGGAAAAGGATCTTGGCTATTGTAGGGATGACTTGCAGTGGACTGAAAAGCTTGAGCATGTAGACTTTAAGGAAGAGAATGTGCTGGAGCTTTTGGAAAGCATCAAGTTGGATAAGTCGCCGGGACCGGATGAAGTGTACCCCAGGCTAGTGTGAGAGGCGGGGGAGGAGATTTCTGAGCCTCTGGTGATGATCTTTGCATCATCAGTGGGGACGGGAGAGGTTCTGGAGGATTGGAGGGTTGCAGATGTTGTTCCCTTATTCAAGAAAGGCAGTAGGGATAGCCCAGGAAACTACAGACCAGTGAGTCTTACTTCAATGGTTGGTAAGTTGATGGAGAAAATCCTGAAAGGCAGGATTTATGAACATTTGGAGAGGCATAATATGATTAGAAATAGTCAGCATGGCTTTGTCAAGGGCAGGTCATGCCTTATGAGCCTGATTGAATTTTTTGAGGATGTGACTAAACACATTGATGAAGGTAGAGCCGTAGATGTAGTGTATATAGATTTTAGCAAGGCATTTGATGAGGCTTATTGAGAAAGTATGGAAGCATGGGATCCAAGGGGACATTGCTTTGTGGATCCAGAACTGGCTTGTCAACAGAAGGCAAAAAGTAGTTGTAGACGGGTCATATTCTGCATGGAGGCTGGTGACAAGTGGTGTGCCTCAGGGATCTGTTCTGGGACCTCTACTCTTTGTGATTTTTAGAAATGACCTGGATGAGTAAGTGGAGGGATGGGTTAGTAAATTTGCTGATGACGCAAAGGTTGGGGGTGTTGTGGATATTGTGGAGGGCTGTCAGAGGTTACAATGGGACATTGATAGGATGCAAAACTGGGCTGAAAAGTGGCAAATAGAGTTTAACCCAGATAAGTGTAAGGTGGTTCATTTTGGTAGGTCAAGTATGATGGCAGAATATAGCATTACTGGTGAGACTCTTGGTAGTGTGGAGGATCAGAGGGATCTTGGGCTCCAAGTCCATAGGACACTCAAAGCTGCCAGACAGGTTGACTCTGTGGTTAAGAAGGCATACGGTGCATTGGCCTTCATCAGTCGTGGGATTGAGTTTAAGACCCGAGAGGTAATGTTGCAGCTATATAGGACCCTGGTCAGATCCCACTTGGAGTACTGTGCTCAGTTCTGGTTGCCTCACTACAGGAAGGACGTGGAAACCATAGAAAGGGTGCAGGGGAGATTTACAAGGATGTTGCCTGGATTGGGGAGCATGCCTTATGAGAATAGGTTGAGTGAACTCGGCCTTTTCTCCTTGAAGCGTCAGAGGATGAGAGGTGACCTGGTAGAGGTGTACAAGATAATGAGAGGCATTGATCATGTGGATAGTCAGAGGCTTTTCCCCAGGGCTGAAATGGCTAGCACGAGAGGCCATAGTTTTAAGGTGCTTAGAAGTAGGTACAGAGGAGATGTCAGGGGTAAGGTTTTTATGCAGAGAGTGGTGAGTGCGTGGAACGGGCTGCCGGAGGTGTCGGTGGAGGCAGAAATGATAGGGTTTTTTAAAGGAGTCCTAGATGGCTACAAGGAGCTTAGAAAAATAGAGGGCTATGGGTAAAGCCTAGGTAGTTCTAAGGTAGGGATATGTTCGACATGTGGGCTGAAGGGCCTGTTTTATACTGTAGGTTTTCGATGTTTCTATCAATTTCTCAAACTTCCGGTGATGACTCCACCCACCCCCCCTCCCTCACCATTTCCCATCCCCTTGTCCATCTCTCGTGTTATCTTCTGGTCTGCCCATCGCCTCCACCCCACTTTTTTCTTTCTTCCATGGCCTTCTGTCTCTTTCACCAATCAACTAGCTCTTCACTTCATCCCTCACCCCTCCAAGTTTCACCTATCCATGTCATTTCTCTGTCCCATCCCTCCACCTTTCAAATCTGCTTCTCAGCTTTTTTTCTCCAGTCCTGCCAAAGGGTTTTGTCCTGAAATGTCGACTGTTCTTTTTTCCATAGATGCTGCCTGGCCTGCTGAGTTCCTCCAGCATTTTGTGTGTGTTGCAGCAATCAAAAGGTAGCCTCCCCTCCCCGGCAGCAGAGTGATCTCACCAGCCATCAAAAGGCCGTCTCCCCTGTCTGGCAGCAGAGCGATCCCACTAGCGATCAAAGGGCAGGCCGCTGGTGCTCACTTTTTGCATTTGCTTCAATGTTTCAATCTCCCTCATCACTTTAATTGGTGAAATGGTGTCGAACATCGGCTTGAACCCCGTCCCGAAGCCTTCTCTCCACGAGATTCACACACGCTGCCTATGACCCCTGGAATCCTCTTGGAGACTGCAGAGTGGTGAAACACCCCAACAATCTCCAAACTGCAGATCTCAGGCTCTAACAGTTCCTGAATCACATACAAGATGAAAAACAAATGTAAAAGAAATAAAAGAAATGAAATACACATGAAATAGGATTTCATGGTCTATCCAGAAGATGTCGATTGTGGGAAAGTTGAAATGCGGGTGCCATCTTGACCGGAAGTCAATTCTATTCTGAAACTCTTCTGGCCTCAAGCATTTTTGATAAGGGATGCTCAACTTGTACCAGTAATTTCTTGTAGAAAATAAATTAATATACGTGTGAAGTGACAACAGAATTGGGCTCAGCGGAGAATATTCTTTGTAGTGAAGTAATATATCTGCACAGCATCTGCTTGGATACTCCAGTGAAGATCAGAGTCAGTAATGGACTATCCAATATGAAGTCCAACTGAGGCCATACCTCTAATCCATTGTGTATGCAGACAATTTACAAGATTCTTCAGCACTGCTGCGTAACCATCTCTGGTGATCTAGAATGTTTGTAATAATTCAACCAAAATCATAAGAACATATTCCTGTATCATTACTGTTAGCAGAAACTTCCTGCCGAAATTGGTCCTGACGAAGTGTCTCGGCCTGAAACGTCGACTGCACCTCTTCCTACAGATGCTGCCTGGCCTGCTGCGTTCACCAGCAACTTTGATGTGTGTTGCTTGAATTTCCAGCATCTGCAGAATTCCTGTTGTTTGTGCTGAAATTGGCTAGTGAATTTGCTACATTATGAAAGTAAACACACTTTTGAAGAATTAACTGGCTCTCCAAAGTTAATTCATATACTATTTAGTACTTGTTCTTCCAGCACTTCCTTTGAAGAAAGAATTTTAGTATAGGGTCAAGTTCTGTGTGGCAGAGAGGGGGAAGAGCTTGGGGCATGATGAACAGTGAATATGACATTTGGAAGCAGTTGAGGAAGGAAGATGGAACAAGGGGAAGGAAACTTCTGCTCTGTAGCTTGTAGAGCCTGTTCTAGCTGGTCTATAAGTTGTATTCCAAAAGGCATTTATCTCATTGATCCACTACTGCTACAGGGGTTTTCCATCGTTTTCAGTACTTCGTCCCTGCATCCTTCTATCAAATATTAACAATTTACATCTGAACATTAGAGTAATGATAGGAAGGCTAATAAATGAGGCAAAAAGACGAGCATAGATGGTCTGGAGGAAGATGTAGATGTCTGGTCATTTGGGCAGTAAAATGGCTTGTGAATTAATGAGGGAATGCATTTAGATGCAACGAGAGAATAAATGTGAGACCTGTTGGATATTTAATATTTCAGTAATGTTTGAATAATTTTGTAAATATATTGTTTGATTAGGCATACTTGGATGTTTATGTAATTCATTACAGGTTATATATATATAAATACATGAATGGCTTATGTCATCATGCAACCACATCATATGTCTGCCCCTCACCAAAGGTAAAGAATGAAGAAAACACGTTTACTCCTGGCTCCATGTTTTCTTTCGACTAGTTCTATGTTTCGGAGTTCAAAACATAACAGTGACAACGTGAAAGTTTTAAAATGAACCTAAGACACCTACCTACCTTTCAAAGCACAGCAAGACATTCAAATTCTTAAAAAAGAGCAGCACGTAATCTTCCCAAGAGGAGAGAAATATTCAAGTTAAAAGAAGACAGGAAATGGATGAAATTTATGGGTTCATAAACAGTGAGTAGTGGGAGTTAATATTAATAAATTATAAAAAATCAGAAATGGTTGGCTGCATTGGAAAAGTTAGCCATGTTCAATCGCACAACAGATGACTGGATAATTCATATGATAAGCCTTTCAATCCTGGGATCATGTTCGTGAATCTCCTTTAAAACCTCTCCAATGTCAGCACATTCTTTCTTAGATAAGGCCCAAAACTGCTCACAATACTCCAAGTGAGGACTCGCCAGTGCCTTGCAAAGCCTCAGCATTACATTTTTGTTTTTATATTCTAGTTATCTTAAAATGAATGTTAAGATTGTATTTGTCTTCATTACCACCAACTCAATCTACACTTACACCTTCAGTAAATACTGCACCAAGTCCCTTTGCACTGCAGATCTTTGAATTTCCTCCCCATTCAGAAAATAGTCGATACTTTTATTCCTTCTACCAAAGTGCATGTCCATCTACAGTCCTTCCACAGGCTCCCTGCTTTGTCAACACTACCTGCTCCTTGGAAAATGCATGGTCATGCACTTTGGTAGTAGAAATGAATGTGCGGACTATTTTCTAAACGGGGAGAAATTCCAGGAACCTGAGATGCAGAGGGACTTGTGCAGAACACCCTGAAGGTTAAATTGTAGATTGAGTCATTGGTGAGGAAGGCAAATACCATGTCAGCATTCATTTCAAGAGGTCTAGAATACAAGAGCAAGGATGTGATGCTGAAGCTTTATAAGGCACTGCTGAGGCCTCACCTTGAGTATTGGGAACAGTTTTGGGCTCCTCATCTTAGAAAAGATGTGCTGGCATTGGAGAGGCTCCAGAGGAGGTTCACAAGGATGATTCCAGGAATGAAAGGGTTATCATATGAGGAAAGTTTGATGGCTCTGGTTCTGTACTTGCTGGAACTCAGAAGGATGAGGGGAGATCTCATTGAAACCTTTCAAATGTTGAAAGGCCTAGAAAGAGTAGATGTGGAAAGGATGTTTCCCATAGTGGAAGAGTCTAGGACAAGAGGGCACAGCCTCAGAATAGAGGGGTGCCCTTTCAAAGCAGAGATGCAGAGCCAAAGGGTGGTGAATTTGTGGAATTTGTTGCCACATGCAGCTGTGGAGGCCAGGTCGTTGGGTGTATTTAAGGCAGAGATTGGACATGGCATCAAATGTTATGAGGAGAAGGCCGGGAACTGGGGTTGAGAAGGAGATTAAAAAAAAAGGATCAGCCATGATTGAATGGTGGAGCAGACTCGATGGACCAGATGCCCTAATTCTGCTCCTATGTCTTATGGTCTTATGCTCCTCCAGCTATCTTTGTATCGTCTACAAAGCCATCAAATTCTGTCATCCAAAACATTGACAAATATCGTAAAGGGAAGTGAACCCAATGCCAACCCTGTGGAACACCACTAGTCATTGGCAGCCAATCAGAAAAGGCTCCCATTATTCCCATACTTTGCCTCCTGTCAATCAGCCAGTCCTCTATCCAGGATAGTATCCTTCCTGTAATACCATAGGCTTTTATATTACTGAGCAGCTTCACGTGTGGCAAGTTGTCTAAGGCCTTTTTGAAAATCCAATTGCAAAATATCCACCGATTCTCTTTCGTCCATCCTTCTTGCTATTTCCTCATAGAATTCCAATAGATTTATCAGGCAAGATTTTCCCTTCAGTAAACCATGCTGATTTTGGCCTGTTTCATCATGTGCTTCCAAGTATCCTGACACCTCATCCCTAACAATGGATGTCAACATCTTCCCAAGCATTAAGGTCAGACTAACTGGCCTATAATTTCCTTTCTTCTGCCTTCCAACCTTCTTGAAGAGTGGAGAGACCTTGCAATTTTGAAATCCTCCAGAACCATCCCAGAATCTAGTGATTCTTGAAAGATCATTACTAATACCTCCACAATCTCTTCAGCTACCTCTTTCAGAATCCTTGGATGTAATTCATCTGGTCCTGGTGACTTATTTACCTTCAGACCTTTCAGCTTCCCAAGCAACTTCCCCCTAGTAATAGCAAGTGCACTCACTTCTGACTCCTGATGCTCTTGAACTTCCAGCATACTGCTAGTATCATCCACAGTGAAGACTGATGCAAAATACTTATTCAGTTCATCCACCATTTCCTTGTCCCTCATTATTATCTCTGCAGCATCATTTTCCAGTGGTTCGATATCAACTCCCACATCTCTTTTATAGGCATCCATTAGACTCATGAGACCATGGATTTGCGCCTTGGAAAGTTTCCAGGGCGCAGGCCTGGGCAAGGTTATATGGAAGACCAGCAGTTGCCCATGCTGCAAGTCTCCCCTCTCTACGCCACCGATGTTGTCCAAGGGAAGGGCATTAGGACCCATACAGCTTGGCACCGGTGTTGTCGCAGAGTAATTTGTGGTTAAGTGCCTTGCTCAAGGAAACAACACGCCGCCTCAGTCAAGGCTCGAACTAGCGCCCTTCAGATCATTAGACAAATGCCTTAACTACTTGGCCATGCGCCAACACTCTTTTACACTTTTACACTTTATATCACATCTTTTTTACACTTTATATATCTGAATAAACGTTTGGTATCCTCTTTGATATTATTAGTTAGCTTACATTCATATTTCATCTTTTCAGTACTTATGGTTTTTTTAGTTGCCTTCTGTTGGTTTTTAAAAGCTTCCCAATCCTCTAAATTACCTCTAATTTTTTCTCTATTTCATGCCCTTTCTTTGGCTTTTATGTTGGCTTTGACTTCTCTTGTCAGCCACTGTTTTGTCATCCTGAATTTAGGATAATTCTTCTTTGGAATGTATTTATCCTGCGCCTTCCAAATTCCTCCCAGAAACTACAGCCATTGCTACTCTACTGTTAACTCTGCTAGTGTCACCTTCCAATCAACTTGGCCAGCTCCTCTCTCATGCCCCTGTGATTCCCTTTACTGCACAGTAATACTGATGAATTTGACTTTAGCTTCTCCTTTTCAAATTGCAGTGTGAATTCTGTCATATTATGATCACTGTCTCCTAAGTGTTCCTTTACCTTAAGCTCCCTAATGAAATCTGGTTCATTTCACAACAGCCAATCCATAATAGCTGAGCCCCAATGGGCTTAGCCACAAGCTGCAATAAACAAACTATCTTGTAGGCATTTGACAAATTCTCTCTCTTGCGATCCAAAATCATCACCAACCTGATTTGACTAATCTACCCGTATTGAAATCACACATGACTATTGTAACATTGCCCTTCTGACATGCGATTTCTACCTCCCATTGTAATTTGTAGCTCATATCCTGGCTACTGTTCAGAGGCCTGTATATAACTCACATCAGGGTCTTCTTACCATTGCAGTTCCTTAACTCTACCCACAATGATTCTACATCTTCCTATCCTGTATCACCTCTTTCTAAGAATTTGATTTAATTTTTTATTGACAGAGCCACGATACTCACTCTGCCTACCAGTCTATCCTTTTGATACAATGTGCATTCTTGGATGTTAAGTTCCCAACTATAATCTTCTTTCAGCCATAACTCAGTGATGCCTGCCAATCTCTAACTGCATTACAAGATCATCTACCCTATTCTGCATAAGACACCTTCAGTCCTGTATTCATCACCCTTTTTGATTTTGTCCCTCTGTTACACTGCAGCTCATTCCACTGACTGCAATTTTGCCCTGTCATCTACTTGTCCTTCCTGACTGTCGGACTACATACTGTACCTGCTTGTGCACCATCTGTCCCATCTTCAGCCCTATCACTCAGTTATCCATCCTCCTGCCAAGTTAGTTTAAACCTGTGATGAGAGACCCAGGCGTGGATGCTTGGACAGTAAGTGCTGGAGTATCTGAGGCTGGAATCTGGACATGATGCGAGACTGAAACAAGAACAGAATACTAAACCAGATGCGAGATGACAATCCAAGTGGAGCTGATGATTGAGCACTGCACCTCTGTTCAGGTGCTCCTTAGATATTGAAATCCTGGCAGCAAAACATGGCTGCCAATTAGTGGGATAGTCCTGAACCCTTAAAGGGGCCGTGCCAGCTGTCCATATTCTGGAGAGTTAGAGCGATCAAACCATAGAAGCAGCCGCGGTTGGGGGCGTGTCGTAACTGGACTCCCTCCTCACGGCTGCTCAGAGAGATGGTCATGGTAGTTGAGGATGAGAGCCGGATCCAAGATGTCCCTTTCAGGAACACAGCACTGCTCCTTGGGTTCAAACCCTTCCTGGTCCATGAGGAACTGCTGAACACCATGAACAGCATGTGAATCCAAAAATTCTTCTCACGGTGAAGACCTGTTTCCCATCGACAAACCTGGGTGGTGGAAGGATTGATGGAGGTGGGGCTAAAAGGCTGTTGTTCACAGGTTTTAATTTGGAAATATGGAAAGTGGAATTGATTTTGAGGGTCTTGGGGAGCTGCGAGGTGTAAGCTGCCAGGTTTACTTTCCTGAGACCCTTGAAGGGTTCAATGAACTTGGGTGCCAACTTCTGAGACTCCACCCGGAGAAGGAAATCCTGAGTAGACAGCCGGATCTATTGCCCAGGCTGCAAAACTGGTCCCTGCCTTCTCTTGCAGTTAGCCTTTCCTTCAGTCTCCTGGGTAGAAGCCAACAAAATCTCCCTTGCTCTAGTCCATTTCTCCTTGCAGCATTGGACAAGATCTTCAGCCATAGGAAACCCAACCTTGGCCTCTTGCTCAGGGAGGAGTGGTGTAAAATGCACAAATTGGCATTTGAAATGGGACGTTCCATGTACCGAATGACATGAAGTGTTGTGGGTGACCTTTGCCCACATCAAATGGTTGCACCACTTGTCAGGTCTTTCTGAGGCCAGGCGTCTTAGGGTTCGTTCCAAATTTTGGTTCACTCCATCTGGTCATTGGTCTGTGGGTGAAACTCAGAGGAAAGACTCATTGTTGCCTGATCAGCTTACAGAACTCCCTCCAAAAATGTGACATGAATTGCAGATCGCAATCCAACACAATATCGTACTGGAAAACCATGGATCCTGAAGACCTGGTGCAGAACAATTTTGGCTGTCTCCACCACAGATGGTAGTCTGTCCAAGGTGATGAGTCTGCAAGCCTTTGAAAATTGTTCAACAATTACCATGATGATGGTCTTCCCCTTGGAAGGAGGAAGTCCCATGACAAAGTCCATGGAGAAGTGCACCCATCGTCTGTCCAGAACAGACAGCTAGTGAAGGAGCCCTTGGGGTTGGGTACGAGGCTGCTTGTTCCAGGCGCACACCTCACATGCCTGCATGTATTGTCGGACCTCTCTTGCCATTCCAGGCCACCAGTATCTTCTCGTAATGAACTCAAGGGTCCTGGTAATCTCTGGGAGTGTGGTCGTTCTTGATGCACATCACTATTGAAGGATCTGAGACCAGATGGAACTTGGGATGAACAACCAACTGGAGAACCGTTCTTAGGAATCTCCTCTTCCCTGAGCCTTGCAAACAAGAGCATTGATTTCCCCAACGAATTGGTGCTATCACCTTAGCTTGGGGAAAAATGATGGTATGCTGTACCTCTCATTCAAGTTCATTGAAATGACTGGACAAGGCATCTGGCTTCTGATTTTTTGACACTGGTCAATAGGTCAGGATAAAATTAAAGCAGTTAAAGAAAAGAGACCACCTGGCCTGCCTGGAACTCACTCTCCCGGCCTCCTGAATATAAGCCAGGATTTTGTGGTCCATCCAATTGATAAAAGGGTTCTTGCCCCCTCAAGCCATTCCTCCAAAGCCAACTTGACTGCGGGCAGCTCTCTATTTCTAATGTCATAGTTCACCTCTGCCGGGGGTAGCCGCCTGGAGAAGAATGCAAATGGGTGCAGTTTACTGTCCAAAGGTGTCTGTTGAGACAATACTGCACCCACACTGATGTCTGAGGCATCCACCTCCATGAAAACGGGTAAGTCCGGATTAGGTGAAACCAAAATGGGAGCTGTCATGAACTGCTATTTGAGCTCTGCTAAAGCAGCCTCCACTTCAGTCGTCCAAACAAAAGGGCCCATGGATTTCTTCATTACAGCTTAGTTAAAGAAGTTCCTGATGAATTTCTAGTAAAAGTTGGCAAATCCCAGGAATCATTGGACTTGTTTCACATTGGATGTTTGTGGACATTAGGAGCACATGTCCTTTGTTTCACGGAATCCTGATTAACCCCTTCCATATCGGATGCAGCGATTCAGCTCGACGGGTTTACTTCACACTGACAGGATAGATATATAGAGTCTTTCAAAAGCAAAGGTGGAGGAGTATGTCTCATGATCAACTCCTCTTGGTGCACAAATATATTAGTGCTATCCAATTCTGATCACCAGACCTGGAATATCTCGCAATTAAGTGTTTTCCATTTTACCTACCACGAGAGATTTCCATGGTCATTTTGGTAGCGGTATACATTCCAACTCAGGCCAATGTCAATCAGGCTTTAGATGATCTGAGCAATGGGATCAACATGCACAAAACAGTGCACCCTAACACCTTCACCATCTTTTTGGGGATTTTAACCAGGCCAGTCTGAAAAAAATCACTAAGCATTTACCATCAACAAATCACTTGCAATACCAGAGGAAACAACACACTGGACCATTGTTACACCACCATCAAATATGCCTACCGTGCTATTCCACGCCCTCACTTCGGGAAGTTTGATCACCTGGCTGTACTTCTACTCCCTTAGTATAGGCAGAGACTGAAGACTGCAGCATCATTAGTGAGGACCAAGAAGGTGTAGACAAGGGAAACACAGGAGCATTTACAGGACTGTTTTGAATCGGTGGTATGGACCATATTCTGGGATTCATCTTCAAATCTGGATGCAGTTATTACTGACTTCATTAAAACCTGTGTAAATGAGTGTGTGTGTACAAAGACTTGCTGTACATTCCCAAACCAAAAGCCGTGGATGAACCAGGCGGTACGTCATCTGCTGAAGACTAGATCTGAGGCATTCAAGTCTGGTGACCCAGGTCTGTACCAGAAAACCAGGTATGACTTGCGGGGAGCTATTTCAAGGGTAAAGAGACAATTTCAAATGAGGTTGGAGGCGATATCCGATGCACAGCAACTCTGGCATGGTTTAGAAAGTGAAATCCAATAGCATGATTGGCAGTGATGCTTCACTATCAGATGAACTCGATGCCTTCTATGCCCACTTTGAAAGGGAGGATATAACTATAGCTGTGAAGATCCCTGTTGCACCTGATGACCCTGTGATCTCTGTCTTCAAGGCTGATGTTAGGCTGTCTTTAAAGAGGGTGAACACTCGCAAGGTGGAAGGTCCCAATGGAGTACCTGGAAAGGCTCTGAACACTTGTGCCAACTAATTCGTGGGCGTATTCAAGGACATTTTCAGCCTCTCACTGCTATGGGCTGAAGTTCCCACTTACTTCGAAAAGTACCAGTGCCTAAGAGGAATAATGTGAACTGCCTTAGTGACCCAGTAGCACTCACATCTACAGTGATGAAATGCTTCGAGAGGTTGGTCATGACTAAAATGAACTCTTGCCTCAGCAAGGACCTGGACCCACTGTAATTTGCCAATTGCCACAACAGGTCAATGGCAGATGCAATCTTAATTGCTCTTCACACAGCCTTAGACCACCTGGACAATATAAACACCTATGCCAGGATGCTGTTCCTTGACTGAGTGGATAGAGCAGGAAGGCTTTGCCCCTGAGGCTTCGGCGAGCAGAGGCTGAGGAAGAGCTTCACTCCAAGTGAGGTAAGGCCGGGTAAGTTCCTGTAATTAATCGAATTACTTTAAGAGTAGGTAATGGAGACAGTAGTTAGGGCAGTTGAATGCTCCATTTTCAGGACGTGGGAAGTCAGGGCGAGCACAATCGTCCCTGATAGCTACACCCGCAAAAGATGCATCCAGCTGCAGCTCCTGACAAACTGAGTTAGGGAACTGGAGCTGGAGCTGGATGAACTTTGGATCATTCGGGAGGCAGAGGCAGAAGTAGAGAGGAGATACAGGGAGATAGTCACCCCTAAGGGTCAGGAGACAGGTAGCTGAGTGACTGTCAGGAGAGGGAAGGGGAATAGACAGAATGAGCAGAGCACCCCTGTGGCCGTTCCCACCAATAATAAGTACATCGTTTTGGATATTGTTGATGGGGACGACCTACCAGGGACAAGTTGCAGTGGTTGCATCTCTAGCACCGAGATGGGACACTCAACTCAGAAGGGAAGGAGGGAAAAGAGGAGAGCAGTAGTGATAGGGGATTCGATAGTTAGGGAGACAGATAAGAGGTTCTGTGGAAGAGATCGAGAATCCCAGATGGTCTGTTACCTCCCTGGTGCCAAGGTCCGCGATATCTCAGATCGAGTTCTCGGTATTCTCGAGAGGGAGGGTGAGCAGCTGGATGTCGTGGTCCAGGTAGGGACCAATGACATGGGTAGGAAGAGTGCAGAGGTCCTGAAAGGTGAGTTTAGGGAGTTAGATGCCAAGTTAAAGGGCAGGACCTCCAGGATAGCAATCTCAGGATTTCTACCAGTGCCATGTGCAGGCGGGTTTAAAAATAGTAAGATAGCGCAGATCAACACGTGGCTGAAGACATGGTGCAGGAGGGAGGGCTTCAGATTTATAGATAATTGGGCAGTTTTCCAGGGAAGGTGGGAACTGTTCCTGCAGAACAGTTTACATCTTAACAGGAGGGGGACAAATATTCTTGCAGGCAGGTTCGCTAGAAAGGCTCTGGTGGATTTAAACTAGATATGAGCGGGGAGGGGAACCAGAGTGTAGGAACAGATGTAGGGAAGAAGGAAGAAAAAGGAAATAGTAAAGTTGTTTGCACCGTTAGTGATAAACAGAGAGTGAAAGGTGGAAAATTTCTTAAATGAATTTATTTTAATGCTAGGAGCATTATAAGAAAGGTGGAGGAGTTTAAAGCATGGATTGATACCTGGAAGTATGATGTGGTAGCTATTAGTGAAAGATGGTTACAGGCGGGGTGTGATTGGCAACTAAATATTCCTGGATTTAATTGCTTCAGGTGTGATAGAATCAGAGGGACAGAAGGGGGAGGTGTTGCATTGCTTGTCAGAGAAAATATTACAGTGGTGCTCTGGCAGGATAGATTAGAGGGCTCGTCTAGGGAGGCTATTTGGGTGGAATTGAGGAATGGGAAAGATGTAGTAACTCTTGTGGGGGTGTACTATAGATCACCAAATGGGGAGCGAGAATTGGAGGAGCAAATCTGTAAGGAGATAGCGGATATTTGTAGTAAGCACAAGGTTGTGATTGTGGGAGATTTTAATTTTCCACACATAGACTGGGAACCCCATACTGTAAAAGGGCTGGATGGTTTGGAGTTTGTAAAATGTGTGCAGGATAGCTTTTTGCAGCAATACATAGAGGTACCAACTAGAGAAGGGGCAGTGTTGGATCTCCTGTTAGGGAATGAGATAGGTCAGGTGGTGGAGGTTTGTGTTGGGGAGCATTCGGGTCCAGTGATCACAATGCTATTAGTTTCAATATAATTATGGAGAAGGATAGGTCTGGACCCAGTGTTCAGATTTTTGATGGAGAAGGCTAACTTTGAGGAGGTGTGAAAGGATTTAGGAGTGGATTGGGACAATTTGTTTTATGGGAAGAATGTAATAGAGAAATGGAGGTCATTTAAAGGTGAAATTTTGAGAGTACAGAATCTTTATGTTCCTGTTAGGTTGAAAGGAAAGGTTAAAAGTTTGAGAGAGCCATGGTTTTCAAGGGATATTGGAAACTTGGTTCAGAAAAAGAGAGATATCTACAATAAAATATAGGCAGCTTGGAGTATATGAGGTGCTCGAGGAATATAAAGAATGTAAAAAGAATCTTAAGAAAGAAATTAGGAAAGCTAAAAGAAGATATGAGGTTGCTTTGGCAAGTAAGGTGAAAATAAATCCCAAGGGTTTCTACAGTTATATAAATAGTAAAAGGATAGTGAGGGATAAAACTGGTCCCTTAGAGAATCAGAGTGGACAGCTATGTGTGGAGCCAAAATAGATGGGGGAGATTCTGAACAATTTCTTTTCTTCGGTATTCACTAAGGAGAAGGACGTTGAATTGAGTAAGATAAGGGAAACAGGTAGGGAAGCTATGGAAACTATGATGATTAAAGAAGAGGAAGTTCTGGAGCTTTTAAGGAATATAAAAGTAGATAAGTCTCCGGGCCCTGACAGGATAGTCCCTAGGACCTTGAAGGAAGTTAGTGTGGAAATAGCAGGGGCTCTGACAGAAATATTTCAAATGTCATTAGAAACGGGGATGGTGCCGGAAGATTGGCATATTGCTCATGTTGTTCCATTGTTTAAAAAGGGTTCTAAGAGTAAACCTAGCAATTATCAGCCTGTGAGTTTGACGTCAGTGGTGGGTAAATTGATGGAAAGTATTCTTAAGGATGGTATATATAATTATCTGGACATTCAGGGTCTGATTAGGAGCAGTCAACATAGATTTGTGCATGGAAGGTCGTGCTTGACAAATCTTATTGAATTTTTTGAAAAGGTTACTAGGAAAGTTGACGAGGGTAAAGCGGTGGATGTTGTTTATATGGACTTCAGTAAGGCCTTCGACAAGGTCCCACACGGAAGGTTGGTTAGGAAGGTTCAATCATTAGGTATTAATATTGAAGTAGTAAAATGGATTCAGCAGTGGTTGGATGGGCGATGCCAGAGAATGGTGGTGGATAACTGTTTGTCAGATTGGAGGCCAGTGACTAGTGATGTGCCTTAGGGATCTGTACTGGGTCCAATGTTATTTGTCATATACATTAATGATCTGGATGATGGAGTGGTAAATTGGATGAGTAAGTATGCAGATGATACTAACATAGGTGGAGTTGTGGATAATGAAGTAGGTTTTCAAAGCTTGCAGAGAGATTTAGGCCAGTTAGTAGAGTGGGCTGAAAGATGGCAGAAGGAGTTTAATGCTGATAAATGTGAGGTGCTACATTTTAGTAGGACTAATCAAAATAAGACATACATGGTAAATGGTAGGGCATTGAAGAATGCAGTAGAACAGAGGGATCTAGGAATAATGGTGCACAGTTCCCTGAAGGTGGAATCTCATGTGGATAGGGTGGTGAAGAAAGCTTTTGGTATTCTGGCCTTTATAAATCAGAGCATTGAGTATAGGAGTTGGGATGTAATGTTGTAACTGTACAAGGCATTGGTGAGGCCAAACTTGGAGTATTGTGTACAGTTTTGGTCACCAAATTATAGGAAAGATGTCAACAAAATAGAGAGAGTACAGAGAAGATTTACTAGAATGTTACCTGGGTTTCATCACCTACGTTACAGAGAATGGTTGAACAAGTTGGGTCTTTATTCTTTGGAGTGTAGGAGGTTGAGGCGGGACTTGATAGAGGTATTTAAAATTATGAAGGGGATAGATAAAGTTGATGTGGATAGGCTTTTTCCATTGAGAGTGGGGAGGTTCAAACAAGAGGACATGAGTTGAGAGTTAAAGGGCAAAAGTTTAGGGGTAACATGAGGGGGAACTTCTTTACTCAGAGAGTGGTAGCTGTGTGGAACGAGCTTCCAGCAGAAGTGGTTGAGGCAGGTTTGATGTTGTCGTTTAAAATTAAACTGGACAGCTATATGGACAGGAAAGGAATGGAGGGTTATGGGCTGAGTGCAGGTCGGTGAGACTAGGTGAGAGTAAGAATTCGGCACAGACTAGAAGGGCCGAGATGGCCTGTTTCCGTGCTGTAATTGTTATATGGTTATATGGTTATATGGTTATATGACTATAGCTCAGCATCTAACACCATCATTCCCACAATCCTGATTGATAAGTTACAGATCCTGGGCCTCTGTACCTCCCTCCGCAATTGGATCCTCGACTTCCTAACCAGAAGACCACAATCTGCGCAGACTGGTGATAATACTTCCTCCTCGCTGACAGTCAACGCTGGTGCACGTCAGGAGCTTGTGCTTATTTCACTGCTCTACTCTCTTTATACCTATGACTGTGTGGCTAGGCACAGCTCAAATACCATCTATAAATTTGCCGATGATACAACCTTTGTTGGTAGAATCTCAGGTGGTGATGAGAGGATGTACAGGAGCAATATATGCCAACTAGTGGAGTGGTGTCGCAGCAACAACCTGACACTCAACGTCAGTAACACGAAAGAGCTGATTGTGGACTTCAGGAAGGGTAAGACAAAGGAACACATACCAATCCTCATAGAGGGATCAGAAGAACAGTGAGTGAGTAGTTTCAAGTTCCTTGGTGTCAAGATCTCTGAGGTCCTAACCTAGTCCCAACATATCAATGCAGCTATAAAAAAGTCAAGACAGCGACTGTACTTCTTTAGGAGTTTGAAAGGATTTGGTATGTCAACAAATACACTTAAAAACTTCTATAGGTGTACCGTGGAGAGCATTACGACGGGCTACATCACTGTCTGGTATGTGGGGAGGGGGCTACTGCACAGAACTGAAAGAAGCTGCAGAGGGTCATAAATTTAGTCGGCTCCAACTTGGGTATTAGCCTACAAAGTACCCAGAACATCTTTAAGGAACGGTGTCTCAGAAAGACCCTTTTCTCATTTTTATCATCAGGGAGGAGGTACAGAAGCCTGAAGGCACACACTCAGTGATTCAGGAACAGCTTCTTCCCCTCTGCCATCCAATTCCTAAATGGACATTGAACCCATGAACACTACCTCACTTTTCAATATATATTACTTCTGTTTTTGCATGATTTTAATCTATTCAATATCCATATACTGTAATTGATTTACTTATTTATTTACATTTATATATTTTTTTCTTCTATATTATGTATTACAATGAACTGCTGCTGCTAAGGTAACAAATTTCACAACACATCCTGGTGATAATAAACCTGATTCTGATTCTGATTCCTGGACTGCATGTGTCTTTGTAGGGTCCATCTTGAAATTTCCATTAGAGAAGATAAAGCCCAAAAATGAAACGGTGGTCACATGAAATTTGGACTTCTCAGGCTGACATAAAGTTCATGGTCGAGAAGCCTCTTTAAAATGTCCCTGATGCGTGCACACCACCGGTCACCGGCCTCCATGCAGAATATGACCCGTCTACAACCACTCTTTGCCTTCTGTAGGCAAGCCAGTTCTGGATCCAGAAAACAATGTCCCCTTGGATCACATGCCTCCTTACTTTTTCAACAAGCCTTTTCAAATGCCTTGCTAAAATCCATATACACTACATCTACGGCTCTATCTTCATCAATGTGTTTAGTCACATCCTCAGAAAATTCAATCAGGCTCGTAAGGCACGACCTGCCTTTGACAAAGCCATGCTGACTATTCCTAATCATATTATGCCTTTCCAAATGTTCATAAATCCTGCCTCTCAGAATTTTCTCCATCAACTTACCAACCATTGAAGTAAGACTCACTGGTCTATAATTTCCTGGGCTATCCCTATTCCCTTTCTTGAATAAGGGAACAACATCCGCAACCCTCCAATCCTCCGGAACCTCTCCTGTCTTCATTGATGATGCAAAGATCATCACCAGAGGCTCAGCAATCTCCTCCGTTGCTTCCCACAGTAGCCTGGGGTACATCCCGTCCGGTCCTGGTGTCTTATCCAACTTGATGCTTTCCAAATGCTCCAGCATATCCTCTTCCTTAATAGATACATGCTGAAGCTTTTCAGCCTGCTGCAAGTCATCCCTACAATCGCCAAGATCGTTTTCCATAGTGAATACTGATGCAAATTATTCATTAAGTACCTCAGCGATCTCCTCTGGTTCCATACACACTTTTCTACTGTCACACTTGATTGGTCCTGTTCTCTCACGCCTTATCCTCTTGCTCTTCACATACTTGTAGAATGCCTTGGAGTTTTCCTTAATCCTATCCACCAAGGCCTTCTCATGGTCCCTTCTGGCTCTCCTAATTTCATTCTTAAGCTCCTTCTTGCTAGCCGTATAATCTTCTAGATCTCTATCATTACCAAATGAAAGTGAATTAGGAAATGTACTAGATGATGCAACAGCAGTTTTCAAGGATGGCATCGGAAAGCTCAAACGTATCAAGGGTGAAATAGTGTCAAATGAAAACGCCGCACCAAAGTTTTACAAAGCCCTTCCAGTTACTTATACCATCCGTGATAAAGTAGCCAGTGAGCTAGATCACATGGAGGCTGAAGGAATTCTTTCCATGTTTGAATGGAGCAGTAGCCAAGAAGAATAGGTCTGTCAGGACCTAGTACTGAAAGTAGATCAATCCCTCTGCCCAGGATAGAGGATATCTCTGCAAACCTTTCTGGAGGGAACACTTCAGCAAAGTTGACTTAGCTGAGGCCTTCCTACAGATGGAGATGGAAGATGAGTCCAAATGTCTTCTCATCATAAATACTCACAAAGAGCTTTATCGCTATATTAGGCTTATTTTTGGAGTAGCATCTACACTCCGGCAGAAAGTGATGGACGAGGTGCTACAAGGCTGCCCAGGCACTCAGTGTTATCTGGTTGACATCATTGTTACCAATGAGGATGACAAGGAACATCTCCAAAATCTCATGACATTGTTAAAAAGATTAGAAGGTTATGGACTTAAAGCAGAATGCAACTGGTGTGAATTCTTTAAACCAAGCATCACTCACTGTGGTCAAATCATTGACGCACAGGAATTACATAAGTATGCTGAGAAAACTCATGCAGAGATGAATGACTCAAGGCCTAAGAATGTGTCATAGTTCAAAGTTCAAAATTCAATGTACTTTTATTATTAAAGTATGTATACATTATATAACCTCTCCATCCCTGGGAATGGCCTGCATTGACCTGGTGGAAGTTTCATGCAGATTTTGCCAGACTTTTCATGGGCACAAATTTCTTGTTCTTCGTGGATGCAGCCGTAAAGAGGCCAGAAGTGTTTTCAATAGTCTCCACTACAGCCTTGCACTCTGTTGATGTGCTGGGGAGCCTCTTCTCAGGGACTGGTGTTCCAGAACACTTTGTCACTGACAATGGACCACAGATTATTGCAGAACAGTTTCAGTCATTCCTGAAAATGAATGGAATAAGACATATTTCATCTACACCGTACCACCCAGCTACAAATGGCTTGGTGGAAAGGTTTGTCCAGAGTCTAAAGACACACTGCAGGCAATGTCAGCAGAACGTGCTACACTGACACTGTGTCAGAAGCTCGTCAATTTCCTCCTTGCATATCACATTGTAGCACATTGCACAACTAACAGTTGGTCAGCTATACTGCTCTGGGGTCATCCCTCGCACACACGCGTGGATCTCCTCAAATCAAAACTTAGAAGTATGCAGGAGAATCAGCTGAGACAAATTGAGGGCTCTTCAAACAAGGAGGTTTGATGTTTTACTCCTGGACAAGCAGTCCGAGCAAGAGACTACAGAGGTGATCAAAAGTGGGTACTTGGCAAGATTAAGGACAGAACTAGACCACTCTCCTACACAGTGAAGATTATGTCTGATATTATCTGGAGACAACATATAGATCAGTTGAGCAGAGCAGAGTCAGTTATTAGAGAAGAAAGTTGTCCAGAGCTGTCAGAACCACTTCCTGCAGTCCCAGAGTCAATTCCAACAACCATCATGGAGAAGGAGTCAGAACCTAAGACTGTTTCACAGCCGCAAGTCTCACCTGTCAAACAGAGTGAGCCTCCTTTATCAAGACGTTATCTCACAAGAGTAAAAAAATCCTCCACAATGATTAAATATTTAAGCCTCAATGGGACAATTTAACAATTACAATGCTATGGATGTCTATGTAGTAGTTATATTATATAGTATACTATATGTGTATGTATATATATATATATATATATATATATATATACACACACACATCTGAATTTATGTATATAATTGAAAGGCTTTCTGTATTAGAAATGTAAAAAACCTACAGCACAATACAGGCCCTTCGGCTCACAAAGCTCTGCCGAACATGTCCCTATCTTAGAACTACCTAGGCTTTACCAATACTCTCTATTTTTCTAAGCTCCATGTAGCCATCTAGGAGTCCCTTAAAAGACCCTATCGTTTCCGCCTCCACCACCGCTGCCGGTAGCCCATTCACCACTCTCTGCGTAAAAAACTTACCCCTGACATCTCCTCAGTCCCTACTTCCAAGCACCTTAAAACTATGCCCTCTCATGCCAGCCATTTCAGCCCTGAGGAAAAGCCTCTGACTATCCACACGATTAATGCCTCTCATTATCTTGAACACCTCTATCAGGTCACATCTCATCCTCCGTTGCTCCAAGGAGAAAAGGCCAAGTTCACTTAATCTGTTTTCATAAGGCATGCTCCCCAAACCAAGCAACATCCTTGTAAATTTCCTCTGCACCCTTTCTATGGTTTCCACGTCCTTCCTGTAGTGAGGCGACCAGAATTGAGCACAGTACTCCAAGTGGGGTCTGACCAGGGTCCTATATAGCTGCAACATTACCTCTTGGCTCTAAAGCTCAATCCCATGATTGATGAAGGCCAATTGAGTTGGAGTTTATGGCTATGCAGTTAGAATTGATTGCCTATACCTGTGACTGCAATGTACTTAATATTTCAGTAAGATCTGAGCAATATTGTAAATATAGTCTTAGCATTCTTGGTTGAAATAATTCATTATGGATTATATGTAAAATATGTGAATGGTATACAGTACTTCCTCACACCATGTACATGTCTTGATAAAAGTAAAACTGAAACTCATACATGCATCTCCCAGTTCTGTGTTTTTCTTTTAATTAGTTTTATGTTTTGAAGTTACAAAACATAAAACAATCTTTTGTAACTCTTCAACACAAACAATAAATGATAAACTACTGTTTCAATTGCTGTTAGCACCTTAATTTCAATATGTTGAACATAGGTAAATTTATAAAATTATGTATTTACAGTGGTAGCACATCCCAACTAACAGAACCCTTTTGAATATACAACTAAGCAGAAGGTTAGGAGACAAAATAGATCTGTCCTGCACTGTGCATTAAGTGACAGTGATATACCCATGGTAAAATGCTTATACCAGGAAAATTCATCTATTATCTTTCCCAGCAACACGTGCAAAATGCTGGAGGAACTCAGCAGGCCAGGCAGCATCTATGGAAAAAAGTACAGTCGACGTTTCCACCTGAGACCCTTCGGCAGGACTGGAAATCCAGAGCAACACACACAAAAAGCTGGAGAAATTCAGCAGGTCAACAACATCTATGGAGAGGAATAAACAGTTGACATTTCAGGCAAAGGATCTCAGTCCAAAACGTCGACTGTACTCTTTTCCATCAATGCTGCCTGGCCTGCTGAGTTCCTCCAGCATTTTGTGTGTGTTGCTCTGGATTTCCAGCATCTGCAGATTTTCTCTTGTTTGCTGTTGTCTTTGTAGCTTCAATGGGACAGAATCAAAATGTCCCATCAAATTGTGTTCGGGTTTTATTTCTTGAATGCTAGTTTATTTAATTCATAATTATGCGATACAAAAGGTCTCGGCCTGAAATGTCAATTGCGTATTCTCCTCCATAGATGCTGCTGAGCTGCTGAAGTCAATTCCTCCAGCATTCTGTGTGTGTGTTGCTCTGGATTTTCAACGTCTGCAGAATCTCTTGTGTTTATGCTATCCATTAAGCCATAACTCCATTCTGGATAGTATAAGTACTTCCAAGAAAACATTCCAATAACTGTCCTAAACTCTATTGGTCTGTTTCCAATCCCTAACAAGTCACACATTCATTAAAAAATTTGAATGGCAAAGAGCCTTGCAGTGGAACTCTGACATCGGATTTCTGAATGACCAATTAACCCACTGTATTTTTCTCTTTTAGCACAACTTAAATCATTTAATTTTTAATATATGCAGTATTTCCTATTGTATCTTATAGTTTTTTATTATTATGTATTGCAATGTACTGCTGCCCCAAAACAAAATATTTCACCACAAATGCCAGTGATATTATACCTGATTCTGATTCTGATTTGGAATTATAGACAAGACTTGTTGTCTACTGGCAACATTTCTGAATAGAACCGTCAGTATTTATCCATTTAAGCAGCGTTGTGTATGCGCATGCATGATTAAACAGGAAATGGTGAAACTGTCAGTTTACTTTTCTGCTAAAATGCATATGGAAGCGAGCAACAAAGCTTCCCACGAATTATGCAGGGAAATTGATCCTCAGTCAAGTTAGATCTGGCATAGCATCCAAAGTCGCACTGATTTCAGACAATACATGGACTACGAATCAGGAGGCAAAAAGGAAAAAAAAGTATTTTTAATTTTGCTTCATTTTAATTATCTTTAATTATTTAATATTTGGGAGGCATCAGAGCACTTGAAGAAAGCCCCATCACAGAGCATGCAAACTTCACACAGACAGCATTGAAGGATAGGGCTGAACCCAGGTCTCTGGAAATGCATACCTATAGTATTGCATATCTATTGCAATAAGATTTTGCAAATTTAATATATCAATAAAACTAAATTTATAAATAAAAGTGTAATTTCAAGTCTATGAGGATAAATGTTAACAAAGAAAAAAATCTTTATATTCTTTAGCCTGTTGGTGCTTATATACTCAAATGCAAGTAAATTCACCTAATGTAATAGCCAAATATCATGGTTATAGGTCTAATGATGATGCATTAATACTGTATATGCAATTTTCTGAATTTGGAAGGCTTATTCCCTTCTGCTTACTTTTATAGTTCCAATTTAAATAGATATGCATGCTTGCCACTGAAGTACAAGCCTTGACTAATAAATAAAATCTCCTGTAATAAATGAATGCAAGAGGCATGTATGAATAATTAAACCAGCTGCTGTAAATTATACTTTATAAGATGCTAATTAGCTCATCATCATTAAAATGTATAATGTGTAATGCAAGGCAACCTTTCAAATGTTTTTTGTTCAGTGTAGTCTTCTCATACCATGCCAGTAATTTTGAAAAGTTTCAATATCATAGAAATCAAAATGAATAGCAGCCTATTTGCATTTTGAGTAGTGAACAGAAAATTTATTTTTAGCAGATCTCAACAGTGTAATTTTCCTATTTTATTTAAAATTATTAATGCTAGATAGCAATTGCAGTGTGCCAATTAATTAAATGATTCAGATGGTTTTCTGAATTATAATTTGCAAAGGTTATCTGTTCTCTAGGTTAGCCTATTTTCCTAAAGCTGGTTGATGATATTGTAATTTATAACACACATGCTAAAGATTTTGAAGATTGCATATACTTTGTGTTCAGTTCAGACTATTAAAAACAATGGGGAAATGTGTTGTCACTGTCTTTGGGCTGTACTCTATAAGACCTTATCGTTACACTTTTGACCCCTTTCTACCATACACTGTAAATTAAAAAAAATCTATTCATGTTTTAGGAGCATCTCCACCAAGAACAGCATTTATTGTCCTCACTGATTGCCGTTTTTTCAGAAGGTGTGATGAAGAGATACGGGCATGACCCATTGCAATTGGCCAGGTAGTTTGAGGGTTTTCAGCCAGTTGATGAAAGAATGGGTATTTATTTCCAAGCCTAGATGGTGTGTGATTTGGAGGTGAATGTGGAGGACGTAATATTCCCATGCACCTGCTGGCTTTGTCCTTCAGAGTTGTGGTAGGGAAATGCCATTGAAAATGACACAGAGCAATGTACACAATTCTAGTTGTCTCATTATGGAACATTAACGAGGTCTAAAACAGATTAATGAGACTGGTTCTTGAGATGAGCAATTACAATCACATTAAAAAACAAATCCAGTGCTGGTAAATGATAAATACAAGATCATAACAAAATAGATTGTGAGGCCAAGAGTCCATCTTATCATGCAGGATGTCCATTCAAGAGTCTAAAACATTGCTCCATTTAGTAGAAGGATCAAGGACTCAAGGTGATACAGTAGGTGCACAAGAAAGGGGAATGGAATTTAAAAGTGATATGAGAAAAAATCTGTCTCACACGGGGTGTGGTTGTAATCTGGATTCCATATGTAGTGGAAGTACATTCTAAGGTGGATTCAAGTATAGTATGAAGAAAAGTTTGAATTCAAGCAGAGAAAGGCCTGAAGGAGTGGAATAAGTGTATTGTTCTTATACAGATTAGTTATGGCTGAGTGGCCTCCTGTGATGTAACTACTCTGTGGGTAATGGATGAGTCGCTGCTGCAATTCTGCCATCACTCCGCAGACAGGAAGGAGTAAATGCACACGGTCACTGTCAGGGCTTCAGTTTGTTTCTGCTGGATTGTGTTGAATCATTTTAAGTGAGATTGGAACAGATTTCTTCCAAATTAATGTAGCGTTTTTCATTTTATTTTTGACGTGTGCTCTGGAGGTGACAGAAGGTCCATTTAGAATGGACAACATGCCTGCCTCAGCACAATTTGTCCCTGTAGCCAGATGGTTTACGTGTTAATACTTGGCTCCGCTCAAACTCCCAAGATGTCGGTGAGGGTATCATAATGTTAATGCCATTAAATTTCAAGGGTGATTGGTTAAAGTCTCTCTATTGAGATGATTAGTGCCTGGCAGTCTTGTGACATGAATGTTGCTTGTCTTCCAGTACCTGTAAGAAGTATTCACCCATCTTGGAAGTTCTCAAGTTTTATTGTTTTACAACTTTGAATCATAGTGGATTTAATTAGGCTTTGTTGACACGGATCAACAGAAAAAGACTCTTTTATGTCAAAGTGATCTAAATTAATTTCAAATATAAAACACTAAATTATTGATTGCATAAGTATTCGCCCCTTTTTAATATGATACACCAAATCATCACTCGTGCAGACAGTTAGTTTCAGAAGTCACATAAGTAGCTAAGGTGTCCTAGCTATATAAAAACCTGTGTGCAGTCAAGGTGTTTCAAGTCAAGTCAAGTCACTTTTTATTGTCATTTCGACCATAACTGCTGGTACAGTACACAGTAAAAACGAGACAATGTTTTTCAGGACCATAGTGCTACATGAAACAATACAAAAACTATACTGAACTACGTAAAAACAACACAAAACTACACTAGACTACAGACTGGAACCATGGCCTCCCAGACATGGGCACCAGCCCCCGGTGGGCCATGGACTCACTCGCCTCTGACTCTGACCGCAGTTCTGGGGCCCTGTAGGCTACAGGCTCCGCCACCCCCAGCTCCGGATCCAGCTCGGACCGAGGACCCGACCCTCTCCAGACTGGGACCCGCTGTTAATGCCGCTGGGTCCTACCGCCCGTCTTATTCCCCCACTACCCTCTTTCCTCCCCGCAACTCCCAACCTTCCCTCTACCCCTCATCGACCCTCCATTCCTCTGATCCCTCATCCTCCCCTAACCCTGCTCTCCCGGAATATCCCAATCCCCCTCTCCCTCCTGAGACCTCCTAACCTTCACCCTCCTCCGACCCCAGCTCCAACCCTTGCCGTGTCTTCACCATCCCCTCTGACCTTCCCCTCTCTGAGGCAGAACATTCTGTTCTTAGCAAGGGCTTCACTTTTGTCCCCCTCCGTCCACACCTCAGTGAGTTCCGTGCCCGCCATGACGCTGAACTCTTCCGTCACCTACGTCTCCGAGCCTATTTCTTTGGCAACGATTCCCCTCCCCCTACTGAGGACCCCTTCTCCCATCTTCAACACTCCTCCTCCTCCTGGACACCCCGCCCGGGCCTTCTAACTGCACTCCATCTTTTTATCTCCAACTGTCACCGAGACATCAACCGTCTCAACTTCACCACTCCTCTCTTCTGTTCCAACCTCACTCCCTCTGAACGCACTGCCCTCCACTCTCTCCGCACTAATCTCAACCTCACTATCAAACCCGCTGACAAAGGTGGTGCTGTAGTAGTCTGGCGGACGGACCTCTACCTCAATGAGGCCAAACGGCAGCTCTCTGACACCACCTCTTACTTACCCGTGGAACAGGACCTCGCCAAAAAACATCAAACCATTGCCTCCCGCACCATCACCGCCCTTATCAACTCTGGAGATCTTCCATCCTCAGCCGCTAAACTCATTATTCCCACACCCCGTACCGCTCGGTTTTACCTCCTCCCCAAGATCCACAAACCTGACTGTCCCAGTAGACCCATAGTTTCTGCCTGCTCCTGTCCCACCGAACTTGTATCTGCCTACCTGGACTCCATTTTGTCACCCATAGTTCAGTCCCTCCCCACCTACATCCGGGATACATCCCATGCCCTCCACCTCTTCAATAACTTCCAATTCCCCAGTCCCAACTGCTTCATTTTCACTATGGATGTCCAATCCCTATACACCTCCATTCCCTATCAGGAAGGCCTCAAAGCCCTCCACTACTTTCTGGATAATAGACCTCACCAGTTCCCCACCACCACTACCCTCCTCCGGTTGATGGAACTGGTTCTCACACTCAATAACTTCTCTTTTGGCTCTTCCCACTTTCTTCAGACTAAGGGTGTAGCTACGGGAACTCGCATAGGCTCTAGCTATGCCTGCCTCTTTGTTGGTTATGTGGAACAGTCTGTGCTCCAAACCTATTCTGGTACTGCTCCCCAACTTTTCGTTCGGTACATTGACGACTACATTGGTGCTGCTTCCTGCACCCATGCTGAGCTCGTCAATTTCATCGACTTTACTTCAAACTTCCACCCAGCCCTCAAACTCACTTGGTCTATCTCGGACACTTCTCTCCCCTTTCTCGATCTCTCAGTCTCCATCTCTGGAGACAGACTGTCCACTGACAACTTCTACAAGCCCACTGACTCTCATAACTACCTCAACTATACCTCTTCCCACCCCACCACATGCAAGAATGCCATTCCCTATTCCCAGTTCCTCCGTCTCCGCCGCATCTGCTCCGAGGATGAGGTTTTCCATTCCAGGACATCTCAAATGTCCTGTTTCTTTAAGGATCGTGGTTTCTCTTCTGCTATCATCAATGATGCCCTCACCTGTATCTCCTCCATTTCCCGCACTTCGGCTCTCACCCCATCCTCCCGTCACCACAACAGGGACAGAGTTCCCCTTGTCCCCACCTACCACCTCACCAGCCTCCGGATCCAGCACATTATCCTCCGCAACTTCCGCCACCTTCAACAGGACCCCACCACTAAGCACATCTTTCCCTCTCCACCTCCTCCACTTTCTGCCGGGATTGGTCCCTCCCCACGGATCTCCCACCTGGCACTTATCCCTGTAAGCGCAAGTGCTACACCTGTCCCTACACCTCCTCTCTTGCCACCATTCAGGGCCCCAAACAGTCCTTCCAGGTGAGGCAACACTTCACTTGTGAGTCTGTTGGGGTCATCTATTGTATCCGGTGCTCCCGGTGCGGCCTCCTCTACATCGGTGAAACCCGACGCAGATTGGGGGACCGCTTCGTCGAGCACCTCCGCTCCATTCGCCACAACAGACAGGATCTCCCAGTAGCCACCCACTTCAACTCTGCTTCCCACTCCCATTCAGATATGTCCATACATGGCCTCCTCTACTGCCACGATGAGGCTACACTTAGGTTGGAGGAGCAACACCTCATATACCGTCTAGGTAGTCTCCAGCCCCTTGCTATGAACATAGAATTCTCCAACTTCCGTTAATTCCCTCCCCCTCCCTTCCCCTATCCCTATGTCACTCTGCCCCCTCCCCCAGCTGCCTATCACCTCCCTCATGGTTCCGCCTCCTTCTACTACCCATTGAGTTTTCCCCTATTCCTTCTTCACCTTTCCTGACTATCACCTCCCTGCTTCCTCTCCCCCACCCCTTTATCTTTCCCCTTACTGGTTTTTCACCTGAAACCTACCAGCCTTCTCCTTACCACCCTTCCCCCACCTTTTTCATAGGGCCTCTGCCCCTTTCCTCTACAGCCCTGATGAAGGGTTCCAGCCCGAAATGTCGACTGATCTTTTCCACGGATGCTGCCCGACCTGCTGAGTTCCTCCAGCGTGTTGTGAGTGTTGCTTTGACCCCAGGATCTGCAGATTATTTTGTGTTTACTAGACTACAGAGCTATACAGGACTGCATAAAGTGCACAAAACAGTGCAGGCATTACAATAAATAATAAACAAGACAACAGGCACAGTAGAGGGCAGTAGGTTGGCGTCAGTCCAGGCTCTGGGTATTGAGGAGTCTGATGGCTTGGGGGAAGAAACTGTTACATAGTCTGGTCGTGACAGCCCGAATACTTCGGTGCCTTTGGCCAGATGGCAGGAGGGAGAAGAATTTGTATGAGGGCTGCGTAGGGCCCTTCATAATACTGTTTGCTTTTCAGATGCAGCTTGTGATATAAATGTTTGTAATGGCAGGAAGAGAGACCCCAATGATCTTCTCAGCTGACCTCACTATCCGCTGCAGGTCTTGTGATCCGAGATGGTGCAATTTCTGAACCAGGCAGTGATGCAGCTGCTCAGGATGCTCTCAATACAACCTCTGTAGAATGTGGTGAGGATAATGGACTTTTCTCAGCCATCGCAGAAAGTAGAGATGCTGCTGGGCTTTCTTTGCTATGGGGCTGGTGTTGAGGGACCAGGTGAGACTCTCTGCCAGGTGCACACCAAGAAATTTGGTGCTCTTTACGATTTCTATGGAGGAGTCGTTGAGAGTCATCAACGTTCAGCGGAGAGTGGTTGCTCCGTGTCCTCCTGAAGTCAACAACCATCTCTTTTGTTTTGTTCACATTCAGGAACAGGTTGTTGGCTCTGCACCAGTCCATTAGCCGCTGCACCTCCTCTCTGTATGCTGACTCATCGGTCTTGCTGATGAGACCCACCACAGTCATGTCATTGGCTAACTTGATGATGTGGTTCGAGCTGTGTGTTGCAGCACAGTCGTGGGTCAGCAGAATGAACAGCAGTGGACTGAGCACACAGCCCTGGGGGGCCCCCGTGCTCAGTATGATGGTGTTGGAGATGCTGCTTCCAATCTGGGACTGACTGAGGTGTCCCAGTCAGGAAGTCTAGGATCCAGTTGCAGAGGGAGGTGTTCAGGCCCAGTAGGCTCAGCTTTCCAGTCAGTTTCTGAGGAATGATTGTGTTGAATGCTGAACTGAAGTCTATGAACAGCATTCGAACGTACGTGTCTTTTTTTTGTCCAGGTGGATTAGGGCCAGGTGGAAGGTGATGGCAATGGCACCATATGTTGAACGGTTGGGACGATACGTGAACTGCAGGACGTCCAGTGAGGGGGGCAGCAGGGTCTTGATCTGCCTCATGACGTAACGAGCCTCTCGAAACACTTCATGATGATGGATGTGAGTGCAACAGGACAGTAGTCGTTGAGGCAGGACACTGAAGACTTTTTCCGCACAGGGACAATGGTGGCAGCCTTGAAGCACATAGGAACGATGGCGCTGCTCAGGGAGATGTTGAAGATGTCAGTGAGAATATCAGCTAGCTGGTCTGCACATCCTCTAAGCACTCTGCCAGGAATATTGTCTGGTTCAGCAGCTTTCCGTGGGTTGACCCTACACAGGGTTCTCCTCACATCGACCACATTAAGACACAGCACCCGGTCATTTGGTGGAGGGGTGGTCTTCCTCGCCACCACATAATTTTTCACCTCAAAATGAGAGTAGAAGTTGTTCAACTCATCTGGGAGGGAGGCATCACCAGCACGGGAAGGTGGTGTTGTCTTGTAGTTGGTGATGTCCTGAATGCACTTCCACATGTGCCACGTGTCGCCGCTGTCCTGGAAGTGGCTGTGGATTCACTGGGCATCTGCACGCTTTGCCTTTCTGATGGCCCGGGACAGCTTGCCCCTCGCTGTTGTTAGGGCTGCCTTGTCACCTGCTCTGAAGGCAGAGTCACAGGTCCTCAGCAGTTCACGCACCTCCGCGGTCATCCATGGCTTCTGGTTAGTGCGTATAGTGATGGTCTTGGACACAGTGACATCATCAATGCACTTGCTGATGTAGCTAGTCACTGATGCTGTTTACTCCTCTAAGCTGGTAGCTTCACCATCGGTTGCAGCCTCCCTGAAGATGTGCCAGTCAGTGTGCTCAAAGCAGTCTTGAAGAGCAGAGATTGCTCCTGCTGGCCAGGTTTTCACCTGCTTCTGAACTGTATGCTGGGACAAGCATAACAGAGACGTGGTCTGAGAAACCGAGGTGGGGGTGGGGCTTTGTGTAAACAAGGTCCAATGCGTTCTCCTCTCTCGTTGCAAAGTCCACATACTGATGGAATTTGGGGAGCACTGAACTAAGGTTCGCGTGGTTAAAATCTCCGGCGACAATAAGCAGTCCATCAGGGTGTGCGTTCTGTAGTTCGCTAATAGCCCCATACAGTTCACAGAGCACCTGCTTAGCATTAGTGCTGGGGGGATTGTAGGCATAGTGAAAATACACCTGTATCTGGAAGGTCCAACTGCTGATGAGACAGTATCCTGGCAAAAACTACATCATAAAGACAAAAGAACACTCCAAGCAACTCTGTAAAAATGTCTTTGAAAAGCACAAGTTAGGAGATGGATACAAGAAGATTTCCAAGTCACTGAGGATCCCTTGGAATACAGTTAGGTCAATCATCAAGAATATGGCACAGCTGTAAATCTACCTAGAGCAGGCCATCCTCAAAAACTGAGTGACTGTGCAAGAAGGGGACAAGTGAGGGAGGCCACCAACGGACCTATGACAACTCTGGAGGAATTGCAAGCTTCAGTGGCGGAGACGGGAGAGATTGAGCATACAACAATTGTTGCCCGAATGTTTCACCTGTTACAGTTTTATGAGAGAGTGGCAAAGAGAAAGCCACTGTTGAAAAAAGCTCACATGAAATCTCAGCTAAAGTTTGCCACAAAGCATGTAGAGACTCTGAAGTCAGCTGGAAGAATGTTCTATGGTCTGATGAAACCAAAATTGAGCTTTTTGGCCATCAGAATAAATGCAGACATCCTACCTCTCCCAGAAGTTCCGGGAGTCTCCCACATATTGATAGTGGCTTCCTGATGTCCACAAATTATATTCAATATCCTGGAAATCGAGTTTTTTGAGAGCGTTAAAGTGAGAGAGAGGAAGCAAGAGAGAGCTAGTGAGAGCGTGAGAGAAAGCGAGCGCGCCATGGCAGAGTGTTCCAAAAAAATGTAAAACGTACTTCACCCCAGACTACACTAAAGTGTACCCCTGCCTAATAGGGGTCAAAAATAATGACAGTGTTGCTCGCTGCACTGTTTGCAACAGTGACTTTTCTATTGCCCATGGTGGGTTACGACTGTAAAAGACATGTTGAGGTGAGTTTAACAGGTGTCATTCGTTCATTAGCATAGTTAACGTTATTTAAACTAGCTGGCTAGCTGCTAAGGAGCTACTCTATTGCAGACATCCCACCTCTCCTGGAAGTTCCAGGAGTCTCCAGCAAATTGATGGTGCTACCTCCCTGAAATGAGTTTTTGCAAGGTGGGATGTCTGTAAACACTATGTTTGGCATAAGCCAAACACCACATATCGTGTAAAACATACCATCCCTACCATGAATTATGGTGATGGCTGCATCATGCTGTAAGGATGCTTCACTGCAGCAGGCCCTGGAAGGCCTGTGAAGGTAGAGGATAAAATGAATGGAGCAAAATACAGAGAAATCCTGGAGGAAAACCTGATGCAGTCTGCAAGAGAACTGCAACTTGGGAGAAGCTTTGTTTTCCAGCAAGACAATGACCCAAACATGAAGCCAAAGCTACACAGGAACGGCTTAAAAACAGCAATGTTAATGTCCTGGAGTGGCCAAGTCAGAGTCCAGACGTCAATCCAATTGAAAGTTTGTGGCTGGACTTGAAAAGGGCTGTTCACTCACAATCCCCATGCAATCTGACAGAGCTTGAGCAATTTTGTAAAAAGAGGACTAGGGTAAAATGGTAGTGTCTAGATGTGTAAAGCTGATAGAGACCTATCCACATAGACAAAAAGTTGTAATTGCTGCCAATGGTTCATCTACTAAATATTGACTTGAAGGGCGTGAATACTTATACAATCAATTATTTAGTGTTTTATATTTGTAATTAATTTAGACCTCATTGTAGAGATTTGTTTTCACTTTGACATGATAGCTTGCAACCTTTGGAGTATGTTCACAGCCTATCTTTGGCCCTTTTTTGGTCCCTACCTGTCTCCTGCTTTGCAATGAGATCAACCATAGGCACATTAGCAGGATAATGTAGATTTACTCTACAGTCACCTTTTGTAGTCTCTCTTTTGGCATGACTGATTTATTTCAAAACATATCTGAAATCCAGGAATTTCAGATTCTTGTCTTCAGGACCTACAACAAGTTCTGGCTGTAACTTCCACTGAATTCCATTTCCTAGCAAATACCTCATGCTAAGCTAGTTTAGTTATAAACTAGATCTTGTGCTTGCTACCAGGGTGTATACTGACCACACGTCTGTGCTGTTAGCAGTATGGTGCATTTCCAGCTGCATGTTCAACCCCAACTTTGTCTCAGCTCTTCTGTCCCTGAAACTTTCAACAATGTCTTTATTTGCTCTTGATTTGACTTGACAAACCTCCTCTGTTCCACCCTTTATAAACCTGCGCTCATTTAAATCGAATCTGTCCTTAATCAACCTCTCACCAAGTCCCTTCTGTCAATTCTCTAATTCTTATTGTTTTTAAATTACTTCATGGCCTTGCCTGCTGGTCCTAGCCATTTTCTTTGCACTGTCGAACATCCCCACTTTTAAATTACATTAACAACAGAGCAAGGTACTCCTTAATTGCTTTCCCAAAATCTTGTACTACTCTCTGAAAGTAGATCGTCAGGGACATAAAATGCAAATCTGAAGCAAGGAGAGCTTTCATAGCACGTGCAAATTAATTGTCAATACCATGTAAACAATTTACTAATGTTTGCCCTAATTCTGCCATTGTGAACTGCCATTCGTATTTAAAAGATAATTATATCAAAGGTCATTTATGTTAGTACAATAATGTTAAATGATTGTCAGATTCTTTTTCCAATTTATATTTGAATTTCTCGTTCTCTTGAACATGGATCTTCATGAGTAATTTGCTGTGGTTTACGCTGCATTCTTCTTTATTTTATCACACCTATACTACTACCTGATAGGTTTCCTAGTCGGAATCACATGACTAATCTTTTCAGGGACAATGATAATCAGAGCGATAGCAGCCAAATCTGTCTGAATCAAAGATATTCTGTGCCACCTGCTGGTACTCACCAATGTATGTACCAATTTTCAGCAGGGTCCTTGTGAAGGCTACATCAGAGTGAATACACAAATGTGAAACATGAACGCCTGACAAATGTTGATATAGTATGCTTCCTCAGAATGGCTGACGACATGTAAATTATTCAGTGTCAACCACGAGGAAGACATACTAATCGACAGGCAGCATAATCTGAATGGATAAACCAGCCATAACGTGTTGGAGTCTTTTTCTTACTAATATATTGGTGACAAAAATGCTGGATGTACCAGTGTGGCTCTGCATAAAGGAATCACTGTTCTTCAAAAATAATGCAATATGTAACAGAGTTCAGAAAGCTGTCACATCTGCAGAATATTTTCTGTTTATTTAAAGCTGTCACATATGCATGAGGTAAAAATGATTTTTATCACGATTTTATTTTTCTTTGTGGATAAAATCCATCTGCAATGTCAGAAACGAAATATGTCAGGATTTGAAATGGTTTCTAGTAAAATCCATCACATTATATTAGTTATATATCTTTCAATGTAGAATCCTTTGGAGCCTAAAAACATTTGTAGATGCAGATTCTGCTGCAGTAATAAATACGATTGATAAAACATCCCTTCCAATTTGTTGTTAAATTGCAATGTATTTGAGGTGAGTGTTGTCCTTTAAAATCTGAATAAATGACTTCATTGTCTGTAGCAGCATGATATACATGTAAATAGCTGCTGAATGTGTATGCTGTTCACTATTCACATTTGCCCTTTATCAAGCTCCTGATCCAACCTAGAATAAATACCTTATTTTGACACTTATATCATTACTCCACTATGCCTCTGTCTAATTTTCTGTGAATTGGCGGGATACCAAAACCATAGCAAATAGGGATATATTTCTTAGTTTTCAATAGTAAGTGCTCGCAATCACACTCCTTGAGTGATCAGTTTGTATCCAAGAGAAGACCTTGAAGTGAGGTCAAGAACATTGTGCTTTTCTGTGCTTTATGATTCAATGTTAATAAAAAAAATGAATCATAAATGAAACAGGCATACTCATTGCTTGTTTCATAACACTTCGGGCTTATTTTTTACAATTTGCTTGTACATCTCTTATGCTTACACCAGCTAGCTACCTGTGATGTAGAAAATTCCAGCAGTGGCCCTCGATTGAAATATTGTATGTCCATCAGTACTCCCTGTAATTTAGATGTGATTATATTTAATTTCAGGGAATTGTGAAAAAGTAAACTACTGTATGTTTAAAAGGTGGCGAAACAAAAAGGATTGGATAGCAGAAACATAGCAAATTGGAGCAGGAGTGTGGCATTCTACCCTTTGAGCTTGTTCCGCTCAACGTCAAGATCATGACCAATCTAAGGTCCATGGCCTCCTCTCCTGCCATGATGAGGCTACTCTTAGGTTGGACGTGCAACACCTCATATTCTCTCTAGGTAGCCTCCAACCTGATAGCATGAATATCGGTTTTCCAACTTCTGGTAAGTCCCCCTCTCACCTTCCCTCTTGTTCATTTCCTGTCTCTGGCCTCTGAACTCTTCTCCTCATCTGCCCATCACCTCCCTCTGTTGCCCTATCTCCTTCCCTTTCTCCTATGATCCACTCTCCTCTCCTGTTAGATTCCTTCTTAACCAGCCCTTTGCCTTTTCTACCTCACCTCCCAGGTTGGTACTTCATCCCTTCTCCCCCACCTATCTCACTTCACCTATCACCTTCTAGCTTGTCTTCCTCCCCCCTACCCTCCCCCCCCTCCCCATTTTCATATTCTGGCATCTTTCTCTTTCCTTTTCTGTCCCGAAGACCGTCTCAGCCTGAAATATCAACTACTTATTCATTTCCATAGCTGCAGCCTGACCTGTTGAGCTCCTCCAACATTTTGTGTGTATTTATTAAAGTAAAGCCATTTTCCTGCACCATCCCCATATTCCTTGGTGCCCTTGCAAACATCCAGGGAACTCGGCAGGTTAGGCAGTATCTATTGAGAGAACAGTAGAGTCAAAATTTTGGGTCGAGACTTTTCTGGACTAGAAGAAAGGGAGAAACACACCCAGGTCCTGTTGAACGCAACATTGTCTGACGACATACCATCTATAAAATAAGTCTGCTTTTCTGTTTTGTGCACCAAGGAGTGCATCTCCACATTTTCCACATTATATCATGTTTGCCATGTTCTCACTCTGCTTGATAATGTCCCCTTGAAGCCTCTTTATATCCTCCTTTTCGGCTCATAATCCCATTTAGGATTGAGCTGTCAGTAAATGAAGATAACTGACATGTTAATATGCCAAAATTAGAATTATTGTCAGACAGGGAAGAAAGATTTCATGAAAAATTAAATTTAAGTAGAGAGGCAGGAGATGATAGTAATGCATTTTCTCCAATAGGATAAATTCAAGTGGAAATGTTTTCCTGTACTGAAAATAGCTAACTTCCACTTTCTTTTTTAAATGGGGAGGAATCATATTTGGTCTTGTGTGATAGTTACATCAATGTCAGCAGGCGGGAGAAACCTCAACTCAAACATCAATGTGTATTGGGGCACAGATACAGTTCAAATTGGAATCAAAGTTAGTTGCATCTTTCACCACTCCATTCTGTCTTCTAGTATTAATTCGGGCACTTAAATGCAGCTTACAAAAACATGGGGATTCATTTTCTCGGTGATGTAACTGGGCCAAATTCAGAACGTAGATCCAATCTGGACTAATGCAGATCTGGTCCACAGCTGGAAGGAAATATATTCTTTAATATCTAGTCTTTAAATACCAGTATTTTCAATAATAACAACAATAAACTATGATACAGAGCAACTTTTATTGAAATAAACTGAACTAAGCTGGTCATTGCTCTGAGGAGATCAGAAGAGGAACTTTTGGTCTTTTGTACTGCTACCTTATTAGAAGCAATATTAGCTGCTTTGTGTGGGAAGAGAGAAGGTGTGCATTCCTTTTTGGCTGTGGTATGACAAGTTGAATCAGATAATACTTATCTATGAAATGCAGCTTTTTAATAATGCAATACTGATGTGGTGTCATTGCAGTGTCTACTTCCATTAAACTGAGCTGCTTATGCAGTAAGGCTTCTTGTGAATTCTGTTTAGTTAATCCTGCATACATAGCAAGGGAGTTAAGATGAATTGTACTAATCCTGTAATCCTGTAAATTCTGAACAGAGAAACATGTCATGATATCTAACTGTGCAGAACACTATAATTGGCATTGATTGCCACGTCCTCTAGGTTTTCAAATCATGGTGTCAGCTCCATCAGAGTTGTCTTTGGAGTACTTCTAATTAGCATAATTTTATTCTCCCTAATGCATTTGCATTGTTTTGTTTGTGGAAAATGTCTCACACATGCGCATGTGGATACTGAGGGATTGATTTTCAGCTGCCAACATTGCCTGGAACTCACGTGATGAACAATTACAAACATATGGACCGGTTCATATCTGAGAAACACTTTTTTCACATTCCAACGGCTTAAATCCCATCCTTGTCAAGCTACTTCTACGTTTTATTATAAGAAAAGGGCACACCATTATTTCAACACCTGCTATTTTTAACTTTGAAGGGATCTAGGTACAGTGTAATTGCAAAAACTACCAATGACAGAAATAAACTGAAATGCTCAAAACACTTAGCAGGTCAGAGAGCAATTGTAGAAAAGGGAGGAGAAGGATCTTCAGCCTGAAATGTTAGCTCTGTTTTTCTTTCCACAGATTCATAGCTGACTTGCTAAGTGTTTCCGGCATCTTCTGTTTTTATTGGATACAGTGTAGGCTCTGGTAGTGAAAATACTCGGGGTTGACCATATAAAAAATTCAATTTATTCTGCTCCTTTAGAAATTTAGTGATAAGCTCTTATGAAGGAAATCCCAGCAGAACAGTAGAAAAATCATCTGATATAATATGGCAATAGCCCTATTGAATAAAATATAAAATCTATTCTCTATGTACTGCATATCTTGCTATTTCATGCTCTTGTTACTTTTAGCTATTTATTTATATTTGCATTTGCATAGCTTGCTGCCTTCTATGCTCTTGTTCTTTCACTGATCCTGTTTACAGTTACTATTCTATAGAGATGTTGAGTATGCCGGCAGGGAAAAGAATCTCCATGTTGTATGTGGTGACATGTATGTACTCTTGTTAATAAGTTTCACTTTGAACTTCTGAACGTTAATTCTGATAATTATGCACAGGAGTAATTGATAATAAAAGTTACACTATGCAACAAGCCACCAGCCATAGGTTGGGAGGTATACTGGCCATCCAGAATTGTTCTTGGTGTACAGTCTGTGGGGGTTATTTTTGTCTAATATGGAACATAAGACACAAGCTGGCAGCTGGCTCTGCTGGACCCAGGCTGTGATCATCATCACCCTTTACTCAAGACCGTTAAGCCAGTGGCATGTTGTGCCTCCTGTCTGCCTGTAACTGCAAGTGACAGTTGCATAACATTTCCTCCTGCGAGATTGAAGGAAGCTTGAAGAAGTGTGTTGTAAAGGTGTGTAGGAAAAGTCTGCCACAGATAACCACAGGTATGAGGAGCAAGATATGGATAAATGTGTTAGATGTAACTTATTGCTCTTTCTAGTTACCCTGATGTGTGGGACCAGTAAACATTTTACAACATTGAAGTGAGACCTGTTCCCCAAAGTTTCACCTGTGGAATTTACCTCCTCCACTAGGAATCAAATCCGTAGTTGAAGGTAGTTTAGTACTTTAAAGTGAAGGGTTAGTTTACTTACCGGTCAAAAGTTACTTCTGCCATACAAAAGCATGTCGATTTGCCCATTCAGTTGATTGGCCCATTTGAAGCATGTAGCAGCTCTTTCGCATTGGTTGCCTTGCACGCCACGGAACTGGTTTCCAGTTCTGTGTGTCTCAGGGGTATAAGAATAGCATGTACGAGAGACTCAGTCTCCTTCCTTTGTCTATTTCACTAGGGATTCATCTTCACACTGAGGTCATGACCAGTTCTGAAGAACCAAGGGAAAAGTATGTTTTAGACATAGGAAAGCCCATGCACATACTTAGTTAAGTACTTGTTTGTTGAATGTTTAGTTTTGTAGCTGAGTAACTTGTTAAAGCTTAACAAGGTACCTATTGAGTTTGAAGTGTTACTGAATTTTTAGTGTCATAGATTTTGTAACTTAGGGTGGCTTACTGAGTACTTGTTTGACCTAGATTTTGGTTGAGTGCTTTACTGTTTGTCTGTAAATAAATGGTTAATCTGCTCACTGGCTATCAGTGTCTTCTGTCCCATTCACTGAATCCACGAACTTGCCTCCCCGTAACAAGTGCTTAGACTAGTACAGCATAAGAACGGGCCAGTTGGCCCACAATATCTGTGCTGACCATTATGCCAACATAAACTCATCCCTTCTGACTGTACTTGGTCCATAACCTATCTGCCTTTTAGTTTCCTATCCATGATTTTAAAAACCTGTTTAAAAAGAAGAGAAAGTATTGTACCTGAAGATTGGTGAAAATTATAAACATAAAGGAACCAAGACTTAATGTTATAATTACAGAGCAGTCTTACAACTGGATGGAACTTAAAATGTATTGGCATAAAACCACAAAGGAGAATGTAAAGATGGATTGAAAAATAACAGGTTTTAGATTTGATAGAATAATTTTCTGATGGATGGACTTTGGGAAAACTTTACAGAACACAGTTCCTATTGTTCAACAACTAAGGTTTTAAGCAGCTCTTTAAACGTGTGTGGCATGAAGTAACATAACTTCACTTAGAATGTAATGGTATTCTTGAGAAACCTGTCAAAATTGATAGATGACGTTGTTGTGACCATGATTAAAGTCACTGGAGAGACACTGAAGCTGATGATATCGATGCCTTTATTCAGCACAACATACAGGTATTATTCTGGAGACTATCTCAGAAGAGGCTCACAAACCTGAAAGTACATCATATTTTTATACCTCTAAGGTAACAGCAGGTGATTCAATACAATTTCAATCGTTAAAGTGACATTGTTTACTTCAATATTTTGGGTTGACCAATGTGTCCTTTGAATTACATATCTACAGTGTGAGACACCTCTGAATGTTCAAACACCTTTGCTGGAACAAACTAATTTACACAGATATTCTAAAAACTTCTGAAGATAGAAAACCAGACACCCAAGTTTGGTGTCTGCAAGCTGACTCACTGAATACATAGTAGATCAGCAATTGATTGCAACATACCTGTGACCGTGTTTGTTGTGCTAAGAGACAATATTAGCCTGGTTTGCCAGCTTGAACTTAAGTCATGATGGTGCAGGTAACTTAGCCACATTGCCTGATTTGAAGCAGGTCAATTAACACAATCCCATTGCCTTATCATTTGGCTGATGCATATGCAAACATCTCACGGTCAGAATTTTGCCAAACATGTTTCTTAGTCTTTGGGGCAGCCTATGCTTTTAACTTCAATTTACTGGTTGAAAGTTTATTTGAGGAACTGAATAGCTCTTGCTTGAATTAATATTTGCCATATTCATATTATTCCAGAATATTCCTTAACATACCCTCTTCTTGGCCCCTGGACAGAAATCTGTCCCAGAAAGGCAAAATATTAAGGAGGATCTAATTTTGTCTGGCAGCAAAAATGCCCTTCTCTTCTGATCTCTTTCCCAATTACTAACCTATTATGTCCCTCTGTGTATCTACATCATTCCAGAAATTTGATTGCACCCTCGCTTTGTTGTTCATGTGCTTGTTGCCTCCTTCCCTGTTGGCCTATTGCAGTTTACATATCCTTACCTTCACCCCTTCAATATTTGATAGCTGAAACCCAGTAGTGGCTATCAGTAGTTACTCAGTGAACGGGGCACACCAAGGAAATTTATTTCAGATTCACAGACAACAGTTCACAATCTATGCCATGACAGTGAAAAGTCAGAAAAATTTGACAACAAGTCTCTGTCCCTTTCATCGATCTCCAAGAGAATTTGGGGTGGTCCTTATTTGAATAGCTCCAAGGAACTTACCTTTGTGGCACCCCCTCCTAGAACGTCCCCTCGATTACTGGCCCAGATCATTTGCGTTCACTCCCTTTCAGGCTGGGGTGGCTGCCTTCAGCTGCTGTGTGTAATACTTCTCTTTCTCAGTGTGCCTTGCCATCAAGGTTGTGGAACTTGATGTCTGTCATAACTCGGATCCCTTCCCATCTATTATCTCAGTATCTTTCTATTCTTATCTGTATAACTAAACACCTACCTTTCCGAACCAGCCTTCATTGCAAAGTATAGATACTGCTATACTTTAACATTTTATTCGTGGTTTGCTAACACACTCTGTCTGTGTCTTCTGCATTTGCGTTCCTGTTCTTTATCATCCGCAGGTCTCCTACCATCAGGAGTGGTCAGGTCTGAAGCAGTAGGCGGGTGTTCATCACTTAGATTCTCCGTAATGACACTGCTACTGTGTAGAATTTATCCCTATTTCTGTCTGTGAGGGTGACAAGAAGTCAAGTCGTGTGGTTTAACCGATTCCAGTGTTTCCACTGGCTGCCTCGCTAGGTCTGTACACAGACGCAGGTGTCATTGTCAGGAACACCACCTGTGGTGCTTTCCACTTGGAGCGAACCCTACCTTTTCAGGCAGCTCCCATATTGTGACTTGCTCACCTGGCTATGGGAGGACTATCTTCTCTCCTTCGGGCTCCCTCTTATCAGCAATATGTTGCTGCCATTTTGCTCTGTCCCTCAGCACTTTAACCTCGTTACAAAGGTCCTTCACGTTCCCATATAATCTTACTAAATTGGCATTTGCAGTTTCTTTCTCCACACACTCAGCTTCTGTCATGCCATGTTCTTCTGTTGTTCTCCCAGCCGTGTGATCTGACACTCATTCCCTTTCTGCTCATTATTGTCCCCTTTCTGCTATGCATTTATTTTATTTGCTACTGCCTCTGCAGGTAGCAGTTCTTGTCTATATTGGGGCATTACCCCTGGGACTTCCTGACATGATTCCCACACATTGTCCCTGCTTGGGGCTGCTGTCTCTCTGTGGGCCATGTTGTCTGCTCTGTGGGTCACACATATTCGCTGTCCTTGTCTTGTTCATCTTATTTTCCCTTTACTGTATCTAGGAGAGCACCTGCCTTACTGAGTGTGTCTATCTCCAGGATAGTGCCCTCATTATTCGGCCACACCCAAAAACCTACTGGAAGCTACATTCCCTCTATCTCAAGTACCTGAGGCTCACTTCTCTCTGTCCTCATTGTTTCACCCCCTATACTGTAATGTAAGTTACCTTTCCAGTCATGGGCAAGGGTAGAGTAGTTATCGATACTGATGACCCTGTGTCACTAATATATCACATTGCTGGCCCCTAATGAATCTTTTATGTACATCTGTGGGTGACCAGTTCTGGCAATGGAGGCTGCTGCCAGTCATTTGTCTGATCTGGATGCTGTCCTCACCAGGTCTATGATTTGGTCGGCGGTCAAATTGGACAGAGTGCCCTTCTCTGGTTTCCGTTTTATGATTCTCACAACGTCCTCCCTTTTTAGGACACTGCCTCCAACTGTGTCCTCCTGAGAAGTTACAGCTGTTATAAATCATCTCCTTTACCCTTCTGTGTCTATTCTAGCACTCCCTTGCAAGGTGCCCTGATTGCAGGCACACAAAGCAAGTTTTCTGTGACACTACAGCAGTTACATGCACTACAGCCACTTTACAACTTCTCTTCCCCCCACCACCCCAGTCCATCTCACCAGCACATGATACTATAGGGGGTTAAGTCAATCCCACTGCTACCTCCAAGTCTAAAACCTCCTTGTGGGCTGAGGTCAAGTATGACTGCTCCTCAAACGCTCAATATTTACGCTGTGCATAACCCATGGCAGGCTCATCAGCTCTCTGAATCACTGACTTACCATTTCCCAGTTACTCTTACCTCCTCCTAGTCCCTATCTCATTTCCCCCCTTAATGAAGCAATCTCTCTCCTCATTACTGGCATTCCCTCTAGTTGAGCAGTTTTAACCCTCATTCCCTGGGCCATGCTGTTCCACGTATTCCTCAGGCAGTACAGGTATATTTCTTGGGTGCATCTGGTGAATTTCAATCATTTCTGATTTCCCACAAGAAACTTAAATTGCGAGCAGCTCAGACAAAGTACATGGCTTCTTCTTGGGCGGGGGGGGGGTGAAAGGTTTGTGGATGTTAATAATCAATATCAAGGGCTGACTGGGGTAGTCAGGATTGACCTGCCTTTGTCTGGCCTCAATAGGTGCCAGCCCAACAAATATATCTGGGTATAACCTCTCCCTCAAATATTTCCATGCTAATTCCCACACTAAGCAAAATGTAAGGAATGGATAAAAATTAAACAGTGCATACTTAAAACTGCAGACTATGTGCTCTGCAATCTTCCACTGAACTCATGCCTGTAGTATTCCTTTCTATATAGAACATGCACACACACACAAACAAGTACAGTATTTCTAGTACTTACAGTATACTACGAGGGGTGATTGATAAGTTTGTGACCTATGGTGGAAGGAGTCAATTTTAGAAAACCTAGCACATTTATTTTTCAACATAGTCCCCTCCTACATTTACACACTTAGTCCAGCGGTCGTGGAGCATATGGATCCCTTCTTTGTGGAAGTTGGCGTCTTGAACCTCCAGAAAGTGGTCCACAGTAGGGGTGACTGATAAGTTCATGGCCTATAGTAGAAGGAGATGAGTTATACAGCTTTCGTTACATGCACGTGCAGTTCAGCTCTTTAAGTGATAATGCAGAAAGTTTGAAGTTAATAACTCATCTCCTTGCACCTTAGGCCACAAACTTATCAATCACCCCTGCTGTGGACCACTGCTGGAGGTCCAAGGCGCCGACTTCTACAAAGAAGGGATCCGTATGCTCCATGACCGCTGGACTAAGTGTGTAAATATAGGAGGGGACTGTGTTGAAAAATAAATGTGCTAGGTTTTCTAAAATTGACGCCTTCTATCTTAGGCCACGAGCATCCCTCGTATAATACAGTCTCCTGAATGAGTAAACATGCGCCCCTCTGTGGTCCCGAATGGTCAGTAACCACCTTTTGCAACTAGTTGCCCTGTCTCACCAAACTTCCCAAAAATATCTTGTCCCTTCCACAAACAGACGTGCATTCACACACCACTCTTTTATATCTACCACTTTAGCTCTCCTCCATGTTCTTTGATACTTTGTGATACCAGGTTATTGAGCTGAACAGATTTAAACGTGAATGCTATTCTTATGTAACCCTCAGGTTTGGCCGGTGGCGTCAGTCTAGGGAAGACAGTCTGTGGTCTGGCCAAGCGCATGAAATCTGAGGTGCAAAACCTCTTGTTTGTATGGATACTGTGAGATCTGTTCCCCCGTTACAAATCAGTACCATGAATTAACAGACAGTACACCATATGCAATTAAATGATTTAGCTTTATAATTCTTAATTTGACTCAAGGGTTAGTCAAGAAAACAAAAAGAAGAGGGCCCATTTTAATGAAACAGTCTAATGTGCATAAGTTGGTGCTCACGGTTTCCCTTCCGTTGGTCCTCCATTGATTTCCCTGGGCTTCACCGACTCCTGGCCCCACTCCAAGTCCACTCTGTCCTGCTGTCTATGACCTCTCCTTTCTGGCGTCTTCTCTCATCATCTCTCGCCGAACAAAAGACCCAGATCACCTCGTTGTCAGGCACACAACAGGGAAAAAACTCCCTTCAATGGACTGTGCACATTTCAAAGCTCCTGTTGTCTCTAGCCATAACCCAAACACTGTTGCTACAGAAAGACCATTAGATTAACAGTGAAACCTTTCCCAGGGTGTTACACCTAAAAATACCTACTCCCTTAGACTGCTTAGATTTCAGTCCATACAATGGGTCACAAACCTAACCCAGACAAACCCTCAAATGCGATTGTGATCACTGAGACATTGAAGCTGTTGATATACAAATCTTTATTCAGCACAACCAGTAGTCACTTTTATGGAAATACTCAAGGCAGCATCTCATAATTTCAAAAGTACATCAGATTTTATACCCTTAAGATCAAAGGTAACAGCAGGTGGTTCAGTACAATTTCAATAGTTACAATGACATTATTTTAGGTTGACAATGGTTCCTTTGAATTACATATCTACAATGGGAAACACCTCTACTGGGACAAACTAATTCATACAGGCATTCTGAAAACCTCTGAAAACAGAAAGCTAGACACCAAAGAATAGTGCTGGTTACGAGCTAACTTTGTGAGTACACAATACGTCAGTTATTGATTGCAACTATAGCTGTGACCATGTTTGATATGCTACGTGACAGCATCAGCCTGGTCAGCCAGCTTGAACTCAGTCACAATAGAGCAAATAATTTAGTCCATGTTGCCTGATTTGATGTAGGCCAATTAACACAATCTCATTGTCTTAATATTTGGATGATGCAAAGAATATGCAAACGATATATGGTCACCATGTTGCAAGCCATATCATTTAGTCTGTGTGGTAGCTTGTACTTTTAACTTCAATTTACTGTTTATAATTTACAATTTGCATCAAGAACTGAAGACAAGTTCTTGCTTGAATTAGCACCTGCTATATTCACATAACTCCAGAATACTCTCTGACAGACTCCTATCACAAGTGGAATTGGATGTCGTGGCTATCCCTCGAGGTCGAGGATGATGGTCGTTGTTCTGAAGAAGTGGCCCACAGAGTGAAGACGCCTGTGCGTGTATTTGTTTAACGTGTACTTGGTGTTGCACTCCAAGAAGCACACGATACTTCACAAATCAACCAACTGATTCCAATGGCATGGAAACCACGATGATTGGAGCTGATGGATTTGTTGCAGCCTTCATCCACCTTCACAGCCGTTGAGTTCGAAGTATCTTCATCCGCCTGTTCCACCGTTGAGGTCTTGGCTGGATTGTTCTTTGTCAGGGACCTCACCCTCGACCTTACCGCCATGGGTGACCCTACTAGGAGCATAGCTCCAGACGGCATCACTCTCGGGATCTCAGGACCATACAAGCTTCTCCACCATGACAAGATGACATCCACAGAGAAGGGAATCGGATAGGACATAATTAAATAGATAAGACTGGGATAAAATAAATGGTTGGGATAAAAGAATGATGCATTCTGTTGCTTAACTTATTTAATACAGTCCCAAACTGTAATAAATCAGGCCTCAGATAAAATTTTAAATATTCCCAAATTTGCTGATGATATTGACTTTATAACAACCTTCATTACTTTTCAACCATCAGGCTCCTGAGCCAGTGTAAACACCTTCAATCACCACAACACTGGACTGATCACTGAACATAGCCAATGGACTCACTTTCAAGGACTCTACAACCCATATTCTCAGTGTTATTTATTTATTTTCTTCTGCCTGTATATGATCCATACCCCTCCATTCCCTCCATGTTCATGTGTTTATCTCAAAGCCTCCTTAAAACAACTAGCTCACCTGCTTCCATCACTCCCCTGGGCAGGCAATTTGAGGCACCCACCACACTCTGTGTAAAACAAACCTTGTCCCACATGTCTCCTTAAAACTCTCCCCATCCCCTTAAATGCATGTCCCGTTAGACTTGACATTTCTATCCTGGGAAAAAGATCTGACTGCCTACCCTATCTATGCTCCTCAAAATCTATCAGGTCTCCCCTCAGACACTGCTGCTCCAGAGGAAGCAACTCAAGTTTGTCCAAGCTCACCTTATAGTTCATACTGAAGGTATATGGCTTATTCATGTATTGCGATCTCCACACTCTCTTTTAGTGTTTACTGAATACAACCCACATGGTTTAGTATGTAATCCTGTATCTAAATTTGCTAAAATAGCCATCTGTGAGTTCACAAGGTTGAACTGTCAAACTCCCAACAGTGTTTGGAGAATTGAAAGAAGGGGATAATTCCAGTTCCAGGAATTCTGGTCATTGCTTCTCCTCAATAGCCAGGGTGAAATGGATTACTAAGTGCACTGGGATATAGTAAGTACAGAATTTCCCCATGTTATGAATGACTTGATTTATGGCAATCCAACTTCCCCCATACATGTTTCAAGCTATTAATAATGATCATAAAATGTTTCATGGTATTAATTAATGACTGAATGTATTTCTTTAGTTTAATTATGGGTAGTGTTAGGATAATTATTCAATGAAATTGAAGAATTATACCAAGTATGTTGAGCAACACAGTAAGGTTTACAATAGAAAATGTATGTTTCTGACATATGGAGAAATAGGGTCAAGGTCAGTTCTCAGGAACGGAACCCTTGCATAATCTGGGGACTGCCTGTATTGCATAACGCTCAGGCTAGTACCATAAACTTTATCAATGCAGAGTCAACATCTGAAAGTTTATTCTTGCTCAAGTTTCTATAGTTAGAAAAATTGGTGCCTCAAGAAGGCAGCTTCCATAATTAAGGACACTCACCATTTGGGCCATGCCCACTCCTGATAACTATTACAAAGCAGGTGTGAGCCTGCAGATCACTGTTAATGTTTGGGAACATCTTTCCCTCCACCATCAGATTTCTAAATGATCTATGAACCCAATAAATGTGCACGATTTGTTTATTTATTATTATGTAACCTATAGTAATTGTTTCTGTCTTACACTGTACTGCCTCCAAAACGCAACACGTTTTATGTGACTTACCCTTTCTAGATATTTTTGGGTATCTTTTAGGATATTTTATATTGATTGCTCCCGCCCCATTGAATATAGATTTATATATGCACTAAAATTTTTGCTATATTATTCTCACTCATGACAATAATAATATGCTGGGGCAGCAAACATACAAACATTAAGTATTGTTTTGATATACTGTAATAAAATCATTGTGGTTAGAATCCATTCATTCGTATTCATCAAATATTATCTGGGTAGGTGAGATTTCAGGTCAGATATACAGATTGTATGACTGTCAGGAGTTCTTTCAGATTTTACAAGAAAATGAGGTGAATATTAAAACCAGATAACCAAAAAGCTTACAGGCATTTTGTCTTTCCTTTCAAATAACTCATAAGATCCTTGCAGAAAACATGTGCCTGTAGGTGTCACTTCAGGTTAATAAATCTTCATCAGATTTTGTTTCTCTGAAGGAGGTGACTAAGCACTGCTGACAAAAATGAAACCCCTCTATGACTAAATGCATATAGGACAACTTTGATTTTCAACCTATTTGAATATAAGAAAACAATTTTTGACAGAACAGTAATACAATTCTGATCTGCATCAATTGCTCTGCACCACTCTGGCATTTGTGCAGTCAACATCATCAATGCTACAAAGTACTCCATGGTGCCAATCCCTCAGTAAATTCAGACAGGCATTTCCAAGGTAATTGGCTCCAGATTGAGATCAGAATGAACTATCACAAATGGTCCATCCTGAAGTTCAGTCTAAGTTGACCTAATCCACACAGTCTACTCTTAATTCTTCAGGGAGTTTTGTTAACTGAATGCTGTGCCTTTTGAGTGGGGCAATTCTGTGGTTAAACAATTCAGAGTTTGTTATTTGACTCAGTTCCAAAATTCTAATATTTTAAAACATAAGTCATCAAGTATTAACAAAACCAGAAGGAAAAGCTTTTCTAATTTATTGAATGTACTGCCGCTTGATTGACAAGAATATTTCAAAACACATGACCAGAAGATTCAGAACAAATTAAAGCGGTAATGCTGTTACGCTACATAGCATTAGTGAAGACATTCATTCAGATTAAAGATTGATTTTCCACATGTTAAGAAGTTCATTTTGGAAATGCTGTGAGGATTTGCCTCCATTGTCGGGGCACATGCCACCTCATCGAATAACTAGCAAAACTACAAACATTAAAGTCTTAAAAATTACTTAAGGGATTGAAAGCTTTTGTCACCTCTTCAGCAATGTGATCCCAGTTTCTTTATTAAGGATCCTGCTGCCAAGTATAAAAACAAAAGCAATCCCTATTGCAACCCAATTGTATTCCATTTAACTATTGAAAGTTACAGTGCACAGTCAAACACACAGGACATAACTATTCTTTTGAGAGGAAAGACCACCACAAACTGGAAACGTTGGAACTGGTTTAATTGTCATGGGCCTAGGCAGGTCTATTCAAGACAGCTGGGGTTTCCTCTGGCACTGTGCTAAAATATTTAACAAGAAACATGTTTTAAACAGAAAGTTAAATGGTTCATATTGCCTCGTGTTTTGTTTTTGCTTTGAAACTTGATTCTGGCAATTGCTTTACCTGAAATTTTGGCTCAATGAGATTTGGTTGCTCTGTGACTAAGGCTTTTCCTTTCCATGGGTATTGAAATTTTTGTTGCAGTTGATTACCAATACGCACTTGGCCCTTTACCAAATCTCTGTTTACTGAATTCAAGAAAAAAAATCAGCTTGATTTCACACCCATAAACAATGAAACTGACAATATGACAGTATATAACAATGAATTTTGCAAAAAAAATAAAATGCAAAACACACAATTGAAAATTTTGATGATAGTAAAAGATATTGATGTCAAAATAGTACCCTCTAGTGGACATCTTCGCAAATAGCATGGCCGAACATTAGTGTGGCATCCTGTCCTTAACTGAATGACTATGCAGAAATGGCAATATTTCTCCAAGTGAGCAGATGTAGGCATTTCCATGAGCTGCTGACTGTGTTGTACCTCAATCTCAGAGACGGTTTTGGACTTGTGAAATGCAGCCACAGAACTTTGGTAATGCATTTTGTGTGTGATGCAGACTGTAGCTGTGGTTCACCAGTGATAGATGGAGTGATTTTTGGCCTGGTGTGGCTTAATATGATGAATTATCTATTTCCTTACCTATTATGGCACAGAAGGAGATCAGTCATCCCATCCCACTGTGGGCCCTGACAGAGCCCTATTATTTATTTATCAGTTGTTCATCTAAGTTCCTATGATACAAACTTAGAGTTGCCCTTTAATCTATTAGCCCATCTTTTAGCGTTAGAAGAAATTAGAACTCTCGATGTAAACCCATACCATCCAAATTCCACACAGACATCACCAACGATTGAATAAAATCTGAGTCCCATGAGATGCTCTTGATGTGACCTGGTAGTATTGTATAAAGATTTTTGAATTATTGGAGTTGCCTTCATCCACGTAAGCAGAGAATGTTCTGTTGCAATCTGACTTGTGACCTGTGGATGGTGGCAAGGTTTTGGGCAGTTATGTGGTGAGCCAGTCTCTGATCTGCCCTTTGTAGAAGGACTAGGTAGTTTCTGATTAATGATCACCCCAGGATGTTGACAGCAAGAGATTCAGCAGTGCTAATGAATGTCATGGAGAGGTATTCAAACACTTCTCTTTCTTGGTTGGGGATGTCATTAACTGACAAGTTTTGTAGAATGCGTTTTACTTAACATTTATCAGCCCAAGTCTTAATACTGTTTGTTGTGCACCAGTAATGGATGGAGTGATTTTTGTTCTAGCTTTACTTAAGATGATGAGTTGTCTATTTACTTACTATTATGGCACAGAAGGAGGCCAGTCATCCCATTCAGACATGAGCACTCCATTATCTGTAGAGTTGAGAATGGAAGCGACACTGTGAAATTAACGCATATTTACAATTTTGGATTCCTTTTGGAAAGAAGGTCATTAATGAAGTGGCAGAAGATGGTTGAATCTACTCTACATCCTGACCAGAAGAACTCTTGCAGAGTTATCCTGGGATGAGATGATAGGTCTCTGACAGCTGCAACTATTTTCCTTTGTATTAGGTATGACTCCAGAATCGAAAGTTTCCCCTGATTGACCCATTTTTACTATTGGTTCCTTGATGCCCCACTTAAGTGCTGACTTAATCTGAAGACCAGTGACAATCATCCTCTAAGTGATGATCTTTAGTTTATGTTTGCACAAAGACTCTGAGGAGCTCTGCAGATGAGCGTTCTTGCTCCAACCCAAACTGGCGATCACTTAGCAGGTTACTGGTGATGGTGCCACTAGACAGCTGAGATGAGGATTTCTTCAATGTGAACGTCTACAATGCATTTGTATTATTTATAGAAGTGTATGTATGTACTTCAATATTATGACATTCTACCAAAGTTAACTGTTAAAGTGTAAAAAAATTTTTTTAAATTTCGTCATCGTCACCTTCATCATTATGTGCCTTGTCTGACATGGGAGACCATGGTCTTTGACCATGATTGTTCTTGGCCTTTGCCTTCTTCTGGGCAGTGTCTTTACAAGATGGGTGACCCCAACCATTATCAATACTCTTCAGATATTGTCTGCCTGGCGTCAGTGGTCACATAACCAGGACTTGTAGTGTGCACCAGCTGTTCCTATGACCCTTCACCACCTACTCCTATGACTTCACGTGACCCTGATTAGGGGGTGGGGGGGGAGGCGCGCTAAGTAGGATGACCTGCAGGCTTCCAGAGGGGCGGAGCATCTTACACGCCCTTTGGTAGAGACATATCGCCGCCCTGTCACCCATTTTTAATTTGGCCCAGTTATATCGCAGAACCAATGTTTCTGTGCTTGATCCAATGAGTCCCAAGGATCCGGTTTTATGATAACACTGTTTTGTCTTACTACCACATCTGCTTTCTTGCTTCAGAAATTATCCTTTCAATGCTGGTAAAACTCTTATAACAGAAAAACCTTCACGCTGACCTCTAACCACACTGTTTCTGCAGCTTGCAGCTGCCAACCTCAGGTCTAATTTTACGTCTCGGTTTGAGCATTCCACAGAGGAAATGCAGGAAGGAGAGGGGTTCATGCAAAGGGTAGAAAGGCAGTTGCATGCGCATCTGGTGCCTGTCTGGAATCAGCCTAGGAACATTTTCCAATCTGGGAGCATATGGTTGATCTCATTTTTCTGACTCCATTTCAGACTTGGATTGAAGGGACTGATCGAAGTACAATATGTTAAGCTATCAATTGTTTGGAAAGAGTAATTTATAATTCCATTTCAAAGTGGGCCAATAAAGTAAGAGTAAAGAACACAGATTAAAATTAATAAATGATTAGTATAGGGTTGAAATTAGAAAGCATTTCTTCATGTGGGGTATCAACAACTAGATTGCAATTTCTTATTGAATTCAGCCTCCTGGATGGATGAATGGGGGGATTATACTTCACTAACACTGTGCAATGAGCTTCCTGGTATCCACCCCCCCCCCCCGTTGTTACTTGCCATTATGTTATTTAATTTACACATACAGTGTGGGACAGGTCCTTCCAGCACAACAAGCTGCACAATTTACATTGAACAATTAACCTACTAACCACTATGTAGTTGGACTGTGGGAAGAAAGTGGCCACCTAGAGGAAACACACACACACACACCCGGGAAGATGTACAAACTTTGTTACAGAGGATGATGGAATTGATCTCCGAACTCTGATGCCAGTAGCTGTAATAGCACTGCATTAACTGCTATGCTACTGTGGCACCCTTATATGTTATTGTATGCAGACTTTGAAAATGAATCGATCCTGGCATATTGCACTTCATGGTTTTGTATGCTCGAAGCATGTTGTCAATCAGTTGCATGTAGTTTGGTGCTCTGTAGTTGCCAAGAAAATATTCAACAGAATTCTCAAATGCCTTCCATGCGATTTTCTCCGGTCCCATTAGAAGTTCTTTGAATTGCCTGTCATTGATGACTTGTTTGATTTGTGGACCAACAAAATTGCGGTCCTTAACCTTGGCATCAGTCACTCTGACTTGAATTGTGAATTGAAATAACAAATACAGGTGATTTCAAAGGAAAATGTCATGGTGATTTTTATGACCAGCAGCTCAAAGTACGTTGGACACAGACAAAAGTATTTAGGAAGCAAAATTTCTGTTGTCCAGTGATACCAGTGCTTCACATTGCAGCCAATATGGTCTTCAACAGAAGCCTAGAGCAAGCTCTACTTCTCAACGATAATCCAAAATTCCTAAGTGCCAAATTCCAAATGTAAACAATGTTGACAAAGTGCGACTGAATTATTATTGAAAACCTACCTGGTTAACTAACATGCTTCAAGGGATGAAAATCGTCCTTGTGTATCTCCATATATGTAGCCAAGCAGTTGGCATTTACCTACCCTATGAAATAGCTTAGAGAGGCCGTCAAAATGAGGAGCACATAGGGAAGAGAAATACAGATTTCTTTTGTCAGTGAACAAATGTTTTAAATTTTTTTGTATAAGCACAGATGAGAATGCGCTCAAAGCACTGAAATCAAAGGTAAACATCGTATAGAGGCTTGATTGTCATTTAGCTATATTACAAAAGCTGTTAGTACTTACAGTGCTTGGATATTTTGGAAAATGGTAATCAGTTTCATGCACAACTGGTCTTATAAATACCCTAGCAATTAATGATGAGAAAGAGAGATGCCATGAATTACAATAAGCTCTATTTTTACATCTCCACTCTGTCATAATTTAACGTTATTTTTCCTCTATCTTTAGTTTTCTAATTCAGCTTCCTTCTCCAACTTTCTAATTTCTTTTAAGCCCCTAAATATTCTGAGTGAATTAAACAGACAGTAAGACAGTTGAAAGTTCAAAGTAAATTTATTATCAAAGATATACATGTCACAATATACAACCCTGAGATTCATTATCTTATGGGCATGCTCAGTAATTTGAAGTAACATAATAGAAACAGTGAAAGACCATACTCAACAGGTCAGTCAAACAACCAATATGCAAATATAAAAGAAAGAAAAAGAACTGATAATAATAAATAAATGAACAATAAATATCAAGAACATGAGATAAAGGGTCCTTGAAGGTAAGTGCATAGGTTGTGGGAACAGTTCAGTGATGGGGTGATTGAAGTTGAGTGAAGCTCTCCCCACTGGTTCAAGAGCCTGATGGTTGAGGGGTAATAACTATTCCTGAACCTGGTGCTGTGAGTCCTAAGGCTCCTGTACCTCCTTCCTGATGTCAACAGCAAGGAGAGAGCGTGGCCTGGGTGGTGCAGGTCCTTGATGATGGATGCTGTTTTCCTGTCTCAGTGCTCCATGTAGATGTGCTCAATAATGGTGAGGGCTTTACCGGTGATGGACTGGGCCATATCTACTACACTTTGTTGAATTTTCCATTCAGTGGCCTTGGTGTTTTCATACCAGTCCATGATGTAACCAGTAAGTATACTTTCTACCACACATCAATAGAAGTTTGTCAACATTTTCGATATCTTCATAAACGTCTAAGGGAGTAGAGGTTCTGCTGTGGTTTCTTCGTAATTGCACTTATGTGCTGGGCCCAGAACAGATAACGCTGAGGAATTTAAAGTTTCTGACCCTCTCCACCTCTGATCCCCAGTGAGGATTGGCTTATGGCCTCTCGTTTCCTCCTCCTGAAGTCAATAATCAGCTCCATGACCTTGCTGACATTGAATAAGATGTCACCACTCAGCCAGATTTTCAATCTCCCTCCTATATGCTGATTATTCACCACCTATGATTCTGCCTATGACAGTGGTATCATCAGCAAAATTAAATATGGCATTGGAGCAGTGTCTAGCCTCACAGTCACAAGCTCATATCATTCAGTAAGGTCTTGATTGCATTACTAATCTTGTCATTAGCTGGCGCTTTCAGAGCAGTGCAGATCTCAATCTAAAAGATGGGCATATCATTTTAGTACATTTTATTTGTGCATATTAAATATTTTTTTCCTTCCTTGCAGAGTAATTTCTGAAAGAGTTATCAGCTGACAGGTATCAGGCGCTTGCTGATGTTACTCTGAACGTGTTGCTAGGAGACGCTTGAGATTGGTTTGTTTGCTTGTCTGTTCTCTCTCTGACTTAGCAACGATCATGTTTTTATGAATTGGCCTAGAGTGAGAACTTGATGCATATGTACCTGTAAATGAACATTTCTTCCTTGTTCCTCAGGCTGCAACATAGTGGTCTGTTGCAGTAGCAAGTTAAACATGTTTTGAAGAAGACTTCTACATTTCTACTGGTAAAATATGGTTAGTGCTTGTATATAATGAAACTTTTAAATTTATTACAACAATATACATATCAGTCCTGGTATTTATGTTACATATGGAATGAGAGGATGGAAAAATTGAAATACACTTTAGATACCCTGGAATGAAATCCAGATTCTCCAAGGTGTAATTGGAAAATGTAAGCTGGAACCTTCTCTGTCGTCTTAAGGTTTTTGCCCTGTGCTGCAGCTACCTCCAGCTTGTTTATATTATCCCCACAGGTGGTATAAATTGTGAATTTCCACATACAAAGAGCATTAGCTATAGGATTGAATTTCACATGTATCAAGTTTTGCCAACTCTTGATGTTATTCTCAAGGCACCTCTGTTTCCTTCATTATGAAAATAGGGATTTCCTTCCTTTCTGTTTCCTCTCTTTTTCTGTTCTCTGGGGAGTCTCTGAAATGTGCTCACATTTCATCTAAAGAGAATCTCCCTTTCCAATTGGAAGTATAAACAAAGTTAGTCAGTAGGACTATGTGAATTATTGTTTTCATTCTGTGTTCTGTTGCACTCAGTTCTTGGAACATTAATTTTGGAAGTAATACTTTCTTAAAAATGTCAATAAAATACGTTAACTGTGAAAACATTTCTGTTAAGTTAAATAGGTTTAGGTATAGTTTTTCATAAATTCTGTTGTATTTCTTTATGTTCCTCTAAATGTCTGCAAGAAAATGAATCTCAAGGTAGTACATGGTAACAATATACATACATTGATCATAAGTTTACTTCAACTTTGACTTTGAAATCAAGTGGAATATGAGGTACATTAATCTTTGATTTCCAGTCAGTTTAAATATCATAACCAAGTGAAGGCTTTTGGTGAAAACAATGATTTTTAGAAATTGCATTTTTAATCTGCCTTTTGCATTTGCTTGATGTATTATCATTTTAATTTGCAGGTTTGTATACAAATGCAGAGTTTTACTTCACTAATTTAGTTTGGGAGTAAAATTCTTTTCTCCTTTCCTCTTACTTTCACTAAATGTAGGCTTGAGCCTCAGGCCCAATCTTACCAACGTTTTCTGGATGTACAGTACTGCTCTCGATCCTGAGGTCAAGGAGTTGATTGTGGGTCATTTCTGTCTCATGGAAGGGCTAGTTTTCCATCAGCACCTGACCACCAGCCTTTGCTGAGTTCAGACTCTCACTCTGTGGAGAATATCAGGGGATAGTTTGACCTCTGCCTTTCTTACCAACTCACAATGTGGGGAAATCACACAGTGATCAGTTCTCAAGGACTATTGAAAACTACATATGCTTTAGATTTTAAAGGAAGATATTTAATAGCTTGATTTTAAAAGATGAACTATATTAATAGTGGTAAGATATTTATTTAGAAAGGATTCATCAACAGTATTTTTAAGCTATTGTCTTTCAAAAAACTGCCCGTATTTAATGATAATGAATGAACACATCTCAAACAGCTAACAAGCTAGATGGATAACGTAACCTTTGTGTCAGCTATGGCTCAGTTAGTAAGTCCTTATTCCTGAACAGGAGACTGTAGGTGGTGTGTCTCAGTATTAGAAGCGATGTCTTTGAAGTGAATCATCAAACCGCTATCTCAGGTGGATTTGAAAGGTTCCAGAGAACTACTTTGAAGCTGAGCAGGGGAGGTATCCTTTCCCTCAGGCCAATGTTTATCGCTGAAGAGTCTATTAAACACAAACCAAAACCACTTCATGTATAAAAGTCAGAAAATATCAACAGATAACGCACACAGAATGCTGGAGGAACTCAGCAGGAAATCCTCCTTCAGGACTCAAATATCAAAACTTTCAGAAGGCATTCATGGCAATGATTCAATTCAAGGACATCTCTTTTCAGCTGGAAAAGAAAGAAAATAATGTTCTGTAGATTGGGTATAGCCCAAAGTTATCAAGCTAACAATTCCCTTAAAAACTGGCAGCTTAGAGACAGAAGTGGAAGTAAATTAAAGATTAGCTATAGTTTCATGCTCAGAAGTCTAGACCAGTGGTCCCCAACCACCGGGCTGCAAAGCATGTGCTACCGGGCCGCGAGGAAACAATATGATTTGGCGATATGAAACAATATGAGTCAGCTGCACCTTTCCTCATTCCGTCACGCACTGTTGAACTTGAACACCCCCCCCCCCATCGGCCGGTCCGCAAGAATATTGTCAATATTAAACCGGTCCGCGGTGCAAAAACGGTTGGGGACCCCTGGTCTAGACCATATTAGTAGCAGGCATTAAAGTTTCAACTTTTATGTTGCCAATACATAGTTTGTACTAATACAGCATCAGGTTCAGATTCAGATTGATTCATTGCACGTATATCAAAACATATACAGTGAAATACGTTGTTTGTGTTAACAACCAGTATAACTAAGGATGTGCTGGGGGCAGCCTGCAAGTGCTGCCACACATTCCGGTGCCAACACAGCATGCCCACAGAGCTCACCAGAACGACACAGAACACAAACTATTTCCTTTCCCTTCTCCCATCCTCCCTCCCTCCCACCCACACACACACACACACACACAAACAGTCCTCCAACTCCAGGTCAGCCCTACTGGCCTCCCAGCCTCCAGACTCCAGCCTTTGGCCATTGGACTATGACTTCCAGACTTCCAATCAACCTTCAGGCTTCATTCTCCAGATTAGACCTTGGATGAGCTGATGACAGGACCACAAACTCCAGACTCAAATTCTGAGCGTGATGCCTGAGCGGGCCTGATGCCTCTCTATGCAGGCTGCTCACACACCTGGAACATCCTGACATCATGTCCCTCTTCAACCACCTACATCACTGGCTTTTGAGCACCAACTGGAGGTGTGAACTCCGGATGGCTTTTGTCCCGCGTCCAACTTGCTGGCATTTCAAGGCACAGAGCAGAGGCCTGACCTCCACATCCCTGTCCCTGAACCCTAATCTGACATTTTACTCCCCACTTCACTGTCCATAATCCCTGACTCCCCTCTTTATCCTCAAAACCATCCCCATGAACCATCATCAAATATGTTTACAGATTGTTTACTGAGTTTACAGATTGTAATGCTATGGATTTTAGTGGCTACTCTCGATCCACAGCCCAACTTTCACCTACAGATTTGTTACAAGTTTGTCCCATTTATCAAAATCAATTAGTTCTAATTCATTTGCCTGTGTTGTGTGAGAGAGATTTAATTTATTTCAATGTTTAATAGTTCGTGTATTTTTATATTTTGATGTCAGATTGTTTTATGCAAGTTTGTGAGATTTTCAAAGAGATTCAAAACACAACCTGGCACCTGGTCTGCCTAGCAGAGGTGGGGCCTCACACGGGCGTCAATGTCATTCTTGGGAAAGAGACAATTATGATGACCCCTGTCAAATAGCTGGAAGTCTGCCTTCTGAATGAAGACTTTTTCTTCCAGTATGTCCCTGGGCAAAATGTGCTCCAAAATCAGACAACTGGTGAATTCTTTGGTGAGATTTAGAGAAAGGCTCAACACTATATATTCCCTTCCCTAAGGCCAAGTGGCTATTGCTGAGGAATTGGTTGTTAGATATAACGGCTGACCACTTTGTAAGTTTTACAGATCAGAGGGCCATCTGGTTTTGTCTGATAAACTTGACTGAATCATTTACAGAGGTTCTTAAAGTGGAAGAGAGGGAATACCAACCATATTACTTATGTGGGCTTCCAAGGGGATGTGATAAAGTTATTTGTAAGAGATTATTTGCTGCATTTAAAACTCAAACAATTGAAGGCTGAGTGTGAGAATGCAGAGGGATAGGCAGGAGGTGCTTAGATTAGGAGAATGTGACAAATGATATCATAGAGTTGTACAACTCAGAACTGAGTCTCTTGCCCACCATGAGCATGCTGACCACTGGGTACCGCTCTACATTAACCACATTTACCAGCACTTGGTCTGTAGCCTTACTTGTGTTGGCAATTCAAGTACATGTGCTCAGTCAGGTACTTGCCTTCCAGGAATAGGTATGAGGGCCACAAATGTACGTTGTGTTTATTAGCAGCTTAGATGATGTCCGAGTCTGAGTCTGCTGATGGTATAAGATGGGTAGCATTATAAACTATGTAGACTGAAAAATTAAGTTGCAGAGAAATATCAGATTAAACAACTGGGCAATCTATGCCAAGTGGATCTCAATGGAGGTAAACATAAGGTTACTTACTTTCAATCTGAAAGGATAGAACAGAATACTTTCCAATTAATCAGTAACTAGGAGAATAAAAATCTATGGAAATTCAGATCATTAAAATGTCAAGGTTAATACAGGGTAAAAAAAGACAGGCTGATAGAATGGTGTATTTTATATTTAGAAATTGATAATGCAAGAAGCTGAATTTATGACGCAGCTATACAAAGATGTGCTTTGATAACCTGTGAATAGTCTGTATTGAGTTTGGTCACAGGTTAACCACACTGAATGGAGAGTGATTAAATTGAACATAGGACCGTATAGGAAAAGGCTTGCGGCCCACAATATCTTAATTAGTAAAATTGTGATCTTAAATGAGGCAAAGGACAAAATGTTGGAGAAATTCAGCAGGCCGAACGGTATCTGTGAAGGAAATTGACAATCAGTTTTGACCTGAGAAAACAGCTCTCCATTTCCCTCTATAGCCGCTGCTTGGCTCATTGACTTCCTCCAGCACTTTCTTTTTTGATTGAGGTATTGAACATTCAACAGAGGATGTACTAGTGCAGCAATGGTTTTGATAACATCAGAAGTATTGCACACAATGACCACAATTCTGTTTATTTTAAAGTGGTGATGGGAAAAGATAGGATCAGTAATAATCTTAAATTGGGTAAAGCCAATTTATTACCATAAAGGAGGACATGGCAATGGTAGATTATGAGTATCTATCCATGGATAACTAGATTCTTTACATGAACATGTTTGCCCTGAACTTTAGCTATTTCTTAAACACTAAAGCTCCTGCAGATGCTGGAAATCCAGAGCAACACACACAAAATGCTAGATGAACTCAGCAGGTCAGCCAGCATCTATGAAAATGAAGAAAAAGTCAATTACTTCAGGCCATGACCCTTCATCGGGACTGGAAATGAAGAGGGAAGAGCCAGCATAAAAAAGTGAATGGAGGGAAGGAGGACAAACTGATAGGTGATAGGTGAAGCCAGGGGAAGGGGAAAGGTAAAGGGCTGTAGAAGAAGGAATCAGATTGAAGAGAGAGTGGACCATGGGAGAAAGGGAAAAAGGAGAGGCACCGGGATGAGGAGATAGACAGGTGAGCAGAAGAGGTAAGAGGCTGGAGTGGGGAACAGAAGAAGAGGGAAGAGAAAAGGGGAAAAAAAGAAGAGAAAACAAAGTTTACTGGAAGGAGAAATCAGTATTCGTGACATCAGGTTGGAAACTACCTAGAGGGTGGCCTCATTGTGGCAGGAGAGGAGGCCATGAACTGACATGTTGGAACAAGAATGGGAATCAGAATTAAAATGGCTGACCACCGTGAAATTCCACTTTTGGTGGATGGAGTGGAGTTTCTCGACAAAGCGGTCCCCCAATTTGCATTGCATCTCGCTAACGTAGAGCAGACTGCAATGCAATGGCAGATACAATAGACAACCCCAACAGATTCACAGGTGAAGTGTTGCCTTACCTGGAAGAATTGTTTGGGGCCCTGAATGAAAGTGAGAGAGGAGGTGAATGGGCAGGTGTATCATTTCTCTTGCTTGCTGAGGTATGTGCCAGTTGGGAGATTTGTGAGGAGGGACGAAGGAAGTATGGAGGGAGCGATCCCTGTGGAAAACGGAAAGTCGGGGGTAGTGGGGGAGTAAAGATGTATTTGGTGGTAGGATCCTGCTGATTTCTTGAATGCTTCCCACTACAATTTATTTCAATAGGTAGATATAATATCAGAGAAATGTATACAATATACGTTCTGAAATTCTTTTTCTTTGCAAACATCCATGAAAACAGAGGAGTGCCCCAAAAAAATGAATGATGGTTAAATGTTGGAACCCCAAAGTCCCCCCCCCAGCTCTCCCCTCCCACGCACAGGCAGCAGCAAAGCAATGAACCCCACCCCCAACCCCACCAGCAAAAAAGCATCAGTGCCCCCCCACTGAGCACTCAAATGTGCAGCAAGCATCAATAAAGACACAGTCTTGCAGTACCCCAAAGAATACCCAATAATTTGACATACCACAGGCTCTCTTTCTCTCTCTCCCTAATAAGGGAAAAAGAGGTGTCCCCCATTGCACAGCAAGAGGGGAGCTATAACAAACAACTCACTGATTTACGATGTTAAAAATCTGTTGCATCACTTTTTCCAAGCTCTGCACCCAGAGATTTGGCCCCAGAAAGGCACAGTTCTCTGGTCATGCAACTAACCTGCTGTTCCTGATGTTTCATGTTCTCCCACGACACTTCACTCAGGGGTACCAGCCTAGAATCAGCACATCTCCAGAGCCATGAAGGCACACTAGTCTTTCAGGCCATGTCCTTGAGATATCCAAAAGTGGCCGGTCATGAGGCCCTGAGAGTGGGTCCCATTCCCACAAAAAACTGAAGTCAGAGTATAACTCCAGGTCAGGGTCTTCAAAAGACCTTTGAAAAGGTAAAAAAGAGATATCAAAGATAGAAGTAGAGCTGTTTCCGAAGATGCAAGCAAAGGAATCACTGTTTAGCACCATCATAACTTCGCTGGACAGAAAATTAAAAAGAAATCATATAACAGGTTTAGGAACCAATGGCAGGAAAGCCTGTCCAGGGTATAACAAGTGTAAAGAGGTGCTTAAAAAACAAAATTAAGGAGACAGAGGGGTCATGAGAAACCACAGGATTAAGGCTAATCCAAAGGCATTCCATAAGTATGTTAGGGGTGAACAATGGATCTATGAGCAGGACAATTTCTATTGCTTTCTATTGCTAGAAAGGAGGTGGAAGTGGGATTGCAGAACTTTGAAGCTTGAGACAATATGGCGAAGATCTCCCAAGGCAATGAGCTCGGTAACAAAGAGTCACAGGACAGACCACAGATGAGAAAGATCTCAATCTGCACATGGGAAGGGTTCAGATGAAATGTCTCAGCCCGATATATTGACTATCCATTTCCCTCCACAGATGTTGTCTGACTTGCTGAGTTTCTCTAACATTTAGTGTGTGGAGCTTGGTATCAATAAGGGGTGAGATGGCCCAATGTTTAGTGCTGAAGTCATCATCTAGTGAGAAGTATGAAGCTGTGTCTGTGAATTACCACTAAACTTCGAAAAAGGAAGAGTCCATTTCAGCAAGTCAGAATACCCTTTATCTTGTGCAAGCAATAGAGAAGATCTCTCATGGGAAGCCCATTTGTTAACCCCATTGATGCGGCTCGATCCATGGAGTTCCTCTGGCAGATTGCTTGTTGTTCCAATTACTTTCACCTTAATGTTGCACCATCTGCAACTCGACACATTTGAAAGAACATTTGTGAACATGAATTGTGACGATACAAGAGGTAATGTAAATGGAGAATAAAATGGATGAAAACTGAAACATTTGAAATGTTTCTGAACAGTAGCAGGAAGTTTTGTCTGTATGAGCAATGCTAACCTAATTGAGCTGGTTTAATTAGTAGTATGCTTGACGAAAGGAATTAAGTTCCATTCAGGAAGTGTTACAACTTAATACAATTATGTTAGGAAAGAACTTCACCCAAGCACCAACGAAATATGTTTTTCATGAGATCTTGTACATAAGATGTATCTGTGCTTTCTACAAAATGGACAAAATTACTTTTCAATGTCTACCAAATGCATTGCGAGGTTTCTGAAATCTAAGGGAAAAGTGATAAAGATGCTGTTAAATTTTACGGTAAAGATTATGAAACTCTTTGAGGGGGAGAAAATTAAAGTTAGCTGGCAACATCTGTTTCTAACCGATTCAGTAAAACTGTGCCCAGACACTGGAACGCACTACCTCCTCCTCCAAGCACACAATGACACCTATCTTAATAGGTGGTCTCATTGGTCCAGTCAGATGTTTGGGGCACAGAAGGAGTGGGACATTTCCTGAGCCAAAATGGAAAACAGATTTATAAATTAAGTGCAGAAATGTGATTTATGTGTGCTTGACACTTCAATTCTTTCAACTCTTTGCACAGGTCACACACCATTTGCTTAATAAATCTAATTGACTGGTCTGGCATGTGTTTATTTAATCTATTAATACAATGTATATAAAATTTGAAAGATGCCTCTCTTTCAATAAGAGCATACTGATACCATTAGTGCCCCTGCCAGTCTACGTGAAACTTCAAAACAGCAACCACTTTTCCACAGCACCATTGTTATATCATGGCATGCACATATCAAAATGAGCTCTTTTGAACAGACAGCTGAAAAAGTTCAGCTGATCTTTTACAGCCTCGGGGTAAAACTGAAATTCAATCTAATGTTTTTGGGAGAATGGAGTAGGACAGGAAATCATGATAGGAAGGAGAAAAAGAACTTTCAATCCATTACTATAGAATCTTATACTGAAAATCACAAGCGATAGGAAATTGGTAAATGTTGTTTCCTCATGAGTGTTGAGGTTGTAACACTCCCTTTCCTGATGATTTTAAACAGCCTTGAGCTACACTGCGTCTGCGTGTTTTATCAGAAGGACTGGGAAACAATGGCATTTGTGTACTTAAGAGTTGCTGCCAATGAAATGTTATTGTGATTCTTGTACTTGGTTGGTCGATTTATCCAGGAGCTAGACAGGGTTCTTTCAAACAATAAAATTACTGGACCAGTTTACTGAACATGATACTGGCTTTCACAGTTGATGCTAATGTTCATCAGTCATTTCACACATACAGTGCCTATAAAAAGCATTCACACCGCGCCCCCCCCCACCCCCGGAAGTTGTCATGTTTTACTGTTTTACAACATTGAGTCACAATGGATTTAATTTGGCTTTTTTAACACTGATCAACAGGAAAACTCTTTCATGTCAAAATAAAACAGATCTCTGCAAAGTGATCTAAATTAATTACAAATATAAAACACAAATTAATTGATTGTATAAGCATTCACCCCCTCTCCCACCAAATCAACACTGGTGCAGCCAACTGGTTTTAGAAGTCACATAATTAGTTAAGGAATCCTAGCCATATCTAAACCAGTGTGCAGTCAAGGTGATACAATTGATTATAGCAAAAATATGCCTGTATCTGGAAGGCCTAACTGTTGGTCAGTCAGTGTCCTGGCAAAAACTACACCATGAAGACAAAAGAACACTCCAAGCAACTCCACAAAAGGGTTATTGAAAAGGATAAGTCGGGAGATGGATAGAAGAAAATTTCTAAGTCTGAATATCCCTTGGTGTACAGTTGTCAATCATCAAGAAATGGATAAAATATGGTACAGCTGTAAAACTGCCTAGAGCAGGCCGTCCTCAAAAAACTGAGCGACCGTGCAAGAAGGGGACTAGTGAGGGAGGCCACCAAGAGACCTATGACAACTCTGGAGGAGTTACAAGCTTCGGTGGCTGAGATGGGAAACACTGCCCAAACAACAACTGTTTCTTGTTTGTGATTGGAATACAACAGTTTTGCCCAAATGCTTCACCAGTCACAGCTTTATAGGAGAGCGACAAAGAGAAACCCACTGTTGAAAAAATGCACATGAAATCTTGGCTAGAGTTTGCCAGAAAGCATGTGGGAGACTCTGAAGTCAGCTGGAAGAAGGTTCCATAGACTGATGAAACAACAATTGAGCTTTTTGGTCCTCAGGCTAAATGCTATGTCTGGCGTAAGCTGAACACAGTACATCATCAAAAACACACCATCCCTACCGTGAAGCATGGTGGTGGCTACGTCATATTGAGGGGATGCTTCACTGCAGCAGGCCCTGGAAGGCTTGTGAAGGTAGATGGTAAAATGAATACAGCAAAATACAGGGAAATCCTGGAGAAAACCTAATGTAGTCTGCAAGAGAGAACTGTAACTTGGGAGAAGCTTTGTTTTCCAGCAAGACAATGACCCCAAGCATAAAGTTAAAGCTACACAGGAATGGCTTAAAAACAACAAAGTTATGTCCTGGAGAGGCCAAGTCAGAGTCCAGACCTCAATCCAATTGAGAATTTGTAGCTGAACTCGAAAAAGCTGTTCACTCTCGATCCCCATGCAATCTGACAGAGCTTGAGCAGTTTTGTAAAAAAGAATATGGAAAAAATGGAGTGTCCAAATGTGCAAAGCTGATAAAGACCTACCCACAGAGACTCAAAGCTATACTTGCTGCCAAAGATGCATCTACTTAATACCGATTTGAGGGGGTGAATACTAATGTAATCAATTATTTTGTGTTTTATATTTGTAATTAATTTAGATCACTTTGTAGAGATCTGTTTTCACTTTGACATTAAGTCCTCTGTCATTTAATGTTGTAAAACAATAAAACATGAAAACTTCCAAAGGGGCTGAATACTTTTTATAGGCACTGTAACTATATTAAATACTATACATATATAACCTTGATGATTCTGAAAATGGATTTTTATTCTGGGGTAGAAAAACATTTACTCAGTCCTTTGAAATATCTGATATTTACAATGGTCAGTTTCCGTTGGCATTCCCTTGGGAATGGGGAAAGATTGAGTGATTATGATCCATAGTTAAGTTCCTTTGAAAGTTGTTGCCTTCTTCATGCCACAATGGACACAGCTACTTCAATCCACTTTTCTAGCTGAATAGTAGCTAGCATATTAAGAGTTAACCTGGATGGTGTCTTAAATTCCAGCAGTCTGAAGCAAGAATAATATATAGTTGAAAATTGAAGCTTTTACAGTCCCTGGGCTGTTTTGCTTGCTTCTTACACGTTAGCATGTCAAATGACACATGATACCTTAAGGAGCTGTTATGTTTGCTCTATTTAAAGTGGGGCTTCACACCACTAAAAAATTCTTTGATAAATATCATAAAGTTGAAATTCTGGTGAAGGTAGCTGGAAAAGTACGGCAAAAATGAAGAAGAGTAGATCGTAGCTTTTTCTGGCATTGCATATTTTAAGCAACTGTACTTTTGTGTTTAGACTTCTGCTGGATAGGTATTACTAATATTTACAAAGGATCTGTAACTGTCTAAGAATATGTTACTAAAAAAGACAAATCAGCTGCTGTAGTTTGATTTGTTCAAAAGAAACCAGACTCAGTTTAGTAATACAGGTGACACCCAGGTATTTCTGTCTGCAGGGACATAAATAAAATTTGCTACTATTTCTTGTTACGTTCCACAGAGCAGGTGAGTCCAAACTGAAGGCCAAACAATTGCCTGTCGAGGCTGAAGTGAGTGCACCAGTTCCACCACCTGTATGTATGTGACAATTCCACAGCTGAGACTGTCTTGACTAAACTAGCCTCTGCCCCACAAGAGGCAGAACTGGCTCTCATGGACTTCTAATATTTCCTAAATCCCTAAATCCAGAAGGGGTCGATATTTTAATTGATATAATTGATAGGCCTGTCTGAGTAATAAGAAAAATTAAAACAATTTCAATTATTAATCAAGGCAATTTAATAGACTGTAAATTAGATAAATGTAATCAACATACATCAAAGTTGCTGGTGAACGCAGCAGGCCAAGCAGCATCTGTAGGAAGAGGTGCAGTCGACGTTTCAGGCCGAAACCCTTCGTCAGGACCAACTGAAGGAAGAGTGAGTAAGGGATTAGAAAGTTGGAGGGGGAGGGGGAGATGCAAAATGATAGGAGAAGACAGGAGGGGGAGGGATAGAGCCGAGAGCTGGATAGGTGATAGGCAAAAGGGGATACGAGAGGATCATGGGACAGGAGGTCCGGGAAGAAAGACAAGGGGGGGGTGACCCAGAGGATGGGCAAGAGGTATATTCAGAGGGACAGAGGGAGAAAAAGGAGAGTGAGAGAAAGAATGTGTGCATGAAAATGAGTAACAGATGGGGTACGAGGGGGAGGTGGGGTCTTAGCGGAAGTTAGAGAAGTCGATGTTCATGCCATCAGGTTGGAGGCTACCCAGACGGAATATAAGGTGTTGTTCCTCCAACCTGAGTGTGGCTTCATCTTTACAGTAGAGGAGGCCGTGGATAGACATGTCAGAATGGGAATGGGATGTGGAATTAAAATGTGTGGCCACTGGGAGATCCTGCTTTCTCTGGCGGACAGAGCGTAGATGTTCAGCAAGGCGGTCTCCCAGTCTGCGTCGGTTCTCGCCAATATATAAAAGGCCACATCGGGAGCACGGGACGCAGTATATCACCCCAGTCGACTCACAGGTGAAGTGATGCCTCACCTGGAAGGACTGTTTGGGGCCCTGAATGGTGGTAAGGGAGGAAGTGTAAGGGCATGTGTAGCACTTGTTCCGCTTACACGGATAAGTGCCAGGAGGGAGATCAGTGGGGAGGGATGGGGGGGACGAATGGACAAGGGAGTTGTGTAGGGAGCGATCCCTGCGGAATGCAGGGGGGGGGGAGGGAAAGATGTGCTTAGTGGTGGGATCCCGTTGGAGGTGGCGGAAGTTGCGGAGAATAATATGTTGGACCCGCAGGCTGGTGGGGTGGTAAGTGAGGACCAGGGGAACCCTATTCCTAGTGGGGTGGTGGGAGGATGGAGTGAGAGCAGATATACGTGAAATGGGGCAGATGCGTTTAAGAGCAGAGTCGATAGTGGAGGAAGGGAAGCCCCCTTCTTTAAAAAAGGAAGACATCTCCCTTGTCCTAGAATGAAAAGCCTCATCCTGAGAGCAGATGCGGCGGAGACGGAGGAATTGTGAGAAGGGGATGGCGTTTTTGCAAGAGACAGGGTGAGAAGAGGAATAGTCCAGATAGCTGTGAGAGTCAGTCGGCTTATAGTAGACATCAGTGGATAAGCTGTCCCCAGAGACAGAGACAGAAAGATCTAGAAAGGGGAGGGAGGTGTCGGAAATGGACCAGGTAAACTTGAGGGCAGGGTGAGAGTTGGAGGCAAAGTTAATAAAGTCAACGAGTTCTGCATGCGTGCAGGAAGCAGCGCCAATGCAGTCGTCGATGTAGCGAAGGAAAAATGGGGGACAGATAAATGTAATATTTGCTGAACAATCAAAGGATAGGTGCTTACACAATGTCATATGAGATTGGTTGGTACTCATAGTTTCCTTTGAATTCAAAGAGCTCTCAACAATGTGAAAGAGTTCCCATCATATAGATCTTTATGTTACTATATTTTATCATAAATAAAAATAGACCATTTTTATTAAAGACAGGAAATGTTTTTGTTTCACCTTCAGACACTGATCCAGCTTGCAAGTACCTGAGGCAATTAACTATTGAGGTTTGTCTTTTGCAGTTTCCTTCTGTGCCAGCAGAGGAAATTATTTTTTCTTGTACTGACACCAGGGCATGAAGCAAACTCATCAGATCTACAGCATACCTTCTCCCCCATCGAAGTGGTGCCAACAAAGCCATTGCCAAAGGGAGGGGATAGAAATCAGACTGCATGATGACTAGCAGACCAGGGCAGCTACCTCACAGCTGCTACCTCTCACTGATCTGGATCTGAAAACCGCCACTTGAACTGAATGGAAACCTCACAAAACCAGAGCCAGGAAGAGTAGCAGGAGTTAAAAACCAGCTGCCTGCCCCACCAGGACTGGGTGACGGTATTTGCCAGACCTCCAACCTCCTCTGAGACTAGATCACTGATGATTTGCAGGGGGCGACATCAGGAATAATCTTACCAGGGGAAAAACAGAGGAGGAAAGGCCCATAAGTTTTTCATTAAACCAACTGCTTCTCCTAGTACTGACTGTTAGGATGCCCAGGGAAAGTGCAGATGTTGATGGAAGAGAGGGAAGTAGGGGGTGGTTGGTGTTTAGGGTAAATGGGGTGTTTAGAAAGAAAAATGATCCTCTTTTCCATCAGACTGTGTAATTGTGTTCATGGAGACTTTGATGGTTAGGAAAAAAAAATTGGTGCATACTTACAGACTGACCATAAGACTGTCAGACAAACAGTAGGAGCAGAATCAGGTCATTGAGCCATTCAATTATAGCTGATTTATTTTCTCTTTCAATGCCATTGTCCTGCCTTCTCCCTATAACTTTTGATGCTCTTACTAATTAAGTACCTATCAACCTCCACTATAGATATACCCAATGACTTGGCTTCCACAGCCACCTGCAGCAATGAATTCCACAGATTCACCACCCTCTGGATAAAGAAATTCCTTCACATCTCTGTTCTAAAGGGATGTCCTTCCAATCTGAGGCTGTGCCCTATGGTCCCAGACTCTCCACTATTGGAAGCATCCTCTGCATGTCTATTCTATCTAGGCCTTTCAATATTTGATAGGTTTCAATGAGATCCCCGCCTCAGTTTTTCTGAACTCCAGCAGGTACCAGAGCCATCAAGTGCTCCTCATATGTTAACCCTTTCATTCCTGGGATCAATCTCATAAACCTCCTCTGAACACTCTCCAATGCCATCACATCCTTTCTTAGAAATGTGACTCAAAAGTGCTCACAATACTCCAGATGTGGTCTGACCAATTTCTTATAAAGCCTCAGTATTACATCTTTACTTTTATATTCTAGTCTAGGGGTCCCCAACATTTTTTGCACCACAGACCGGTTTAATATTGACAATATTCTTGTGGACCACCCGACCGGTAGGGGGCCGGTGGTGTTAATCATGACCAGAATATAGGTGATAAGTCAACTATAAATCAGTCATAAGTGGCTAATACACTCAATGTCGTTTCTAAAAGGGTTTATCTAACAAATTTGATATTAAACACAGCGCATATTTTCCACACATGAATATAGTGATAAGTCAATTATAAGTCATAAGGGGGTTCCTTATGTCCAGTCTATTCCGCAATTTAGCTTTCATTGCATTCATTGCAGAAAACTCCACTTCTCAGAGATACGATGTTGGAAATGGAAGCAATGTTTTCAGTGCTTTCGCGGCTGTCTCAGGATAGTCAGCCTTGACTTTGATCCAGAATGCCGGCAGAGATGTTAAGTCAAACATACTTTTCAGCCCACCGTCATTTGCAAGCTCAAGGTGTTGATCTTCTTCCTGTACTGACGTGGATGGTTCACTGCGAACATTCACAAATGGGTCATGGACCCATTCCTTTGCACGTCTTTGGTCACTTGCGGTTGGGAAGTAACGCTCAAATTCTGTTGACAGCGAAGATAGGTGTTCGCACACCAGCTGTGAGCCTCAGTCTCTGTCTCTCCCAAATTCCCAGCTAATGTTGGGAAAATGTCAAATATGCCCCTGTTCACTCACCATCCCCACAGTTCCAGTTTGGCTGTGAAAGCAGACACTTCATCTGCCAACTTGAAGACAGTTGGCATTCTCCCCTGAAGTGACAAATTGAGTTCATTGAGCAGGTTGAAGATATCACACAGATCAGCGAGTTTTGCTATCCACTCCTCATCACTGAAGTGTGCTGCCAGTGGTGACTTTTTTCCTGGAAGAAATCTCTGTAGCGGCTCTTTTATCTCAAAAACCCTGGCCAGGCCTCTCCCCCTTGATGGCCACCTGACTTCAGTGTGTAAGAGAAGGCATTTATGCTCTGCATCCATTTCCTCACAAAGCTGCTCAAACAGACGTGAGTTAAGGGCTTTTGCTTTGATGTGATTGATAACTTCAACAACGTCACTCAATATGCTGTTAAGATCAGGTGACATTTTTTGGCTAGCCGGCATTCCCTGTGTGTGACAGTGTGTAGACTGGCGTTCAGGAGCAACCTCTTTGACTCGGGCAGTGAAACCAGACAGCCATCAAGCTGTTCCAACAGCTGTGCTTCGATGTCCTCCGCCATGTCACCGATTCTCCTTGAAACTGTGGTAGCTGAAAGAGAAACCTGTGCCATCTTGTTAGCTGCAGCTTCTCCCAACAGTTCACGGCACATGTCCTTGGCAGCAGGCAGAATCAATTCTTCACCAACAGTGAAAGGCTTCTTAGCCTTAGCAATACGGCTAGCCACTAAGTACGACACTCTCAGAGCAACAGCATTTGTGGAGATGGTGGCTCTCAGCACTTGCTGCTGTCTCGCTTGCTCACGTTTTTTTCTGCTCAAAAAACTCAATGGGTTTGTCTTTCATGCAGGGTGCTTAGAATCAAGATGCCAAAGCAGATTTGACGGCTTCATTGCCTCATTAGACAACTTGTCTCCACATATCACACACAAGGGGCTTGGATGAGTCACCGGTCGCGATAAAGCCATATTTTATGTACGACTTGTTGTATTTTCTGTTGGAGGAAGCTTTCTTTTTTTTTTGCAGCCTTGGCCTCAGCTGTCTCTGTGTTATCATCATCGTTAGGCCTTTTATGTCCCCTACCATCTCTTCCAAAGAAACTCTCAAGCGATGTTTGCTTTTTACTCATCGAGTAGTTGTACGTTAATAACCGACTGATGTCCTCGCGTGGGTAATGACCTCGTGTGTGTTCAAGTTCAACAGTGGGCGTGACAGGGAATGAGGAAAGGTGCAGTTGACTCATATCGTTTCCTCTCGGCCCGGTAGCACATGCTTTGCGGCCCGGTGGTTGGGGACCACTGTTCTAGTCCTCTCAAAATGAATGGTTACATTGTGTTGAACTAGGCTGTAGAATTGTTACTTTTCTTGTATATCGTGTAGTTTAACTTACCTATGCTTGTTTGTATTTTTACATAGTCAACATGTGTGCAAATGATTACTTGTTGAGTTTTCCTGTGATTGCAGTACAGTTCCTCTGCATTTTACTGGAAACCTCCTGGTTTCAGCAACATGTATCACATTACTTCAATTGGGCTATTTTACTTGTCAACTGTTATCTCCAGTCTGGTAAGAGAAGACTATGGCTACTTTTTAGCCTCTCACGACACTTCTTCTTCCTTCTTCTTCTTTGCTCTTGTAACACTTTAAGAAAACAATCCTAAGCAACAATTTTGTGCCTCGTTCTTGACTTCCAAAGAACCTTTGGAACATAAAAGCATCAGGATCCAACAACTGCATTTGCCTTCCTTACTACTGACTCAACCTGCAAGTTCACCTTCAGGTAATCCTGCAATAGGACTCTCAAATCCATTTGCACCCCAATTTCCAAATTTCTTCCAGATTAGAAAGTAGTCTATGCCTTTGTTCCTTCCACCAAAATGCATGACTTTACACTTCCCTACGCTGTATTCCATCTGCCACTTTTTTGCCCATTTTTCTAATTTGTCAAGTCCTTCTGTAAACATTGTCTTTCCTTAACACTATCTGCCCTCCACCTATCTTTGGATCATCTGCAAACTTGGCCACAAAGCCATCAATTCTTTCATTCGGGTCACCAACATACAGTATAGTGTTAAAAGTAGCAGACCCCACACTGACCCCTCTGGGACACCACTAGTTAATGGAAGAAGTCTTTCAATGAGAGACTCTATCAATTTATATTACACTGAGAGCTGACATGGATGGTGCACACTTACTGAGCATGGAGGGAATGAAAGTAATTCGTAAGAAGGAAAACTATGGGGTTGTGCAAAATAACAGGATAGCTGACCTCTCAAAAGCTCAAATTGTCCTTTCAACTATCTGTTGGAATCTCATAAAAAATGGATTCTTTCATCCACTTGCTGCGGTGCAAAACATGAAGAATTTGTTTGAATATTGGCCTAATGAGGTGCCCTGCTATCATCCTATGGATCACCTGTAAATGCCTTAAATGTCATCAAATTTAAAGGTAGGATACAGAGCCTTCCTTCTGCAGCGGATAATGCAGATTGCCTACTGCATTTTTGTAGAGTCCTCCCTTTTTGCATATCCTCAGTGCTTTCTGTAACTAGGAGTAATATTTGGGGGCTGCATCCTGTATGTTCGTCTGCTCCATGCTGTGCTGATTATCACCCACCTTTACAATAATGACACACAGATGACACTCATTAGATAATGCTGCTTTTATTTCTTGGAAGCCCTTGATTCGCTTCCTTGTTCCGTAGAGCAGACAAGACAGAAATCCAACTTTGCCCAGGCATGGATTGAACTGGGGAACAGTAAGGGCAAAAAGACCCTAATAGGTGTTATCTACAGGCCCCCAAACAGTAGCATGGATATTGGGTGCAAGTTGAATAGGGAGTTAACAATGGCATGTGGCAAAGGAAATGTCGCAGTAGTTATGGGGGATTTCAACATGCAGGTGAATTGGGAAAATCAGGTTGGTACTGGACCCCAGGATAGGGAGTTTGTAGAGTGCCTACGGGATGCATTTTTGGAGCAGCTTGTATGAGAGCCGACCAGGGATAAGGCTATTCTGGATTTAGTGTTGTGCAATGAACAGGATTTGATAAGTGATCTTGAAGTAAAGGAGCCATTAGGAGGTAGTGACCATAATATGATGTTTTTATCTGCAAGTTGAGAGGGATAAGGGCAGATCAGAAGTGTCAGTATTGCAGTTGAACAAAGGAGACTATGGAGCCATGAGGGGGGAGCTGGCCAAAGTTGACTGGTCGGATATCCTAGCAGAAAAGACAGTGGAACAGCAATGGCAGGTATTCTTGGGAATAATGCACAAGGTGCAAAATCAGTTCATCCCCCAGAGAAGGAAGGATTCAAAGGGGGGAAAGTGGCCACAGTGGTTGACAAAGGAAGTCAGAGATAGCATAGCATTAAAAAAGAAGTATAACAGAGCTAAGGTGAGTGGGAAGACGGATGATTGGGAAATTTTTAAGGAGCAACAGAACTTAACTAAAAAGGCAATACGGGGAGAAAAAATGAGGTATGAACGCAAGCTAGCTAGGAATATAAAGGAGGATAGCAAACTTTTTTTAGCAATGTGAAGAGAAGGAAGATAGTTAAGAACAATGTTGGGACCTTGAAGAATGAATTGAGAGAAATTGTTATGGGAAACAGAGAAATGGCAGACGAATTTAATAAGTACTTTGGATCTGTCTTCATTAGGGAAGACACAAGCAATCTCCCAGATGTATGGATGGGCCAAGGACATAGGGTAATAGAGGAACTGAAACAGATTGACATTAGGAAGGAAACGGTGATGAGTAGACTGATGGGACTGAAGGCTAACAAATCCCCAGGTCCAGATGGTCTGCATCCTAGGGTACTAAAGGAGGTGGCTCTGGAAATTGCGGATGCATTGGTGATCATTTTCCAATGTTCCTTAGATTCAGGATCAGTTCCTGAGGATTGGCGAATGACTAATGTTATTCCACTTTTTAAGAAAGGAGGGAGGGAGAAAACAGAGAATTATCGCCCTGTTAGCCTAACATCAGTAGTGGGGAAGATGCTAGAGTCCATTATTAAAGATGAAATAGCGGCATATCTTGATAGCACTGATAAGATTGGGCCAAGCTAGCATGGATTTACCAAGGGCGAATCATGCTTTACTAATCTATTGGAGTTTTTCGAGGATGTAACCAGGAAGATAGATGCGGGAGATCCAGTGGATGTGGTGTACCTTGACTTTCAGAAGGCATTTGATAAGGTACCACATAGGAAATTGGTGGGTAAAATCAGAGCTCATGGCATTGGGGGGAGGATATTGACATTGATAGAAAACTGGTTGGCAGATAGAAGGCAAAGGGTAGCAGTGAATGGGTATTTCTCGGAATGGCAGGTGGTGACTAGTGGGGTGCCACAGGGCTCGGTATTGGGACCACAGCTGTTTACAATTTACGTCAATGATTTAGAGGAAGACATTGTGAATAACATCAGCAAGTTTGCTGATGATACTAAGCTGGGGGGCAGTGTGACATGTGATGAGGATGTTAGGAGAATTCAAGGTGAATTGGATAGGCTGGGTGAGTGGGCAGAAACTTGGCAGCTGGCGTTTAATGTGAATAAGTGTGAGGTTATTCACTTTGGGAGCAAGAACAGGAAGGCAGATTATTATCTGAACGGTGTGGAGTTAGGTAAGGGAGAAATACAAAGAGATCTAGGAGTACTTGTTCATCTGTCTCTGAAGGTGAATGAGCAAGTGCAGCGGGCAGTGAAGAAGGCTAATGGAATGTTGGCCTTTATTACAAAGGGAATTGAGTACAAGAGCAAGGAAATCCTTTTGCATTTGTACAGGGCCCTGGTGAGACCACACCTGGAGTATTGTGTGCAGTTTTGGTCTCCAGGGTTAAGGAAGGACATCCTGGCTGTGGAGGAGGTACAGTGTAGGTTCACTAGGTTAATTCCTGGGATGTCCGGACTGTCTTACGCGGAGAGGTTAGAGAGACTGGGCTTGTACACGCTGGAATTAAGGAGATTGAGGGGGGATCTGATTGAGACATATAAGATTATTAAGGGATTGGACAAGATAGAGGCAGGAAATATGTTCCAGATGCTGGGAGAGTCCAGTACCAGAGGGCATGGTTTAATAATAAAGGGTAGGTCATTTAGGACAGAGTTGAGGAGGAACTTCTCGCAGAGAGTTGTGGAGGCGTGGAATGCGCTGCCTCAGAAGGCAGTGGAGACCAATTCTCTGGATGCTTTCAAGAAGGAGCTAGATAGGTATCTTATGGATAGGGGAATCAAGGGTTATGGGGACAAGGCAGGAACCAGGTATTGATAGTAGATGATCAGCCATGATCTCAGAATGGCGGTGCAGGCTCGAAGGGCCGAATGGTCTACTTCTGCACCTATTGTCTATTGTCTATTGTCTATTGTGTGAGGCATAAATAAGTGCAGATGTGGCACTTTTAAATATCTTCGCTATTTATTATCTCCCGACTCAGCTAACTAAGAAATTTCACTCTACGAGCTGCTCTGGTCTATCTCTTTCACAATCTCTGAGGTGCTTGTTGAAATCTACCTCTGTGCACTTCCTTGGTTTCCTTGGGCAAATTTCGTAAGATTTTCTTGTGTGATATCAAACGTTGTCCAATATTTCTGCAGGACATCTTACTACATTTAAGATGTTATGCAAATAAAAATTTGTTGATGATGCCTGTGATTTCCAAGGAGGAACAAAAGACAGTGTGTTAGCAGTTTTCTATTAGAGTCAGACCATTCGAGTTTTTCTACCCTAGAGTAAGAAGATCTAGAGTGGGAGGCCTCCTTTGTGATTTTCTACTATTCCCTCCTTTCAAAGTTCAAAGTAAATTTATTATCAAAGTACGTACTGTATATGTCATCATATGCTACCTTTTCTGGCAAGCATTCATAGTAGAACAAGAAAATACAATAGAATCAATGAAAAACTACACTCAAAGACTGACAAACAACCAATGTACAAAATAAGACAAATTGTGCAAATACAAATGAATAAGTAAACTGAAAACATGAGTTCTAGAGTCCTTGAAAGTGAGTCCATAGGTTGCAGAATCAAGTTGGATGTTGAGGTGAGTGAAGTTATCCACACTAGTTCAGTGGTCTGATGGTTGAACTGTTCTGGAACATGGTGGTGTGGGGTCTGACGCTACTGTTCCTCCTTTCCGATGGCAGCAGTAAGAAGAGGGGATGGCCTGAATGGTGGGGTCCTTGATGATGAATGCTGCTTTATTTTGGCAGTGTTCTTCGCAGATGTGCTCAATGGTGCAGAGGACTTTCCCTCTGATGGACTGGGCTGTATCCATTACCTTTTGTCGGCTTTTCCATTCTTGGGCATTTATTAAAGTTTGTCAAAGTTTTAGATGATATGCTGAATCTGCGCAAAAAGTAGAGATGCTGCTGTGTCCTCTTAATGGCAGTTACGCATTGGTCCCAGCATACATCCTCTGAAATGATAACGCTAAGGAATTTAAAGTTACTGACCCTCTCCCCTTCCGATACCCTAATGAGGACTGGCTCAAGGACTTCTTCCTTGTGTTGGCTACAATCAACTCTTTGGTTTTGCAGACATGGAGTGAAATGTTGTTGGGGCAGCATTCAACCATATTTTCAATCTCCCTGCTACATACTGATTCATCACCATTTTTGAATTGGCCACTGCAGTGCTATCTTCAGCAAGCTTACTTGTATATATGGCCTTGGAGCTCTACTTAGCCTCACAGTCATAAATATGAAGCAAGTAGAGCAGGGGGCTCTGTATAGGTGCGTCAGGGAGCGGGTGTGCCAGAAGGGTGGTGTTGGAAAGAGCTTGTTTGGTGTCATCAAATGTCCTGGTCATGTCTGCTGACTAGTCAAGCAAGTGATTAGGGGTATTGCCTTTAAGCGCACCATACAGGGGAAGCACAGGTTCAGCAGCTCATGGAATGAAGTAGCGATAGAAATTCACCATACCTAAAAAGCTTCTGCAGATTTTTAGTAATGTCGGGTGGTGGGAAATCCGTAACAGCGGCTACTTTGATGGGAAGGATTTCATATCTTCTGCAGAGGTGCGATGGCTGAGAAAGTCGATGGTTGACAACCCAAACCGGCATTTAGCAAGGTTAATAATCAACTCGCGTTGGCTTAAGCTTTCAAAAAGTCTGTAGTGATGAGGTACATGTTCGAATTTGGATGCACTGGCGATGAGTATGTCATCTAGGTAAACAAAAAGAAAATCTAAGTTTTTTTAATACAGAGTCCATCAGCCATTGGAAAGTCTGTGCTTCATTTTTAAGCCCAAATAGCATACGCAGAAACTTAAAGAGGCCAAATGGGGTTATCACAGTCATTCAGGGAATGTCCTCCGAGCACAAAAGCACCAGATAATACCCCCTAACTAGATCAACTTTGGAAAAAAGTTAACTTTCCAGCTAAACATGCTGAAAAGTCATGGATGTTTGGTACTAGGTAATGATTGGGGGTGGTGGCTTCATTAAGGCTTTGGTAATCGCCACATGGGAAACCACCATCAGACTTAGGGACCACATGGAGGGTCAAAGACTGGGGACTATTCCACTGGCATTCAACGCCTGGTCATTCCATATTGGCAAACTCAGCCTTGCGATTGCCAGCTTTTCTGGGTCTAGTCTATGCGAACAGGCATGGACTGGCGGGTCAATTATGGAAATGTGATGCTCCATCCCATGTTTTATGACTGTAGTGGAGAATGTGGACTTGGTGAGGTTTGGGAATTCACCCAGCAGGGTATTGACCTAAAGTCCTTGATACCTACAAGCCAACAGTTCTTAAGATCAAATATTAGTTCTTGGGCACACAGGAAATCTGCACCAAGCAAAGGTCTAGCCACTTTAGTCAGGGCAAAGTCCCTTGTGTAATGTCACCTATTGTGCTCAGTAGGTCTGAATCCTGCTGCCTTTGGTGGCCTTCTGCAAGGTTTCGTTGCTCTTAGCCCTCTCATCAATAGGTGATGATGGTACTCACTTGAGCACCTGTGTCACACAGGAAGCACAGCCCTGAAAGGGTGTCTGTAATGAACAGTAGATGACCCTGACAGCTGGAATCCACTGTGTTCACCGATGTCCAGATGCACTGGCACTGTCTAAGCTGCAAAGCAGTTGGTAGTCCCTAGCATTCATACCAAAGTGAGTGTGATATTAACACAGGCCTGGCATAGTCAGTTCGCAGCTACGGGTGCCCTTATGTTGGGGGCCGTGCTGACCGGGCTTATTGAGGTAGAGAAAGGAGGAGGAATGGTGCACCACTGTCTAACTGAGTAGAAACTGTCAGCCATTTTAGCAAGCTCCTGATAATCTTTCACAAGTGTATTAGCGAGGGTTATGAGAACTTGATCAGGCATTTTCTGAAAGAAGATTTCTTTAAAAATAAAACAAGGATGGTGATTTCCCAGGAGAGACAGCATGTGGTCCATAAGCTCTGATGGCTTAGCATCACTGAGGCCAGGCAAGGAGAGCAACTGTTTGGCACGCTCCAACTCCAATAGTCCAAAAGTCTGTAAAAGGTGAGTTCTCAGCTATCAGTATTTATCGTGTTCAGGTGGGTGTTCAAGTAGACTCACAACTCTCACAGGCATGGAGTTACTGAGCGATGCTACCGCATACTAAAATTTTGTGTGGTCCATGGTGATTTCTCACCGCGCAAATTCGGCCTTGGCTTGTACAAGTCAAGCGATGGCTTTTTGTTCCTAAAACTCTCGCAGTTTCAAACCAACTGCATTGACTAACGTGTTTAATAACTCTGGAATTGCCCTAGAGCATTGGGATCACCAATGCAGGTTTTCACCAATGAAACAAAGTGAGGCACTTTATGTTTAAGAAAACTGTAACAACACATTTATTGAACACCAAAAACTGAACACAAAGTGTGGTAAAAACCCTTCACATAATTACCTCATCACATCAGACCAGCCTCTTAAAGTGAACCCCAACCCAATGCCAGGCAGCATCTCTAGGAAGACGCACAGTCGACGTTTTGGGCCGAGATCCTTCATCAGGACTAACTGAAAGAAGTCCTGTTGCTTGAAATTCCAGCATCTGCAGATTTCCTGGTGTCACATATGTTGCTTAGTTTTGATTGTGGGAGGTAATAGCATTCAAGCCCAGCTACAGCTATTGAGAATCCTTCTGTGATTCAGCTTTGGACCAGAATCGCCACACTGCATATAAAATGGCCTTCTGGACCTCTTGTGCTTTCCTTTGTCACCAAACCTGAATGCTACCAATCTAACCTTCAGCATATTGCGGATCTCTTGGTTCATCTGGGGCTTCCGGTCAGGGAAGACTCTAAATGATATTGTGGGTTCACATTCTTCCATGTGTATTTTCATAAAGTAACTTCCAGTTACTCTTTCTGCTGCACATCATCCAAGGATTTCTACATTTTATCTTTGCAAATGCTTGCTCCTCTTTTCTACCTCCTTGCAGTATTCTGCTCTCTTCTTTGACTGTGTCTTCAGGACAGTCTCTTGAAAGTGTATATTTAAAGTTTCATGTGAGCCAAATGCAGCATTCCTAACATTCAACTCACTGCTACAAACAATATTTGAATTAGTAGCTATTCTCTCAACTGACATCTAAAATCACCAACTATTCTTGTTTTTTTTAAAGGTCACATTCCTAACACTTAAGCAAATTTGGTAATGGATTCTCATGTAGCACATATAGATCATTTTAGAAAAAGTGGACAAAGGAAAGCAGATTACATGCACACTGTGTGGAATTTGCACTACTGAGCAGACAATGTATAAATAAATGAGCTGACTCCACAACTGATGGTGGGGCAAGTATTTGAAAGGATTTACAGCTACACGTCCAGGCTCAGAATGGAATCATCAGTGCAAGTGAGCCCTGTAGAATTTAGGGTAGTGCAGTCATTAGAGGTCATTGCATGTGTATTTTAAAATACCTTTTAAGTTCAACTTTAGTATTTGGGTTAACACTGGATGTGTTCATCTGTCTCCATAATGCAAATAAAAAGTTTTAAAAAATCAGCAGATGTCAGCAATCTGAAAATAAACAGAACATAAAACATACAACATAACAGCACAGAACATGTCTTTCAGACCACGATGCTGTGTTGACCTTTTAATCTACACTGAGATTAATCAAACCCTTCCCTCCTACATAGCCATCCACTTTTCTGTCTTCAGTGCACTGATCTAAGGGTTTCTTAAATGCCCCTGACGTATCTGCCTCTACTATCACCCCTGTAGGATGTTCAATGCACCCACTACACTCTGTGTAAGGAACTTACTTTACCTCTGACATATCTCTCCACTTTCCTTCAAATTATGTCCCTTGCATTAGCCGTTTTGCACCCTGGGATAAAGTCTAGTCACCTACTCGATGTGACTCTTTTCTTCTTGTACACCTCTACCAAGTGTCCTCTCATTCTCCTTTGCTCCAAAGAGAAAAGCCATAGCTCACTAAACTCATAAAGAAGAAGAAGAAAGCCCTTAACTTCGAGTGGAGTCATTGGGACGCTGTCATGATGGCGTTTTTTTAAGCAGGCTTTCTTATTTTTACGAGGCTGAGTTGCTAGCTTGATGCTAAACCCAGCACGGATGGAACGCGTGCAAGGGAGCCGGCTGGATTCGAACTCGGGAGCCTTCACTCCGAAGTCCGGTGCTGATGTCACTACGTCACCAGCCGGCGTCACTAAACTTATCTTTAATAATTATCTTCTGCCCTCTAGTCCAGGCAGCATCTAGGTAAACCTCCTCTGCATCCTCTCTAAAGCTTCCATGTGCTTCCGATAATGAGGCAACCAGAACTGAACACAATATTCCAAATGTGGTCTAACCAGCATTTTATAGAGCTGCTGCATTATCTCACAGCTCTTGAACTCAGTCATCTGACTCATGAAGGCTAAGACAGCAAACAAACCTATCAATTTGTGCAGCAACTTTGAGGGATCTGTGGACGTGGATCCCAAGATCCATCTGTAGCTCCACACTGCCTAGAATCGAGTCGTTGAGTCATAGAGCACTACAGCACAGAAACAGCCCCTTCAGCCCACCTCATCTGTACTGAACTATTATTCCGTCAGGTCCCATTAACTGGCACCTGGACCATAGTCCTCAATAACCCTCCCATCTACGTACTTACCCAAACTTCTCTTAAATATTGAAATTGAACCCACATCCACCACTTTCATTGACAGCTCGTTCCACACTCTCACCACCCTCTGAGTAAACTTCCCCCTCATGATACCCTTAAACATTTCATGTTTTCCCTTAACCAATGGTTAGTTCTAGCCTCACTCAAACTCAGTGGAAAAAGCCTGTTTGCATTTGACCTATCTATACTACTCATAATTTTATATACCTTAATCAAATCTCCCCTCATTCTCTTATGCTCCAGGAAATAAAATCCTAAATTATCCTACCTTTCCCTATAACTCAGGTCCTCAAGTCCTAGCAACATCCTTGTAAATTTTCTTTGCGCTCTTTCCATCTTATTGACATCTTTCCTGCAGGCAGGTGACCAGAATTGCACACAATACTCCAAATTAGGCCTCACCAACATCTTGTACAATTTCAACATAACATGCCAATTCTTGTACTCAGTACTTTAATTTATGAAGGCCAATGTGCCCAAGACTCTCTTTACCACCGTATCTACCTGTAACACCACTTTCAAGGAATTGTGGATCTATAATTCTCAAATCCCTCTGCTCTGCTACACTCCTCAGTGCTTTACTGGATAAGTCCTGCCCTGGTTTGTCCTGCCAAAGAGCAATGCCTCACACAAGTCTGCAATAAATTCTAGCTGCCATTTTTTCAGCCAATTTTTTCCAGCTGGTCCAGATCCTGCTGCAGCTTTGATAGCCTTCCATACTGCCCTCGGCACCTCCCATTTTGGTGTCATTCACAAATTTGCTAATCCAGTTTGCCATGTTATCATTGATTCTAGATGACAAACAACAATGGACCCAGCACTGATGAACTGCCATTAACACTATATTCTGACTGAGACTAATACTGGAGGTACTCAGAGGTCATGTCGTATCTGTAGAGCTAGAAACAGAGTAATGTTTCAGACTGATGACCATTTAGCAGAACTGAATATCAATAGCAAGCATCTTCTGTTTTAACGCCAAATGCAACTGATGTGCTAGAGTTCACTGGGTGGGGGGGTGGGTAACGATCTGCTGAAATGTTTTGGCTTTTTGGCATTTAACCAACTGGAAGATCAAGACTTCTGAGCTGAAGTCCAATCTTTTGGTTCTTCCACTGATCCGGGTACAACCCTTGATGAACAGGCAGTTTTTAGGCTGAGAAACCCCTTGACAAATTAGGTGTGAAATAACGACAGTAGTCATTTGAAATGGATACAAACAAATAGCTGCGGACAGGCGTATGGGTCTATCTTTAATTTGATTTGTTTGTAAGTTTAAATATTGCTTAATTATTTTAAATGTATGTATGCATTTTATGTTTAACCATAATCCTTTTAATTCTTAAGCATTATATTTATTTTTCTAATAGTTCCTGAGTTTTTTTAGAATTGTAACCGGGTGACCGTTGCATCTTACTCAGTATCGTTAAAAGTGTACTTAGGCATCCATCTGGATAATGCTAGAATAGTTGTCTGTGCCTTTAAGGGAGACAGTGATGTCATTACGCACACGCGGGATAGTGGGGAGACCATTTTGTTTTCTGCTGAAGACACTGTTTGGGTGTTGGAATTGAGTTCCTCCCGAGGCTGGGCATGGTGAGGAAAGGTGAGCATTAATTGACAATATCTATATGAATTCGTTTATGCTTGTTGGTGGATCGAGAATATTGGTAATTTAACATGCTTTACATGTGGATGCTTTAGATTTTCACGAGTAAAGGCATCGACACTGGATTACGTGGTTTATGCAAAGTTCCTCACCAGAGCCAAGTAGGTCAGTCTTCCTGTAATTTAACTACCAGGCAATACCTTGTAAAAGTTGTGCCAAAGTGTACCTTTTGTCTAACTTTATTGTATCAGGACTGATTGTGCATGCAACCGCATAGCGTGAATGTTTAGTCTCTGTTCGGAAGTTCAGCACGTGTGTACTAAAAAGTAGTAGACGCCTTCGATGAGATGTATTCACTTACATTTTTCGCTGTTATGTATAAAATGCAGGGTGGGTGGGATTCTAATGTTGTTTGTATTGTGTTCCTTCAGAATTGCCACTACCGTATTAGTATCATATTAGTTCTGGTATTTTTTGTACTACATACGTAATTCTGTCCATACCCAAGGGTGTGGATCGAAAGTTAAACTGAGATTGTAATGGCAAGAATTGGTTGTAAATTCGTTCGTTTTGTTTTGCGACCCTCTTCTGGCACTAAACAGATAAAGGAATTAAAACCTGAAAAAGTATTTGTTGTCCTGATTGTGTACTTTTCCCCAGGCTACAGAATGTTTGTGAATGTCCATGACAATCAAACATTCAGTTTTGGTGACAGTTTTGAGAAAGGATGAACCAGGGTCAGGGCCTTACCTGCAGTTCAGAGAGTGCCTCTGCCTCCTTACAATCCAGAGTCACTGCTCTGAACTGTCCTGGGCCTCTCCAAACAACTGGAGTTTGACTTCCCATGAAACCCTCCACTATGCACCTTGCTCCTGCCCCCCCACCCCCGCCACCGCCCACCCCAGTACAAGCTTCAAGAAAGATAAGAAAGATGTGGTTCAAGGTCAGACAATCAGCAATCCCAGGGCGAGCAGCTCTTGCTGTTAAATTGACAGGTGGGTATTTTGCATGTTTCAACACTGAAAGAAACTTGTAGGTATAACTTGTCCCTCTGGGGATAACATTCAGTTCCAAAATAGTTATCAATAATCATCCAAATCAAATCATTGTTATTACACATGCTTTGTTTGTGTTGAAGAGAAGAGCAGAGAGTTGTACCAAAACGATTTATACTTGCATGATACAAGTTTACAATATTAGACCAGAAGTTTAATATCCATTCAGTGGCTATTTGATTTAGTACACCTGTACACCTGCTCATTAATGCAAATAGCTAATCTGCAAATCACGTTGCAGCAACTCAATGCATAAAAGCATATAGTAATGATCCAGAGGTTCAGTTGTTGCTCAGATCAAACATCGGAATGGGGAAAAGTGGGATACAGAAGGGAAATTGAAAATCTGGCTGAGTAGTGCCATAAACTTTTATAGATGTGTGGTGCAGAGTATCTTGACTGGTTGCATCACAGCTTGGTATGGATACACAAATGACCTCAACTTCACTTGCGACATCACTGAACTGTTCCCACAACTTATGGACACACTTTCAAAGACTCTTCATCTCAGCTTCTCAATATTTATTGCTTATATATTTGTATTATTATTATTTCACGTTTTTCTTACTTTTTGTATTTGCACAATTTGTTGTCTTTGCACATTTGTTGTCTGTCCTGTAGGTGAGGTCTTTCATTGATTTCATTATGATTATGGATTTATTAAGTATGCCTTCAAGAAAATGAATCTCAGGTTTGTATATGGTGACATATATGTACTTCTGACAATAAATTTACTTTGAGCTTTGAACTAAGTGACTGTGGGATGATTGCTTGTGCCAGACAGGGTGGTCTGAGTATCTCAGAAACTGCTGATTTCCTGTTAATTTCATGCACAATAGTCTCTGAAGTTTACAGAGAAAGGAGCAGGCAAAAAAAAACCTCCAGTGAGCCGCAAAAATGCATTGTTAATGAGAGAGGTCGGAGAAGAATGGCCAGACTGGTTCAAGCTGACGGGAAGGTGACTGTACAGGTTTCCCCCGCCAGCCGAAGGTAGAGCGTTCCTATGAAACGGTTCGTAAGCCAGAATGTCGTAAAGTGAAGAAGTAATTACCATTTGTTTATATGGGAAAATTTTGTGAGCGTTCGCAGACCCAAAAATAACCTACCAAATCATGCCAAATAACACATTAAACCTAAAATAACAGTAACATATAGTAAAAGCAGGAATGATATGATAAATAAACAACCTATATAAAGTAGAAATACTTCTCTACAATCATTGCCTGCACTGTTCTCCGTAGCAAAAATCTCGCACAAGCGCTCTCGGCAAAACCCTCTCTCCAGTAACCTTTCAGCTATGAAGCTGCCAAATCATACCAAATAACACATAAAAATACACAGCCTATATAAAGTAGAAATAATGTATGTACAGTGTAGTATCATTTACCGGAATTGGGAAGACAGCGCCGAGCACACTGATGATGATGTGTTAGGCTGAGTCGTCGGAGGTTGGTGTGGGGCAGTGGTCCCCACCCTCCAGACAGCGAACCAAAACCGATCCGCGAAGCATGCAATTGTGCAGCGGTAGCTGGGCCGCACCCAGCACATCTTTAAGAAAAAAGCCAAAATAAACAAGCTAATTAATTAGGTGCTGCCCGGCTCGTAAATGTTGGCCCAGATCAGAGGCGATTGCCGATTGTGTCGCCTCTGATCTGGGCCGACATTTACGTGCCGGGCAGCACCTAATTAATTAGCTTGTTTATTTCAGCTTTTTTTCTTAAAGATGTGCTGGGTGTGTCCCGGCTACCACTGTTTTCTCCGCGAAACGGTATCTGTACACTGCCCGGGGGTTGGGGTGGTGGGACACTGGGATGTCATCTGTTTCCATCAGGGCAGGCAGGTCATTTTCTTCTATGTCTGCCTGCCTCAACGTCGAAGGTCGAGGTTCGTCGTCTGCTGTGGCTGATGTGGAAAGCTTGAAAAACGACAGTATGCTTAACTGCTTAGCCTCGCGCATTTTTCTATCATACAGTTCTTTGTAAGCACTCAAACCATCTTGCAAATATGCCCTAAACAGACGTACCCTTTCAAAATTAAAGTCATACTTTATCATTGCAGCGAAACTCTCACGCAATTGCTTCACGTTCAGTTCCTGGACGACTTCACTTTTGGTCCGTTCGCTACTGCATTCAGTTTTGATTGTTATCCTTTCCTCTTCCAATTGCATCAGCTCTTCATCTATCAGCTCTTGGTCATGGGATGCCAAAACCTCTTCAACATCATCTTCGTCAACTTCCACAAGCCAAACTCACTTTGTTCTTACTTCGTTCACCACGATCAAAACGCTTAATTATGTCCAGTTTTACGCTAAGTGTAACACCCTTATGAGCTCTTTTAGGGTTTTCCGATACAGTACCTTAGAACTCATCTTGCAAATGGCTGCTCACAGGCACGTGTTTAAGCAATGTCAGCAAAAATGCAGTTCCGAATCTGGGGCAGGAGCTGTTGCTCGGGGCGTGCGCTGCTTTTTTCACGCGCTGCCGTTTTTCGTAACAGTGAAAACACCTTCTGTTAGCGAAAACAGGTAACTAATGTAGGTCTTTCGTAATAGTGAGGTTTCCTAAAGCGAACGTTAGAAAAGCAGGGGACACCTGTAATTCAGATAACCTTGTGTTATAAAGGTAGTGTGCAGAACAGCATCATTGAATGCACATCACTTCGAATCTTGAAGTGGATGGGCTACAGCAGCAGAAGACCACAAAGGTACGCTCAGTGGCCACTTTAATCAATACAGAAGGTACCTAGTAAAGTGGCCACAGGTGAGACATCTTTCTTTAACGTTTGATAAATATCAGTACCTACCTGACTGAAAATTCTGTTAATGGTGATGCAGAAAGAAAAATGAATTATGCCTTTTGTTTTCCTTTTGGCTTCAATTCCAAGCAATAAATGTGAACAGAACCTATACGTTTTAACCAGGGCAGTCGATGAGAAGTACTCCTACAGTGTGGTGGGGTAAGTAGTTCCAGTGACAGTGAAGAAGCAGCAGAAGATTTGAAGGAAACTGATGGTGTTGTGTTATTCCAAGTATCCACCGCTGTTGTCCTCCAGGTTTTGGAAGTTGGATGTTTGAAATGTATTTCTCAATGAGTTGCGGTTACTACAAATGGATCTCCTGTCAACATTACCTCCCTCTTCAACTGAAGACCACAGTCAGTGTGGATCAGTAATGAAATCTTCTTTTCAATGACGGTCAGCACTGGCGTACCTCAAAGATGCATGCATAACAACCCACTGCTCTACTCTATATTCGTGACTGTGTGGCTAGGCACAGTTCAAACACCATCTATGAATTTGCCAAAGACACCACTGTTGATGGCAGAAGCTCAAATGATGACAAGGAGGCATCTCAAAGTATGGTATTATATACATATTTTGATAAGTGAGATAGATCGGCTAGCTAAGGCATGACTCAACAGCGATTTTGCGTTCAATATCAGTAAGAAGAAGGAAGTGAGTGTGGACTTCAGGAAGGTGAAGACATAGGAACACACACCAGTCCTCTTTGAGGAGTCAGCAATGGAAAGTGTAAGCAGCTTCAAGTTCCTTGGCATTATCATCTCAAAGAATCTATCGTGGACCCAACTTATCGATGCATTCAAGAAGAATGTAAGCTAGTGGCTATAATTCATTGGGAATTTGAGGAGAGTTGGTATGTCACCAAAGACTGTAGCAAATTACCATAGAGAGCTTTCTGACTGGCTGCATCGCTGTTGGGTATGGAGGCTCCAATGCAGAACACCAAACAGACATCAAGACTTTGTCAACTTAGACAGCTCCATCATGGGCCCAAGCATCCCCACCATTGACGACATCCTCAAAAGGTAGCATCCATCATTAATGACACTTAACATCCGAGACATGCTCTCTTCTCATAATTGCCTTCAGGGAGGAGGTGCAGGAGTCTGAGGAATAATCAACATGCCTTTGCATGGGAGGTTGGTCAAGAAAATTCAGTGGCTTGAGGTAGTAAAGTTGATTAGACATTGACTTTGCTTAAGAAGACAGAGAGTGGTTGTAGATGGTTGCCTCTCGGACTAGAGGCCTGTGACTAGTGGTGTGCCAGACCAGTGCTAGGTCCATTGTTATTTGTCATCTATGTCAATGCTGTGGTTGAAACTGTGGGAAACTGGATCAGAAAATTTGCAGATGACTCCAAGATTGAGGGTGTAGTGGACAGTGAGGAAGACTGTCAAAGCTTGCAGCAGGACCTAGACCAGTTGGTGAAGTGGGCAGAAAAATGGCAAATAGCTCATCACCCAGGACATGTCCTTTTCTCATTGTTACCATCAGGAAGGAGGTACATAAGCCTAAAGGCACACATTAAGCGATTCAGGAACAGCTTATTCCGCTCTGCCATCCGAATTCTAAGTTGATGTTGAACCCATGAACACTGCCTCACTGTTTTCTAAATTATTTCTGTTTTTGCACTGTTTTCAATTTATCTATTTAATATGCACATATGTATACTTACTGTAATTTATGTATTTATTTTCTATATCATGTACTGCACTGTACTGCTATCATTAAGTTAACAAATTTCACGACAAGTGCCAATGACCTTAACACACACAAAATGCTGGAGGAACTCAGGCTAGCCAGCATCTATGGGAAAGAGTACAGTCGATGTTTCCAAGACCCTTTAGTAGGACCTCAGCCTGAAACATCAACCGTACTCTTTTCCAGAGATGCTGCCTGGCCTGAGTTCCTTCAGCATTTTGTGTGCCTTACTTGGATTTCCAGCATCTACAGATTTTCTCTTGCCAGTGATATTAAACCTGATTCTGATTCAGAATTTAATGTGTACAAGTATGAGGTATTGCACTTTGGGAGGACCATCTAGAGTAGGTCTTAAAAGGTGAGCAGTATGGCACTAAGGATCGTGGTAGAACAGTGCTACCTGGGAATACAGGTCCGTAATTCCTTGAAAGTGGTGTCATAGCTAGATAGGGCCATAAAGAAAGCTCCTGGCACGTTTCTCTTTGTAAACCGATGTATTGAGTAAAGGAGTTTGCAATGTACGTTGAATTTTGTAAGATATTGGTGAGGCCTAATTTGGATTATTGTGTGCAGTTTTGGTCACTGACCTACAGGAAAGACATAAAAAGATTGAAAGAGCGCAGAGAAAAAATTACAAAGATGTTGCCGGGAATTAAGGACCCGAGTTATAGGGAAAGGTTAAAAAAGTAAGGACTTCACTCCCTAGAACGTAGAAGAATGAGGGGAGGTTCGGTAGGTCTATACAAAGTCATGAGGGGTTTAGGTAGGGTAAATGCAAGCAGGCTCTTTTCACTGATGTTTGGTGAGACTACAACTGGAGGTCATGGGTTAAGGGTGAAAGATGAAATATTTAAGGGGAACATGAGGGGGAGTTTCCTCACCCAGTGGGTGGTGAGAGTGTGGAACAGCTACCAGCACAAGTGGTGGATACAGGGTCAATCTCAAGATGTAAGAGACACTTGGATAGGTACATGGATGCAAGGGCTATGTTCTGGGTGGAGGTTGATGGGAATAAGCAGATTAATGGTTTGGGGTGGAATAGATGGACAGAATAAATGGATTTCTGTGTTGTAGTGCTCCCTGACTCTATATATCTGTGATAATAAACCCGATTCTGATCCTGACTGGTGAGGTTACAAACTATGGAAGGATACAATTCTGCTACTGCTGATCTCCAGAACTATTCAGTAGTATCTGAATGAATTCTGATGGAAGCTTTGAGTTTATCTTATTTGGCATGAGTGAAATGGTGTCCTGCAGATTAATTCATTACAACATTGCTGTGTGGTAGTGCAAGGTAAAACAATAACAGAGTGCAGAATGAAGGGCTATAGTTACACAGAGAGTGTACTGCAGGTAGATAGTAAGGTACAAGGCCACAGCAAGGAAGATTGTGAGATCAAAAGTCCATCTTGTTGTACTAGGGATCTATTCATAGTCTATAACAGCTGGGTAGAAGCTGTCCTTGACCTTGGTGTCACATACTTGCAGTCTTTTGTATCTTTTGCCTAATAGAAGAGGGGAGAGGACAGAAGCTTCTGGGTGGATGGAGTCTTTGATTATGTTGGCTACTTTACTGAGGCAGCAGAAGTGTTGACAGAGTCCATGGAGGGGCAGCTGTTTTCCACGCTGTGCTGAGCAGTGACCATGACTCTCTGCAGTTTCCAGTGGTCACAGGTCAGAGCAGTTGCCATACCATGCTGTGATGCATTCCAATAGGCTGCTTTCTATGGTGCATTGATAAAAATTGGTGAGCGTTCAAGGGGATATGCCTCCTGAGGAAGTGGGTAGACATTTTGCAGCTGTAGCATTTACATGGATGGAGTCGGACAGGCTATTGGTAATATTCACTCCTGGGAACTTGAAGTTCTCAATTTATCGACCTCAGCACCATTGATGTATGCAGGAGCACGTGTACCACCTCCCCTTCCTAAAGTCAATGGCCGTCTCTTTGATTTTACTACTATTGAAGGAAAGATCATTTTCACCACGTCATCATGTCCACCGCTCATTGCTGAGCCCAGGATTTGAGTTCTGTGTGTTGAAATCCTGAGTAAGTGAGCTCTTAGTTTGATTATTCCTTTTTTTTTCTGAGTCTTGAGTTTGCTCCGCACTTGGGTCTGCTCATCTGAAGTTCATTCCAGCAGGACTCAGCCAGTTAATGGACTCAACCCAGAAGAGACTAATGAACTTTGCACCGCCCTGACAAGAACAAGCATTAGACAATGTGAGCAGTTTCTCAAAGGGATACTTAGGGCCATAGACTTGTATCATTGCAGAAAAACTCTGAGACTGGTAAGCAGGGTTGTCTCTGGTTTCAAGCTTTCGCCTGGGTGTTCTACTACATGTTCCCAGAACTAATGTGGAGAGACAAATAACCTGCCATCTCCAGAGCAGTAAAATGGGGTCCCCAAGTCTTGCCGTGGGTTCTTAAATCAATACTCCTTAGTCTTTGAATTACAACCTGCAAAGTTCTCCTTGAACAGGGGTAAGGTGGCCTATATAATTTCTCTCCTCTCGGGCAGGGCTCTTTCATGGGCAGTGGCATTATGGGAGAAGGAGGCTCCGTGTGTTCTGATACAAATTTATTTCTAAGAATGATGAGGAAGATATTCTTTCATCCAGCAGTGGCACAGAGGCAGTCAGCAGACTCCTCCAGCTACATCAGGGAGTGTGATCCGTGGCCGACTATTCCATTGATTTCCATACCTTAGTGGCAGAGAGCAGATGGAACAATGAGGCTTTGGTTGCTCTGCTTAGACGAGGACTAAATGAGCAGTTTAAAGATATTCTTGCCACCAGGGACCAGCTGGATGATTTGAAGAAACCTATTGACATGGTTATAAGAATTAGCAACCATATTTCTGAAAGAAAGAAGGAGAGACGTAGGAAGTTCACCCAGGGGGCCGGTTCTCTGAACTAGCCAATACCTATCCCAGTTTCTCCATCTGACAACCAAAAAAGATCCCCGAAGTCATCTCTGGAAGAACCCATACAACTCGGAAGCACCCAAATCTCTCCAGCAGAGCAAGAGGGTCATATGTGACAGAGCTGTTGCTTATACTATGGTAAGGCTGGCCACTTCCAAGTCACCTGCTATGAGTTGTCGCGAAAACCTCCAGGACCATCCACTGAGTGGAGAACTGTAATGGCCCCGTCTCGCTCCCATTTCACCAAATCCTGGAGTGTTTTTGTCATCTCAATTATCTTTGGGGAGACATAAACATTCTGTGAGAGCCTTGGTAGACTTATTTTGGCAGGGAAATTTTTGAACATCAGACTGGCAGAGAGAATCCAAATTTCTAAGGAATGCCTTAACCAACCTATCTCTACTGCAGTTCTGGATGGTGGATCGTTGGAACCTGGACAAACCTTTTATCTTTCCGTTGCTCTCAAGTTGACTATTGGAAGGCACGTGGAGAGGATTTGGTTCCATCTTATTCATTCTCCAGACATTCCCCAAATCCTTGGTTAGCCATATTTTCATCTTCATAATCCTTGGATTAACTGGTCTTCTGGCACCATTCAGGGTTGGTCGACCCTCTGCCGGGACAAGTGCCTTCCTGAGGTTCAGGGAGGCCTCCTGGAGGATCAGAGGGGCCTTCCCAAAGTTCTGAGATGCTGCCCGAGTTTCCGAGTGACCAGCTGTGAACCATGTCAAATCGTCAGTCGAGTTGCTTCCTGATTCTTCAAGACCGGACTTGAACAAATGGAGTTATCTAGACTGCCTTCCCAGTGTTCGGATTTGTTGCAGGTGTTCAGCAAGAGAAGAGCCACTATGCTTCCCCACATAGGGACTGCGATTGCACCATCAATTTACGACCTGGTACGTGTCCTCCCTGGGGGGAGGCTCTATGCTTTTTCCGCTCCTGAAAGGCAAGTTATGGAGGATTACATTAAGGAGGCTTTGACATCTGGGGTTATCTGTCCATCCTCTTCACCTGCTGGAGTGGTGTTCTTTTTTGTATTCAAGGGTGGCGGACTCAGGCCATGTATTGATTAAAGAGGTCTAAAGAGAAAATTTATTAAGAACCGGTACTCACTTCCTCTAATGAACACAGCTTTTGAGTTATTATAAGGAGCCAAGGTCTCCACTAAACTAGACCTCAGGAATGCCTACAGCCTGATCTGGTTCCCAGAGAGAGGTGAAGGGAATATGGCCTTCAGCACTCGCACCGGGCATTATGAGTACCTGTGATGCCATTTGCTTTGATTAACATTCCATCAGTCTGTCAGAACTTCATCAACGAAGCACTCAAGGAGTTGCTTAGCCACTTTGTCTTTGTTTATTTGAACAATATTCTTATTTTTTCTCAGTTGCTTCAGGAACATGTCCACCATGTACAGTATGTTCTTCATCACCTAGTTGAGAACCAACTTTTTGTTAAACTTGAGAAGAGCGAATTTCAGATCTCCAAAGTTTTGTTTCTGAGTTTGTGATTTCCAATAGGAATTTACAGATGGACCCTGAGAAAACCCACGTGGTATGAAATGGCCACAAGCTGCATCAATCAAACAACTCCAATGATTCTTAGGGCTTGCCAGTTTCTATTGGAGCTTCGTTCACAATTTTCAGTGTTATCGGAACTCTGCTTATCAACCTCACCCAGAGATCTACTGGGCCTTTCCACTGGACTCCAGAGGCAGAGTCTACTTTCTGCGATCTCAAGAACCGACTTACCATGGCACCTGTACTTGGTTCCTGTGATCTGATCTACATTTTGTAGTGGAGGTTGACGCCTCCTACACTGGAATTGGAGCTATGCTACCTGAACGAAACATCTCAGACCAGAAGCTACACCCATGTGCCTCATTCACCAAGTGTCTCTGTCCTGCAGAGATTAATTATGATATCGGCAATAGCCATCAAGTTGGCACTTGAAGAATGGAGGCATTGGATGGAGGGAGCCAAACACCCCTCTTTGGTTGGAGCCGATCATAACAAGTCCAACCTGATGGCATGAACAGCGATTCCTCAAACTTACAGCAATTGCCCCCCTCCTTCACTATTCCCATTCCCATTTCCCTCTTGCACATCTCCTTACCTGCCCATCATTTCCCTCTGGTGCTCCTCCCCCTTCCCTTTCTTCCATGGTCTTTAACCCTCTCCTATAAGATTCCCTCTTCTCCAGCCCTTTATCTCTTTCACCAATCAACTTCCCAGCTCTTTACTTCACCCCTCCCCTCTCCCAGTTTCACCTATCACCTACCACGTTGTGCTTCTTCCTCCCTCCCCTCCCCTGACCTTCTTACTCTGACTTCTCAGTCCTGATGAAGGGTCTTGGTCCAAAACGCTGACTACTTACTCTTTTCCGTAGATGCTACCTGGACCGCTGAGTTCCTCCAGCATTTTGTGTGTGTTGCGCTTGGTAGGCATGCTGATCATTACTCTTCAATACATTCAATTTTATTATTACATACAGACCTGGTCCCAGGAATCAGAAACCGAACACTCCTTCTTGGCAGTTTAAAATGCCAGATAAGGAGGAAGTCCCAGAGACCTTTCTTCCCAATTCAAGGCTGGTGACTCCCATTAGAAGAGGGATCAATTTTATGATGCAGAGGGCCCAGGAACAACATGAGGACAATCTTGGCAATGGGCCACCTGGATCACTCTTCAACCTTGAGGTGGTTTACACGAAAGTATTCAATTGGGAGCATAACTCCAACATGGTCAGTCACCCGGTAGTTTCACGTACTCCGGAGTTTATAAAGAGGCGGTTCTGGTGGCCAGACATGACCAAAGATGTCAAAGACTATGGTTTGGCATGCAATGAGTGTGCTCGGAATAATGAATGCAGAGCACTGTCCCAGCAGCTTTTACAGCCTCTTCCTATTCCCACTTGTCCCTGGTCACATATTTCAATGTATTTTATCATTGGCCTTCTCCTGTCCCGAGGGAATACTGTCATTATGGTTGTGGTGGACTGGTTCTCGAAGGCTGTCACTTTGTTCCTCTCCCCAGACTACCCATGGTGGCAGAGATGGCCAAGCTGATGTTACAAATTATCTTCTGGTTTCATGACTTTCTCTGGATATCATTTTAGACTGCGGTCTGCAATTCACTTCCATATTCTGGAAGACCTTCTCATCGGGGCAACTGTTAGTTTGTCTTCAAGATTCCACCTGAAAATTAGTGGGCAGACAGAGAGAGTGAACCAGGATTTGGAGAGACCCCTAAGGTGTCTAGTCCAGGGAAATCCATCTTATTTAGGCAGAACTCCTGCACAATAACCTTTCTCACTCCTCCATTTGGATGTTTCCTTTCAAATGTCGGTTTGGCCACAGTCTACCACTATTCCTTGAGCAGGAGTCCCAGGTGGGTGTCCCTGCTGCTGTTAAATTGGTTAAGAGATGCAGGCAGAGACATTCTAAGGCAAGATTGATTTTAATGGCCAACTCTCAACAGCAGCAGCAACAGGCTAACCATCAAAGATGATCAGGTCCTTCGTGTCAGCACCAGCAGTTTTGGCTTTCCACCTGGAACCTTCCAATGTGGGTGGAATCTCAGAAATTGCCTCGGAAATACATCAGCCCTTTTAAGATTATGCGAATGATCAAGCCAGTGATTACCTAGAAACTTGTGTATCCATTCCACCTTACATCTCTCTCACCTCAGGCCTATACTTTCCAGTCCCTTGGCCTCTTCTCCCAAGGGTCCTCCTCCTCCTCATTTTGTCGACAGCAACAAGTTTACACAGTTAGGCTGGACTATTGGACTCTTATGTTTATGGCAAGATACAATATCTCATAAACTGGGAGGGCTATGAGCCAGAGGAAAGATGCTGGATAATCTCTCATGACATTCTGGACCCTCGGTTAATCATGGATTTTTGTAACAGGTTTAGTGATAACTCTGGGCTGTCAGGTGCCAGCCATGGGGGAGGGTCCTGTCAAGAAACCTTTGGATCAACAATGGGTTGCTGAGTAGTGGTTGGTCTCAGCACACCTGAAAGGTATTTATTGGAGTTTATTAGAATAGTTTAATCACTTTTATCATTAAGCTGTCATTGTTTTTCATGTTGCATGCCATATGAATATAGTTTCTTTATGCTTCTTGTTCTTAAGTGATTAGTTTTATATTCTATTTAAGGCTATTCTGAACCAGCGCTCATCGCTGATTTCTGGATTCAAGTACTGTGTAAATTACTGTTCTGTGTGTTCAAGTCCTGAGTCAGTGAGCTCTTAGTTTGATTATTCCCTGTATTTTTCTCTGAATAAATCTTCATCATTAATTTCTACTACCATGTCCTGAGCTTGTTCCGCACCTGGGTCCACTTACCTGAAGATGGTTATAGCTGTTGTTGGCAATGGTGCCTGACTTTGTTTTGTGGTGCATAATAACATGTAAGCCCTGTCACAGCTGATGGCTGGACTGGGATTTGATTACTCATTGGCACCCTTGATAGTTTTACAGAGGTCTCGTTTGATTAGAATGCCATAGTCCTAGACTTCTCCTGGTGGATCTCCCAGTTCATCCATAATTTCAGGTTTTGGAATACCCAGATTGTCCTCTTTGGTTTCCGTCCTCAGAACATTTGCTGATAAAATCCCTAATGGTAGTGACATGCTTGTCTTGACTGGCTGCTGAGTTTTTGAACATGGACCAGCCTATTGACTCAAAGTAGTCATGTAGAAGTTCATCTGCTTACTCAGATCAGTACATTGTGTCTTGGATCCTGTCATTTCAGCTTCTGTTTGCATGCAGGGAGAAGGAGCAAAGTATGGTGGTCATGCATAGGAGGTAGTTTGGTAGGCATCTTTAATGGTTGTGTAGCAGTGGTTAAGGGAATCTGGGCCCCTGGTGGGACAGGGAACATGCTTGTAGCATTTTAGTAATATGGTCTTGAAATTGGCTTGGTTGAAATCATTTGGACTGATGAAGAGGCCCTCCAGGTATCCCAATTCAAGCTGTTGATTGTGGAGTATAGTTCAAAGAGTCATTGATCCAGCATGAACTTAACTAAACTTTGTTCATTTATTTTAATTGTGACTTCAGACTGTCAGCTCATAGTTAAAGAACCTACTTATAGCAAGCACATTGTCAAATTGCTTCTCATTATTTAAAAACTGAAATCACATCTCAACTTCCCTCCTCCTTACCCCCAGCCCACCCCGTACCTTCTTAACTGCCATGAAAGTAGAGTTAAAATATTCAAAGTTATTTGAATTTTTTAGAACTAGAATTATCTTTGATACTGCTATCACAGTAATACACCAATATTCTTTTGAAAGTATGGGCCCCAAATTGTGCACATTATTCCATCTGAATGATATATTACAACATATTTGAGCGCATGATCTTATAAATGATGTTGCTGTTTTATCTAGTGATCGTAATGCCATTAGTTTCAAGATAATCATGGAAAAAGATAGGTCTGGTCCTCGGGTTGAGAGTCTAAGTTGGAGAAAGGCCAATTTTGATGGTATCAGAAAGGATCTGGCAAGTATGCAGGGAGACAGGATGTTTTCTGCCAAAAATGTACTTGGTAAATGGGAGGCCTTAAAAAGTAAAATTTTGAGAGTACTGAATTTGTATGTTCCTGTCAGAATAAAAGGCAAGGATAATCGTTTTAGGGGAACCTTGGTTTTCAGGAGATACTGAGGCCTTGGTTAAGCAAAAGAAGATGGGCGTAGCAAGTATTGGAAGTACAAACAAGGTACTTGAGGAGTATAAGATAAAAAAGAAACACGTTAAGAAGGGAATCAGGGGGGCAAAAAGAAGGCATGAGGTTGTTCTAGCAGACAAGGTAAAGGAGAATCCTAATGGAGCTGAAAGAGATGGGAGAGATCTTAAATGGATTTTTTTGCATTCAGGAGATGGACATAGTCTATAGATGTGCAGCAAAGCAGCAGTAAGGTCATGGAACATATACAGATTTCAAGCAAGGAGATATTTTCTGTTTAGAGGAAAATTATGGTAGATAAATCTCCAGGGCCTTTGGACCCTGAGGAGAAATTGCAGGGGACCTAGCAAGATACTTAAAACATCCTTGGTCACGGGTGAACTGCTGGAGGATTGGAGGCTAGCTAATGTTAGTCTGTTGTTTAAGAAAGGCTCTAAGAATAAGCCAAGAAATTATAGGCCAGTGAGCCTGACATCAGTAGTCAGTAAATTATTGGAAGGTATTCTAAAGGTCTAGATATATGATATAAATTTGATAGACAGGGAATGATTAGGGATAGTCAACATGGTTTTGTGCATGGTATGTCATGTTTTACCAATCTTATTATTTCGGGGATGTTACCAGGAAAGTCGTTGAAGGCAAGGCAGTGGATGTTGTCTACATGGATTTTAGCAAGGCCTTTGACAAGGTCCCACTTGGGCGGGTGATCAAGAAAGTCCAGTCACTTGGCATTCAAGTGATTGGATTAGACATTGGTTTTGTGTTAGAAGCCTGAGAGTGGTAGTAGATGGTTGTCTCTCTGACGGGAGGTCTGCAGGGATGGATGATGTGTCCATTGTTGTTTGTTGTCTATATCGATGATCTGGATAATAATATGGTTAACTGGACCAGCAAATTTGCAGAAGGCACTAATATTGGGGGTGTAGTGGCCAGCGAGTAAGACTATCAAAGCTTGCAGCGGGATCTAGACCAGTTGAAAAAATGAGCTGAAAATGCCAAATGGAATTTAATGCAGACAAATAGGAGGAGTTGCAACTTGGGTGGATGCACTAGGGTATGGCTTACATGGTGAGTGATATGACACTGGGGAGTGCTGTAGAACAAAGGGATCTGGGAATAAAGATCCATAATTCCTTCAAAGTGGCACCACAGGTAGATGGTGTTGTAAAGAAAGCTTTTGGCACACTGGCCTTTGTAAATCAATGTATTGAGTACAGGAACACACATCAAAGTTGCTGGTGAACGCAGCAGGCCAAGCAGCATCTATAGGAAGAGGCGCAGTCGACGTTTCAGGCCGAGACCCTTCGTCAGGACTGTATTGAGTACAGGAGTTGGAATGTTATGTTGAAATTGTATAAGACGTTGGTGAGGCCTAATTTGGAAAATTGTGTGCAGTTTTGGTCACCTACCTACAGGAAACATGTAAATAACATTGAAAGAGTGCAGAGAAAATTTACAAGGATGTTTCCAGAACTTGAGGACCTGAGTTATATGGAAAGCTTGAATAGGTTTTGACGTTATTCCCTAGAGCGTAGAAGAATGAGGGGAGATTTGATGGAAGAATACGAAATTGAGGGGTATAGACCGGGTTAATGCCAGCAGGCTTTTTTCCTCTGAGGTTGTATGAAACTACAACCAGAGATCATGGGTTAAGGGTGAAATGTGAAATGTTTAGAGGGAACATGAAGGGAAACCTCTTCACTCAGAGGGTGATGAGATTGTGGAATGAGCAGCCAGTTGAAGTGAAGGACGTGGGTTCGAGTTCCACATTTAAGAGAAATTTGAATAGACGCATGGATGAAGTGGTCATGGTAGGTTATGGTCTGGGTGCAGATTGATGGGACTAAGCAGGTTAATAGTTTGGCATGGATTAGATGGGTTGAAGGGCCTAATTCTGTGCAGTAGTGTTCTATGTCTCTATGACCCTATCTCAGCAGTTATACAAATAAGTACATTGAACCAGAGTGTTAAAAATACATTTACTAAATTGTGATTGTGTGTATTTAATCATGTAAGTTCTCTACATAAGAATAATATATAAAGATATTGACTTCTCTATGGGAAAGTGAACCACAATGATAGTCCTGTTCGTTCTTTTCAAAATGACAGAAGAAAAATAACAAGAATGATTATTATCAAATTGCATGAGCTCCCTGGAGGATAAACTGTTTTCCCTTCAAAGTTGGGTTTCATCTGATAAAATCAAAAAGGCAGCAGAGCATCTGGAATTTCAGCAGAGTCACTACAAAGGCATGTGGGGCCGTTGAGACAGACTTGTTTTTCATTCAGTGATGTTGGCCACTCTAGAGAGAAGTAGTCTCCAACCAGATGTTGTAGTTCATGTAAAATAACACACTTCACGTTAGTTGCTGCATTTCCCTTTCCCTGTGATAACCTGAATGTGAATGGTGTTGAGAATGCTGTCCAGTGTTAACATTCATATGGCAATATCTGAAAACTCGGGCAGGGGTATTATCTACCTGAGCCAGATTACACAGATGTTGATCATTATTACTAGCATAGTTTTGATAACTATTAACAAATACACAAACCATGTTTTGTCATTAACATGACATTGATCAGTTATGGTTGAAAAGAATTTGTTCTTTATAAATAAACAATAGTATTTTTAATTTCACAAAATTTGTCAACAGCTGCATTATACTTAAAAAAATCATGGTTATTAACATTCCAAAATTTAAGTTGTGTGAGCTAGTAAAGTGTTTTTGACATGCTTCTTGCACACAAGATCTGGTTTGGGAAGGAGATCATTGCCACTGTTTCAACATTCCTGTGAACTGTAATGTTAATCCAAAGATAGCTTAGACCACACAGCAGAGAATTCCTTTCCAGTTATTTATAAATCACCCTGTCATGTCTAACTGAAACAATCAGGCATTCCATCTGTAGGATGTGGATTATTTTGTCAAGCGGACACATATTCAATGGCTGCAGCAGTACATGCCTAGCACTGCCATTTCACATCTTAATAAACATAGATCGGTTTTGTCAGACGTAAACAATTTTATAGTTTCCTCTTTTTTTATTGAGTCAGTTTAATGTTTCCTCTGCACCTATTACAGACGAAGTTTGACTCTGCCTGCAGTAACTACAATAGTACTGGACCACACCACATTCACTTCCAAGCCTCTTGCATTATGTGAATATGTCTGTCTATAGCGGGGTGAAATTGCTTCCAGTGATTTCTACTAATTGCTGTAATTTTGTAAAGGCAGACAATTTCACATTATGTTTATAAAATATTTACAACATCGATGCAAGTTGTTGTTGTTATTGTAAAATATTTATACCTAATCCCTGCACATAGTTCTTTTTACTGAGTCGCTCAGTTTGCTGCACGCCGGTGGATTCCTTTATGTTGCTGAGCTAATTGCGCTTATAACAGCTGACACTGATAACAAATCCCTACACATACCTCCGTGTTTATTTCTAGCATTTAAAATGGATAATGTAATGTGCCTTATTAGAAACAAGGTATACGTAGCATATGTGATTTGGGATAGTTTACAAGATTAAGTTACCTTTTTGTCACAATATATTGATCAGTTATGTGTCTAAAGACTTTGACATTAATCAGTTTAATGTTTTCCAGTGCTCCCTGCTGTGCATCTTATTCCAAGCATGGTGAGAATTTTTATTGTTGGATAAATTGCCTAAAATTAATAAAGTGAGAGCAGGTTTGTGGTACTTCTCTCTAGCCCGTAGGATACTCATTCAGTATTGATATCATATCTTTTTAATAGGCAGGCCACACAGAAGACCTCACCTATAGCTCTCATTGAAAACTCCAGCTTCACAAAGTAATTTGTGTACAATTGCTGTGGACTCCAGAAAGTATAATCTTAGTTTTAAAGATTATCTTTGAAATAAATAAGACTGAAAAAAATTGCAAATGTATGGCAATACAGTTCTTGATTATTTTTCTATGTCACATAAATATATCTTGTATGCAGATCTGCCTTTGAATGACTAAACTACAGCACTATGTATCTGAACACCAAAAACTGTACCTGCTCTAAATAGAATATTTGGAGACATATATGGTCAAAGTCTTGCTTCATTGGTACCGTTGAGATCATAATTCAATAACATCAACTCAATAAAATGAGCTTTAGAATAGGTCATTTAAACCCATATTTTAACCTTGTAGGAAAGAAAAGATTGGTATTTGTGAATAAGGTGAACCCCATGTGGGGAATGGTCAGTAAAATGAATTATCAGTTGCATGTTTCGGCACCTAAGGTAATTGATACAGTTGTATTACCTTATTAATCCTATATACAATTAAATATAAAGTCAAATCCTGACTAAAATACTGTCATAAATCCTGATAAAATACTGTCATAACATAAAAGTCTTGTGTTATATTATGTGAAGGATGTAAGAAATAAAGTCAATTCAATTCAATTCAATTACAAAAGTCACAAGTTCTATCATGCAGCATAACGTTCTTTTGCAGCACATTTAAATTTTACCAGGCACTCAACATTGTGCACTGCTGACCTGTGTCTGGGACATGCATAAGCACTGAGTCACCGGTCATGAACCGTATAGTAGAGACAAATGATGTGCAATGTGCATTTTGACATCATTGGGGAAAAAATGCTCTGCAGACAAGGCTCATAAATGCTTTGCACATTGCAGCAGCCTTTAGCCACATGGATGAACCTACAGTATATAATTTAAGGACTGACCTTATCTTATATGCTATCGGGATGTCCACGATATCCATCACCTTTCATAGGTCTTCCTTTATGTTTTCTTAGCATTCTTTCTAACTCTGATACTGATATCTGCAAGGCCACAGATTACATGTCTGACAAAAATATTTCCTGCCCCTATTACATCCTCAATCCCCTTCCTACCATCACATTACAATATGCAGTCTAATTGAGCTCTGCTCCTCTGTTAGGTTTGCTACGGTGTTTGATGATGGAAACCCCAATATACATGCACAATGTGTAAAGGTATTCTATTGTATACAATGCCTTGGCTCTCAGGCATGGTAGCGTATCACTATTCTAGAGTATTTGCAGAAGATGAGAACAAGCCCCTGTGTATCACTGTTATTTTTTCTTATACGATGTGTAATTTTTAACCAATTTTTTTAAAAAAAGCTTTAAACTTTAAATTACTTGGTGTTATAATTTCAGAGGTCCTGTCCTGGGTCCAACACGTAAATGTAATTACAAAGAAAGCACAACAGTGCCTCTACTTCCTTAAGAGTTTGCGAAGATATGTGGTGGAGAGTATATTGGCTGGCTGCATCACAGCCTGGTATAAAAACACCAATGCCCTTAAATGTAAAGTCCTACAAAAAGTAATGGATACAGCCCAGGCCATCACAGGTAAAGCCGTCCCCACTATTGAGCACATCTGCATGGAGCACTGTCACAGGAAAACAGCATTCATCATCAGGGACCATTACTACCCAGGTCATACTCTCTTCTCGCTGCTGCCATCACGAAGAAGGTACAGGAGCTTCAGGACTTGCACATCCGGGTTCAGGAATAGTATTACACCTCAACCATCAGGCTCCTGAACCAAATGGAATAACCTCACTCAACCCTTCCCACAACCTATGGACTCACTTTCAAGGACTCTTCATCTCATGTTCTCAATATTTGTTGCTCTGTTTGTCTGTATTTATACATTGGTTGTCTTATGGTGCAGTCTTTCATTGATTTTATTGTGGTTATTAGATATATTGAATACTTCTGTAAGAAAATGAATCTCAGGGTTGTATATGGTTGCATATATAGGTACTTCGATAATAAATTTACTTTGAAATTCAAAGTCATAGTGGCTCGAAGTGTCATGGTCCAGGTCGTGAAGTCCGCATTCAGATTCATGGTCCAGTCCATCGTTCCTTATTCCAGGTTTTCCAGTTCTCCCTTGTCCTGTTGTGTGCCTTAATTGAGGCACATGATTCCCATTTTGGGTTGACTACATAAACAGCTCCTGGGTTCAGCTTCAGTTTCTGGACTGTTCCTTTCCCTTCCCCCTTCCTTCTGTAACCTTTGCCTGCTACCTTCGCCTTCTACCTTCACCTGAAGCCTCGCCTGCTTCCTTGCTTGTGTCCACGCCTCCACTAGGTAAGTCCGGCCGTTTGCCACTACCTTGTGTTGGGAACTGTCTCTCTGTGTTCTATGTACAAGTCCCGGCCCTACATCCTGCTCCCTAGGAGGGGTCCTGACTCTGTGTAGAGCCCCGGCCCCAACTCCTGTTCCCAAGGAGGGGTCCTGGCTCTATGTTCCATGTTCCCGTCTCCCAAGACCAAGGCTCTGCGTTCTGCGTTCCTGGTCTCCCAAGACCAAGGCTCTGCCTTCTGCGCTCCTGGTCTCCCAAGACCAAGGCTCTGCCTTCTGCGTTCCTGGTCTCCCAAGACCAAGGCTCTGTCTTCTGCATTCCTGGTCTCCCAAGACCAAGGCTCGGCTTCGTGTTCTCGTCCTGTCCATGTGCCTCGCCCAGCCCAGGAGTACCTCACCCAGCCCGGTGCTAGGGTTCCCTCGTCCTGTGCTGGGGTTCTCTCGTCCTGTCCAGGAGTCTCATGTCCAGTCCTGTTGCCACTCCTCGTCCTGTAGCCACGTCTTGTCCTAACCTAGATCCGGGGTCTGAGCCCGAGTCAAGACCCAGGTTCCAAGTTCCTAGTTCCTCATCCAGGTCCCGCTTTCCTAGTCTAGTCCTAGCCCAGGCCCTGTATCCTAGCCTCATCCAGGGTCTGTGTCTTGTCCAGTGTCGTTTTTTTCCCACTTTCCTTGCTTTTTTGACAAACCTAGTCCTGTTCCTTGTACTTCAGTGTCTGTGTCTTGCATTTGGGTCCGCTCCCAGCGCCCCCCCTTAAGACACAGAGACAGTTATGCAGTTTAATAATAATGCATAACTTATTATTATTATGCATAACGAGCTATACCTGTACGCTGATGACTCCACACTATTTGCACCAATTACAGCAGGCCTGAATAGGGACCTTGACAGGCTGAAAGCCTGGGCAGACGACTGGAATGTCACCTTTGAGCCTACTAAGTGCAAGGCAATGGTGATGTCTAGGAAGAGGAATCCATCTAACCCTGACCTGTATTTTGGGAACTGCAAGCTGGATTTAAAGAAGGAGCTAGTAATCCTTGGTGTTAATATTGACAGCAAGTTGGTGTGGGATAAACACCTTTCCACTATTTCAAACAAGGCTGGACAGATGCTTGGAGCTCTGCAGAAAGTAGCATCCAAACTAGACAAAGGGCAGAGCCATGGTTTACAAAGCCCAGGTATGAAGTATTATGGAGTATGCCTGCTTATCATGGATGAATGCCTCACAGAGTGTCCTCAGCCAGCTTTATTTCATTCAAAGAAAGGCTCTCAGGATTATAGGTGCAGATGAAGCCTCAGCTCGTGAGAAGCTGCCATCAGTAGTTTACACCACAGACGACAGGTTTCTGCAGCTACTGCGCTATACACAATGCACACTAACCACAGCCCTGCAGACCTTCGCACTATGCTGCCTTCATCTTCACCACACGATTAAGTTTATCTATGCCTGCTCATGCTGTTTCTATGCCTAATGCAAGAACCTACACACTGGTAGAAGCTTCCTTCACTGTGCTATCAGAATTTGAAACAGCCTTCCAGATGCTGTGGTTGGAAACATCTGCGATGATGGGGTCCAAACCTTCAAGAGTCGAGTGCACAAACACCTGCCATCTCTGGGAGGGAAGTCACATGCTTCTTCATAAGTTATCATGAAGGGGACCAGGATGGCGATGCTTGGTTGTTGGTAGGTAGGGTTAAGTCTGGCTGACTTAGTCCTTAAACAGCTGGAGAACAGTGCAATAGGGATTAATTTTTTAGTTCCAAGTGCTCCTGCCATGTTTTGTCACCCTGCAAACTTATCCTTCAATCTCTTTGAATTATGGAGGAAACCATAAGTATAAATGTCTCTCTCCAGCAGACTTCAACATGATCATCATGACTCCAGTATTTCTACTATTTTTTAATTGTATATATAATTTTTTTTGTGTGTTCTATTGCTGAGCAGCAGTGAACCATCTGATTGGCCTATTAGAGTTCTCTTTGGGAACTAGTTGACTTGATCAGCATTTCTGATCTGGCTATTGTTCATGATTGCATTTAATAAAAAAAAATCCCGATGCTTTTTTTTGCTATTAGACTTTTAATGACCCTATCAAAACACCCCTTGAGAAAAATGTCTCTTCAGAATTCCAGTAGTTTGGCTAGAACTAATACTACCATCTTCAAGGAATAATTGCACTCATTTGTTTATAAAGCCTTAAAAAGGTGTCCCATTTACTGCCTGAAAGTGAAAGATTAGTGCTTATATGGCACTTCATGAATTTTTTTCCAGAAACAGTCCAAAATACTCTCATGGTAATTTTCTTTGAAGTACTGTGGCTGCTTCTGAGTATAAAATATCGGTGCGCTGAGAATGCATAAATCTTTTCTGGGAGCTAGTCATTTTTGTTAACTTTGCTTTTGGACAGAGAGCTGATGAAGCTATTTTCAACAGACCATTTTTCAGAATTGTGATGTGGGCAGCTGAGGATCAAAAGAACAATATGCCCTTCCCATTGGCTATCCAAGGCCAGCTTACCTTTCAAATGCAAGAAGCAGTAACTGAAGGTCATAACTGTGGGGATGCAGGCAAAACTTGGGAATGAAAAGAAATTGACTGAAAGGAAGGAGAACAGTTTGTGCTCATTAGAGGAGGAAGCTAAAGTACAGTGCCCCAGGAACCTCTAGTCCTTATACATAGGCAAATTGGTTGAACTTTCAGATGATACCAAACTAGACACCATAATTGAAGGAGGCAGGCAGAGAGAGCTGACAATAAATGACTCTCAGGCAATAGCATTTAAATGTAATAGAGATGAAATACATTAAAAGAAAGAAAAATGGAAAAAATGCCTACTTCAAGAATACCATTGAAATGACTGAAGGTGAAGTTGAAATATACAGAGAATTGGATGGAAGTGTATTATCAAGATTTGTAATCGTATAAAGTTTGAAACAAACTTGCCAAGGCTCAGGAACACCGAAAGATTTGACTGTTTATGGAAGCTTCTACAAACAACACTGCAATCCAAATGCAGTCAACCACCTGCACTAGGGGAAATGGCTTGACCAAAGATGATGACCTTTGATCTAACACAAAACTCATGGTCTAATGAGAAGCAATGATTCCTGCCCTCCTATATGACTGCATTACCTACAACGGTGGCCACAAGGCATTTGAGCAATGTCACCAACACTTCCTCCATAACAATGCCCAAGCTCACTGGAAGGATATGGGAACCAATATAAGTTCTCCTCTCGCCCCCATCACCTTCAGTATCAAGGCTCTAGTTACACATACTGTAGTTGGCCAGATTGGGCAGGTGATGTCATTCACATGCCTGCCACTAGACTCTGTCATAGGAAGAGATTAACAGGTGGATTGAGAACAAGTTTCAAGGCAGTGCTTAAAGTATCCTTGAAGTAATACAATATCCCCACTGCTGCTGGAAACTTTTGTATCATGATTCCTCACTATAGAAGAACCATGTGGAATGGTATTGAGAACTTCAAGTCCGTGCATCAGGAGCACAGTGAAGCCCTGCACCTGCTGTAGAATAAGCAGACTACCTCATCAGTCCCTTCAGTCCCCATCTGCTCTGCCAGTGGGAGAGTCTATGGTTACCAAGTTGGCCTCATCAGCCAACTCAGAACACAAAAAACTGGAGTGAAAGTCAGTCATGTTCAGTCCTCAGCTGTTGCCCCAGAAATGCATTAAAAAAGACACCATCCTTAAAGCAATAATTAGTTCTTTGCAACCAATTGTCTAATTTCATCTGGTAATAGTCAATAAGAGCAATTTCGAAAAGCTTTGCAAGCCCGAAATGACATCCTTAGAGAATGGGCCCAATAATTTTAGAAAACTGAATGTGCATTTATTTGCTACATTCAAAGTACCATAAGCATACACTCCACTGTCTACTTCAATCCACTGTACTAGGCATGGACTTCCCATAAGATTTGCTGTTTATGTACATCAGGAAAAAATGCCCAGTTATAGGTAATTGTAGATAATTCACATTATTTTAGCAGTTGGGTCAGGTGTTTTCAATGCTAGCGACAGGAGATACCCATTCAGAGTTGTTTTGAGTGAGCCCTACAATTCAGTGTGATTGGGTGATACTTTCAGTGTCAACAGCTTGTAGTGTAAGTTTTAAGTCCATAAGACCATAAGATATAGGAGCAGAAGTAGGCCATTCGGCCCATCGAGTCTGCTCCGCCATTCAACCATGGGCTGATTCAATTTTTCCAGTCATCCCCACTCCCCTGCTTTCACCCCATACCCTTTGATGCCCTGGCTAATCAAGAACCTATCTATCTCTGCCTTAAATACAGCCAATGACTTGGCCTCCATAGCCACTCGTGGAAACAAATTTCACAGATTTACCACCCTCTGACTGAAGTAATTTCTCCGAATCTCTGTTCTAAATGGACGTCCTTCAATCCTGAAGTCGCATCCTCTTGTCCTGGACTCCCTGACCATGGGAAATAACTTTTCCATATCTAATCTGTTCAGGCCTTTTAACATTCAGAATGTTTCTATGAGATCCCCCCTCATTCTCCTGAACTCCAGGGAATACAGCCCAAGAGCTGCCAGACATTCCTCATACAGTAACCCTTTCATTCCTGGAATCATTCTCGTGAATCTTCACTGAACCCTCTCCAATGTGAGTGTATCCTTTCTAAAATAAGGAGCCCAAAACTGCACACAATACTCCAAGTGTGGTCTCATGAGTGCCTTATAGAGCCTCAACATCACATCCCTGCCCTTATATTCTATACCTCTAGAAATGAATGCCAACATTGCATTCACCTTCTTCACCACCGACTCAACCTGGAGGTTAACCTTTAGGGTATCCTGTACAAGGACTCTCAAGTCTCTTTGCATCTCTGCATTTTGAATTCTCTCTCCATCTAAATAATAGTCTGCCAGTTTATTTCTTCCACCAAAGTGCATGACCATACATTTTCCAACATTGTATTTCATTTGCTACTTCTTTGCCCATTCCCTGAAACTATCTTAGTCTCTCTGCAGGCTTCCTGTTTCCTCAACATGAGCTGCTCCTCCACCTATCTTTGTATCATCGGCAAATTCAAAGATTCAAAGATTCAAAAAACTTTATTGCCATTCTAACTGTACATCAGCTCTGCAGGGCAGGATGAGACAGCGTTTCCCAGGAGCAGTGCAATCATAACATAACAAATGCAACACTAATTAATAAACGTAACAATAAATAGTAAAACACAACAGCCACATGTCAGTTAAAATCAAGTTATAAGTGTCCAGTGCAAGTTAAAAGTGTCCAAAGCAGAGTCAGGTAGAGCAGCTATTTAGCAGGCTGATTGCCTGTGGGAGGAAGCTGTTTAGTAGCCTTGTGGTTTTAGTTTTGATGCTCCTGTAATGTTTGCCTGATGGCAGAAGAACAAACAGTTCATGGAGAGGGTGTGAGGGGTCTTAAATGATGTATCGTGTCTTCTGGAGGCATCAACTCTGAAGGAGGTTGAGGACAGAAGGTAGAGAGACCCCAATAACCTTCTCTGCTCCCCTAACCACCCTCTGCAAGGCTTTTTTGTCGACAGCACTGCAGCTGGAGTACCAGGTTGTGATGCTAAAGGTCAGCACACTCTCAACCACGCCTCTGTAGAATTTAGCCACAAATCCATTAATCCCATAGTCCAAATCATTGACATACATTGTAAAAAGCAGAAGTTCCAACACCGACCCCTGTGGAACTCCACTGGTAACCAGCAGCCAGCCAGAATAGGGTCCCTTTATTCCCACTCTCTGTTTTCTGCTGATCAGCCTATGCTCCACCCATGCTAGCAACTCCCCTGTAATTCCATGGGCTCTTATCTTGCTAAGCAGTCTCATGTGTGGCACCTTGTCAAAGGCCTTCTAAAAATCTAAGTACAGCTCATCTACTGCATCTCCTTTGTCTACCCTGTCTGTAATTTCCTCAAAAAATTGCAGTAGGTTAGTCAGGCAGGATTTTCCTTTCAGGAAACCATGCTGGCTTTGGCCTATCTTGTCATGTGCCTCCAGGTACTCCGTAATTTCATCCCTAACAATTGATTCTAACAAGTTCTCAACCACTGATGTCAGGCTAACAGGTCTATAGTTTCCTTTCTGCTGCCTCCCACCCTTCTTCAATAGTGGAGTAACATTTGCAATTTTCCAGTCATCCGGTACAATGCCAGAATCTACTGATTTTTGAAGGATCATTATTAATGCCTCCGCAATCTCTCCAGCTACTTTCTTCAGAACCCAAGGGTGCATTCCATCAGGTCCAGGAGATTTATCCATTAAGCTTCCTGAGCACCTTCTCAGTCGTAATTTTCACTGCACAAACTTCACTTCCCTGACACTCTTGAATATCTGGTATACTGCAGATGTCTTCCACTGTGAAGACTGATGCAAAATACACATTCAGTTCCTCTTCCATTTCTGCGTCTCTCATTACAATATCTCCAGCATCATTTTTTATTTCTCCTATATCTACCCTCAACTCTTTTTTACCCTTTATATACTTAAAAAAGCTTTTAGTATCTTCTTTGATATTAGTCACCAGCTTCCTTTCATTTTTTTAATACTTTATTTTCAAAATTTTCAAAAAAAACAATGAGATCAACAAAAACATACCAGCTCAGACATGTATAAAAAAGAAATAAGCAAAAAAAAGAAGACATAACATTAGAGGGATGCCTATTGTACAAAGTGCTCAAAAATACTAAACATTAAATCTCAAATGAGGGCCCTGAGAAATCAGCAGGGGGGAAATTGCTCATCCACGACCCTCGCCCCCGCCCCCGGTCTCATCCAGGTAGGCAAGAAATGGATCCCAGATAGCTGAAATTTTTTTAATTGAATTGATTCTCAAGAACCTAAGTTTCTCTATCTGTATGACTGAGATCATATCAGCCATCCATCTCCGAAAGGAAGGGGGAGAGTGTGATTTCCATTCCCTCAAGATAAGTCTTTTGGCAATAATCATCCCCAGCATCAGAGACTGTTGTATGGCTGCAGGGAAACAAATAGTAGATTGCCAGCAGCCAAATATAGCGAGACCAGCTTCCAAGAGGAAGGATCTTTTATAGGCCTTTGAGTACCAGTTGAATATTTTGGACCAAAACCAGCTTCCTTTCATAATTCATCTTTTTCTTCCTAATGACCTTCTTAGTTTCCTTCTGCAAGTTTTCAAAAGCTCCCCAATCCTCTATCTTCCCACTAGCTCTGGTCTCCTTGTACGCCCTCTCTCCTGCTTTTACTTTGGCTCTGACTTCATGTGTCAGCCATTGTAGTGTCCTCCTTCCATTTGAAAATTTCTTCTTATTTGGAATATATCTGTCTTGCACTTCCCTCATTTTTCATAGAAATTCCAGCCATTGCTGCTCTGCTGTCCTTCCTGCTGGTGTCTCTTTCCAGTCAACCTTTCCCCTCTCATGCCATTGTAATTTCCTTTATGCCACTGAAATACCGACACATTGGAATTAAGTTTCTCCTTCTCAAGTTTCAAAATGAACTCGATCATATTATGATCACTGTTCCCTAAGGGTTCCTGAACCTTAAGCTCTTTTGTTTTTGAAATTCACCGTGTCCTCTTGTATAGATGCTTCAAGAAGATGTCAGTAGTGGCATTTTGTTTTGAAGTATATACCTTACTATCATAAACAAAATGTGAGAGTAACATGGTGCCTTTTTCAAGTTGTGGTGGGGGTGATGTCAGAAATGGCCAAAGTGCATTGTAATTTGTTACAGGTGTAAAGGGCCAGCTTGTAAAAATGAGAAATGCAGAAGATGATAGCTAACACAATCCTCTTAAATGTGCATAACTCTTCTTGTTTTTATGTTGCTTCAGATCTACATCAATAACATGAGTTGATATCAATATCATAATTGGAGGCATCACAAGGAAAGTTTACTGCCATTCAATAACTGAATATTCTATGTTACCACTTCTGCTCCTTCACTAATAATGTTAGCAGAGAAGAACATCTCCAAACACTGTAAATATGTGCTAAGACTATCTGACTTTCCAGTGTTTCCAGTCTGCTATTTCGCAAGCAGCAACTGCATTCACTATTCCACGTACTTAAAATGAGACCATCCTTCAGCCTTGGTGCTTTTCTCTTTACTTATTCACTTAGAACTTAGAAAGGTACAGCACAGGATAGGCCCTTCTGCCCATGATATTGTTCCAAACTTTTAACCTTCTCTAAGATCAACTTAACCCTTCCCTCTTCCTCTGCCCTCCATTTTTCCAATATCCATGTCTATCCAAGGGTGTCTAAAAATACCTCTACCACGACCCACCAGTCTCTGCGCAAAAAGATTACCTCTGACATCCCCTTCTATACTTTCCTCCAAACACCTTAAAACTATGCCCCATTGTATCAGTTATTTCTGCCCTGGGAAAATGATGCTGGCCACCCACTTTATCCACACCTCCATCAAATCGCTTCTCATCCACCGTGGCAAAGAGAATGCCCTGGCTCACTCGACCAATGAGGAGAAGTAGTTGAATTAATGGTGTAGTGGAATGCCGGGAAATCAGTGGGAGCTAGATCATGGTCTCAGGGTGGTTGCAGGTCATTAGGTGAGAGGGTGGATGGAAGTCGAAGGCGGAGCTAGTAACTAAAGCAGATCTTCCTGATCCTCATCTGCTATAAGTGAGGGAGGAGGTCCCTTGTGAAACATGGCTTCTCACAAAAGGTCTGTGGACAGTGTGACCTTCAGAGTGTTTTCCTATTGCCTTTACCGCACAGCAACAAACAACAGTGTCTCTTCCAACCTGACTCTGGAATGCCTTCACAAATAACCCAAAGACATAAGAAGTCAAAGTCATCGTTGTATTTATTGTCATATGCACAAGCTCACATATGTATAGATGCAGTGAATCTTTTACTTGCAACAGCATCACACGCATGTAGCATCAGACACACAACTCGCATAATAAAAATTTAAATTCAATATATATTACTGACAACACTGCACTTATAGAAGTAGCGACATTAAAGCAGCAATTACCCTTCTACAAAATAATAAATGGACAGAAAAATATTAAACTTGAATTGAAGAACAAAATTAAATGATGAGAGTAGAATTAGAGAACATTGGCACAGACTAAGAAAAGGAAACTTCATGGCTAAAATCATGACAGCCTTCTTTCTCACAGATGAAACAATAATTGCAATGGAAGTTATGATGTGAGTGAATGTGAAAATCCTTAATGCATTTGAAATGCAATGATATATAGAAATAAGGTGAACATTTTTGTGCTATAGATTAATATTGAGTAGTTGCCCTTTTTCAGATGTTAGAGCCATTTGAGTACCCTGCAGGAGGAAGATGCCGAGAGCTGTTATGGTTAGTGGAAATAATTCCATTCCACCCCATCGCCTCAATAACCAGAGATGTTCCAGATGATACGTAAATCAGCAGCTGGGTTTCACTAGTCATGATTCTAGCAGCTGTGCTCATGACCCAGTATGATGCAATCTAAGTTTGTGCAACACCAATGACACACTGAAACCTAGCAACTAGCCCATCACAGTTTCTCGCCTCTCTGTAGAGCTACATAGTAATTGGAACTTAGAAGTTAAAGTCATGTACCGCTCATTGTTAGAAATGGAAAGTACCCAACCAATTATATCCTTCATCCTATAAGAGGTTTTGAAATAACCAAGTTGTTCTTGAACTGCATTCCCAAGCGTTCACAAGGTACAGTGGCAACAGGGAAAGCATTTGTTGTCCAGTGTGACTTAAAGAGTGCAGAGGAAAGTTTTGTGTTGTAATAAATCACTGTGTTGTACAGTTGTGAGCTGTTTTGCATTATATTTTGCTGTTTGCTGTACATGGCTTCAAACTGAGTCACATGAGGCTGTCTGCTTTCCTGAGCAATATGTAACACTGCACATCTGAGCTTCAGCCTATGACGTGGCTAAACAGTAACATCTGCTCATTTTGTTTAAAACCTGAAGCTAAGCCTCAAAATTCCATGCCCTGATCCTACTGGCAACATGTGACTCTTTTTTTCCCTTTAACATGTTTATAGCTTTTATATACCTACACACTAAACCCCACCTGAAAGATTTGCAAATCGCGTCTCTCCTTTTTCATACATGATGACTAACAGAAATACCTTAAGTTCAAGGTGTTACAGCTTCCACCAGCTTATTATTTACTTGCATTACGTTGAGTTTATGGTCGCACAGCAGTTGTTGTTGGTGGAATGAAACCCCTTAAATTTTCAAAGTGCAAGTATGTGTGTCTTTAATATAGATTTTGGGCAAATACATTGAATAAAATTAGTCAAATTCTTTACCATACTACTTTGAACAGAACAGTAATGAAATAATTCGGTGCTGCAAATTGGGTATCTGCCACAAACACAAAGTGTTAGTGTACAACAGTTTGATCAGTTTAGAGTATATATGCTTAAGTTCCAAAATGCTGAACCAAAATGTTACGGTGATCATCTTCACTGGTTTACTCTGATGGGCCAGATCCAGGTGATGACGTATCTTCAAGGTCGTTTCTCTATTGAAGCATGAGCAGTGAAAGATGTATCCTTGTGTCCTGCTGGAACTGATAGGGTAAATTGAATGCAGATGGTTCTCAACTATAAGGGGATGGGCCTCTGATCTTTCAGCTGCTTTCCAAACAAACATAGAGAGGCACTGCCATCTCCTGACCGACAACTGAAATTGCAGGTCCGGGAAATAGAAAGTGCAAATTAAAGACCTGTATAGAAATTCAATTGCTTTGTGTTTTTCTTCAGCAGCATGTGATGGAAAATCATTGTTTGGGAATATACAACAATACCATTCTCCTGCAGACTCTTAATTGTCACACAGGTTGGCTACTTCTGAGTGTGAGTGTGAGACACTCTTGTGCCCTGATGCCTAGGTACTGAGACCATGTTGTCCTGACAGCAGCGTTGCTGGGTGCACCAAATTTTACCATACTGTTGGGACAATTAGCTACCTTCATCCTTTGGCACACCTTCTAAACACCACCCCACTCATTACACTGACACCACTGATACACATCACAGAGGGGGATATTTGCATGTAAGTATTCAAGTGAAATATATGCGTGTATGACATAATGACATCATTATATATGTAACGAAGCTATATTTGATGTTATTTCGGAGTGAAGTGTCTATTCATGTATTCAAACTTGCAATCAGAATCAGGTTTATTATTACCAAAGTGAAATTTGTTGTTTTGCGAGCCACCTAGAAATGATTTCTTGTCAGAACTAATCAGTCTTCCCTGAATAGCTTTCATTCCACCTCCAACAAAACTGTGATTATTGATGCTAAAGACAGCTTTGAGTTTATTGCATTCCATCTCATGACCTCCAAGATGTACACCAGTGTTTTCTCCTACCTCTATGCTTCTTCATAAAGAAGGTCACAGGATCTGATTCCAAGGCTGAGGGTATCATGAGCCCTGTGGATCTGTGTGGCAGGCCACAGAGTGTTGGGCTCCAAGGTTTCTAAAACACCTGAATTTGTTAATAGTTGCCTTAACCAGATTTGTTAAGCCCTTGTGTTTTCTGTTTAATCTTGTCACGTTGCTTTTGACTGGCACAGGTTTTCCACATTCTGTGATTATTTAAAGTGGATTCCTGATTAACACTTATCGCAGGGTCCTTGTTTTGAGAATGATTCATTTTGTGGTGTTGCTTGACCGAGCCACCAATGTTCTGTCTCCACATCGGCATCTGTTGTTCCTTCACACCTGGGTTAAGTCATTGCCAGCAAATTCCATGACAGAAGGATTATGGAGTCTTAATTTTTTATCTTCAATCCAAATCATATCTTGATAATGTTGATCGGAATGAACGAATAAATACCACATGTATACCAGGTCTATAACATTGAAGTGTGCACCATGTCTTGGTTGAACTTCTTAGTTAGACTTCTTCACATAAAAATCTCCCTAAGATTCCAATAAGTGGATTGAGAAGCAACAACAACTTCTCTTTCAAGGGTGAACATGTAAAATCTTTATGTTTTCAGCTCCACATCTCTAGCAGTCTGACTCAGGGAAATGTCTATCGGTGTCTATCAAATTTATGGTTTCTTTCTTTTAACATACTTCTTGTTCAGTTGCTGCTTTCTCCACCAAGTGCAATAGTCTTTTTCAGTAGCAGCAAGTTTTGTCTCCTGCTCTACACTCTGACTATCTAGATATTTCTCGCCATCAGTCTATACTGAAAGAAGTGTCTTCGCTAACATTCCACTCTCAACCTTTTTAAAAAAATAATTAAATGTTCATTATATTATAAATTAGTACTGCCTGTAAAGTCATTGTTGCATTTACATATACTGCCATTAAAAACAAAATCACAGTAAGAAATACTATGTAGCATAAAACTGTAATTTTAACATTTCCTGTGACTTTGATTTGCCAGTGGAGGGCACTCCCACACTCTTTGGCCGAGTTCTACACTTTGTAATGCTGATAGTCAGCATTAAAGTGGTGCCAAATCTTGTCTTTCCATCAAAAGATTTATGGGTCTAAAGTGACTAATGTTTCAAAATGAAATTAGACCTAAATTCCCTACTGGAGTTACCCTGCAGAGTTGATCTAACTCTAGCAGAAGGGGGCAGAATCAATCTCTCCTATGTTTTTCCACTGGTTCTGAGCCAAGTTGAAGTAATTCATAAGTGTGTCAACATTTCTTGCAGCAGCTCACCTACTTTCTTTATACTCATCCATAATTTTATTGCCCCTGGATGTGACAATTCCAGAACCATACCTGCAGGAAGGCATCCTGAAATTTTCTCTCCGTAAACTTGAGGTCATTTGAAGTTCTGCTGTCAGTATCCTGGTTCCTTGTAGACCCTGGATTATTAATAAAATTGCAAATTTGATCTGAGAAGTGGAAATGTCACTCCATTATTTCAACAGAATAGGTTAAGTAAACTATGTTTTAAGTGGCATTTTAGTCTAAAATAAGGTATAGAAATATTACCATCTTTAAGAAAAGAACACGTGGACACACTCGATCAGCATGGACATTTGAAGGGTAATGCACACCTGACTACACTAATATTTTTCCTCAAGCAGCCATGAGTGTGTAGATAGGGAAGCGCTAATGCTTATTTTCTGTATGAGCTTATTATGGATCTCCATGGATGGTGCAGTCTCGGTCCCAAGCCATTCGCAATAGCCAGGTCCTAGTGCGAGGTACGATTCACTGTTTAGACAATCTAAATACTGGCCCAGATTGGAGGCGAGAGCCAATTTCGCTCCTCTCCGCAATGTTCACTACTCTCTGCAGGGCACCAGAGCCTTTCGCTGTTCCGTTGTTTGGTCAATTTAAGCACCTTCTCAGATAGACTCAAAAGAGAGGGTGTTGGGATCCAAGCCGTGAACCGATTTTGCTCACTCTCTGCGATGGTCACACCCCTTTCCGTGGCACTCAGGCTATGAAGACTGCCCCAGCTGCTGTGCTCCATGCCTGATAATGTGACAAACTGATAAGCGAGGCTTTGGGCCTACTCCAGGCTGCTCCAGAGTACGGATCTGAGGACTCAGTTTGATTCAGAAGGTTGTTGTTCATTTTGATTGTTTGCATGATTTGTGTTTTTTTCCTTTTTCTTGTGCATCGAGTATTGGTCTTTTTATTTTTTTAAATTAGGTTTCTTGCTTCGTGGCTACCTATAAGCAAACAAATCTCAGGGATGTATGAGTTATACATTCTTTGATAATAAATGTACTTTGAATCTTTGAATCTTGAAAATTATGAAATGTTTTACAGCATTGCTGCATCAATCACAGTCCCAGAGACCCAGGATCAATCCTGACAGTGGATCTTGCCTATGTGGAGTCCACAGAATCTACAGATTTCCCCTAGATGCTCCCATATCCTCCCACACCTCAATACACGCTCACCGGTAGGTTCATTATCTGCTGTAAATTGCTCCCAGTGTAGCCACACACAAAATGTTGGAGGAACTCAGTGGGTCAGACAGTATCTATGCAGGGAAATGGACAGTTGATGTTTCTGCTTGAGACTCTTCTTCAGGATTTGAAGCATTAACTGTTCGTTTCCTTCTATTGATACTACCTGACCTGTTGAGTTCCTCCGGCAATTGTACGTTGCTCCAGATTTCCAGCATTTTCAATCTCTCTTGTGTTGCCCCAATTTGCAGGTAGATGGCAAAAGAATTTGGGAGACTTGATTTGGATATGAGAGAGAAAAAAATAATGCAAAAGGATACTTGATGTTTGGCAGGAATGTACTAGGTCCAAGGGCATGTTTCTGCACTGTATGACTCCTTGACTATACAAACACACAGAATTGAAAACAACCTTGGATCAGGGTTTTAAAAAATGCTGGAAGGTGGAGGATGAATGAAGGCTACTACAGCCAAAATAGTCAAATATAGTCATGGAGAAACAAACCTTTTGGCCTACCACCTCAATGCTGACTATAATGTCCGTCTATACTCATCCCAATTGTCCACATTAAATCTGCATTCCTCTCTGCTTCACTTATTCAAGTACTTGTCCAGGGAGGGAGGGAGAGAAATTCGACTCAGACCTTGGGAGGCCTGTGTCGGGCATTCTCATGCCTTACAGGGCGCAAATGCCTTGTAACTTGACCAAATGCCTCTTAAGTTTTGTTACTGTTCTCACCTCTACTCCTATTCTATATACTAATGGCACACAAGCTTGCTAGTGTTTTGTAGAATTGCCCCAACTCACGTACCTGGTTGACGAAGATAAGCATGCCATAAACTTTCTTCACCACCCTGTCAACCTGTGTTTCCACTTCCAGGCAGCTACGTACTTGCACCACAAGGTCTCTCTTTGTTGAGCAACGCTTTCCAAGGCCCTAATATTCATGCTGCATATTCTGCCCTGGTTTAAATTCTCAATGAATCACTTTGCACTTGTCCATGTTAAATTCCTTCTGCCATTCCATTGCTCACTTTCCCAGTTGACCCTATTGTAATCTTATTCAACCTTCTTCATAGTTTACTATTCTACCAGGCTTGGTCCTAATTTTCTTATGCCATCTACGTTCTCATTCAAATCCCTATATATGATGAACAACGGTGGACCCAGCATCATGTGGCTCACACACTAGTCTCCAGTCTCCAAGCTGAAAAGAAACTTTCCACCACTGTCATTTGCCGCCTGCTACCAAGCCAATGTCATATCATATAGGCTATCTCAACCTCTGGATCCCATGAATTCTAAAATTCCAGACCAGTCTATCATGCAGGAGTTTGTCAATACATGTAGGTATTGTCTATCATCCTGACTTTCTCAGTCCTCTTGACCAGCATTTCAAAAAATGCAATTTTCCCATGCATCAAGCAGCTGATTGGACAATCGGGGTCAGGTGACCAAGCAGCTTGAAAAGTTCACACAGATAAATAGAGGGGTAGCTCAAGCAGAGCGGCCAGTGAAGGAGTGGAGCTTTGAGGCTTCGACTTGAGAGGCTTCGACGAGAAGAGACTGAGGACGAGCTTGCTCCCAGTTAGTCTTTACAATGTCTCCTGAGACAGTGATGTGCCTCTCATTTGAGATGTGGCAGTCTTGGGGGAACGCCCCTCTCCTTCAGAATCACATCTGCCAGAAGTGCATACGGCTGGGTGATCTGGAAGACCGTGTAAGGAATCTGGAGCAGCAGCTGGATGACCTTTGACTCACAAGGGAGAATGAGGCAGTCATTGATGAGAGCTACAGGGAGGTAGTCACACCTAGGCTGTCGGAAGCAGGTCGTTGCGTGACATTCAGAGGGGGGAAAGCGAAGGTGAGCAGACAGGTAGTGCAGAGCACCCCTGTAACCATTCCCCTGAATAATAAGTTTACCGTCCTGGATACTGTTGGCGGGGACGACTGACCAGGTGTTAGCCATGGTGGCAGGGCCTCCGGCACTGAGACTGACCCTGTGGTGCAGAAGGGTGGGACAGAGAAGAGGAGAGCTGTCATCATTGGGGACTCTATAGTCAGGGGAACAGACAGGAGATTTTGTGGATGTGAGATGGACACCTGCATGGTTTGTTGCCTCCTGGGTGCCAGGGTCCGGTATGTCTCTGACCCGGTGCACGACATCCTGGTACGAGAGGGAAAGCAACCAGAAGTCATGATACATGTTGGTACCAATGACATAGGCAGGAAGAGGGATGAGGTCCTGAAGTGTGAGTTTCGGGAACTAGGCAGAAGGCTGAAGAACAGGACCTCAAGGGTGATGTTCTCAGGATTGCTGCCAGTGCTACGTGATAGTGATGGTAAGAATTAGAGGAGATGGCAGTTGAATGCGTGGCTGAGGAGTTGGTGCAGGGGGCAGGGTTTTAGATTTTTAGATCATTGGGATCTCTTCTGGGGAAAGTGGGACCTGTACAGATTGGATGGGTTGCACCTGAACTCGAAGGGGAGCAATATCATTGCAGGTAGGTTTGCTAGCATGGTTCGGGAGGGTTTATACTAATTTGCAAGGGGGATGGGACCTGCAGGGATAGAGCAGTGAAAGAAGTGCATGGAGTAAAGCCAGATCTAACATACAGAGAGGCTTTGAGGAAAGAGAAGCAGAATAAACGGTGTAAAGACAGTAAGGTAGAAGGGCTGAAATGTGTGTACCTCAATGCAAGAAGCATCATTAACAAAGGTGATGAACGGAGAGCTTGGATACATACATGGAATTATGATGTAGTGGCCATTACAGAGGCTTGGCTGGCACCAGGGCAGGAATGGATTCTCAATATTCCTGGATTTCAGTGCTTTAAAAGGGATAGAGAGGGGGGGAAAAGGGGAAGAAGGGTGGTATTACTGGTCAGGGATACTATTACAGCTATAGAAAGGGTGGGTAATGTAGCAGGATCCTCTTTTGAGTCAGTATGGGTGGAAGCCAGGAACAGGAAGGGAGCAGTTACTCTATTAGGGGTAGTCTATAGGCCCCCTGGTAGCAGCGGAGATACCGAGGAGCAGATTGGGAGGCAGATTGTGGAAAGGTGTAAAGATAACAGGGTTGTTATCATGGGTGACTTTAACCTCCCTAATATTGATTGGCACCTGATTAGTTCCAAGGGCTTAGATGGGGCAGAGTTTGTTAAGTGTGTCCAGGATGGATTCCTGTCACAGTATGTTGAGAGGCCGACTAGGGGGAATGCCATACTAGATCTAGTACTAGGTAACGAACTGGGTCAGGTCACAGATCTTGCAGTGGGTGAGCATCTGGGGTACAGTGGCCACCGCTCCCTGGCCTTTAACATTATCATGGAAAAGGACAGAATCAGAAAGGACAGGAAAATTTTTAATTGGGGAAGGGCAAGTTATGAGGCTATAAGGCTAGAACTTGCGGGTGTGAATTGGGATGATGTTTTAGGAGGGAAATGTACTATGGACATGTGGCAATGTTTAGGGATCTCTTGCAGGATGTTAGGGATAAATTTGTCCCGGTGAGGAAGATAAAGAATGGTAGGGTGAAGGAACCATGGGTGACAAGTGAGGTGGAGAATCTAGTCAGGTGGAAGAAAGCAGCATACATGAGGTTAGGAAGCAAGGATCAGATGGGTCTATTGAGGAATATAAGGTAGCAAGAAAGGAGCTTAAGAAGGGGCTGAGGAGAGCAAGAAGGGGGCATGAGAAGGCCTTGGTGAGTAGGGTAAAGGAAAACCCCAAGGCGTTCTTTAATTATGTGAAGAACAAAAGGATGACAGGAGTGACGGTAGGACCAATTTGAGATAAAGGTGAGAAGATGTGCCTGGAGGCTGTGGAAGTGAGCGAGGTCCTCAATGAGTTCTTCTCTTCGGTATTCACCAATGAGAGGGAACTTGATGACGGTGAGGACAATATGAGTGAGGTTGAGGTTCTGGAGCATGTTGATATTAAGGGAAAGGAGGTGTTGGAGTTGTTAAAATACTTTAGGACGGATAAGTCCCCGGGGCCTGACGGAATATTCCCCAGGCTGCTCCATGAGGCAAGGGAAGAGATTGCTGTGCCTCTGGCTAGGATCTTTATGTCCTCGTTGTCCATGGGAATGGCACTGGAGGATTGGAGGGAGGCAAATGTTGTCCCCTTGTTCAAAAAAGGTAACAGGGATAGTCCGGGTAATTATAGACCCTGGGTCTGTCATGGGAAAGCCGCTGGAAAAGATTCTTGGAGATAGGATCTATGGACATTTAGAGAATCATGGTCTGATCAGGGACAGTCAGCATGGCTTTGTGAAGGGCAGATCATGTCCAACAAGCCTGATAGAGTTCTTTGAGGAGGTGACCAGGCATATAGATGAGGGTAGTGCAGTGGATGTGATCTACATGGATTTTAGTAAGGTATTTGACAAGGTTCCACATGGTAGGCTTATTCAGAAAGTCAGAAGGCATGGGATCCAGGGAAGTTTGGCCAGGGGAATTCAGAATTGGCATGCCTGCAGAAAGCAGAGGGTCGTGGTGGAGGGAGTACATTCCGATTGGAGGGTTGTGACTAGTGGTGTCCCACAAGGATCTGTTCTGGGACCTCTACTTTTCGTAATTTTTATGAATGACCTGGATGTGGGGGTAGAAGGGTGGATTGGCAAGTTTGCAGATGACACAAAGTTTGGCGGTGTTGTGGATAGTGTAAAGGATTATTGAAGATTGCAGAGAGACATTGATAGGATGCAGAAGTGAGCTGAGAAGTGGCAGATGGAGTTCAACCCGGAGAAGTGTGAGGTGGTACACTTTGGAAGGACAAATTCCAAGGCAGAGTACAAAGTAAATGGCAGGATACTTGGTAGTGCAGAGGAGCAGAGGGATCTGGGGGTACATGTCCACAAATCCCTGAAAGTTGCCTCACAGGTAGATAGGGTAGTTAAGAAAGCTCATGGGGTGTTAGCTTTCATAAGTCGAGGGATAGAGTTTAAGAGTCGCGAGGTAATGATTCAGCTCTATAAAACTCTGGTTAGGCCACACTTGGAGTACTGTGTCCAGTTCTGGTCACCTCACTATAGGAAGGATGTGGAAACATTGGAAAGGGTATAGAGGAGATTTACCAAGATGTTGCCTGGATTTGAGAGTATGCATTATGATCAGAGATTAAGGGAGCTAGGGCTTTACTCTTTGGAGAGAAGGAGGATGAGAGGAGACATGATAGAGGTATACAAGATATTAAGAGGAATAGATAGAATGGACAATCAGCGCTTCTTCCCCAGGGCACAACTGCTCAGTTCAAGAGGACATGGCTTTAAGATAAGGGGTGGGAAGTTCCAGGGGGATATTAGAGGAAGGTTTTTTATTCAGAGAATGGTTGGTACGTGGAATGTACTGCCTGAGATAATGGTGGAAGCAGATACACTAGTGAAATTTAAGAACCTACTAGACAGGTATATGGAGGAATTTAAGGTGGGGAGTTAAATGGGAGGCAGGGTTTGAGGGTTGGCATAACATTGTGGGCCGAAAGGCCTGTACTGTGCTATACTATTCTATGTTCTATAAAACCATAGTAACTATGTCAAATCGTTTCTTGACTTTACAAATGTAAATACATCATTTGTCTCAGAAAACCCTCCTGTAACTCTTCCACCACTGATGTAAAATTTGATGGGCTGTAGTCCTTTGGCTTACCTCTTCTGTCCTTCTTAAATAAGTGTCACAACCACAGACTCTGCCACGGGGTCTGCGCACACTTGCAGATGGGCTGCAGAACAAGTTTGGCAATCATGCTCATAAGTATGCATGTTCCAGCCAATTAGTGCTTCATTGTGGTGGTATTTAACTCCCTTCTCATTTCAGTCTTGTTGAGACTTGACCAAAAGCAACGCAACATCAATGGTCCCTGCTTACGGTTGTCCTGGTTCTGGAAAAGAAGACTGGCGCTGTTGAAGAGTGGTATTTATTTAGTATTAAGATACTACTGTCGACCTGCTATATTGGCATTAGCTTTAGTTTGAAAATTCTGGTTAACAGCCCTGTTGGCTCAGTGTTTACTGTTTTTTTCTTCTATTTCCGCAGAGCTCCTATTAAAAGTCAGTGTCTCACTCTTGGCACTTTGGCCATAACCATACATACTAGTCCGCAAAATGGATCCAGCAGAGAGAGAACAGCTGACCTTGGCCAGATAGGAGAGATGTTAGTCAGTTGAAGCCACATTGAGAGAAGTTCCTCAGGCAGTGCAACAGATATTCGCAGAACAACAAACCTCGTTCAGACTGAAATTTGAGGAGGTGAATCTAAATTCAATAGAGACTGGATGGCCAGCATGTCTCACACAGTGTGGCAGCTTCTTTCAGAGTGGCAAGCCCAGTCCCAGCTGGAAGAAAAGGTGTCAGCCCTCGCAGTCAATGTTCAGCAACTCACCGTAGACAGCCAGAATTAGGTGGCAGAAAATATTGCTCTCATGTCTTCAGTTCAGCAACTTACTTCCAACAGCCAGAATCAGGTGGCAGCCACTACCGCTCTTGCTGCCATAATTTAGCAGCCTCTAGCCATCTCAGTCCCAGTCCCAGCACCTCCCAAATCCTCCTCTTCAACCTCGGCCACTTGTGCCCGACTCCCATAACTGCGTCTGGGCCAGAATTCCTCCACCAGGTAGATTATCGGGTGACTCTGATGGCTGCAGGAATTTTATTACCCAGTGTGAAATGACTTTCCAAGCCCAGCCTGGTCGTTTCAGTGATGACGTGAATAAACTGGGGTATATGGTGAACCTCGTAGACAGATCCCCACTCAGCCTGCTCAGCAGGGTTCCCCTGTAGCCCGATCATTTCCGCATTTTGTTGTTGAGTTCTAGAGAATTTCTGATCTTCCAGTATAGGGTCAGGACGCCACCCACCGATGCCTGGACCTGCACCAAGGTAGAAGGACAGTGAGGGACTATGCAGTAAAGTGCTGCATGCTTGTGGTGGAGATGGAGTGGAACAAGAGATCCCTCATCACTACCTTCTAGCAGGTACTGAGCACTGGGGTCTGGTGCGAGTTCACAGTGCGTGACCAGCAGGACAGCTTGGATAACCTGATTAATCTGGCCATCTGAATTGACAACTGGGCAACTGAGTGTCGCAAAGAGAAACTGCCCAAGCTACCTACTCCTTAAGTCACCGTTTGTCTGTACCTTCACCCCGTACACTGTCTGTGCAGGAGCCTTATGCAGGTGGGGCAAAGGAGGAAAGAGATCAGTGCAGGAGAACAGGTTCCTGCCTCTATTGTGGCAATTAAGGATACCTCCAGGCTTCATGGCCCAAGCACCCAATAAAAGAGGATATTCGCCAACAAAAGGGGAGTTCTTATGGGTCTGTCTCCTTGCAAGCATCTTCCCCTAATTGTATAACGCTCCCAGCTTCCTTGTCTTGGGGGTCTCAGACCTATGAGCTTCAGGTGGTTATTGAAGCCGGGACAGCCGGAAACCTCATGGATATCTCTTTGGTTCAAAAATGGAGAGTTTTGACTCAGCAATTGAGAGAAAATATCGACATTAAGACCCTGGATGAGTGGCATCTGGGCACTGGCAAGATCCACCTTTCCACAGAGCCCTTCCAACTTGTTCTAGAAGGCAACCATAGGGAACAATTCTCCTTCTCTCTGGTTGACTCACCTGAACTGCTCCTGATTATCACGGCCCAACTCATGGATTATTGGACCCTAAGGGTACTCCAAGAGCAGGGACCAGCATGCCTGTCTACATGTTTACATCCAACTCAAGGCCATGTCTGTGAATCCCCTCTTGTATCAACTGCTAATTTGGACCTTTCTGTCATTCCAGCTGAACATGCTGATCTTCATGAGGTCTTCAGTAAAAAGAAGACCACATTGCTACCTCTACAGTGGCCATATGACTGTGCATTTAACCCTCTACTAGTCCTCCCCAGAACCAACTGTTTTCCATCTCTCATCCTGAAATAGTGGCCGTGGAAGAGTTCATCAAGAAGGCATTGGCCTTAGAGTTTATCCATCCGTCAACCTCACCCTAGGAGTGGGATTCTTTTTGGTGGGCAAGAAGAATGGCAAGCTCTGTCCCTTCATTAATCATTGGCCCCTCAACAACATCACAGTGAAGAATGGCTACCCTCTTCCCCTGCTTGCCTTTGCGTTAGAAGATCTCCAAGGAGCAATCATATTTTCCAAGCTAGATCTGTGCAATATTTATAACCTGGCTCATATCTGAGAGGAGTTCAAATGGAAGACAGCCTTCAGTACTTCCATTGGCCTCCATGGGTACCTTGTGATCCCCTTTGGTCTGACCGATGCTCCCTCTGTTATTCAGGCCCTGGTCAATGATGTGTTCAGGGACATGTTGAATCATATTGTTTTTGTGTATTTGGTTGACATTTGATCTCTTCTCTCCCTCACCAGGAATGTGTCCAGCATGTCCTTGAGAAGCCAGAGAAGTATGAGTTCTGCAAAGAGCAGGTGTTGTTTTTGGGGTATATCCTCATCCCTTCCAGTGTCCAAATGGGCCCGAGTAAAGTTCAGACAATACAGAGTGGTCCAAACCATCTAAATTCATACAGGTGATGCGCTTCATGGGGCTTGGTAAACTTTTATTACCACTTCATCAGAAACTTCAGTTTCATCGTGGTCTCCATAAAAGCACTCACTAAGAAAACCTCTGCAGAATTCCTTTGGACAAATGAAGCAGACCAAACATTCTCAGAACTAAAGTGAGGCTTCAATGCTGCCCTGGTGCTGCAGCACCCTCACCCATTCCATCCACTCGTCATCAGAGTGGATGCACCAGATGTCGGCATTGGAGTTGTACTCTCCCAGTGCTCTTCTGCAGATAAATGGCAGCACCCCTGTGCCTTACTTTCATATCGCATGATTCTGCCGAGTGTAATTACAATGTTGAGAACTGAGTACTTCTGGCTGTCAAGTAGGCCCTGGAAGCACGACGACACTGGCTGGAGGGGGCAGAGCACTCCATTTTTGTATGAACAGAACACAAGAACCTCTACTACATTCTGGACACCAAGAAACTCAACTCCTAGAAGTCCGTTGGGCTCTTTTCTTTGCTCAGTTTATTTTCACCTTCATTTACTGTCCTGGCAGCAAGAATACCAAGGTTGATGCTCTCTTCCGGCAGTTTGACTTGTCTGAGGCCAACACCAATCCAGGGTTCATCCTTCCTCACTTGTGCATTGCTGCTCTGGTGATTTAGGGAGTAGAGGTGGAGGAGAGGACTGCCCAGTGGTCAGATCCAGACCCAAGTGGGGGATCTCCCAACTGGCCATTTGTCCCTGCCATGGTGCACCCCAGAGTGTTGGAATGGAGTCACTCCTCCCATCTGGATTGACATCCAGGAATTCAACAGAAAGAGAGAAAGAACAATGTTCATGCTTAGACAGAGCACATGCGCAGACCATAGATCAATATGTAGTGCTAAGTGTGTGGGGGGGGGGGTTATTGCTCTCAAAGAAATAGATCCATATATTACACTTCCTCCCCCTTCAGATTAAAGGAACATAAAACTGTATATATACAAAACATTCAATTTCCCTTTCATAAACCCATATTTCAAATAAACATACTCTCACCATAACAGCCCATAACTAATTTCACAGTTCCAAAGGTTCAGTCTTTAGGGTAGCTCTGTTTCTTTCACTATAGTGCTTTTGGGCCTGTGGAGTGGCATCACGTTTGGTAAGTGCCTTGTCTAAGAGAAGTTTCTGAGTTTCTGGTGTCACGTTGCTATCAGTGACATTATCATCACTGAGGGGTAAGTCCATTGACTGTAATGTGTCCACCTTGTTGGATGCAATTGAGTCAGGTGTGTTCTATGGTTGAACATTCAGTCTCTGGTCCACATGATGTCTCCATGTCTCATCTGCAACATCCACTGTGTACATCAGTCGTTCATTTCTTGTAGCTATCCTACCAGGTGTCCATTTGTCTTCTTGGTAATCATGAACTGGGATTCCTGTCCAACCTCAAAGTTCCTTGCTGATTTACTTGCAATCTGGTTGAACTGTTTATTCTGCACTTCCCTCCATAGATCTGGTTTCAGGAGGCCATGTGAGATCTCAGATTCCTGCTCATGAACAAGATTGCAGTTGTTTGATCTATTGTCGCATGAACAGAGTTCCAATACACAAAAAGAAAGTTGTCCGCCTTGTGATGTAGAGAAATGTCCTCTTGTCCATTGCTTCAATGGACTTATTGAAGGTTTGGAGAAACCTTTCAGCTAACCCATTTGTTTCTGGGTGGTGAGGAGCAGACTTGAAATGTCTGATGCCATTTGTCTTCATGAACAGTTGGAATTCTTCAAACATGTATTGTGGTCCGTTGTCACTCACTATTTGTTCTAGTAAGCCATTTCTGGTGAAAATAATCCTCAGGACAGAGGCAGTCTTTGCTGAGGTGGTTGACTTCATTGCTACAATCTCTGGCCAATTTGAATGAGCAGACACAGCAATCAGAAACGTGGAGTCCATGAATGGCCCAGCAAAGTCAGTATGTACTCTTTGCCATGGTGATGATGGCCACTCCCATGGGTGTACCAGTGCCTGTGGGGTACATTTTGAACTTTTTGGCATCCCAAGCTGCTTCTGGACAAATCTTCAATCTGCTTATCTATTCCCAGCCACCACACAGTTTCACATGAGACTCTTCACCTTGTCTGTTTTGCAGGTGTCCTTCATGAAGATTTTCTGACACTCTGGTATGCATTTGAAGGTTGATTTATACTTGTGCATACAGGTTACGCCGTAACTTACGCGACTGGCCTACGCCATTGTGAGCATTTATACTTGTGCATTGGTCTGTCAGTGTCACTCTGCAATTCACCGCCAAAACGTTAGTTGGCGGTGGGGTTTCTTTACCACTGTGTTGAGTTTCTTCCTGTACTTCAAACAATGGCGATTGAAACTGAACACATCATGTTGGAGTTGGAGCCAATAAATGTTGAACAAGTGTTTCTTCTCTCTCAATTCTGAAATGGCGGAGAAGAAGAAGCAACCAGAAATGCATAGGAGGAAATGCGATGCTACCAAGCGGACCAATCACAGTTGTTGCGGTCTGCGTCGCTGTGACGCGTAGTTACATTTTGGGAGAGGTGCGTGTTAGGCTACGGCGTAGGGTTTGGCGTAGAGTACAGTGTATGGTACGCAGCTATGCCTTACCTATGGCGTACATTTGACGCAGAAGTATAAATTGGGCCTTAGAGGGAACCACAACACAAGATCTACACATCAGCATTCTTTGGCATACGGACAGTTGGTCTCGTCTTGCTGAGTACTCTGGAAACATACGGTTACTGTGAGCTGGCCATCCTTGCATGGTGACGTCATAGACTTTTGATAATGTTGGGTCATTCCTTGTTTCCCTTTGTATTTCGGTATTTGTAATCAGCAACTGGTCCACCAATGTGGTGTGGAACACTTCTGCTGGGTCACAGAATGAAGTCATTTCTTCTTCAGTTGCCAATAGTGGAAGGCGTGACAAGCCATCAGTGTTGTGTTGTTTGGTACTCTTGAACTCTATGCCGTAAGAGTGGGCTCCCAGAAGTAGTAACCAGGTAGCAGTGATCACTGGAATTCCTTTTCTAGGATTGAAAATGGACAGAAGGGGCTGGTGATCTGCGTCAGTAATACTATGCAATTCTAGGCATGTATAAAGTGACCTTCAATCACTTTATACATTTGCTTAGTTTTGTGTGTGAAACTCTTCACTCAGCATGGTTTTTCTCTTTGGTTGTGCTTTTGTCTGACTTGCACATTCTCTCTGTGTGACCTTATCTATGACACTTTCTGCAGACATTTTGTTTCAACCAACAGTCATTTGCACCATGAGAGGATTTGTCACATCGATAACATTTTTGGCCTTTTGCACCATTCAGGGACATTTTGTGCATTTCACATTCTAACCTCCTTTTCTGTAGTTCTGCTGCATACTTTGCTGCAGTCTCTAATGATATTGAAATGGTTAATGCCTGTTTTAAGGTTGGGCCTCTTTTGGACAGTAGCCTCTTTTGAATGCTTTGACTAAGCATGCCACATACAGGCCTGTCCCTTAATGCATCAGGAAGTCCATCACTAAGGTCGCATTTCTGGGAAAGTTTGCGCAGTTCTGCGATGTATTCCGAAACGCTTTTATTTTTTGACTGGTTCCTTTTGTAAAATCTAAATTTCTTAGCTATCACCAATGATTTAGGGCTCAAGTGATTTTGTAAAATTATAACAATTTCATCGGACATCTTGTTTGCTGGCTTTGCAGGGGTTACTAGGTTGCGTAAAACAGTGGTCCCCAACTTCCAGGCCGCGGACCGATACATTGCCACAAAGCATGCAACGGTGCAGCGGTAGCCGGAACGCACACAGCACATCTTTAAGAAAAAAGCTGAAATAAACAAGCTAATTAGATGCCGCATGGCACGTAAATGTCGGCGCAGATCAGAGGCGATTGCCAATTGTGTCGCCTCTGATCTGGGCCGACATTTATGTGCCGGGCGGCACCTAATTAATTAGCCTGTTTATTTCGGCTTTTTTCTTAAAGATGTGCTGGGTGCATTCCGGCTACTGCTGCACCCCTGCGTTCTTTGCGGCCCCGTATCGGTCCGCTGCCCAGAGGTTGGGGACCACTGGCATAAAAGACTGTACATTCTTGGGCCCATTACACTCAGAAGTGTAGGGTTTCTTTTGCTCCCCCACGTTGTTTGCATTACAATACAGTTTCACCTACTTGATATATGACTCCCAACCTTCATTAGCACTATGAAATTCATCAACTTTCCCACCTGAAGCCATCACCACATTATTTTCACTTTAAATTCAGCTCATGCTGTTTCGTTCCATAACTGTCGGCGCAGTTTATGATATTTTGTGACATTCAGGTTCGTACTCTTTGCTAATTTATTGTGTCTGTGCACAAGTACATATCAATTAAATAAAAGTATGCACACGGAGATGGCTTTAACTGATGTATTTACATTGCAGTGAGAGATAGAGAGAGAACGTGCCTGCGTAGACAACAGCGCATGTGCAGACAACAGATCAATACATCTGGGGGTGGGGGAAGAGGTCATTTCTCTAAAAGAAATAGATCTATAGATTACAATTTTAGTGGTCATCTATGTTCCAGAACATCCACAAATTCATGTCTGCCTGTTCCACTTGTGCCCAGAATAAGACGTCACGTCAGTGGCCCGCAGGTCTGCTCTGTCTGTTGCCTGTGTCTCACAGCTCCTGATCGCAGCTTTCGATGGATTTCATCACCAGTGTGCCCCTGTTGATAGAACCACTACCATTCTGATGGTTGTGGACTGATTCTTCAGGATTGCCCATTTCATTGTTCTCGCCAAGCTCCTTTCAGCCCTCAAGACTGGCACCTCATGGTTTAGCATGTGGTCAGGCTGCATGGCTTTCCTTTGGACATAGAATCTGATTGAGGACTGCAGCTCATGGGATATTTTTGGAAATCCTTCTGTTCTCTTGCGGGAGCTACAGCCAGCCTCTTATCTGGTTTCCACCCTGTTTCCACCCCCTACTCTATTGGCCAGACCAAGAGAGTGAATAAGGAGCTGGAGACAACCCTGCCATGTCTTGTCTCTTCCAACCCCACGTACTGGAGTTCCCAACTGGTTTGAACAGAGATTGTCCACAATAACCTCGGATTGTCCTCCACTGGCATGTCCACTTTGAATGTCAAAAGGGATTCCAGCCACCACCCTTCTCTGACCAAGAATGATATGGAAGTTTATGAACATTATAAGTGCATGTGAATTCGGGCCAGATCTTCTCTGTTGCATGCTCAGAAGCAACGTGCCCTGCATCTGATTGGCCCTGCCGACAGGTGAGCTAGGTGGTGGCTAGAAATCTTCCTTTGAAAGTCAAATGCCGCAAGTCAGCCACATTTATAGCAGAGGCCATCAGCAAGGTTAAGCCTACCATCATTAATGAATATTCACCTGAAGTTCCTTGTTTCCCAGCTCAAGCCGGTGACAACCTCCCACATGGTTCCAGTCACTCTCCCTCCCCTCCCCTCCACTTGCTGGATGGGCCTTTGATTTTTTCTGTGTGGCACCTCCTGGTGTCTCGCCGGGTGCAGGCCGAGTCCATTATCTCGTGGATTGGGAGGGGTATGGCCCTCAGGATCATTCTTGAGTTCCAGCCCATGACATCCTGGATATTGCTGTCATCTGGGACTACCGGCAGGCACAAGTCAATGGCACTCGTGAGCTGTGCCAAACAAGGGGAGCCTGTCGCCACCATGGATTTTGCTGCGGGGTTTGTGCGCCCTCACAGGCGGGCTGTGGAACGGGGTCGGCAATCACGCTCATAAGTATGCATGGTCCAGCCAGTTAGTGTTTCACTATGGTGGTATTTAACTCCTTTCCTCTCAGTTCAGTCTTGTCACGGTTTGACCAAAAGCAGAGCAATGTTAACATTCCCTTCTTACCATTATTCTAGTTCCAGGATGGAGACTCACATTTAGACTGTTGCTGCTAAGGAGCGCTATTTATTTAGTATTAAACTACTATGGCCGAGCCACTGTATCGGCATTAACTTTAGTTTGAAAATTCTAGTTAACAGTCTGGTTGGCCTAGTGTTTATTGTTTTTCCTTTAATTCTGTGCAATTCCTATTAGGAGTCAGTGAACTGTTGACCACTTCAATGTTTACTTTCTTTGTTTCCCTCTCTCTCTCCCTCCCTCTCCCTCTCCCTCTCCCCCTCCCTCTCCCTCTCCCCCTCCCCCTCCCTCTCCCTCCACTTTGGGTCTAACCGCACATCCCTGTCAATAAAGGCACATCAGCCAACCTGCAGTCTTCCAGTACCTCACCCGTGGCTAATGGAGATAGAAAAATTGCTGCCAGGACCCAGCAATCTCCTCATCTCCTTCCCATAACATCCTAGGATATACTCTGTCAGATTTGTCCACTTTAGAACTCTGAACAGAGAATTCAGAACAGAGAATACTACAGCACAGTATAGGCCTTCTGGCTCATGAAGTGCTGACTTTTCAACCTATTTCAAGATAAGATTTCCCTTCCATGTAACTTTCCATTTTCCTTTCATTCTTGGCTCCAGTTATCTAAATGTCTCTTTAATGTCCCTATTGTACCTGCCTCTACCAATGCCCCTGGCACGGGGTTCCATGCACTTACCACCCTCTGTGTAAAAATCTACTTTCTTCCAATTTGTCTAAGTCCTGCTGCAATCGCATTGCTTCCTCAGCATGACCTGCCCATCCACCAATCTTTGTATCATCTGCAAACTTTGCCTCATCAATTCCATTATCTAAATCATTGACAAACAATGTGAAAAGCAGCGGTCCCAATACTGACCCCCGAGGAACACCACTAGTCACTGGCAGCCAACTAGAAAAGGCCCCTTTTATTCCCACTCGCTGCCTCCTGCCTGTCAGCCATTCCGCTAACCATGCCAGTATCTTTCCTGTAACGTTGTAGGATTTTATCTTGTTAAGCAGCCTCATTTGTGGTATCTTATCAAATGCCTTCTGAAAATCCAAGTAAATGACATTCACTGCCTCTCCTTTGCCAACCTGCTGGTTACCTCCTCAAAAAACTGTAACAGGTTTGTCAGGCAAGATTTCCCTTCACAGAAACCATGCTGACTCTGACTTATTTTGTCATTTGTCTCCAGGTACCCCAAAACATCATCCTTAGTAATAAACTCCAACACTTTCCCAACCACTGAGGTTAGGCTAACTGGCCTATAATTTCCTTTCTTTTGCCTTCCTCCCTTCTTAAAGAGTGGAGTGACATATTTTATCTTTTTCCTTCTTATAGCTTTTTTTTAGTTACCTTTTGTTGGATTTTAAAAGCTTGTCAATCATCCAAATTCCCACTCACTCTTGCTACCTTACACGCCCTTTCCTTGGCTTTTGTGCAGTCCTTAACTTCCTTTCTTAGCCATCATTACCTACCCCTGGCATTTAATAACTTCTTCCTCTGTGGGACATATCTATCCTGCCCCTTGTGACCTATTCCGAGAAACTTCGGTCATACCTGCCAGTGTCCTCCTCCAATCCACCTGGGCAAGCTCCTCTCTCTGGCCTCTGTAATTTCCTTTGCATTGCAATGCTGATACATGTGAATACTGCTTCTCCCTCTCAAAATGCAGTATGAATTCAATCATATTATGATCACTGCCTCCAAAAGGTTCCTTTACGTTCAGCTCTCTAATAAGATCTGGGTTATTACACAACACCCAATCTAAGACCTTTCCCCAAGTGGCCTCAAGCACAAGCTGCTCTAAATTCCATTTTGTAGGCATGCAATAAATTCCCTCTCTTACGATCTGACACCAGCCAGATTTTCCCAATCCCCTTGCATATTGAAGTCCCCCATTACTATTGTGTCACTACCCCTATTACATGTGTCTTCCAGCTCCCTTTGCATTCTCAACCCCACATCTTGGCTACTATTTGGAGGCCTATATATGATTCCCATAATGGATTTTTTTACCCTTGCAGTTTCTTAACTCCACTCACAAAGATTCAACATTCTCTTACCCCACGTCACCTCTTTCTAAAGATATAATTCCATCTCTTCTCAACAGAGCCACACCACTGCCTGTCCTTTCAATACATAGTATATCCTTTGATGTTAAGCTCCCAACTGTGGCCTTCTTTCAGCCACAACTCAGTGATGCCCACAACGTCATACTGACCAATCTCTAAATGCACCACGAGTTCATCCACCTTATTCTGAATGCTACAGCACCTTCACTCCTACATTCTTCACCCTTTTGAATTTTGCCTCTGTGGTACAATTTAACTCTTTGCTCTGTCTGCATTTGTACCCAATCATTGACTTGTCCTTCCTTACATTCATGTTACACCCATCACTTGTAAACCCGCTGGACATCCTCATATTAGTTCCCATCCCCCTGTAATATTAGTTTAAACCATTTCCATCAGCCCTTGTAAACTTGCCCACAAGAATATTAGTCCCTCTCGATTTCAAGTGTAATCCATCCCTTCTGTACAGGTGCCACCTGCCCCAGAAGTGGTCCCAATTATCCAGACATCTGAATCCCTGCCCCCGCTCCAATTCTTCAGCCATGTGTTTATCTGCTACCTCATTCTATTCCTATCCTCACTGTTGCATGGCACGGGCAGCAATCCTATGATTACTACTCTTGAGGTCCTGCTTCTCAGCTTCCTTCTTAATTTCCTATATTCTTTTTTTCAGAACCTCCTATCAAAAAGGAAGAAGAGATCACTAGACCTTAGAATGGACTTAGATAGTGTTGACACTAGATTGACACTGGTGCTTGAAGGATTAAGTTGTCTCAGCTTAGTTTGTATATCTTGATGGTTGATCTACTTAAAGCATTTGATAAGTTGAAGGGGCTCAACAGTACAAATGAAAAGAAACCATTTCCTACAATAAACGAATGTTCAAGTGGGTGTAATCTTAAAAGGAGAGCCAAACCAATCAGAGTTGAGATAAGAAAGCCTTCATATTAAGTCTTCATATTTGAAGTTTATTTCTCCCATTTCCAAAAAGACTCTGAGCATCAGTTTAATGGAAACTGAAATCTGAAAATAATGGAATTTGTTTTTGTTGAATGAATCAAATAGAGCAAACATGGGCCTATCAATTTAGGGTGCATCTGCACTATGATCTAATTGAATGATAGAATAGTCCTGCAGGAGAGAGTAGCCTTCCACAGTGAATGGAAAACCACTTGCCTGGCTCCATTTATATCAAGAGAGCATTCTAAATCACCACCATCATACACTTAAAGAAACATTCTAAATTGGCTGTGTTATGTACTTAAGGCAGTAGGTTAACTGCTGCTGATTTGCTCGAAGTGAAGCATACTAAATTACTCTTGTAAGGTTAACAGGGAAGGCAATGTTTGCAGGAAATGTTCTGTGATCTGCTGCTGGAACTACTAGGACATGTTTTTGTAAAAAATACCCTGTGTTGTTCTATACAAGAGAAGTAAAGAGTAACAGTTGAAGCCTCCACAAATCTCCCAAACCGCTTAAAATCAGCTGTATTGAATTTTATTTGATAATAGATCATACAGAATTGCATACCCTGGGGTCATATTCATAGGAGAAGAATGGAGTGCAATACAGATAAAGGGTTAAGAGAGCCAGAAATATGCTGTATGAAAAATGTTTTTTCAGCCATAAGCAAAGGCTTTGCAAATACGGCCAAGGTATTAATAGAGTTCAAATTTGGCTGCACTGGTTCAAATAACCCAGGCTCTGTCAATCTAGTTAATGTATTTGAAACAGTAATGGTGTTCAACAATATAAATGAAAATAAACAATTTCCTACAAGAAAAGAATCTGCAACAAGTGAGCATAATCTTAAAAGTAGATCTAAGCCAATCAATAATTCTTGAGTCATTTTATATTTCTTATGAAATTATCAGAATAAAAGAAAATAGCCAGGGAAAGCCAGATTTTTAGGTGTTAACTGGCTCCTTAAGCTGCCAGTATGCTGACTAAGAAGTACAGGGACAATTCAAATTTGGTCCATGGCTGAACTTGCACAGTGTAATGTGATAATAGTCCCTGTACCCACTTGAATGTTGAGCTGGCTGGACCAGGATTCCTTATCACAATTATCAACCACAATTATTGAGCTTTCTGACATAAAAACCAAACTTCCCTCCTGATTCATCCACTGCAGCCACAGTGCTGGCAACTCCATCCATCAACCTCATCTCTTCCCCTCCCAGCAGCATCCTCTACGCCCACCATTACCAGCTATGCTTTCTTCCCAGAGGTCAATGACCTTCTCCGAGGCGCTAATCCCTGGTGACAGAGTGGAACGTAAATGTGGATGTACATAGTGCTGCTCTATTTCTAAATGACAGTATTACTCTTAGGGTTATGAAGTGCTACTCCAGAAACCTTGGCGACTTGCTGCAGGATGTCTATATGTTGTACGTGTTGGAGCCCATGGTGCGCCAGTGGGGGAAGGTCTGCATTCTCATCTTAATGTGTGAGATACTGAGTCAGCAAATTGGTTATTCTTTGATAATGTCAAGCAACTGAATGTTGAGACTTTGCTCATTATAGGAAGGGTAGAGTACTTCACTGCACTACTGTGTGGTACATGGAGCAAAGATTTTGGAGCTGGGAGGATCTTAGGAAGAGAACTATGAAGTATCTGGCTTCATGTAACACTTCATGTAGCTAGTTAATACGAATTTTTTGTCAAGATATTGGTGGGGACGGGGAACCCTCAACCACTGAATATTGTGGTGGGGTGGGATATGGATGGAGTGATAGAGTGGGTGGTGTTTATTCCTTTTAATTAGGCATTGCCTGGAAATTGTGGAGCATATACAGTATGTTACCTTTTATTTATTAGAGCAAGAAGAAAATCATCCTGGCCTGTGCAAGTAAGCACAGATTGATTGAAATATAAAAATAAATTATTGAAAAATAAAAAAGAATCAATAAAAACTATTAAAAAAATGGAACCAAACACTCTTTAAAATTCCGCATTGGGCATCCTTTTAATGGAGAGGTGGCCATAATGAATCAAAGGTGACTAGGCAAAGACAATATATTTATTATGAAAACTGAGTAGATAGAAACAGTTTTTACAACATTAATGTTTATAAGCAAACTAAATTATTCTAGGTTTATTAATATATTTCTCCATCATTTAACAAGATATTTTCTTGTTCTTTCTCCATTTCCTTGCTGAAGACTTATGTCCAGAAACATTGATAGTTCAATTAGAGTTCATCTTGGTCAACTTTTAAGAAGAATAAGATTGTCAGAAATTACCGTATCCCTGCTCAGACTGAACATACACTTTTAATTCCTTTAGTTTCAATAAAAAATGAAATCAACAATGTACAAAACTGCAAGAGGAAATTGGATAACATGTAGTTTATGAAACAGTCATGTTCAACAGAATTTGCAAATACAAGCTTAATTTTGATGCAATTTGTTCATTTTTTTGACAGTGACTGCACTTCATAACTAATTGAGCTGTGAGGTATTTTGATATATTTTAAACATTACATGAAAAGTACTGTGCAGAAGTCTTAGGCACATGTGTATGGCTAGGGTGCCTAAGACTTTTGCACTGTACTGTATTTGTCAACATGGTGCGGAGAGCAAGTTTGTAAATCTGGCAGGAGCAAAGGATGTTGGGAATGGCGAGGATGAAACGCCACAGGAGGTGTCTGAGACAGGTGGCAGGGAAGCAGTGCCAGGGGCAGGGGGTGGCACAGATGTAAACACCCAGCCCAGAGACACCAGGCAAGGTCATTTGATTCCAAACAATTGGTTTATGGATCATCACAGAATGCCTCTGTTGCTTCTCGCTCCCTCCACCCCCTATCTCCTTTTCCTAACCATGATTCCCCTCTCACTGCTCTTTTCCCACTCTCAGCTCACAAGATGCTATATATATGTGCCTAAGACTTTTGCCCAGTACTGTACTGTTTATTAATGTTGAAGGCAAAATTACAGAATACTGGACAAAGGCAATTTTCTTTATATTTTGTATACTTTTGATTTTTGCATTTAGTGAAGCTTTGTCAAGCTTCGTTTCCATTTCATGAATGATTTCATACGTACAGTCAACTGTGATATCGAAAGGACTATGGGTATCTATCAAGAGCGGTGATCAGTAATGCTGTCAGTGAAACAGGTCGGTGACAATACTTTACAATTCCTGTCATGTTTGATTAGCTGGATACATAACACAATGTTATATTCATGAGTACAACATTTTGCATTGATTAGAAGGGAAATTTAATCAAACATGTTGAAAAATAAATTATTAATCAGAGTCTGTACCTTTTGAACCCTGGGCTGTTTGAATAGACTGATTGGAAACAGCGAAATGATTACACCACAAAGATGCAAAACTTTGTAAAGTATATAAATATTTAATAGATAGATGTTTTCATTTTGATGATATTTTTAAGTAAGTTCGAGAATGTTTTTGGACACTTGCAAATATCAGAAACATTCATCAATATTTGAGCACCTTAGTGGCTTTTGACAACCAGTTCAACCCAGAATTCAGTCTCTTTCCTGGTAGAGCACTCTTGTAGGATTGCCAATCAGCAAGGTCTTCACCTGGCAGGGTCTTGGTCAAAATTATTTTCTGTGTGAAAGCTTATGCAGAGAATCCATGAGTTTTCTAGGAATGTAAGTGGCAGTTACAATGAGATGAGTTGCTTTGTACAAATTCCAGCCTATTGAATAAGCATTGAATAAGGATGTTGAATGACTACACCCCCTTAATTTTATTCAATAATTGATCTGATTGTCTACTTGTTGCATGTGTTTGTTACAGTATACAATATTGATCCCTAACTACAGATTGGAACAAAGGATTAGAGAAATATTAATGTCTTGTTGCTGCTTAAAATAGGAGGAAAGGATATACTACTGAGTAATTACAGGCCAGTTAATTTAATTCCAGTAGTGGATAAATTATCGGGGGAATCAATTCGGAATGGTCAGAAAGTGTATAAGGGCAGGTTGTGATTGGTTAACCTTATCGAAATCTTTGAGGAGGCAACAAAAAGAGTCAACAAAGGTAGTGCATTTGTATGAATTTCAGCAATGTTTTGACAAGGTCCCACTGGCAAGCGAGACAAAAATATAAAGATGTATTGCAGTGAAGGGAAAAATGTAATTGTATTGAAAATTAGCTCAGTTCTGAAACAAGTGATACTGATTTATGAGTGTTTTTATGAACTTGACGAGGCTCAGATCTTCGTCCCTAGATTTTCTTTGCTCATGTTTATGATTTAGGCTTGAATGCAGGGAGCATAATGAAGAGGCTTACAAATTATACAACAAAATAATCCTGTTGTAAGACTCAAAAACAAGAGAAAATCTGTAGATGATGGAATTCTGAGCAACACATACAAAAGGCTGGAGGAACAGCAGGCCAGGCAGCATCTATGGAAAAAAGCAGGACTTCAGTTTTGGCCTGAAATGTTGACTGTTCTCTTTTCCACAGATGCTCCCTTGCATGCTGAGTTCCTCCAGCGTTTTGTGTGTTTTGCTGTTGTAAACCTTTTGCCTTAGGAAGACTTCTGTCAAATCAGAGAAACATGAGGTCAAAGTTTCAGGGAAATGCAACAAGACAAGGTGAAATATGCATTAACTGCCAGGCTTCATGGAGGAGCAGAGGGAGCTTCAGGAGTATGACCACAGATCTTAAAGACAGCAGAGCAGGAATTCTACTCTAATAGGTGAACCAGTGGAAACAAAACAAAGGAGGTGATGCTGGAATTGCATACCCCACTTGTGAGGCTACTGTTTGAGTGTAACATGCAGGTCTGGTCACTGAATAGATGTGCTTGTGTGGGAGAGGGTGAAGAAGATGAAGTTTTATTTTTCTGTATGAAGAATAGGTAACAGAGGATTCTTTTTTCTTTGGTTGGAGGTAGCTGAACTGAGGTGTCTAAAGTTATGGAAGGCCTAGAAAGAGGAAATGGGAATAGGAGGGAGCAACTTCCCTTAGTCACAAGATCAAATCTGGAGGGTGGTGGGTGGATACAAATTTAAAGTGAATGGGAAAAGAAGTAGTGGAGAATTTAGAAAATATTTCCACTTGATGGTATTGGAAAACATTTTAACTCTGTTTTCTAGGTGTTTATTTTAAGTGTTTTTATCGCGTATTGGGTGTTTATTCAGATATTGACTATGCCTTTACTATGCATTAAGTGTCTGTTACTGAGTGCGTGGGATTACTGTGGTATTTGGGACGTAACCATTGAATGAAACCTGTGTACTTTTAACCCCCTCGAGAAAAACGAATGTAACCAAGTAAGAGAGATAAGAGTGATTGATTTATTAGTTAGAGTAAAAAACTTACGGAGGTAGGCTAACCCAGAAGGGCTATAAAGGATGTTGTGTGAAAACGACAAGGGGGCAGTCAGTGACAGACTTACACAGCCTAGTCCACTGTCTGTCTCAGCTTTACTTTGCAAATTAAAGTTTAAACATTTCTTGAAGAATCTTCGGCGCTTCCTTGTCATTTGTGAAACCACGACAATGGGTGGTCTGAAATGTGGTGCTTTCAAGGTTAAAAGGGACAAAAATCCTCATTCCATTAAAAAAGGGGCTAGAAGTGAATTACAGAGTCATGGAGTCATTGCTTAAAGGGGTTCAGATTGGGTAGCTCTTTCTGAACTTGCATGGGGGTGCTGGGCTGAAAAAACCTTCATTGGCTCCATGAATAAAAGTAATCAATCAGGTCTCATTGAAATTTGTTCAATTCAGATCAGTCCGTGCTTAAAGTGTCTCGGTTTTTCGTTTCCTTTCATTATACATCTGCAGCAATTTGCTGGGACAAAACTGGTCCCTGAGAACTCAGACTACATGAGAGCACAGTAGTATGTATCAATGAGCATGAAACTGTCCTGCATCCCTGTGAGTAATCTGAACGTTTGAGGATAGGGAAATGCTTAGCAGGGTGAGACCAACCAAACACCGTTAGTGTCTCCTGTGACACAATTTCACACCGACTTCAGTTGGTAATTTGGAATGAGGAATGAGTGTTCCAGGCAACAACATCATTTCAGGCCTGAAAGGAGAGCAAAATAAATTTGAACTTCCTGATAACTAGTGTTGTTTGGGAGTAAAATCTGTCAGTTGATATGACTCTCTCTAGAGCCTTTGTTCTGAACACATTCATAAAAGATCGGATGTAATCTGTGTCTGTCAGAAGTTCATATGAGTAGCAATGAAATGGTACCTTTCTCTGTTCAGATTTCCTGGTCCCACTAACAAAAGAACGGTGAAAACTGGGCAGATAATTTGCCCACGTGTCTCATGTAAATTGGCTACAAAATATGCATGCATTTTTGACATAACATCAAAATTGCCATAAATTCTGTTCCCCTTCCAAGACAGACATACAATGATAATAATTTTATGAACACCAATAAAACACGAGTCAAGTGTTATAACTTGTTTAACCTGTTTGTCATATATGTTACTATTAAAATTAATTGCATGTATTTATTCTTTACAGGGATTTAACTCAAGTTCAGTGATGCAATATACTGTTTAAATGGCAGCTGCTTATAATCACTTCCATGATTTTTGAGCATGCAGAGAATACATTTCACAAAATATGAAAGGTGAGCGAAACTAGACCTGGTTAACCTGCAGTAAAGTCCCCCCCCCCCCCCGTAAACATGGAGAGCATTTTGTAGTCCTTCTCATTTGGAATCTGACCCATAATTTCCTTTTTCTTGCCTCCCACCCTTCTTAAAGAGTGGAGTGACATTTGCAATTTTCCAGTCCTCTGCAGCCATTCCAAAATCTGGTATCTGTTGAAAGATCATGACTAATTCCTCCACAACCTCTTCGGCTATCTCTTTCAAAGCCCTGGGGTGTAGTCCATCTGGTTAGGTGACTTATCTACCTTCAGCAAATTTCAGCTTCCCAAGCACCTTTTCATTAGTACTAGCAACGACACTCACTTTGCCCCCTGTTATGGCAGTTTTCAACATCTGTTTCCAGGACTACACATCAATAATTTGTAAAGCAAGTTTCAGTCAATGAATTAAGATGCAGATTTGCAGCTTCCCATTACATTGTCTTGCATACTGTTTCACCAAATACAGATTCACAATGTTAATATACTGATGATTATTCTATTTATAGGACATGCTTCAGAAATAAGGTGACATGAAATTGTATCATCGTACTCCCAGTTCCTTTGTATATGTTATTATAACTATAGTTCTTAAATTAAGGATACATTTACTTATGAAAATCTGTATAAAATGAATCTGTTATTCTTCCTATTTTATCAGAAGCTTTTCCTTTTTGAGGTGTACAGACAGCTAAAATGCCACGGTAATATAATTGCAGTATAAATACATTCCACACAGGCAAAACCCATTTGTAATATCCATCAAATCCCATTACAATTACACTTTCTAAATGGGATTTTTTTCCATTTTAGCATTTTATTTGATATTAGCAGAATTGAATATGTATGAGGCATTCATAATCAATGCTTCATATTCAATAAACCATGCATACAAGACTTTCGGGAAAACATAATTGTATCTTATATATTTCCAACAATTAAAAATGTGCCATGTGATTTCCCTGCTATATAATTACCAACAATGCTGGTACTGAGAGTGATAGTTGCATCTTAAATTCTATTTCCATAATAAAAAGGAGATGAACCAGTTCTTCATAATAAAAAGACAAAAGGTGGCAATGGGGGGAATATTTAACACCAGTCACCAACACAAATAAAATGTTAAAAACTAAACTCATCTCTGAAATCAACAATTAGTTTTTAATATTTAAATAAGAGCTGGCAATTTGATTACATCTATTTTAAAGAAAATCAGAATGTTAGAAATATAAGCATAAATCATGTTCCTTAACCACAAGATCTGAATATCATAGCGTATTACTTCAAATGACAAGTTTTTCCTATTGTTACTGCAAGTTTGACCACATGCTTCATATATTATTTGTTAACCACATGATATGCTGGAACATTGATTTTAAAGGAATTGTTAATATGCGGTTGATTGTCAGGAAGAGTCACTTATCTGATTTGGTGTATTGAAGGATTGATTACTCATAGAATGTGTGATATGAACCCTGATTTGTCTCAGAAATCTGCCTGAAGTTTAACCCCAGTCAAAATCCCTAAAATGTTTCTGGCAATATTTTCTACATAATACCAGCTCTATCTATATATTCATAATCACCTTAAATGATCAAATCTGAAACCCACTCAGAATCATGATGGTTGCCTTGATCAACTTACAATTACATTTTCAGAGAAATGATTTAGAAATCCAAATAAGTAATAACATACTGCACGTGCCAAACCTGCAGAATCCCCTTGGGGTGCCAATGCCTCTGCAATGTGCTATGCTATGGTAGACCACCGTTCCTTGTTTATTCCAATCCATCTCACAGTGAATGAGCATATGGCCAAATGTATGTTGCAATGCTCCCTTCTGTTCAGTCTCCAACCTCATGGTCACTGGATGAGTGCTTCACCTACCTCATCTCTGTAAATCAAGCCTCACTGCCAGACTCTCTGATCATTTGTATACTGCCAGGGCATGGCAAGAGGTTTCAAATACCACAAGATCAGTTTCCCTAAAGGATCATTCTTTCAAAGTCGTTTGTCTATTCCTCATGTAATCTATGGCGAGAAGCACAAGTACCAATTAATTCCTCTCCTCAGCACCATTGTAGATGTGATAGCAATTTTCATCTAAGAAGGTAGTAACATGAGAAACAGAAACAGAAACGGTAGGCATTCAGCCTTGTGTCCACACTGCACTTCAATTGGATCATGGCTGGACTTTTATCACTAAAGCACCATATACCTCCAGGGTCCCTTAATATCCGAACAAGTATCAACCTCTGAAATTTAACAGACCTCTTAGGTAGAACGTTCCTAAGATTCAATAAAAGTGAAGCAGTCTCGTGTTGACTCTGTCCCTTATTTGAGACTGTGACCTCTGATTTGAATCATCTCAGTTTTGGGAAATATGGACAGGGTAAGAGGTATTAGAAGTTTGTAATTTTCTATTATTTTACTCCTCCTCCTTCTAATTTCTAAAGAGCATAGGCCCAGTCTATTTAATCCCTTTACAAAAGAAAATCTTCTTTCCAGGAATCATTGCTCTGTCTTTCCCTGGACAGTTTACTAGGTGCTCTCTCACTAGGGTCAATGTAATTTCAGAATTGCACCTTTTTTCTTGCATTCAAGTTCACTTACAGCAAAGACCTGCATACTGCTTGTTTCCCTCCTTGTTTGTTGACATTCAGTGATCACTGAACAAAGACTCTAGATTCCTCTATTTGCCAACTTTTCAATTTTTCTGGCAATTTTCTTCTTTTTCTAAGTTACTGACTTCCTACTTCTTCACACTTTATTCCATGTTCTCATCCACTTAATTACCCTGTCCCTATTAAATTGAAATATTTCTGCATTATCGTCACTACTCGTCCTGTCACTCAACTTTATCAGCAAACCTGGATAGATTACCCTTGCTCCTCTCATCCCAGTCATTAAAGTGATTTGGATGAAGGGAGCAAACACAATAAGATGGACCCTTGACCTCGCAGTCTACTTTAATATCATCGTGCACCTTATTGTTTTTCTGCACACACTTTTTTTGTAACTGTTATACTTCGTTGTACATTGATACTGTTTTACCTCAACGCACTGGGTGTGCAAGTCAAGCTTTTTATTGTATCTCAATAATAAACCAATTGGATTTCCGAAAGGTTTGTGAACAGCTGTGCAGCCAGAGCCAATCCCTGGGGCTCTTCAGTTGCAACTTGTTCCTTCCATTACCAATCTGCAGTCTACTCAATACGTTACCCTGCAATTCCACATCTCTAACCTTGTTTAATGGCCTCATGTGAAACACTTTAAGGATGGACTTCTGAATATCCAAATACATAATGTACATGTCTTCACTACTTATTCTGCCAATTGTAACTTCAAAAGGTTGTTAATGGATATTTCAAATGTATTCCCTTCCGTAAATCCATGTTGATCCTACCTGCTCCATTTATTATGTTCTAAGTGCCTTATTACAACATACTTAAACAGTAGATTCCAAAATTTTCCCCAACTATAGATGTCATGCTAAATGAGTTTTTTCGCTCTCTCCTTTCTTACATAGTTTAGCATTTGCATACTTAAACTGTGCAAATTGTTCCAGAAAACTTGTAACTTTGGAAGATGAGAACCAGTGCAGCTACGATCAGGGAATCACCCCTTTCAGAAACACAAGGGATTCTGCAGATGCTGGAAGTGCAAAGCAACACACACAAAATGCTGGAAGAAGTCAGCATCTATGAAAATGAATTACCAGTCGATGAAAGCTCTCTGCTTCTTTCTCGGAAAAACACCTGACCAGTTCACCTCCGCCACCACCTTCCTTTATCTGGCAGGACTCGTCTTCACCCTCAAAAGTTTCTCTTTCAGCTCCTCACACTTTCTGCAAACGCAAGGGCACCCTTGGACCATGCACATCTGCATGGGCCCCAGCTAATCCTGCAATTTTGTTGGCTACGTGGAACAGTCCTGGTAACATGCTACATTGATGACTGTACTGGTGCTACTTAATGCACCAATGATGAGCTCATTAATTTTGTTAACTTTGCCTCCAACTTCCACTCTATCCTTAAAATGACTTGGTCCATTTCTGACCTTTTGCATGCTTGCAGGGATAAGTACCAGGAGGGTGATGGGTAGGGAGTCCACAATTAATTTCTTGTTCTTGCTGACATTCAATGTGAGGCTATTGTTACAACCCCACTTAATTGCTGATCTATATCATTCATGCATGCCTCTTCAACACCGTCTAAGGTTTTGCCAACAAAATGGTGTCACCAACAAACTTATAGATGGTATTTGAGCCACAGCTGCTGCTTGACCCTTCAGTGGATGTACCATTCAGATCAAAGAAGCCCACTTGATAGGTACCTCACTAATTGCTCTAAACGTACAATCCTGTAGCACTAGCATCATCAGCTGTAGTGTGTACAGTCGACACAGTTGTCAGTACCTCCAGTTGAACCTAGTCTTTTTGTGTGCTTCCCCCTAGCTGTCAGTCTGTGGTTTTGTATTGCCATGTGCTCTTGTTTGTTTTCATGCCCCATGTGCTCTTGTCCCTGCTCCTGCTCTACTCTGGCCCATGTATTACTGAGTACTCCGTCTCTCACCTGTTTCTCATTATTACCTGTATTGCTGCCACCTGTGTCTCATTGTGCTCCACCTATCATCTGCCTGTCTGTTTATTGCTCAGTGTATTTCAGTACTGTGTTTTCACCTGTTTGTTGCCAGATTCTGCCAGGGAATTTTCCTGAGCCCTTCCAGCATTCATATCTGTACTCTGTCCATCTGAATATTGACTCTGCCTCTTTCCCGATTCTTGTTTTTGGATTTCTCTGGATGTTTTGATCTCTGCCTGAACTTTGACACTGACTTTGTTTACACCTCGGGATTTATTACTCAGTTAATATCACTGTGTGCACAGTACTGGGTCTGCGATTGGATCTCTGCTCCAGCGTCCTGATAACAATGCACTATAGTTAGGATGAAATAGGATGAAAGGATGAAATATCTTTATTGTCATTGCATAGTACAATTTGTCATACATCGATACAGTGAAAATGAGTTTGCAACTCTCATACTCAATGCTATAAAACAATAAATAAAATCAAGTAACCAGCCAGTACAAGCAATGTCCAGCAGTACAAAAGCACAACTCAGATGCATGACAGCCACAAAACCAGTATTAAAGTAGCAATATAACAAATTTATGGATGATGCTTGATCGATTGGTTCAGAGCAATTATAGCTCTGGGGAAGAAGCTATTTTTCAGTCTGGAAGTGCGGGCATAGAAAATCTTATAACGTCTGCCAGATGGAAGAAGTTCAAACAGATGATTGCATGGGTGTGTGTTGTACTTACAGATGCTTGTAGCTTTCCTTAGGCAGCGAGAGCTGTTGGTGTCCTCCAGGGCTGGGAGCTGTGTCCCGATGATCTTCTGTGCGTTAGAGACGACCTGCTGAAGTGCTTTCCCATCAGCTGTTGTACAACTGAGATACCACACAGAGATGCAGTATGTTAAGATGCTCTCTGTGGTGCAGCGGTAAAAGGTCACCAGCATCTGTTCAGGTAGACCAGCTTTCTTCAGTGTCCTGAGGAAAAACAAGCATTGCTGTGCTTTCTTAGCTATTATTGTGGTGTTAGTGGACCATGTATTATTCATCTAGGCTACTCTGACAGCATCTTCCAAACCAGTGTTAGTTAAATGTCTGCAATGGACTTCAACTCATTGCAAATCCCTTTAAGGTAGAGGAAAGAACTACAAGAGCACTAGCCAGATTAACGCAGGTTCACATTCACATTAACTAAGAAGAACAAGATTCCTTCGGTATTTTGTTTTCTTTAAATCTTTTCCTTTGTCTCACCAAAGTCCACATTCCATGGACACTGCACTTAGTGGGCACCGTAGTTTCTGCTCAGACATGCTCTGTTTGGCAGAACCCACTGACTTATATCCACATTCCACAAACTCTGACTCCACTGACAGTAACTTCAGTTCACCAATTCTTGCCAGTTACTAATTTAACTGTGTAAGGAACCTCACTGGCACTTATCCTTACTTACTACTGCAAATGAAAACTACTTGATTAGGAAAGTCTGACCGTAAAACTAACAAACAAATAAATACCTTCCTCAACAAAGTCTACACTCTGTGGGTGTTGTACACAGTGGCTGTGTATGCTCTGAATTTTTTTGCAGTGTTTGAAGTTTTAAAATCAAAACAGTTGAACATACACCCAAGTGAGGTGGTTATCTATAAGGATTGCCATAATTTATGTTTATAAATATTGTTGCTTAAAAATGTCTAGTTCATTATTTTTATTTTGGCTGTACCTCTTCCATCCCTTTCCTGAAAAGATGCATTTTTTTTTCTGGTTGCAAATGTGAAGTTTTGTTCTCAAATCTGAGAATAACCATATGCGCAGTGATTCAAAGTGTGTGTATCAAACTCAACAGATGTCTAGCTATCCTGGAAGAGCATTTCAGGATAAGAGAAAAAATATGTTTTAAAATGTAATCTGATAATCAACTGCTTTCTATCAACTATATTTCTTCAGGATTTTTAGAAAAATCATATCATTAAGTGGAAGTAATAGGAAATTGTTTCATTAAAAATTATGTGGCACACATGAAGTATCAAATATCTTAATGCATGTCAACTCCTATTGGATAAAGAGTGAAAACTTTCTACTTGTTGCTTGTGCTATTAAGTACATAATTGTTTGAAAATTTAAAAAATATAATATTTCTGTCCTAGACCAATGAAATTCAATACAAAATTAAAGTTGAAAGTAGAATCCAACAACAACTCTGGAAATGACCAGAGATAGATTTAAGTTAGTGAGGTGTAAAATACAGTATTAGCTTCTGCTGTGTGGGTAGGTTAGATTTTAAAACATCTAATTAGTTTACATATGAATTATAATTTACATATTATCTCAGTCCTTCATTGTTATTGTTTATTAAGGTTGTTCGCTGCTCTACAGAGAGAATTTCAAATAATATTGACTTTTATCAAAACGGCTGTTGAACCTGGACAAGATTCTAAGAGGAATAGACGCCAATGAGCTAGTTTCTAGCTTTTGTGCTATTATATTTAAAATTGATATAATCCTAACGTATGAATTTCAGATCAACTTATAATTTTACGATCAAGAGAAGAGAAGTGATTTAATGTTCTTGACTCATTCATGCTGGTAGCAGAGTCCAGCCTGACTGAGTTTCATTTTTCCATTTTGCTAACCATTAATAGTTGCTATGTTCAAGAAAATATTTTGAACATATTGGCTGGTATTATGTACCTATCTCTATTCTATTACATACTCATATTATATCTACACACAACACTGTAAGAGGCCAGTTCCCATTATAAATGAATGTTTCACTGCATTTAAGGTTATCAGTATTAACAAGTCCTATCTACAATTTGAATACACTTCAGTTGCAATGATCAAGAAACCCCCACTGCTTTAACATTGTTAGAAGTTTAAGAAGATGAAGGATAGACAGGCAAGCAGGCCGTTTGTCCACTTGCATCTTCCTATTTAATAACTGCTACCTTCCAGCACTTATCCCCTGATTGTCTGAACGTTCAAAAGTCAATTGCTCCCTGTCTCAATTAAAATCAGCAACTGAACCTGTACAGCACAATACGCTTGGGTAAAGGATTCTGAAATGTTGCTGCACTCTGTACTCTGCCTTGAGCAGCCAACTCTGAGTTTCAGACACTGATCTCTGGCTAGAGACACTGCAGCCAGGGCAATTACACTGTCAAGTCCCAAAAGAATATTGAACCTGAGATTGCTGGTTATCTATAATTACAGAGTTCACTGTTTCATACTGTGAATAGATCAGGCAGAAGATGAAATGCTGTTTCTCAAGCTTAGGTCAAACTTTGTGGGACAGCAGAAGTGGCCAAGATTAAGGAGGTCTGAGTAGGATGGAGAATTAAAATAACAGGTGTCTGGCAGCTCAGCTTCCCTTCGCTGTTGTGTAAAACAATTACCAATGGAGAGGGCACCACCTTGTAAGCATCAAATTGTTGTAACCACGTTGTAATCACACTAAATTCAGAGACATACAAATGAAATTCTGCCTCATCTTGAAGGAATGAATAGGAACCTTAATCTTGGAAAGGGAAGAGGTAAAAGAGCAAGTGTTCATCTCCTATAGTTGCATGGAACGTGTCATGAGAAGCACAGTACACAGGGGAACTGTCAAGCAAGCAATCCCTTTGGATTGCTGAAGGAGGAAGGCAGTGCTGGAATCATGTTAGAAGTGGGAGAAATAATGCAGAATGATTCTTTGAACTCAGAAGCTGATAGGTTGGAAGATGAAGACAAGCAGCAAAGGAGATCCACATTTACGCTCTTGGTGCAGCAAGAATGAGTGAAAAGTAAATTGTAGGAATGAGAACGTGGTTTGAAACAATTGCTACCAAAGATGCTGCCTGACTGGGTGAGTATTTACTTGGTTTTCTGTCTTTACTCTCAGAGGTCAGTCAGCCTCCAGAGAAGCAAACATTGAAAGGCATGCATTTCAATAGAATTGCAAAATTGTTACAGATGGAATAGCTGCTTGAAAGAAAAGCAAGACCTTGGTAGATGACATTAAAAGTTATTTGAGCAAAGCTGTGAAAAATAACATGTAAATAATGGTAATACTGAACTGCCCACTAAATAGCAAAAGAGTAAGATTGATCATATTAATATCTGTCATATCTGCAGCATTTTTGCTTTTTGAATATTCCGTTCTCAATATGATTCATTCTATTTAAATACATAACGTCATTAAACTGATGACCAAGGTTGCCCTTGTCATGGCTGATTGGCCTTCGTTCATCTGAAACTAAACATTAATGCTCCATTAAGTCATGCAGCCTCCCTCTGGAGCATAATTCCACCACATTATAGCATGGCATCAATCCACCAAGTAACTGATTTGCTCTCTTTAACTGTTCTCAATCCCTTGTGCATACTAGCTCGTGGTTCCTCGTTGCACACATACTGTTTCCTTCTTCACTTGCACAAAGAGGACAGTCTCCCAGTGACCTAAACCTTCCTTTAACCGGCCACTTTTTCTATCCCTGCTGTTTTCAACCTGACCTCATCGTCAGCCCCCAGTATCCAGACAAAGCTCAAAATTCAGGAATAGGATCTAACTTTAATTTTCTGAGTGTTCTGTGGCTTTCTGAGTGGAACTCAGAGTTATTCCAGATTTTGTCCACGTCTTCAAGTTAAATTACAGTATTGGCTGTGCTGATGCAATTTGAAATAGTCAGGGCTGGGAAAGATAAATATGTATTTTGGGGCACAAGAGACCCTTCAGCAGGTTATAATGCAGGTTGAGTGACCTGCCAAAGGATAGTTTCCTCAAAATGAGAAATAAGTCTTTAGAACCCAGGTTTAAAACACAAGACATTTCAGGTCATTATGGGTCTAGATTGTTCTATGTTCATGGTTGTATTTCCGTACTTCATGTTGTTACAAAACAAGAAACAGACATTTTCTGCAGCGATCCCCTTTAGGTAACTCACATTCATCCAAAGCTACAAGAGTGAGTCAGACAATTAATTCCCTGATAGAAAGATTATGGGGATGCTAAAGTTACTGTGAGTACTAGACTCTTTTGTTGGTTCTGGATTCTGGACTGATAACGTCCTTCATCATCCTTTATTCTGTAAGTAAATACAAAACCGAAGTGGAATTGTACTGTATCATATGAGATAGCGAGATAATGAAACGTATGGTTTCTTTTGGAGTCATGCCAGTAAAATAAAACTATACACATTAATCACTGCGATCCAACAAGTTCAACAGCTGAAATTCCTTTTTACATTAGAAAGTGAAACAGTGAGGATATGATGATTATCTGTACTCTTTGAAGGTTTTTTGCTGCCTTGAGGATTAGTGTGCCTTGCTGCACAAGCAGTTTCCAGTATTAAAAATTAATCTCATTGTGACAGATACAATACCTACAGTGTCTATGTATCACCTTTGCAAACACCAAGGCTCTCAGATGGCTAAAGTTCTTTTTTTTTTAATTGGAATTCTGTTTGTTAATTACGGTTAGAAGTTAAAAAAAGGGAAACTTTTGTAATCCAAGTTGTCTTGCTTGATTTTGAAATCTTAGTATCCTACTTACTTGAGGTGAAGATTCCAGTTCATATTAATATTGATATTCAGATATTTTTGATATTCAGGTCTTTTTTAGAAACTGATTTCCTTTAAGGAACATATCAGATTATCTAATCTAGTTAAAGATACCAAGTCCAACTATCTAGTATAATTCAAGCAGGCTATAGATTTCTGCATATTGGATTGTCCTGGATCTTGCTGCTTGAGGTCCTGCCAGCCTACATTTAATTTTTTAAATGTGGTGACCTGAATTAACTGACTCTCTACGCCCTACAAGGTGGAGCAGTGTCTGAGTGGCACATAAAACTGTTTTATTCTGAAACCTAATCTCTGAAAAGATCTGACACCTTCTAATTGATTGCCCACTGATAAAGACAGCAAAGTTTTGGATGTCCTTCATGTTTAGTGACCCATAAAAAGTAGCCCCAAAATGGACTTAAACAACTAAACAAATTATTAGTAAAGTGAAAAGAACTTAAAAACACATTTAAATGTTAACACCTAACTTGGAAAGATTAAAAAAATACAAAGTACTAGGCACTACCAAGTTCAGTACTGATGTTTCTCCACAGTATCAGACGGATGGGGTAGCCAGTGGTACTCCTGCCCTCCCTGGCATAAAGCTGGGGGCTGGGTGTGAAGTGCATCTGGAACTTCCTTCAGTGAGTAACTGCTCTGTCCCAGGGATCCATGGAGTCTCGTGAATTGGCATCTCACACCCCCCACCCCCCAAGCTCGTCACATACTTCCATCTTCCACCACTCGCATGCAGTCAGTCACAGAATGCTCTACACTTGCACTGGCTCCAGCCTTCGTGATTTTAAATGCCTTTATCAGATCTTGTTACAAGGAGAGCAACACCGATTTCTGCAGTATTTCTACATAACCGAAGCCCTTCCTGGAATCATTTTGGTAAATTTCTTCTGACAAAAGATTCATGTTTTACACTGTCTTGTTATTAGACCAGAGAAAAAATATTCAGTCCTGATGAAGGGTCTTGGCCCAAATCATCGACAGTTTACTCTTTTTCATAGATGCTGCCTGGCCTACTGAGTTCCTCCGGCATTTTGTATGTTTTGCTTGGATTTCCAGCATCTGCAGATTTTCTCTTGTTTGAAAAAGTATACACCCTTCTTTAGTAGTTTCCTCTGATCTATACTGTAGATATCTCTGAGTAAAACTTACCAGCTCTCTTAAAATAGTCTAAGTTGTTTCCCAACTACTTTACACACTACCATTTTTTTGGTATCTTTTGTTCCATTTTCTAAGATGTTCTTTGCTACAAAAACCAACCAATCTCACTTATGATACTTTCTTTCTTCTAATTACACAATGCTTAGAACTTAGAACAGTAGAGCACAAAGTTTGTGAAGACTTTTTAACCTGCTCCACAATCAATCTAACCATTCTCTCCCACACAGCCCATACCCCTTCATTTTTCTTTCATCTATGTGCATGAGTGTCTCTTAGGTGTCTCCAGTACATCATCTCCTACCACCACCCCTAGTAACACATTTCCATACATCTACCACTCCCTCTTTTTAAATACCTATCTGTGATAGTTCCTGTAAACCTTCCTCCACTCACTTTAATAGGAAGTCTTCTGGTGTTAGCCATTGATGCCTTGGGAAAAAAGCCGACGGTTGTCCTACCTGTCTATGCTTCACTATGTTATACATCTCTATCAAGACACATCTCACCTTCCATTGCTTCAAAGAGAAAAGCTCCACTTCTCTCAAACTTTTCTCATAAGACATGATCTCTAATCAAGGCAATATCCTGGTAAGTCTCCTCTGCACCCTCTCAAAAATGCCCACATCCTTCTTATAATGAGGTGACCAGAACAAAACACAATGGTCCAAGTGTACTCTAACCACAGTTTTATAAAGCTACAACATTACCTTGAGGCTTTTGAACTCAACCCCTCAACTAATGAAGGCCAACACACCATATGCCTTCTTAACCATTCTATCAACTTGCGTAGTGACTTTAAGATATCCATGGACTTGGAACACAAGATCCCTCTGTTCTTCCACACTGCTAAGAATCATTTTCCTCCACACTTCTTAATTAGATGAGAAGATTCCATTTTTCTTTTACCCTCTCTTTGAAACATCTTCCTGGTTTCTTTCCCTATTAATTTAGCACAGATTTTGAAATCATCCTTATTCTTCAATCAGCTCAAGAGGAAACATTTTGATCCCCGAACCATTATTCAGAATCACTCTTAAAACTGGTTCTTTCTTCCCCCCACCCCCAACCTCCTAAACATAAAAGTATATGTGCCAAGCTTACACAACTTGTTCCATTTTCGTGGGTCTGTCAGCCATCTTCTCAGACTGAAGTAGACACAGAGTTGCGAGAAGTTCAGTGACTTTGCATAAGTAACATTGTACTTAGGACTGACCTTGGCTCTCCAGTTGGAGGCTGGTCAAGGACCTGTGCTATGAGAGATAATTGCTTTCCCATTGTAATATTGCCTTTTTGAGCTTAAGACCAATATCCCACAAATATTTTTAGTGCGTTTTCAATACCTACTCATTAGCTTTTAGCTGTTTTATATGAGGAGACCAAGTTTAACAGCTCACAAAAATGGATCAGAGCTTTATCAGGTGTGAAGATCAGACAGGATCTGTATTTTTTGCCTGCTCAGTGGAGTGCCGTTACCATGGCAACTAATTAAATGGACTTTTTTCAAAAATCACCTGGACACCTCATTAGGAGGCCAACAGTGACTATTAGATAGTCACTATTGAAGCTGCTTGAAATGAGCTGCCCCCATTAAAAGGAGGAGGAACTATATAGCTGAAACAGGTGCTGGCATGAAGGAGAAAACGATGCAAGACAAGTACAGGTGAGCTCTGTATTCATTAGATGGTGCACTGAGGTAGAAAGTAGAAGAATGATCAGGACAGCTTCTGGCCAGGAAGACATCCAAACACAAAGAGAGAAAGAAGTGGATGATATCCCTGAGTTATATCTGTATACAAGCTCCAAGGATGGGAACATAATGATTCTAGAAGTTAAATGAACTTGTGCAACTGACAAAAACCTGTTGATACTGTCACTTAGCAACTGCACTGCTGGCTCCGGGCTCCAATCAATTCTCCAAGAAGTTCTCAGTTGCCTGCAGTTTGTGGCAACCAGGACTTGTACCAGAAGTCTAGCAGGAAGATGATGATGAAGGGTCACCCTCAATAGATTTCAAACATTTTGCAGCTAGACTGGAGGCACCCATGAGGTACCTATCATGTACCATCCTTTGAATTGAACTGTGTCTGGGCTAGGATGGCCTGTTAAGTGTATACATATCCCCACGTCCAGCAATGGGCAAATTACCTTGTGCGTGCTCAGGGGAGATAAAGCCAAGGGAATACCTTAATAGAAAGCTCCCATTGCCCAGTGGGGCATCTTGGTGAAAAATGTGACTACGGCAGTAAACCCTTCTGGAAAATAAAGAGTGGATCCCTGTAGGTGGTCTGACGGCATCCTGTAATCATCCTGGTAGTTTCTGCATTCAGATATTTCCTGATATCTTGACTTAGACTTGCCACTTGAACCAGATATGCCTGGATGAGAGAAAGGGGTTGCATCTGTGCAAAGCCACCAGCTTTGGTAATAATGTTATACACAATTTAGAGACCAAAGTCATCTTGATACTCATAAGCCCCACCCTATGGGCAGCTTTGTTCTGAATTTTACAATACTAATACTCTTTGCCCTTTCACAATTCCTATGTGGGTTGGCAAGTTTACAGATGACACAAAGGTTGGTGGTGTTGTAGATAGTGTAGAGGATTGTCAAAGGTTGCAGAGAGACATTGATAGGATGCAGGGGTGGGCTGAGAAGTGGCAGATGGAGTTCAACCCGGAGAAGTGTGAGGTGGTACACTTTGGAAGGACAAACTCCAAGGCAGAGTACAAAGTAAATGGCAGGATACTTGGTAGTGTGGAGGAGCAGAGGGATCTCGGGGTACATGTCCACAGATCCCTGAAAGTTGCCTCACAGGTGGATAGGGTAGTTAAGAAAGCTTATGGGATGTTAGCTTTCATAAGTCGAGGGATAGAGTTTAAGAGTCGCAATGTAATGATGCAGCTCTATAAAACTCTGGATAGGCCAGACTTGGAGTACTGTGTCCAGTTCTGGTCGCAGCATTGGACCAGATGTGGAAGCGTTGGAAAGGGTACAGAGGAAATTTACCAGGATGCTGCCTACTTTAGAGAGTATGCACTATGATCAGAAATTAAGGGAGCTAGGGCTTTACTCTTTGGAGAGAAGGAGGATGAGAGGAGACATGATAGAGGTGTACAAGATAATAAGAGGAATAGATAGAGTGGATAGCCAGCGCCTCTTCCCCAGGGCACCACTGCTCAATACAGAAGGACATGGCTTTAAGGTAAGGGGTGGGAAGTTCAAGGGGGATATTAGAGGAAGTTTTTTTACTCAGAGAGTGGTTAGTGCGTGGAATGCACTGCCTGAGTCAGTGGTGGAGGCAGATACACTGGTGAAGTTTAAGAGACTACTAGACAGGTATATGGAGGAATTTAAGGTGGGGGGGGTTACATGGGAGGCAGGGTTTGAGGGCCGGCACAACATTGTGGGCCGAAGGGCCTAAACTGTGCTGTACTATTCTATGTTCTATGTTGTCGCCTTTAAGAAAGTAATCTGATTTTTCTTCACCATTTAGTGTATGCTGCCAATAATTTGTGCATTAATGATTTTATCTCATTGGCCACCATGCAGAACCTGTTAATTCATATTTAATGCTTGCCCTGGTGAATCATCTTTTGATTACAGGCATTTGAACTTGTGTTCACTTTGAATGAAAACAAACATTTTCGGTCGGATCGTATCATTAAACATTCTATCTGCATTTTCTTTCCATTAGTTCAATCGTTTACAAGTTAACTAATATTTTTACTGCAGATTGATTTTGTAGGTGGATGATTTTACCAAATGCTAGGGCAGGAATGTTCCATTGATTCTATTTCTATTCATGACTGTGAATTTTAATTTTCAGATACAATCTAATTTTCTGTTATGCTACTTCGTGGTTGACAATCTTTGTTATTTTGCATTTCAGTTTGTGAGTAAGATCAGCAAATCAGTACTGACTGGTGAGAAGGTTGTGGGTGGGCCAACAGGGACCGAGGTTGTGGCACTGAGTTTCACACTTGCATGTACAACTCATCTTACCAGCTAACAAAAGCCCAGCTTATCAATATGAATGTTTTTGAGTTTGCTTCCCAGAGGTGTTTATACCACTGATGTTTAACCCCTACTGGATGATATGGCATCAGTATTGCCATTGTAGGGTAGGCAAGTTACAGATTTGCTCCACGATAGTAAATGAGGGAATGCTTGAGAAAGAACTTATGACTTGATTAAATAGCAAGTATAAACAGGAATCAAAAGTAGGGAAAAAAAGCCATTCATTTCTTGCTGGCCTGACAGACTCGATTGCTGCTGAGAAGCGTAATTTTTGTGCCATTGTAGCTCTTGAAATCTGAGCATTATTTACTAAAGATTTCCAAGCTTTAACATTTCAATTAGATTTCCTTTGGTTTGTTGAACAGGGTATAATTTATTTATTTTCATATCCTGGGTTACAGATAATTTATAGTACTGCTGCTTTGAAGTCATTGAATTGTTTTTGCCATTAAAGTGACTTGGCTGTTTTGGCTTGTTATTACAGATCTTCATATTTACTCTCTTCAAATGTTTGGATCTTTCAGCAATGTATACCTTGGATGCTGCAAGTAGTTCTAGCCCACTGCCTGGTGTGTAAACTTATTGGGAACATATTCCTTGAATGTTGAGTGTTCTGTCTTATACTGATCCTTTTCAGCTCCTGTGCACTATTTACAATTAGTTTCTTTTGTTTTCTATCTTTTCTTTAGTTCACATTATGTGAAATTTGTCCAATGTCCTTGTTTTTTTTTGCCAAGCAACGGCATCTTTAGCTGATTATATTGCATATCCCCTTTATTACTGTATTTGTTCATCATATAGTTACCTAAAATCTGTCTGGATAAGTTCAATGTTGGAATGTAAGCAAATCACCTCACTAATCCCTGTGTGTTCATATGTGGGCATAGTTTTTTGAAAAGTTGTTTGCAATACCAGGATGTTGCCACAAAGGGGTGCCCTTGTGCTTTGCTAGTCTTCTGTTTTTAATAGACTGGATCACATGGACCTTCCCCATGCATTTGCTGTGCTGCATGGTTGGTGTTCTTGGTTCTGATAATGTGATTTCTACAAATTGATAGCTGGCAAATTACTCAGTCCAAAAATGCACATAAATTTAATCTTAACGCACAATTAGAAAGGAAACACTGCAGAGTTAATGACTGTTTGTCCAATAGCTAATTTAGCTCTCACTCATTAGTTCACACAGGAACACTTCCAAAGTAAATGGCTGAACAATGCCATCACTGCCTATTAATACAATTGTCTAAAGCAGGAGAAATGGATAAATAGAAAAAAAATATTAAATTTAATCATTCTTCAGCTTGTCTCATTTGCCTCACACCCGCTTTGGAACATGTATTTTAAACTGACACGTAACTACAGAGTTGTGCCAGTGTTGGACAAGCATTACTTAGCTTCCACCCCATTTCTGAGTTGGCTAAGATGTTTAGCAAAGAAGTATGAACCAAAAGAAAACGCGATGAAATTATCTAAATGCTGAACCATTTGCCGTGAGCTAATTTTTTTTAAAATAGTGTAATTTAACATTTTGGTACATGTAAAGTAGTGAATGACATTGTCTGCAAGAGTCAGACTTGGGCATGCTCTGGAAGAAAGGGGTGAACTGAAGATGGCAGTAGTGTTGATTGAATTGCAAACATTCCAGATGTTCTTATTGAAGCTCAGTCAACTCAATGTCGGTCATCTCGTCCTGACATTGTGCTGGACTGCTAGAGTTGGGCAGGAATAAACAACCATATAGACAGAGTTGTTGGAATACATGGTGGTTGCCACTTGGAGAGGATCCATTAGTAGCATTGAACTGATCTCATCCACTCTAGAGGACATCAAATTGGGGTTTCATTGAAAAGAAGGCACACCCAAGAGAAGTGTTTGGAAATGGTGCAGGAAATTTAGATTAATGCACCAGAAATTTCAGTGCACTTGTAAAATAGCAGCATACTGTGAAAGAAACACAGGAATCATTACCCAACTTTTTAATGTTGCGTTTTTGGATGGCAACAATCCAAGCAGTGAAGATCTTGTATAGTTTGTAATTCAGCAACTTTACTGCCCAAGTCCAAGGCACGACCTCTATATTGGAAAAATAAATAAAACTTCCTAGAATCTTCATCCAGACTTTAAAACAGCATTTCTTTAAAGGTCAATAAGATCTCTAGCAATTGGATGTTTTCAGAAGAAGGATCAGATAATTGAAGATTAAATATAACATACAATTTTAAAAAGTGATTCAAATTTGGAATGTCTTGAGTAAATAGGAAAAAATCTACAAAATGAAAGATAATGGCATACTCCCACATGACAGCAGTGGTGGTCATTGAACTGTTTGTATTGGAAATACAACTCACTTCAAAAGTAACTTTTTGGCTATAATGTGCTTTAAGGAGACCTAAGCTTATTTACAGACGACAGTGCACATGTGCCAGCTGAAGTCCATTTGGTCTGGTTGCTCGTCATTGTCAAACCATCTCTTGATGCACATCTGGTTTATAAAGAAAGGGCATCTGGCAGGTTCACAGCGCCAAAGGATTATTGACTCTGCTCTAAAAACAACTTTCTGTCACCTTTCCAAATTGTTTTCCAGAAACTTCTAACTAGAACATTTAACACATTTGCATATAGTAAGGCCAGAGTGAGGATTTCCAGCTGGTATATTTGTATAACTACTCACCATATTGTATCACCTCAGTGGGCATCAAATACACAAAGCTGAGCTAGAAACAGCCAATGTCACTTTCACTGGGGTTAATATCGTTATGCAATGCAAGTCTGAGCTTGTAAATATAGATGCTAAACACAAGAGATTCTGCGGGTGCTTAAATCTAGAGTAACACACACACACAATTCTGGCGGGTCAGGCAGCATCGATAGAAAGAAATGCACAATTGATGTTTCGGGCCAAGGCCCTTCATCGAGGCTGGAAAGAAAGAGGGAAAAAGCCAGAGTAAGAAGGAGTACAAGCTAGAAGGTGATAGGTGAAGATGTGAGGGGGAAGATAGATGAATGGTGAGGAGGATGAGTGAGAAGGTGGGAGGTGATAGGACTGAAAAGGTAAGAAATAGAAAAGGTAAAGGACTGAAGAAGAAAGAATCTGATAGGAGAGGAGGGTGAATCATGGGAACAAGGGAAGGAGAAGGGACACCAGGGGGAAGTTATCTGCAGGTAAGGAAAAAAGAAGAGGTGAGAGGGGAGCCAGAATGGGGAGCAGGGAATGGAAAAAGAGAGAAGGGGTAGGGGTAAGAAATTACTAGGAATGAGAGAAATCAGTGTTTATACCATTAGCTTGGAGGCTACCCAGACAGAATATGAGGTGTTGGTTCTCCAACCAGAGTGGCATTAGAGGAGGCCATGAGTCTGCATGTCAGAAAGGGAACGGGGCTTGGTCTTAAGATGGTTGGCCACCAGGAGATCCTGCTTGTTGTGGACAGAGCAAAGATACTGGACAAAGCGGTCCCCTACACTGCATCAGGTCTCACTGATATAGAGGAGGCCAGACAAAGAGCACCAGATACAGTAGGTGAGCCCAATAGGCTCGCAGGTGAAGTGTTGCTCCACATTTGATCCACTTTTATTGTGCTTTAGTTGCCTTCACCCCTCTACTGTCAGCGTTATTTGGCCAACATCTTTTCACTGCTTTGATTTATGCCCAGGATTAAGTAACCCTGAGTTAATGATCAAATCTTTTTTGGAGATGTATTTTGCACTCATTCATTGCCTTGTAAGGAACAACTTTTAAAAATGAATGCAATAAAATGGGTATATGGCTTGAGTTGAGGAATGGGATTGATGCAATTGCGATCATGGACCGGGAGCAAAAAGGCCGTCTTCCATGTTGTAAGGAATTGCAAATATGGAACAAGTGACATAAATCGAAAACGACTGCATTTGGCAGTGATAATCAAATTATTAAATATCTTTTCATTCAATATTAATATTCACCCTGTGTATTAAGTAAAGTGGACTAAACTAATTGCGAAGCAACACACATAAAATGCTGAAAGAACTTAGCAGGTCAGGCAGCAAATGGAAAAGAGCAAACAGTCGACGTTTCGGGCCTGATGAAAGGTCTCGGCCTGAAATGTCGATTTTTCATAGATGCTGCCTGACCCGCTGAGTTCTTCCAGCATTTTGTGTGTGTTGCTTTGGATTTCCAGCATCTGCAGATTTTCTTGCGTTTGTGTAATTTAATTGCATATTAATTTCTTTTTGTGCAACAGAATTGTTTAGATATTATAATTTTAGTAAAGGAAACCTCAGTGGTAGTTTTGATGCAGAAGTAAATAGTTAATCTGTTTTTCAAAATGTCTATCACTATTTGCTGTTGAAATTCTAAAATATTTTTCAGATGCTATATTGTCACACCAAGCTTCGTAACACTGTATTAGAATGATTTCATTTTTGCTGGTGGACTTGACAGTGTTAAAGCTGACTCTGTGAAGACTTCTGGTGAAATGTGTCACTGTGGAAGTTACATTAAAGCCAGACATGCAACATCTCATTTGAAAGAGCCTATTTTATGGTTAGAGGCAAGAGTCTGCTCTCACAGTTACTGCATTAACAGTTGCTTGCGATGATTTGAAATGAAATCTGTTGTCATCAGGATCTGATTCAGTTTGACATTCTTTATAAATAATCTTTGGGATTTATGTGGGTCAGAATCCTGACTGACACCCACAGAGTCTAAACAATGGACTAAAAAGTAAGAATCACACATCAGGCTTGATTTATTTACAAAGGGTGAAACAAAGGCTGGGGATGAGAGAGAAATAAAAGAGGTGAGACAAAGTGACAAAGGACTGGAACGTGTTGGGAAATGCCAGAAGTATGATGCCAAATTGTTGGCATTTCTCCATTAAGTGACAGCAAAATGGGGATTCCATAAGGGTGTTGAACCGGTCGATCTGGTGTTCTTGGATTTTCAGAAAGCTTTGGATAAAGTCTGCATTAAAGGATTAGTTTGCAAAATAAAATCACATGGTACTATAAGTATCTTTTTTTTGGCATAGATTGAGGAAAACTGGGATTTGCAGTGAGGATCTAACAGACAGACTCCTGGGATGGTAGAACTGCTGTATGAGGAGGGACTAAATTGACTACATTTGTACTCAAGCTTAAAAAAATGAGAAAGGATCACATTGAAACTTTTATTCTGAAGGGGATTGACAGATTGGATACCTGTTTGGTAGGTTTCGGGTGTCCAGAGTGCAGGGCCATTGTTTTGGGTTATTGGGCAAATTTAGGATTATGATTTTTTTTAAACTCCTATTAGAGGCTGGTGAACTTGTAAAATCCACTGCTATAAATGGCTGTAGAGGCCATTTTATTGTTTTTTTAGACAGATTGATAAATTTCTGGATATATGAAAGTGTATGGGGAGAGAACCTGGAACATGATATAGAAATACACTCAATGGCCACTTACTAGGTACACCTGCAAATACCTAATCTGACAATTATGTAGTAGCAACTGAATACATAAAGCATGCAGACATGCTCGAGAGGTTCAGTTGTTGTCCAGACCAAACATCAGAATGGGGAAGAAATGTGATCTAGGCAGATTGGATGGTAGAATGATTGTTGGTGCCAGACAGGGTAATATGAGTATCTCAAAATGTTGATCTCCTGGGATTTTCACATATAACGTTGTCTAGAATTCACAGAGAATGGTGCAGGAGACACAACAACAAAAAAAAATTCCAGCAAGCGGCAGTTCTGTGGGCGAAAATGTCTTGTTAATGAGAGAGGTCAGAAAGAATAGCTAGCTTGACAGTAACTCAAATTACCATGGTTTACAATAGTGATGCGCAGAAGAGCATCTCTGAATGCACAAGATGTCGAACCTTGAAGTAGATGGGCTACAACAGAAGACCATGAAAATACACTCGCTGGCTATTTTATTAGGTAGACGGGGACCTAATTAAGTGGCCACTGAGTGTAGATGATTCTTTAAAATTGAACTGAAATAACTGAACAGGCCTGAAGGGACAAATGACTGTCTCCTGCTATTATTTCCTATTTCTGTATTAGCTGGGTTTCACACATTTTAAGGAATTGCTTATCAGGGAGTGGATTATTTGTTGAATATGGAAATCCAGTGAAAGACTGAGAGGCATAGATAGGGTAGATAGTCAGAAATTTGTCCCCTGGTAGGTATATCAAAAGCAAGGGACTGTGGGTATAATGTGAGAGGAAAATGTTTTAAAGCAGTTATAAAATTTTGTTGCACAGTCAGTGGTTGATAGCTGGAACCTGTTAGCAGAGGAGATGAAGGTGGAACTTGATACAATCATTGTTTGAGACAGAAGCTTAAATGAACAAGCCATATAAAGATATGGCTCTTATGCAGGCAGACTGGAAGAGTGAACGTGGCTTAAAGATCTGCATGACCACAATGAATTAAAGGGCCTGTTTCTGTGCTGAACGCTCGAGAATCCCTGAAATATAGGAAAGTGTATGAAATCCTGCAAAGCTTTGGAACTATTAAAAGCTTGGCTTGAAATGTTTGACCAGCACAAAAGGTAGAACATCAAAGGTACAGCCCAGGAAGCTCAGGCTTTTCTAATATTGTGGATGACACGAAGTGTGGTTGATGGAAGGGAAAATTTTCTTCCATGTCAAATGTCCATCGTGTGGGCAGGCACAGAGATGAGGAGGCAGAGCTAGGGTCATGTTCAGAGCACTTGTTGAAACCAGCATACCTGGTGTCAAAGGAGCTCAATTCCTCTCAAATGAATATCTTCCTGATGTACCCACAATACCCCGAGCGAGTCTAGTCGCATTTCAACTTGACTCACAAAGAATCTCACAGTCTACTGACTCTCACAGCTATCTGGACTATTCCTCCTCTCACCCTGTCTCTTACAAAAACGCCATCCCATTCTCGCAATTCCTCCGTCTCCGCCGCATCTGCTCTCAGGATGAGGCTTTTCATTCTAGGACGAGGGAGATGTCTTCTTTTTTTAAAGAAAGGGGCTTCCCTTCCTCCACTATCAACTCTGCTCTTAAACGCATCTCCCCCATTTCACGTACATCTGCTTTCACTCCATCCTCCCACCACCCCACTAGGAATAGGGTTCCCCTGGTCCTCACCTACCACCCCACTAGCCTCCGGGTCCAACGTATTATTCTCCGTAACTTCCGCCACCTCCAACGGGATCCCACCACTAAGCACACCTTTCCCTCCCCACCTCTCTCTGCATTCCGCAGGGATCGCTCCCTACGCAACTCCCTTGTCCATTCGTCCCCCCCCATCCCTCCCCACTGATCTCCGTCCTGGCACTTATCCGTGTAAGCGGAACAAGTGCTACACATGCCCTTACACTTCCCCCTTACCACCATTCAGGGCCCCAAACAGTCCTTCCAGGTGAGGCAAAACTTCACCTGTGAGTCGACTGGGGTGATATACTGCGTCCGGTGCTCCCGATGTGGCCTTTTATGTATTGGCGAGACCCGACGCAGACTGGGAGACCGCTTTGCTGAACATCTACGCTCTGTCCGCCAGAGAAAGCAGGATCTCCCAGTGGCCACACATTTTAATTCCACATCCCATTCCCATTCTGACATGTCTATCCACGGCCTCCTCTACTGTAAAGATGAAGCCACACTCAGGTTGGAGGAACAACACCTTATATTCCATCTGGGTAGCCTCCAACCTAATGGCATGAACATTGACTTCTCTAACTTCCACTAAGGCCCCACCTCCCCCTCGTACCCCATCTGTTACTTATTTTTATGCACACATTCTTTCTCTCACTCTCCTTTTTCTCCCTCTGTCCCTCTGAATATACCTCTTGCCCATCCTCTGGGTCCTCCCCCCCCCCCTGTCTTTCTTCCCGGACCTCCTGTCCCATGATCCTCTCGTATCCCCTTTTGCCTATCACCTGTCCAGCTCTTGGCTCTATCCCTTCCCCTCCTGTCTTCTCCTATCATTTTGGATCTCCCCCTCCCCCTTCAACTTTCAAATCCCTTCCTTCAGTTAGTCCTGACGAAGGGTCTCGGCCTGAAACGTCAACTGCACCTCTTCCTACAGATGCTGCCTGGCCTGCTGCATTCACCAGCAACTTTGATGTGTGTTGCTTGAATTTCCAGCATCTGCAGAATTCCTGTTGTTCACAAAGAATCTGTCCTGTTCACTCAAATCAAGGAATCAAGCTCAAGGGATGCAACTGAACAAACTCCTCCCTATACTATAACACTTACCCATAGGCTTGTGTCTTGCCCATGGGTTTCAGTCTAATGTTGTCTGGTTGTGATGAATCCAGAGACCTATGATGGGGACTTCAACAAAGTAGAAAAGCAAGGTTTTGCACCCATCCTTGGCAATAATACAGTTCAGTAGATGGGGCTGATGAAAGTATATCACAACAGGATCGTAGAGGTAGCTAAACGAACACAGGCAAACTACAACTACTGATGGACGAAAGTCCTGCTATGGCTGAGAATGAGGATGAAGCCTAAGTATTACTACTATCAAAAGCAACACACAGTAAATGCTGGAGGAAATCAGCAGGTCAGGAAATAGAAATGGATCAACAGTTGACATTTTGGGTCGAAACCCTTCTTCAGGAGTGGAAAGGAAGGGGATAGACACCAGAATAAAAAGGTGAGGGGAGGGGAAGAAGGATAGATAGACAGTGATAGGTGAAGCCATGTGGGTTGGAAAGATAAAGGGCTGGAGAGGAAGGAATCTAATAGGAGAGGAGAATGGACCGTAGGAGAAAGTGAAGTTGGAGAGGACCCAGGGGAGGTGATAGGCAGGCAAGAAGAGGTAAGAGACCAGAGTGGGAAATAGAAGAAGAGGGAAGAGGAGAGGGATTTTTTTTTACCAGAAGGAGAAATTGTTATTCATGCCATCAGATTGGAGGCTACCCAAAAGGAGTACAAGGTGTTGCTCCTCCACTCTGTGGGTTGCCTCATCTTAGCACATGTCAGATTGGGAATGGGAATTAAAATATTTGGCCACAGGGAAGTTCTGTTTTTGGAGATAGAGCAGAGGTGCTCAACGAAGTGATTCACCCAATTTATGATGGGTCTCACCAGTGTAGAGGAGGTCACATCGGGAGCACTGGACACAATAAACAATTCCAGTAGATTCGCTGGAGAAGTATTGCCACACCTGGAAGGACTGTTTGGTGCCCTGAATTGAGGTGAGGGAGGAGGTGTATGGGCAGTGTAGCACATTGGCTGCTTGCAGGGTTAAGTGCTGGGATGGAGATTAATGGGGATGGAAGAATGGACATGGGAATCACAGAGGGAGTGATCCCAGCCGCAAGTGGAGAGAGGGAGGGATGGAGGTAAAGATATGTCTGGTGGTAGGGTCCTTTTGGAGATGGCAACAGTTGTGGAGAATGATGTTTTGGATTAGGAGGTGGTGAGCAAGGACAGGAAGAATTCTATCGCTGTTAAAGTGGTGGGAAGATAGGGTGAGTCCAGCTGTTCTTGACATGGAGGACATGCAGGTGAGGTTTACATCAATGGTGGAGGAAAGGAAACCTCGTTCTTTGAAGAAGGAGGACATCTCTGATGCCTTGCAAAGCAAAAGTGCATCAAGGGAACACATGCAGCAGAGTCAGAGGAACTGAGAAAAGGGAATAGCATTTTCACAAGAGACAGGGTAAGAAGAGATATAGTCAAGATAACCATGGGAATCAGTAGGTTTACAAGAGATGTTGGCCAATGCTTTGTCTCCAGAGATGAAGACAGAGACATTGAGAAAGGGGAGGGAGGTGTCAGAAATGGACCAAGTGAGTTTAAGGGCAGGATGGAAGTTAGAGACAAGTTTGATGAAACCTATTGATATCAGATGTGGCTTCAAATCCAGGGATCAAGACATGTCATGAAGGCAGAGAATCTGCTGCAGTTATGATGTTCACACACTCTATTAGTGAATGTGGACATGAGGTGAGATCAGACTGAGCTGGTCCTGATATTTTCACTGCTGAAATTATTGTCCATGTGCTGAGTGGTGACTACATTAAGTATGGATTGGAAAATGGTGCCATTAGTGGATATAAACAAGAAGACTTGACACCAGCAAGAAGGGATCATAGAAAATACATAGACATGAGCTTGTAGTCATAGCTCAGTCTAAGTCATGTGAATGGAGGAAAAAGTTAGATTTACTCTAATTTTCTCCCTTTGCAATTAAGTTCAAAGGTTAATTTTGTTGTCAAAGTATACATGTACAACTCTGGCATTTGTCTTCTCCAGTTAGCCATGAAATACAGAAAAACTACAGGAGTCATTGAAAGAGAAAACAGCAACCCCCTTCCCACGTGAAAAGGAAAAAGAAACAAAACCCTCTACCCCCAAACCCCCCCACCCCTCCTTTGCACAAAAACCAACAGATCACCCACACGGAAGATGGCAGCCAGGACATCAAAATCCCAAACCCCAACCCCCCTCATTGCAAAAAAAAACAGCAACAACATCAAATCCTGTACCCCCTCCCCACAAAGAACAGCCACAACATCAGATACCCAACCCCCTCCCTGCAAAAAAGAGCAGTGCCAACAGCACCAAACCCCAACCCCCTCTCCCACACACAAAAACCAACAAGAGCACCAGAGTCCAAATCCCCAACCCATCCCTTGCACAAAAAACAACACATCACCTACCCGGAACCCCAACCCACCAATCAGCAACAAGAAAGGGAACACAGAAGGCTGAAGGAGACCAATATAAACTACAGACAAATAGTCACATAAATTGTAGAATTTTGAAAACATCCTCTCGCCAGAACTGAGGAGAGTGGCCACTCAAACTCAGATCTTCCACGAAGAGCGACCGCAGCCTTCCGAACGCCGCCAGCTTGGCTACCAACCACCATCAACCTGTGGCTTCCATGGAGAGCGACTCCACATTCAACTAGATGCCTCAATCTTCCTCAATGCTTCAAAATGGAGTCACTCATGGCCCCGAACCCCGTTTCTGGTCCTTCTGCATGAGGCAGTCCGTGCTTGTAGCTGTCCGGGCACTGCAGAGCGCCAATACAGGTGTTCCCCACTTTTCGAATATTCACTTTACGAAACCTCACTGTTATGAAAGACCTACATTAGTACCCTGTTTTCGCTTTCAAAAGGTGTTTTCACTGTTACGAAAAAAAGCGCACGCGAAAAAATCAGCTCGTGATAAAAGGCAGTGCACGCCCCGAGCAGCTGCTCTCCCCCGGATTCGGGACTGCAATCTCGCCGACATTGCTTAAACACATGCCTGTGAGCAGCCATTTGCAAGATGAGTTCTAAGGTATCGGAAAAGCCTGAAAGAGCTCGTAAGGGTGTTACACTTAGCGTAAAACTAGACATAATTAAGCGTTTCGATCGTGGTGGACGAAGTAAGGACTAAGTGAGTTTGGCTTGTGGAAGCTGATGAACATGATGTTGAAGAGATTTTGGCGTCCCATGACCAAGAACTGATAGATGAAGAGCTGATGCAATTGGAAGAGGAAAGGATAACAACTGAAACTGAATACAGTAGCGAACAGACCGAAAGTGAATTCGTCCAGGAACTGAACGTGAAGCAACTGCGTGAGATTTTCACTGCAATGATAAAGTATGACTTTAATTTTGAAAGGGTACGTCGGTTTAGGGGATATTTGCAGGATGGTTTGAGTCCTTACAGAGAACTGTATGATAGAAAAATGCACGAGGCTCAGCAGTCAAGCAAGCCTTCCGCATCAGCCACAGCAGACGATGAACCTCGACCTTCGACATCGAGGCAGGCAGTCATAGGAGAAGATGAGCTGCCTGCTCTAATGGAAACAGACGACGAGATGACACCCCATTGTCCCACCACCCCACGATTCGCAGAGAATGCAACGGTAGCCGGGACGCACACAGCACATCTTTAAGAAAAAAGCCAAAATAAACATGCTAACTAATTAGGTGCCGCCCGACACGTAATTAATTAGCATGTTTATTTTGGCTTTTTTCTTAAAGATGTGCTGTGTGCCTCCCGGCTACCGCTGCATTCCTGCATGCTTCGTGGTTCGGTATCTGTCGGTGGCCTGGAGGGTGGGACCACTGCACCATCCCAACCTGTGACGACTCAGTCTAACACACCCTCATCAGTGTGCTCGGCGCTGAACCAATTCCGGTAAGTGATACTACACTGTACATACATTATTTCTACTTTATATTGGCTATGTATTTTTACGTGTTATTTGGTATGATTTGGCAGCTTCATAGCTTAAAGGTTACTGGAGAGCACTTGCGCCGTGTTTTTGCCAACAGCGCTTGCGTGAGATTTTCTGCCGACGGCGCTTGCGTGAGATTTTTGCTACGGAGAGCAGTGCAGTAATGATTGTGGAAAAGTATTTCTACTTTATATAGGCTGTGTATTTATCATATCATTCCTGCTTTTATGACATGTTACTGTCATTTTAGGTTTTATGTGTTATTTGGCATGATTTGGTAGGTTATTTTTGGCTCTGCGAACGCTCACAAAATTTTCCCATATAAGTAAATGGTAATTGCTTCTTTGCTTTACGACATTTCGGCTTATGAACTGTTTCATAGGAACGCTCTACCTTCGGATGGCGGGGGAAACCTGTATACTGAATATACTGTGTACCTTTATTGTTTTATAAATATCAAATCTATTTTCATGAAATGCTCTTACACACGGATAAAATCACTTTTTGAAGTAAACTTATTGTGCCTTCTCTGCTGTAGCTTTCACAGTTTGTCTCCTAAATTCTGAAACAGCTCTATTTGCATTGACCTGTTTCTCGATCTTTATTTGCAGCATTGCAATGTGAGATTTTAGTAAGCTAATGATTTGGTCAAGTGGAAGGTATTTCATCTGATAAGCAGTGCAGCACTTAGAGCATTTAGTGATAGCTATACTGCATTCCAAACCTAATTATTTTGTGCCTATCTTCTCTACTGAGCAACAACATTTTGCTATCTGCACTTGACTATAAAATGTTATCCACAAGGCTATTTTTAACTCAACTTAAGTATCAGTAAAAAAATGGATGCCAGACATCACAATGAAGTGTATGACCTGTTAATTTTTCAATAAAGAAATAAGTTCAACATAGCTGCTGATAATAAATAACCCCATTAGACTATACCCGCATTGTAACATAATATCCATATTCAGCAAATAAAATGATCATTTCTTTTGACAAATACTCTTGCAGTTCATCATGTCACCTGAAGTTCTGTAAGTAGAACTTCTGTAAGTATATTAGAACTATTATTAAATAAGTAAAGCTGTCTTCCAGGCTACTCTTCTGAAGCTGTTTTAAAAATTTGACATACATGCTTGTATACATTCTTGATGCATTCTGAGTGACTCATTTCCTGAGTCAGTGGATTATTTTGATCTGTTTCCTGACCTGTGTTGCGGGCAGATGGAAAGAATGGCAGGTATCGAGTGCTGATTATAATCTGTTCAAGTCCTAACTATATATTAGGAAAGTGACAATGATTTGCATCTATAGTAGTTGCATTTGTTTGGATAGTCACTGAAGGTATATGCCCAACAGACTTGGATGTAATGACACTGGGGAAATTCCCTTCTATGTAACTTGTGTGTATATGTGTGTAGGTACATATGAACATCTATACACACACACACACACACACACGCATATTTGTGTGTGTTTGTATATGGTAATAGAGCAGATAAAGTGGAGGGGAGTGATAATAGGCAAACATGCCATAGTGTATTTTTATGTCACAAGTCAGGGACCATGGTTTCAAAGGTAAATTTAATGTTGGAGAAATGTATGCAATACACATCCTGAAATTCTTTTTCTTCACAACCATCCATGAAAACAGAGCACTGCCTCAAAGAATGAATGACAGTTAAATGTTAGAACCCCAAAGCCCCCCCCAGCTCCCGACTCCCACGCGTAAGCAGCAACAAGGCAATGACCCCCCCACCAGCAAAAAGAGCATCAGCACCCCCGCCACCAAGCACTCAAGCGTGCAGCAAAGCATCAATAAAAACACAGACTTGCAATACCCTAAAGACCAATCATTCACCCAGTAATTTGACATACCATAGGCTCTCTCTTTCCCTAATACGGGAAAAAGAGGTGTCCCGGTTTCACAGTGAGAGGGGAGACATAACAAACAACTCACTAATTTACGATGTTAAAAGTCTGTTGCAACGCTTTTTCCAAACTCTGTGCCCAAAGAACTCGGGCCTCTGGGCACACAGCCAGCTTGCTGCCTTCAATCTTTTGTGTACTCCCATGACACACCAGATTCCTGCGGAGGCACCGACCTCGAGTCTGCCTGCCTCCAGAGCGGTAACTCAATGTTTAGCATATGGCTTTACATTGCCTATGATCACTGGTTGGGGTTCACTTCCCACCTCTCCCTGTAAGAAGCTTGTACGTTCTCCTGTGACTGTGTGGATTTCCTCCAGGTGCTCTGGTTTCCTCCCACGTTCCACAGACATGTTTAATGTGCGTGAGCTGTCAGCATGCTATACTGGTGGCAGAAGCAAGGCAACACCTGCGTGCTATCCAGTATAATCCTCGATGATTTGAATTGATGCAAATGATACATTTTGCTGTATGTTTTGATCTACATGTGACAAATGAAGCTAATCTTTAATCTTTTGTTAAAGTAGATCTTGTGAAGTGGAAGTTCAGTTACCTGCTGGATGCACCTTGTCCCTTTGCTGCCAGGTTTCTTGAAGATGAGAAAACTTACCCAGCCTGGATTCAATTTTAGAAAGAAGATTAAATTTGAGTTATGTTGCCCATGTGACAGGTTTGAGTCTTGTCATGTTTTGACATTCTACGCAATGCAAACACAAAGCCACTTCTTTTATGGGTATTACAAAGGCTCTTGTTGTTTCAGATTCGTGACCCTTGCACTATAAAATATTGTTGCTGTAAAATATATGCCAGTCCACAGAACAGAAAAGAAGAGAGAGAAGGGAAAGATAAAATTGCTGTGTACAGTGAAAGGCTGGACAAATTGAGCCAGAAGGATAAAGGGGTAGGGCAAAAGATCTTGGGAATGGGACAAGTAAAAGAACAAAAAAGTGGTTCTGGAAGAACTGCAGCTAACACTCTCAGATTCATCACTGAAGAACAGGGACAGTTACTATGATCCAGAATTGTTCATCTCTGTTAAGTCTGGGAAGTTATGAAATGCCCAATCAAATGACAGGAGCTGTTCCTTGAGCTTTGGCTGAACCTCATTGGAATAGTGTAGGCAGGCGACAGGGAGATCAGAGTGGGCTGCAGAATTAACTAATGACAGGTCAATGCTAACACAAGGTCACATTTGCACATAGAATACAGATAACTTAAATAACTAAACTTTCTAAATAAAGACTAAGCTTTAACACCCTGTGGAAATTTTCACTGAGCATGCTTGTTCCGCTGCTTCCACACTGGCTTAAAGAAAATGCAATGTAATCTCCTCCAACATTTATACATTTAAATGTTTGTGTGTGTGTACTGTATATATTACATTTAAAATATATAAATGTAGAAAACAGTGGAGATATATATCATAATTTAAAATTTTACTGCCTAACTGTTTATTCAGCAAATTTCTGAATTGCCCACCTCTGGAAGTAGACAATATTGAGCAAGAGACTAGCACAAATCAAAATGCATAACACAATGTAGAGGCAAATGTTGGAGCAATTCAGCACCCAATATGATGTCTGCTGAACAAAAGGTCATCCGATATGTGATGGCTGTCGGCGGGGGGGGGGGGGTGCAATCCTCTGGGCATCACCTCAATAAATATCAGCAGAGGAATGCCAGCAAGTCAGGAGCTGAGGTAACAGCCCAACAGACCTTTTGCTGATGGCTAAAACTATGCCACCGGGCAGTTGAAGCTATCTTATGGCAATTAGTGCCATTCAATACTAATTGTGTTCTTGTACAACTTCATGTTTAACTTATCTTTCTCTTGTGAATGTTGTGTCTCTGGTGCTGCTACTGCCGGTAAGCTTTTTTCACACTGGTGCATATGACAATAAACCCGATTTTGACTTTGAACACCTGGCTCTCTGCTTACCTGGCTCTGAGAAAGCAATTTACCAGAGTCGTCCAAGTACCAGTATTATGATGATGGTGGTGTCTTGGCTGTTTGGTGAATTGGGTTATGATGGCCCACATGATTTTCTGCATGTCGGTGCTGTATTTTAGCGCTAATTTCAAGAGGACTAGGGTATAAAAACAAGGAAGTAATGCTGAAGCTTTATAAGGCACCTGGTGAGCCCTCACTTGGAGTATTGTGAACAGTTCTGGGCCCCATATCTAAGAAAGGATGTGCTGATATTGGAGAGGGTTTGGAGAAGGTTCACGAGAATGATTCTGGGAATGAAAGGTTTGTCGTATGAGAAGCGATTGTTTGCTCTGGGCCTATACTCACTGTAATTTAGAAGAATTGGGAGGAGGGATCTCATTGAAACCTATCAAATGTTGAAAGGCCTAAAGAGTATGTCTGTGGAGAGGATGTTTCCTATGGTGGGGTGAGTCTACGACCAGAGGGCACCGCCTTTGAATAGAGGGATGCCCATTTAGAATGGAGATATTAAGAAATTACTTTAGCCAGATAGTGAGGAATGTGTGGAATTCGTTGCCACAGGCAGCTGTGAAGGTCAGGTCACAGGATGTATTTAAGACAGAGGTTGAAAGGTTCTTGATTAGTTAGGGCATGAAAGGTTATGAGGAGAAAGCAGGAGAACGGGGTTAAGAGGGAAATGGATCAGCCATGATGAAATGGTGGAGCAGATTCAATGGGCTGAATGGCCTAATTCTGCTCCTGTGTCTTGTGTCATATTTTGAAAAGGTGACACACTGAAATTTGGGTGATTCTGAAATTGGGGTTAGAATAATATTCTTCAATGGTCTATCGTTTAGCAACAGAAGGCATACAGCTAATGTAAAATCTTGTCACCTCTGTCTGCACTATGTCCTTGGGGAGAGAGGACTGATTCCGAGCATTCCCTATGATGGATGATCCACTTGGAAGCCCTTTAATGTTCCTCATCTTCATTGAATCAGGTCAGTAAAGAGGACACACTGTGAACGTTATCAGTACAAGTAATGTGCTAAAAATAAATGGAAGTTACAATTGGCGCAAAATCGTGGCATCAAGAAAGCAGTGAAGACACGCAACAGAAATAGCCTGCAAATGTTACCTAAACCTTAACACCTGAACACTCACCTATGGTCACCTGTATATCTGGAAGAAATGTGACCCAATATGATGATCCGGTGATGATATTGAAAGCATTATTTTAGCAACTTTGCATCAAAACCAAATGATAGTGTAAATTTGCAACTGTAAGTTAACTACACCTTTCCCTGGCCTCCTAACATGGGGCCATTGATGCAGTTTTTCCACCCCCACCCCGCCACATCTTTGTTTCACACTTGCTCCCCGAGCAGTCAAACATGATGTGACATCACCGGAAATATCCCCTCAGTAAAGAAAGTAAACAAATAATGAGGAATAGATTGAGAAAGGGATGAGGTATGGTTCATATTCTTAACCTATTTTGCTGCAAAATTTTGTCCTAATAAAACTTGGCGCTTCAACAAATTGTGGTTAAGATTTGACTGCATTACATTGATTCCAATGTTGTGTAATTTCCTATAAATGTAATGTTTTTAATAACAATAGACTTATCCATGACAACTTCACTATCTTGTATTTCATTGATGGGTCATGTGGTTTGCATACTCCTAGACTGTCTACAATATGCGCACAATCTCAAAAATTCTATATCTTGGAAATCTAGCTTGGAAAGAAAAAACACTCAAGACATGATTAATTCACAGATCCCTGCCACAAAACACTTCCATATCCCACAAGTTATCCAGTAGGCATAGTTCAATACCCATTTAGATTTTCACTTCACCATTGTTACACAATTAATTCTGTCATTCTATCCTATTTCTTGTTGTTGCTGTGTACTGTTTTAATTCTTTGCTCTCGTATGAATAGTGTATATCACCCAGGAATAGTAACTGCTTTGAAATAAGCAGCTGCAGTAAAACTTGTTGATTCTGCTATTAACACCTCCTCCAGTAATCGAGCAAGGTGTGCCAACTAACAGCAGAACCTGGACAACATCCAGCCTTTGAGTGAAATATGGGAGGTAATCATGGCAAACTTCTCAGTAGGGGTAGGCCTGGCAATTTCCTCTTGATTTTCTGGTGTAATTGGTAAATGGGTTTATTACTGTCATTCTCTACCATCAGCTAGGTGGAGGTCACCAGTGACCAGAAGGTTAGCTGGACCAATTGTTTCAACATCCTGGCTATTGTGAGACAGTCACGGGTACTATGCAATACTCTAACCCCTCATTCTGGCTTCAGGAGTGGAAGAGTGAACTACTTCAATTGTCTTGGTGGCCATTGAATTTTGATTCTGTGAGATGGCCAGAACAGTTAGTTGTTGACCCATGACATCCATGCTGGTCTCTGGTTCACTGAGTATTCTCAACAGATGAATCTCAGCCTGTGCTCTCCTAATCTCTGCTTTTAGTGAGATTGCAGGAGAACTGGTAAAAAAAAAACAAAAAGGAGGCAAATGTAAAGTTTGGGAAATTGAATTTGAACAGGTTCCTTGAGGAATAAAATGGAAGCGGGTGAGAAACATGGAATATTGAACAAATGATCAGCAATAATCAAAATGAATAAACACAGTGTGGAGGCAAGTAATCTGGAGGGCTGAAAGGGGAAATGCTCTGGGTGAGTAGGTTTGCAGGGAATCCCAGGGCATTATAGATATAGATTTAAAACAAAAGCTAATCACCAGGGAGAAACTAGAGCCACTGAAAGATAAAGGGGGAGATTTAAGCCTGGAACCGGATGAAGGGATGAGTACTAAATCAGGGAGAAGGACATAGAGGATAGTGAAATCAGACAAGGGTTCCCTTTAAATGCATTAAGGGAATAAGTCCCCAAGCCATTAGGGTCTATCCCAGATTATTGAGAGACAAGATTGCTGGGATCTTGACAAACATTACTTTATCACATTTAACCATAAATGATGTCCAAGGGGACTGAAGGTTAACAAATGTTATTTGCTTCTTTGAGAAGGATGGTAGAAACAAACTAGAATATTACAGGTTGATGATCCTTGCATAAATGGTGAGGAAATTATTGGAGAAGATTCTTAGGGAAAAGGTCTACTTATTTCTGGAAAAGCATGGATTTGTTGGGGATAGTTAGCATGGCTTTGTGTAGGAGAGGTCATGTATTACAAACTTGACAGAAATTTTTGAGGAGCTGACACAAGAGATTGAGGGTAGGGTAATAGCTTTTGTTCATGAATTTTAGTAACTGTTTCAACAAGGTTCCACCTTGTAGGCTGATCAAAAACTTTAAGGCACATGGGATAAGGGGAAACTTGGTAGACTGGATTCAAAGTTATCTCGGGCATGGAAGACAGAGGGTGATGCTGTGGGCATATTTCTCTGACCGGAGGTCTCTGACCAGAGATATTCTATAGGAATCGCTGTTGGGTCTTTGGTGATATATACAGTGATTAGGACAAAAATGTAGGATAAGTTTTCAAATGACACAAACATTGATGAAATTGTAGATAGTGGGGAAGTTTGTCAAAAAATTCAGCAGTGTATTGACCAGTGGGAAATGTGGGCAGAGAAATGGCATACGGAGGCTAGTCTGGACATACATGTTGCACTTTAGAAGGTTAAGTGTAAAAGGGAAGTATATAGTAAGTGGCTGGACCTTTAGAAACATTGAAGTGCAGAGGCACCTTGGGGTGCAAGCCCATAGCTCCCTAAACTTAGCAGCATAAATAGATAGTGTGGTAAAGGAGACATGTGTTATATTCGGCTTATTGATACAATGTTGAGTATGAAAGTTGTCTTTCAGCTGTATAGACATGTTGAGTATTGTGTTAAGTTCAAATCATCACATTACTGCAAGGATGTACAGGTTTTGGAAAGGTTGCAGAGAGGTTCACAAGGATATTGTCTGGATTAGAGAACTACAAGAAGAAGTTGGCCAAACTTGAATTGTTTTCTCTATAGCTTTGGAGACCTGATGAAATTGGAGGTAAAGATGGGGTAGTCAGTCTATTTCCCAGGGTGGAAATGTCAAATATTAGAGGGCATAGACTTTCAAGGTGAAATGGGCAAGTTTGAAGATGATTTGTAAGGAAGGGTTTTTTTAATTAAGAGGGTGGTAGGTGCCTGGAACATGCTTGATAGGGGAAGCAGAAATAATAGCAATGTTTAGGAGACATTTATACAGACTATGATCCGGCAGGGGATGGACTGAGGTAAATTATGTGCGGGTAGATCATGGCAAGGCAGTGTGCTTAGCTCCGTGCTCTACTCACTTTACCGTTAAAACTTTGCAGCTAAGCACAGCTCCAATGCCATATTTAATTTTGCTAACACCACTATCATAGATTGAATCTGTAGCTGTGATCCATCAGCATGTAGCTGTCATAGCTTGGTGCTAACAGAGACCAGATAATTTGTAATATTCAGAGCCCACAGATGCCTTCATTCATTTAGATTTTGTGAGTTTGGTCTTCCTGACCCTGTTAATAATATTTACTGAATTTCTATCCTTATTCTCCCAAGGACGATAACATGAAAAATTAGGGTTTGGGACTCTGCGTTTGCAATATGAGAGCTGGATTTACAAGTGTAAACATCTGATGTAAAGAACAGCATTGTTAAACCCATGTTCAGTATTAATATGGTAATTCACCTCTGGAAGGTGATGAAGTAAGAAATACTACTATGATGTTAAGGTAACGAAATTAAAACAGATAATGTTGGGAATATTTAAAAGGTCATACAGCAGTTGTAGAGAAGGATACAGTAACTTTCAAAATCATAGATTGTTCATCAATATTAGGCTTTAATGCCTTAGCTTAAATGGAATATTCAGATTTGGAAATATTTTGCTGGACTAAAATAGAAGGAGATTAGATATCTGGGTCATTGAAGTTGACTTGAAACTATTTCCTGCCTGATACTTGCATCCAAAACAAGGATAACAATACAAAAGTATTTAAAATATTCTGTTGCATTCCATGATCTATAACACAATGTTTACAAAGAATTTTTAGAATTTTTTAAAATCCTTGAGCTTCTTTCCATCATCAACCACAAATGTTTTACCTTGGAAAGTTTTTCAAATAGCTATTTGCTCAAAGGCACTAGTATTTAGGAGGCAGTGGCTGGAACTGTAGTGAACAAAAAGCACGGGCTTGTGGGAGAGTTTCATGATCAGGCCTGAGATACTGTCTGGTGGTTGGATAGAATGTCAGTGCTGGTATTCAGCAATGGGATGCTAGTTGGGTGGGGAGAGAAGAGAAGGAAGCAAGAGATTGTGGACCTAGGCCCAGACATAAGAGAGCTGGGAGGTCATGAGGGAAGGTTGTGGAGGATATGTTCAAGTTTATTTTCATTTTCATAGGCATATATATCCAAGCTATAAATACCATGAAAATTAGTTTTTGCAGCAGCAGGGCAGTATATTATAAACATGAAAATAAATTTTCATAAACTAAAGAGAGATCATATTCTGATGGGGGAGGAGATCAAAAATGGTAGCTTTGCTAGGTGGATTATAGGAGACATTTGAGCTTCTCCAGGCCCAAAAGTAATGCTGAGAAGGGACTTAATGGGGACATCCACTTGCTCTTTCCTCGCATCATCTATCTGTACTGGGCATATTAAACTTGAAACTATATTCGATGCAAAAACACTTCTGTAAAGAACATTAAATGCACAGCCTGTATTTGTGCAGTAATTAAATTCCTGCTTTGGGTGTGTAGGTCATTCAAAGGCATTCAGGTATCACTGGCTTACATCCAGATGTGACTGTGTTGAAGCAGGCTGCAGTTACAATTATCTACTCGTCTGCCCACTATTCACTCCTTTTTGGATATAAATTCTGTATCCTTCTATATCACCCAAAATGTTCTTTTTAATAATGGGATTTCATAGACACAATTTGATGAAATTACCAAGTTTATCTAATAGTTGTGAAGTGTTTAATGCTGAAAATACATCCCTCCATTTATATTAATTTTTCAAAAATTAGGAGAAGAGTTTTTGTACAACATTGTACAGGTGAATTTATAAACCTTTATGAGAAATATTTTAAGCTCTTAGGAAGCTATTGGTGCATTAGAAGGAGAACAATGGTTTTGAAATAAAGCTGCTTTGAATTTAATATCATGATTTTATGTTCCAACTGATTAAGCCTTGAACAAATAGCTGATTTCTCTCCAGTCTTTCATCAACACAAAGCAAATATTTTTTTAACATTCTTCAAGAAGAGAACTTTGTCATTAAAACTAAATGCACAATCAATAATTTCATGGGCAACAATTTCCTTTTTATTTCATTAGAATATATTGATTAGAATAACGAACATATTTGGGGAGTTGCTCGGAATAGTTCCAGACAATGTGAGGGACCTAAATTAATCTCAACAGTATGAAATGACAGAGCATCAATAACATTGATGACCATCTCATCGCAACCCAATTCCCTTAGACTTTTTGGTTTAGTCATGCTTATTTTGAAGGAGCATCATAAACTTAACAGTTTGTTACTTTTTCTGAAAATACTAGATTTTACAGAAAAAAAGAGGTTACATCATATTTTTAATTCCGTTGGAAGAACAGTGTTATTTGCAGATGCTTTTTTTCATTTTGGGCATTTGAGTCGAATTTCCTGTTTACTTACAAGAGAAAGGTACTGTAAGACATTTTGAATCTGGAACACACTGGCTAATGGAAGAAAGCATCCCAGAGATGCAATCACTGTAGAAAGCATTGCCTGATATGACCAGCAATCTTTTGTTATTATAGTCTGGATGAGTGATTTCATGTTTTTACACAAAGATGACCGAGATCTCTCAGTGTTACACAGAAGTCTCTCAGGAGAATGCTGTTCTTTATACGTTACTTCTACAGAGATGATGTCATGGCTTTATTGCTCATTGAGTTCTTGCAGATCATCTCAAGGGTTTAGTTTCCATGAACTGTGCAAGATAAAGGTTTGAATGATTCATTTCACATTAGCCATTGAAGATTAATGTGGGAGTATAAGAAAAGGATGTAATGCTTATAAAAAAAGTCACAAACAATGGTTAATTTGCTGTACAAAACCATGGTTAATTTACTATACATATTTCTAGCAACTTGCCCTTTCTCATTTTCATGTCATACTTTCCTCCTTCAGATGTGTCTGTGTTATTCACTTTGACATTTCCACCGATCTCACCAGAGATTGGAAGATCTCCTTTCTGGCTTCCACCTTTACTGAAAGGTATGACCACACTGACACAGTTATAGGCAAATGAATGAACTTATCATCGGCTATTTTGGTCACAGTAGGATACATGCAGGCCCTCAAAGTTTCTGCAGTATTTAATATCTTTAATCACAATTTTCTTCCACCATTACAGCCTTGTTTAATTTACCCAGCTTTGAACATAGCTGCCCAGAGCTCTAGTGCACTCTATTAATATGCTGCAGCAGTGCATCAAAGAACATTTCAGATGCTGTCCCTTGATTAAAAACTCTCATCATGCAGCTGAATGAATTGTGTGCAGTGCTGTGTCAAAAATGTATCACTTTACATGTTAAGGACAAGGTGCAATAGGTATTTTGGCAGAAGGAAGACCAAATATATCTGCGGTGGAGATAGTACATCAGAATCAGGATCAGCAGAAGAGTGGGATGGGTTGAAGATCTGGACTGGCAGAATCCTCCTTGTGGAGGTTGGAGGTAGGTAGAATCAAGGATTCAGAAGCAGAATTAGGAGTGATAGAGACAATGGGAGGAGGGACTGGGAGAGTTATTGAGTTGGTAGGAAAGATACTGAGATTAGGCGAGTCAATGGGGAATCGGAAATGGATTCTGGGATTAGGAAAATCAATGGGATAGGTGGGGCCAGTGAGCTCATGACTGGCAATAGTAGGGAAATTGGAGACCAACATAATTAACGCATGGGATTGAGCAACTGCCTGATCATGGGTTGGCATATAGACAGGCAAAGGATGAACTGGTGCTGCCATGAACCTGGAGCTGCAAAAAATGACAAACATGGTCCAAAGTGAGCATTGGTATATGATATCATCTCACATGTCCCTGATGTAGAAATTGAATTAAGGATGCAAGGATAATTTGAAACATCTGGTCATACATGCTTATATTCCAGCTTTAATTGGTTAGCTTAGTAAGATTAAACCAATTGCATTTAAAGTTTTAGTTGTAATTTTTGCTTTCTCTTTTTAATTCATCACTTTTCAGGCAGTCTATTAGCACACTATAGCATTTTGTGTTAGTGATGAAAATGTTTGTAATAGTTAATAATTTTGAATTCCAGGTGCTGACATGAGCAACGTTTGAATAGCACGTGTCACTATGCCACTCCTTTAACTTTCACCCCACAGGGAAAGTAGTGAATTTTCCACCATAAACCTGTATCAAGTGGTTATGACTGCAGAACATCATATATCTGGTTCAACATCACCCAGATTATTTCACCCATGAAACCTTCCTGCCCTTAAGATTTCTGTGGATAGAAAACAAAGACAATTGGCCCCACATTGAACTGGTTGCATCATTTAGATCTTGCCAAGGTGCACCCACCCCCCAGAATTTTATGATATTTGTTAACAAATTTACAGATTCCAATGGCCAGTTCTTACTGTCTAAGATGCAAACCGTGCGGTGTTAACAGCCAAGATCCCTGGATTGTGTTGCACTTGTGTGCTTGAAGTGCTGCTCCTGAAATTTCAGGTCTGTACAGTTGTATCCTAATTCAAACTATTTTTCTTGCTCCCAATACCATACCCGAGACTTCAGGAAAAAAAGAAAGATACATAACTGGAAACATTCACAGATGATGTAATATTCTGGCCCCACTAATGGAAACATATTTTGTTAATATCTCCTCATTTTCCCATGTGATGGCTGTATGTGCATTTTTTCCCAGGATACAATTGAAGACCTCCAACAGTGACACTCTGTTGCCAACAAACGCATAAGAATCCCCTGGGATAATGCCCCAGTTAATTTTTCTTTGCTTTTTCTCTGAAAAGTCAATTTTACATTGAGCTTTAAAACCGTATAAGGGGAAGGGGAGGGGTGTAAGGAAAGGAAACAGGAATGGATGGAGGAGCAGTTGTGTGGGATGAGAAGTAAGACCCCATGATGTCTGGATGTGAAAACTGACCCATATTTCTAACTGCGAAAAATGGGACTGATAAAAAATATGGCAAAAACAATGAGGTTTCGAAGTACTCTTTTATCATATTAATATATATTTTAATATTTATTTTTTTAAGTCTTGGTATACATTGAATACCTGTGCTCAGAAAAAAAAATCTTACGACAATGTAACTCTGTAGTCTAAGTGAATGAAAATCCCAAAAACTGCAGTTGCTGGAAATCTAAAACTTAAAAAAATTAAAAATCGCAGCAGCTCAAACTGCATCTGTGGGAAGACGGAGTTAATATTCCAAGTGGTTGAAGAATCTTTGTATGAATTAAAAAGACCAGAGAAACCTATTAAACTCCAGAAAGAATGGGGGAGGACGCAGGCAATGGAAACTGAGAGATGAGACTGAACTCACATGGCCAAGCAGACTGTCACCCAATCCTCATCTTCTTTCTCAAGTATAGGAGACCACATTGTCAACACAGAATACACAACTCTGCATCAGATGAAGAGCAACTGAATCACTACTATACTGAATTGTAACAGGTCCTAATGATTATGATCCTGTGTATTTTGAGACCTGTAACATAATCCATATATTTTATACCTTATAAATTTCCATTAAGTATGTGATGAAATGGTTCAAGATAAGACCAATTTGAATGACGTATTATTTAATTAGGCTCAAAATCTGTAACGTTACAATGTTGCTTGCAGATATTACCACAGGATTTTAATATAATTCTGGAATGCCATTAAGTAATAGACTAATACAATCTAGGTTCAGCCCTATAAGAAAATAACTACAGTATGTTATGTGTGACATAAAAAGAAAGTGATTTTTTTTAAAAGATTGAATTTTCTTGCAATGGTAAATGTATCCCAAATGCAAACTAGTGTAGGGTTAACTATTTTAGGAAATACACACATAATGCTGGAGGAACTCAGTGGGCCAGGCAGCCTCTCAGCCTGAAACGTCGACTGTTTACTCTTTTCCATAGATGCTGCCTGGCCTGCTGAGTTCCTCCAGCAATTTGTGTGTATTACAGTACTTAGATTTCCAGCGTCTGCAGACTTTAGCAACACACATCAAAGTTGCTGGTGAACGCAGCAGGCCAGGCAGCATCTCTAGGAAGAGAACAGTCGACGTTTCAGGCCGAGACCCTTCATCAGGACTAACTGAAGGAAGAGTTAGTAAGAGATTTGAAAGTGGGAGGGGGAGGAGGAGATCCAAAATGATAGAAGAAGACAGGAGGGGGAGGGATGGAGCCAAGAGCTGGACAGGTGATTGGCAAAGGGGATATGAGAGGATCATGGGACAGGAGGTCTGGGGAGAAAGACAAGGCGGGGGAAACCCAGAGGATGGGCAAGGGGTATAGTCAGAGGGACAGAGGGAGAAAAAGGAAAGTGAGAGAAAGAATGTGTGTATAAAAATAAATAACGGATGGAGTACGAGGGGGAGGTGGGGCATTAATGGAAGTTAGAGAAGTCGATGTTCATGCCATCAGGTTGGAGGCTACCTCGACGGAATATAAGGTGTTGTTCCTCCAACCTGAGTGTGGCTTCATCTTTACAGTAGAGGAGGCCGTGGATAGACACGTCAGAATGGGAATGGGATGTGGAATTAAAATGTGTGGCCACTGGGAGATGCTGCTTTCTCTGGCGGACAGAGCGTAGGTGTTCAGCAAAGCAGTCTCCCAGTCTGCGTCGGGTCTCGCCAATATATAGAAGGCCACATCGAGAGCACCGGTCACAGTATATCACCCCAACCGACTCACAGGTGAAGTGTCGCCTCACCTGTAAGGACTGTCTGGGGCCCTGAATGATGGTAAGGGAGGAAGTGTAAGGGCATGTGTAGCACTTGTTCCGCTTACAAGGATAAGTGCCAGGAGGGAGATCAGTGGGGAGGGATGGGGGGGATGAATGGACAAGGGAGTCACATAGGGAGCGATCCCTGCGGAAAGCAGAGAGAGGGGGGAGGGAAAGATGTGCTTAGTGGTGGGATCCTGTTGGAGGTGGCGGAAGTTACAGAGAATAACATGTTGGATCCGGAGGCTGGTGGGGTGGTAGGTGAGGACCAGGGGAACCCTATTCCTAGTGGGGTGGTGGGAGGATGGAGTGAGAGCAGATGTACGTGAAATGGGGGAGATGCGTTTAAGAGCAGAGTTGATAGTGGAGGAAGGGAAGCCCCTTTCTTTAAAAAAGGAGGACATCTCCCTCGTCCTGGAATGAAAAGGCTCATCCTGAGAGCAGATACGGCGGAGACGGAGGAATTGCGAGAAGGGGATGGCATTTTTGCAAGAGACAGGGTGAGAAGAGGAATAGTCCAGATAGTTGTGAGAGTCAGCAGGCTTATAGTAGACATCAGTGGATAAGCTGTCTCCAGAGACAGAGACAGAAAGATCTAGAAAGGGGAGGGAGGTGTCGGAAATGGACCAGGTAAACTTGAGGGCAGGGTGAAAGTTGGAGGCAAAGTTAATAAAGTCAACGAGCTCAGCATGCGTGCAGGAAGCAGCGCCAATGCAGTCGTCGATGTAGCGAAGGAAAAGTGGGGGACAGATACCAGAATAGGCACGGAACATAGATTGTTCCACAAAGCCAACAAAAAGGCAGGCATAGCTAGGACCCATACGGGTGCCCATAGCTACACCTTTAGTTTGGAGGAAGTGGGAGGAGCCAAAGGAGAAATTATTAAGAGTAAGGACTAATTCCGCTAGACGGAGCAGAGTGGTGGTAGAGGGGAACTGATTAGGTCTGGAATCCAAAAAGAAGCGGAGAGCTTTGAGACCTTCCTGATGGGGGATGGAAGTAATAGGGACTGGACATCCATGGTGAAAATGAAGCGGTGGGGGCCAGGGAATTTAAAATCATCAAAAAGTTTAAGAGCGTGAGAAGTGTCACGAACATAGGTAGGAAGGGATTGAACAAGGGGGGATAAAACAGTGTCGAGGTATGCAGAAACAAGTTTGGTGGGGCAGGAGCAAGCTGAGACAATAGGTCGGCCAGGACAGGCAGGTTTGTGGATCTTGGGTAGGAGGTAGAAACGGGAAGTGCGAGGTGTGGGAACTATAAGGTTGGTAGCAGTGGATGGGAGATCCCCTGAGCGGATGAAGTCGGTGATGGTGTGGGAGACAATGGCCTGGTGCTCCTTAGTGGGGTACGCATGCTGAGCTCGTTGACTTTATTAATTTTGCCTCCAACTTTCACCCTGCCCTCAAGTTTACCTGGTCCATTTTGGGAAGGAGGCTTATAGACATTGCAGATTGGGAGGAGAAAGCCATCAATTGGACTCAAAATGCAATATCTTCTCTCAAACTGAGGTCCACTTTGAACAAAGGTGCTCCGTTCTTGTAGCTGAGAAGGGAAGTAGAAGGAGAGGAGAAGGAATTCCCAGGCAGCATACCTTTACCATCCACGGTTAGATTTATGGTTCCAGGAACCAGCATCTGAATCATCTCAGGACCTATAATAGAAATTGCTCCAGAAGAGAAGGACTGGGACTGGTGAATGTAATATCTTCAGTGCTTTATCTTTTTCACTACCTCTCCCAAACATTACAATCTCAAATGAAAATAAGAAATTATAAGTGTGCTTTTATCTGTATTTATACTACATGGTGCTTCTTCTTCAGTAATATAACTAGCAAGGTTTTTTACAAAGGCTTCAATCTACATCATCCTTTTTAAAAGGCTATTTCTAATTGACTAGAAAGTGAGTTATAACGTCCTAGTGATCAATTGCCGTGTGAAGGAATTCTGATTTAAAAAAAATAATACCGTGCTCAGATCAAAAGGGCTGCAAGCAGACCCATATTATATTTTGTTGTTTTAAATTAATACTAAGAGAATGGTCTTGAAGCTGCTCTTACTGGAACGGAATAAATGATGGCTGTGAAAAATCTATATGTTCAGCAAAAGGTTGACTACTTCAGGATTTTGTATGAAATCAGGATAGGTAAAGAATTCAGTGCAACATGATTGTCTTGTCTAGTATTATCACAAAACATTAATCTGCATAGCTTAAATGTTGTACAGGAGATTTCATAACCTTGATTTGCAGTAAATCCTCTGAAGTAGGTCTTTGGGCACTTTGTTGTAAGTTAAATCATACCATGCCATTGTTACAAATCATTGATTTTAAAAGCAACTTCATAAGAAGTTAAAGCTGATTTATACTTCTGCGTCAACTCGACGCCGTAAGTATGGCGTCACCGTGAACCCTAAGCAGAGCCTACACGGATCCCTACACCGTAGCCTGACGCACACCTCTCCCAAAATGTAACTACGCGTCATGGCAACGCAGACTGCAACAACTGTGATTGGTTCGCTTGGTAGCATCGCATCTCCTTCTGCACTGCAATAGCTTCCCATTGGCCGACTGAAGGGAATGGAAGGAACTCTGGCTGCAATGTTTTCCATAAAGCTTTACAGATCTTCGAAATTATGGAGGACACATTTCACTTTTACGGAAAAAAGACGCTCGCTTTAAACTTGTTTACCCCAAGAAAGACTACCATGATCATGAAGCCTTGTGTGGGCAGGTGTGTGCGCATGCGCAATGTGCGTGAATTGCAGAGCGACGCAGACATACCAACGCACAAGTATAAATGCTCATAATGCGCGTAGGCCACTTGCGTAGGTTACAGCGTCGAGTTGACGCAGAAGTATAAATCAGCCTTTAGCCAGCTGGTGGCATGGTGGCATCAGCGCTAGACTTCGGAGCAAAGGCTCCCGAGTTCAAATCCAGCCGGCTCCCTTGCATGCTTTCCATCCGTGCTGGGAGGAGCGTCGAGCTAGCAACTTGGCCTCGTAAAAATAAGAAAGCCTGCTAAAAAACACCGTCATGACGGCGTCCCAATGCTTTCTTCTTCTTCTTCTTCACAGGAAGTGACTCTGCAAGGGGGCTGCTGGCCGAGTCCTTTATGCTACTGTGAATGGTCACAAGAAAATGAATCTCAGGATAGTATACGGTGACATACACTGGCAGGCCACAGAACATATGTTGCTGCTGTTGCTCAAAATGCCACAGGAATTAGATTTATTTATTTATAGCATTGCTTTCAAAGCAGATCTAGCCAATGGTGGAAACACTGTAAACTTACTAGGAAACTGTGACCTAATGTTGCTTGTGAATATCAAGTGATATGTTTATGGTCAATTAAGTTAATTAGCAGAATCTCTACTGAGATGCACACACAATGCTGCAGTGGCAAAACTATCATTGCCTTCTGATATATTAACATCTTGGTGAAAATGTGAGAATTTTAACACCTAGGATTTCTGCTTTGATACTGCCTTAGAACCCCTGCTGGAAAACATCTGTTAGGAGATAAGGAATGAGTTGGGCTCAGCTCAATGTTTGCAGAAAAGTACAAAGAAAGAGAGCAAACTTTGGGACACAGATTCTACGGATGCTGGAAATCTGGAGCAACACATGGAATGCCGGAGGAACTCTGCTCAGGCAGCAACTATGGAGGCAAATGGATAGTCAATATTCTGGGGTCACGACCATTCAAGAGGCCTGGAAAGGAAGAGGGAGATATGGCGTGGAAATAAGAAGTGAGATAAAATGGCTGACCTCTAGGAGATCCAGGCTGGTACAGCGGATAATGCTAAGGTAATCAAACTTGGCACTATTGAAGGAAAGAACTTTAAGCCTTTGATAAGGTGCCACGCATGAAGCTGCTTGGCAAGATAAAAGTCAATGGTAATACAGAAAAGATACTAGAATAGATAAAGGATTGACTGATTGGCTCAAGGCAAAATCTGGAAATAAAGGGAGCCTTTACTGGTTGGCTGCCCATGACTAGTGGTGTTCCTCAGGAGTCAGTGTTGAAACTGATTCTTTTTCCATTATATGTCAATGATTTGGATGATGGAATTGATGGCTGTGTGGCCATGTTTGTGGATGTTACAAAGATGGGTGGAGAGGTAGAGAGGAACTGAGACTGATTAGGAGAACAGTCAAAGAAGTGGCAGATGGAGTACAGTGTTGTGAAGTGTATGGTCATGCACTTTGGTGACAGGAACAAAAGTGGGCTATTTTCTAATCTGGCAGAAAATTAAAAAACCTGAGGGGCAAAGGGACCTGGGAGTCCTTGTGCAGGATTCCCTAAAGATGAATTTGCAGGTTGAATTGGTGGTGAGGAAGGCAAATGCAATATTAGCATTCATTTCGAAAGGAGTAGAATATAAAAGCAAGGATGTAATGCTGAGGCTTTATAAGACACCAGCAAGGCATCACTTGGAATAATATGAAAAGCTTTGGGCCCCTTATTTAAGGAAGGATGTGCTGACAATGGAGAGGATTCAGAGGAGGTTCACGAGAATGATTCCGGGAATGAAATGGATATTGAATGAAAAGTGTTTGATGGTTCTGGTCCTGTACTCGCTGGAATTTAGAAGTGTGGGGAGTGTTAGGGTATATCATTGAAAACTATCAAATGTTAAAATGCCCAGATAGAGTGAATGTGGAGAGAATGCTCCCTATAGTGGCACTGTCTAAAACCAGAGGGCACAGCCTCAGAATAGGGGGATGTCCTTTCAGAACGTTGATGAGGATAAATTTCTTTAGCTAGATGATGGTGAACCTGTGGGACTCGTGGCCATGGGCAGCTGTAGAGGCAAAAGTCATTGGGTGTATTTAAGGTGGAGGTTGATAGGTTCTTGATAGTCAGTGTGTGAAAGGTTACGGGGAGAAGGCAGAGGGATGGAGCAGCCATGATGAACTGGCGACGCAAACGTGACTGTCCAAATGGCCTAATTCTGTTCCTATCTCTTATGGTCTAATAAAAAGTAGGATTAATGTAGGATTTGTATATGGGCTGTTGATGCTTGGCACAGATTCAGTGAGCTAAAGCCCTATTTTTGTGCTGTATCTCTCTCTCCCTGACTTGTCACATTTAAATCTGACTGAATTAGAAAGCCACGCTTCTTCTGTTGGGCGTGGGCTAATGTTTATCATTGTCACTACTTTTCTTGTTCAACAAGTTGGCTGTAGAATTGATAGGTGGAATTTGCTGCCTTACTTTTCTATTTTTTTCTCATTTTAGAGAAGTTTGCTGTTAACTGTGTGGTCCTGTGATGTTCTGAAGATGGTATTCATCTCATAAGGGACAATGGTTTTGCATTCATTAATCCACAGAGACAAAACAAACCTATTCGTAACAAGAAACATTTCAATCAACTGGAAATGCCAAATGAACTTTTCACATACAAATTTAAATGTGCTAATCATAACTTACACAATTCTAAGTTTTGTGGATGAGCCCAGCTCATTCGTTTTACTCTCCACTCAGGCTGGTGTGACCGCCTTCAGATAGCATGTGCAATTTCTTCTCTTTCTTAGTCTGCCATGCCATCAAAGTTGTGGAACCTGATGTCTCTGCGGTAACTTGGATCCCTTCTCATCTGTCCTCCCCAATGCCTTTTCTATTCTATGCTGTACAACTAATCATCTGTCTTCAGCAACCAGCCTTCATTACGGAGTACCATTACCATTACACTTTAACATGCTATTCATGGCTTGCTCTCACACTCTCTCGGTGTTTGCTGTGGGTTTGTTTCCATCAGCTGTGGTCTGGTCTGATGCAGCCGGCTGGTGTTCATCACTTGGGTTCTCTGCAATGACATTGTTTACTGGGTACACTTGATCTCTTGCTCTGTCTGTGAGGGTGACAAGAAGGTGGGTCATACGGTTTAACCTGAGTCCAGTGTTTCCACTGGCTGCCTCGCCGGGACTGTACCTCAGCACAGGCATTATTCATCTGGAGCACCATCTGTGATTCTATCCACCTGGAAGTGAAACCTGTCCTTTCACCCAGCTCCCTTACCACGACTGTGGGAGGACTATCTCCTTTCCCTCTGGCTCTCTCTGACCAGTAATGTTATTTTGCTTGTTCTCTCAGCACCTTACCCAGGTTACAGTGGTCCTTCACATCTCCATGGAATCTTACTAAGTTGGCAGTTGTAGCTTCTTCCCGTACACTTGTAATTTCTGTTGCTTCTTGTTCTTCCGCTGCCCTCCTCGCACTGACGTTTGGCCACTCGATCCCTTTCTGCTGAGCCTTTACTGTAATCACTTCAGGCAGTTGCACGACTTCTGACAAGGTGATCCCCTCACCTTGGGACCTACTGACATGATACCCACACATTGCCTTGTCTCTCCTCCCTGCTTGAGGCTGCTCTCTCTCTTTGGGCCATGTTAGCTGCTTTGTGGGTCACACATATTTGCTGTTCCTGACTCGTCCATGTTATTTCTCCTTTTCCTGAGTCTATGATCACATCTGCCTTACTCAGTGTGCCTTCCTGCAGGATAGTATCTTCATTGTCCGGGCACACCAAAAAATCTACAGGAAGCTGCACTCCCTCAATCTCAAGCTGATTTCTCACCACCCTCATTGTTTAACCTCCTGTAATGGTAATATAAATCTCCTCTCCAGACACTGGCTGATGATCCCGATTCCACTGACATTTCACATTACTGATCCCCTAATAAACTGCTTGTGCACATCCGTGGATGACCACCACTGGCAATAGCGGTGGCCGTCAGTCGTTTGTCTGACCTCACCAGCCCTATAATCTGGTCAGCAGTTGAGTCGGAAAGACTGCTGTGGATTCTGCCTGTTTTGGTGAGTAATTTTCACACTCCTCTCATTTTTCAGGGCACTTTTCTCCAACCATGGCCTGAGAATCCACAGCTGTAAGAAATCGTCTTCTTTACCCTCCCACATCTATTGCAGCAGTTCCTTGCTACCTGCCCCGGCTGCTGGCAAGTTCTCTGTGACATCGCAGCAGCTACATTTGCCACTGCCACCTCACACCTTCTCTTCCCCCTCCCTTGGTCTATCTCACCAGCCCATGATAATATTACAGAGTAGGTCCATCCCACCACTATTCCCAAATATAAAACTTCCAAGTGGGCTGAGATCAGGCCTTCCTTCAGCATTTTCAAGAAAACTGGGTCACCCCTCCCTGGATTATCCAACCTGATTATTTCTCAAATGCTCTATCTACGCTCTGCATAATCCTTGGGTGGCTCATCACTCTCTGACATTATCGTTCCCCAGTTACTCTCACCTCCCTCTAGTCATTGCCTCACTTCCCTTCGTTGCCTGTATTCTCTGTAGTTGCCCATGTACCATCCTGCACCCCCTGGGCCACACTGTCCCACATACTCCACTGGCACTTCACTTTTACAGCACGTGTATATCTTTGGGCTGTGTTTGGTGAATTTCATCCATTTCCTTGAATTTGTACCAGGATACTGAATTCCCACATGTGACTCTAAGTGAGGGTAACTCTGACAAAATGCTTTGCTTCTCCCTGAGGGTGAAGGGCTTATGAATGGTTGTAATCAAGTGAAAGGGGTGGTTCGTATCATGAGGGTTCTCGAACTGACATTGCCTGACCTCATTAGGTGCCACACACATCATTAGTCCTGACGAAGGGTCTCAGCCTGAAACGTCGACTGCGCCTCTTCCTATAGATGCTGCCTGGCCTGCTGCGTTCACCAGCAACTTTGATGTATGAGCCCTCAAATGTTGTAATGTGAACAAAGTCACTGGACAGAGACCGAAGTGCTTCATTCTACAAAAGCAAGCAGCAGGCATCATTTTAAGACTTTTTCAGAGGAAAGAGCCAGTTTGACACAATATTACATAACATTTTATATGCTAATGATCAAACAACAATTCTATATTTACAATATATCTACAATGCTTCTGTTGAATTGCATGTAACTTTCAGACTTCCTTCTTCATGCTCACACTCCAGACACCCAGAATGAATGTTAATCAGCATTGTCTGGTTTCTCAATTGACTGATGTTTACAGCTCTGGGAACCGATTGTCCAGAGCTGCATTTTAAATTTAATCTACAGTCCATGTTTAGGTCAAAGGATTGGTTGCTGAAGTCAGTTGCTGAAGTTAAAATTAATATTTTGCTGTACACTCAAAGTCAAGAATATGCCCTAACATCTGCTATGGAAATACCAATGCCTTTGAACAGAAAGTCTTGCAAAAAGTAGTGGTTATGGCCCGGTCCATCATGGGTAAAGCCCTCACCACCATCGAGCACACCTTCATGCCACGTTATCACAGGAAAGCAGCATCCATCATCTGGGACCCGCAACACCCAGGTCATGCTTTCTTTTCACTGTTGCCATTAGGAAGAAGCTACAGGAACTTTACCACCCACATCACCAGGTTCAGGAACAGTTATTGCCCCTCAACCATCGCGCTCATGAACCAAAGGGGATAACTTCGCTGAATTTCAGAATCATAATCGGGTTTATCATCACCAGCATGTGTCGTGAAATTTGTTAACTTAGCAGCAGCAGAACCATGCAATATATGACGGGAGCAGAGTGAAGGCTTAAGGGCTTCGGCTCAACGGGCTTAGGTGGAAACGGGCGAGGCGAGGAAGGTTTGGTATTCATTTTTGTTGTTGTTGTTATTTGAGGAGAGGGGAAGTATGAGTGTGAAGGCAGTTTGTTGTTCTCGGTGCCGGATGTGGGAGGTCCTGGAGTCTCCAAGCCTCCCGGACATCCACGTCTGCACCAGGTGCGCCGAGATGCAGCTCCTAAGGGACCGCGTTAGGGAACTGGAGCTGCAGCTCGATGACCTTCGTCTGGTCAGGGAAAGTGAGGAGTTGATAGAGAGGAGTTACAGGCAGGTGGTCACGCCGGGGCCACGGGAGGCAGACAAGTGGGTCATGGTTAGGAGGGGGAAGGGGAAGAGTCAGGTAATAGAGAGTACCCCGGTGGTTGTGCCCCTTGACAATAGGTACTCCTGTTTGAGTACTGTTGGGGGGGACAGCTTACCCGGGGGAAGCGACAGTGGCCGTGCCTCCGGCACAGAGTCTGACCCTGTAGCTCAGAAGGATAGGGAAAGGAAGAGGAGGGCAGTTGTGATAGGGGACTCGATAGTAAGGGGGTCAGATAGGCGATTCTGTGGATGCAGTCCAGAGACCCGGATGGTAGTTTGCCTCCCTGGTGCCAGGGTCCGGGATATTTCTGATCGTGTCCAAGATATCCTGAAGTGGGAGGGTGAGGAGCCAGAGGTGATGGTACATATAGGTACCAATGACATAGGTAGGAAAAGGGAAGAGGTCCTGAAAGGAGAATATAGGGAGTTAGAAAGGGAGTTGAGAAAAAGGACCGCAACGGTCGTAATCTTGGGATTACTGCCTGTGCCACGCGACAGTGAGAGTAGGAATGCAGTGAGGTGGAGGATAAATGCGTGGCTGAGTGATTGGAGCAGGGGGCAGGGATTCAAGATTTTGGATCATTGGGACCTCTTTTGGCTCAGGTGTGACCTGTACAAAAAGGACGGGTTACACTTGAATCCTAGGGGGACCAATATCCTGGCGGGAAAATTTGCGAGGGCTACTGAGGTGACTTTAAACAAGGATGGTTGGGGGGTGGGAATCAAATTAAAGAGACTAGGAGAGAGGAGGTTAGTTCACAACAGGGGGATGGGAACCAGTGCAGAGAGACAAAGGGTGTAAAATGAGGGTAGAAGCAAAAAGTAGTAAGGTGAAAAGTAAAAGTGGCAGGCCGGCAAATCCAAGGCAAAAATCTAAAAGGGCCACTTTTCAATGTAATTGTATAAGGGCTAAGAGTGTTGTAAAAGCGAGCCTGAAGGCTTTGTGTGTCAATGCAAGGAGCATTCGTAACAAGATGGATGAATTAAAAGTGCAGATTGTTATTAATGAATATGATATAGTTAGGATCACAAAAACATGGCTCCAGGGTGACCAAGGATGGGAGCTCAACATTCAGGGATATTCAATATTCAGGAGGGATAGACATGAAAGAAAAGGAGGTGGGGTAGCATTGCTGATTAGAGAGGAGATTAACGCAATAGAAAGGAAGGACATGAGCCGGGAGGATGTGGAATCGATATGGGTAGAGCTGCATAACACTAAGGGGCAGAAAACGCTGGTGGGAGTTGTGTACAGGCCACCTAACAGTAGTAGTGAGGTTGGGGATGGTACTAAACAGGAAATTAGAAATGTGTGCAATAAAGGAACAGCAGTTATAATGGGTGACTTCAATCTACATATAGATTGGGTGAACCAAATTGGTAAGGGTGCTGAGGAAGAGGATTTCTTGGAATGTATGCGGGATGGTTTTTTGAACCAACATGTCGAGGAACCAACTAGAGAGCAGGCCATTCTAGACTGGGTATTGAGCAATGAGGAAGGGTTAATTAGCAATCTTGTCGTGAGAGGCCCCTTGGGTAAGAGTGACCATAATATGGTGGAGTTCTTCATTAAGATGGAGAGTGACATAGTTAATTCAGAAACAAAGGTTCTGAACTTAAAGAGGGGTAACTTTGAAGGTATGAGACGTGAATTAGCTAAGATAGACTGGCAAATGACACTTAAAGGGTTGACGGTAGATATGTAACGGCAAGCATTTAAAGATCGCATGGATGAACTGCAACAATTGTTCATCACAGCTTGGCAAAAGAATAAATCAAGGAAGGTAGTGCACCCGTGGCTGACAAGGGAAATTAGGGATAGTATCAATTCCAAAGAAGAAGCATACAAATTAGCCAGAAAAAGTGGCTCACCTGAGGATTGGGAAAAATTCAGAGTCCAGCAGAGGAGGACAAAGGGCTTAATTAGGAAGGGGTAAAAAGATTATGAGAGAAAACTGGCAGGGAACATAAAAACTGATTGTAAAAGCTTTTATAGATATGTGAAAAGAAAAAGATTGGTTAAGACAAATGTAGGTCCCCTACAGACAGAAACAGGTGAATTGATTATGGGGAGCAAGGACATGGCAGACCAATTGAATAAATACTTTGGTTCTGTCTTCACTAAGGAGGACATAAATAATCTTCCGGAAATAGTAGGGAACAGAGGGTCTAGTGAGATGGAGGAACTGAGGGAAATACATGTTAGTAGGGAAGTGGTGTTAGGTAAGTTGAAGGGATTAAAGGCAGATAAATCCCCAGGGCCAGATGATCTGCATCCCAGAGTGCTTAAGGAAGTAGCCCAACAAATAGTGGATGCATTAGTGATAATTTTTCAAACTCGTTAGATTCTGGACTAGTTCCTGAGGATTGGAGGGTGGCTAATGTAACCCCACTTATTAAAAAAGGAGGGAGAGAGAAACCGGGGAATTATAGACCGGTTAGCCTAACATCGGTGGTGGGGAAAATGCTAGAGTCAGTTATCAAAGATGTGTTAACAGCACATTCGGAAAGCAGTGAAATCAACGGACAAAGTCAGCATGGATTTGTGAAAGGAAAATCATGTCTGACGAATCTCAGAATTTTTTGAGGATGTATCTAGTAGAGTGGATAGGGGAGAACCAGTGGATGTGGTATATTTGGATTTTCAAAAGGCTTTTGACAAGGTTCCACACAGGAGATTAGTGTGCAAACTTAAAGCACACGGTATTGGGGGTAAGGTATTGATGTGGATAGAGAATTGGTTGGCAGACAGGAATAAACGGGACCTTTTCAGAATGGCAGGCAGTGACTAGTGGGGTACCGCAAGGCTCAGTGCTGGGACCCCAGTTGTTTACAATTTATATATTAATGACTTAGATGGAGGAATTAAATGCAGCATCTCCAAGTTTGCGGATGACACGAAGCTGGGCGGCAGTGTTAGCTGTGAGGAGGATGCTAAGAGGATGCAGGGTGACTTGGATAGGTTAGGTGAGTGGGCTAATTCATGGCAGATGCAATTGAATGTGGATCAATGTGAGGTTATCCACTTTGGTGGCAAAAACAGAAAAGCAGATTATTATCTGAATGGTGGCTGATTAGGAAAAGGGGAGGTGCAATGTGACCTGGGTGTCATTATACACCAGTCATTGAAAGTGGGCATGCAGGTACAGCAGGCGGTGAAAAAGGGGAATGGTATGCTGGCATTCATAGCGAGAGGATTCGAGTACAGGAGCAGGGAGGTACTTCTGCAGTTGTACAAGGCCTTGGTGAGACCACACCAGGAGTATTGTGTGCAGTTTTGGTCCCCTAATCTGAGGAAAGACAACCTTTCCATAGAGAGAGTACAAAGAAGGTTCACCAGATTGATTCCTGGGATGGCAGGACTTTCATATGATGAAAGACTGGATCAACTAGGCTTATACTCATTGGAATTTAGAAGATTGAGGGCGGATCTTATTGAAATGTATAAAATCCTAAAGGGATTGGACAGGCTAGATGCAGGAAGATTGTTCCCGATGTTGGGGAAGTCCAGAGCGAGGGGTCACAGTTTGAGGATAAAGGGGAAGCCTTTTAGGACCGAGATTAGGAAAAACTTCTTCACACAGAGAGTGGTGAATCTGTGGAATTCTCTGCCACAGGAAACAGTTGAGGCCAGCTCATTGGCTATATTTAAGAGGGAGTTAGATATGGCTCTTGTGGCTAAAGGGATCAGGGGGTATGGAGATAAGGCTGATACAGGGTTCTGAGTTGGATAATCAGCCATGGTCACACTGAATGGCGTTGCAGGTTCGAAGGGCCGAATGGCCTACTCCTGCTTCTATTTTCTATGTTTCTATGATGATATAGAAAGAAAGTCAATCAATCAATTACAGTAAGTATATACATGCATATTGAATAGATTAAAAATAGTGAAAAAAACCAGAAATAATATATATTAAAAAAGTGTGAGGTAGTGTTCCTGGGTTCACGAAACAGATAGCAGAGGAGAAGAAACTGTTCCTGAATTGCCGAGTGTGTGTCTTCAGGCTTCTGTACTTCCTTCCTGATGGTAACAAAGAGAACAGGGCAAGCCCTGGGTGATGAGGGTCCTTAATAATGGTCGTTACCTTTCTGAGGCACTGCTCCTTGAAGATGTCTTGGATACCATGGAGGACAGTATGCAAGATGGAGCTGACTAATGTTACAACTTCCTGTAGCTTCTTTCGGTCCTGTGCAGTAGCCCCTCACCCCCCACCCATACCAGACAGTGATACAGCCTGTCACAATGCTCTCCATGGTACATCTATAGATGTTTTTGTGCCTTTTAAGTAACACATTAAATCTCTTCAGACTCCTAATGAAATATAGCCACTGTCTTGCCTTTTTTATAGCTGCATCGTTATGTTGGGACAAAGTTAGATCCTCAGAGATCTTGACACCCAGGAACTTAAAATTGCTCATTCTCCACTTCTGATCCCTCTATGAGGATTGGTTCGTGTTTCCTCGTCTTACCCTTCCTGAAGTCCACAATCAGCTTTCATCTTAGTGACACTGAGTGCAAGATTGCTGCTGTGACACCACTCAACTAGCTGGTATATCTTGCTTCTGTATGCCCTTTCATCTCCAGCTGAGATTCTGCCAACAATGGCTCTATCATCAGAAAATTTACAGATAGTATTTGAGCTATACCAAGCCACACAGTCATGAGTATGGAGGGAGTAGAGCAGAGGGCTAAGCACACACCTCTGAGATGCGCCTGTGTGGATCATCAGTGAGGAGAAGATATTATCACCAATCCGCACAGATTGTGGTTTTCTGGTTAGGAAGTCAAGGATCCAATTGCAAAGGGAATATTGAGAATACTTAATCATATTAATTGAACGACAGATGTCGCACTGCAGATATACCATGGAGAGCATTCTGGCAGGCTGTATCACTGTCTGTTATGGGGGGGGGGGTGCTACTGCACAGGACCAAAAGCAGTTGCATAGGGTTGGAAATTTAGTCGTCTCCATCTTGGGTACTAGCTTACAAAGTACCCAGGACATCTTCAAGGAACAGTGTCTCAGAAAGGCAGCATCCATTATTAAGGACACCCAACACCCAGGGCATACCTTTTTCCCACTTTCACCATCAGGTAGGAGGTACAGAAGCCGGAAGGCACACATTCAGCGCTTCAGGAACAGCTTCTTCCCCTCTGCCATCTGATTCCTAAATGGACATTGATCCTGTGAACACTACCTCACTTTTTAAATATATATTATTTCTGTGTTTCCATAATTTTAATCTATTCATTGTATGTACACTGCAATTGATTTACTTATTTATTATTATTTTTATTTTTATTTATTTATTTTCTTCTATATTATGTAATGCACTGAACTGATTGTTAACGTGAGTGAAGTTATCCATACTGAGTCAGGAGCCTGATGGCTGAAAGGTGATAACTCTTCCTGAACCTGGTGGTGTGGGTCCTAAAGGCTGATTTATACTTGCGCGTATTAGCTTACGCCGTAGCCTACATAAGTGGGCTACGCCGTTGTGAGCATTTATACTTGTGCGTTGGTGTGTCTGTGTCGCTCTGCAATTCACCGCCAAAACGCCAGTTGGCGGTGGGGTTTCTATGCCATTGTGTTGAAACTCAACATGAAGAAACTCAAACTTCAAACAATGGTGACTGAAACTGAAGGAGGATGAATTTTCTGTGCTTGTCCGGCCACTGAGAGACATGGACGAGGAAATGCATTTCAAATATTTTCGGATGTCGGCAGGTAGATTTGACGATTTGGTTCATCGTCTCCAATCATTTATTTCACATCAGTGTATGCACAGTATACTCAGAGACTGGCAATCACCATTTGAGTTTTAGCTTCAGGTGGAAGTCAACAGGCTGTAGCAGGTAGCTACCAACTGGCGTCAAGCACAGGGTCCTCCATAATTTCGGAGGTCTGTAAAGCTTTATGGAAAGCATTGCAGCCAGAGTTCCTTCCCTGCCCTTCAGTCGCCCAATGGCAAGCTACTGCAGTGTAGGAGGAAATGCGATGCTACCAAACAGACCAATCACAGTTGTTGCGGTTTGCATCGCTGCGATGCGTAGTTACATTTTTGGAGAGGTGCCCGTCAGGCTATGGCGTAGGGTACGGTGTAGGGTACATGGCTGCGCCGTACCTACGGCGTCGATTTGACGCACAAGTATAAATTGGCCTTGAGGCTGCTGTACCTCCTTCCCGATGGCAGCAGTGAAAAGCGAGCATGTTGGGGGTCCTTGATAATGGATGCTGCTTTCTTGTGGCAGTGCTCCTTGTAGATGGGCTCAGTGGTGGAGAGGACTTTTCCTGTGATGGAGTGGGCTGTATCCACTGCTTTTTGAAAACTTTTTTGTTCTTGGGCATTGGTGTTTCCACACGTATACAAATAGTTATTGTAGTCATGTGGCACTAGGGATTGGAGTTTGTAAAGCTACTTTCTAAATTTTCATTACAAGCATCTTCATGTTTCAGTATGCAATATTTGTTCATTGTATTTACTTAAAATTATAATTGAAAAAAACTTGATATGATAAATTTAAACTCTTGTATGATATGCCCATGGCAATAAAGTCTGTAACTGACCATTGAAGTCATTCTTTTGGTAATAAGTGTCTCCATGTGATAAGCTTTTGAGAATTTCATATTAGCCGTAGAATCTTCAGCTTAGCAACTAACACCTGGTAGAAGCAACAAAAAATGTCACTGAATGATAATCTTTTACAGAGTCATATATATCCAACTCTACCATTAAGTCCATATCCTTTACCCTTACCCCATAGAGCAGATTCAATAATATTGTTATTGTCATGCTGTACGTAACAGTAAATTCAATAAAAAAGACTGTTGAGTCTGAGCAAAAACAGTTGCCATTTAACTTGCTGCAGCAAACTGATAAATAAATATGCCAAATTTAAAAGCTTTCTAAAAACGCATTTATTTTTATCTGGATGATTAACTTAAAATTCATGTCACTAATGTCAGCAATTGTTTGTTCAACTGCCCAGCCTGAGCTGAGGCTACTTACATTGGCATGACCTCAATTAATTCTCACAGATTTGTTCTCTCTGCTGTCTTACTTTCACAGACAATAATATGAACTATATTATAACATTTTCATCCGTACAACGTTTTAAACATTGGATCTCATATTACACAAGACAGAATATGTGTGAATTAAAGTATGTGCTTGCTTGGTTTTCTCTTTCTGAATATATTTAGGAGAGAGAAGAGGCAGATCCATACATAGAGACCTGATGCTAACTGAACGAACTTTTAGGTTTCAGCTTTGCAACTCTCCTGCTGTGTACGGTATAACCATTTCAGGATCAATATATTAGAGGCCTACTTTCAATGGATTATTTAATTCCACAGAGCACAAACTGGCATAGCTGGGCACTGAATGTGCAGTTACAGGGATGGGACTTATCTCCCAAGGCTAAATTTGATCATTCCCGATTGATGTAAAGTAAGTATGATATATTGAAATACAAAAGCATTCATGAGTGAAGATTTTTAAAACGTCCTTGGGGCTGGTGTTTGATAACAGAACCTAGGGAAAATATAATGAAAAGAAAGCTAGATATCTGGTGAGCAATTAAGTAATTAGGGCTGTGGGAATCATTCTCCCCTTGAGGCCTAGGTTGACAGGTAATGGAACTTCAATTTATCACTGTAAATATGTAAAATATTGATAAACCTCAGATTTGATTGTGGAAGAAGTTGATCTCTTTTTGTCCAGGTTGTTTCAATGTTCTATTAGATTTGATTAACATGCTAACAGACAGCAGTGAGGCAAAAAATAGAAATTCTATTAGATCACGTTGGACAAGTTGGATCTAGTTCCAGCAGCTTAGCAGCTGACACTTCGTCCTCATTACAGAACTGAAGCAAATGCATCAGGAACCATGCCTTCTCATTGAAGCAATTAACATTAAAATTAAATCAGGAAGCCAACTCATTAAATTTTGTTTTATGCTAAAAGTGCTCTGACGCAATCAATAAACTAAAAAGCAAAAGATAATTGTGGATTGTCGTAAAATGGACACATCAAATCCTGAGGGATGAACCTATCAATGTAATGATGTCCTGGCAGCTGTGGTTTGCTGTTACAGTGATTTATGTGGCTGGCTGTGACTAGAATGAATTTTGCTCGTCCATGATAACATACTCTGAAGGTTTATAAGACAGTTACATAAGTGTAAATAATCTCTTGCTCCTGTGGTGATTCCATTTATTATTGTTCTATTGCAACTTTAATGCCAAAAAAATACTAGTCAAGGTTCTGATGCTTATGCATGGACTATATTAGTTATGGGATTAGTTATGATTATCCAATTTAAACGGAGATGGTGGGTGCTTGTTAGTGATGCAGTGGACGTCTCTATGCCAACCTCTCATGCAGTCAGTGAAACAGGTATTTGGTGGTTTTTGTCGGGGTGGTTTCCAGGCCCGAACTCCTCACCGCTGCCCCAACCACCTTCTGGAGCAAAGGTGATCATGATACATATTTTAACTCTCCTCTTCAAGTTGCAGAGACTTGTAACAGAGAAATGGCACCAAGGCCAGCCAGATTCCTGCTGATCTTTTTGTCCATATAATCATCCCACTTACCCATATTAAGTACTTTCTGGCCTTCCTTACTTTGCAGTCATTCAACTCCTTTAGGATCCTGATGAAGGGTCTTGACCTGAGCCGTCAGTTGTTTGTTCCTCTCCATAGATCCTGCCTGACCTTTTGAGTTCCTCTAGCATTTTGTGTGTGTTGCTATCCTTTAGAGTATTGACTTTAGTGTAACATTGTTAAACCTGATCCTTGGTTCCCCTTCAAAACTTCCTTCTAACCACTTATACAAAAAGCCACTACCATTCTCATTTATCTGTGTTAACAGGCAAGTAGAAATTCTGCTTCTTGTAAAACTACCACAAAAATGTTAACACAGTTATGACTCACAACTAGCCCTCTGCTCTTTTCTGCTGGATATTGCCGATTGCTCCAAGCTGGAACATGCACAGCTTCTTGCAGAACTTATTTTTAACTGAGTAACAAATCTTTGTTCAAATTATTAAGTTACACTAAATATCACAGATAAGGTTATTCTTTTTAACTGCAACTAACCGATTACAAGTATTTTTGAATGGAAAATATAAATATAAATGGTAGAACAAATTATGTCATTGTACAAGATTATAATGATTTAATGTCACATACTCTCCCTACCTTGTCAGTATCCGGGAGAGTGACTGAGCAGTTAAGTACAATCATGACATAGTTTTTAAAAAATCTAAACATGGAATTTTAAACAAAAAAATAATATGCTTAGTTTGAACAAAAATGCAGATTTTAAAAAACAAACTACTATAATTAATGACATACAATTTATTTGGATGAACCTTGGCTGATTACAGACTCATTTGAATGACAAAATATTCCAAGGCATTTTATGCTGAGAATTTATGAGCTTAAATTGTATCCATCCACACATATAATCTAAGAAATCATGCTTGCTGATGCCACTGTGTGTGACAATGAGGGCACTGGCCATAGGCCCTGGGCTAAGGAAGGGTGAAAATCAAAGTTAATTTTCCTATTCAGTAAACTCTGGCAAGATCACAGCTATTGACAGGATTGGGATCTGTCCTGTTCCTCATAAATGAAAGCTTATCAACACCCCTGTCGGGGGTCACGATGGAAAATGGCCACATCCATAACTTTAATCAAGTCTGTTGGGAATTCTACACCTCGCTATATTATTGTGACACTCCATTGGGGGCGGGGGGAACCAGCAGCCCACCCCTGCATTTCTAATGACCAGCACTGTCTGTGGTTCTTGTGTTAAAATGCTTTTGTGGCATTATGGTGGGAAGTTCCAGTTCATTTATTGTTACATTTTTGTTTTGAGTTATACAGTTATTTGCTTGTGTGTTTGTGGGTCACCCTAACTGTAATCAGGGTGTGTGATGGTCACCTCCCCTGTCTGTATGAAACTGAGCTGTTCTCCCTCTGGGTCATGGTGCCCGGTCTGTTTTTGTGTTTATCACAATAAAGCTGTTGTTGTGTTGAACGAGCTTCCTCATATGTCATTATGTACCAAATGCTTGCCACATTGATGTCAGGATTGGGATGAGAAATTGCCAATGAGATTGAAGAACTACAGCCTTGGATAGAATGCCTTAAGACCCGGGGAATAAGCTGAGGGACCGATCAGTAGGCCTCCCCTGCACTCCCGGGCAGGGCTCGTGAAGACGGGACCCGGAGGGAGGACCTGGGAACCGAGCATTGTGCCTTTCCAAGGAACTCGACGAAGCAAGCATACCCGGGCTCCCCCACCCGGGGGACGGAGTGGAGCACATCTCCTGCCTCCGTAGCAACCCGCACCAGAGAACCCAAGACGCCATAGCCATGGAGGATGGGCACCATGACAGATGCTGCCAGAGCAACAGGAAGATCAAAGGGCCTCGGCAATTTCCACCGCAAGGTCCACTCTGAGGCTCCCGAGATACAACAGTACCAGAGACCTGGAGCCTTACCTGACGCAAGTCAAACTTGCCCCATTGAAACACGGGTGGAGCCCCCGCCAAGATAGTGGTGCACCTTGCCCTGGCACTGGAGGGAGATGTCCTGCGGGCCCGCCTCGCCTATTACTCCAAAAGACTGAGGTTTGGTAAAATACTGAAAGGCTTTTATTCGCTGTACAATACGACCTCCACAGTGAGTGTCTGCCCCCGGACTGAGGGGGAGGGGCAAGGCGAACACCTTTATACAGGACTCTGTGGGAGGAGCCACAGGGGCAGTCAGCAGAGGGGTGTGTCCAGACAGGTAACCGAGTTACAACATATATACATGGTTTACCACATTCACCCCTCCTTTTTTAAAAAAGAGTCCCGCGGGGTGAAGTGACTGACAATATTTACAAGAAGTATATTTACCGGTTAAGTCTATCAGGCGGTTGAGTTCGTCGCTGTGATCTACGGAGCACCGGCGGTGATTGCACCGGCGATGGCGGTTGTGCTGGCTCCGGCCTGACTTCAGGTGTCAGCACGTTAGGCGTCGGTAATCCCTCGTGCGTGTGCGTCGCGCCCGGTATGGGATTGTCGTGTGGTGTCTGTGTAGGGGTTGGGGTGTGCAGTGTCTCGTGGGTACATATATCAGTGGGTATGGGGTTAATAGTCACCACGGAGTGTTCAGGGTAGGGGCCCGGTGCCCCTGCGGGTGCCAGGTCACGGATGGAGACCGTGTCCTCCCGCCCATCAGGTAAAACCACGTAGGCATACTGGGGGTTCGCATGAAGTAAGTGAACCCTCTCGACTATCGGGGAGTATTTATTGCTCCTCGCATGTTTCCGGAGCAGCACTGGCCCCGGGGACGTCAGCCAAGATGGTAGGGTGGTTCCAGTGGTTGATTTTCTGGGAAAAGAAAAGAGCCGCTCATGAGGGGTGGCATTGGTGGCCGTGCATAACAGGGAGCGGATGGAGTGGAGTGCCTCGGGAAGGACCTCCTGCCAGCGGGAGACCGGCAGTCCCTTTGACCTGAGGGCTAAGAGTGTGGCTTTCCACACTGTGCCATTTTCCTTCTCTACCTGTCCATTCCCCCGGGGATTATAGCTCGTGGTCCTACTGGTTGCAATACCCCTAGCCAGTAGATATTGGCGCAGCTCGTCACTCATAAATGAGGACCCTCTGTCACTGTGGATATAGCATGGGTATCCGAACAGAGTGAAGAGCTTGGGCAGGGCTTTTATAACTGACGTGGTAGTGGTGTCGGGGCAGGGGATGGCGAAGGGGAACCGCGAGTACTCGTCAATTACGTTAAGAAAGTACATATTGCGGTCGGTGGAGGGAAGGGGGCCCTTAAAGTCAACACTCAGTCGCTCAAAGGGGCGGGTGGCCTTGATGAGTTGTGCCTTTTCGGGTCAGTAGAAGTGCGGTTTGCACTCTGCGCAGACTTGGCAGTCCCTGGTCATCATCCTGATCTCCTCAAGGGAGTAAGGCAGGTTCCAGGCTTTCACGAAGTGGAAAAGCCGGATGACTCCCGGGTGGCAAAGATCAACATGTAGGGTGAATAGCCGGTCAATCTGCGTGCTGGCGCACATTCCCCAGGATAGGGCATCGGAGGGCTCGTTGAGCTTTCCAGGCCTGTACATGATGTCATAGCTGTAGGTGGAGAGTTTGATTCTCCACCTCAGAATTTTATCATTTTTGATTTTGCTCCGCTGCTGATTATTAAACATGAATGCGACTGAGCGCTGGTCAGTTAGCAGGGTGAACCTTTTGCCGGCAAGATAGTGCCTCCAGTGCCTTACAGCTTCCACTATGGCCTGGGCCTCTTTCTCTACCGCAGAGTGCCGAATTTCAGGGCCTTGAAGGGTACGGGAGAAGAACACCACCGGTCTTCCCGCCTGGTTGAGGGTAGCAGCCAGCGCAAAGTCGGAGGCGTCACTCTCTACTTGGAAGGGAATGGCCTCATCCACCACATGCATTGCTGCTTTGGCAATGTCCCCTTTTATGCGGTTGAAGGCCGCGTGGGCCTCGGCAGAGAGGGGGAATGTGGTGGACTTGACCAGGGGGCGGGCCTTGTCTGCATAGTTAGAGACCCATTGGGCGTAATATGAAAAGAAGCCCAGGCACATTTTGAGGGCTCTGAGGGTGTTGGGAAGAGGGAGTTCCAACAGGGGGCGCATACAGTCAGGGTCAGGGCCAATGACTCCATTCTCCATGACACATCCAAGGATAGCAAGTCGGGTGGTCCCAAATACACACTTGTCCTTGTTATTGGTGAGGTTGAAAGATTTGGCCGCTTGGAGAAATTTTTGGAGGTTGTTGTCGTGATCCTGCTGGTCATGACCGCAGATGGTGATGTTATCCAGATATGGGAACGTGGCCTTCAGTTGGCACTGGTCCACCATCCGGTCCATTGTCCTCTGGAAGACAGATACACCATTCGTGACACCAAAGGGGACGCGCAGGAATTGATAAAGCCTGCCGTCCGCCTCGAAGGCAGTGTAAGGGCGGTCCTCCCGGCGGATGGGGAGCTGATGGTAAGCGGATTTTAGGTCTATGGTTGAGTACACCTTGTACTGTGCTACCTGATTGACCATATCCGCGATGTCGGGTAGAGGGTACGCGTCGAGCTGCGTGAACCTATTGATGGTCTGGCTATCCTATTACCATCCTATTCTTCTCCCCGTTCCGAACAACCACCACCTGCGCCCTCCAAGGACTTGTGCTTACCTCAATGACCCCCTCCCTGAGCAGCTGCTGCACCTCCGACTTAATGAAAGCTCTGTCCCCTGCGCTGTACCTCCTGCTTTTAGTTGCCACAGGTTTACAGTCGGGGGTCAGGTTGGCGAACAGTGGTGGGGGAGGGATCCTGAGGGTGGAGAGGCCACAAGTGGTGTCAGTAGTGTGGCAGTTGGCATGATGTTGGGTGGGATGTGCGGGTCGGTGTGTGTGTGTGGTCAGTAGCGGGGTACGTGACATATCTCTACAAAACAGGGGATTTATGACAGTAATTGGCGGGAGGGGCCCATCATACTTCATTGTCACACTTTTCAGGTGGCTCTGGAAGTCCAACCCCAACAGCACAGGGACACACAGTTGAGGCAAGACCAGTAACTTAAAGTCCCGATATTCTGCGCCCTGCACCATTAGCGTCGCTATACACCCCCCCCGGATGTCTGTTGTATGCGACCTGGAGGCCATGGTGACCCTCTGACTTACCGGCCGTATCATGAGTCCACAATGCTGCACCGTGGCCGGGTGGATAAAACTCTCTGTGCTGCCTGTGTCAAACAGGCAGCTTGTCCTGTGCCCCTCCACCAGGATGTCCATCATTGACCTTGCGAGCTGGTGGGGAGCGCTTTGGTCGAGGGTCACGGAAGCCAGGGTGGGGTCGCTGTCTTGGTCCGATGCAGTGGGGTGGCCCGTGAGCACCCGTTGGTCGTAGGCGGTGGGAGGTGGCGCCAACCAAGATGGCCGCCCCTATGTCTCGCACGTGGTGGCGGTGTGCAGGGAAGATGGCAGCCCCCATGTCTCGCACGTAGTGGCAGTGTGCAGGGAAGATGGCAGCAGGGAAGATGGCGGCCCCCATGTCTCGCACGTAGTGGCAGTGTGCAGGGAAGATGGCGACCCCCACGTCTCGCACACGGCGCTGCTCGATCCCGCTCGTGGTTTTGACTTACAGACCTTGGTAAAGTGGCCCTTCTTTCCGCAGCTGGAGCAGGTAGCTTGTCGGGCCGGGCAGCGTTTCCGGGGGTGCTTCTCCAGTTCGCAGAAGTAGCACTTCGCGGACTCACGACTGGCTGCAGCCGAGGTCGATTCGCCGGCGGGTTGAGGGGTCTGCAGCGCCCACGAGGCCATCGGGGGATCGCGTGCCTGGAGAGTCTCGGAGTTATGCAGTCCGGCCTCTAACATATCAGCCAGCTCGATCGCCGAACTTAGGGTAAGATCGGCTTTTTCCAGCAGCCGCTGGCGCACGTACACTGACCTGGTCCCCGTAACGAAGGCGTCTCTCAATAGGAGTTCTGCATTCTGCGCCGCCGTCAGCTCCTGGCAATTGCAGGCCCGCACGTGCGTCCGTAGGGCCTGGACGAACTCAGCACTCGATTCCCCGGACCGTTGTTGCCGTGTCGCTAAGCGATGCTGAGCATAGACGCTGTTTATCGGCCGCAGGTATTGTCTTTTGAGTGCGTTCATCGCACCGTCGTAGTTCGGCTGGTCTCTGATCAGCGAATAGACCCGTGGACTGACCCTGGAGAGTAGAACTCTGCGCTTCACTACGGGGTCGGTCGCTTTAATCTCCTCTAGATACGCTTCGAAGCAGGCCAGCCAGAGTTCGAAAGCATTTCCAGCATCAGGCATGTGCGGATTGAGGTCTAATTTTTCTGGTCTCAGAGCCTGTTCCATGTTTTAAAACGTACAGCGAATAAAATTGAAGCACCTGTAATTACTCCAAAAGACTTAGGTTTGGTAAAATACTGAAAGGATTTATTCGCTGTACAATACGATCTCCACAGTGAGTGTCTGCCCCCGGACTGAGGGGGAGGGGCAAGGCGAACACCGTTATACAGGACTCTGTGGGAGGAGCCACAGGGGCAGTCAGCAGAGGGGCGTGTCCAGACAGGTAACCCAGTTACAACATATATATGGTTTACCACACACTGGTGGAGCAGCACGACTACAGGGTCCTCATAGGGGCAGTGGAGTGGTGTTCTGGGCACAGGCCACCGGCAGAAGCAATGAGAGAAGAACTGGGTAGCAGACAGTGCCATATGGGAGAAAGGCTTGGGCATCTGCAGCAGATCTCTGCCACTGTGCTTATCATGGCTACCCCAAGTTCCCTCCCGTGGCCCAGGAAGAGCTTGCCCTTCACCCCTTTGTAAAGGCGCCTACACCACAACACCTTCAGCAGCATGTTTGGCTGAAATCACCCTCATTGCTGGACGAGGCACTGGCAGAAGTGGAGAGGACAGAAGTAATTTGAGCACAGCAAGCCCTCCCGAGACCTCCAGCAGAATCGCTCCATTGTCGCCCCTCCGGGTGGGCTGTTTGGATGAAGAGCAAGGCTTATACATGGACTGCGTGGTGGAGGGCATCAGATGCCATGCGTGGGTGGACACAGGGTCAACCATTTCTAACACCCGTCCTGGTGTTCTCCCCAACATGGACCAGCCATCCCAGCCTGTGTGGACAATGACGGCATCCAGTTGGCTACGGTCACCAGTGACTGCGCAGAGATGCGAGGAAAGAGGAGGATGCGCATCGCAGTGGGGGAAAACATAATGGGGCACGAGGTGTGGTGCGCCGACATGCAGGTGTCCTGCATCATTGGCCTGGACCTGCTGTCCCACTGAGGATGTGGATGTGCTGGGGGCAACACCCTACCCTGGTGCTGAAGCTGTGGCTCTCCGGCAGGGCAGCTCTAGGAAACAGACCAGGCGGTAGTGGCAACCATCACCGGTCACCCCAGCGTGGCCCACCATGCCCCTGTCATCAGCAACCGCATTGGCAGCACTACAACGGCGTCCTCCAACAAGACAGTCCAGACAGTGCAAGAGCTGTGCATGGGAGCTGGGAGGTCTTGGTTCAGGACCAGCAACAACTGAAAAACTCCTGGACCAGCACCTTGACATTTCTGCGGCCAGGAAGAGGACTGAAGGTGCACAGAGCTGGTCCAACAACACATCAACACTGGGGATGCCTGGCCCAGTGCAGTCCCGTCACCTGGTCCTCACCAAATGCCAGGCAGCAGAGCAGTGGATCAAAGAGATGGCAGTGGCTGGCATCATCCATGGGCAGCCCCAGCAGTGTTGGTCAGGAAGAAAGATGGGTTGTGGCGGTTCTGTGTAGACTATCACCGTCTCAATGCTGTGACCCAGAAGGACTCCTTTCCACTGCCCCGATTTGATGATGCCCTGGACTGTACCGCGAGTTCGACCTGGTTCTGTTCTCTCGATCTCCGCAGTGGCTAGTGGCAGGTCGAACTGGCCTCGGAGGCCTGGCCCAAGACTGCCTTCACCATTGGTCAAGCGCTGTGGCGCTTCCGGGTAATGCCGTTTGGCCTGTGTAACGCCCTGGCCATCTTCGAGAGACTGATGGAGGGGGTGCTGGCTCACATTCCGTGGAGCTGCTGTGTTATCTACTTGGACGATCTCCTGGTGCACACCAGTGTTTTCGATGATGCCCTGTGGGACTTGGAAGAGGTCTTTGCTGCCGTCCACCAGGCGAACTTGCGTCTCAACCACGCAAAATGCTGCTTGCTGCACCACCAGACGAAGTTCCTGGGGCATGTGGTGAGTGCAGAAGGACTGGCAACTGACCCTGCAAAGGTGGCCCAACCCCTGCAATGTCTCTGAGCTTCGCAGCTTCCTGGGGCTGGCATCATACTACCGTCGGTTTATTAAGGACTTTGCCACCGTTGCCAGTCCCCTGCACCGGCTTGCCGAGAAGGGAAGGCCCTTCGCCTGGGCTGATACCTGCACTGCCCCCTTCGACCAGCTCCGAGCTGCGCTCACCCAGACCCCGGTGTTGGCGTACCCCAATGCAGCACGCCCCTTCATTGTTAACGTAGATACCAGCAACGAGAGGCTTGGCACAGTGCTGTTGCAGGAGGGGACCATGGAGAACATGCTGCGGTGTGCATTAGCCTCACCCTGAGTGGCCCTGAAAGGAACTATTGTGTCACCCGCCGGGATCTTTTGGCCGTGGTCCAGGCCTTCCACCACTTCTGCTCCTACCTCTTTGGCTGATGGTTCCTGCCTCGCTGACCAGGCTGTCGAGCTTCCGTGGTCCTGAGGGACAGCTGGAGTGGTGGTTGGAGCCTCTCCAGGACTATGATTTTGAGATACAGTATCATGCTGGGAGGCACCACGGCAATGCTGACGCCCTTGCTCGCTGTCCTTGTCAGGCCACCAAACATCACTACTGTCGCCGCCTCGAGGAGCAAGTGGCGGTGGTGGCGCTTCTGGTGACAGCCGACGGCGAGGTTGCCCTCCCCACTATGGACCCCCAGCGGCTGTGCAGTGAGCAGGTGAGTGATCCTGTGCTGGCCTGGGTGAGGGGATGGCTGAGCACGGGATGGCGACCGGGGCGGGGGGATGTCTCCGCCCCGAATCCACCGAATCCAGAGACCAAAGCCCTGTAGGATCAATGGGGCACGCTGGAGGTACATGACAGGTTGCTGTACCGGCAGTGGAAGTCGACAGACACCTCCTGCAGCTGGTACTTCTCCAGGGGTTCCATGCCACAGTGCTGCGGTTGGTGCGTGGGCTGAGTGGGGGGGGGGGCGGCCATTTTGGGATGGCAAAGACACTGGCACGGGCACTTCTACTGGCCTGGGTACAGGCAGGATGTGGCGCTGTTCATGCACTGCTGCGGTGCTTGCACGTCCCAGAGGAGCTGGGCTGCCAGTCTAAGGAACCAATGCAGCAGTACCTGGCTGGGACCCCAATGGGGCGTGTAGGGGTGGACATCCTGGGCCCCTTCCCCTGCATTGGCGCTGGGCACCGTTACATTCTCATCGCCATGGATTACTTCACAAAGTGGCCAGAGGCGTAGGTGTTCCTGGACGAGAACACCACCTTCACCACTGAGAGACTCGTGGAGGGGTTCCTATGCTGTTCAGCGCCCCTGAGGAACTCCACAGTGACCAGGTGCGCAGGTGTTTAGTGAAGTGTGCAAGTGTCTGGGAGTCAGCAAAATGCGGACCACCCCTTCATCCGCAGAGCGATGGTCTGGTGGAGCGCTTCAAACATACCCTGGCTACACAGCTTGCCATCCTCATTAGCCAGCACCATTGTGACGGGGACCACCATCAGCCCCTAGTACCATGGGCATGCCGGGCAGCTGTTCAGGAGAGTACCAGGTGTACGTCGGCTGGGCTCGTGTTCAGCCGGGAGCTGTGCACAGCGGTGGATCTGGTGTTTGGCCCCCTTCCTCAGCCGGAGACTCCCAGAGAGGCCACTTTGGACTGCCTGCAGCACCTCAGGGGCGCATGTGGGCTGCTCACCATACAGCTCGGCAGAGCCAAAGTACAACCGGTGGCCACAAAAACGAGCTTATGATGTCCGCAGCCGGGGATAGGACTTTGCTTGGGGGTACCAAGTATGGGTCCACGGCCCCTCCTGGAAGAAGGGACTATCCCCCCAAGCTGAGAAGCCGCTGGAAGTGGCTGGGAGAGGTGCTCAATTGTATCTCCAATGTTGTATATCAGGTGAGACTGCCTAAGCAGCAGAAGGGACTGGCTGGCACCATATTGGCCCTTGGCCACCACTGACTGAAGGAAGGAAGTAACGCTCTGGGTGCCCTGCCTCTTGCCTCACCAAACAGTGCCTCCCCTGTGCTTGCTCCAGAAACCCCCCAGCGCTCCAGGCAGCAGCAACGACCACCACCAGGACTTCTAGATTTTGTTACGGACTCTGGGGTTGCCAAGGATGGCTGACCCCTCGGGTAGGGGCAGTGTGACACTCTGGGGGGTGGGGTCGTGGTCGGCAGCCCACCCCTGTATTTCTAATGACCAATACTGTTTAGGGTTCTTGTGTTAAAATGCTTTTGTGGGATTATGGTGGGAAGTTCCAGTTCATTTATTGTTCAATTTTAGCTTGGGTTATACAGTTATTAGCCTGTGTATTTGTGGGTCACTCTAACTGTAAGCGGGGTGTGTGATGGTCAGCTCCTCTGTCTGTCTGAGACTGAGCTGTTCTCTCTCCGGGTCATGGCACCAGTCTGTTTTTGTGCTTATCAGAATCAAACAGTTGTTGAGTTTAATGAGCTTCCTCGCCTGTCATTATGGACCAAATGCTTGCCACAATATGTTATATGTTAACTAAAATAAACTGTATTCAAGTCTGAAGACTTAAGTGATGTGTTCTATAAGAAAGCAGAAGCTTTGAAATTTGCCGATCTCTTAAGGCTGATTTATACTTGCGCGTCAAACGTACGCTGTCGGTATCGCGTACCCTATGCCGAACCCTATGCCATAGGGTGATGTACACCTCCCCAAAAATGTAACTCACGCGTCGTGGCGACGCAGACCGTAACAACTGTGATTGGTCCACTTGGTAGCATCGTGTTTCCTCCTACGCATTTCTGGTTGCTTTCCTCCGCCATGTCTGTACACCGATGCGAAATAAATGGTTGGAGACGATGAACCAAATCGTCAAATCTACCTGCCGACATCCGAAAATATTTGAAATGCATTTCCTCCTCCGTCTCTCACAAAGAAACTCAACACAGTGGTAGAAACCCCACCACTAACTAGCGTTTTGGTGGTGAATTGCAGAGCAACGCAGACACAACTACACATACTTGCTACGGCGTAGGGCTACGCACAAGTATAAATCAGCCTTAAGGGAGCATAATATGAAGCTTCAAACCCTTCATCCTCTGCAGCAAAAAAAAATTGCTTAAGCTATATAAAGATGCAGAACAGACTGGCTACAATTGTGCTGTAAATTGAAAGCTGCCAGTGCAGTCAGCCTCAGCATACGGACACGAATAGCACAACAATCAGACAACAGTGCTGTGCTAAAATATTTCATCAATTGTGCATGCAGTTACTTTTCCATTAAATTTGTAAACTACATTTAAGTCTGCTGGTTGGGTTATATGAACATTGAACACTGGAGAGCTGACTGAATTATGAAGGCTCCAGTAATATTTCAAAGGACACATTATGCTATTTTGGTTATGCATTCTCTTCAAGTTGATCAATGTATAAACAAACATTTTGTAACTAATAGTGATTATATACATGGTAATAGTATAAAGGTTAAATTACTATATAAGTAATCCAGAGGCCTGAAATCACAACCCAGAGAAGCAGATTAAATCCTCCCACAACAGCTGTGGAACTTAAAGTCAGTTAAATTGTCTGGATTTTAATAAAATCTTGCTAATAGTAATTAATCACAAAACTTTGGGATTGGAATTGTTAAAATGCATTTGACTCACTAGCACCCTTCAGAGAAACACATGGAAAGCCGGAGGAACACAGTGGGTCAGGCAGCACGTTCCAGATTCCAGTATCTGCATTCCCTTGTGTCACATTTCAGAAAAATATCCGTCACCCTTACCGACTCAAATATGTGACTCCAGACATATCAATGTTGTTGGCTCTTAAAAGCTCTTTGCATTTTCCATGATAGAGTTGTTCCTCAGATGGTACATATGGAAACTAATTCTCTTCCGACACTTTATCTGTTGTCTGATACTGCAGTTGTGCAAATTGATTCAGAACAACCCTGACAAGCTGAAAACGGAGTACCACATGAGGTGTCGTCGGTCATCAGAAGCAACAAAAGTGTATACCACCATTATCTGTATCCTCATGACCTGTTTCAGAGTTAAAAAAGAAAAATCTCCTGATATTGAAATAGCAGTTAACCAAGAATGATATCAAGTTGCCCTGGTTAATGGACATTATAAGTAAAAACTTCAAGTAGTCTTTGAAGTGATAACTTGCACAAGGAAGTTGTTGGAGTTTAATCATCACAGTAGGAGTTCCTCAGCATTATCTTAGGCTTAACTATCTTGGCTACTTCATCAGTAGCTTTCCTTTGTGAGGTCTGGTGGAAATTGTGCAATATACATTAATAACCACTCAGCACATGAAGTATTCCTTGTGCTGTCAAATGGTAAGCCACGTGAGTATTATGATCATGCTGGGTAATGTCTATTTCCATCAAAAGGAAGTCTAATCACTTCCCCACGACATTAAATGATGTCCCCTGCAATCAGAATCCATTGGTACAAGGGTTGGATCAGAGACTGGATATCCTGTGCTGAGTGACTCACTTCCTAATATCCTAAAGCCTTCCTACCATCTACAAGGCACGTCCAGGAGAGTAGTGGAATAATGTCCACCTGTCTGCATGAGAGCAACTCCAACAACATTCGAGATGTTGAAAACCATCGGACACAAAGTGGCCTTTGCATCAGGAGCCTGGTTTGCCACCCGGAATATTCATTCTCTCCCCATTGGTACAGAGTTGTTTCAGTGTGTACCAGCTAAAGTGCACTACAGTTACTCCTCTTGATTACTCCAACCCCACCTTCCAAATCCACAACATTTACCTTCAAGAATATTAACGTCTTCAGGTGCATGGAAGCGTCATATTCATGTTCCTCTCCATATTGCACAATATCCCGATTTGGAAATAAATCACCATTCATTTGTAGTCACTGGGCCTAAATGTGAACACCTTCTGAAGAATAATTTCAGTCATGATAAAGTGGCATAACATTAATTTTTAGAATGCAAATAGAAACTAGCAAATACATGCATCTTCTCTAATTGCATTGATTCTGAAGAAAAGTTTTATTTATGTGATCTATACTTTGTGTGTGTGTGTGTGTGTGTATATATATAAAATATAATATATTGCTGTAACCTGTCCTCTACAATGTGTTGTACATTCAGAGATGCTCTTCTGCACACTGGTTATGTAGCACATGGTTATTTGAGTTACTGTTGCCTTCCTGTCTGCTTCAACCAGTCTGGCCATTCTCCTCTGACCTCTCTCATTAACAAGGGATTTTTGCCCACAGAATTGCCAGTCACTGGATTTTTTTTTTTGTTTCATCGCAAAATTCTCTAGACATTGTTATGTGTGAAAACTCTTGGAGATCAGTAGTTTCTGAGATACTCAAACTACCCTATCTGGCACCATAGTCATAGAGTCAGCAAACACTACAGCACCCTTCAGCCCATTAAGTCCACACTAAACTGCCTAGTTCTATTAATCAGTATCTGTCTATAGCCCTCCATATTTCTTCCATCCATGTACCTGTCCAAATTTCTCTTCAATGTTGAAATCGAACCCATGTCCACCACTCCTACTTGCAGCTCATCCCTCACTCTCACCACCCTCTGAATGAAGAAATACCCCTTATGTTCTCCTTAAACATTTCACCTTTCACCCTTAAACCATGACCTCTAGCTCTAGTCTCACCCAACATTGGTGGAAAAAGCTTGCTTGCATTTACCCTATCTATATCCCTCATGAATTTGTATACCTCTTATCAAGTTGGAGACAGTTTCTTATGGACTTTACAAGCCAGCTTTATAAAACAAATAGGGCCTGTCAGGACTCATTTGCCGAGTGGGAGATCGCTTGGATTATCAGTAACTTAGCAAGAGTCAATAAAAAGTAGTGAGGTGTGGGAGCGGGCATTGTTGGAGTGGGCCAGTGTTAGAGTGGTCAGGCTTTGGCTCAACAGGCAGAGGCTGAGGGTGCTGAGTCATTTGGAATACTTTTGTTGATTGTAGAACTTAAACTTAAGAAGTTAGAGCTAAAAGTATAACAAGAACAGGCAGGGTGGTAGTTAAGGCAGTGGAATGCTCCTCCTGTTATATATGGTACCTGATGATATCCCTAATAACTAGACGTGCAGAAAGTGCACTCAACTTCAGCTTCTGACTGACAAATCAAGGAAATGGAACTGGAACTGGAGGCTGATGTACTCGGGAACATCCCGGAGGCTGAAAACCTCATAGATGAGTCTTTTACTGAGATGGTCACACCTAGAGTGCAGGCTTCAGATAGCAGATGCATAACCACCAGGAGAAATAAGGGGATTAAGCAGTTAAATCAGGTTTCCCCTTTGGCTATTCCCCTTAGCAACAAATATACCCCTTTGGATACCTCTGGGGGGATGGGGTGGGGGGTAGGACCTATCAGGGCACAGCAGCAGCAGCTAGATCAGAGGCAATGTGGCCGGCTCTGAGGCTTAACAGGAAAGGGTAATTTCAGGTAGAGAGATGGTGATAGGAGACTCCATAGTTAGGGGGGTGGCAGGCGGTTTTGTAGCCACGAAGACACCAGGATGGTGTGTTGCCTCCTGGGTGCTAGTATCAAAGATGTTTCAGAGTGGCTGCAGAATATTCTCAAGAGGAAAGGTGAGCAGCTAGTGGTCGTGGTGCACATTGGCACTGATGACATGGGTAGAAAGGAGGGAGAGGTCTTGCGCAGTGACTATAGTGTATTAGGGAAGAGACTGAAGAGCAGGACCATTACTTCAAGTGCTCTGTTCTAGACCAAGCATGAATAGCATGATGGTACAGATGAATGAGTGGTCGATAAAATGGTGTAGGGGACAGGGTTTCAGATTGCTGGATCATTGGGATCTCCTCTGGGGACCTTTACAAAAAGGACAGGTTTCACATTAACCTGAGGGGGAACGAATATCCTAATGGGCAGGTTTGCTAGAACTGTTGAGGAGGATATAAACTAATTTCTTAGGGGGATAGGAAATGGTGTGATAGGGCTGAGATAGAGCAGTAGGTAGACAATTAGATGCAGTGTGGTAGTGGTAATGTGAAGATGGACAGGCAGCTGATAGGGCAAAATTGCAGTAAGTGGGATGAGTTGAAGTGTAACATGGGGGCAGAATTGAAAAGGGTGATGAATACAGGGCTATACGTTTTATGTTTGACTACAGACAGTATATGGAGTAAGGTAGAAGATCTTGTAGCAGAGTTAGAAATTGGCAGGTATGACATCTTGGGCAGGGGATAGGGTTTCAGATTTCTGGAATATTGGGATCTCCTTCTGGAAAAGGTATGACCTGTACAAAAGGAATAGATTACACCTGAACCTGAGAGGGACCAATACCCTTGCCGTCAGGTTGTGGAGAGCTTAAATTTATTTGGCAGGAAGACGGAAACTAAAGTGATCGGGCTAAAGACAAGGCGGTTGCTTTACGACCAGATGCAGTCTTCTGTGAGATTGTCAGGAAGGACAGGCAGATGACAGAGCAAAATTGTGGACAGTGTTACAGTTGCAGTGTAACATAGGGACAAAATACGGGACTGAAGGTGTTGTAGTTGAATGCACACATAAGGTAGATGTAGTGCAGTTAGAGATTAGCAGGTATGATGAGGGCACACTAACTTATGGCTGAAGAAAGATCACAGTTGGAGGCTTAATATGCAAGGATATGCAATGTTTCAAAAGGACAGGCAGATAGGCTGAGGGGGTGGGTAGCTCTGTTGGTAAAACATGAAATCAAATCCTTAGAAAAAAGGTGACATAAGATCAGAAGATGTAGAATTGTGGTTGAACCCACTAGGGGAAAGGCAATTCTGTGTTGAGTGTTGTGTAATGAGCCAGATTTGATTCGGGAGCTTAAGGTAAAGGAACCTTTAGGAGACAGTGATCATAACATGAAAGAATTCAAACTACAGTCTAAGAGGGAGAAGCTAAAGTCAGATGTATCAATATTGCAATGGAGTAAAGGGAATTTCACAGGCATAAGAGAGGTGCTGTCCAAAGTTGATTGGAAGGGGACACTAGCAGAGATGATGCCGGAACAGGAAGAGCTGGAGTTTTTAGAGATAATTCAGAAAGTGCAAGAGAGTACCATACCAAAAATGAAGAAATATTCTAAAGAGGGCAGGATGCAACACTGCCTGAGGAGGCAAGTCAAGAACAGCATAAGAGCAAAATAGAAGGCATATAAAGATATTAAAAAGTGGGAAGTTAGAACATTGGGAATCTATTAAAAATCAAAAGTAGGCAAATATAAAAGCCATAAAGAGGGAAAAGATAAAAATAGAACACTAAACTAGCCAATAATATCAAAGAAAATACCAAACGTTTTTTTGCAGACACATAAAGAGTAATAGAGAGGAGAGAGTGGATATCAAACTGGAGAGATAGTAATGGGGGACAAAGAAATGTTGGACAAGCTTAATAAGTATTTTTGTGTCTGGATTTACTGTGGAAGACAGTAGTATGCCAGAAATTTGAGTGTATCAGGAGGCAGAAGTGAGCGTATTTGCTATTACTAAGGAGAAGATGATGGGGAAGCTAAAATGTCTGAAGGTAGATAAGTCAACTAGACCAGTTGGACTCTACAGAAGGACTTAGACAGTTCGGGAGAATGGGCAAAGAAGATGGAGATGGAATATAATGTAGTGGTGTCAATGGTCCTGAACTTTGGTAGAAGGAATAAAGATATAGACTATTGTCTAATCAGGAGAACTTTCAAAATTCAGAGGTGTAAAGGGATTTGGGAGTCCTTGTGCAGGATGCCCTAAAGGTTAACTTGCAGGTGGTAAGGAAGGCAAATGCAATGTTAGCATTCATTTCAAGAGGACCAGGATATAAGCACAAGGATATAATGCTAGGGCTTTATAAAGCATTTGATTAATGTGAGCAGTTTTGGGCCCCTTATCTAATAAAAGATATGCTGGCAATGGAGAGGGTCCAGAGAAGGTTCACAAGAATGATTCTAGGAATGAAAGTGTAAGTGTTTGATGCCTCTAGGCCTGTACTCACTGGAGTTTAGAAAGATGAGGCAGGAACTGAATTGAAACCAATCTAGTATTGAAGGGCCTACAAAAAGGATGTTTCCTATAGTGGGTGAGTCTATGACCAGAGGGCACAGCCTCAGACTAGAGGGACATCCATTTAGCACAGAAATGAGGAGGAATTTCTTTAGCCGGATGGTGGTGAATCTGTAGCATTTTTAAAGCTAGGGACGCCAAGTCAGTGAGTACATTTATAACGGAGGTTGATAGGTTCTTGATTACTCAGGATGTCAAAAGTTACAGGGGGAAAGCAAGAGAAAACCATTGAGAGGGATAATATATCAGCCATGTTGGATTGGCAGAGCAGGTTCAATGGTCTAAATGACCTAATTCTGCTCCTCTGTCATATGGTCAAATTTTCTCTCATTCTTCTTCGCTCTAGGGAACAAATTCCTAATCTATTAAACCTTTTCCTGTAACTCAGGTGCTCAAGTCCTAGCAATATCCTTGTAAATTTTCTCTGCGCTCTTTCAATCTTGTTCATATCCTTCCTGACCAAAACTGTACACATCACCCCAAATTATGCCTCACCAATGTCTTGTACAACTCCAACATAACATCTCAGCTCCTTTGCTCAATACTTTGATGGAAGGCCAATATATCAAAGGCTTTCTTTATAACCCCATCTACATGTGATGTCACCTTCAAGGTTTTGTAGGTCTGTTTTCCCAGATCCCTCTGTTCTACTGCACTCCTCAGTGCCCGTCTGCTCACTGTGTAAATCCTCCCCTGGTTTTTCCTGCCAAAGTGCAACATCTCACACTTGTCTGCATTTTTCAGCCTTTTTTTCCCACAGGTCCAGATCTCAATGCAAGCCATGATAACCTTCCTCGCTGTCCACAACACCCACGGTCTTGGCATCATCCACAAATTTGCTGTTCCAGTTATTCTCATCCAGACCATTCATATTGATGACAAGCAACAATGGATCCAGTACCGATCCCTGTAGCATACCACTAGTCACAAGCCTCCAGTCAAAGAAGCAACCATTTACTATCACTCTCTGGCTTCTCCTGCAAATGCCTAATCCAATGTACTGCCTCATCTGGAATGCCAAGCAAATGAACCTTCTTGACCAACCTCCCATGATGTACCTTGTCGAAGACTTTGCTAAAATCCATGTCGACAACATTCATTGCCTTGCCTTTTTCAACTTTCCTGATAACTTCCTTGAAAAATTCTGTGATTGGTTAGATATGATCTATCATGCACAAAGCCATGTTAACTATCCCTAATCAGTCCCTGTCTATCCCAATATTTACTGTATATATTGCTTCCATTAACTTACCCACTATTGATATCAGGCTCACTGGTCTATAATTTCCTGGATTATTCTTAGAGCCATTCTTAAATAATGGAACGTTAGCTATCCTCCAGTCCTCCACATTGCATCTGTGGCTAATGATGTTTAAAATATCTCTGCTAGCGTCCCTGTAATTTTTGCACTAGCCTCCCACAGGGTCCAACAATCACTCCTTAGCCAAAGTCACTTTGATCACATTTCATCCCCATTCTGATGTTTGGTATGAACAACAACTGAACCTCTTGACCATGTCTGCATGCTTTTATGAATTGAGATGCCGCCACATGATTGGCTGATTAGATGTTTGCATTAATGAGCAGTTGTACCTGATAAAGTGACCTCTGAGTGTAATTTGATTTGGTAAGGTAGTGAAGGGGTCGAGTTAGATCGATAATATTATTGAATTCACATCAGATGTTTAAACTCAACATACTGTTTACTTCCCCCTCCCTAACCCCGTGCTAGTGCTGGTGAAACACTGCTAGAGCTCTAAGTGGCCACCTGTGGCTTTGAAGCCACTGACCCCGACAGTGTCTTCATTGTTGCTGATGACTTCAATCATGCCAACCTAAAAACAGTCCTGCCAATGTTCTACCAACATCTCAACTTCACAACCAGAAGGGGGATAAATTAGATGTGGCTTATACCAACATCCGTGGAGTCTACATGGCTACTCCACATCCTCACCTCAGATACTTAGACCATTTCGCTAATGATACAGACCAATGGTTAAACGAGTCAAACAAGGAGATCTGGACCTGTCCAGAAGGTGACACCTTAGTGCTGCTGGACAGTTTCGAAAGTAAAGACTGGAGTCTATTCAGGGAGATGGCTACTTACAATCACCACGTCAGCATTGATGAAAATGTGGGATCAGTGACAGGCTGCATAGGCAAATACATTGAGGACATTACTGTGATCAAATACTACACCGCCAGTACAAACTAGAAATCATGGCTGACTGCAAAGATCTGTGAACTACTTAGAGATCTGGACGTTGCCTTCAGATCAGATAGGATGACTCAAAGGTCAGAAAGAGGTGTGCTCTCTGATGCCATCAGGAAGGCAAAGCGCGAGTACTCACAGAAAATTCAGACACCGGCAAGTAGCACATGTGGCAAGGTATACAAATATAACAGGTTACAAGTCCATCCTGTGCATCAACTACAGTGACACATCGCTTCCTGATGGGTTGAATGTCTTCTATGTATGATTTGATGCAATGAATGGTGTGACCTTGAGGAAAGCCCTCTGCTCACATGAGGAACAGGCACCCTGTCTGGCCTCAGCCGAAGTGAGGAGGACCCAAGCCAGGGTAAACCCACACAAAGCCGCAGGGCTGGACAGCATACCTGGTCTGAGGGATTGTGTGGCCAAGATCACAGAGGTCTTAATATCTGGACATCTTTAATATCCCTTTGAAACAGTTCACTTTTCCTGCAGGCTTCAAGGTAGCCACCATCATTCAGGTGCCCAGGAGAGCAATGGTAACTGACCTAAATGATAACCAGTCAGTGATACTGACTTAAACAATCATGAAGTGCTTTGAGTGGTTGCTAATGGGTTGTGTCAAAATACCACCCTCTGGCTACATTGGACTCTTTCCAGTTCTACTACCACTCAAACAAGTTCACCAATGATGCCATAGCCTTGGCCCTCCACTCCATCTTGTCCCACCTAAAAAACAATGCCTCTTGTGCCAGCATGTTGTTCATTGACTTCAGCTTGTTATTCAACACGATCATCCCTCAGAGTCTGGTGCATAAACTGTCCTCATTGGAACTCAACACCCCTCTCCGTAACCGGCTCTTGGACTTCTTGATGGAAAGTCGCCAGTCCGTTCAAGTTGGAAGCAACGTGGTAATCTCCATCACGCTGAACACTGATGCCTCCCAAGGCTGCATGCTCAGCCCGTTGTTCATGCTGCTGACTCATGTCTTCACTGTCAAATCCAGCTCGAACTGTAACATCAAGTTCTCTGGTGGTACCGCAGTGGCTGACCTCATCAGCAACAATGATGAGTCAGCATACTGAAGGGAGGTAGAGAGGCTTGTCAAAGAGATGATTGCAGAATTCGATCACTTTCTATTGCACACCAATGGCTCCGCTGCGGAGAGAGTGAAGAGCACAAAGTTCTTTAGTATGCATATAACGGACGATCCAACCTGGACCCACAACACCTCTTCATTAGTCAAGAAGGCACAGCAGCATCTACACTTTCTGAGAAGATTGAGGTGAACAAGGCTCCCCACCCCCATTCTCACAACTTTCTAGAAGAGCACTATCGAGAGGGTCCTGTTTGGCTGCATCATTGTGTGGTACGGAAGCTGCAAGCATCAGACTACAGAACCCTACAGAGGATCCAGCCGATCACTGGGGTCTCCCTCAGCCCTATTTGTGACAGCGCTGTAGACAAAGGGTCCAAACCATTACTGAGGATCCCTGCCACCCATCCCACAATCTCTTTGATTTACTATCGTCAGGAAGGAGGTACAGGAGCATCAGGACTAGAACTGCCAGACTGGGTAACAGCTTTCTCCCTCAGGCTGTGAGACCAATAAATACCCTGCTACCACCAAGATCTATCTTATCAATGGGACAGCGAGCTGTTTAATGTACTATTTACTGTTTACCTTTGCTGCACACTATATGCACTTTGAATTATATATTTTTAAATTATTTATGGCAATTTTTTTTTATGTGCTGTGTGTGATATATGTGTATTGTGGGTGCACTGTGGTCTGGAGGAACATTGTTTCATTTGGTTGTATATATAGGTATAATCAGATGACAATAAACTGGAACTTGAAATAACTTCAGTAAAACCTTGCTGTTACTGAGCTTTCACTTGCATTTGCAAATGAAAAGATATTAGTCTGAGGTTGTAGTCAGAGATGATTTCTCAATTTATCATCCACGCATTCACAAGGTATACTGGTTGGATCATTTCAGAAAACAAATCTTATTCTTTTTCAGCAATTTAAGAATAGAAAATTGATTTCATAACCAGTAGGAAGTCTCCACAATGGGTAGTCAAAACTGCCCAATGCATCAACCTATCTACCCGCCATCAAGGACATAGATGCTGAAAGGTGCCAGGAAGAGGGAGGTAACATCATGAAGAGTCCCATTCATGGACTGTTTGTCCCACTCCCATCAGGGAGGAGGCCACATAGCATCCACATCAGGACCATCAGACTCAAAAACAGCTACTTCCCTCAAGCAGTATGTTGATCAACACCATTGCCCACTAACCCATCCCTCCACACCCCTCATCACTATCATATCCTGTCAGTCACTTTATGTACAGACACTCCTGTGTCTAGTGTCACTGTATGGACATATAATCAACCTATGTATATAAGCTATGTATATTGCGTATTTTATTATTGTGTTCTTTATCTTGTTTTTTTGTGCTACATCAGATTCAGAGTAACAATTATTTCATTCAAATATTTATTGGAAATGACATTAAATAATCTTAAAATCTGCACTGTCAGGATTTCCTTTCGATTTTAGTTTTAAAAAATACTCTGTTTAATATTTATAATCTTAGTCTCAGCCTTTTGTTTTTATTTAGCTTCACCATGTTTTTCTCTTGTACCTCTATTTCTCCAATTTTTTCCTGCTTGTCTTATACTTACTGTTCTTGATGTCTAATTGTTTGTACATTCTTCATTCAAGAAGCATTTAGCAACAAAAATAGATTAAATAAAGTGCTCAGTTCAGAGAATCTATCTCAATACACAAATTCGTACGAATTATTAAAGCACAGTGCTAATGAAAGATCTCAAATCTACTGTAAGTTACAGCTGCTTTTATCCTAAGTACAAACAAGCTGTATGAAAGCACTCTGCCAAAGGTAAGTGATAACAAAACAGGTTGTTATACAACTACTTGAGGATTGAAGAATGCTAAGGAAAAAAGGATATGCAAGAACCATTGGAAAAAGTAACTTTTTTTGTAATCTTTGTTCTAATCATAGTTCAGTATGCTTCATTCCACTGAATAAAAGAGCCCGCTACTCCTGACAGAGGGAAGCTAAATCAAGGAAAAGAGGAAGATTTAAAAAAATGATCAAGTTATGTCGAATGTTTCATTCAGCGTTTGACATTTCTATTATTTCTGTTTTTTCAATAGTAGGTCTGTATGAAAGAGGCCAGAGACAGGTGCAAGTCTTCTCATAGCTTGGTCTTATTCTGGCTCCTCACTGAATTCAAAAATATTCTAAGGGCGGAAATTATAAAGGTTGTACTGACTGACCATTCTAACATTGAGAAAGCATCTTGGCCTGTCTGTGCTTTGTAAATGGAAGAGCCCGTATTATGCAGCCCATTGGAATGTGTGTCAGAACTCCAGCCAATCAATGAGACATTACAGGACAGCAAAACCACTAAGCTAGAGATCCACCTGCCAGCAGGGATTGCTGATATCCTTTCTTCCCTTACCTATGGGCAATGAACCCAAGGATAATACATACCAACCATCACACACAAAATGCTGGAGGAACTCAACAGGCCAGGCAGCACCTATGGAAAAAAGTACTGTTGACATTTCAGGCCAAGACCCTTCAGCCGGACTCTGGTCTTGCTGAAAGGTCTCGGCCCGCAACATCAACTGCACTCTTTTCCATAGATGCTGCCTGCCCTGCTGAGTTCCTCCAGCATTTTATGTGTGATGCTTGGATTTCCAGCATTTGCAGATTTTCTCTTGTTTGTAATGGGACCTACCAACCATGTTCTCCACAAACTTAACCCTGCAGCAACTGAACTTTGATTATGTTAATCACTTTTTCTCATGTTTTTAAAAAATATTTTATAATGTGCTATCTCCCTTCCAAATGATGCAATTAATATATACAAATGAAGTAAATAATATACTATATAGATGACATTTGTTACAATGCCATTGCCAACAATTTTTGTTGTTGTACTTGTGCATTATTAAAGGGTTCTTCATCTCATGAAAGGTCCATTTAGCCCAATAGTGCAATTTGGCACCATTTCTCCACTTGAACCTTGAACCTTGAACCCCACAACTGCCCCAATCCCACTTCACCTCCATTCCTCTCCCGTTGGCACTAAAAGCCTTACTTTTCCTCTCCTACATTTGTTTATCTGCTTTTCATTAAGTACATTGGGTTACACTTGTCACTTATACCGCCTCTGAAACTCTGGGCAAAGGAGATTCTCAGAATTTACTGTTGATGTCTTGGTAATTGTTTTATGTTGATTTTCCTGTAATTTTGTTCATCTTGACTAGCACTTCATAAAAAGCAGACAGGCATTTATTACGCTACAGCTACTGCCTGTTTATCATATCAGTAGTTCTAGTAGTGTTCCACTATTTGAAGAGCAAAGAAAGAATGGATGAAGTCTGAACCTTTATACTGTTTTAACTGTGGTCAATTGTGTTTCACAGTCCTTGGAAACAAAGAATCATAGAATTGTCACAAAACTGAAGAAGGACGTTTGACCAGAGTTGATTCCCTGAAAATTCTGTCAGTCCAGTTCCCTGCTCTTTTCTCATTCAAATTATTGTCTCTCAAGCACCTCTTACGTTCTCTTTTAAACGCACTGACTGCTTTTGTTTCCATTGGAACATATTGACAGGAATTCCAGAATCTAACTACAGGCAGAGTTTAAAAAAAGCTTAAAAAACACCCCCAACATTGTGCCATTCTGTTAAAGCGACAACAGTACAACAAATTCCTCATACCAGGCTGTGAAACATTGGTATTTGAACATTAAACTTGAAAAGAACTAGACTGACACTTTCCAAACTAGAGTGAAAATAAGAACTCCAGCTCTGTATTTTTCCCTCGGGGTTTACTCCGGAAGCCTTCCCCATGAGTGGGTATAGACACAAGGCAGTGGAAGTTTGAGATCAGAGTTTTCCTTCTCCTAAGTGAGTTGCCAACCACAGCTGACCAGGCCCATCTGCCCAAATCGACTGGTTTTAAGGAGCCAGTAACCCACCTTTGCCCCTTCTCCTGTCAGTAGAAATGGTTGTGCTGGGCTTTGTAGTTAAACGACATGTGAGGGCCAGGAGCTGAACATCTGTTGTCAGAGGTTATTTGAGATGCACACCATTGGGAGCATTCAATTATCTCCACTACTACTCCTGACTATAACAACCTTTAGGGAATCCTTCCCTCCTACATAGTCCATAACCCTCCTATTTTCTTACATCCATGTGCCTATCTATGAGTCACTTAAAGTCCCTGTTATATCAACCTCTACTACTGCTCCTGGTGGTGCGTTCCAGGCACATATACTCTCTGTAAACAAAAAACCTTCTTCTGCTCACCTTAAATTGATGCTCTGTGCTATTGGCCATTGCTGCCTGGAATGAAGCCATTGGCTGTCTCCTCTATCTATACCTCTCCTAATCTTGTCTTATTAAGTTGCTTCTCATCCTCATTCACTTCTTTGGGAAAAGCCCTAGCATACTCAATTTATCCTTATAAGACAGGCTCTCTAATCCAGACAGTATCCTGATAAATCTCCTCTGCAGCTTCTTTAAAGCTTCCACACCCATCTTACAATGAGGAAACCAGAACTGAACACAATACCCCAAGTGGTTCTAACCAGAGTTTTATTGAGCTGCAACATTACCTCATGGCTGTTGAACTCAATCCCCAAACTAACATACAGTTCACTTCCTTAACCACCCTCTCAACGTGTGCAGTAACTTTGAGGAACTCCAAGATTCCTCTGTACTCACACTGCTTAGAACCCCACCATTAATAGTTCAATATATTCTGCAGTGCATATTCCTCAACTAAAATAGGTCTGTTTGGTAAAAGATTACAGTACATCAAACCTGGGCCTCCACTGAACTTTTTGACTGGAGTTCCAACTCTTATAAAATATTAATATCTTTGTTTCACTATGTACTAGATTATCATAATAAACACAAAGTTCATCACAGTTACTTATAAAACCAGTTCGGATGTGTGGTTATTTCATGATGAACTCATTAACCAGCGTACTCTAAACATTGTTATCCATGTTAAATACAAAGGGACTTTAAAAAGATAAATTGTATGTATCATTTTCAGTGGATGAACATTTGATTCCCCATTTGCAAATGATGCAATCAGTGAAATTCCAGATTTAGTAAATTTCATTGCATTAGATTAGATTAAATGATTAGATTCAACTTTATTGTCAATGTACCGAGTACAGATACAAAGCCAATGGAATGCCATTAGCATCTAACCAGAAGTTCAAAAGAATAGTATTATTTACAAAATAACTGTGAATAAAAAGTAAGTGCTACAGCATACAAATATAAAAGTACTGATACAGATGCAATACGTCTTAGTGCTGTGATGTGAGGTCCAGCAGGGTCACAGCCTTGGGGAAGAAGCTCTTCCTGAGCCTACTGGTGCGAGAGTGGAGGCTCCTATAGCGCCTACCAGATTGGAGGAGAGTAAAAAGTCCATGGCTAGGGTGAGATGCATCCTTGATAATGCTTTTCGTCCTGCCCAGGCAGCTTTTATGGTAGATGTTCTCAAAGGTGGGCAATTGGGTGCCGACCATTTGCTGGGTAGTTTTCACCACCCGCTGGAGTGCTTTGCGGTCCGATACGGGACAATTGCCATACCACACTGAGATGCAGTTGATGAGTATGTTCTCAATGGTACAACGGTAAAAGTCTGTCAGTGTCCTGGGACAGAGATGAGCTTCATCATCTGCAGAAAATAAAGGCACTGTTGCGCCTTTTTGATCAGGATGGAGGAGTTGAGGGACCAGGTGAGATCCTCGGAAATGTGGACACCAAGGAATCTGAAGCTTGATACGTTCTCCACTATAGCTCTGTTGATGCAGATGGGAGTGTGGCTCCTAGCATGCCTGAAGTCCACAATGATCTCCTTGGTCTTCTGGGTGTTAAGGACCAAGTTGTTATCGGCACACCATGCGGCCAGGTACTGGATCTCGTCCCTGTAGGCCGTCTCGTCATCCCCTCTGATCAGGCCAACCACCGTGGTGTCGTCTGCGAACTTGTTTATGGAGTTAGAACCGTGTACAGGAACACAGTCATAGGTGAAAAGGGAGTACAGAAGAGGGCTCAGCACACAGCCTTGAGGCACACCGGTGATCAGGGAAAGAGTGGAGGAGGAGAGGAATTCTAACTTAATAGATTGGGGTCTGTTCGTCAGAAGGTCCAAGGTCCAGTTGCAGAGGGATGAGCTGATACCAAGCTGGTGAAGTTTGGCGATCAGCTTGGAGGGGATCACAGTACTGAATGCCGAACTAAAGTCAATGAACAGCATTCTGACGTAAGAGTTGGGGCTGAATGGACAGTAACAATACCATCCAATAAGGAACAGCCAGCTCAATGTATTGTAATAGCTACTTGATCACAATCCATTCAACGAGGGTCAATACTGTTGAAAAACTAAGCATAGATAGGGGTGGTAACAATGAGATATTCAACTGTCAACATATAACAGGAGGTCAGAATGCCTTGATGTAAATCAACCAACTTAATAGTTTGGGGGATAGATAGGAGATTCTGCAGCCGCAAAAGAGATGCCAGAATAGCGTGTTGCCTCTCAGGTGCTAGTGTCCAGGATGTCTCTGAGTTGTTGCAGAATATTGTTGAAGGAGAGGGTGAGCAGCAAGAGGTCGTGGTACCAATGACATAGGCAGAAGAGGGGTGGAGGTCCTGCTCAGTACATTTAGGGATTTAGGAAGGAGGCTGAGCAACAAGACCTCCAAGGTGGCAATCTCCTGCTACGAGCTAGGGAAGATCAGAACAGGAAGATAGCGCAGACGAATAAATGGCTGAAGAGATGGTGCAGGGGCAGGGTTTCAAGTTCTTTGATCATTGGAACCTTTTCTGGGGAAGGGGTGACCTGTACAAGTGGGACAGGTTGCACCTGAACTGGAGGGGAACCAATATCCCGGGAGGGAGGTTTGCTGATGCTATTGGGGAGGGTTTAAACTCGATTTGCAGGGGGTTAGGAACTGAAGTGAAGAGGCACAGGATGGGGCAGTTGGTGCACAACTAGAGATAGCTTGTAGGGAGTTTGTGAGGAAGGGTGGGCAGATAATAGAGCAAAGATTCATTCAGCCAGATGGTTTGTGATGTGTCTATTTTAATGCAAGGAGTAGCATAAACAAGGCAGATGAACTTAGAGCACGGATCAATACATGAAACTATGATGTTGCGCCCATTACAGAGACTTGGATGTCTCAGGGGTAGGAAAGGCTGCTGAGTGTGTTGGGCTTTAGATGTTTCAAAAGGGACAGGGAGGGAGGCAAAAGAGGTGAGGGCACAGCATTGCTAATCAGGGATAGTGTCACAGCAGCTGAAAAGGAGGAAGTCATGGAGGGATTGTCTACCTAGTCATTGTGGGTGGAAGTCAGAAACAGGAAGGGGGCAATAATTCTACTGGTGTTTTTTATTGATGCCCCAATAGTATAGAGACATCAAGGAGTAGAAGGGGTGGCAGATTCTGGAATGGCGCAATAATAATACAGTTGTTGTGATGGGTGATTTTAACTTTCCTAATCTTGACTGTCATCTCCTTAGAGCAAGGGGTTTGGATAGGGTGGAGTTTGTTAGATGTTTTCAGGAAGGTTTCCTGATGCAATATATAGATAAGCCAACTGGAGGAGAGGCTGTACTTGATCTGGTATTGGGAAATGAATCTGGTCAGGTGCCAGATCTGTTGGTGGGAGAGCATTTTGGAGGTAGTGATCACAACTCAATCTCCTTTACCATAGTGCTGGAGAAGAATAGGAGCAGACAATTTGGGAAAACATTTAACTGGGGTAGAGGAAAATACGATCCTATTAGGTAGAAACCTGGAAGCATAAACTAAGAGTATATGTTCTCAGGGAAATGCATGCAGAAATGTGGCAAATGCTCAGGGAACATTTGCATGGTGTTCTGCATAGGTATGTTCTATTGAGGTAGGGAAAAGACAGTAGGGTAAAAAACTAATAGTGTAAAAAGGATGTAAAAATCTAGTTAAGAAGAGAAAAAAGCTTACAAAAGGTTCGAGAAGCTAGGTACTGTTAGAGCTCTAGAAAATTATGAGGTTGTCAGGAAGGGGTTTAACAATGAGATTAGGAAAGCTAGAAGGGGCCATAAGAAGGTCGTGGTGAGCAGGATTAAGGAAAACTCCAAGGCATTCTACAAGTATGCGAAGAGCAAGAGGATGAGCCATGTGAGAGTAGGACCATTCAGGTGCTATAGTGGAAACATGTGTATGGAGTTGGAGAAGGTAGCAGAGATACTTAGTAAATACTTTGCTTCAGTATTTACCAATGAAAAGGACCTTGGCATTTGTGGGGATGACTTGCAACGGACTGAAATGCTTGAGCACATAGACATTAGCAAAGAGGATGTGCTGGAGCTTTTGAAAAGTATGAAGTTAGATAAGTCACTGGACCTGGACGAGATATACCCCATGCTACCATGGGAAGCAAGGTAGGAGATTGTCGAGCCTCTGGTGATGATCTTGAAATGAAATGAAATATCTTTATTGTCATTGCATAGTACAATTTGTCATGCACCAATACAGCGAAAATGAGTTTGCAACTCTCATACTCAGTGCTATAAAACAACAAATAAGATAAATAAACAATAAATAAATCAAGTAACCAGCCAGTACGAGCAATGTCCAGCAGTACAAAAGCGCAACTCAGAGGCATGACAGCCATAAAACCAGTATTAAAGTAGCAATATAACAACTTTGCATCATCAGTAGGGATGGGAGAGGTACAGTACTAGGGGATTGGATGGTGTCAAATGTTGTTTCCTTGTTCAAGAAATGGAGTAGAAATAACCCAGGAAATTATAGACCAGTGAGTTTTACTTCAGTGGTGGGCAAGTTGTTGGAGAATGTCCTGAGAGGCAGGGTTTATGAGCATTTGGAGAGACATAATCTGATTAGGGATAGTCAACATTGCTTTGTCAAGGGAAGGTTGTACCTTACGAGACTGATTAGATTCTTTGAGGATGTAACAAAACATATTGATGAAGGTAGAATAGTGGATATAGTGTATATGGATTTCAGTAAGGCACTTGATAAGGTTCTCCATGCAAGGGTCATTCAGAAGGTAAGGAGACATGAGATCCAAGGAAACCTTGCTTGTGGATCCAGAATTGGCTTGCCCACAGAAGGCAAAGGGTGGTTATAGATAGTTCATATTCTGAATGGACGTCAGTGACCAGTGATCTTCCGCAGGGATCTTCTTCTGGGACCCCTCCTTGTTGTGGTTTTCATAAATAACCTGGATGAGGAAGTAGAGGGTGGGTTAGTAAGTCTGCTGATGACACAAAAGTTGGGGGTGTTGTGGATAGCTTGGAGGGTTGTCAGAGGTTTCAGCGGTACATTGATAGGATGCAGAACTGGGCTGAGAAATGGTAGATAGAATTCAATCCAGATAAGGGTGAAGTGGTTTATTTCAGTCAGTCAAGTTTGAAGACAGAATATAATATTAATGGTAAGACCCCTGGAGGTGTGGAAGATCCAAGAGATTTTAGGGTCCACGTCCATAGGGCACTAAAAGCTGCTGCGTAGGTTGACGGTGTTGTTAAGAAGGCATATGGTGTGTTGGCCTTCATCAACCATGGGATTGAGTTCAAGAGCTGTGAGATAATGTTACAGCTATATAAGACCTTAGTTAGACCCCACTTGGAGTTCTGGTCACCTCACTACAGAAAGGATGTGGATACTATAGAGAGACTGAAGAGGAGATTCACAAGGATGTTGCCTGGATTGGAGAGCATGCTTTATGAGAATAGGTTGAGTGAACTCGGCCTTTTCTCCTTGGAGTGACAGAGGATGAGACGTGATCTGATAGAGGTGTATAAAATGTGGATAGTCAGAGGCTTTTTCTCAATCGGAAATAGCTAACTTGAGGGTGTATAGTTTTAAGGTGCTTGGAAGTAGGTACAGGGGTGATGTCAGAGGTAAGTTTTTCACACAGAGAGTGGTGGGAGTGTGGGATCTGCTAGCATAGAGGCAGACACAATGGGGTCTTTTAAGAAACTCTTAGATAGGTCCATGGAGCTTAGAAAAATAGAGGGCTACGCAGTAGGGTAACTCTAGGCCATTTTTAGAGTAGATTACATGGTTGGCACAACATTGTGGGCCGAAGGGCCTGTAATGTGCTGTGGATAGATATGTTCTACGTTCTATGTTCAGCTAGATTTTCATTATGTAAGTTATTCTACAATTTTAGGTGAAAATTATTTGTATTCCTCGTGTTTGTGTGTCATTACTTGTTTTTCTAAAATGGATAGGAAGTGTTTAGACGGAAATAGGCCAAACACAGGTGAATGGAATTATCTCAGGCAGGAGCTATGGTACGGATGAATAGTGTCAAATAAACTGTCTCTGTGCTGTATAGCTCTATGACCCTGTGAGATTTGTGTAGTAAGTTCAGGAGAGAAGACAAAATCATCATAATTAAATGTCCTTGTTGAAGCTGAAGATTAAGCTTCCCATTATTCCACAAATTTTGGGCAAACCCAGACTTTTTACACAATCTATCTGAAAAACTTGCCTCACTTAATATTTGGGTATTTGTTTCTTGTCAATAACAAGTCAGTAATTATTGAGCAATTAATGGACATTTTCTTCATTTTTGACATCAAAATTTGCAATACTTGTGGGCATAATTCCCATATTTAGTTCCTTAAGGTTGGTATAGACGGGGTGGTAATTTGGACAAGTTCGAACTACCTGTTAAATACTTCCAAAAAGCATGCACCTCAGATAGCCGCTGAAAACCAGTCACTCCGGGTGGATGGGGCTCATCAGCTGTGATTGGCAGCTCATCTAGAGGAAGGGAAGCTCTGATTTCAAACCTCTGCTGCCTTGTGGCTACACCCACTCATGGGGAAGGCTTCGGGAGTAAACCCCGAGGGAAAAATCTAGAGCTGCAGTCCCTAAGGCAGTCCTACGTTGAGTTCAACACTGACTGGCAACTCCTGTGACGGTGCTGGTACCAAACTGTACCGGTCTCTGCTGTTCCTTTGGGTTCGTCATATGTGTGGAGAGGGGTAGCCTGCTACACGGGCAACAGCTTGCTCTCCGTATCGTACTGCCCAGTTTTGCTTATCTAGACAGCTAGGACGCAATATGGTCGACTCTGACTGACAGAGGCCTCGCTCACTCACTCAGTTTCCATGTATAAATTGTGCAGGAATGCATTGCTCCTACATATCCATTTAATACAATGCTGATGTGCTAGTGGGTTTGCATGGGGGCAGTTGCATTTAGGGTAGCACCCACTCTTTTAAAATAGCAGTAAAACTAATTGATGAGGGCATGTAGGCACCTGAAATTTAAAGCTGTGACTCTCAGAAATGTAAAATTCCCTGGACAGAACTTCTGGTGGGATTGGTTCCTACTTAAGGGCTGCTTTTGTCTTTCTTGAGACTATAGATCCTGTCGTTATTTATTTCTTTAGCTTTGGATTCAGCCTTGCTGCTGTGCCTCATTATGTAAGACACTCTGCCTGTTAACATTTCCCTGTCCCTTATGAATTTGTCTATTCATCTTGGCTTCACAGTCACAGGAAAAGCTCAGTTTCAAACTGTGCAGTCAACAGGAAATGCAGGTGTGACTTTTCAGAAGTTGCACTGGGACATTTATAATACTGCCCAGGAAATCCTGCCATGATACTCCAAACAATAATGCAAATTGCCCTGGGAGATACAGCTAAATTTTCAAAAGGATCAGCAGGAAATCTGGGAAGCCCCTTTGTGCATCAGCAGGATGAAACACCAAGAAGCTAAATTTCAGTGTCATAGCATTCAGTGCCAAATGCATATTCCATAATAATCAGAAAACTGAATTAATAGACATTGTGAAGAATAACCAAACATTCCAGTATCTAACCTTTACATGCCCTTGCTACCACAACAACTTGACTCTTCACAGCTTGCCCATCACTTCCAAAAAAACTTGCCAACAGCAAATTGGAAAGAATCTATTGGTCTGACTTTGTCATGCAAGACTGTTAAACGAGCTCATCTTTGGACTTGGTGCATCAATTTAAATTGTTGTGAAAGTCAATCTGAACCAATCAACTTCAGCAGCAATATAGCACAGTATTATGTGAAATGTGATTAATTCCTACCACACAAAGTTGCTGAAAGAGATACAGATGTGCAAACCCTAAGATTGCTTTCTTTAACATCTGTGGTAGTATACTGAAACCATTGTACCATGAAAATATTCTAAAAATTGGAAATTTAATGTAGTTTTTTTGCTATGATCCCGTTCAATTTCCAGCAGGATTGAAGGATAAATAATGACTGCCTTGCCTCCTTGCCTCGAACTTACATCCCCTCATCTTTACCAGGACCACTGATACTTGCCCTGTGAGTTGTGCCTTAGAGATTGGAGCCAAATCTATCTTGGATATCTGAAAGGTAAGAAAGGTGGGCTGTCATTAATGGAGTTGGGGAAACATGGTTACAGCTTTCACAGTTTGTGAGATAGGAGAGCTTATTGAATGAGGAGAGGCAAAATATGAAATGGAACATTAAATTTGCTGACATCAATCTCATCAATAAATTCCAAACCATGCTGGCCATGGCCTGAGGCAAGTCCCTTCCCATCATATTCAGAAGCCACTCATTCAAGTGGGTTAAAACATATATACTCATATCCTTTCCTGTTAATTGCTGTTGGCTCTTGTTAGACACCATCTCCTTCCACGTGTCAAATTGATGTGAATCAGTGACTGTCATGCAATGTGCTTGGTTGGATGTCTCTCATCGTTAAATAGCTGGGATGCAAACTGTGGGCTGTAGTGGAGTATATGAAAAATAGGTCAAAGTTATGTTAGATAACTAGTAGACAAGTGATGCAGTACTCCATGCAGTAGGGGTAAGGTTGCTGATCCTGTATATGGCTATTACCGATGCATGCAACTTTGCTTCTGTTTCCTCATTGCTGAAGTCCTGGCCTTAAAGTTCAGTGTTTTTGTTTTCCATTATCTTTCTACCATGCATCTGAAAAGCCTCTTGCATCTTGCAGTATGGATGTTTCTCCTCGTTTGCATCTCCTCCAGTAGGACAGCAAATGCATCGTTTGAAATCCTTGGAGCACCCACCAAGATTTCCTTCAAAATATGTCAGCACCCACCAAGATTTCCTTCAAATTGTGTCTATCAGCCACTGTGTACCTTCCCTTAAGGGATGCTGATTGCTGTAGGTAGTGTTGACAAGCTTAGTATAGTGCAAGCAAGGAATGATTTACTTCCCCTGCTGATGAATAGCACAGTTAGAGGTGGAGACAAAGAACCTGCAGTTGCTGTAATCTGGAGTGAAGAAATAAACTGCTGGAGGAACTCAACCAGTTAGACAGCATCTATGGAGGCGATTGGAGGATTGACATTTCAATTCAAACCCTGCGACAGTAAATGAACAGTAAATGAAACAGTAACTGAATTCTATTCAGAAATCATAATGATTGGACAGCATGATATTTGTATCTTGCTTGCTTTACATTGACTGGGTGCGGGTTTATCTTCAATCGAGATCCTTGTTCCTAATTTTCCAATTTAGCCTCATGAATCTGCCATTTCTAATCTTACTACTAATGGAACTTCTGTGATTTTCCTCATTCTCTTCGGAATATAACTTTAAACTTCACTCAGAAAGTTCCACTTGACAAATTGTCATCAATAAAACCAATAAAGATCAATTCCATTGCATGAACTCTTCTCCAAAATCAACTATTATATATGGCTGTTTTGCATTGGATTCCTCAGAAAACAAGGCTGAAGTACCATGTGGCATTTCTTATTAATTTTTAAAATTAATTTTTGCATTTTTCTTGTTTAAACAATCATAAAATACAAGAATATTCTGCACAGAAGGAAACCATTTAGCCTATTGTGTCCATATGATCCAATGAAAACAATTCAGTCTGAACCTACCTTTCTTGTTTTTGGCCCAAATCTTTATGGGTTATGGCACTTCAAGTGGTTATCCAAATATCTTATAATTTATGAAGAGGAACTCTGCTCTTACCATTTTTCAAATGAGTTCCAGAATTCCTACCTCCTTGTATGAAAGAATTTCAACCCCTTCTCTCGCCAACAGTTTTAAGCTTCCTGTCAGTTACCTTAACTTAATGTCCTTTAGATCCTTTCTATTAAGCAGAATTGGCTGTTCTTGTCCATTCTGTGTAGGCCCCTCATGGTTTTATACTTGTCAATTAAATCTTTCCCTCAGCATCTTTTGTTCCAAAGAAAGCAGTATCAACTTAGTTATTCTTAATTGAAATGCTCTGCTTCTTGGACAGTCTCATAAAGTTCATCAGTCCTCTTTCCAGTGAAATCACATCCTTTCCTAATATGATGACCTGAGCTAAATACTGCACTCCATCCATAGCCTAATTCTTTAATCAATTGCAGCATAGCCTCTCAGCTCTTATAAAGATTCATCTAACAGGGTATTAATCTCATGAATCTTCTACCAACTTCTGGAATTTGTGGACATGTGCTCTATGGTTGTTATCTTAGTGCCTTATCATTTATTGTATATCTTTGCCTTGCTCGTCCTTTCCAAGTGGAAATATCCTTCCAGCTGTGAAACTGATCTTCAATATCTCAACGCTACTGTTTTCTCCTTCAGTTTCTCTTAGATTTCCATTCTTGATTTTTTTCTTCAAGGAGCAATAACAAAACATGAAGATAATATTGCTCATGATTAATAAGGTTCAAGGTTAACTGTAATTTTTAGTATAACATTTCCTTTAACAATGTACCTACAAATGTGCCTGCAATGGTCCCGATTTAATCACTTTCATGTTTGCATTTCTGTTTATATTACAAAGAATGAGGCATTGTTATTCTTGTCATTGTGTTTTATTTCTCCCAATGGTAAAAATATAAATAAAATGGTCTCTCAAGAAACTTTGGTCAACTCCCCACTCCCACCAAACTCCTCCACCCTTTCCCAGCAGAACTACTTCACATCACTACTTCCCAGCACAAACACCGTCATCAACAATGCTCAAACTTAAGCAGCTGCCAGACCATCTCATGCTGCTTATTGACATGAAAGCTTATAGTTTGTATATGAACATGTGAGCTTCCTAGTTATTAGTTGAAAATATTTGCAATTGAAAAGTCATTTGCTTCAGTTGTATAAGTGCATTTTTTCCTTGAGGAAAGTCTTAAAATAAAGTGTTAAGTATCATTTTTTTTCCTGCAGAAGAGTCATTATATTAATGGTCTGACATTTGCTACAGCATTTCAACTAATAGTTTTTGCCATTAGTCCAATCTATCCTTGTAAGGATAGATTTTAACATTTTTTTAATCTGGCAAAGTGCTGAAAGTGCAAGCTGATAATTTAGCAGGAAATAAAGCAAAACATCTGGGGTCTCAGTAAACCAATAAAATTGAAAGGCAACAAAATAAGTAGCATAAGGCTTGATAAGGAAGTGTAAATTAGATCGGATGGATTCAGTCTCAAGCCAAGCAGTGAAGAGGAGATAAAGGGAAATGCTGAAAGGAGATAAATTATCATTTAAAAATCTACAGCAATGATTTTAATATTTGCAGAACAGAGATTCTACATATATCATTAATTTACATGCCAATGTGGCTGACTGGCAAGTATTAACTTACTGACAGCCCTTTACTACCCTGGCATTTGGGGCAGCAATGAAGGCCCTTGGCCATCTTCTCTATTGTGCACCAGCTGTGGTTCAGTGTCCTCATTTCTGCCTCTAAGACATGACACCAAGCTGACATTGGCCTCCTGCATTTCCTCCGCCCTTCAGAGGTGCATTGAATGGTGATGGAGTTGGCCTCTCTTCGTATCATGTGCCCAATCCATTTCCAATGTTTCCTCATGATGATTGTGGCCATGTCCTCTGATGACACTGAAGGAGTAGGGCGTGGTTGGAGACCTTTCTTTGCCAGAAAATACAAAGGATCTTTCGGAGGCTCCTGGTGTGGTGGAATGACGAGAGCTTGGCCAGGTCACTGTCTGACATACACCAGCATTCTGACCTGTACAAGAGTGTGGACAGAACACAGCTTCACCTCTTTGCGGACGTTGTACTTGGTTGATCCCCATACGTCGCTCATTGTTTCTAGCTTTGCTGAATCTGTACTGGATGTCAGTCTTGGTCCCACCATCCAGATGAATGTTGTTGCCCAGATAGGTAAATCAGCTGGTCCCGGGTAAGTCGATGCCATAAGCCTTCATGGGAGGATGAAACTACATTAAGGGTCATGGCCTCAGTCTTTCTCTGGCTAACTTTGAGACTAAATTGTCCACCAAAGGTACATAGGTTCTGAGTTTTCTCTTGCATGTGCAGGTGTGTATGTGATAGTATTTGAGGTCATCCCAAAGCCGAGGTCTTCTAAAGTAGAGAATAGAGTCCGCCTAATGCCTCTCTGCTTACCTTTCACTGTTTACGTCATAGCCCAGCCAGTCACCAGGTTAAACAATATCACCGACATCACACAGCCTTGCCCGACTCCTGACTTGACTTCAAAACTCAAATTGCAGTCCGCAACGGTGCAGGTGAAATTAACATAGAAACTCTGGATAAGCTGGACAATTTTGGAAGGGATCCCATATGATCTGAGAATTCGGCGGAGGCTCTCTGTGCGGATGCTATCAAAAGCCTTTTCAAAGTCCACAAAATTTACATACAGTTGTCCCTGCCACTCAGAGCACTGCTCTGTGATGTTACGCAGCGTGAAGATCTGGTCTACACAGACTGTGCTTCCTGAAGCCAGCTTGCTCTTTCCACAAGCACACATCAACAGCGTCCGTAATCCAATGGACAATGACCTTGGCGAGAATCTTGCTGGGCACTGACAAAAATATGATATCACCCCAGTTGTTGCTATCACTTAGTGCTCTTTTCTTAGGGATCCTAACAATAACACCCTTTGTCCAGTCCTTGGGTACTTGTCCCGTTCCCAAATTATAATAAACAGTGGTTGCTGGATGCCTGCTGCATCTTTTGCTTCAGCTGTGAAAAGTTCAGCGTTCAAATTGTTATGTCCTGGAGCTTTGCTGTTCTTTAATGACTTAATTGCAGCAACAATCTCTTCTTTCTTGGGTGGATCTGTGTTGATGTCGAGATCCTCTGCTGCCTCGTGTATGTGAGGTTCTTTATCCGGTGGTGGTCTATGCAGTAATTCTCTGAAATATTCCATCCATTGTGCTTCTTGCTCTTTTCCACTTGTCCAAAAGCAGACTGTTTCAATTTCTCATGGGACCACTGGATCTGGCCTGGAACTTCCCGCATACCAATTTTGAAACCTTGTACATATTTTGTTGATCACTTAATTGGCTGCTGTTTCCAGTCTCCTCTGCAAGGTCTTCCATGTAGACTCTCTTATCCTTTTCTATAAGTCTCTTTGCTTTCTTGTTAGCTTCAGTGGAAGCTGGTTGGTTTCACTTAAATTCATGTTGACTTTGCTTCTAACACTTTCTTCTTAATTTAACGTCTTTCTTCTAAGGCTGTCCCTATTTCCATTCTTTGTTCTTCGTTGTCCTCGTTGTCCACAGGAATGGTACCGGAGGATTGGAGGGAGGTGAATGTTGTCCCCTTGTTCAAAAAAGGTAGTAGGGATAGTCCAGGTAATTATAGACCAGTGAGCCTTATGTCTGTGGTGGGAAAGCTGTTGGAAAAGATTCTTAGAGATAGGATCTATGGGCTTATAGAGAATCATAGTCTGATCAGGGACAGTCAGCATGGCTTTGTGAAGGGCAGATCGTGTCTAACAAGCCTGGTAGAGTTCTTTGAGGAGGTGACCAGGCATATAGATGAGGGTAGTGCAGTGGATGTGATCTATATGGATTTTAGTAAGGCATTTGACAAGGTTCCACACAGTAGGCTTATTCAGAAAGTCAGAAGGCATGGGATCCAGGGAATTTTGGCCAGGTGGATTCAGAATTGGCTTGCCTGCAGAAGGCAGAGGGTGGTGGTGGAGGGAGTACATTCAGAGTGGAGGATTGTGACTAGTGGTGTTCCACAAGGATCTGTTCTGGGATCTCTACTTTTCGTGATTTTTATTAACGACCTTGATGTGGGGGTAGAAGGATGGGTTGGCAAGTTTGCAGACAACACAAAGGTTGGTGATGTTGTAGATAGTGTAGAGGATTGTCAAAGATTGCAGAGAGACATTGATAGGATGCAGAAGTGGGCTGAGAAGTGGCAGATGGAGTTCAACCCGGAGAAGTGTGAGGTGAAACACTTTGGAAGGACAAACTCCAAGGCAGAGTACAAAGTAAATGGCAGGATACTTGGTAGTGTGGAGGAGCAGAGGGATCTGGGGGTACATGTCCACAGATCCCTGAAAGTTGCCTTACAGGTGGATAGAGTAGTTAAGAAAGCTTACGGGGTGTTAGCTTTCATAAGTCGAGGGATAGAGTTTAAGAGTCGTGATGTAATGATGCAGCTCTATAAAACTCTGGTTAGGCCACACTTGGAGTACTGTGTCCATTTCCAGTCGCCTCATTATAGGAAGCATGTGGAAGCATTGGAAAGGGTATCGAGGAGATTTACCAGGATGCTGCCTGGTTTAGAGAGTATGGATTATGATCAGAGATTGAGGGAGCCAGGGCTTTACTCTTTGGAGGGAAGGAGGATGAGAGGAGACATGATAGAGGTGTACAAGATAATAAGAGGAATAGATAGAGTGGATAGCCAGCTCCTCTTCCTCAGGGCACCACTGCTCAATTCAAGAGGACATAGCTTTAAGGTAAGGGGTGGGAAGTTCAAGAGGGATATTAGAGGAAGGTTTTTGACTCAGAGAGTGGTTGGTGTGTGGAATGCACTGACTGAGTCAGTGGTGGAGGCAGATACACTAGTGAAGTTTAAGAGACTACTAGACAGGTATATGGAGGAATTTAAGTTGGGGCTTATATGGGAGGCAGGGTTTGAGGGTTGGCACAACATTGTGGGCCGAAGGGCCTGTACCGTGCTGTACTATTCTATGTTCTATGTTCTTTCCGGTTCTATATCCTAGCCAAGCCTCTCTGCTCTCCTTGAAGACTGTGGGAATCTGTTTCCACATTGTGTCGATCTTCTCTACCGATACATCCATGTCAAGGTATTGCAAGGACTGGAATCTGTTCTTAAACTGAATGGTGAAGGAAGATCTTACAATCGTGACCTTAAGCTTCTCAACTTCATAATGTTTTTGCACATGTGTTCTGGTCCCAGTGCTTCACAGCTTGAATTTCATCACTGCTACAAAAAGCTGGTGACCACTTCCTGTATCTGCTCCTCTCTTCACCTTTACATCCTGCAAGGATTGACTCCACGTACCATTGATCATCAAATAGTAATCTGGTTCTTGTCACGTCCACTAGGTGAGCACCATGTCGGTGTGGATTTCTTAGTGTGGAAAGATGGTCCCTTTTATGATCAGATTGTTCACAGCACAGAATTCCACCAGTCTTTCACCATTTTTACTCATCAGTCTACATCTATGAGTGCCCATGACCCTAGCGAATTGTGAGTTGTTATTTCTCACTTCGGCATTCAGATCTTCCGTGACGATGATTATGTCATGGGCTGGCATTAACCTCCAATTGCAGCTGTTCATAGAAGATATCTTTTTCTTCAATGTCACTATCATTAGTTGGACCATAGCACTGGATCACTGTTATGTTCACTAACTTCCCTTTCAGCCTGACTCTCATCAGCCTACTGTTGATTGGTTTCCACATCAGCAAGCGCTTCTTAATGCCTTTCTTCAAAATGACAGCCACGCATGCCATCACAGTGCTGACCGGCTTCCCTTCCTGAGTATAAATCTGTTTCACCAGTTGCTTCCTTTAGTCATTCAGACCCTGTTCATCTGCTTTCACTGACACACAGTATAGGTAGATATTAATGACACATTTCTGCAGTTATTTGTGCTAGCTTGCCAGAGTTGTACATTCCAAATTTCAATTTTGGTCTTGGTCTTGGTGGTGTTCAGGGTTTTCTTCATTGTGTTAGTAGCTTCCTCTCAGTTTTCACTACTGTCAATCATGCAAGCCCCAGATGGAGTCTCACGGATACTGTCACACGCAGATATAGAAAGATTCTTCATTGCTGTTCACTTAACAGTTTTTTTGTCCAGACAGGGTTGTTAGCCCTGAGCTGAACCCCCAAATCTTGAGGACCAGTGGACCATTTTAGTCTGTCCTCTACCCCACCTGTTTGGTACGAGTGACCCTACCAAGAGCCAAAGCCCAAGGCCCTGATTCCAGCCAACGTAGCTCTCCTAGACATTGAGGCACACAAGCCTCCAATCCTTACAAGAAGGTTGTGGTCTTGAAGGAGAAATTAAGAGCTTATCATTAAAAGTAATTTCCTCTTGTGACTTTATTCACCATATGAATGCAACAGAATCAATGTATCAATGCACATTGAGGATGTGATAGTCAGCAGGATGCCATTATCTGAAAGGTAACTTTGGATTTTTACATTTCAGATAGCCACTGTCGTATACTTGCATTTAACCAAAGCCTCTTTCCATGTCCTGCAATTACTGTAGAATTTGTGCAGGTATTATGGAAATTGTCATTAACTTTAATGTGAATTTCATGGCAATATGCATATTAACTTCCTCCATTGTCTTAAGTAATTAAGGAACAGAAAAAAAACTCTTTCATATCAAAGTGAAAACTGATCTCTACAAAGTGATCTAAACTAATTACAAATATAAAACACAAAATAGTTGATTGCATAAGTATCCACCCATTCAAGTCAGTATTTAATAGATGCACCTTTGACAGCTATTACATCCTTGAGTCTGTGTGGATAGGTCTCCATCTGTTTTGCACATCTGGACACTGCAATTTTTCCACATTCTTTACAAAACTGCTCAAGCTCTGTTAGATTGCATGGGGATTGTGAGTGAACAGCCTTTTTCAAGTTCATCCACAGGTTCTCAATTGGATTGAGGTGTGGACCCTGCAGGACATTAATTTGTTGTTTTTAAGTCATTCTTGTGTAGTTTTGACTTTATGCATGGGATCATTGTCTTGCTGGAAAACAAATCTTCTCCCAAGACACAGTTCTCTTGCAGACTGCATCAAGGTTTCCTCCAGGATTTTCCTGTATTTTGCTGCATTAATTTTACCCTCTACCTTCACAAGCCTTCCAGGGCCTGCTGCAGTAAAGTATCCCCACAGCATGATGCAGCCACCACCATGCTTCATGGTGGGGATGGTGTGTTTTTGACGATGTGCGGTGTTTGGTTTACATCAAACATAATATTTAGTCTCATGGCCAAAATTTTTGTTTCATCTGACCATAGAATCTTCTTCCAGCTAACTTCAGAGTCTCCCACATGTCTTCTGGCAAACTCTAGCTGAGCTTTAATGAGAGTTTTTTTTTCAAAAGTGGCTTTCTCTTTGCCACTCTCCCATAAATCTGTAATTGGTAAATTACCCCGGCAACAGTTGTTGATGATTTCTTGATGATTGACTTAACTGTACTCCAAGGGATATTCAGTGACTAGGAAATTTTTTTGTATCCATCTCCTAACTTGTGCTTTTTAATAACCTTTTCATGGAGTTGGTGGGAGTGTTCTTTTGTCTTCATGGTGTAGTTTTTGCCAGGATACTGTCTCACCAGCACTTGGACCTTCCAGATACAGGTGTATTTTCACCAATCAATTGAAACACCTTGACTGCACACAGGTCTCCAAAAACAGATCTCCATTTAACTAATTATGTGACTTCTGAAACTAATTGCCTGTACCAGTGATGATCTGGTGTCTCATAATAAAGGTGATGGGAGGAGTGAATACTCATGCAACCAATTATTTTGTGTTTTATATTTGTAATTAATTTAGATCACTTTGTAGAGATCTGTTTTCACTTTTTCTTTTTTTTCTGTTCATCAGTGGCAAAAAAGCCAAATTAAATCCATTGTGATTCAATCTGTAAAACAATAATACATGAAAATGGGGAGAAGGCTGGAGAGTGGAGCTGAGTAAAAAGGATCAGCCATGATTGAATGGTCCAAATGGCGTAATTATGCTCCTATGTCTTATGGTCTTATGGAAAACTTCCAAGGGCGGTGGGGGGGGGGGGGGTGGCAGCATGAATACTTTTTATAGGCACTGTACATACTTGACCTTGTAATTCCCTGACATGTGCTTCTCAATTTTAAATATAGCTATGGGGATTTGAATACAAGTGGAAGGATGTGTTGCCACAATTATATGATGGCATCCATCTGTCTCGAAGAACAATGGATAGCGGCAGTGGAGTGACCTCTCCAGAACACAAGCTTGGGCAGAAGGGATGGAGATTCTGGGATACCCAGTTGTCAAGATCTCCCTCTCGGCCTCACCAGTATAGATTAAAGGAAAATGAAGCAATACGTATGGCACCAGCTTGGCTAGAATCTGGCAGTGGGATGTTCAGTGATGTCCAGCTGCCTTAGGGGCTCCATTTTGGATTTCTGTCTGCATTTACTCCCATTGACCTATCTCTCCTGAGGCTGCCCACAAGGCAGTGGGGCTACTTACAGTTCTGTGAGACCCAATTAACCCTCTGTCTGGAATACTGCATTCAGTTTTGTCCCAAACCTGCAGTAAGACAACCTTGCAACTGACAGAGTAACTCCTGGAATAGGGATTTTGCTTCATGAGCAGAGAATAAGTAGATTGAGCCTATAGTCCATAGAGATGAGCTCACTAAAGCAGTTACAATTCTTACGGGACTTGACAGGACAGATGTTGAGGGATTATTTCCACTGGCCAGGATGTGTAGAACCACTGGTCAGAAGAAGGAATCCAAATAAGGAATTGGTTATTTTAAGAATGATATTAGAAATTGCCTCACGCTGAGAGTAGTGCATTTTTGAAGACCTCTATCAGAATAACAGAGTATCTTCAATTATAGAGTCTATTCAAAGCGGAGTTCTATTTCCCATACAAAATAAATATATCGATATGGATTTAAAACAAGCATCAGAATGAGAATCGGGTTTATTATCGCAGACATAAGTCGTGAAATTTGTGATGCTGATTTTTAGGAATGGCAGAGAAGGCACAGGGAATTGAATAGCTAAAGTCCAATCTTTCATATGTTGTTATGTTTGAAATGCTTTTTAAATTATTTCTAGTCTTCATGGATAACTCGTTGATCATGGATTTGCCTGATCCAAAATCTGAACTGTTGGGATTGCTGTTTTTACATCACATCAGGCTTGTAAGCAAGTGCGGTAGAGTTATATATTTTTAAAGCTGTTGGTGTGGAGAGGCATTGGGATCATGTGCCATGAGTTGCCGGCATAAGTTATACGATAATATAAAGTGAGGCTAAGCACTGAGAAAAGAAAACCTGTGAAGGAAATGCAACCGTTTAGCTCCTGGAGAAATGGCTTGCAATAGATTAGGGAAAAGAGGTAGATCTAGGCTGGGAGGCATTGTGACTACTTGTTTATGCTGTCACAGTAGCTGTGAAATGCAACTACAAGATGTAAACAGACATCCACTTTCTCATTATCAGTCTGTTCCTCAGAACCATTTTATTGCCTGCAGCTCTGAATCCTTTTGGTCCAAGAGACCTCACTTATCTTTTTTTCTCTCTCTCTGAAGATATTCTAAGAAAGAGGAACACATTTATGTTTTTTTTAAATCTGTAAAGGTTGAAATGCAATTAAATGATTATAAGTATTACTTCAGGGATTTTTGTGGTTGGATGAGGAATCAAATTTGCTGTTTACAAGTACTTTGCAATACATTTCAGGAAGTGATTCAAAAAAAACTAAGTTTTCATCTTCTGTAGATTAGAATATATTTGACAGACATTGAAATGCCCGCTGTGGATGTTCAGGGTTCTATGGTTTATTAATGACTTCTTTCTAGTGAGTTAGAATCGATCATCCCGGCCTTCAAATAAGTACCCTTCAGGAATGTCAGATGTTTGCAAAATGTATATTATTAATCAAAAATTTAGGCTAATGCAATAAGTTTTGTCTTAAAAATCTGCATGACAATTTGGAATAAATGTAAGATATATACAACAGGTCATGACAAAATCTGTAATAGCTGGTTTTAATACATATCATAACTTCTCTCACCAAACACAGAAAAATTGAAGAATTTATTTTCCCTTTCAGTTCTCTCCACATTTCACTGACAAAGGCAATAATTCACTGTGGAGCTTGGTTATAGTGTCAATCTGAAACGCTTCTATGCATGAGTCAAATGAGTTTGGAAATAATTTTAGCTTTGAGCAACTGCAAACTGATCAGCCACTTAGATCAATGAAATATAAACTGAGGTATACAATGAATCAACATTGTTCATTTTACACAACTACTCAAGTTTAGCATAACCTCTCCAGGGTCACGTGGAATTATCAGAATTGTGCTAAATCCTGTCCTTGTTTAATCGCCATTTATAAGTTCTTCAAGTTCCTTAGATACATTTAAGAGAGGCAACCTAAGTCAATTCTCCCCTCTGTAATAAACATTTATGATTTATGTAGCTCTGCTGGTTAAGTTGAATTCAGCTAACTCAAGGCTAACTAGGAACTGAATAAAAAATCCACATACTCAACACCACTTTGTGTATATGTATGCACCCACCTAGCCATCAGAGGAGATAACCGAAGATATAGTAAACTAAAAAGGGCATCACTTGAATGACCTTACTGATACTATATTAAACTTAAGGCTGTAATTGTATTTACACCCTAAAGGCATGCTGCAATGCACATAGTTGGAAATACAAGACTGTAATGACATTTTAAGTTACATTCTTCATATATATATACTATGTTTAAATTTCATTTTCTAAAAGTATCACAAATTATGGAAACATGAATATTTCATTCTTGAACTATCATCCTTAAACACACAAGAGATTCTGCAGTTGCTGGAAACCTTGGGTAAAACACACAAAATGCTTGAGAAATTCAACAGGTCAGGCAGCATCCATGGAAGGAAATAAACAGTTGAGATTTCAGGCTGAGAGCTTTGGCAGGATTGGGAAGGAAAGCGGCAGAAACCAGGTTAAGAAGGTGGGGGAGGAGGAGGAGTACAAGCTGGCAGGGGATAGGTGAGACCAGGTGAGGGGGAAAGACTACTATAAATATGGCCTCCATTAAAATAAATTCATTTGCTATTCTAATTTCAAAATTCTACATAATTATTTGAAATTTTAAGAAAAGCAGAAAAAAATAATTAAAATATTTTTCATCTGATCTGTCAATAGATTTCAGCACTAATAATAACCACCTACAAATGGTAAATTCTTTACAATGAACAGTGGAATTAATTTAATTGAATAACACTGAAGGTCAAATACTGACAAAACATTTGGTCAAACAAAGATGCTTTGATCTGTTGGGATAAATGTTTGTTTTCTCAGACAATATCTCTTTGTATTATTAATAACAAATAACAAGCTTTTTCACTGTTTTCTTATAAATAAATTAGAACACAAACAAAGTTCTATTGAAGCTTTATTATCAGAAAAAACTCCAATTAGTATTTCTAAAGCACCTTTAATATAGGCTCAAAGGCACTTTTGAGATCCATTATCAAATTAAAAATTGATATCAAGTCACATAAAGAAATATAAAGACCAATAAGGTTTGTAAAGAACAGAGACATTTAAATAGGGAATTTCGGGGACTATAGCACTTGCAACTGAAGACATGGCCATGAATGCCAGAAAAATTAAATTGAAGAAGCCATAAAAGATCAGATGGAGGAATGAATCTCAGTGGGTAAATCGACTAGAGGATGCAAGTAATTGTAAGAGCAAAGCTATGCGAGATTTGCAAGCAAGAATGAGAATATTGAATTAGAAGCATTGCTTAACCATGCAGGAAATATGTTTGCAAACATAGGGGTAATGGGCAAACGTGATTTCATGCAAATTAGCAAACTCACAGAAGTTCCTACACTGCACACCAAGTTAATGTCAAGGTCTCGAATTCACCCTCAGAAACCTTGCCTTAAGTTCTTGTGAAATGTTCCAAAAGTTTAAAAAAAGCTTCACTGGCAATGTAGAGAACCATTTTTTTAATATAAATGTGAATTTTCCATTTTGACCAGGAGGGGTCATTTGGCTGCATTGTAAGCTCCCCAAAGTGCAGATATTCATCAAGCGATCCAATGCACTTGCAGACACCTCCTGGCAACCTTGTGCCTTTAGTTCCATTTGCATGAGGAAACTGTTTCGGCACCTGCTATTCCCCAGTGGCCTGTGCGAGTTTCTGCAGTACCCTGGGAAGGTCCTGTCACCACCCCTTCCCTTCCCACCAATGCAGCACGTGTTCATTTCTTGCCATTCCCCCTCAGCAGCTGGAGAAGTGTTGTTGTTGCATCATAGTGTGAGTCTTTGAAGGCACTTTCCTGATTCCAGGTATGGAAGGAGAAGTGCTCTCGCATGAAAATTCAGCCTGTAGCATTGCACACTTCCTGAAGCAGGATAACAATTTGTGCCCCTGGCATTGTTTTGCGATGGGTACAAATGAATTTCTTGATTTATTTTTCCTGAGCATTTTGAAACATGTTAATGAAATTGCTAAACCCTTTGAATGCAAGTAAAAAATAGTTCAGATAAACTTTAGCCTCTGCTGCCCAGTTTGCACATGGTAAGTTGCCATGAACAGCGATGCAATAAGGAGCTATTACTTTCATTTAGTGATGTTGATCAAGGGATGAATATTGGTGTGGATGACTGTGATAACTCTTCTTCAAAGAACTTGTATACACCTGAGAGGACAAGTAGGGCCAATATTTACTGTAATTTGAAAGACGGCTCTCCTGACAGTGAAACATTCCCTCAGTGCTGCATGTCTTGTTTTTTCTCCCTGACAAAGCTCTAAGCACAAACAGATGGAGAAGAATAGAATCATGTAAGCAGGCAAGTAGAGAAGAAAGATATAAAAAGTTTGGTATCAAAAGTTGCTAACTAGGAGAAAGGGATAGAGGGTTTCTCTCTGACACAGTTAGAGTGGAAACAAACTAAGGGGATTCATAAGGAAGCTTCAATGACTTTGTTTGTGTTCTAATTTATTTATAAGAAAACAGTGAAAAAGCTTGTTATTTGTTATTTATAATACAAAGAGACATTGTCAGAGAAAACAAACATTTATCCCAAGAGAGCGTAGAAGGTTGAGGGGGGACTTGATAGAGGTATTTAAAATTATGAGGGGGATAGATAGAGTTGACGTGGATAGGCTTTTTCCATTGAGAGTGGGGGAGATTCAAACAAGAGTGCATGAGTTGAGAGTTAAAGGGCAAAAGTTCAGGGGTAACATGAGGGGGAACTTCTTTACTCAGAGAGTGGTAGCTGTGTGGAATGAGCTTCCAGCAGAAGTGGTTGAGGCAGGTTCGATGTAGTCATTTAAAGTTAAATTGGATAGCAAAATGGACAGGAAAGGAATGGAGGGTTATGGGCTGAGTGCAGGTCAGTGGGACTAGGAGAGGGTAAGAGTTCAGCAGGGACTAGAAGGGCCGAGATGGCCTGTTTCCATGTTGTAATTGTTATCTGGTTATATGGTTATATAACTGAGTTCCAGAATCCATGAAGGTGAAGGCTGTTTGGAGGAGAGTGGAAAGAAAATCAAGTATTGATATAATAATTTGTTCAGGTGGAAAAGTTGGCTGTTGGTTTTGGATGCGGAGTGATAATTATCTTCGATGTATCACCTGCAGCACTGGGGTCCCAACGCACTCGAACACAGTTACACTACAATTGAGAATGCCTACTATTCCATGCCGAGACAACATTTTGAGAAATCTAATCACTTAGCTCTCCTCCTACTTGTATACAGGCAGAGGCTAAAGAGCAAGGCTCCAGAGATAAGGACAACAAAGAGGTGGTCACTGGAGGCTGAGGAACGGCTATGGGATTGCTTCGAGTCTATAGACTGGGCTGTATTCAAGGACTCTTCAGAGGATTCGAATAAATACACCATGGTCGTCTCAGACTTTATAAAAACAGTTGTAGACGAGTGTGCCCCACAAAATCTTTCAGTGTCTTCCCTAACCAGAAGCCCTTATATAAACCATGAGATCAGAAATCTGCAGAGGGCTAGATCAGTGTCATTCAGGTCTGGCAAAATGTTAGATACAGGAGGTCCAGGTATGATGTCCAGAAAGCAATCTCACATACAGAGTAGCAATTCAGGACTAAACTTGAATCACTGAAGGATGCTCGACAGCAGTGGGAAGACTTAAATGCTATCACCCCTTACAAAGTGCAACCAAGGGACCTAGGTTCACTCCCAGATGAACTCAATGCTTTCTATCTTTGCTTTAACCAGAAAAAACAGAGGCAACTTCCTGAACACTGACAGCCCCTGATAACCCTAAATTTTCAGTCTTTGAGGCCAACATAAGAGCATCTTTCAGGACGGTGGAAGACTTCTGGCCCAGATAGAGAAACTGGCCTTGTACCAAAGACCTATACCTATTAACTGGCTGGAGTGTTCAACATCTTTAACCTGTCACTTTGGCAGTATGATGTACCCACCTGCTTCAAGCAGGTTTCAATTAAAGCACTACTTAAGAAGAACATGGTAACTTGCCTCAATGACTATCATCCAGTGGCACTAACATCCTCTGTGCTTTGAGAGGTTGGTGATGAAACATATCAACTCCTGCATAAGAAGCAACTCGGATTCACTCCAGCTTGCTTACCGTCACAACAGGTCAACAGCAAGTGCCATTTCATTGGCTCTTCACTCAATCCTGAAACATCTAGACAGCAAAGATGCAAAAATCAGAGCACTCTTCATTGAACACAGCTCAGTATTCAATGCTAACATCTTCTTAAAACTAATCAATAAGCGTCCAGTCTTGGGCCTCAATACCTGCTTCTGCAACTGCATCATTGATTTCCTCACTTTCAGACCCCAGACTGTTTGGATTGGCATCAACATCTCCTCCACAGTCTCCATCAGCACAAATGCACCACAAGGCTGTGGTGGCCCCCTGCTCTACTCACTTTATGCTTATGACTGTGTGGCTAAGCACAGCTTTAATGCCATACTGAACCTTGCCAATAACACCATTGTTGGTAGCTGAATCAAAGGTGGTGACGAATTAGTATATAGGAGAGAGGTTGAAAATTGGGCTCAGTGGTGCCATAAAAACAACCTCTCACTTAATGTGATAAAAGACCAAGCAAGTGATTATTGATTTCAGGAGTAGGAAGATGGAAGTCCATAAGCCAGTCCTCATCGGGGTATCAGGAGGTGAACAGGGTCAGCAACTTTAAATTCCTCAGTGTTATCATTTCAGAAGATCTGTCCTGGGTCCAGCACACAAGTGCCATCACAAAGAAAGCTCATCAGTGCCTCTACTTTCTTTGATGTTTTTGAAGGTTTGACACGTCATCTAAAGGTTTGACAAACTTCTATAGATGTGTGGAGGAAAGTATATTAACTAGAGCATGTTGCACCATGGCCTGGTATAGAAACACCAATGCCCTTGATTGGAAAATCTACAAAAAGTCCATCACAGGTAAAGTCCACCCCTCTATTGAGCACATCTACATGGTGTGCTGTCACAGGAAATCATCATCCATCATAGGCCGGCTGGTGGCGCAGTGAGATCAGCGCTGGGCTCTGGAGCGAAGGTTCCCGAGTTCGAATCCAGGTCGGGCCACCCCCGAATACGCTTTCCATCCGTGCCAGGTTGAGTGTTGAGCTAGCCACTCGGTCTCGTAAAAGAAAATACAAGAGTCAAGTCAGGAACGTTCATAATGTGACCCGGTTAATCCTGACATCATGTGCCAGACAGGAATGGCTAAATGTCTGGTACGACAGGCTTAAAAAAAATCATCCACCATCAAGGACCCCCACCATTCAGGCCAAGCTCCCTTCCTGCTACTGCCAGTAGGAAGAAGGTAAAGGAGACTCAGGACCTGCACCACCGGGATCAGGAACAGTCATTACCTTTCAACCATCAGGCTTTTGAACCAGAAGGGATAAGTTCATTCAACTTCACCTACCCCATCACTGAACTGTTCCCACAACCTATAGACCCACTTTCAAAGATTGTTCATCTTATGTTCTTGATATTTATTGCTTATTTATTATTATTATTATTTCTTGTTTTTCTTCTTTATTTTTGTATTTGCAGAGTTGTTTCTTTTTGCACATTGGTTGTTGTCCATTCTGTTGGGTGTAATCTTTCACTGATTCTACTGTGTTTCTTGTGTCTACTGTGATTGCCTGCAAAAAAATGAATCTCAGTTTTCTATATGGTACCACGTATGTACTAAGATAATAAATATATATTTGAACTTAATCAATTTAAACAAGAAGGTGAAGTAATAAAATGGTGGATTCAATAACAATATTGATTAAAGTGAAAGGAATTTGGACTTTCAGGGTTGAGCAAGAGGTGGGTTTCTTTGGTGAGATGGGATCAAGAAGAGGACAGTAGGGAAATTTGGGCGAGTGGGCAAGAGCAAGAAAAGGAAGGGGCAGAGGCAGCTAACTGAATGGTTATTTGTGACGAGGAAGAGGGCTTTATGAAAGTATTTCATGGTAAAGAAAGGAAGCCAATTTTTTATTTTAGGATAATTCTGAAGCACTAAGCCATTTAGACTGATGATTGGCATTCGGTAATCATTTGTGCAGGCTAGTGAATATGGCAGTAACTGGCTAATACAATTGCTGGCCATATCCATTTGTTAAAGGAGAGGGCATGTAGAGAGCACTGGCACAAGAGGGCAGGATGAGAGAAAGTATTGGTCCTAATGAGGAACAGATCAGCATTGTGGAAGTGGAGCAACTGAGTAATTGTTAGCTGCAGAGATAAATTAGGGTGCAAGACAGAAAATTGATGTTTGGGACTTTGGAATTTTAGAACAGTGATACAAGGAAGAGGTGAAGGAAATGGGAAGAGAGATGCGGATGGGGACAGTTCGAGGAATAGTAACAGGTAGTCTCATTTGTGTTTTAAGAGAACTGGTGAAATTTTGTGAGATGCTATAAGCAATGTGGTGGCTGTGAATATGGGCTGGGTGGGTTGCATGGAGAGATAGGTTAAGGAGGGTCTGAGGCTAGTAGAAGAAGAGGGAGAGTGAAATTGTTGAGAGTGAGAAGTTGCTCACTCAGTGATGTTGAGTGAGGTATGACCTGGACATCCGGGATAAGTACCTGCTCCTCTTCAAAGTAGTTTCAAGAAACTCTATGCACTTGAGAGGACAATACTCACTGAAATTTGAAATACGACATGGATAAATATATCTGAAAGAATTGTTCATGGCACCTGGTGGTAGAGAAGGGAAAAATACATTGTAATCACAACAGTTTGAGTTAAACTTCATGTAGTAAAATCTAGATTTGCACATCACCAAACATAGCTGCACAATACAGCAGACAAAGTAAACAGTGGTTTAGCAAAGAATATAATCAATATAAAATATGTCTGTACTACATCTGCTAATTATTTTGTGAAACAATTATTTGTTTCCACTTGGTCTTTTTATATGAATATGGTAAAAGTTTACTTACAGCATTAAGAATTAAAAATTCAGCTATAATTGACATTTCAATGATCAAATTGAGAACATCTATTCAAACCAGTTTTTGCTTTGCAAAGAGCTTGCTATGTAATTTGGATGGTATGAATTCACCATTTCAGAACTCAGTCCTGGTCTTGAACCAATGGATCAACTGTTTTTCAACACAGTGAATCATAAGGTCATAATAACCGTCATGATCACGAGTGAAGGACAGATTTTTGAACGGACTGATGTTATATTTTTGAAGAACGGGCACTGTTTGTAACAGCCTGTAATTGCTATGACTTTGCTGGGCAGATCTTATATCCAAGTCAGTGCAGATGAGTCAATAATATTATCTCCATCATTACAAATGACTAATGAGAAGAGTTTTATGCAATAAAACTCAGTGGTTAGGTTGCTGTAAAAGACTTAATAACATTTATAAATAGTCAATTGCCCAATGAAATGCAGCCAATCTTTCTTAAAAAAAAGAAAATGTTTATATAGGAGGAGCAAGAAGATGAATTTTACTTCACTTTTTAAAACTTGTTTTAAAACTCAGAAGTATTGATTATGTTATGAGGACATTCATCTTTCATAACAATTTTAAAGTAGGGAAGCATTCCAAAGTGCTTTAATAGGTCTGAGGAGGGTTGACATTGAGAAGTAAATGGACATTAAGAAATGAAAGCTTGATATAGTTTCAAGATAGTTCTTAAAGAAGTGGCAAAAGGTGGGGAGGGCGATTGTTACAGAGAGGAGCTTAGGCAACCAAAACTAAGCTGATAATGTGAAAATATGATTTGGATGTGAAACAAATGTATTTGCTTTGTGTCTTCTGAGATAATGGTTAAAATTTACTGGTTTGAACCCCAGTTTCACGAAGTGTGCTGCTGCAGGACATGCTATAGTTTACAGAAAGGGAGTAAAGAAAATGGGCTAGAAGGTACAGATACTTGGCAGAGATGGTAGAGCATAGGACTGTAGAGAGGAGTAGTGAATTGAATGCACATACCGCACACCCTGAAGGGAAAGGGCCGGAAGGCATCAGCTTGGATTGCTTTCTCACCACTCCCCTTCTTTTTATACTGCTTACCTTGCCTTTCCACTTTCAGTCCTGATGCAGGGTTTCATCTCAAAATGTTGACAATTCCTTTCCTCGCACAAATGCTGAGTTCCTCCAGCAGATTGTTTGTTTATAGGTTACAGAGTGTGACCTTGGGTAATGGATCCAGCAAAGAGCCCACTGAAATTCTTATTAGGAGGCAAGCTGGGGTCTGATTTAGGAATAGATAAGAGCAATGTTACAGAGAGAGGAGTAAGTATCTTGGTAACAGAAAGTAAGTTAGATTGGAAGATAAATGCAGGGTCGGAATTAATGTTCAGGTTATGAACCATCTAGCTCTGTGCAGTATAACAGACTGGCCAGGAAATTCGATATAATAGTGGTGAATATGCAAAGTTTGGATTAAATGCTGATGATTATTCCGTATCTAAACAGAATGCCAGATAGACTCAGCAGATTGGGCAGCGTATAGTATGTGGAAAGAGAAGCAGTCAATACCCTAGGTTAGAGACATTTAATCCAAATAGTTTCCATATTTTATGCTTCTATATCAGATTTTCAATATCTGCAGCTTTCTTTTTTGATCTTCATTTTTCTTTCCAATGTTCATTTGGACAGAATTGTGAGACTGATGTCAGTTGACCTTTCTAGAAGTAGAAGAGCAGTGAGTGAATTAAGAGAGATAGAGCCTTGAATTATTATTTCACTCAGGGTAGGATATGGAGGACCATGTACATAGTTGACATTGGAGCTAATAGATCTTAGGGCTGCTATTTTTGGAAGTGAAGGCACTTTCACCTTCGTGAACACCAGAAAAATTTTGAACGTGAGAACTGGATGGTCAGCCATATCAGTGGATGTGATTTAGGTGGGTAGAATGAACAGTGAACCTAATGCAGTTATGGGGATTTTAATCACATTTTTGATGAGGGAAAGACAGAAATAGAGGCACGTGCAGAAATTTAAAGCTGACTGCCTTGAGGGGAGCCTTAGACAAGAGCATCTTGTAAATACTTGCATACAAAAACTCAATCTGGTTTCATCTATGTTTGTATGATGTGTGTCTTTTTTCCTCTTTTACTACACAGTGGTTATGGTCTTTCTTTTCTTTAACTGGGTTCTTCGGTTTCTTGCTTTGTTGAGGCTATGTTCCCGTTCGCTCTCCCACAAGCCCTCTTGGCCATTTCCCATTCAGAAACTGATTGAAAGATTGATACAAAGAGATAACTGGGAAATTGTAATGAGAAGTGCATTGAAAACAAAGACATCTTCAAGGATCCTAGTCAGACGAAATGTGACTATTTTCAGACTATTTGTTTATATGATATTTTAAGATATTGAGACTCCAAGGTACAATTGAAGATGTATCATAGTACTTCTAACAAAATGCCAGAAAGTAGGACACTACAAAATAAATCTGTTGCTGCCTTGCGTCATCTTTCTTGTGGTGAGTCTTGCAATATATACAAAGTTTTATTTCCCCTCATTTTTGTTTGAGTTACACATTTTTAAAATGTTCTTAGATTTTTCTTTTCTTTTTGCTTTCTTCTGCCAAGAATAACTCTTTAAACAAACAAGAAGAAGATGACTCACTCTTTGACCTATCTTAAAATATTAAGCCTCCAGGGCTTAAGGTGAAGATACTTTTTAGAACGAGGCAACTTCAAAAACAACTTTAAAGTACCAAAGTGTAGGCAGTCCATGTGAGGGAGAATGTAGGAATTCTGAGGTTCAGTGGGTTTACCTTTAAACTTTCTGCCCCATTGATAGACCAAATATATTGAATTACTGCTGAAATAATAAATTGATAAATGCAAACTGGTTGTATATTATCACCATGTGTGTACAACTAATTTTTATAGAACTTTTTTCTCATATGATATATGAATTCTGTTACTTGATTATCAATATGGGCCATGTGAAAATCTCTCATTTTCCCTTGCTTTCTATCATAACAGGTACCTTCCCATGTAACATTGATTTGAAACCTTCAACTGGGGTAACTGTGGTATGACCCTGGGTATTAGGACCTTAATACTTTGCTTGATCGTGATGTATGTTTCTTATCTCCTGGTACGATCATCTTAAAAATGGTGAACTAAGGATCTAGTGCTTTTCTGGCGTATGAGACGAACAAATTCTTCTTGGGCTTCCAGCCAGTTACAGGTATCAATTTTAAATGTCATAATTTGTCTTGGGGTCCTTTTATTGTATATGGAAGAATTTGCTATTTCAGATTCCTTACTGGTTAACTCAGGATTGTGTTCATATGGCACCAGTGGACTGATCCTATGTTCATCATCATCACACGAGCATGTATTGGTTAGCATACCACAACTGAAACTGATCTAGGAAATGAATAATGACACATCATGGGAGAGAGCAGGGTCCGAGATCTTTGGAAGACATAAGGAGGCATGGGAGAGGATATGGAACGGAAAAGATGTACTCATAGAAAGCTAGAAAGTCTTTTTAGCTACACTTGGAAGGCATTGCAAGCAGTCAGATCTCTGGGTCTATGGATCAACATCAGAAGTGAAGCATTAAGGTTCTTGAGACAGTGCACCAGTATATTCAACAATCTCATGCATTGAACCAAGATCACATAATGCGCCTCTCAGTGTCTTATCATGCTGGTTATGTTACTAGCCCCGAGTACTGCTCAGTTCACCACACCCCATTAGTCACCTGTCAAGAATCTCAATGAGACATGACTCATACTTAACTTTTATGTTAAGTTTACCACACCCTCCCACAATTAACAGTTTTGTGTGCTTCATACCCATAGATCACAGCTTGCACTCATTGTTTGATATACCATGCACATCCGTGAGACTCATTGATGTGCCTCCCTCCTACAGGACTAGAAGATACACAAACAAAGGCAGCAGGAGCTAACCAGAGTAAGAGATATGTATCTCCTTATTTAAACTTTTTTTCATGAGATACATTGACTGTATGCAGTGGAAAGTTCATTGATTAAATTGAAATGATCAATGCTAACAGTATCCTCAAGCATAATCTTCTCCTAGCCCAGCTCCTGTTTCCAGGAATCTTCTGATTGACTCCCCAAACCATGAAGTTACTTGTGTTGCTCTTTCATGTCAATATCTATGGACCTGCTCAGATTGTGCACCAACAGCAAAAAGATAAGCATGAAGAAGGCACACAGTTATTAATTTCACAATCATAGGCGCAGTTTCTGACACCGCATAATTTAAGAGATGGCACAAGACAAGACAGGGGGAGGCAAAGTTTGCTGAAGAAGATTCAATGAGAACTTTGAAAGAAAATTGAAAAGTATAAAAAACTGCAAATTTTGGAAATCTGAAAGGAAAAACAGAAAATGCTGGAAATATTCAGCAGGTTGAGCAGCATCCATGAAGAGAGAGATATGGAATTAATTTTTCAAGTCAATGAGTCTTCATTAAAAGAGAGTTGTTAGGTTGTCCTATATTGAGGAGCTGAAGAAAGTGGATCTATATTCTTAGGTATTTAGAATAGTGTTTGGGGGGAGTAACTTTACTGAAATATATTGAATCCTAATGGAACCTGACAAGGTAAATGCTGGGAAGTTTCCACTAGTGGAAAATCTTGAATGAGGGGAAATAGCTAAAAGATAGGGGGCCAGTCCTTTCAAACCGAGGTGCTTAGGAATTTCTTCTTGTAGAGGACAATGAATCCCTGGAATGCTCTATCCCAGAGAGTTTTGGATACTGGATAAATGGAGGTATTTAAACATAAGTAGAAACTGTATATTTTTGAAAGATACAGAGTGATGGAAAGCCTGCACATAAGAGGAGATAAGGCCTGGAAGTAGAATGGCCATGATCACAACGGATGACAGGGAAGGCTTGATGGTGTATATGGGCTACTTCTGCTCTTGTTTTCTTATGTTCTTGCAGTAAATGCAAAATTGTTTGATGTAGTGACAAACCTCCAGAGAACATGCCTTCAATATCAAGGAGCATCACACATAACCTGATACAGGACAGAGAGATCATACAGTACATTCCAGTGAGGATGTTGGCCACCTTCATTTGGATCCAACTATGATGCACTGTTTAGTGGACAAGGCTATTACTGCTATTGCATCACATGCAGCAGTCTTCAGTATTTAGTCTGCAGATGAAAGTCAGACACAGCCATTACAAGCTTAGTTTGCTGCCTTGTGGTTGTGCATCACTTTCCAAAATGTTTAGCAAATGGCTCTCCGACACATTTCTGGGATTACTATAGTGCTCAGCCTACACACTGGAAGTGGCTCCGTGGAATCTACTCTCTCAAGAAGGCAGCGTTCAGGACTGTCTTCGTCTTTGTTGTTCCCTGCTAGCAAACCAGTCTAGAGCCACTTGATATCATCTAGCAAAGTCTTTGCAGATGAATTACAGCATCAACTGCAGGTAACATAGTGCAGGAATATCAGCTCAAGCAAAAGAATACAGAGGACAGAAAGTAAGCAAATGTGTCAGGACAATGAGTGGATATTGTTGGGATATGCCATGACGCTTTTTAAAAGTTTAGCTGGAAATATTTGTTTTTATTTTTATTTTTCGTTGTACACTCTTACTGTCAATGATGAGGGAGATTACGTTTGGTTAGAAGAATGACAGGCTGGACCTTAATGGGTGTTGGGCTCCATACCAGTTCTATCAACAAATCATTGTTTCAGCGATATTCTCTCCATCTCCATCCAGCTCACAAGATTGAAATCCACTCAGCTTTGTTTCAACAGAATCTTAATGACCATCTTCTTGTACTAGTGGACGACAAACACTGAGGTGTTGCAAATCTCTGCAGATTTAGCTGTAGCTTGGAAAGAGCCAGGTGCATAAGAGATTATCAATAGTTAGACTCTCCTTGCTGGAGTTTAGTGTTGTGGCTGAAGCATGTTCTTCCTCACTAGGGCTTAGGAAAGAGAATTGTTTCCAGAGTACTATGGACATTACGGCCATTTCCTGGTAAACTTTCTAAAAACAGCTCCCTGATCCTCTCCATGCCCCTCTTCGAGCAGCTTGACCTCCTTCGCATGCTGCCAATTCATATTCTGAGTCATGCATTCCAAAGCCTGGATGCCTGGGAGCAACAGCGCAGCAGATGCTTTCTGTAGTTGCGATGCCACTCATTACAGAAGCTGTAGGATTTTAGCAACCACCAAAGGAGTTAAACAGTAACTAACCCGTGAGCAGTAGAAGTTCCTTTTAAGTAAATCTTAATGTAACTTTTATTATGGTCATTTTACAGGTGGAAGGTGGTTGATGAAGGGATTTATATGAGGCCATTAAGAGGACAATCAAGAACAATATTGTATGTTGTTTGATGTCACATACTCTGCATTCTTTCAGCTGACATTTAATGCAGATGCACAAGCACCCACATCAATACAGTGTCCAGAGCATCTGCCCAATAAGTGCCCACACACCACTTGCCCCGTTTCAGCAGTAAAAAGCATTCAAGAATGCTCTGAGTTTCACATCAAGCAAGTCTTGGTGAGGAAAAATATTCTGGGCAATTAATTATAAAAGTGAATCTATTTCATTGAATTGCAGTTTGTGAAATAAAGCTGAATGCCTAAGTTAGATGAAAGTAGTCAATGGAGCAACAGGAAAGAATTAAGCAAGAAAGAGAAAGTAAGACAATCACTCTAAATATTTTATGAAAGCTTTATAGCTTCTATTTTTTTTCATGGTCAGCCAAGAATATTCAACGACCATCCATTCTTGTTCAGACTCATCAGTCATCTTTTTTGTCCTTGAGCAACACTCAGAAATTTCTGGAGGAACTCTGCCAGCATGTTAGACATTATCTATGAAGGGGAAAAAACTGTTGACATTTTGGGCCAAGACCCTTCATCAGGCCAAAACATTGACTATTTATACCCCTTCATAGATGCTGCCTGAACTGCTGAGTTCCTCCAGCATCTTGTGCATGTTGCTTAAGATTTCCAACATCTGCAGAATCTCTTATATCTACCTTTTTGTCCTTTCCCACTTGTTTTTGGCTGAAGTTCACAGCTAGGAGCATATTAGAGAAGCAATCTTCTCCTTCATGAAGACAATCACAGGCCATCACAGGAAAAGCCCTCCTTACCATTGGAAAATATCTACATAGAGCACTACCACAAGAAAGTAGTATCTGTCATCAGGGACCTCCACCATCCAGGCCGTTCTCTCTTCTTGCTGCTGCCATTGGGAGGGAGGTACAGGAACCTTAGGTCCCACACCACTAGATTCAGGTACAGTTATTACCGTTCAGCCACCAGGCTCCAGAACCACTGAATAAACTCAACTCTGAATGGATTCCACAACATATGGTCTCATGTTCTCAGTAGTATTTATTTACTTTTTTTATTTGCACAGTTGGCACATTGATTGCTTGCCAGTCTTTGTGTGTAGTTTTTCATTGATTCTATTGTATTTCTCTGTTTTACTGTGAATACCTGTAACAAAAATAATCTCAGGTTAGTATATGGTGAAATATACATACTTCGATAATAAATGTACTTTGAGAACTCAGTTGTAGAGATGTTGGTAAAAGTATACGTTATTAAATCTCAGGGACCCAGTGATTCACATCCCAGAGTATTGAAATAGGTGACCATAGAGATATGAAATGCTTGGATCTTCATCTTCCAAAATTCTATAAATTCTGGAAGTGTTTCTGTGGATTGCAAGATGTCAAATATGACTAAATTATTCATGAAGTGAGTGAGGAAGAAAACGGGGAGTGATTTAATGCCAATCTTGGGGAAAATGCTGAAATCTATAATGAAGAATGCAGTAAGAGTATACTTTGCAAAGAATAATACAATTGAGCAGAGTCAACATGCATGTTTCAAAGATAAATCCTGTTTCTTTTTTGCTGATGTTCTCTGAAGATATGGTGAATTGTATAGATTAGGGAGATCCAGTGACTATTGTGTATTTGGGGTTTCCCCGAGGCTTTCAATGTAGGCTTACTGGAGAAAAAGGTTCGTACACAAGATATTGGAGATGCCATATTGAAATGCTGTTTGTTTGTTCTTGCAGGAACGTGGTTCCAGGATAACATCCCATGCACCATCAATCATCAGGCTATGCCACTTGGGGGACTTGTGCTATTGGTATTTTGTGACTGTATGTGCTATTGTAACTATTTGTGTTGTGTGCTGTGTGTGATACTGTGTACTGTGCTTTGCACCTTGGTCTCAGAGGAACACTGTTCCTTTTAGCTGTATACATGTGTATGGTTGAGTGACAATTCAAACTTGAACTTGCATAGCTGAGAACTGGACAGAAAGCAAAGTATGGCAGTAAATGGATCTTTCTGAGGTTGGTAGGCTCATATGACTACGATACCATATGATTGATGCTTGGGACCCAACCATTCACAGTCGATTTCAACAATGTAGCTGAGGAAACCAAGTAACATATTTCCAAGTTTGCTGATCATAACTCCCTCCTCTAGGATAGAATGTGAGTTTGGAAGAGGATGTAAAGATGCTTCTTCATGATATTAATAAGCTAAGTGAGTGGGAAAGGAAATGGCAGATGGACTAGAATGTAAAAAATTATAACTTAACCATTTCCATGTACAAAATAGAAATAAAAAGCATTTTATAAGTGGCAAAAGATTGAGTATTGTTGAAAAGGACCTAAGGTGTCCTGATTGAAAGCCAACATACAGGGAGCAACAAACAACTGGAGAGGAAAGTTGGACATGGGCCTTTAACATGAAAGCATTTGAATGCTGGTGAAGATAGTCTATCCGCAGTTGCACAGCAATTTGGTAAGACTCTGCCTGAAGTATAGCACACAGTTTTGTTCTTCTTATTTTTTTAAAAAAAGAATGTATTTACTGCAGAGGGAGTGAAGATTCTCTAAACAGTCCAAAGGATAAAAGGTTTATAGTACGAGGACAGATTAGGCCAGGCCTAACATTAGAAGAATGAGCGTTCTCACTGAAACTTGCGGAAATTCATTTCAGGCTCCACAGGCTGGGTGCAGGGAGGGTGTGCCCCCTTTTTGGGGAGTTGTGCGAGAACCAAGGAGCGCAGTCTCAGAAAAGAAGGCAGACCACTTAGGACTGAAATAAAGAGAAATTTCTTCATGTGGTGAGTTGTGAATCTTCAGAATTTTCCATCCTACAGAGTTGTAGTGGCTCAGTCACTGGGTTAGTTCAAAGAGATTGATTGTTAAGATAGAAATACAGCCATGCTCTTGTTGAATGTTGGAGCAGACTTGCAGAGTCAAATAGCTTACTCCTGCTCCTTTTAGTTATGTTCTGATGTTGAAATACATTGTGTTTGAGCATTTATTCAAAAGTGAATGGATGCAATGTCTTAATAACTCATTTATCAGGCCCTGGGTTCCAGGCGAGGAAGCATGGATTGAAAGCATTGCAAGGTCTATTTATTCCTGTAATATTAGGTATTTGCCTGCCTGAAAGTGTAATAAAAGCAGCCACTTTAATAGTGAATGCATTAGGCCTGGCAAGTTGTAATTTAGCAGACAGTGCTTGTTATTAGACTGAATGGTTCCAAGTTTTGGAATCCATTCTGTTTCTCTACAAGTTAAATTATAGGCTGCAAAACAAAAAGAACACTTAATGTTGAAGATCAGTTTCAATTTTTATGCTTGTATTGTGTGCAAGGTTGTGGAAGTTTACAGCAGCATAATTCAGGCCACATCTTGTATAATTTCCGCTGTAATAATTGTAAATTGTGCTCAGCAATGTTCTTTCCATTACTGGTCCTACATGGCTTTGATCTTTTCACTGTCTGCAGAGAATTACAATAATTTGCAATGCATTATGAACTGATCTCTTTAAATCTGAGTAGGTCCCAAAAATAAGATTAAGACTGAAATACGTTTTATTGTTAATTATGTGCCTTTGATTGTCAAAATGTATTAATAGTAATGAAATACCCCTTTTGAAATTCATATCATCTGATGTGTATATTCTGATCAAAAAGAGGCAAAACCTGGGCCGCTGTACCTCCCTCTGCAACTGAAGATCCTTCCCTTCCTCACTGAGAGACCACAGTCTGAGTGGATTGTTAATAACATCTCCACCTTGCTGATAATCAATACTGGCGCACCTCAAGGATGTGTGCTTAGCCCACAGCTCTAATCTCTCTACACCCATGACTGTGTGGCTAGGCACAGCTGAAATGCCATCTATAAATTCGCTGATGATACGACTACTGTTAACACAATTTTAAATGGCGATGAGAAGGTATACAGGAGTGAGGTAGATCAGCTAGTTGAGTGATCTTGCAGCAACAAACTTGCATTCAGCATCAGTAAGACTAAAGAATTGATTGTGGACTTCAGAAAGGGTAAGACGAGGGCACACACCAGTCCATGTTGAGGGATCAGAAGTGGAAAGAGTGAGTAATTTCAAGCTGTTGGGCGTTAACACCTCTGAGGATCTATGCTGGGCCCAGCATATCGATGCAGTTACAAAGAAGGCACAACAGCGGCTATATTTCATTAAGAGTTTGAGGAGATGTCAGCAAAGACACTTGCAGATTTGTACAGACGTACTGTGGAGATCACTCTAACTGGTTGTATCACCATCTGTATAGGTGGCTGAGGGGCACTGCGCAGGACTGAAATAAACAGCAAAAAGCTGTAAACTCTGTCAGCTCCATCATGGGTACTAGCTTCCCCAGCATACAGTACATTTTCAAGGAGGAATGGCCTATCACCTAGAGTGTTCTGTTTAGTATCTTCAAAACATTAAACAAATTCAAAGGAAGACACGGGAATCCGAAATGTGAGTCTAACTTTAAGTTTACTTTAAGCAAGGCACACGAGTACTATGTGGTAGCGTGCTGACATAATCAATTCATGTATTTTTACACATAACCTGTTATGAATTATTTAAATGAGCAAGCATGCTTAATCAACCAATATATATACAAGATTATTCAAATATTACTGAAATATTAAAATCACAACACTCCTACCTGCTTAGCTATAAATTCCAACTCAATAGGGAATGCATCTCAACTATATACACAGTATACTATATAAAACAATTACTAAATACAGACATCTACAGCATTGTAAATTTTAAATTGTCCCATTCCAGCCTAAAGATTTAATAACTATAGAGAATTTCTTGCTCTTGTGGGGTAATGTCTTTCCTGACAAGGGGGGAATCACTCTGCTTGGCAGGTGAGACCTGTGGCTGTGAAGACTATCTCAGGTTCTGGGGCCTCCTCCATGGTGTTTGTAGGAGTTGACTCCGAGACTGCAGGAAGTGGTTCTGTTAGTTCTGGACGTCATTCTTCTTCCTTTTTCTTCTTCTAGTTTGTGCATCTTGATCTTGGGAAAGTGCATCTACTTCACTGGAGTATTCTCTTATTAATCCTTCTACTGCTTCCTTTACGATCTGATTTCTCCTCTTGGTTTCCTCATCCACAACATCATCTGATGAATCCTCTGTTTACTTATCTTCATTGACTTCTTTCTTTTTGGCATTTCATTCATCCAGCTGGGCTTTGGTCTTTGCAGCTACTTTGACAAGTAGCTTTTTGTCTCCCACTTGAAGCTCATGCAATAACTTTAATGCACGCAGAGTAGATTCTGGTTCTTTGCACTCTCAAATGCCAAATGCTTGCAACTTTTCTGAAGCCCCTTGAACTTTCTTCCAGCTTAAAATGATGCCACATTTTGCAAGTAACTGACTAATTAACATATCAGAAGCTTTCTCAGATAAGTTGCCTACAAAAACTGTTGTATTCAGACCATTGCTTTTGTCATTTTCACATTTCCTCTGAGCTGCATTGTCCCCCCTTGGTCCAATATGCTTTTGAACCAAAGGCACAGAGGTTGGCACCACCACCTGTTTGCCTTCTGCTGGGCAATAATTCGTGGTGTTCGGCATGAAGACTGTTGCGGCATCATCCAATACATTTCTTAATTCACTTTCAGTTGGCTTCATTGCAGGGGATGTGACATGTAAATTGTGGATGGACCTCCAACCAATCATGTCCCCATGATGCTGGTCCTCCTGTTTTTACCACATACAAGTTCAAAGTGGCTTGTTGGTTGCTGGGTTTCACTGTCACGAATGCTGATCCCACAGGAGTTAACTCTTCTCCAGTATAAGTTCTTTGTTGGATATCTGAAGGCTTCAGATTAGCACTTTTGAAATGCTATTCAAATTCATTTTGAGGAATTGTCATGGTCCGGATCAGGGTCCCTTTAAATTTACCTTGTTTATGTTACGATCCATACCGTTGATTCCCTGTTTTCCCGTGTCCCTCGACTTTGGTGATTAGAGGGAATTAATGCTCGGCTGAACCGATAGTTTATAAATCTCCGGCTTTCAGCCGTTCGGCACGAGAGCGTCTGCAAAGTCACGGCGTGCCAATGTCATGTGGCCGAAGCAAGCCTAGTCTCCGCTGAAGCGAGTGCCGGTAATTCGCCCTTCCTCACCGGAGCAACCCAGTCCAGTTACCTTGCCGAAGCGAGCCTGCAAAGCTTCCTCACTGAGGTGGGTCCATCAGTTAACCCGCCGGAGGGAATCAAGAACCGCGGTCTACTGTTCCCGGGTCGAGTCGAGAGCTCACCACTACCTGGAGGCTCCAAGTCAAGTCCTGGCTCCAGGGGCATTCAAGTTCCAAGTCAAGTCCTGGCCCTGGCGGCATTCTAGCACCAAGTCAAGTCCTGGCCCTGGTGGCAATCTAGCACCAAGTCAAGACCTGGCCCTGGCGGCATTCTAGCACCAAGTCAAGTCCTGGCTCTGGCGGCAATCTAGCACCAAGTCAAGTCCTGGCCCTGGCAGCATTCTAGCACCAAATCAAGTCCTGGCCCTGGCGGCATTCTAGCACCAAGTCAAGTCCTGGCCCTAGCGGCTTCCCAGTTCTGAGTCAAGTCCGGGCCTTGGCGGTCTGTGATTCCTGTCCTACCCCCTTGTCTGAATCCCTTCTCTGCCCCTCTCCCTTCTAGCCCTCGTCTGCAGCCCTCGCCTGCACTTCGGTCTAGTTCTATGGTCAGAGCTAGATAGGTACTGTCTGGTGTTCTTTCGTGTTGATCTTGTCTTGTCCTTGCCTCCGTGGGGTAAGTCTGGCCGTCTTGCTGTTACCCCGCGGGGAGTCATGTCTTGTCTTGTCCTCGCCTCCGTGGGGTAAGTCTGGTCGTCTTGCCGTTGCCCCGCAGGGAGTCATGTCATGTCTTGTCCTCGCCTCCGTGGGGTAAGTCAGGCCATCTTGCCATTGCCCCACAGAGGGTCATGAGTCCCTGCCCCATGTCCTGTTCCCAGGGAGGGGTCCCGGCTCTCTGGTCTGTGTACATGTCCATGGTTCTACGTACCTGCTCCCCGAGACCGAGGCTGTATGTTCCCATGTTCCTCCTCTCCCTAGCCCATGTCATGTCCTTGCCTGGTTCTGGGGTCCGAGCCCAAGGCAAGACCCAGGTACCGGGTCCTTGCCCAGTCTCTGGCTCAGAGTGCATACCCTAGCCTCTTCATGTCTCCTTTAGTTCTGGGAACCGATTCCGAGTCCAAGCCCAGACCCTTGGTCCCAGCCCAGTTGTAGTCCTGAATCCTTGTCCAGTTCGCTATTTCCTGCTCCTGCCTTGCTCTCCTGGTATCGAACAATAAACTCAATTTATTTAACCTCACAAGATGTGTCTTGCATTTGGGTCCACCCTTGCTCCCTATTGCCCCGCCAGTGTGACAGGAATGATAGAAACAGCTGAACCAGTGTTCAATTCCAAACTAATTAATTTGTCATTCAGTTCTGGCATAAGCCATATTGCTTGTCAATTATTAGTTTTCATATTGTCAATCCCGAGGGTACCCAGTCCTGCGTCACTCTCATCATCATCAGGTTCTCATCAGATTAATGCTCTTTTTGAAACAGCAACTTGGCATTTTATTTTTTTTCTCTTTCCTGTAAAGTCTAATTTTCCTCTGACTGACAGGCTCTTTGTTCCATTTTCTGAAAGTTTTGCCTTTAAATTGGCATTGATCTGGTGAATGTGAGCTCCTGCCACAGCAGTGACATACTTTGTCTGGCAAGCCCAGTTTCTGTTTAGATGCTGAAATTTTCTTCACACTCACTTTCATTCCTGACTGCAACTCAACTGCATCTTCAGCCTGCTGTTTCCATTGATACAGCAATTGCCACTGCTGTTTTAAGTGTCATTAGTACTTCAGTTAGGAGCTATTTTTGAATGCTTTCTTGTCAGGTTCCATAAGCTAAACGATTCTTCAGTGCATCATTAAGCCCCATCACTGAACTGGCAAAGTTCACACAATCTCCTCAATTCAGCAACATGTGATGAGATGGACAGCCCTTCTTTTTTACTTCACTTATGAAACTTAAAGAATTCTGAAATCAATCATAGTTTTGATTCCATATGTTCATGCACTACTTTTACAATATCAGCAAAGCTAATTTTGGATGTTTTCATTGGGGCAGTTAAACTTTAAAACAAACTGTATACCTTTAAACCAAATACACTCAGCAAAATTGGTACTTGTTTCTCATTGGTTATTTCATTTGCTTCAAAATATTGTTCAATTACCTCCATATACATATTCCAGTTATCTTTTGTGTAATCAAATGTGTCCATTTTCCTGATGCAGCCAACCATTTCTGCTTTTTTAAAAATGATATTATCACTTGGTACTCAGTCTTTATGAATCTGAGAATTCTTCTGTTTTCCGACTTTATTTTTAAAAACTCAATCAAGTCTTCCCTTCCAAAGAACATGTGCTGCACTGCTATTTAAAAGTTGACCATCTCTGCAAGTGCTGCGCTGTATTGCTAACTCACTGTTCCTCGCTGCATTTTTTTTAGTTTGAACTTCTCGCTGCACTTCAATATGTCAATAGCTGTCTCAAGGTCATTTTTAAAAGTACCTTTTCACTACTATTATGGTTTGTAACTTCAAAACATTTAACTAATTCAAAGGAAGGCATGGGAGTTCAAAATGTAAGTCCAACTTTGAGTTTACTTTAACAGAGGGGCATGCATCATGTGGTAGTGTGATGACGTATGCAATTCACGTATTTATATGTAGCCCCCCCCCCCCACCGGCAAGCCTCAGGGTCGCTCCGCTTGCTGTCATCTAGGGAAATAGCCCTCGGCCCCGCCAAAATGGGTAATCAGTTTGTGTGATGTACCCCACCCCACCCAAATAACAGACAATACACCAGATACGATTAAATGATATACAGTTTATAGATATTACTGGAACTATATAATTAATAGAGAATAAAATATAAAAAGGAAAATAAAAGGCACCACACTTATCAAAGTTCAATCTCTTCGTGCACAAACAGTTGGAGCTCAGGACCCTTCTTCTTCACCCTGCCACCCCTCGGACCACCTCGACCGGCTGCCTGGGACCTACAACTGTGGTCGACCAGACGCTCCACACGAGTCCGTCTCCGTCCCCTCTCCTCGCTGAACGCCCCGCTCGGGGTCCGACCCTGTTAGCAGACTCACAGCACCTGGTCCATCCTCTGTCTCTCTCTGCCACCTTTTGCCCCCAAACCCTGCGCAAACAATATCTTACCGGCTCACCAAAAGTGTAACAACTATCCCAGTTGGTTCATTCGTCCTCTTATCAATAGATAATCCAAAACAAACTACTAGCGGGATGACTTTCTCAGCAGTTAACATAACAAAGAAGCCCTTTCAATTATAACATAACAAAGAAGCCATTTTAATTAGACTACACAGTGACATAGAAAAGGAAACCCCTTACATAAACATATAACCTGTAATGAATTATTTAATGAACAAGAATGCTTAATCTCTCTCTCTCTCTCAGACACACACACACACACACACACACACACACACACACACACACACATCTATGAACAAGATTACTGAAATATTAAATGCACAACACAGGACATGCCACCTTCTCATTGCTATTGTGGGGAAGGAGATACAGAAGCCTGAACGCACAAACTCAATGATTCCGGAATAGCTTCTTCCCCTCTGCCATCAGATTTCTGAATGGATATTGAGTTTGTGAACACTACCTCACTACTGTTTTCTTCTCTTTTTGCACTAACTTTAAAAAATTATGTATATATACACACACACACTGTAATTTACAGTTTCAAATTATTATGTATTGCAATGTACTGTAAGTCTGCCACATAACAAGTGCCACTGATATCAAACCCGATTCTGATTCTAATAAGATTGCATCAATATGAAATAGATTTGATTCTAATGGAGAATCATTATTAGTGTAGAAACTGAAAGTGAGATTTTAAATTTAAAGATGCAAGTGTGATTAATATCAGTAAATGACAGGTAACACAGAATATAAACTCTTCTGGGTTATTTTATATCAAGATTAGAGCCAATAGTTAAAAAATATTGTCTCTTCTAGAGTATTTCATTACAATGTAGCTTAACATTAATGCATAATTCTATCTAACTATCTAGAGTTAACAGGCCCCGTCAGCCCAACGAGCCACACAGCACAGCAACTCACCTGTTCAACACTAGCCTAATCGCAGGACAATTTATAATGACCAATTAACCTACTAATGGGTACTTCTTTGAACTGAGGGATGATACTGGAGCACCAGGAAGAAACCCACGCATATCATGGGGAAGACGTACAAATTCCTACAGACACTCTTGGAATTGAACTTGGAACTCCAATGCCCTAAGCTATAGTAGCATTCTGCTAACCGATACACTATCAAGGCACCCATTTCACATCAGACATTGGACTGTAGTGAAATAACTGATTCAGTAATGTTGATGACATAAGTCATGATTAGAAAGAATTGACTAAGCAACCACTCAGATGTGAAACATGGGATAAAAATAAAGGGTCAGTGTGACTTTCAATACTAGTTTGAAAATAAAACAATATGTTGAGAAAATATTTCAAAAGAACGACAGAGCAAGATACGTAAACAAAATATGTGATGCACTTAAAAATGCCACTTAAACTTACGTTTCCATTACAGTTTTGACAAAGTTTGAGTTGCATAGCAGAATTAAGAGTTGGAAAATTCCCTGCCTTGTTTTAAGTATTTCTTTTTATATGTCATGCCTTAAATTGTTGGGTTTTAATTTCCACATAAAAACAATCAAAATGTGATTGAAAAACAATGAAAATCATCAGATACTATGTACTGAAATGGAGTTTTTAACATATCCACTCTTTTTAAAGCAGCGGCCTCAGTCGTAAGTTTTTATTTCGGGCTAAAGTTTAGTTTTAGATATTTTGAATATCGCACATTTGCTGAGGAATCTGGCTTTCCTTGTCAACTCAAGACTATCTTTCCAACTTTATTTTCAATTAAATCAATGCCAAAGTCCTTTGCCTTTTCAGAGTGAGATCACTGGGATGTTACATAATTATTTCAATTATCTCATCAATTCTCAGTGTTCATTTGATATTTTGGTTAGCAAAAAACCTGGATGATTATTTGACTTGAAATGATATTATGGCAATGAAAGTTAGTAATCAAGTAAATTCCCTGCTGCATAAAGTTTTTGTTCCGATGCTGTCATACTGTCAAGGCTTACAATTGGGCAAAATCAGTAAGAGTCCATGCTATGTGTATACTATACACCTTATGTTTCCTAGCAATAAAGTGTTTCTGTATTCTATGTTGTCAGGTGCCAATATATTTCCAGGACAGGATTCTGAAAGAATCTTATTTCACAGAAATGAACTATCTCATGGATGCTGATGAAGATAAATTATTTCATGCTAAATTAACTTCTATGAGATAGTTTGTCTTCACCCTGAACCTGTCACTGAATTGCCACTTTGTTCAGCACTGCTTGTGACTGTCGTCACAATATTGTTGTACTCTTCGCTGTTATAGTATTGGCTCCTTTCAAATCTCAGCAGTGAAATTGCACTTCCTGCATTGTTAGGGACATTAACATGATTTCTATGTAAGGAAGAATGATTACATCTCATTCTCATCAGTAGATTGTAATGCTACACTCAATTTCGCCCATATGCCATGGTCCTGATTATCAATCTACCAACTTTATCACTCTCTTAACTTTCAGCTGGTTTGTAAGCACAGCCAGAGTGGGTCACGTTGGTTCATGCCTGCTATGTTGGCAACTATCGTGACTCTTTCATCCTGCTCGAGATCTTTCATCTTTATTCCAAGTCAACTGTCAAGCTTAAGGAGGGCAATAACAACTAAAAACTTCCAAAAGAGCTCATGCCTCCTGTTAGAGTTCCGGGCAGTTTGAATCAAGATTCATTGAGTTTTACAACAATGATGCACAGAGATTACAGCTGGTAGTAAGTGGCAGGGTAAAACCTATTAGGAGAGATAAAACCCAAACTCTTATGATCTCTTTCTATCAGTGTTTGCCATGTAAGAGAATGCTAACAAAGTTTCAGGAGGTGTGAAAATAGTTGAGGTCATGGATGTGATAAAAATGGACATCTTATATGTACTGGAAAGCTTAGATTTGATATATTCTATAAACTAAACAGCTTGCAACTTGGATTGCACAGGACAGAGAAGCTTGTCATGATCTTCCTGTCTTCCCTGGGTAGCTGCAAGCGGGCCAGAAAGTGGTACACATCGGGAGCACCAGACGCAGTATATCACCCCAGCCGACTCACACTTCCACCATTCCACCATTCAGGGCCCCAGACAGTCCTTCCAGGTGAGGCGACACTTCACCTGTGAGTCGGCTGGGGTGATATACTGCGTCCGGTGCTCCCGATGTGGCCTTCTATATATTGATGAGACCCGACGCAGACTGGGAGACTGCTTTGCTGAACACCTATGCTCTGTCCGCCAGAGAAAGCAGGATCTCCCAGTGGCCACACATTTTAATTCCACATCCCATTCCCATTCTGACATGTCTATCCACGGCCTCCTCTACTGTAAAGATGAAGCCACACTCAGGTTGGAGGAACAACACCTTTTATTCCGTCTGGGTAGCCTCCAACCTGATGGCATGAACATCGACTTCTCTAACTTCCATTAATGCCCCACCTTCCCCTCGTACCCCATCCGTTATTTATTTTTATACACATTCTTTCTCTCACTCTCCTTTTTCTCCCTCTGTCCCTCTGACTATACCCCTTGCCCATCGTCTGGGTTCCCCCCCCCTTGTCTTTCTCCCCGGACCTCCTGTCCCATGATCCTCTCATATCCCCTTTGCCAATCACTTGTCTAGCTCTTGGCTCCATCACTCCCCCTCCTGTCTTCTCCTATCATTTTGGATCTCCCCCTCCCCCCCCACTTTCAAATCTCTTACTAACTCTTCCTTCAGTTAGTCCTGACGAAGGGTCTCGGCCAAAAAATGTCGACTGTACCTCTTCCTAGAGATGCTGCCTGGCCTGCTGCGTTCACCAGCAACTTTGATGTGTGTTGATGGGATGTTATGTTGTAGTCTTATAAGACATTGGTGGGGCCTAATTTGGAGTACTGTGTGCAGTACCAATAAGGTTAAAAGAGTGCAGAGAAATTTTACAAGGATGTTGGCAGGACTTGAGGATCTGAGTGATAGGGAAAGATTGAATAGGTTAGGACTGTATTCCCAAGATTAAGGGGAGATTTAATAGAGGTTTCCAAATTATGAAGGGTATAGGTAGGGTAAATGCAAGCAGGCATTTTCCACTGAGGGTAGGAGGGACAAGTGGAGGTCATGGGTTAAGGGGTGAAAGGTGAAATGTTTAAGGGTAACCTGACAAGGAACTTCTTCAGCCAGAGGGTGGTGAGAGTGTGGACCAAGCTGCCAGTGAAAGAGGCGGATACTGGTTCAATTTCAACATTTAAGAGAATTTGGATAGGTACATGAATGGGATGAGTGGTGGGGGGGTGCTATGGACAGGGTGCAGGTCGATGGGACTAGGCAGATTAATAGTTTGGCATGGATTAGATGGGCTGAAGGGCCCATTTCTGCATTGTACAGTTCTTTAACTCTGGAATGTTGATGAAAGCAATGTGGTGAATGTTATTTAAATGTTTTTAAGAAAACATTTGACAAAATGCCCACTAAAAAGGCTATTTTACAAAACTGAAACTCAAGGATTAGGGTTGCCAGTGTTAGATTGGATAACAAAGAACAAAAAGAACAGAAAACCTATAGTCTAGTTAAATGGCCAATCTTCAGACTGACAGCTGATTGGCAGTGATGTTCCCCAAGGGTCAAGGTTAGTACCACTGATCTTTCTGCTTTAAATTAGTTTCTGCCCCTTAAATTATTTAAATTATTTAAATATTTTTTGAGTGGATTGACTTTATTTGCTGATCTTCCCAATCTTAGAGGTGTGGCGAAGTGCAAAACTGATATTAATCCACTGCAATTGTAGTTCAGGTTGTTAATTAGCAGATGTAATTAACACAGTTGCGAGGTGATACATGTTTTGCAGAAGGGATGAGAGGAGGTAATATTGCCAAAGAGCATCAATGTGTAGGTGTGTGGAGGGCTCGTGTTCCATCTTCAGAGATGGCAGGCCACATTGAAAGACTGGTTAAGAAAGCCTCTTGGATCTGGGAGATTGTGGATGATCAGCCATGATCACAGTGAATGGCAGTGCTGGCTCAAAGGGCCGAATGGCCTACTCCTGCAGCTACTGTCTATTGTCTATTATCTATTGTCTAATTTCTACAACATACAATGAAACATCGGCGGACTATAATCTGTCTATTAACAACCATAAAAGAACAACCACCATTATCAAAATAAACTGCTGCATTTTTAGGGCAACTCTCAAAGCCCACTATGGTTTTGTCTAGCTTTATACTCACTCTTTAATTTACAGAATTGGACAAAAATAGGGTATTAAATCAGAGACAACCAAACAAATGATACCCTGACTCACCTTCTGTACATGGACGATTTGAAATTATATACTTTACTTATACTTTATACTTTATTGTCACTAAACAATTGGTACTAGAACGTACAATCATCACAGCGATATTTGATTCTGTGCTTCACACTCCTTGGATTACAAATATTAAATATTAAAATATTAAACACAGTTAAAATTAGTAAATATTAAAAATTTAAATTATAAATCATAAATAGAAAATAGAAAAATGGGAAGTAAGGTAGTGTAAAAAACTGAGAGGTAGGTCCGGATATTTGGAGGGTACGGCCCAGATCTGGGTCAGGATTTGTTCAGCAGTCTTATCACAGTTGGAAAGAAGCTCTTCTCAAATCTGGCCATACGAGTCTTCAAGCTCCTGAACCTTCTTCCGGAGGGAAGAGGGATGAAAAGAGTGTTGGCTGGGTGGACCGTGTCCTTGATTATCCTGTCGGCACTGCTCCGACAGCATGCGGTGTAAAGTGAGTCCACGGACGGAAGATTGGTTTGTGTGATGTGCTGCGCTGTGTTCACGATCTTCTGCAGCTTCTTTTGGTCTTGGACAGGACATCTTCCATACCAGGTTGTGATGCACCCTAGAAGAATGCTTTCTACGGTGCATCGATAAAAATTAGTGAGGGTTTTAGGGGACAGGCCAAATTTCTTTAGTTTTCTCAGGAAGTAAAGGCGCTGGTGGGCCTTCTTGGCAGTGAGCTCTGCTTGGTTGGACCAAGTCAGGTCATTTGTGATATTGACCCCAAGGAACTTAAAGCTTTTGACCTGTTCCACTTGCGCACCACCGATGTAAATTGGGTCGTGTGATCCGCTACTCCTTCTGAAGTCAACAACCAATTCCTTTGTCTCGCTAAGGTTGAGGGATAGGTTATTGTCTTCGCACCATGCCACCAGGTTCTTAATTTCCTCTCTGTACTCAAACTCATCATTACCCGAGATACGGCCTACAATTGTTCCTCCATCAGCAAAGCTAAAGCAGTTAATTCAGATAGTAAAGCTATTTTCTAAAGATATAAGCATGAACTTTGTACTAGGTAAGTGCAGAACGTTAAACATAAAGAAAAGTGCAATATTGCTCGTGGAATATAAAACAGAGCAGCAGGATACAATACAGCCAATGGATGAATAAGAAACATATACTGTAAGTATTTGAGATATCCACAGGCAAAGAAAATAGATTATTCTGCGATAAAGAGAAAATGTTTGACAGAATTTACTTCAATGCTTAAGAAAATCTGCCAAACAAAGCTCAATAGTAAGATTATATACTTACACAATATCCGTATTAATGTATTCTTTTGGCATAAAATCTTGGTTTGAAATTCATTTGGAAGATTTACAAAGAAAAATGAGAACTGAAACAACAAATATTAGAAAACACCATGTGAATTTGAACACGCTTAGATTAACACTAGTTGGGCAGAAGAAGGAAGAGGAATAATAGACATAAAAATGTCTAAAGATATATCTTCATCAGCAAAAACAGGATTCAGCACACTTCATGCAAGTATATGCAATTCTGATAAGTACACACCACTAAACTTAAATGAAAGCACAACACAGAAAAATGAAGAAATTATCACTATTGAAGAAAAAGTTAACCAATGGAAGAGCAGGACCCTCCATGAAAGGCATCCGCATGATCTGAGCAGAGCAGGCAAGATGTTAACAAGGAAGCACTGAACACCTGGCTCAGAGTTGGAGAACTTTTCCCAGAAACAGAGGGTTTCCTTGTGGTAATACAGAACCAGATGGTTAATACAAAAAATGAAGAAAAATACATAATAAGAGACCACCAAATTCAAGATGATAAATGCAGAAAGTGGCAAGAGAAGCCAGAAACAATCTAGTACAATATAGGATCCTGCAGCAGTTTAACTCAAACACAGGGACAAACAAGTTCCAAACACCATTCACCAAAATCTTGCTTTAAAATACAAACTCATAAAGTCATACCTTACTATAAATACAAGCCTGACCCAGTTTTAGAGTCAGAGTCCTACAAATTATGTCAGAACTGATCTATTAGTACAGATGCAAAGACGAAAAAATCTGCAGATGCTGGAAATTCACACAAAATGCTGGTGAACGCAGCAGGCCAGGCAGCATCTATAGGAAGAGTTACAGTCGACGTTTCGGGCCGAGACCCTTCGTCAGGACTAACTGAAAGAAGAGATAGTAAGAGATTAGGAAGTGGGAGGGAGAAGGGGAGGGGGAGATCCGAAATGATAGGAGAAGACAGGAGGGGGAGGGAAGAAGCTAAGAGCTGGAAAGTTGATTGGCAAAAGGGATACAGAGTTGGAGAAGGGAGAGGATCATGGGACAGGAGGCCTAGGGAGAAAGAAAGGGGGAGGGGAGCCCAGTAGTAGATGGAGAGCAGGCAAGGAGTAATTGTGAGAGGGATAGAGAGAGAAGAAAAAGGGGGGGGGGAATAAAAATAAATAAGGGATGGGGTAAGAAGGGGAGGAGGGGCATTAACGGAAGTTAGAGAAATACAGATAGAACAACTTATAATAACTGGCCAGATGTAATATTACAGGCAAGAACAACTACTTAATAGATATAGCCATTCCAAACACACACAACACACAGAAATCAATAAGTGAAAAAACTCCAGAAATTTGCTGAATTAAAAGAGGAAATTGAAGGACTATGGAACATGAACCATTGTCCCAATAGTAATATCTACAACTGGTATCATCCCAAAGTCACTACACAATAGCATTAAACAATTAGGGCTACACAGTAATATCTATGTAAATCTTCAGAAAGCCACAATACTAAACACTACTAGAATAGTCCAAAAGTTGCTAGCAATTGAGAAATTGGTGTATTTGGCTACGCCCATACCTCAAGTTTTACCTGCTTGAATTGAGAAAAAATAAATCTCTATAATATTAATAATAATCATAAATAAATAAGCAATTAGTTTTGAGAACACGAGATGAAGTGACCTCAAAAGTGAGTCTGTAGTTTGAGAGAAAAGTTCCGTGATGGGGCTAGAGAAGTTAATCCTCTCTGGTTGAGGGTTAATAACTGTTCCTGAACCAAGTGGTATGAGTCCTGAGGCTTCTGTATCTTCTTTCTGATGGCAGCATGTGAGAAAAGATTCCATGTTGCTGGGAATTCAGTTACATCTAACATCTCCTTCCTTGAAAACAATTTTGGAGTATATCTAAGACAATAGCACAGTGGGTGAATTTAATTTACTGGAGATATATTGTAAGTCTATTTCGTAAAAAAGCTATTGCTCTGAGTGTATATAGAAGATTATTTCTGCAAACATTCTTTGACTGTTGGTGGCATGTTACTATATATATTGATATTGCTTTTACCTTTATTTTGTAATTATATACTAAATGGATTATGTTTGTGTAAACAATACTTAATTCATTACTTCCTATTATTTTACTAGTTAAAATGTAGCACTTTCTAATTTACTTTGAAAAACATAAAACAGAGCCAGTAAATGTTAAATAAGCAGTGCAAAAAGCTATTGACTTTTACACTGTATAAGAACACGTGTTGCTTGTGAAAGACAGTTTTGTGAAAATGTTTTAAATCAGTTAAAATTCCACCTTTTTTACAATGTTATACGTGCATCACACACACGTGCATTTTAATGATTTATAATTTATCAGATAGAATGAATAAGTATTTGAAGTCCTAGATAAATATGTTGTGGATATACGTAAACAACCGTAGATTCCCGAGACACGTATTTACATTGTACTCCTTTGGAACATCTATATATTTGACATATGTATAAGAGCCATATGGTTTCTTGTGTCTTCTATATTGCCCCAGTCTAGAGTCGATCAAAGGGAATATTTCTACCTGACTGTCCAAATACACCGTTGTCCGATGACAATTAACATAATCATAGTTGAATTTAAATCGTTTTTTTCTGAAGAATTGTTATATCAAAATGTTATTTTTAGTGATTTGTAATGCGTATCCTTGGTAAACTAAAACAAGACACTCATTTGACCTCAGCAATAATTAACTGTGTTCAGAGGGCAATTCGAACAATTAACGATGGCGTGTTCAAGGTACAGATAAGGCGTGACGCCTTACACGATCAGAGCACAAATACTTTGAAACCTCGTTAAAATAAATACACAGCTTTTAGAACGGCAGAGACAATGTGAAAGACTAGCAGTCTGTCCATCTCAGGGACACCAGGTGTGACAGTACCAACCTCAAACAGACTAGGTGACAACCCAACAATAAAGTCACCGCCCATGAACTGTGTAACCATTGTAAACAGCCAATAAGAGCTACCATCGGGGGCCAGTACCTTATCTACACCCAATACCCTAGTCATTGACAATACTGCTGCACCGTTGTCTCTTGGGAATAGTAGTTCCTTCCATTCGCTCTCCTGTTTGTCCAATACGCATCGCTGTAGCTACTACAATTCCCACAATACAAAGCAACCCTAGTTCATGCGCAGTAACCCATTGCTGTCTTCTATGGGTAAAATAGGATGATGTCACCTGCAGCAAAAGGAAATTGTTAAACTGAATCCTTTTGTAAAGAAAGAGGAGAAAATATGGACGTTGCTGCACGGATGGCTGGAATTTGTTGGTAATTTTTTAGTCATTTATTTTCAGCTCTGGGTGACATTTGTAACCGGCTCTCTATTGTGTTGGCCGACACATAAAGGAAAAGTAGGTGGAAAGCAAACGAGCGCTCAGGTTAGCAAGGGTGGGACTGCACGGGGCTCCGTGCTTGAGAGGTATTGTCAGGCGAGCCTGCATCGCCTGCAACAAAAGGAACCAGCGTGAGTTCCAGTCAGGATACACTGCCTGCACGCTTCCTGCCTTTCACCGATCGGCAGCTTTCAACCGAGTCCTCAAATTCCACGGCGTTGCAGCTGTTGCTTTCGTGTGTGGAGACGAGTTTGGGTTTTTTTTTTCCAGGCTGCCCGAGTATGCTTCGAGATTGCGAAGAATGTGTCAATTGTTAGGCTGATTTTTTTTTCTCTCTTTCCTGATTCAGGGAATTAAAACGCCAAGCCCACATGTCAGAGATCATCATTCTTTCCCAGTTCCATCCTGCGCCTCGTCTTTTGTTTGTCATTTGTAACGTGTGGAAGAGCAAGAGTGGATGCTTTTGTTAAGGTGAGATTCATGATCGGGCGAGTGGTGTGTGTGTTTTGGGGGTTGGGGTTTCTGTTTAGCAATTGTGTGGGGTGGGGAGGGGGTGGGTGGGTTATGGGTTAGAATAGGATGCAAAGCAAACGTTTTGTTCAGTGTTTCAAAGAATGCAGTGTGCTGCTGGCACACCCGAGGGCTGTTTGAATATTTCCGATTATAGGACCTATTGGTTGGAACTGTTATTTGGTGAAGGCAATCACCTGTAAACGGGTTCCGTGTTTCTGCTAATCGACACCCTCCTTGTGGTGTGGTGTTTAATAGAACTAGTATGTTTAAGACAGCTGTGGTTTCAGTGCACGGACTATTCTACTATCATTTTAACTTCGTCAGTCGTGCATGCAGTAAAATACTGTGGATCCGGGAGTCAGGAAAACACTTGCTTCCGATCTCTAGACCTACTATTGTCAAGCGGGGATGAATTCGGGTATTGGGGTAAGGTCGGAACACAGCTGAATGTGTCAGCGTGTTCGAGACCTTTGGCGAGGATTAGAGGACGCTAAGGGCATTACAGTGGTCAGGCATGCATTGGTGTCAGAATGAACATTTTGGGTGTGTCCTTCCGTGCGTGAGACCACCAGAGGAAAGATTTTGATACGATCCGGAATAACTTCGAAAAAGAGAGAAGTCTGAACGTGCAACAAGGTTTTCGTATGTATAGTCTGAGTTTCGCCCCTTCAGAGCTAGTTCAGATGACCAGAATCGTGTTGGAGATTGTTCTGTGAACAAAATGCATTTTCTTTAATGTCGGATATGGCTGAAGCTCATCTGTCTAAATGGACAGATGTTTCGGGTGAAGGCTGTTTACTTTTGCATAAGGAGCAATGTCAGATTAGTCAATACTGAATAACACCGTTGTTTGATTATATAAAGCAGATGTTATTTGCTGTAAAGCATTCTTGACTTTTTTAAACAAGCTATGACAGCATAAATTAATACAATGTTGAGTAAGGTACTTGTATTTTTAAACAATATCAGATTGGTATTTCAAATGAAAGCTAACTGTGATTTTTATGTTAAATGCAAGTTCAGATTATGACATTGTCTCAAATCCTGAAGATCTGTTGGCAACGTTTTAACAAGGCATTTTGAATTTATTGAAATGCAGATTTTGAGTTCTGTTCACAATTTGGAAATACCACCCCAGCTCCTTAAATTGAAAGTCACAGATACTTAAGTAATCAGTTCTTCAAGGAGAAATCTGTATTGTTCTGTTTTACAAACACGCAGTGATCATGTTGGGAATGTAATGCAAGCAATATCTTAGATAATTGTAATGTTTCCCCAAATGTGATGCAATCACATGATAACCAATCTGATATTACATTTTTGGGAAATTGCACCATGGTTTACAATCCGTTCTAATCTTTGACAACTTATTTTCAGAAGTAACGATTTAAAAGAAAAAGTCTTGGAGATGCTTTTATGGAATTCTCAGAAGTGGAGTTTACTGAGTTGTGTTTGCATTAATGTTATATTATGAAGTAACATCTTAACTTGGACTTCCGTATTTATTGTTATTAAATGTCCTGCAGTATAATGCAGTGCTTTCCAAATCCATTAAGTATCTTTCATCAGAGCAATTTCTGAAGGAAGCATGATTTAAAAAAGTCTATAAATAGATTAATTAAACTGAATGATTGTAGGTTATTTTATTACAGTTTAAGTTTAATTTTCATATTTAGGAAAGTGAAAATTATATTTAAATTCTTTTAGTAGCAAGTTGAGCAGTTCTAATTTCAAGGTTATGGGATGTAAGTCAGATTTGGAATAGTTTGTGTTCTGCTTACCACAAATCAGCATATGGATAAGTAGATGCCAAGTTGCAGCATTTAGAAAGCTCTCAATAAAATGCATGGTACAGAGGCAGAAAGAATATTTAGAGAAAAATATTCATTGCTTTGTTTTCAAGGATGTGTGAAATTGATTCATTTGATAAGCTTGCAGCACTTTTCTTGATTCTAGCAATAGAGATTTCAGAGATGTGCCAAAAAGAAACTAGAGTGGTCTTGATGAACTTGTGCAGTAATTCTTAGAAAGTCTGTCTGTATTGAATGAAATTGGAGTTACAGTATGAATAATTCCTCAATATATGTTGAGAGCACTTTTTTCCTTTTTGGAAATACTGATTTTATCATTAATTTATTTGCCAGTAGTTACTGGAAGTCACTTTTTTCTTCCCTATCTTCCATTTTGAAGTTTGTATTGTGGTTCGATATTTGTAGAATAAATGATCAAAATGCTTTTAATTTGTTCTTGACTTCACTGTCATTCATTAATAAAAACTGTGCACAAATCACACTCTTGAAATTATAAGGTTTTTGCTCTGTAGCAGTATGTTTGATATTATTTGCTATCCTTAAATATTTTTGAAGAGTTTGTGGGATAAAATGTAATGAGCTATCGCTTGATGGTTTCCTGGAAGAGTAACATTGAAGATCTTCAGATTAATTATTATAAAAATGAACTTTTCTTTATAACCACCTTAATAGCAAATACGCAAGTTCCACCTTCAAAACTTTGTTGGGAAGGGAAAGGATAATTGACATTTTGGTGATTGACCTGAACCACAGATGCATTGCTGCAATTGCTGTGTGATGATGAAACAATTGGACAGCGCTTCACCAAGTGAGATCATCAAAGTTCAAAGTAAATTTTTATTATCAAAGTACATATATACCACCATATAAAACCTTGAGATTCATTTTCTTGTGGGCATACTCAACAAATCTATAGAATAGTAACTACAGTAGAATCAATGTATGACTGTTAAACTAAAGCTTTCAACCAGAGTGCCGAAGCCAACAAATTGCTAATGCAAAAAGAAGAAACAATAATATAAATAAATAAGCAATAAATATTGAGAACATGAGATGAGTAGTCCTTGAAAGTGAGTCCATTAGCTGTGGGAATCAGTTTTGCAATCTGTATTAATTGCTGTGCACAATTTCTGAGTCTAGTCGTTTTTTTTTTCTTTTTGCATACCTTCCTGTGATCACCACAAAAACATTACTGCTTGCAAGTGTAGCTAATGTGATCTCCTGATAAGTTGCAAGGAGAAAGAAAATCTATAGAGTTTATAGAATAATCTCTGGTGCTGCTGGTTAGGAATTCCATGATATTAGAGGTAAAATGCAGAATAGTAAGTCAACTGGGCTGTTGAATGCAAAATTCTTTAATTTAGCTTTGGATGGAGTTTTAGGGTGTTACTTCCAACAACATCAGATTTCTTAAGCATGTTAAATTTATTATGAAGAAGAAAAAGTTCTGCTAAACAGGCTACATTATCTATGGATATCTTTTTAAAATATGAGTGTTTATGATATTCCTGAATGGCAGTTGCATTGAACTTGTATAGCTGCAGTGGCAAGTTCTGTGAAGTTCTTGATCAGTAGAAGTCTTCAAATCTGAGCTTTAAATGTACTAAAAGGCTTTAATTAGCAAGAGGAAGTTAATACACTTCTTTGCACTTACTGTGTTTCTATTCCTAAATACCTACCCGATTTAAAGTTCGATTTGCAGAATTTTCGGTTGTTTATTGCTGATGAGTGACTAATACCAGTATAATCTTGTCAACAATGTGTACATGACTGGAATTAATTTTAGAAACATATTCTCCCTCTTAGGTGTATGTTAGTGGTAGAGTTGATGCTGAACTTCCCATGTTTATTATGATTAAAGATCTCATTGGTTGTGATTCCAATTTTGAACAGACACATTTTCAAATGGCCCTTTATTTGATGTTCACTACAACCTAGAGAATGCCATTTCCTGCTCCATTGAACTGGTTAAGCATTCGTTCCCTGCAATACCAGTGTACAGTGGCTGCACTGTGCAGCACCTGCAAAAGGTGCCTGTGTGGGTTACTTCGAAAGCAACTTCCAAATGGGAAGCTGAAGAACAAGTACAGCGGGCGCTTGGGAGCGCTTGGGTTCTCCTCTAAGTCCCTCACCACCCTAACAGGGAAATGCATCGCTGGCCTTTCACTGTTGCCAGTCTGAAAAACAGAACTTCCCTGCCCATCAGCACAATGGGATGACCTTAATCAGAAACACTGCAGCATTTCCAGAAGATTTTTTGCCACCACCACTGGATCAAGGGCAATAAGGAATGGGCAAAATGGACCTTGCTGGTGATATCCAGCTCCCGAAAATTAAAAATCTCCAGATGTTCAGCTCCTTGCTTTAATTCTGGTTTCCCTTCTTCTGTCGTATTACAAGCCTGGATGTTTCACCCTCTTGTTTATAGGTATGATGCTTTAATGGGTGTGAACTCTTACACCAGTGAATATTATCCTGTCTTTCCTTCGAGCAAGTTGCATGTCATTCAGCTTATTAACCACAAAGGAGTCTGCAGTATCTGTTTTGCAAATACTTTTCCCTTTGTCCTATTTCTTCATAAGTGCTTATTTATCTTCTTCACTTTGAATGCCACCTTTCTTTTCGATCATTACAGGATGACCTACTTCATATTTCTAGTTTTCCTGTTTGTTGTTTCCACATTGACATAAGTTGGAGCAAAATGCCCATGGGTGATTAATTATTAAGTGTGTAATTGACACAGCAAAAGATGGGGGTGGTTTCTTTCAAAATGGAATATTGATCATGATCAAGCAACTTTTAATAGTATGTATTTCCACTTGGATGAATTCTTTCTTTAGTTGTATTTCAACCAGCTCACATTTAGAAAGCTTCGTTTGTAGTTAAAAAGCAATTACATTCTTGATGAATTCTTGAATCATCTATGGGCAGTGGGGTGAATTCCAGTAACATGCAGACGCATTTGAAGCCAATGTTATCAGATTGGAGATTACAAACCTGTTTTGAAACTTGATACTTGTATTGATACATACATTTAACTTCCATATTGAGAAAATCCATATAGAATTGTATAATTTTGCTGTAGTTCTTGTTTAGGATTAGTGGTTGTTTTGCTACTTTCAAGACTATCTGTTTATCATTTTTGGTTTAAGAATAATGGCATTTCAGTGAAAAAGCGCAGTGTATTTGCTGAAGCGATTGCGCTTAATAGCAATGTAAAAGTTTGAGATTGATATTTGCTTGTATGTGTTGTTTCTTTCTACTGAATTTTGTGATGGGGTATGTTAACATGTGTTATACTGTGCAATACTTTTCTGTGCATTCATCTGGTAAATTTGTTAATGGGAAGCAGTGGGATGAAGACAATTATCAGTACAGGAAGGATATGGTTTTGAACAGTAAGTATAGTGCATGCTTCCTGACAGAACCAAAAGCACAAATATACTAATATACTTAGTGTTTCTCTACCATGGTTCCGGTCTGCAATCATATCACACAGCTGTTTAACTTGAGTCAGATTGTAATCTGAGTTTTGGATCTTTCTCCTTTTTTGGGCTTGGTACTGTGGAATAAAACACATGGGTGATCTGTGGAACAGCGTTCACTTTCTATCTAAAGTTGTCAGATTACTTTTGAAGGTGTTTCGATGGAGTCGGGCTTCCCTGAATGTTCTGTGGAAACACAAATGACTGGGAGCAGAGCTGAGCACATGCAGAGCTCTCTACTGAGAGCTAAAATGTCAGTTGTAGTTGCGCTGTGTAGCAGAGCTTATGCCTGAGAACCATATGGTTTCCAACCAATATTCTTATAATTGAACAACCCTCAATGAGTTGTATTAGTGATTTGAAATCCATAAAAAGCATGTTAATCATCTATGACGTAATTAATGAGAGGTACGAAGGTCTGGTTGCTCAGATCATCTTTACTGTTCTACATTGTTAATATTTAAAATAGTTGAATGGACTTTAAATCCTGATAGAGATGTTGAAAATGCAGATCTATCTGCATGTCAACGTGTACAGAAGTGAAGACTGTAGAGGATACGATTCAGTAAGAGCTCTTTGAATTTATTGGAACCTGTGGAACTTGGAGAAATGTAAAATGGGCAAAGAAAGCGGAGGGAAATTGGTTTATTATTGTCACATGTACTGAGGTACAGAGAAAAACGTCATATGGATCAGTGTGTTACAACAGTGCATTGAGACAGTACAAGATAAAGCAATAATAGAGTATTGCTAGATGGAACGTGCTGAAGTTCTTCAGTCTCCTGATGAAGTAGAGGCTCTGGTGAGCTTTATTGGCCTTGGTGTCAACATGGTTAAACCATGACAGGCTATTAGTGATGCTTACTCCTTTGAACTTGAAGGTCTCAACCCTCTCGATGTTTGCACCTTTAATGTAGACAGGAGAATGTGCACATCCTTCCTTTTTGAAGTCAGAGACCAGCTCCTGTTTTGCTGACATTGAGAGAATGAAGTAAGATGAACATTGTGGGTTGACACCCTTGTGTGATGTTTAGAGAAAAGTGCAGTCTTTCAAAATGATAGGAGTTTGTAAACTTGGCATGGATGAGGGTGAAAGACGTCTTTTAGATCCACTGGTACTGCCACAGATTGTGGTGATTGGTTTTTGCTAAAAATAGACCTCCATTAATGGAATTCTTCAAACACTTGTACATTGCTGAGCATAATTGGAATTTATTTTATGGCCTTTCAGCATATCTTAAGGAAAGGAGGCGGGAGATGGCCACTTGGCTCCATATCACAGTTCTGAATTCCCATAAGAGCATGGCTCTATTTTTACATTGGTGACACTTCTCTGCATTTATCCCAGATCCCGTGATTCCCTTTAGCCCATAAGATCTGCTAATTCATCTTTTCAAAATGATTGGACCTTCATAGCTACCTGCAAGTCATCATATATGAAGCTGCTAGAATTCACTTGGATTGTTTTATAGCAATAACTCTTTTAAGTTCTCCGGATTGCTTCCTCTGGCAACCCTTGGCAGCCTTCTGCCGTTTTAATGCATGCTAGATCCATGCCAGTTTCCAAATTTACTTTTTATTTAGCTTGCTACAAGCCAAATGAAAAAAATCAGTAAGGCTTTATAGATTAGCAGCCAGGAAGACTTACTAAGTGGTGGCACTTGAGAGGGTGTCACTTAACGTAAAAGTACTCTTGAGTTATAGCCAGCTTCACAGGATGCATACTTTGGAATGGTCACAAAGGAAGAATGGTTTGGAGTGGAGTATGAGGCCTGGAGGCCAAGAAGCTGGGAGACTGGGTGTGAGCCCATTTCTTGCTGATTTCACTGATTAAGATGTCAAACAAGATTGAAATGAATGAAGATGAGAACGAAAGGTGTTCAGCACTGCCTGCCTGCGTTTGACTGCTCTCCCTCTTCCTCTCGCTTGTTGCTGCCGGAGGAAGGTGCTGGAGTCTCGGGTGAAGTCTGATTGGTACAGTTTGTGGATTGGACTTGTTTAGAGGACTCTGCAATTCATGTTATGATGTGTTTTAGTTGCTCTTTTTTTAAATTGCTATTTTGTGTGATTTTGATCAGAGTGGCTGGCTGTGTGGCTTGCAGTCAACGAATGACACAGATTGAATTAAACTAAACTGAACGTTCCCAGACTGTTTCAAGGACTCTGTGGTTTGATGTTTAATATACTGTGTGTTAATCACTTTTTTTTGCTGTTTGCACAATTTATTTTTGCATGGGTTCTCTTTGGATTCCATGGTGTTTCTTTGTTTTGTGCCTGTCTGTGTGAAGACTAATCTCAGGGATGTCTACTGCATGCATGCTTTGAAAATAAATGTACCTTGAATCTTTGGTATCAAAGCAAACTTTATTTGAATAACTACAGATAGGACAAGGCACGACAGAACCAGAGGTGCTAAGTAGGATGATTTGGCAGATGAATGTTTGGCTGAGGAATTGGTGCAGCTGGAAGGGTTTCAGATTTGTGGATCATTGAGATGACCTGTATAAAAAAGGATAGGTTACACTTGAACCAGAGGGAGATCAGTATCCTTTTGGGCAGATTTGCTAGAGCTGTTGGGGAGGGTTTAAACTAAGTGTGAACCAGAGTGATAGGACAGAAGATGGAGCACTTGATATACAGGTAGATGCCTGTAGAGAAATTGTGAGGACTGATAGGAAGTTTATTGGGCAAAACTGTGGTCAAAGGGATGAGTTGAAATGTGTTTTAAATGCAAGAAGCCCCAGAACAAAGGTGATAAACATGGAGCATGGGTCAGAACATGGAACTATGACGTTGTGACCATTTCAGAGACTTGGCTTTCATGGGGGTAGAAGCAGCTGCTGAATGTCTCAAGGGATGGAGGGAAGTCAAAGGAGAGGGGAGTCTACTGAGACAGTGTGGATGGAAATCAGTAAACAGGAAGGGAACAATCACTATATTGGGGCTATTCTATAGCTCACCCCCCCCCAACTGAAAGACCGAGGGACAGGTCGGGAAGAAAATACTGGAAAGGTGCAAAAATAACAGGGTTGTTGTCTTGGGTGACTTCAACTTCCCTAATATTGATCGGCACCTCCTTGGTGTAAAAGGTTTAGATGGGGCAGGGTTTGTTAGATGTGTCCAGGAAGGATTCCTGACACAATATGTAGACAGGTTGACTAGAGGAGAGGCCATACTGGATCTGGTGGTAGACAATAAACCAGGTTGGGTATTACATTGCTTGGTGATAAACACTTTGCAGACAGTGACCATAACTTCCTGACCTTTACCATAGCCTTGGAGAGGGATAGGTATCGGAAAGTATTTAATTAGGAGAGGGTGAATTATGGTGCTGTTAGGCAGGAATTTGGGAGCAGAAACTGGGAATGTATGTATTCAGGGAAATACACAATAGAAATATGGTGGTTGCTTAGGGAGTTAGGTTCTGGATAGGTTTGTGCCACTGACACAGGGAAAGAATGGTAATGTGAAGGAACCATGGTGAACGAGAGGTGTGGAATATCTTGTCAAGACGAAGAAAGAAGCTTACTTAGGGTTTAGGAAGCAAGGATCAGACAGGGCTCTAGAGAGTTATAAGGTAGTCAAGAAGGAGCTTAATAAGGGACTTGGGGAAAGCTAGAAAGGGACATGAGAAGGCCTTGGTGAAAAGGCTTAAGGCAAACCCCAAAGTATTACACACGTATGTGAAGAACAGGAGAATGACTAGAGTGATGGTAGGATTGATCAGGGACAGAAGAGGAAACGTGCCTGAGGTCAGGAATTAGCAGAGTCCTGCTGAAGGGTGTTGGCCCGAGACGTCGCTGTACTTTTTTCCATAGATGCTTCCTGGCCTGCTGAGTTCCTCCAGCATTTTGTGTATGTTGCTCAGATTTCCAGCATCTTCAGACTTTTTTCTTGATAGTAAAGTATCCATTAAGGATCTCTGCTTCAGTGCTCACCAGTGGGAGAACCTTGACATTTGTGAGGACAGCGTAAAACAAACTGATATGCTAAAACGTGTTGATGTTAAGGAAGAGAATGTACTGGAACCTTTGGAAAAAGAACATTGGGTTAGATAAGTTCCTGGGGTCAAATGAGATGTACCTAAAGCTTTTACGGGAGGTGAGGGAAGAGATTGCTGAGCCTTTGGCTATGATCTTTGCATCTTCATTGACTGCAGTAGTACCAGATGACTGGCAGGTGGCAAATATTATTCCTTTGTTCAAGAAAAGGGGTAGGGAAGCCCCTAAACATTATAGATCAGTGAGTCGTACTTCATGGTGGGCAGGTTATTGGGGAGGATTCATAGGGACAGGATTTACAAACATTTGGAAAAGCATGGCATGATTAGGAATAGTTTTCCAATGGCATCCATTAACACTGCTGTGACATTATCCAGTACTTAGTCTGCTTTCAGTTGACTGTATTGCAGGGGATGTGGTGTGCAAATGGTGGACGGATCTTCAATCAAGTTGTAGCTATCACAGCCCTACAATGAGTGACCCTCCTGTTTTTACCACATACAAGCCCAATATGGCCTGTTGGTTGTTTAAGAATGATCTTTTCTCGACAATTTGTTCTTAGTTTGATATCTGCAAGCTTCAGTTCAGTATCTTTGAAATGCTATATTCAAACTCATTTTGAGAAATGACTGGAACAGCCAAGCCAGTGACCAATTCCATTTTAATTAATTTGCTGGTTGTTTCTGATGTAAGCCTTATTGCTGGTCTCTTATTACTTTATCGCATTGTAAGTCTTAAGGCTACTCAGTCCTGTTCCACTCTCACCATTTTCAGATTTTCCATCAATGGCATGCAGATTAGTTCTCATTTGAAACTGCAACTTGCTCTTTGTATGTGTCTTACTTTGTAGTACTTTCTGCCTGTTTTGCGTTTAACCTGCATTGTTCCGGTGTATGCGAGCCCCTGCCTCAGTGGTAACACAATTGGTTTGGCCAGTCGAGTTTCTGTTTAAGCGTCGCAATTTGTTCAAGGTTAGTTTCATTCCTGACCGCAACTCAATTGCATCTCTGGCTGCTGTTTCCATTGATACATCAATTTCAACTGTTCTTTTAAATGTGAGTCTTGCTTCAGTTAGCAGCCATTTTCAAATGCTTTCTTCTAAGATTGCACAAAATAAATAATCTCTCAGTACACTATTAAGCCCATCACTGAACTGACAATGCTCGAACAATTTCTTCAATTCAGACATGTAAGCTGAAACAGATTCCTTATTTTTGATTCTAATTATGAAACCAAATGCGTTCAGCAATCAACAATGATTTCAGTTCTAAATATTCCTGCATTTATGTTCACGATATCAGCAAAGCTCATTTTGGCTGGTTTGGTTGGAGTAAATATGCTTTTCCACCCATTGCACTCAGAAACTCTGGCACTCATTTTCATTGGCTATTTTATTTGCTTCAAAATACTGCTTCATTTGATCACCCAATTATCTGTTGTGCAATTAAACATGTCTATCTATCTGGTGTAGCCAGCCATTTCTGCTTTTTTAACATTTATTATTGTTATCACCTGGTACTCACTGGTTATGAACCTGAGGCCGTACTTGTTACTTGCTGATTTTGTCCATTTCCTGCTTTTCTTTTTGAACTCTAACATCACTTTCCCCTTCTGAAGAAAAACCTTCTGCACATCAACAGGTTAATTTTAAAACTCCCTCATTGCCACTGTTATGTTTTGTAACTCCAGAAACTAATTGAAAGAAAAACAAAAGAATCAGGATACCTGCCTATTTAGTTTTTCTTTTCCTTTTTTTTTTACAAAGGCACTCACAAATGACTTGGTGATGTGGTGATGTAATGACATATGCCATTCACCAACTTACATATAATCAATCCATCATGAATTATGTAAACAAAGAATGCTTAGTCGAACAATATGTTTACAGTCACTCAGACATTACTGAACTATTAAGTACACTACAGTGAGAACTCCTAGTGTTTCATGCATTGCTCATTTTAATCACAACAGTTAGTTTTCAATGAGTAAACTATTTATTTGCTAAAATGTAAGTTAAGTTCAACAGAAGTTTAAAAAAGGTTGCTGGTAAATTATCCTCCTTTCTATGGTACTATGAAACTGAATATTTCTGGAAAGTAATTCTTCAATAACTACTTTGTACATCCTACTTTTGAGTATTGTTTACTGCTTCAGTATAATAGAGTATCTTTCCACACTTTAGTCTCAGCAGGAAAAATGAAGAAATGTTTCACTTTTTAACTAACTTTAGATTTCATTTGTGTGTTGAATAGTTTAGGTTTTTTTTAAAAAAGACCAAAATTAGTTTAATACATGAGATCAAAAAACAAACTGCTTGAGAAACTCACATCAAAGTTGCTGGTGAACACAGCAGGCTAGGCAGCATCTCTAGGAAGAGGTACAGTCGATGTTTCAGGCTGAGACCCTTTGTCAGAACTTGCTTGAATTTCCAGCATCTGCAGAATTCCTGTTGTTTGCTTGAGGAACTCAGCAGGTCAGCCCTGATCTGCTAAGTTCCTCCGGCACTTTGGTTGTTGTTGCAGATTACAGTATCTTCAGTCTCTTGTGTATCTGTCTTGATTTACTACATTAATTTTCAACGATAGTTGAAGATTGCATTTCATGCAGTTTTAAAGTTCTGTTTGGATATACAGGAATTGAAAAATTACAGTGACATTCTTAAGTTTAACATCTATATACTACTAAAACTCTCATGCTCTGTTTATCTGTTGGTGACCTCCAGTTAGCGCAAACGGTGCATTACAGCGGCAGTATTTTTGGCTAAATCGACTTAAAATATGCAAACTTACAGAATGCAGGCAAAGTTCAGGGTTATATATTCGTATAAAGTTGCTCACTTGCCAAAATCAACAGCCTCGCTTTCACCGAAGTGCCGATGTCAGCCATGATGGAAACCGTGACTTGACAGTACGACGCATGCGCACGGCCAGCCTCAGAAGCAACTCACGATGCTCACGGTAGCGACACCAACCAGAACAAAAGGGCAGGGCAGCTCTATTTCAAGTGGTCACTTTCTGCTCATCACCCTCAGCATGTGCAGGATTGGGACAGATCAAACTGAGACCCATCAATAAGAGATGATTAAATATTACTGTAATGATGTATTTCAAGACACCCATCAAACCCTTTACTGCAGTCAAAGGACAGCAGTGACTATATCACATCCATTTAGGAGAGCGCCAACCACATCATCAAGAATAATCAGCATCCTGGAGGTTTTCGTGTTACTGCTTCGTATCTTCTATCCAGCATTAGGGTGAAAATATATGGTCAACCTAATTATGCCGCGTGGAAAGAGGAGGGGGACAATATGGTCAAGAGATGACGCCAAGCGATGTTGGGAAGCAGCAAGGAGAGGGAGAGAAGAATTGGATGAGGCCAGGGCCGCATGACTCCAGGATCAAAGAGTCAGGACAAAAAAGATGAGAGAAGAAGAGACAGAGGAGGAGAGGCATGCACGTCTCCAAAATGACAACAACTGGCATAGAAGGAGAAGAGACGAAGAGACAGAGGAGCTGAGAAATGCACGTCTCCAGGATCAGTGACAAAGAACAAACAGCAGAAGAGATGAAGAGACGGGGGATGAAGGGGTTGCATGTCTCCAGAATGACAAAAACGGGCACGGGAGGAAGAGACAAAGGAGCAGAGAAATGCATGTCTGCAAGATCAGAGACAAAGAATAAACAGCAGAAGAGATGAAGAAGTGGCAGATGAAAGGACTGCATGTCTCCAGAATGACAACGAGAGGCGCAAGGGTGGCAGATTAACCAGAAATGATGCCATCAAAAGTGTCCTTCATTAAACGAGGAGGAGCTATATTTGCCTTGCTACGGGTCGTTCTTTAATAAACTGAGGTTTTCTTCTTCAATTTCCAAAGCAAAGCGATACGAATAGCATTCAGGAAAATTTAATGTTCATTCTGGTCACATCAGACTGCACTACCCTTCTCTCAAAGGGTGCCCCAACGGGTCACCCCGTTGTCTAGTTAAGTTATAAAATTATTCAGCTCATGCAGGAAGCATGGAATTTACTTGTCTTATTGTATGTGCAGGCTGTTGAAATGGTGGTGCAGATTTTTCCAATCAAGAATGCATATAGTTTTTCTATGAAAGTCAATTAACGCAATCATACTGGATTCAATTTCTGTCACGTTTTCATCACAAGAAATTCTCTTCATTTCATCCCAGAATTTTTTTTTCCATTACCCTTTTTAAAACTGATGCTCTCTAATTACTGATCCTTTGTCAGTGTAAATAGTTTCTACTTGCCAACCCTCTTAATTGTATTAAGTGCACGCTAGAATTCAATAACAGGATACGTTGATTTTTTTTTGAATAATGGTAGTATTTACTATTAAGCAGCTTAATTTTTTGTCATATAATGCACCAGTCTTGTTGAAGTCTTGTCTGTCTGTCTCCATTTTTATTAAGAAATGATTGCAGGTAGCATAGCAGTAAGTTGGAATAATTGCAATGGAGTCGAAAACAATTTTAAAGACAAAATGGCTTCCCTGTTACAGAGCAACACACGCAAAATGCTGGAGGAACTCTGCAGGACAGACAGCATCTATGGAAAAGCGCAAACATTCAATGTTTTGAGCCGTGACCCTTCATCAGGATTATGTGTGTTGCTTTAGATTTCCAGCATCTGCAGATTTTCTTGTGTTTGTGATTCCTTACTACAAGTTAGTTTTGGAGGAAGGGGTAAAAGCTTTTAGAGCAGGATAGGTTAGGATTTAAGATTGAGAAATCTGGACATACTAGTTGCTATGAATTTTTAATATTTTGGTGTGAATATTCTGTTTTCAGACAATAGATACCCTCTCTGGAAGGCCAACTAAAGTCTGGGCTTGATCACCTATTATAATAATCAGCCAAAGTGCAGATCAGATCTATCTTATGGTGGTAGTGATTGTGGGGTAAAATGATAGTTGATGTACTTTAGTTGTGGAGATCATAACTAATAGCAATTAACAGTTAATTTCAGGAAAGTAGTTCAGGAAATCTTGACAGGTTGTGAATTGTACCATAAAACACTTGTGCTTGAGTATTTTATAATGTGTATGTTGTAAGGTAAATCTTATTTCTAAAGAAACCTCAGCTGTTCTTAAGTTACAAGAAATGTTTAAACAATTTCTTTCTTCACGTGACGCCTGTTTTCCATTTTATAACATGGTGGATCAATTAATTAGTCAATAGTGCTTGATTCTTTCTGTTGGTGTGATTATGTTAGTAGTTTAATATCTGGTGCTGGAATTTTCTCACTATTGGCATAGAAGTGAATTAAACAGTCATAGTCATACTTTATTGATCCCGGGGGAAATTGGTTTTTGTTACAGTTGCACCATAAATAATAAATAGAACCATAAATAGTTAAATAGTAATATGTAAATTATACCAGTAAATTATGAAGTAAGTCCAGGACCAGCCTATTGGCTCAGGGTGTCTGACCCTCCAAGGGAGGAGTTGTAAAGTTTGATGGCCGCAGGCAGGAATGACTTCCTATGACGCTCTGTGTTGCATCTCGGTGGAATGAGTCTCTGGCTGAATGTATTCCTGTGCCCACCCAATACATTATGTAGTGGATGGGAGACATTGTCCAAGATGGCATGTAACTTGGACAGCATCCTCTTTTCAGACACCACCGTGAGAGTGTACAGTTCCATCCTCACAACATCACTGGCTTTACGAATGAGTTTGTTGATTCTGTTGGTGTCTGCTACCCTCAGCCGCTGCCCCAGCACACAACAGCAAACATGATAGCACTGGCCACCACAGACTCGTAGAACATCCTCAGCATCGTCTGGCAGATGTTGAAGGACCTCTGTCTCCTCAGGAAATAGAGACGGCTCTGACCCTTCTTGTAGACAGCCTCAGTGTTCTTTGACCAGTCCAGTTTATTGTCAATTTGTATCCCCAGGTATTTGTAATCCTCCACCACGTCCACACTGACCCCCTGAATGGAAACAGGGGTCACCGGTACCTTAGCTCTCCTCAGGTCTACCACCAGCTCCTTAGTCTTTTTCACATTAAGCTGCAGATAATTCTGCTCACACCATGTGACAAAGTTTCCTACCGTAGTCCTGTACTCAGCCTCATCTCCCTTGCTGGAAGTTAAGGAAGTTAACAGATCAGTTAGCTTACATTTTCATTTCTGTTTCCACTTTAGCATGCAGTTACTGGTAACATTCCTTTTTAACTTCATGATATTTTCAAAATTTTGTTATACCTGTATTGAGTCCAAAATCATCTCGTCCTTTACATAATTTGATTATTTGATTGTAAGCTGTTGCTGGAACTCCTTTTGATTACACAAGAATAAGTATCTAATAATAACACATGAAGGATTAAAAAGTCAATAATGTTGACACAATTCCTTCATATTAATTTTTACAGAAGTGATATGAATTTCTACTGCTTTTGAATTGTGTTGAATTTATGTGACCAGAAGGCCTGAGAGGCAGACCAGTAGTGAGGAAGTAAAACAGTATTTAAGTCCAGCTACTTATACTAGTCCTTTTCAAGGCAAAATGCTCCAAGTTGGTTCATGGTATTCATTGTTCAGGTGACCTAAAAATTGAAAAAAGTCGTTTCATGATGTATCTAAAGGTGGGAAGAAGATTAAAGTTGATGATGATTGTGGCCAGAATTTGGTGTTTGTAGGTATTTTGTTAGATTAAAGGGGTGGAGTAGATTAGAAAAAAGCCACACAATCTTTTGTAAAAGAGGTTCAGAATTTTTAAAACCTGACATTGTTTAACCAGGAGCCAATATGGATCAGTCGGCAGTAGTGATGGGTGAATGGAAGATGAAATAATTCAGAAAGAGGAGCAGACAATTATGTCATGAAGAGTAGAATATCTGAGGATGGTCAAGAACTCATTGCAGTAATTGAGGCCAGAGGAAAATAAAGGCATTGATAATGGCTTATTAATGGGTGAGCTGAGGCAGAGGAAGTCATTAATGGTTATAGAATGGAACAATCCAATTTGGCTCAACTCATAACTTTCCATATTAAACCTATTGCTGAACGCTTGATCTCTTGTCCTCAACATTGAAATGATTCAAATATTCACGTAGACATTTCCTAAGTGTTATCAATGACCCGACTTCAACCATTCTCTCAGGCAATAGTACATTCTTGCCTCTCTCAGTGTGATGAAGATCCCACCCCCACGCCCCTATATCACCTCTGAATCTATCCCTGCTTGCCCTAAGCATGTATCCTCTAGTTTTATCTATCTTTTATATGGTTGGGGGTGGAAGAAGTTTCCTACAGTCTACCCTGACTATACCCTCATGGTCTTGTATATTACAGTTCTGTCTTCTCTTAACCTTTTCTGGAGAACAGCCCTAAATAGACTCTGCTCATAACTGAACTGTTCCATCCCTGGCAACATTCTGCCAAATCCTCTCTTTATCCTGTCCAGCACAATACCATCTTTCCTATTTGCATTGTGACCACAACTACAAGTTTTGACCACGGTTTCATAATATTGGCGCATACCCTCTCTATTTCTGTATTTAATAACTGAGTATTGCATGTGTCTTCCTACCCATATCATTTTCTTATGTTGTCACCTTCAAGGATCTTTGGACTTGTACTTCAAATCAAAACTCCTGCTCTTTAAACACCTTAAGATTGTACCTTCATGGTAAATTTCCCAGCCTCATTGGTGCTACCTTGCATTTTCTGAATTAAGCTCCATCTACAATTTCTCAGCTTATTTCATGAAAACATTATTATCTCTCTGAAGCCTAAGAATGCACTTCAAAATCAATAATTCTTACAATTTTAATGGCAACTGCCTCCCACTTCTATACTCAAGGCAACAAGGGTCCCAGCATCCATCCTTCTGGAACACCACTAAAAAGGCTTCACTAAAGTCCAGGTAAGTCTCGTGTACTACCCTGCCCTCTGATACACTTTACTGTCTCTTCAAAGAATTTAATTAGGAGACAAATTGGTCAGGTAGGATCAGCTCAAGACTAAATTCTTTTGGTTATCTCCAATTTGCCCATGCCTTCCAAGTGATAATTAATTCTCTCCTTCAGATTAATTTCTCTATTATGTTCCTTACTATTGGAATTGGGCTCACAGATACACAGATGGTTACCAGGCTTTGCCAGGTTTGTCCTGCTGCCTTTCTGGAAAAAGGGAACCATGTGTTTGCTCTCCTTCAGTCATCTTTAAGATGGCGCTGGTGAATCTCAGCGACTTCTGGCTAGTGGCTAATCTGGTTCAACGTTTGTGTCCAACGAAGATTTAAAAATCTCAGAGCCCCAGCAATTTCTTCCCTTGCCTCCTGTGGCAGCCTAGGATAAATCCCATTCAATCCTGGGACTTTATGCCTTTAAGCCTGCCTAAGCATCAGTTGCCGCCTCCTATTAGTGGAGATCTATATTAGGCTTTTACCTATCCCTTCAATGAATTCTCCAGTGACAAAGGCCGCTTGTGAATACCAGTGAAATGTATTAATATATGACCTCGCCTACACCTTCTGGATCCTACACACATTGCCCTGACTTTGATGGGCCCTATATTTTCCCTGGTTGTTCTTTGGTATTATAGTTACAGAGCACTTTTTAGATTTACTTTAATCCTGTCTGTCAGTGATTTCTCATGACTCCACTTTGTCTTTTTAATTTCCTATTTAATGCCTCCGTACACTTTTTACCTTTTGGCAGGCTCGTCATTAGCAACAAGTAATCTGCTGGAGGAACTTGGTGCATCAGGCAGGTGTGTGTGTGTACGTTGGAAGGAAAGAATCACCAACGTTTTCTTGGCCCCACCCCATATATAAATGCTGCTTCACTTACAAAGATCTTCCAACGACTGTTGTCCCAAATTTTGGCACCTGCAGGCTTTCATTGATTTTTTTTTTGTGCTTCTTTGTATTTACTGTGATTGCCCACAAGAAAATGAATCCCAGGTTAGTATATGTTGATAATAAATTCACCTTGAACTTTTATTTTTTTTAAAAGATTAGCTTTATTTTGTAATATGTACATCGAAGCATACAGTGAAATTATCATATGTGTCAGCCCAACACAGTCCGAGGATGTGCTGGGGGCAGCCTACAAGTGTTGCCGTGCTTTCAGTGCCAATATACTGGAGCATGCCTTAAACTTACTAACTGTAACTGGTATGTCTTTGGAATATGGGAGGAAACCCATGCAGTCATGGTAGAACATACAAAATCCTTACAGACAGTGGCAGGAATTGAACTCTGATTGCTGGTGCTATAAAGTGTAACGCTAGCCATTACGCTACTCTGTTGCCGCTTTGCTTTCCTTGAAATGCTTCCCTCTTTACAAATGTAGACTTGCCTGCAAGTAGATGCTCCCAGTCAACCTTTACCAGGTATTTTCTTATGTTAATGAAATTGACCTTGCTCCAATTCAAGACCTCTTATGTTGTAGAGGTGGAAATGTGTGGGCTTCATAATGGAGAAAAATGTGATCCAAATTTCATCTTGAGGTCAAATTGACAAGATTTTGAATTTTTCCATTTCAGGGAGTTGCTGCAGTGAAAGGGATCTTATCTTGATTCATCTATCTGATTCCTGGAATGGTAGGTTTGTTGTACAAGGGCAGATTCAGCAGACAGTGGAGGAAATGAGGTGGGTAGAAAATCAGGTTATGTGCATGCTGCATTGCCTCATGTTTTGAACCACTATTGTATTTTCATTTCTGAATGATATTTATTGGGAGGAAATTTCTCAGTTATTTCTGTAAGCTAGATGTGCACCAGAGATAGCAGATTAGATGGTCTCAGTGAACTTGACGTGGGTGAGGGGAAGAGGGGTTTAGGAAGAATGTGTCCAGCAGGGAAAAGAAACTGGAAGTTAATTTGTATTCCGTGCTAATTCCTGGAATTGTAAGCAGTTTTGACAGATGAGTGTCTAGCTCAGCAACGTTATGTGCTCCAACCAAATATGGCAGTTAATTGTTAATCTTGTTGTCCCCCATTCAATCTTTATTTAATTCTTTATCTTATTTAAAGGAGCAGTGAATATGGTTTTTCAAGTGACAAGCTTAGACAAGAATAAGAGGAAAGCTGTTGATGGGTCCAACTTATCAAATGTAGGGATAAAGGAGATATTAAACACATCAGTAGCTGTGGAAATAAGAGACTGAATTAAAGACAGAAAACTTGGAAGTACTGAATGATGGCCCTGTCTGTGGGTGGGAACAGGGGAACACTGAGAAATTGGAATGTGAAGTCAAGGGTGTGACTGTGGATGTAGGCTGAAGAATCTTGATATGATGGACAATACAAGGGCAATGTACAGAAATGAAGTTTTTTGTCAACTTGCTTAGAGGTGAAAATACATTAAGGAATAGTGGCTCAAAACATGAAACAATGCGGCATGCATGAAACCTTATTTTCTGTGCATCTTATTTCCTCGAGCAGGGTGGATAGCGCTAGATAAATTGGAGCCCCCAATGGTTTCCTTGGCTTCTTTCATTATTTACTGGATATTAAGGAAACACAAATTGCAAAAAGTTCAGGCGTTTTAGTACCTTGACTCAGTTAAAGATGAGCATGTGACTCAGTCAAAGTGGCAAAGAAAGGATAAATTAATGTGGATTATAGGAGGGAAGTAAACTGATATTGCTCTAGAACAGGGGTTTTTAACCTTTTATATGCCATGGACCCCTTCGGCAGTCTGGTGAATCCTGTGGCTCGCCGCTCAGAATAATGTGTTTAAATATATAAAATAAAAGAAACCAACTATATGGAAATAGTTATCAAAATATTTAAACAAACATTTGTGATATAGTAATATATGTGTTTCTTTTCATTTAAAATATATGGAAGTTAACATTAAATTTTATTTTTTAAAGACCTATCTGTGAGAAGGTTGTTGTTGCTTAGCTTGAACAAATCATTAGCTCACTTTACAAGGCAGCGATAGGCCTCTCTCAAGGAACACCAGGATTGTCCAAGTCTTTTTGAGTTAAAACACCAGTTGTTGTAAGTCCTAAGATCAATGCGTTTATCTTTGGCTATATTAACGTTGTCAATATGTTTATATCAGAAAGAAAAGGATTGCGGATCCATGGTTGAACTTTAATGCCATCAAGATGGGAATAACTTTAGAAAGATTTCTAAGCTGTTTCCAGGTATTCACAGATATCTCTCTTCAAAGAAACTGACAGAGAATTTTGTTTCTCATCTCCATTTTGGTAAAGCACTTCTCTTCCAGCATTTGAAAGTTTGCAAAGTGTTGGCCTCTACTCTCTTCTTCCATATTGGCAGCTAGACAAGAAAGATTGTAATTTGTCAGTAGCATCGATAATAGTGACTTCAGGAGGACCTAGAATTGAAAAAATTATTTCATTCATGTAGTTGAAAATATCTGCCAGGTAAGCCAACTGATGGATACAATCCCTTTTTTCCCAAACTGTTTCAAAAATAGGCTCTTTTTTCAGAAAAAAGTGAAACTTTTGTCCTTAGTTAAAGTAAGTGCTTCAAGACTTGTCCTTTTGAAATCCAGTGAACTTCTGTGTGGTAGAGAATTACTTCATATTCTGCACCCATTTCTTGACAAAGTTGGTTAAAAATTATTATTCAGAGTCCTGCTTCTAATAAAGTTGATGACTTTTATGACTGTTGACAAAACTTCCTTCAGGGTTGTTGGAAGAGTCTTTGTTGCCAGTGCATATCTGAATAAAAAAACAATGAGTGACGACGACACGAGGGGCTTCCTTTTTTACTGAAGTAGCAAAACCAGATGTATTACTAAACATCGCAGGAACTCCATCTGTGCAGAGAGTATGAAGTTTTTCTTTCCAGTCAAAGTTTTGTTTGGCAAAAAAAACTTATTACCATTTCCAAAGCGTTGTTGGCCTTTGTAGTTTCCAAAAGGGACTCACAAAATTAGAATTCTTCTTTGATGGCGTCAGCATACACATAACGAACAAAAACAAGGAGCTGACTACATTGAGAGATGTCTGTAATTTCTTCCAGTTGCATACTGAATGGGAACTGTGAGACTGCCAATTGCTCAATGACCTGCTTCAAAATGTTAAAAGAAGTATCAACTGTTTTAGAGCATATCACATTATTTGATAAAGGAACCGCTTCCAGTTCTTTCCTCTGTTTCAGTCCACGACACAGCTCGACCATTTCCAGTGCACATGGCTTTATTAAGGTCCAGTGTGGGGCTTCTCTTTATTGGCAATCTGGTAAGCAACTTTATAGGATGCCTCTAGGAAAGCTTATTGTGAAATGGTAAATCTAAGTTTTGGAAATGTCCCAGCTTTTTCGAATTGAGCTTTCTTTGCGAGACAAAACCAGCATCTTTAGATGCATTTTCAGGATGGGCAGGCATACTGTGCTCTTTCAGTTTTGCTGGCTTCATACTTCCATTGGCAATAATTTTCCGTACAAGGAACACTGTGGATTTTGTGTCCTGTCATGTCCATCAATGCAAGTGAAACCTTAGTTTTCATCATGCTTCCTTTTCTATAACATTTCAACTTAAATTGCAACTGCAAAAAATATAAAATAAAGCTAAAATAAAATATTTGAGATGGCTTAAGCTACTAAAGTGTTACATCTGGTCAATCTTGCTGTATGCTTCTGCAACATGGACTATAACACCAGAACTCCAAAGAAACTTAGAAGCAACATAAATGTGGTTTCTTAGAAGAATGCTGAAAATGTTATGTAGAGATAGGGTAACTAATGAGACAGTACTCCAGTGTGCCCATACAAAAAGATCTTTAATGAGAACATTAAATGAGAGGAAACTTAAATTCCTGGGCCATGTCATCAGAAAGGGAGAAATAGAATGCCTTACTTTTCAAGGCCGTATGCCTGGGAAATGCGTAAGAGGAAGGCAAAGAAGAAAATATATGGACACTTTGAAAGAACTAACAGATCTAAATGTGCAAGATATCATTGACACTGTGTGGGATTGTTTGATGTGGAGAGCCATGATCACCCAAGCCTGTAACGCGCAAGGCACATGAAGAAGAAGAAGAAGTTGTTGTAATTGTACAAGGTGCTGGTGAGGCTGCATCAGGAATATTTTGTTCAGTTTGTGTCATTCTGTACGAATGATGCCATTAAGCTGGAAAATGCGGAGGTGATTTACGAGGATATTGAGTGAGTTTTAGAGAAAGGTTGAGTAGGCTGGAACTTTCTTCATTGGAACATGGGGAAATGAGGGTTGATTATTTTGAGGTGTATAAGATTATGGGTTCCATAAGACATAGAAGCAGAATTGGGCCGATCAGCTGATCGAGTCTGCTCCACCATTCCATTGTGGCTGACCCTGGATCACACTCAATTCCAGACACCTGCCTTCCCACCATAACTTTTGATGCCCTCACCAATCAGGAAAATATCAATTTTCTGTTTAAGTATACCCATGGAGTTGTCCTCCACAGCTGTCTGTGGCAGAGCATTCCACAGACAGCTTAAAAAAAACTCCAGGCTTAAAAAATTTCTCCTTACTACTTTTCTAAAGGGTCACCCCTCAATTCTGAGGCTGTGCCCTCTAGTTCTGGACACACCTACCATAGGAATCATCCTCTCCACATCCACACGATCTAGTCCTTTCAACATTCAGTAGGTTTCAATGAGATCCCCCATCATTCTCCTGAATTCCAGTGTGTACAGGTCATAGGATGAGAGTACACAGTTGTTTTTTAGGGTTGGTAAATCAAGAACTCGAGGACACTGGTTTAAGGTGAGAGGGGGAGATTTGCTAGGGAACTGAGGAACAACTTTTTCACCCAGAGGTTAATGGGTAAATGGAATGAGCTGCCAGAGGAAGTGGATGAGGCAGGGACAGGTACAGTAACAGCATTTAAAAGACACATGAATAGAAATGGTTTAGAACAGGGGTTCCCAACCTTTTTTTACACCATGGACCCCAGGTTGGGAGCCCTTGTTTTAGAGGGACGTGATCCAAATACAGGCAAATGGGACTAACTCGAGTGGGAATATTGGTCAGTATGGATCAAAGGGTCAAAGTATGGATTCCACACTCTGACTTTAAAAGCCATTTAGCCTAGTGTCCATGGCATTTACATAAATTGGTTTTGAATGGTGAACATATTGGCACTTGGAAGTGTTTCAAATTCAATGTAGCCTTTTTCTTCCACACTACCAAAAAAAACATCTGTGAGATTGATTTCTAGGATGAGTGGGCTGTGAAAGATTGGTGTTTAAGGAAAGAGAAAGCAGACTTGGGCTATGATCTTTTGAGTTTGGGAGATGAGGTGATCTTATTAAAACAAAAAGAATAATCGGGCTTGATTACGGGATCTCATAAGTTGGAAGCATTGATGATGCTTTCCCTGACTGATGTTTCCTGAGCCAAATGTTGCCGTTACAAAATGTGAGGTTTGTGGGTTGGAGTTGGCTGTTATGATAAGAAGAAACTTCTGGCTAGTGTATCTTTTGAATTCTCAACCACCAAGTGCCTGTGGTGGTTCAGTTGCTGAGTACATGCAAGACTGAGATGGATAGATTGTTAGGTAGAGGGAATCAACTGGAAGTGCAGGAAAGCAGAGCTGAGAGAAAAGACCAGGCATAATCTTATTAAAATTTGCAGCTGCTCTATTCTTACTGCCGCTGCCTTGTTCTTTTGTCCTTGTCCCTGTACCAGTCTGTCTGATTCTTGAACATAATGACAAAGGGAAATAATGACTTGCATTTAGTTAGAACATGCTTTATGCTGAAAAGTTTCCAATTGGCAGAGATGACAGTCAGCTGTGACATTCCTCATTGAAACTAGACATAAGGAACTGTTTGGGCATAAGAACAGAAAGAGTAGTTCTAAAGATCTCCGCCGCTTGTAAGCCAGAATTATTTTTAGTCATGGATACTTGACGATAAAGTGGTTAATTATATTATGTACTCTAAACCCCATCTTGTACGACTTCGATATGGTCTTAATTAGGCAGATGTTTCTTGGAATACTTTGCTGCCCAGCCTGGATAAGGACCAATTAACCATTATTTATCTGTCAACAGAATTTCCTTCAGATGTGCTAATTCACTACTGTATTCTCCATTTAATTCAGGCGAACAGGCAGATGCTTATTTCTTTAAAAAGCAATTCTGGTAACTATCTACTGCGAAGTTACGGTAGTGTAGCGGTTAGTGTAATGCTATTAGAGTGACAGTGATCTGCGTTCAGTTCCACTGCTCTGTGTAAGGAGTTAATATGTTCTCCTCATGACTCTGTGGGTTTCCTCCCACGTTCCAAAGATGTGTGGGTAAGGAGGCTAATATGGTCACTGGTGAAATTGGGCAGCACAGGTGCGTTGAGTCAGATGGGCCTGTTACAGTGCTGTATGTCTAATTAAGTAAACTAAAAAATAGTAATTCTTTAATGTTATATTTTTGGCCTTTCCTCCTCCGTACAGTTACCCAACATATTATGTCTTACATTTATGAAGGAATAAAATTGTGTGTATCCTGTCATGTTGCTACTTGGCTTATCATTTCAAGATAGATAATGAGCAAATTGTTCAAAATATTATGGTATCAAAATGTCCTTTTGAGTTTGCTAGTTAAATTCATAGCAGGAAGAAGTAATAGATGTTGTAGGTTGTGCTATGGCAGTGCTCTAAAGCAAAGTTCAGTGGATAATCATCAGTACATTAGAATGCAGCAATGAGGCATTCTACTCAAACAATTCCCCTGCCTTCCTGGCACAAAACTTCCTCATTTTTGGCAGTGTTCTTCTGCTTTAATTGTTGAGTGCATTAGGCATAGCATGACAGCATTAATGTGAAAATGCAGAAATTGCGTGACATTATTGCCATTTTATTTTGGTTTTCAATGTCTCTCTTGGGAAGGATAGTTCGTTGCCCAAAGTCAAATGTGTCCCACTTAAAGCACTACGAAGTAGCACAAATTTGCACAGAATTTATACAATAAGAACATCTTTGTGCGGAATCAAAAATTACCGATTCTACTGGAACATTTATCAAGAAAATAAAGAGGAGGTGATGGTTTACCCTGGCCTGCACATGTCGAAGCAGGATTAATTAGGACCTATATCATTGCTGCTGGATTTCAGCATGTTGAGAACTGTGCCCCCTAGTTCTCATAATCCAAATGTGTCAAGTTCTGGTGCTGTAAAGGACAGAAAAAGAGAGCGGGTCAAAAGCAAAGTATTGGTGATGACACTGGTAGTTAGATGAAGATCTGGGCAAGGTCACGAGTATCTTGTCCTTCTTATTGTGACTTAAGTTCAAGTTCAAAGTAAACTTATTGTCGAAGTACATGCATGTCACCATATAAACCCTGACATTCATTTTCTTGTGGGCATACTCAATAAATGATAAACATAACAGAATCAGAGACTGCACCAACCTGTGCATTGAAAGTGAATCCATTTGTTGTGGGAGCATTTAAATGCCGTGGTGAGTGAAGTTATCCCCTGTGGTTCAAGAACCTGATGGCTGAGGGGTAGCAACTGTTTCTGACCCTGATGGTGTCTGTCCTGAGGCTCCTGTAGCTTCTTCCTGATGGCAGCGGCGAGAAGGGAGCATGACTTGGGTGGTGGGGGTCCCTGATGACAGATGCTGCTTTCCTGTGACAGTGTTTTGTGTAGATGTGCTCAGTGGTGGGGAGGGCTTTACGTGTGATGAACTGGGCCATATCCATACTTCTTGTGGGATGTTCCATTCACGGGTTTCTAATACCAGGCTGTGATGCAACCGGTCAATATACTCTCCAGTACACATCTTTGGCAGTTTCACAAAGTCTTAGATGTCCTGCTGAATCTTTGCAAACTCCTAAGAAAGCAGAGGCGCTACTGTGCTTTCGTTGTAATTACATTTGGGTGCTGGGCCCAGGACACGTTCTCCAAAATAATAACAATGAGAAATTTACAGTTGCCAACCCTCTCCGCTTCTCATCCTCCGATAAGGATGTGGTTCTCCAATTTCCTCCTCCAGAAATCAATAATCAGCACCTTGGTTTTACTGACATTGAGTAAGAGTATGTTGTTATGGCATCACTCAGGCAAATTTTCAATCTCCCTCCTATATGCTGATTGATCACCACCTTTGCTTCGGCCTAAGGCACTGGTGTCATCAGCAAACTTGAATGTGGCATTGGAGCTGTGCTTATCCGCACAATTGTAAGTGTAAAGCAAGTAGAGCAGGGGGCCAAGCACACAGGCTCGTGGTGCACTCGTGCTGATAGGAAATATGGAGGAGATGTTGGTGCCATTCCGAATTGACTGGGGTTTGCAAGTGAGGAAATCTGGGATTCATTTGCACAAGGAGGTATTGAGGCCAAGATCTTGAAGTAATTGTCTGGATTTTGAAATGAAAATCGTAGCTTGTCACTGAATGTAATGCTTTTACAATCATCTTTCATGTTTTATTTAAGTATGTGTTGTACTCATAAAATATAAACATGAAATATAAACCAGCTGTTTGTTTTCATTAAGCTTACTTTTTTCAAAGCTCAGATTGTTTCTGAAAGATGATCAAATTGGTTGTGGAGTCTATGGATTTTAGTAAGGTTTCCCTTGGTAGGTTCATTCAGAAAGTCAAGAGGCATGGGATGCAGGGAAACTTGGCTTCTTGGTGACCTTTATTCAGTCAGGCTCATGAAGCATGACCTGCCTCTGCACAAAGTATTGCTGATTAGCCCTAATCAGATGATGCTTCTCCAAATGCTCATAAACTGTGTCTCTAAGGATCGTCTGAAATAGTTTGCCCACCACTGATGTAATACTCAGTGGTTTATGATTACTGTATTATTCCTATAACTTGAACAAACAAATAACATTTGCAGTCCTCCAATCTTCAATCCTCTGGTACAACTCCTATGGTTAGTGATGATGCAAAGATCATAGTCAAAGTTGCAGCAGTCTCCTCGTCCTCTTCCCATGGTAATCTTGTATATATCAAGTCTGACCCTGGTAACTTATCTATCCTAATGTTTTTCAAAAGTTCCATCACATCCATGTGGACATGTCCCAGTGTATTAGCCTGTTCTGCACTAACCTCACATTCGACTGTCACTAGTGAATACTGAAACGAAGTGTTCATTAAGGACCTTCTCTGTTTCTGCCGACTCCAGGGATATGTTTCCTCTTGTACCATGATCAGTTCTACCCTTGTTCTAGTCAGCTTCCTGTTTCTCACCTACGTCTAGAATGCCTTGGGGTTTTCTGTAATCTTACTCACTGTGGCCTTGTCGTGTTTTGTTCTAGCTCTCCCAAGTCCCTTCTTAAGCCCCTTGTTCCTTCTTAAGATCCTTAAGGTCAGGGAATCATGGCCACTGTCTCTGAAATGTTCACCCATTGAGAGGTCTGTTACATGACCAGGTTCATTGCCGAGTACTGGATCCAGTATGGCCTCTGCTGTAGTCGGCTTGTCTATGTTGTAATCCTCCCTGAACTTTGCTAACAAAATTGCCCCATCTAAACCTTCTCCACTAATGAGGTGCCGATCAATATTAGGGAAGTTGAAGTCACCCATGACAACAACGCTGTTATTTTTTACACACTTTCAACATCTGCCTCACGATCTGTTCCATAGTGTCTTGCTATTTGTTTGTGTGGGGGGGGGGTGTCTATGGAATATTGATTGCTTCCTTCCTGTTTCTGACTTTCACACCTTCCTTCCTGTTTCTGACTTTCACACCACACCACATACTCGCTTTCTACAGCCACTCCCCCACCTCTTTCACCTCCATCTGAAACCCGGAATACTTAGCAGCCATTCCTGCCCATGTGACAGCCAAGTCTCCTGTAATAGTCACAACATTGTAATTCCATGTCCTGATCCATGTTCTCCAACCCATCCAAGTAACTGAAATTAAGTTACTGCCTATCCTTCCTCACAGTCTCTCTACATGTTGCATCTACCTTTACACCAACTGCCCCATCCTGTGACCTATCATGCTGGTTCCCATCCCCTGCCAACCTTGTTTAAACCCTCCCCACCTGCTCTATGTGCCCCGTCCCTTTTGCCCAGGTTGTACATGACCCAGAAGAAATCCCAATGATCCACAAATTTGAAACCCTGCGCTCTGCACCAAATCTTCAGGCACATATTCATCTGCCATGCCATCTGAGTATTCCTCTGACTATTGTTTGGCACAGGCAGCAATCCAGCTGCTTTCCTAGCTGCCTGTATTCTCTCCTCAGGACTTTATCGCCTTTCTTACCTGTGTTGCTGGTACCTGTATGCACCATGAGCTCTGGCTGCTTACTCTTCCCCCTTTAGAACGCTGTGGGCCTGACCCTGCCTCCTGGGAGTCTCCTTCATGTCCCCAGTATCTCTTGTCTGTTCCACTAACTATTGAATCCTCTATCCTCACTGCTGTCCTCTTCTCACCACTTCCCTCAGTTGGAGCCAGACTTAGTGCCAGAGACTTTTTTTTTGTTCCCTCGTAGGTCGTTCCCCCAGTAGGACTGGCAGATGATTTGATAGAGATAGATAGAAAGAAGTAGAAATTGTTGGAACAGCCCACCACTGGGAAGATTACCTAAATTGGAAAAGCTCAGTGCTCATGCCACAGTGCAGGAAAGATTCATAAGGATGCTATCAAGACTGTGGGGTTGGGCTCAACTTAAAGGGGAGATTGAATAGGCTGTGGCTTTTTCCCCTTGGTTGAGGGATGACCTTGTAGAGATGTATAAAATCATGTGGGGCATAGATAAGATGAATGATCACAACAGTCTTTTTTCCCATGTTAAGGGGAGTCTAAAACTAGAGGTAGAGGTTTAAGGTGAGGGGAAGGTTTAAATGGCCCTGAGGGGCAATTTTATTGCACTTTGTGTAGTGGGTATGTGGGACAAACTGCCAGAGGAAGTGATGGAGGTAGGCACCATCTGCTTACAGGATTCCCCTGCCATCCGAAGGTAGAGCGTTCCTATGAAACGGTTTGTAAACCGGAATGTCGTAAAGCAAAGAAGCAATTACCATTTATTTATATGGGATAAATTTGTGAGCGTTGGCAGACCCAAAAATAACCTACCAAATCATGCTAAATAACACATAAAACCTAAAATAACAGTAACATATAGTAAAAGCAGGAATGATATGATGAATACACAGCCTATATAAAGTAGAAATGCTTTTCCACAATCATTGCGCACTGTTCTCTGTAGCGAAAATCTCACGCAAGCGCTCTCGGCAAAAACACGGCGCAAGCGCTCTCCAGTAACCTTTAAGCTATGAAGCTGCCAAATCATATCAAATAATACGTAAAAATACACAGCCGATATAAAGTAGAAATAACGTATGTACAGTGTAGTATCATTTACTGGAATTGGGAAGACAGCGCCGAGCACACTGATGATGATACCGATCCGCGAAGAATGCAGGGGTCCACCGGTGGCCGGGACGCTCCCAGCACATCTTTAAGAAAAAAGCCGAAATAAACAAGCTAATTAATTAGGTGCCGCCCGGCATGTAAATGTCGGCCCAGATCAGAGGCAACGCAATTGGCAATCGTCTCTGATCTGAGCCAACATTTATGTGTCGGGTGTCACCTAATTAATTAGCTTGTTTATTTTGGCTTTTTTTCTTAAAGATGTGCCGGTGCCTCCCGGCTACTGCTGCATTCTCCGCGAATTGGTATCTGTCCACGGCCCGGGGGTTAGGGTGGTGGGACACTGGGATGTCATCTCGTCGTCTGTTTCCATGAGGGTAGGCAGGTCATCTTTTTCTATGTCTGCCTGCCGCAATGTCGAAGGTCGAGGTTCGTTGTCTGCTGTGGCTGATGTGGAAGGCTTGCTTGACTGCTTAGTCTCGCGCATTTTTAGATCATACCATTCTTTGTAAGCACTCAAACCATCCTGCAAATATGCCCTAAACCAACGTACCCTTTCAAAATTAAAGTCGTACTTTATCATTTCAGCAAAAATTTCACGTAATTGCCTCACGTTCAGTTCCTGGACGACTTCACTTTTGCTACTGCATTCGGTTTTGATTGTTATCCTTTCCTCTTACAATTGCATCAGCTCTTCATCTATCAGTTCTTGGTCATGGGATGCCAAAACCTCTTCAACATCATCTTCGTCAACTTCCACAAGTCAAACTCACTTTGTCCTTACTTCATTCACTACGATCGAAATGCTTAATTATGTCTAGTTTTACGCTAGGTGTAACACCCTTACGAGCTCTTTTAGGCTTTTCCGATACCTTAGAACTCATCTTGCTAATGGCTGTTCACAGGCACGTGTTTTAGCAATGCTGGCGAGAATGCAATTCCCAGGGAGAGCAGCTGCTCGGGGCGCGCGCTGCTTTTTTTCGTAACAGTGAAAACACCTTCTGTTAGCGAAAACAGGGAACTAATGTAGGTCTTTCGTAACAGTGAGGTTTCGTAAAGCGAACGTTCGAAAAGCAGGGGACACCTGTACATTTGGGTAGATGCATGGATAGGAAGTGTTTCTTTATTTATTTAGAGGTATAGCATGATTACAGGCCCTTCAGGCCTAATGAGTCTGCACTGCCCAATTACACCCATACTTGGTGGAATGTGGGAGGATATTGGAGCAACCTGAGGAGCAGGAGGAACACTCCGGCAAATGAAACGAGTAGGGCAGGAAGCCACCCTGGTTGGCATGGATTAGCAGGGCCAAAGAGTCCTATACAATTTGTTATACAATTCTGATTCTTCTTGCTTGCATTCTGGAACCCAAAGTTCCAATTTATTGGATGGAAGTCATTGAGCAACTTGGTTGGATGCGTTGGATGTAAAAAGATTTTAATCAAGTATGTGGAACAGAACTGTGGCAAATGGATGTAATGGTTGGCAAATGTGAAGTCATGTTCTCTGGATCATAAGAAAGAGCTAAGCGTTGTAAATGGTGGAAAGCATAAAAGCAACAGAGGCCCAAAGAGACTTGCGGGCTAGATTTATATAGATCATTTAAACAGTAATGGAAGGTTCAGAAAGTTGAATTGAATTTAAAAGTAATCAAAAAGTTTAAGTGCCTTAAGAACCAGAGAGTTGGATAATCTTGGAGTGTGGGACAAGGGTCTGGGGATATGCAGCTAAAAGTCTCTGGGTTTTGTTTCCTACTCCCTTTTAATCTCACTGGGCTTGCTGAAATAATCATTGTACCAATATATAACTTCAAAAACCTGAAATTGTGTTAGGATAATTAATAGCAATAATATCCACCCGTCTAGAAGGGGGTGTGGAAGTGGAAGGCTTGTAAGACGATGGTGTGGTAGAAGAGATAAATTGGTTTAGGAAGGACTTTAGCTTCAGGCTTTTTGACAAAATAAGTTGAAAGAAAGAACTTCCCATTTTGAAGTGGAGGTGCATGTTGATGCACTAGAGTGGAGGAGATTGCATAGATTGTGGGTCCTAGTATATATAGTTAGTACATTTTTAATCTTTATAATGCTTCGTTTTTTTTATTATTCATTGGAAAAACTAAATGGAGTGAAATGTTTGTTCAGAAAATTGTACAAACTAATTAAACTTTGGTTGCTCTTAAACTTTTTTTAATGTCCACATATTATGCCATGCCATGTGTGGTTACCCAAAAGGGAATTTAAATATAGATCCAAAGTGACTGCTGAATTAAATCATTATCATTATTTTTCTTAATATGTATAGCTTATGTAATTCTTAAAAACTTAATATTAGAATGGTGATTTAGCACTTTAATGTATTAAATGTTTTGAGAGCAAATTAAGGCAGTTTACTCCTAATGTTATTTAAAATAGGTTGATCCTAAAAGATGACTGGTTTAGTTTTAAGCAAAGTGAGTTTTTTTTTTGGAGTAATGTTAACTGATTCATCAGAGTCACCTTGATAATGAATACCATGGATCAAATGGCCTCCCTTCTGTGCGCTAAATTACTGTGATTGATTGTGACTGCTTTACGGAGATGATAATGGACTACACCCTGGTATTTTAGGCAATTTCTTATTAATGCATGGAATGTTGTAATTTTGTTTTATGAATTGACAAAAACAATAAATGATGGATGAGGGGAGGTACATTGAATACAGTGATTTATGCACGTTGTGGTCAAGTATCACCTTGAGTTGTTAAGCCTAAAATCTAAAATGGAAGATCTTACAGAATGATGTCTGTTTGGATATGTGTGTGTAGTTGTTTCTGACTGATATTTTAGGCCACTAAACTGATGATTCATATTTGTATTGTAAAATTGATTGCTTACCTGGTTAGAAAGATAAAGATCTTGGAGGAAGTTCATGTGGTCATTGGGAGATAAACTGCAATTGCTGGCGCTGCTATAAAGTGTTACCCTCGCCATTATGCTACCATTCCACCCTGATTATTGGCCTGTGCATATTACTTATTGATAATTCTGCATTACAGGGTTCAAAATGACTTATAACCTCCATGTGCTTTCTTTATTTAAAAATAAAATATCATTTGAGTGGGCCAGTTTACGATTGGCTCATCAGATATTTCTATTGGGGAAGGAATAGTGATAATTACTCACAGAAGGACGATATTGTTTGAGATGCTCAACAGCATCTAACTTAAAAAGAATGAAGTCTGGATCATTCAGAATTGTGGATGTCTTCTAAGTCAAGCCACCAACTTGCTGTTTGCTAGCTTTCCCCTTTAGTGTCAGGATTTTTATTGTTTCGTATAATCTCAGTGTATTTATGAGTGGGCAGATCTCGGATATTTTTACATTTCACGGCAAAAGTAAACTCTTAACTTTAATATTGCTGTAATTTGCTGTGTTTGGTAAGAGAATAGATTGAAAATGATTGGAAAAGTAATTTCATGTATTAGATTTCATCAGGGAAATTTCAGTGCTACACAGTCTAAGTACCTGCATTATATCCACCCTGACCAGTCACTGTCCAAACCGACAATTACTACTCTTATTACATTGAATAACAAGGTGTTTACAGGTGTTTCTAGGGATTTGCACTATATTCCAACCTTAGTTTATTTATCCATTATCTCTATTGTACTGAATTCAGCTTTTGTTTCACAACATACATACATATTTTCTATGAAATTTTATTGTTTCTTAGGAAGGAATTAAAGTTGGCTTTTGATTTATGGTAAATGAATGCAGGTTACTTTTATTGCAGGAAATTTTAGTTGTTTGGCAGCCTTTTTATTATTTTAGACAGCTGAGCATTTTTATTTATTAAGAAAGTGGTCAATAATCATTCTCCTTTGCTGCCCCCCTCCTCACCTTCATCTTCAGACCATAAGACGTAGGAACAGAGTTAGGCCATTCAGCCCATCGAGTCTGCTCCACCATTCTATCATGGCTGATCCTGGATTCCACTCAACTCCATACACCTACCTTCTTACCATATCCTTCGATGCTCTGACCGATCGGGAAATGATCAACTTCTGCCTTAAATACATGCACAGACTTGGCCTCCACTGCAGTCTATAGCAGAGCATTCCACAAATTCTCTGCTCTCTGGCTAAAAAAAATCTTCCTTACCTCCGTTCTCTAAAAGGTCGCCCTTCAGTTTTTGAGGCTGTGCCATGTAGTTCTGGATATCCTCACCATAGGATCTTCATCCAGTTGTGTTTGCATTTAGTGATCTTTAGTTAATTAGCAATTCAGCCTGCCAGTTTCTTGTTAGAACACTTAATGGAAGCAATTGCAACTGAAAATTTACATGCACATTCCCAAAGAAACAATTTCAAAGATAATGTCATAGTGGAGATAGGATTACTGGATCATTTGCCTTGTCAACAAATATTTAAAGTAGGTGGTGATTATAGAACTTAAGCTGGAAAAAATGTTACGACCATTTACTCTTGGAATAATGGACTTTATCACATGCATATAATACGTTAATAAAGTTGGAAAATTTTAAGAAGCCATATATTTGATCAATCCTTATTGGTAAAGAAGGAAAACAAGGCAAATCATGTATCATTCCTTGTAATGACGTGGCACAAGACGTGGCACTTGGACCAGTATCACCTTTCTTATTTTTGTTTACACATGCTAAAACTTATTAAATGAAACATTTAAACTGTAGCAATTCTAGTGGGAGGAGAGGCAGACGATAGTCTTCCCACCTGTAAGGAGTTTGTAGTTCTCCTTGTGATCGCGTGGGTTTCCTCTGGGTGCCCTGGTTTCCTCCCACAGTCCAAAGGCATACCGGTTGGTAGGTCAATTGGTCATTGTAAATTGTCCGATGACTAGGCTAAGGTGAAAGCAGGGGTTGCTGTCCATGTTGTATCTCAATAAATCAATAAAAATTATGCTGTATCCTTGCACTCAAAAAAAGTTGGTTTATCTATACTAAAAAGGAGGATGTAATTTTTTCCCCTCCTGGGAACTCAATCAAATTGAATCTTGCAGTCTTGTACTTGTCTGGTCACTTGCACAAGACTTACTGAAGTACTAAATTTGATTTGGAACAAAGACACCTCCAGGCACCACATCTCATTTTTTTTCAGCTGAAATGTAATAGTTTAGTTGCCACATACAAAGCAATGGATATTTGGAACAACTGACATCTTGCTGTGAGGCAATTGTAAAGGTCTAGGGAAAAGTGTTGCAGCTTATCTGTGGAGTGAATATAGAATCCCATCTATGCAGTTTCAATTGACCACATGCTATTCACAGGCTGGCAGCAGATGTGCCTTTGTGAAATTCTCTGCAAAAGGACATGGCTGCTAGGATCTCCATGAAACACTGCATTTTATTAGATTTTAATGTGGTCTGTTTGATGTATACAAAACTTATTTTTCAAGTTGACGTGGTGGGGATGCCAGTATCAGAACATAAGACATCTAATAATTTTTAGTCTTGATAACTGGCAGTCTTTATGAAAGTCATATCTGTTTGAGGTAGGTAAACATGGATATTAATGGTAATTGCAATTTATTCAGCTAGCCTCTTCCTTGTTTATGTATGATGAAGAGTGAGGATATTAAGTGTAATTATATGAATTTTTAGCTCCTGTGAACTTTACTGATTTGCAATAATGTAAATATTTTGCCTCTAAAGCTAGAAGACAATGCTTGTAATTTATTGTAATATACCTGTTCAACTTCATAAATAGTAAGATGATAAACATGAAAAGATGATAACTGAGTTGTCCAGGTCTGTTGTAGCAGAAGGGTTTTTCTATGACAGTTTATAATCAATTGCATTGAAAACATTTGAATATGTAACAGTTGTGGGAAAGAACTATTTAATTTTAAGCAGCAGGAAAGGGACAGCAACAATAAGTTCTGAGTCTAATGTCTTGACATCTAATCATTGTTATCAGGTCTGATTTACTACTGAAGTTAAATTTAACCTTAAACATTGTAAGAGCATCTCTTCTTTTTCTGTCTGGCTTTATCTAGTGCTTGTCACTCTGTCTCCCACACTGCTGCTCCTTTGCACTGCTATATATTGACAGCTTGATACAAAGACATGACATATAACATGGACTTCTATCTGGCTTTTGCCTTCACAGGTCCTGCTTGGTTCTTCTAGGATTCTGTTCTTTTTGTTTAAAAGCGAAAAAAAAAAATTCTTCTCTCCATAAATTTAATAGTTCTGGAAAAAATTTGTAAATGGAGTCTACATTAAAAAATGAGCTTATTTATATATAAAGAAGGAATTCAAGGTCTTAAAGCTTATTGATTAATTTCAAGGGGATGATATTATTGAGTGCTGAGCTGTAGTCAATAAAGAGCAACATCCTGATATATGCATCTTTGCTGTTGAAATGTCCTAGGATTGAGTGAAGAGCCAAAGAAAGGTCATCTGTTGCTGACTTTTTGTGCCGGTAGGCAAACTGGAGCAGATCCAAGTTGCCTCTCAGGCAAGAGTTGATGTGTTTCATTACCAACTTCTCGAAACTCTTCATCACTGTGGGTGTAAGTGCGACTGGACAATAGTCTTTGAGGCAGGTTACCAGATTCTTTTTAGACACAGGTATAATTGAAGTCTGTTTGAAGTAGGTGGGTAACTTGGACTGCCTAAGCGAAAGGTTAAAGATCTCAGTGAACATTCCAGCCAGTTGATCAGCAGTGTTCTTTAGTACTTGACCAAGTACCCAATCTGGGCTGGATGCTTTTTGTGGGTTCATCCTCCTGAAGGCTGCTCGCATATTGGCGTCAGAGACTGAAGCAACAGGATCATTGGGGCTATGGGAGTTTGTGATGGTCCCTCCATGTTATGGTAGTTCAAATGAGCATAGAAGGCATTGAGCTCATCAGGAAGTGAAGCCTTGTCGTCTCCTATGTCACTTGATTTTACTCTAGAAGAGGTGATCGCATCAACATCCTGCTACAATGTTGAGCATCCTTCATTGATTCAAGTTTAGTCCAGAATTGCTACTTTGCCCGTGAGATGGCTTTCTGGAGATCACACCTGGACCTCTTGTAAATTTCTTGGTCACCAGAATTGAATGCCTCTGATCTAGCTCTCAGCAGATTGTGAATCTCATTGTTAATCTCATGTCATCACTTTGGTTGTTTTTACCATGCTGCTGAGTTGCTGTCACTTCTACACTGAATACGAACTCTGAAAATTATACCCTGGAGAAAGGTGCGTTGCTGTGGTATATTCTATCTTGTGCATCTTGGGTATTTGCCGCCAATTAATATTACAACTTGTTATAATTTAATCAATATCAAGAATATAAATCTTGGAGCAAATAATTTCCAGATCATTAAATCTGGCCTGATCTCTTAAATCTTTTGTCTGCTAACCCATTCCAATTTTAAATTTCAGGGGAAAACTAGTGCTTTAAATAATTACTTGTATGGTATTATGGAATTCCTTTGTCTCATATTGGGATGAATGTTGATCAATATTTCGTTTACTTGACATTAATGGACATTTGATCACTTTTACTGTTTTTATGTTAAGAAGGAAACGATCATATTAATTGCATTGGTTCAGCAGCTTCAAACTAGAATGATAGCTCTAGTTCATTTTGTGGAGCTTTGAAAGAAAACCAGTTTAGGCAGACCTTGTGTTCTGAGCTGTCGTGATGGAGTAATCTTAGGTTGTTAGTCATCCTACACATTTATTTTGATGGTCTTTAAACATATCTTTGGATGCAAAGAGTGCTATTGCTCCAGGCCAGTAATTTGCTCAAGAATTTTAATTATGTCTGAAATTGCTAACCCTCTTCTCTGCGGTGAGAACTGTTATGCTGTTACTCGCTTATGATGAGATGTCCTAATCTTTTATCTAATTTTAAGATTAATGTGGCTAATTGAAGTCTTATCATTGGGATTCAGTTCTACCTTAATAAAAGCAGAACAAATTTTTCTGTAATGGCATTGTGGCAACTAAACTTTTCTAGTTTGCAAACATTTTGGAAGTTACTGAAGATGTTGATAGAAACTGATCCTAGTTTTGAAGGGAAATGTATTTGACATATCATTGGCAATTCACTGAAATCCCCCAAGAAGTTCTGAGGGTTATCAAGCTGTGTTTTTTGTATAAAGTGCAGGAAGGGAGCTTACAGTAGTTTGAAATGGTCAGGCCTCAAGGTAACAACTTACTGTTGAAATTTTCAACAGTAGATGACTTGAGGCAGAGAGGATTGGGCACTGAAAGGAGGTCCACAAATGATTGATTGGAACTGTGTTGGTGTATCAGGCATGGCAGAGCAATGAATGGAGTTAGCAACTACAGAACAAGAGTTTATGGCAGTGGCTGGTTTTAATCAGACAAGGATTAGTTGGAAGTTGTGTGTTGGTATGTAATGTGACAAATTGGGTACAGAGGACTAGTAAAGAGGTCTTGGTGATGTAGAGCTGAGTGCTGTTCTAGGAATGTGCACTGTATCATACAGCAGCATTGTGTCAGAAAGGGAGTGCAGCAAAGATTCACTGGACTGTTTTCAGGGGTGATGGGTTTGCTGCATGAGGAGAGAGAGAGAGGAATGTGGTCTAGGCTTTCTTGGAATCAGAATAATGGGCATCTTGTTGGAACTGAAAGGATTCGATAGGCTAAATGCAGGGAGGATATTCTACTGGTTGAAGAGTCTTGGATAAGCAACACCATTTTAGAATTAGTGATTAAACCCATTGTGAGATGGAAATAGATAGTTACTTTATTGATCCTGAAGGAAATTACACTGTCACAGTAGCATTACAAGTGCACCAATATTCAATTAGAAGAGAAGTAAGAAGGAATAAAAGATAAGTTACCTCAAACAGTCCAGCAGGAGGGGGTCATCACTTCTTCAGCTATAGGTTGCCTCATTATAGGGTCTAATAGCTGGGGGCAAGAATGACTTCGTATAGCGCTCTTCGGAACAGTGCAGTTGTTGTCTTAGTCTTTTACTAAAAGTGTTTCTCTGTTCAGCCAAGGTGGCATGCAGAGGGTGAGAAACATTGTTCAGAATTCCCAAAATTTTCTGGCAACACATAAAAAATGCTGGTGAATGCAGCAGGCCAGGCCAGTTTATAGTAAGAAGTACAGTCGACGTTTCGGACCCAGACCCTTCGTCAGGACTAACTGAAAGAAGAGATAGAAAGAGATTTGAGAGGGGGAGGGAGAGATCCGAAATGATATGGGAAGACAGGAGGGGGAGGGATGGAGCTAAGAGCTGGAAGGTTGATTGGCAAAAAGGATATGAGGCTGGAGAAGGGAGAGGATCATGGGACGGGAGGCCTAGGGAGAAAGAAAGGAAAGGGAGCCCAGAGGATCGGCAAGGAGTTATAGTGAGAGGGACAGAGGGAGAAAAAAAAGAGAAAAGAAATAAATAAATAAGGGATGGGGTACGAAGGGGGGGTGGGGCATTAACAGAAGTTAGAGAAGTCAATGTTCATGCCATCAGGTTGGAGGCTACCCAGATGGAATACAAGGTGTTGTTCCTCCAACCTGAGTGTGGCTTCATCTTGACAGTAGAGGAGGCCGTGGATGGACATATCAGAATGGGAATGGGACGTGGAGTGAAAATGTGTGGCCACTGGGAGATTCTGCTTTCTCTGGCGGACAGGGCGTAGGTGTTCAGAGAAACGGTCTCCCAGACGTCGTTGGGTCCTGCCAATATATAGAAGGCCGCATTGGGACTCCCCTTTCTTTCTCCCTAGGCCTCCTGTCCCATGATCCTCTCATATCCCTTTTGCCAATCAACTCTTAGCTCCATCCCTCCCCCTCCTGTCTTCTCTTATCATTTTGGATCTCTCCCTCCCTGTCCCAAATCTCTTTCTATCTCTTCTTTCAGTTAGACCTGACAAAGGGTTTTGGACCAAAACGTTGAGAGTACCTCTTCCTATAGATGCTGCCTGGCCTGCTGCGTTCAGCAGTATTTTTTATGTGTGTTGCTTGAATCTTCAGCATCTGCAGATTTCCTAATGTTTGCATTCCCAAAATTTTCTGTGGGGTCTTTTGTTCTACCACAGCCCCCAGTGGGTCCAGTTTGACTCCTATAACAGAGCCAGTCTTTCTAATCAGTTTTTTGAGCCTGTTGGCATCACCCGTATCGAGGCCATTGCCCCATCACACCACCGCATAGAAGATTGTACTGGTGACAACAGACTGGTAGAACATGTGAAGAAAGGAGGTGTGCTTTTGGTATTCCCTGCCTTATTTACCTGTGGAGGTGGTGATTTTTGTCGTTCAAAACACAGATCAGTAGATATCTGGGCAATAATGGAATCAAGGAATAAGAGTAATGTTGGTAAGTAGCACTGAGCAGGAGGATTAGTGATATTTTCAATTATGGTGATGCAGATTTGAAGGGCTGGATAGCCTACTTCCACTTACAGTTGCATTGGAATGTGAATGTTTAGAATAATGACTCACAAAGGACACAATGTTAATAAGAAGTAGGAGGGATCTGAGATCTTCGGTGGAACGAGACAAGTAAAGGAATAGAGGCAAAAGAGAAAAGAGCAACTCTAGTGACAGCTGGATAGAAGAGAACACAGGTAGAGAAATACAATCTCTAGTATAATAGTGGATAAGGAGATGATGTACAAGGATAGTGAGGGCAGTGGTTGAATGTATTCCGCTGCCATTGTGGAAGTTTATTGTGACTTCACAAGTCATTATAATGACAATTCTGAAAATCTGATGGATGGGATTTCAGGATATGGCTTCTAGGAAACGTGAGCATGGATTTAATCCTACATGGGTTTTAAGTTTTTTTTGTATGTAACATTTGTGTTAACTTGTGAGAAGAAGATCCTTTAAAATAATTTTCAGGATCTCAATATTATTTTATACACCTTATTCCAATTATGTTTATCGTAACTTTGTTATGTTTATTCTACTTGTGTCACGTTTCTAATTGTTATAAAAATGAGCACAAGAGATTCTGCTGATGCTGGAAATCCAGAGCAACACACTTAAAATGCTGGAGGAATTCAGCAGGTCAGGCAGCATCTTTGAAAGAAAAATGAACTGCCAAGACCCTTCATCAGGACTAGAAAGGAAGTGGGGGAGATGTCAGAACAAAAAGCTGGGGGGTGGGGAAGGAGGACAGTCTAGGGATAGGTAAGGGCAGATGGGTGGGAAAGGTAAGGGGCTGAAAAAGGAGGAATCTGATGGGGGTGTGGTGGACCATGGGAAGAAGGAGGGGCACTGGGGTGTGATGGGCAGGTGAGGAGGAGAGGTGGGGGGGGGAATAGAAGAAGAGGGAAGGGGGAGGGGCAAAGGGAAAAAAGAGAAACATTAAAAAAATTACCGGCAACACACATCAAAGTTGCTGGTGAACGCAGCGGGCCAGGCAGCATCTCTAGGAAGGGGTACAGTCGACGTTACCTCGACGTCGTTACAGTTAACATCGACTGTACCTCTTCCTAGAGATGCTGCCTGGCCTGCTGCATTCACCAGCAACTTTGATGTGTGTTGCTTGAATTTCCAGCATCTGCAGAATTCCTGTTGTTTGTGTAAAAAAAAAATTACTGGGGAGTTTTTGTCGAGAAATAAGTGAAGAGCTTTAAGACCTTCTTTATGGGAGATGGAATAAATAGGGACTGGACATCCATGGTGAAGAGATGGTTAGGGGCAGTGAACTGAAAGTTGTTGAGGAAATCCAGAGCATGTTACCAAAATGCTCATCTTCTGTTAATGGGAAGCATAATTTCACAATATTTAATAAAGCTTAATAAGAAATACACTGAAGCAAGATCAAAAAGCATTGTTAATGACAACAAAAGTAAATCAGTTTGATTTATTCTTTTTAATCTTTCTGTGCTGAACGTTTTTAAAAGAATACAAGAGTTTTCCTAAATATTACATATCTTAAGCTTTTTTTTTAATAATTGGTTAGTGGTGATTCTTAAAAACTTGTACAGAATGAGTGGGAGGAAAGGATTAATACTTACGGTGACACTTTTGCCTGAAATGAATTATTGATGGAAATTGTCGACACTAATTTTTGTACTGTCTTGTTGTTCTCCAGTTACTTATTACATTTTCATTGCTTAGACTAATCAGGCAGAGGACTGAAGTTCACGGGAGTAGCTTAGTCATTTCTAAATGAGGCATTCTAATTGAAACATTTATAGTTGATCTCTTTTGGTGTAGAATTAGTTGCAGTGCAAGAGTTAGTCCTGACGAAGGGTCTCGGCCTGAAACGTCGACTGCGCCTCTTCCTATAGATGCTGCCTGGCCTGCTGTGTTCACCAGCAACTTTGATGTATGTTGCTTGAATTTCCAGCATCTGCAGAATTCCTGTTGTTTGCAGTGCAAGAGTATTGACTTGGAAGAGGTAGATATTAAGTGGGGTCTTTTCTAGGATGCGATGAAGGTGAAATGACGGAAGATAATTGGTATATTAAAAGATTTTCACAACAAATTTCGTGACAGATGCCAGTGATATTAAACCTGATTCTGGAGATTGTTGTAAAATATCAGCAACATAATGAATTATCTTGTACTTTGGCACTTGGATTATATGATGTGCAAGTTGCTTGAATCGTTTTACTGCCACTAGATTAGTGCTGGTAAATTTAATTTTGTTTGACTTCATATCAGAATTATGATTTTCAACATGTCACCATAACAAGTTAAAACAATTGTTTCAGTGGATCAAACATTCATCTGTGTTTGGAAATGGATAATTTTTTTAATGAATCAGTTGTTAAATCGTAATAACACGATGTTTTGACAGAATCTATGTTTTACATAGTAATATCTGTTTTAGGAAAACCAAAGAAATTTTAGCAAGTTTTTTTTTATTCCCCTCTGCCTAGAAATAACGGGAATTTTGGTGTGGTACCCAATTGAAAATATTTTAATGTTTAGCATTTTCCTCATTCTGGTGGGGAAACATCTTCATTTGACTAGTATCAAATCCTGAGGTACTTCATCTAAAGTTGAAAGTACATTTATTATTAAAATATGTATACCATATACAACCTTGAGTTTCATCTACTTGCAGGCAGCCACAAAGCAAAGGAACACAACAGAATTCTTGAAAACTCCTCCTCTACCACAAACCGTGATACGTCCATATGCGAAAATAATTTGTAATCTATAAACCGCAAATTGTTGTTGAAGTGAACAGAGTTCTTTCTCCTCCGCTCTTGTATCTTTCTTACTCTTTTGTCATCTTTGAAATGAAATATGGTCAAAGATTAGAAATGAAAGCTTTTTGAATTATACAATGAACTTCTCATATCTAATGCTAATTTAGTTTATTTCTACCAGTACTTCCCCTTTGTTGTGGTTTGGTGGTTATATAGTTAAGGCATCATTATGAAGCTTCAAATGATCTCTTAAATATTTTGATAGTTCTATGAAATCTATATCTGTGGCAATTTAAAGGCCTCTTTTATAAAGTACCCACCATCGTCGCATGAAATGATGTGACTGATACATACTGTGCATAGGGGCAAATGCATTGGGGACAGAGATGTAATTAATGCCAACTAGAAGAAATAATTTGAAAGACTCTTTATCTTCTATATAAGCACTCTTCTCTGCATCCCTCAATAACCTATTCAATCCAATCTTACTGCCAGTCCTAATTGACATGGTTGAAAAGGCATATCTCAAAAAAAAAGTGCAAGGCTGAGGAGCAGATGGTATCCCCAATTAAATCCTAAAATTCCAGTGTAGAGCATTGGACACGGATCCATAATGTCATCATACCAGGGAAGAGGAAGATATATTGGTGGGCTCAAAGTGATGAGATTGGCTGTGAGATCCACAAGAAGTCTGCCAGAGGGAAGATCATCACCAGGGTCATTTTCAACCACTTTCTTACGGTGGAAGAGCTCCTCCCCAATTACAATGGAGGTATGATGGACATGATCTTCAACAACTTCAAGAGGAGTTCATGAAGGATCAGCAACAGTCTTAATACATGGACTTTTTCCACCTCACTAATGCCTGGCTAGTGAAATCAGTCAATGAGAACTGTAGAACATATCCCTCAATTTGAAATTCGTCTCTATCTCTCTATCTTGTGCTTGCTTTATTTATAGCAAGAAAACTTTGATGCTGATTAACAGTTCTACAAAGCTACATCACTGAATACCCCAACACTTTTCTGAATTGTTCTTGCTGTAACATTGCATCATAACCCAGGAGTGGTGCTAATCCTCAAGACTAATGGGAAATTGTTCAATCTTTGTCTGCTGTGTTGCAGAACCTCAGTAGTTGGGTTGCAGAATGTGAATAGAACGTAGAACACTAGACAGTACAGCACAGGGCAGGCCCTTCAACCTGCAGTGTTGTTCTGAGCCAATTCAATTAGTAATCAAATAGCTAACTATAAACTAATCTCTTCTGCCTACACAATGGCCATATCCTTACATTTTCCTCACATTCATTGCCATTATAAAAGTCTCTAATGTTTCTGCCTCTACCACCACCCCAGGCAGAACGTTCCAGGTACCCACCACACTGTTTAAAAAAACAAAACAGAACTTGTCCCTCACATCTCCTTTGAAAATACAGCCTCTCACCTTAAATGCATGTCCTCTAGTAGTAGACATCTTAACCCTTGTAAAAAGATATTGTCTGTTGATTCTATGCCTCTCATAATCATATTAATCTCTATCAGATCTCCCCTCAGCCTCTGCCGCTCCAGAGGAAACCACCCAAGTTTGTCCAAACTCTCATTATAGCATTCTGGTGAACTACTTCTGCACTCTTACAAAAATATCCTTACTATTATGGAGTGGCCAGAACTGTATGCAATACTCCAGATGCAGTTTAACTAGAGTTTTATAAAGCTGCAATATAACTTTCTGACTTCTGAGCTCAATAACTTGAGTGTTAAAGGCAAGCAAGCCATATGTCTTCTTAACCACCCAGTCAATCTGCATAATCACTTACAGGAAGCAATGGACTTGGACCCCAAGATCCCTCTGCTCATCAACATTGTTACTATCTCTCCCTTAGCAGTGCACTGATCCTCAGCATTGCACCTATCAAGGCGCAACACTTCACCTTTGTCTGGGTTAAACTCCATCTGCCATTTCTCTGCCCATGTCTGCAACTGATGTAGATGTTTATTTTGCACATGCTCTTGACCTATATACAGAAACATAGGAAAGAATGGGTCTGAACCTCAAAACCTGCATATCAAAGCTGTACCAATCTACCACAATCTCCTTGACAATAAAGGTTATGGTGAGGCATTGAGAGACATGAACCATTTGGAGATACCTTGCTATAAAGGATGGCGAAATGCACATTTTAGCACAGCCTATTATTGTTTGAGGAAAGGGGTTTGACAGTCAAGGCTCAGACCTGATGTAAAACTTGTGGCCTCCCAAGCAGCAATACAGATGAGAGTGACATTAGAAATCTGGAGTGATGAAAGCAGAACACGAGAAAATCTGCAGATGCTGGAATTTCAAGCAACACACATAAAAGTTGCTGGTGAATACAGCAGGCCAGGCAGCATCTCTGGGAGGAGGTACAATCGACGTTTCGGGCCGAGACCCGAAACATTGGCATGAAAATTGACTTCTCAAACTTCTGCTAATGGCCCACCTCCCCCTCATACCCCATCCGTTATCTATCTATCTATCTATTTATTTATTTATTTATATACATGCATTCTTTTTCTCCCTCTGTCTCTCTCACTATACCCCTTGAGGATGGGCAAGTGGTATAGTGAGAGGGACAGAGGGAGAAAAAGGAGAGAGAGAAAAAGAATGCGTGTATATAAATAAATAATGGATGGGGTACGAGGGGAAGGTGGGGCATTAGCGGAAGTTTGCGAAGTCAATTTTCATGCCAATGCTTCGGGTCTTGGCCCGAAATGTCGACTGTAGCTCTTCCTAGAGATGCTGCCTGGCCTACTGAGTTCACTAGCACCTTTTATGTGTGTTGATGAAAGCAGAAGATGGCTTCCTCTCTGCTCTAAAAGAAACTAAGAGAAAATATAATAGAGGATATTTAAAATGGTTAGAGTAGTTAATTAAATAGGTAAGTTCTGTCCACACTGAAGGGATACAGGTTTGCATTGTTCGGCAAACAAAATCAGAGACAATGTTGATGAATACCAATGGGTCAGTGAACAATATTCAAAATAAGTCAATGGGTGAATATGTGGCGGATTGAATATATAATGTGGAAAAATGTGATGTCATCTACTTTGGTACGAAAATAAGTAAATCCTTGATGTAAATAGTTGTGGATTGAAACGTGCTGATATTCAAAGGAGCTTGGATGTCCTTGTGTGTGAATCATTGACAATTATAAGCAGTTAGGTAAGCAAACGCTTTGTAAGTAATTGCACAACAACAATGTCCTAATAAAATGCTATAATGCTCTGGTGAAATTGAACCTGGAATATTATTCCTACCTGAATAAAGATATATTTACAATAGAAGAATGTAAAGGAGATACATCAGACTGATCCCTAAAACAGAAGATTTGTCAGAAGAAGAGAGCTGAAATGAAGGGGGCTGATATTTTCCCTGAACCAGGGGTTGCAATCTCATTCAGGGTTGAGGGAGAATGTTTCTTCACCAAAAGGGTAGTGAATCTTTGAAATACATCAGCCAAGTTATGATGTTCTAGCCATGGAATAAGCTTAGAGCCGTGGATAGATATTTGGATATTAAGGGAATTGAGGGTTATAGCTTTAGTGTTGAAAAATGTCAGAGGTTAAAAAATCAGCCATGATCTATTTGAAAAGCAGATTGTTTGTCAGTTCAAGAAAGGAGGAATTTGTTTCCCAGTCACAAGAATCATTGTCTTGGGCATAGTGGTGATTCATGAATACAATAAACAGATCACAGGCCCACTGATAAAATCCTACACTGTTGAGCTGATCTCTTTGTTGAGTACAAATTGGCCAGTGATGTGTTTTAAAAAAAACAATGAGCTTAAACAAGGGTGCTTTTTCTTAGCACTTTCTTGGAGTTCCCTTCACTTGTTCTTTCTTTCTTCATACATAGCCGAGCCCATTTTCCAACAATGTCTCTTCACATTTAACTCCCTCCCAATTTTCTCTCTGCACAACAACACACTCTCCTTAGAACCAGACCCTAATTCCAACTCTTGGAAGAGACCTCATCAACCAACACCATCTCATTACAAGAGAGCCCACTCCCTCTTGCAAGCTATTCTCTCTCCACTCAAACTTTACTCTTGCATTGTGCTATGCTCCCCTCACCAGTAAGCCTTCCACTCTTAATGATATTTGGAGCAATGCAGTATTTCAAAGTAAATAAAAGACTACATCTACTTTAGATTATAATAGCATAACTTAATAATGCAATTAACTGTTTTGCAAGAAAAAAAGTCTTAATGCAGTTTTGAAGAACAAGAAGACAATTCACTTATGGTAAACACAAGAGGTTCTGTAGATGTTGGAAATCCAGAGCAATGTACGCAAAATGCTGGAGGAACTTGGCAGGTCATGCAGCATCTATGGAAATGAATAAACCATTGACATTTCAGGCTGAGACCCTTCTTCAGGACTGGAAAGGAAGGGGAAAGATGCCAGATGTTAATTTATTGATTGTTCACTTTTATTCTAGTGGGTGCTTGAAGACATTTGGAGGCAGTTTGCAGTACATGGGAATATCTTTAAAATAATGAAGCTCCATTTGTATTTATAGTTGGCTACATAAATAGTTGAGTTTGCCTTTGGCAAAGAGATAATAACCTCAAAAACAGCACTTGTCGTCTTTTGTCATATTCTTGTATAATTACAACTATTGTGCCGTCTTAGTGTCTCCAAGTGAAGTTTAAAATAACCATCAAAAGGAGTTGTCATTGTAGTGTTTGGAGTTAAACAAAAACTATAGCACAAATAAGCTGATAAGCTCTCACTACCTATTAAATGCTCCTGATGGTGTGTGTCTCAAACAACCTCTGACAACCAAGTCTAGCTCCTTGTTGCCTTGTGCGGCTTAGCTACTAAGCCTAGTGGAACGTTTCTACTGACAGTAGAAGGGCAAAGGCAAGTTACTGGTGCCTTAAAACCTTTTGCTTTGGGCTAATGGGGCTTGTTAGCCATATTTTGCAGCTCATCTTGGAGAAGGTGAACTCTGATCTCGAACTTGCACTGCCTTGTGGCTATATCCACTCACTGGGAAGGCTTTGGGAGTAAACCCCAAGGGAAAACTCCAGAGCCAGAGTCCCTAGGGCAGTCCGATATTGAGTTCAGCGCTGACTGGTAACTCCTGCGACGCAGCTGGTGTCAAACTGTATTGGCCTCTGCCGTTCCTTTTGGTCATCAGCTGCATGGAGAGGGGGAGCCTGCTGCCTGGGCCAACCAGCTTGTTCTCCATATCGTCCTGCCCTGGCTTGCATATTGAGGTCGACAGCTAGGACGCAACATCCGTGGTCAACTCTGACCAATGGAGGGCCTCCATAGCAAAAGTAAACCCTCGAGAGTAACAGCCTGCAAAAGCACTTGACTAGTCCAAGTGCATACACACTTCCTATCCTAAGACAGCCTCTCTGCATGTTTGGGTACAACCCTGCCCAACTTCTGGATCCTCATCTGCTCCCTCTTCTAGCCTCCTGACCCCCACCACCACCGCAAAACCTTAGGCAGAGTCCTCAGGATTGAGGCTGATTCTGCACCATGCTTTGATCCAGTCATGCAAATAGAACATTTATAATTATGTTAGTTATAAATCATTCTCTTGTTTCTCCCTGCCACTGGACAGTAGATATAAAAGCCTGATAGCACATCGCCAGGCTCAAGGACTACTTCTACCTGCTGTAGTGGAATAGTACCCAGACATCCCACCCTGCAAAAACTCATTTCAGGGAGGTAGCACCATCAATTTGCGGGAGACTTCCAGGAGAAGTGGGATGTCTGCAATAGAGTAGCTCCTTAGCAGCTAGCCAGCTAGTTTAAATAACATTAGCTATGCTAATGAACGAATGACACCTGTTAAACTTACATCAACATGTCTTTTACAGCTTTAACCCACCATGGGCAATAGAAAAGTCACTGTTGCAAACAGTGCAGCGTGCAACACTGTCATTATTTTTGACCCCTTTTAGTTAGAGGTACACTTTAGTGTAGTCTGGGGTGACATATGTTTTATATATTTTTTGGAACACTGCCATGACGCGCTCTCGCTCGCGCGCGCGCTCTCTCTCTCGTGGTCACTCGTGTGCTCTCAAGCGCTCTCACTTGCTTTCTGTCTCGCTCGCGCTCTCTCGCTTGCTTTCGCTCTCGCTCGCGCGCTCTCTCGCTTGCTTTCGCTCTCGCTCGCGCGCTCTCCCTTGCTTTCTCTCTTGCTCGCTCTCTCACGCTCACTTGCTCTCGCTCTCTCTCGTGTGCGCTCTCGTGCTCTCTCTCGCTTTCTCTCGCTCGCTCTCAAAAAAATTGATTTCCGTGATATTGTATATAAATTGCGGGCATCAGGAAGCCACTATTAATATGCGGGATACTCCCGGAACTTGCGGGAGAGGTGGGATGTCTGAGTGCCCAACTACAATAAGGTGGACTCTTGATCTGACAATCTATCTTGCTATGGCCTTGCTCTTTATTGTCTGCTGCTGCTGCCCTTGCTCTGTCATTGCAACAATTTTCCTGTGTGCTGCTAGTGTTTTCCCTTGCAGTACCTCAAAGCATTATTGTAATGGAATGATTTGTATGGATGGCATGCAAAACAGGTTTTCACTCTATCTCAGTATATGTGACAAGAATAAGCCAATGTATCAGTTTACCAGCTTATGTTGGTTTTGAGTTGGACAGCTATACTCTTTGCTTTTATATGTTCTTGTTGTCAGTAGTGACTGTGAGCAGTGACTGTTAATATTGGTGTTTGATTTTGGTCGATTTGAGTGTTGATATTCAATTTGCCTATCATTTGAGTTTTGTAAAAGCAACTTTGGGCAAATGAGGAAGAGGACACAAAACAAACAAGGGTGTGTGGTGGTGGCAGAAAATGCACATAACTCAGGTAGAAAGCAGCAATGAGCAGTTTCTGAAATTGAGGCATTGATTAGCTGAATATGGTTGCTGAGGGAATACTCTTGGAATTGGTTATATGTCATTATCGGATATACCTAATCACTGAATGCAGGTGATAAAACCTAGACGGTTTAAAATGTGCTAGTTATAGAGCATTCAGATTGATATACTTGATTTCCATCATTGTATTCCATTGCTGGAATTTAAAATTCTTAAGTGCCATATTTGAAAAGCCAAGTTCTGCCTTCTATTACCAGTAAGATTATGAAGCATCCATTTTAACACTAAACGCCTCCTGTTTGTCCAACAACCAAACAGTAACGGCTATTGTTTCTAAAGGGATGGTACAATCCTCTACTACTGCAGCAAATGTATTTGACTGTGATGCAGAGGGATGACGTGGATATCGGGAAGTGTGTCCCAAGATACTTGGGAGAGATATAGAAGACCTGGAAGCAATTGTAGAAAGAAAGGCATTTGTTTTGTGTCATTTAAGCTCCCATCTTTTGATGTTACAATGGCTTGCAGATATTGCATAGTGGTAGATTGCATTTGGTGGAGGTTTGAGGCTGGGATATGTGACTTTGGACAAAAGTCAGAGAAATCATGGTTCTTTAAATAGCTATATTGCAGAGTAAACCTTACAAATGAGCTGTGATCCTAATGGGAATGATGGATGACTTTGGACGAAAAAATGGGTGGGCAGAATAATATTGTCCAGTATCTCCTGTATGAGAAATAAAGTGCTGCAAAATTGACAAAATATGTAGTAATCATTGTTGTTAAGATGTGATACGTGAATATGACTGTTGGCTTAGCTGAATATCTGCATGGGAGATTTGATAGTTATGCAGAACAGTCCTTTGTGCTTAATGGATGTTGATTCTTTTGATATCAGATGTCCATGTAACAAGTCAAAGAGAGGATGAGCTTGGAAGCAGGTTCTTTGGCAGTGGGATCTGAACTGACCATCAAGCACTTTCTAGATTACACTTGTACACATGAATCCTATCCTTCTGTTCTTGCCAGGTTCTCCTGCTAGCCATGTGCACTAGGGATTATTTACAGGAGTCAACTAACCTACTGAACCACCTGGAACAATCCATATAGCCACAAGCAGAAAGCTCTATATGGACCAGACCAGAGTTTGGAATTGAACCTGGGTGTCTGGAGCTGTTAGGCAGCAGTGCTTACTGCAGTATCTCTGTGATGCCCCCTCTTGTAGTGAAGCCTTGAACCTGAAATGAATGTTGCTGGACTTGCTGAATATTTCCAACTCCCCCCCCCCGGAATATATGATGTGATGTCATTTCCTGTAAAGAAATGTGGGAATGGGGAGGGAGGGATGAAGCAAGGGGAGGTGGTGAGAGAACATGTTAATAATTTTGTTATTCAATTATTGCCTCACAGCTGTGGAGAATTGGACTCGATCCTGCCTTATTTTAAGCAAGTAAAAAAAAAAATTTTTTATCTTGTCTGTAGACACTTAGAAGCTAAGTAAGAGTTTTCATGATTTGGTGTTGGGATTTGGCCAGGTAGTATTGGCAAAATAATAACCAAGAGAATTGTTTGAGGGCAAAATATACGTTGAACAATATATTTGATTTTGATAGGAATACTAATTATTTAAAGCCTCTGCAATCTAAAGAACGTGCTGCATTATCTACTTCCAGATAAGACAACCTGAAACTAAATACATCACAAAGTGCAATACTAAGAGTGATAGCTGAATTTACTTAGAATGCTTTTTTCAAAAAAGCTGGCACTCTAAACTCTCAGTTTTAGATGTGCCCTTTTGACATCACATGTGGGAAATATATTCACTTTACATTCTATTGCTGTTAGCACTTTGGTTACTGATTATTATTAACTTGCAATGGGATTTTATTTCTTTTAATGACGCAGTTACTGAACTTTGATACAGATGGTTCCTCTATAAGATACCTAGTAGTTATTGTAACTTTCACTGTATAAGATGTTGGAGTTGGTCAGTTGTCAGCAGGAAATTCCTTGAGGTTTGTTTCAATTTGTTGTATGTGAAACTAAGGGTGTTATTTTTTTCTCTCATTTTTATTGTATTGCAGGTTGAGTCATCAGCCCATAATGATAATGAAGTGTTAATAAGAATTCCATTCATTAATAAACTGATGTTTTGTGGTTTAGGAAGTTCAGTTGAGTACTTGTATACTGGGCTGATGTAATTTTTGTATTTGATTTGTGTTGATTCGCAAACTCAGAATCTGAATCGTAGATCCTGGATGGTATTAGTTTATAGCTATGATGTCATTTAGAATTTTGAGCTTATCATGTTTTTGTTAATTCTGAGCTTATGGAACAACTGCCTTGTGGTCCACAAACATCACTCTGCAAGTCATAATCTCCCAGTGGCCACACATTTAAATTCCACATCCCATTCCCATTGTGATATGTCTATCCACGGCCTCCTCTACTGTCAAGATGAAGCCACACTCAGGTTGGAGGAACAGCACATTATATTCTGTCTGGGTAGCCTCCAACCTGATGGCATGAACATTGACTTCTCTGACTTCCATTAATACCTCTCCTCCCCTTCGTACCCCATCATTCATTCATGCATTTATTTATTTATTTATTTATTTTAAATTTGTTTCCCCTTTTTTTTCTCTCTCTCTTTCTTCTCCCCCTGTCCCTCTCACAATCACTCCTTGCCTGCTCTCCATCCTCTGGGCTGGTTTCCCCTCCCCCTTTCTTTCTCCCTTGGCTTCCCATCCCATGATTCTCTCCCTTCTCCAGCCTCATATCCCTTTTGCCAATCAACTTTCCAGCTCTTGGCTCCATCCCTCCCACTCCTGTCTTCTCCTATCATTTTGGATCTCCCCCTCCCCCTCCCACTTTAAAATCTCTTACTATCTGTTCTTTCAGTTAGTCCTGATGAAGGGTCTCGTCCCGAAACGTCGACTGTACCTCTTCCTATAGATGCTGCCTGGCCTGCTGCATTCCACCAGCATTTTGTGTGTGTTGCTTGAATTTCCAGCATCTGCATATTTCCTCGTGTTTGCGTTCATAATCTATAGCATTGCTTTCCTGAACCTTTAGAAGATTTCCCTGGCTGTTGACATTTCTCATGCTCCCCACAGAACAAAAGATCCTGTGGAAATTCCAATGTTTCAGATTACTTCCATTACTTCATTTTTTCAAAATAATTTCCAGCAACGTAATTATTGAAATGGTCTTCTGGTCAGGGATAGATGCTGGAGGAACTTGGCAAGTTAGACAGCATCAATGGAGGGGAATGAACAGTTGACATTTTTGAGCCAGGACCTTTCATCGGGATTAGATAGAAAGTTCTATTGCTACGATAAGGCCACACTCAGGTTGGAGGAGTAACACCTCCTAGTCCATCTGGGTAGCCTCCAATCTGATGGCTTGAACATCGATTTCTCTAACTTCTGGTAATTGCTTCTCCCCTTGCCCTTCTCTGTCTCTCTTTTTTTATTTCCCATTCTTGTTTCCCCTCTCTCCCTTTCTCTTTTCCTCCCCGGCCCATGAACACCTGGTGCCTCTCCTCCTTCCATATCTTCCATGGTCACTATGCTCTCCTATCAGATTCCTCCTTCATCCCTTTGCCTCTTCCACCTTTCAGCCCCTTACTTCATCGATCCGTCCATCTTGGTTTCACTTGCTATCTTCCAACTTGTACTACTTCCCCTCTCCCCTCCTCCTTATTTTGCCCTTTTCTTTTCCAGTCTTGATGAAGGATCTTGTCTGGAAACATCAACTGTTTATTCCTCTCCACAGATGTTGTCTGATTTGCTGATGTCCTCCAGTGTTTTGAGCGCATGTCTCTGGGTATCCAGCATTGGCAGAATCTCTTATGTTTATGTAGTGTTGAGGCATTGGCTATAACTAATTAAATTAAAAGTGCTGGTAGCACTCTGCTGGTCAGTCAGTGTCTGAGGAAAGAGAAACAGAGTTAATGTCGGAGTTTCTTCATCAGAATTGGAAAGGGAAAAAATGAGTTGGGTGAAGGGGGTGGATTTAGCAATAGGGAATATCCCTGATAGAGCGAGGCCGGGGTAGTGACGAGAGAAACTGTAAAGGTGTAGATCTGGTCAATGGGCGCCAATTGTACAGAATGCTTTTCTTTCTTCATAAAAGTATTGGAATGAGGGCAGTTGGAAAGTGAGAGTTCCAGGAGAAAGCAAGGACAATAGAGAAGCAAATCAAGCTGTGACAGTTCTTCACTTGGAATGCACCTTCCATATTGCTTAAAACTTGCTGAGAAGTTAGAAGTGAAATCATAATGTAAAAAATCTTGTTGTTCGACCACAATGGAAAGCTGCTGGCATATATATTATTGATGAGCCAACTTTTTGACTGTGCAGCTGTTCCGATCTGATTACAGGTCCCTTTGTGAACAATTCATCATCCAACTGGCCTGCCAGGATGTGATCATATCCTCTCCCTCAAATTGTCATTTTTCTAAGTTAAGTTTTGTTTCGTCATGCTGTGCGTTGTGTTGACAGATGGGAACTAGACCAGTCTAGTTTATTTCTGTCAATGATTATTTAAATTGAATTACTTTGCAGCTGTGCAGTTTACTTGACATGTATGGACACCAGTGTGATTATGTTAAATATATCTCAACTACCTGTAGTGAACAGCGCAAAATTTACTTGAAGATGTCCGGTTATAATTTTAGTTGAAGTATATAAACTGTCTTAAGATTTTTCTAAGTAAAATGTGCTGAATAGTTAAAATGATTGCATCAAGCACTATATTATGTGGATCTGGTGAACTATGATTGTCTTTTTTTTACTCATGTTATTGTTTCTGTGGTGTTTTGCAGAACTCATCAGCTGTTGTGAGTAAACAGAGAATCATGAGCATGGCACCTCGAAAGCGAAGCAGTCGGGGCCTTTCCTTTATATTCTGCTGCTTTCGGGGGAGTGACCACCCAGAGATCACGTACAGGCTGAGGAATGACAGCAATTTTGCACTGCAGACGATGGAGCCTGCATTGCCTATGCCTCCACCTGAAGAACTGGATGTTATGTTCTCCGAGCTTGTGGTATGTATTTTGAATGCAGACAGTCAAATTAACTATTAGCCTTTGGCGATGTACATCATCAGCAAGTGTCAGTTTCTTTGAGCGTTGCAGGCACTTGTGAAATCCTACAACAATGAAAATAGTAAAGGCTGCAAAATATTTTCTTCCAGTAAGCAAAGAGATACTTGTACAACTGTTTTTCTATTGTTATTAATTCACTAATTATGTTTTCTTTAACAATGTTAACATTATCACATGAGGAAAGGTAAAGCTTTTGATATCAGTGCTAGGCTTTGTGTTGAGGTGATTTTGGGTCAGAGCTGGCTCCTTTTGTGAAAGGCGTTACCGAAGACAAAAGGAAGAAGGTGTCTAAAACTGGGTGGATGATTGAGTTATGAGTAACTTGTGTGCCCATTTTCAGTCATAAAATGTATATTAAAAGCTATGCATTTGTCATTTTATGCATGTCTGCATTTAGTATTTAAATAAAACTAGATAAGGTAACATTTTTAAATTGCAATTCTAAAAAATGTAAGTTTCTCCAAAGAAAAGCTTGTAAATTATCTTTTTACAATGAGCTGTAGAGTTCCGAGGAATTATTATTTAGCTATACAGAGAATAATTGACTGTTAACATATTAAACTAAGTATACTTATTATCTAAGTACATATATGCCACCAGATACAACCCTAAGATTCATTTTCTTGTGGGCATCCACAGTAAATACAAGAAACAGAATAGAAACAATGAAAGACCACCCCTGACAGGATGGACAACACAATGAACAAACCATGTAAATAAAAAAATAAATAATAATAAATAAATAAATAAGGAATAAGTATCAAGAACGTGAGATGAAAAGTCCTTGAAAGCGAGTCCATAGCTTGTGGGAGCAGTTATGGATGAGGCAAGTCAGTTTATCACCTCTGGTTCAAGAGCCTGATGGTTGAGGGGTAATAACTGTTCCTGAACCTCTGATCTCTCAGTGAGGACTGGTTAATGGACCTCCAGTCTCTTCCTCCTGAAATCAATAATCATCTCCCTGGTGTTTTTGACATTGAGTGAGAGGTTGTTGTGGCACCACTCAGCCGGATTTTCAATCTCCCTCCTATATGCTGATTTGTCACCACCTTTGATTTGGCCAGTGACAGTGGTGTCGTCAGTCATAGAATTTAGTTCTCCTTAATTCAACCTAAATTCTATTTTTGAAATAATTGCAGGATTGCTTGTACTCTGAAAAGTATGTTTGTCAAGTTGGATGATTAAAAGATCTACAATCCTTTGTGCTGTGTTTGAAATTGCTGTCTGGATGAGCTTGCAGTGGAATGCAGAGCCTCCAGTTGGGTAGCTATTGCTTCAAAACATGAGTGCCATGTTAGTACTGCTGCTTCAGTAAAGTGACTATATAGATTAAAAATAGACATTGTGGTTCTTTTATAGTAATCTTCAATGGGGTCAAATCCTATTTGCAAACCTTTCCAACTACTTGTTATTATCGGTCTGCACTGAATTTATGAGTTGTGGTTTTGTGGTAGTTTCTCTTGAATGAGAGAGCAAAAGAATGCCATGTATGTGAGACTTTTATAGAGTGAAAATTGTTCTGAAGAAAAAATTGTTAATGAAGGCTAAATGTAATGGAAAATGATGAAATTAAATTTTCAAAGTTCAAAGTAAATTTATTATCAAAGTACATGTATGTCACTGTATACAACCCTGAGATTCACTCTATTGCAAGCATGCAATATCTATAACATAATAGAATAATAACCATGATAGAAACAATGAAAGACCGCACCAACTTGGGTGTTCAACAAGTGTGTAAATAAGAGAAGACTGCAAGTACAAAAAGAAAGAAACAATAATAATAAGTAATAAATATCGAGAACATGAGATGAAGAGTCTTTGAAAGTGAGTCCATAGGTTGTGGGATGATGTCCATGACGGGCAAGTGAAGTTGAATTAAGCTATCCCCTTTGGTTTGAGAGCCTGATGGTTGAGAAGTAATAACTGTACTTAAACCTGCTGGTGTGAGTCCTGAGGCCCTTGTACCTTAGCTGATGACGGGATGACCTGAGTGGTGGGGGTCCCTGATGATGGATGCTGCTTTCCTTCGACAACATTTCTTGTAGGTGTGCTCAATGGTAGCTAGGGATGGACTGGGACATATCCACTACTTTTTGTAGGATTTTCTGTTCAAAGGCATTGCTGTTTCCATACCAGGCTGTGATGCATCCATTTAATATACTCTCCACCACACATCTTTAGAAGTTTGTCAAAGATTTAGATGTCATGCTGAATCTTCGCAAGCTCCTAAGGAAGTAGAGGCACTGGCATGCTTTCTTCGTAGTCGTACTTGTGGGCTGGGCCCAGGACAGGTCCTCTGAAATAACAACACTGAGGAATGGAAGGTTGCTGACCCTTCTCACCTCTGGTCCTCAGACGAGGACTGGCTCCTGGACCTCTGGTTTCCTCGTCCTGAAGACAATAAACATCCCTGGGGTTTTGCTGCCATTGAGTAAGAGATTATCGTTATGGCACCACTTAGCCAGATTTTCAATCCCCCTTTTCTGCAGATTCATTACCACCTTTCATTCAGTCTGTGACGGTATATGACATTGGAGTTGTACTTAGCCACACAGTCAGATAACCATATAACAATTACAGCATGGAAACAGGCCATCTCGGCCCTTCTAGCCCATGCCGAACGCTTACTCTCACCTTATTCTCGTAAGTGTAAAGCAAGTATAGCAGGGAGTTAAGCACACAGTCCTGTGTGCACCTGTACTGAGGGAGATTGTGGAGGAGGTGTTTTTGCCATTTCACGCTGACTGGGGGTTACATGTGAGGAAGTCGAAGATCCAATTGGTCAAGGAGGTATTGAGGCCAAAGTCTTCAAGCTTATTGATTAGTTTTGTGGGGGTGATAGTATTGAATGCCAAGCTGTAGTTGATAAGGAGCATCCTGATATATGCATCTCTGCTGTCCAGATGTTCCAGGGTTGAGTGAAGAGTCAATGAGTTAACATCTGCTGTGGCCCTATTGTGACAGTTGGTACATTGGAACAGATCTAAATCGCTTCTCAGGCAGGAGTTGATGTGTTTTATCACCAGTCTCTCAAAACACTTCACTGTGTATACTGGACCATAGTCATTGAAGCAGGTTACCACATTCTTCTTGGGCACTGGTGTAAGTGAAGTCTATTTGAAGCAGATGCGTATCTCAGACTACCAAAGCAAGGGGTTATAGATCTCAGTGAACGCTCCAGCCAGTTGATCAGCACAGGTCTTTAGCACTTGGCTAGATACCCAATCTGGGCTGGATGCTTTCTATGGGTTTACCAACCTGAAGGCTGCTTGAATGTCGGCCTCAAAGACTGAAAATCACAAGATCATTGAGGGCTGTGGTTGCTCATGATGGTTCTTCCATGTTTGAAAGTCAAAGCTAGCATAGAAAGCATTGAGCTCATCTGGAACGTGAAGCCTTGTTGTCACTTATGTCACTTGATTTTACTTTATAAGAGGTGATAGTATTCAAGCCCTGCCACAACTGTCGAGCTTTCTTTGTTGATTCAAGTTTAATCCAGAATTGCCACTTTGGTCACCAGACTTGAAAGTCTCTGATCTGGCCCTCAGCAGATTGTGGGCCTCATTGTTTATCCAGGGCTTCTGGCTGGAGAAGACGGACTGATTTTGTGGGGACACACTCGTGTTTTAGTAAAGTTGTGACAACCATGGTGTATTCATTCAGATCTACATATGAGTCTTTGGACACAGCCCAGTACACTGACTCAAAGCAATCTTGTAGCTGCTCCTCTGTCTCTTGTGACCACCTCTTTGTTGTCGTAATCTTTGGAGATTTGCGCTTTAGTCTCTGCGAATATGCAGGAAGGAGAAGGACAGCCAAGTGATCAGATTTGCAGAAATGCGGCCTGGGCATGGAATGGTCTTTAGTGATCTAGTGTGTGGGGACCTCTGGTACAACAAGTTGTATGCTGATGGTAATTAAAAAGATAATGAAATAATTCTTCCTAAGCTGCCTTCTAGGGTTGTAGGTTACTATAATCAGAACTCCTATTTGTTGCAACTTGGAGTATCATCAACTAATTGGCACCTTGTGCTTCAAGTAACAAAAATTCATTAATAAATATGAATGTGATTTGTTTTACTTTGGGAGGACAAACCAGGGTAGGACTTACATAGTGAATGGTCGGGCACTGAGTATAGTAGAACAGAGGGATCTGGGCATATCACAATTCCTTGTGGTGGTGTCACAGGTAGATAAGGTTGTAAAGAAAGCTTTTGGTACATTTGCTTTCATAAATCAAATTATTGAGTACAGAAATTGGGATGTCTGAAGTTGAAGTTGTCGAAGATGTTGGTGAGGCCCAATTTGGAGTATTCTGTGCAGTTCTGTGCTCTTACCTCCAAGAAAGACGTCAGTAAGATGGAAAATGGACAGAGAAAATTTACAAGGATGTTGCTGGGTCTTGAGGACCCAAGTTATAGGAAAAAGTTGAATGGGTGAGAACTTTATTGCCTCAGGTGTTGGAGAATGAGGGGAGATTTGATAGGTGTATATCAAATTATGAGTTGTAATTGTATGCAGGCTTTTTCACTGAGGTTGGGTGAGACTAGATCTAGAGCTCATGAGATGAGGGTGAAATGTGAAATGTTTAAGGGGAGTATGAGAAGCAACTTCTTCACTCGGTGTGTGGTGATAGTGTGGAGCAAGCTTCCAATGGAAGTAGTGGATACTGGTTCAGTTTCAACAGTTAAGAAGTTTGGATAAGTACATGGATGTGAAGGCTATAGTGCAGGTAGATAGGATTAGGCAGAATAATAGTTTAGCATGGATTGGGTGGGCCAAAGAATTTGTTTTTGTGCTGTAATGTTCTGTGACTCTAATAATTGTAGCTCATGCATTGCATATTTCTATAACTACAAAAAATTATTTTGAGCAGTCTTCTGTAATAAACCAGTTGAAAGCAGTAGTTCAACACTAGAAAAAGTGCAATAATTGTGACATTGTAGGCACTAATAAAAATGCAATAATTTGTGGTTTCTACTGAATGTTTGAAGATCTTTTAAAAAACACAACTAATTATCTGAGTACTTGTAAACAAATATTATAACAAGTTGGGATAGAGATTTTTCATCACAGTTGTTAAAATTAACACCTTTCTTAAATCTTTGGAATCCATCTGTTTGTTAACCAGGTCCAGATTTTGTTTTGATTTCAAGTGTACACTTTTATTGGTGAGGCTTCTGTTATAAACATTACCTATTCTTGGTGTGGAATTATCTCTTTCAAGTGGTTTATGATGACAGACTGATCGTCATAATTTCCTGTAGCTTGCCTCATAGCAGAAATTAGATAATGCTTGATTTGAAATAAGTGATGCTATTTTGCAATTATCCAAACTGCATCAAGTAGGAGTTTTGTTGAACGTGGTCTTTCATCTTAAGTTTTTTTAAAATGTTGCAGCTAAAGAAGCACTAAAGGTTGCTTCGAACTGTCTTTCTCACTCTGCAGTTTGTACATGTGTAAATCAGAATTGGCTTGTTGCTGCATGTAAGCTGGACTTTGAAATAATGAGAACGGTCATTTTTGACGTGATTGCGGATTGAAATTTGGCAGAATAACGGCAAAAAAAAAGTGCTGGAGGTACTCTGGATCGGGCAGCATCTGTGAAAGCAAAGGGATGTTCAGTTTGTTTTGTTAACTTGGAAATTGGGCTCCAATGGAAGCTCTCAGGAACTGCGAAATGTCTGTCATGATCTTTTGACTTAATTATACTTTTGCATTACATTCAAAAATCCACTGAATAAATAAAAGCACATACCTCTTTATAAGCTCCTTTAGTACAGGCTTAGAATGTATAGCTTGCTTTTGACATTGGTTCAGGAGAAGCTTGCTGGGGAGGTATTCTTAATGGCCAGCTTATCTCTAACCTCTAAATGCTGTTCATTGCTGGATTCAGCACTGCCTCCTCAGTTTTATACTACCCATGAATGGGATACCTGATTGCCCTATGGGGTTGAAAAGATGAGTGGTGAGAACCTGACCTGGCCTGTTCTTGATCTGTAGTGTTAACTCTGTCCTTTTCCCACAATTGCAACTGGAACAACATAGATAGATAGATACTTTATGGATCCCAAAGGAAATTACAGTGCTGCCAACACTTTCATTTTTCTTCAGTGTTTCCAGCAAATGAATTTTCTTTTGCTTCGTATGAAGCAGAAATCAAAAACTTATTTTCTTTAATTTTTTTTTACATTTAAATCAATTGGATATGTTTCTAATTAAACATTAATTTCTATTGTTTGCTTTTAATTATCCAAGTTGATTTTAAATACAGTGCATTCTGTTTAATCGGGCCATTGGTTAAATGGGGTAGCCGCTTATTTGGGTGAACTCTTAAAGAACAACAACTAATTGAGAAAATAGCTGGGATTCCCATCATTTATTGGGATGCTATACCACTTTATTGGGACAGGAGATTGTTGCTGAACAGTTTCTAACTAGCATCAGACGTGTGCACGTGTGGCCGTTAGGCATTACACCATGCTTAGAGTGAAGTTTTTAAATAGCGTTAGTGCATGTGCTTGCATTCAAAAAGGAGTAACTTTTGTCACTGACAATTGATGAGAAATGAGCTGTAAGACAATTTGGAACTGTTTTGCTCACTGCCGTTTCAAGTACTCAGGCTTGGAGATGCCAGAAATGGCCAGGGGTGAAAATCAAAATGATTTTACTACTTCAACAAATTAGTAACCACAAAGAATTTGAAGGTACAGACAGTCATCTTGAGTATTACAATGGAAATGAAGATTTGGAGGATGCAATCGTCAATATGAAAGTACTCAATTAGCTACACGAGGTGTTTGCACTGATTTTGTTCATTTTCAGTCAATCAGAAGAACGCGGCAGATGAATTCCTCCGTTCGATAACTATTAGGAACTTGTACACAGCTTTTTAGTACTGTAGTAGTATTGATGATAGAATTTGCTCTATATTTCATTAAATACGCGAGTTGTTAATTATTTAAATGGCAGTTTGTCTTTTTTAAAAATATCTTTTTAACTATTTCCATGAAACTTTCCCTAATTAGGCCAGCCACTTAATTGGGGCAAAATGTACTGGTTCTATTGTGTCCCAATTAACCAGAATGCACTGTATCTGATTGCCTTGGACACTCAAAAGGAGTACAATGGTCTTGACAGCAGCAGACTGCTTAAGTCATCATGGTGATTCAGAAACCTCAGGAATCTGCCACGTGAGGTCTAATCACTGCTTGAGGACGGCTCTGCTTTGTGTGAAGGTTGTAGCAGTGAGGTGTGGAGCTTGATTAGGCATTTGGGGCCACATAGTATGTAGCTGTGGGAATAGCATAGTTAACAAGTGTGAGTAGTGAGCTGTAAAGCTGGGGTCCCCAGCCTTTGTTGCACTGTGGACCGGTTTAATATTGACAATATTCTTGCAGACCGGCCGACCGGGGGGCGTTGAGTTGCCAACGGACAAGAGTAGCAGTCACGTACTTTGTGTATACCCCGAAAAGGACTACCATGACCATGACGCCTTGCGTGGGCACCTGTGTGTGCATGCATGACATGTACGTGCCGATTTTTTCTGCAAATCATTTTTGGCAATTCTGTTCAGTGAAACTACACTGTACATACATTGTTTCTACTTTATATAGGCTGTGTATTTATCATATCATTCCTGCTTTTACTATATGTTAGTGTTATTTTAGGTTTTATGTGTTATTTAGTATGATTTGGTAGGTTATTTTTTGGGTCTGGGAATGCTCTAAATATTTTTCCCATATAAATGAATGGTAATTGCTTTTTCGCTTTACTCCATTTCGGCATGAAAGGTTTCATAGGAACGCTCTACCTTAGCGAAGGAAATACGGGACAAGGGTGGTCCCATATGGGACAAACCAGCTTAGCCCAATATACGAGATGTCCTGGCTAATACGGGACAGTTGGCAACCCTGGGGAGGTGGGGGTGTTAACCACGTCCGGAATATAAGTTACTTATAAGTGGCTAATACACTCAATTTCGTTTCTAAAAGGATTTATCTAACAAATTTAGTATTAAAAACACCGTATATTTTCCTCGCATGAATATAGTGATAAGTCAATTATAAGTCACTTATAAGTCAATAGGATCATAATATTTTAAGTAACGTTTGGATATTAAACACACAGCACATATTTTCCCTGTATGAACATATAAAATCATTGTAACGCATCAATATCGCTGAATCAGTGGGAGCCCTGGCCTTGTTTTCCTGGGGAGACAGCGATACTCGAGGGGGGTTCCTTATGTCCAGTCTATTCCGCAATTTAGTTTTCGTTGCATTCATTGCAGAAGACCCCGCTTCGCAGAGATATGTTGGAAACGGAAGCAACGTTTTCAGTGCTTTCGTGGCTGTCTCAGGATATTTAGCCTTGATTTTGATCCAGAATGCCGGCAGAGATGTTATGTCAAACATACTTTTCAGCCCGCCGTCATTTGCAAGCTCGAGGAGTTGATTTTCTTCCTGTGCTGACATGGATGATGCGTGGGTAATGACCTTGCGTGCGTTCAACAGTGGGCATGACAGGGAATGAGGAAAGGTGCAGCTGACTCATATCGTTTCATATCGCCAAATCATATCGTTTCCTCGCGGCCCGGTAGCGCACGCTTTGCGGCCCGGTACCAGTCTGCAGCCGGGTGATTGGGGACCACTGCTGTAAAGGAAGGAGCGCAATCATTTGGTGCATGTAGTTGCTCAGTTTTGAATGTTCTACTGATGAACCCAACATGTTTCTTTTTGGACATCTGTGTATGCTTTATGGCAACTACATTAGAGATAGAAAATTTATGTGAGCTTTTATATAACATTTAAATAATTCAGACAAAGACTTCTTTGAAGGCTCGTAAATGCCATTACTACAGCGAGTGCATTTGGACGTTGGTAATGTTAAAATGCGCTCATATTTATTTAAATCAATGTAGTTTCTAATTGCTGCTTTGAGTTATGAAACTTCACATTTGCAATTTCAGGACAAAAGATTGTTCTGGATTGGATGTATTTGAGGGCAGGATGTGATAATGCATTGGAACGTGTGGCAAAATATAGTGGATTAATTGGTGCATTAATGTACCAATTTATTTTTTTTCTAAAATGACTTGAGAGTGATTGTGAAGTGTCAAAGAAAAATGGAGGTAGACTTCAACAGTGACATAATGATTCAATTATTCGTATGAAATAAAATTAATTTAACCCACAGCTACAGTTGTAGAATAATTGTAGTGTTGTAAATATACCTAAAAGATTTGGATCATGTTCTGTCTTCATGTTGATCTTTTCATGATTCTCTTCAGCATTTTGATTTTTTTAAAATGCGTATGAATTGCTCGAGGAACTCAGCAGATCAGGTAGCATCTATGCAGAGGAATAAACAGTTGATGTTTTGGGCTGAGACTTTATATCAAGCCTGGAAAGTGTTAAGTTTTGTAACTCCAAATCATAGAAGTAATTGAAAGAAAAAGACAGGAGGCACCGAAAATGTGTAGGTTTCATTTTTGTTTTGAGCGAGGGGAGTACTGATGATGTGATGGCGTGATTCACGTACTTTTACATCTAACTTGTAATGAATTATTTAAACAACAAAGAATGTTTAATCAAACAGTATATTCACACACTCAACGATTCAGGAACAGCTTCTTCCCCTCTGTCATCCGATTCCTAAATGAACATTGAACCCTTGGATACTACCTCACTTTTTTAATATATATTATTTCTGTTTTTTGCATGAGTTTTAATCCATACAATATACGTACACTCTAATTGATTTACTTACTATTTTATTTTGTTTTTTTTCCTACATTATGTATTGCATTGAACTGCTGCTGCTAAGTTAACAAATTTCATGACACATGAAATAAACCTGATTCTGGCAATATTACTTAAATATTATTGAAATGTTAAATACACAAGCTCCTCCCTGTTTAACTATAAATTCCAACTGAATGCATCTCAACTTGTATGCACAGAATACTATATGATATAACTACTATACAGACATCTGCAGCATAGTCAATTTTAGCATTCCCATTCAGGCCTGGAGATTAAATTGGTGTGATAGATTTCTTACTGTTGTGGGATAACATCTTTCCTTACACGGGGATCATTCTGTAAGACAGGTGAGACTTGTGACTCTCAGGTTCTGGGGCCTCCTCGGTAGTGGTTGCAGGAGTTGACTCTGGGACTACAGGATGTGGTTCTTGTAGTTGTGGATACCATTCTTCTCTAATAATTGACTGCTCTCCTCAACTGATCGATGTGCTGTCTCCAGGTGACATCAGATGCAATCTCCACTATGTAGGAGAGTGGTTTAGTTTTGTCCTTACGCTTTCTGAGTACCCAGTTTGGATCGGCTGTGTAGTCCCTCGCCAGGACTGCTTGTCCAGGAGTGAAATATCGAACCTCCCTGTTTGATGAGCCCTCAGTTTGTCTCGGCTGTTTGTCCTGCACACTCCTCCTGAGATTGAGTTTGAAGAGATACAAGAGTGAGTGCAAGGGATGGCCCGGGAACAGCATAGTTAGTGAGTCATTGGTTGTGGAGTGTGCTGCAAGGAGGAAGTTGGCAAGCTTCTGATTCAGGATCAGTGCGGTGTGTTCTGTTGACAATACTTGCAGTGTCTTCTTTAGACTCTGAACAAACCTTTTTGCCAAGCCATTTGTAGCTGGCTCGTATGGTGTAGGTGTAATATGTCTTAATCCATTCATTTTCAGGAATGACTGAAATTGTTCTGCAACAAACTGCTGTCCATTGTCACTGACTAAATGTTCCGAACACCAGTCATCGAGAAAAGGCTCCCCAGCACATCAAGGCGTCGTAGTGGATGTGCGAGGATGTGGTGGAGGCTGTTGGAAACACTCTGGGCACCTTGTAGTTACATCCACTACTGCCAACAAATCTATGCCCATGAATGGTCCAGCAAAATCCACAAGAATCCTCTGCCAGAACAATGCAGACCATTCTCTGGGATGGAGAGCTGCTGCTCTTCTCATCTTCTGGATGTTTTGGCATCCTGAACAGTGCTGGCAAGCTGCTCGATCTGCTGATCTATCCCAGGTTATCAATCAAAGCTTCAAGCCAACACATTAATTTTAATCACACCTAGTGGCCTGCATTTAGCTTCTCTAACACTTTAACTCTTAGCTAAAGTGGCACAACAACTCTCAATTCCCAAACAAGGTTACTCCCATCAAGCCCAAGTTCATCCTGGCACTAGTAAAAAGGAGGAACTGGATTTTCTGCTACATATTCCAGCCATTTTGGGAGGCCATGTAGAACTGAGACAGTGTGGGGTCTTTTCTGGTTTCCCTTTGGATCATCTCTGCTGTAATAGGGAGACTTTCGATTTGTATTAGGGGGAATAAGTCAAGAGGAGTGACATCTTTTGTAAATTTTTCGGTTATTTCCTTTTCCAAGGGTAAACAGGAGAATCTGCCAGCATTTCCGTGATTAGTTGTCCTTTTGAATTCAGTCTTCTAAATGTGCCCTACTAGAAACAGAGTCCATCTCTGCATTCATACTGCTGCTAGTGAAACACCCTTCCGTGGATTGAAAATTGGCATTAGTGGTTGATGATCGGTAATGAGGATAAACTCTCTCCTATACGAGTACTGGTTGAAATATTTTGCACCGAAAACTAGACTCAAGGCTTCTTTGTCAGTCTGTATGTACTTTTTCTCTGCAGTTGTAAAATAACGTGATGCAAAGACTATGGGGAGTTCAGTTCCATCACTCATACTGTGTGACATGACTGCACCTACACCATAAGGTGAGATGTCACACGTAAGATTTCTTGGATGATATTGATAATATTGTGTGAGTACAGTGTCCTACATCACCATTTCCTTTGTCTTTTTGATAGGTACCTCACATTTCATACTGATCTATAGTAATGAGTTCAAGGTGTAAGAGCACAGTAGCCAGAATTAGCAGGAACCTGTTATAGTAGTTGACAAATCTGGGAAAAAAAGGTCTGCAACAGTGACATGTATCTTGGTCTTGGGATACCTACCACCGCTTTAATTTTCTCAGCACACTTGTGTAATTCTTGTGCATGAATTGTGTGACCACAGTAAGTAATGCTTGTTTTAAAGAATCCACACTTGTCATGTTGTGCTCTGAGCCCATAATCTTCTAATATTTTTAACACTGTATTGAGATTTTGGAGATGTTCCTTGTTATCCTTACCAGTGACAGTGATGTCATCCAGGTAATACTGAGTGCCTGGGCAGCCTTGTAGCACCTGGTCCTTGGCTTTCTGCCAGAGTGCGGGTGTAGATGCTACTTCAAAAATAAGCCTATTATAGCAATGAAGCCCTTTGTGAGTGTTAATGGTGAGAAACACTTTGGACTATTCTTCCATCTCCAACTGTAGAAGAACTTCAGCTAAGTCCACTTTGATGAAGTGTTTCCCTCCAGAAAGGCTTGCAATGATATCCTCTATCTTAAGCATAAGGTATTAATTTACTTTCAGAACTGGTTTGATGGTGACCTTAAAGTCGCAACAGATCCTGACCAGACCTATTGTTCTTGGTTACTCAGACCACTGACATTGCCCATCGGCTCCACTCAAGCTTGGAAAGAATTCCTTCAGCCTCCATGTGATCTACCTCACTGGCTACTTAACTCTATCTCACCCTTGATATGTTTGAGTTTTCTAATGCCATCCTTGAACACTGCTGTAGCATCATCCAGTACCTTACTTAATTCACTGTAATTTGACTGTATTACAGGAGATGTGGCATGCTAATGGTGGATGGATCCCAAGTCAAGTTGTTGTCTCAGCCATTCACGTCCCCACGATGCTGACCCTCTGTTTTTACCACATACAATCCCAATGTGGCTTGTTGGTTGTTGTATTTCACTGTTATAAATGTCATTCCCATAGGGGTTATCTTTTCTCCAGTATAAGTTCTTAGTTGGATATTTGCAGGCTTCAGTTCAGGATCTTTGAAATGCCATTCAAACACATTTTGTGGAATGACTGCAACAGCTGAGCCAGTGTTCAATTCCATTTTAATTAATTTGCTGTTCACTTCTGATGTAAGCCATATTGCTTGTCTCTTATTAGTTTTCATACTGTAAATCTTAAGGCTACTTATCCTGTGTCTCTCCCATCAACAGCATACAGAATAGTGCAGTTTTTAAAACTGCAACTTGACTTTTTATCTTTTTCTCTTCCCCGTGCAGTCCAATTACAGTATTGTCTGCCCAACATGCTCTTTGCATATGTCCTACTTTGTTGCATTTGCAAGTTTTGTATTTAATCCTATATTGGTCTGGTATATGTGAGCCCCTCCCACAATGGTAGCACAATTTGTTCAGCTAGGCTGGTTTCTATTTAGACATTGTAATTTTGCTCATGCTCGACTACAACTTCTCTTTCTGCTGTTTCCACTGATACAATGATTTTAACTGCTCTTTTAAATGCAAGTTGTGCTTCAGTTAGCAGCCATTTTTGAATGCTTTTTTGTAAAATTCCACAAACGTAAATAATCTGAATGCATTATTAAATCCATTACTGAACTGACAATGCTCAGACTCCATTTTAGCCACGTACACTGAAATGGACTTCCCTTCCTTTTGATCCCACTTATGAAACCTAAAGGTGTTGGAGATGTTAAAATACATTAGGACAGATAAGTCCCCGGGGCCTGATGGAATATTCCCCAGGCTGCTCCACGAGGCGAGAGAAGAGATTGCTGAGCCTCTGGCTAGGATCTTTATGTCCTTGTTGTCCACGGGAATGGTACCGGAGGATTGGAGGGAGGCGAATGTTGTTCCCTTGTTCAAAAAAGGTAGTAGGGATAGTCCGGGTAATTATAGACCAGTGAGCCTTACGTCTGTGGTGGGAAAGCTGTTGGAAAAGATTCTTAGAGATGGGATCTATAGGCATTTAGAGAATCATGGTCTGATCAGGGACAGTCAGCATGGCTTTGTGAAGGGCAGATCGTGTCTAACAAGCCTGATAGAGTTCTTTGAGGAGGTGACCAGGCATATAGATGAGGGTAGTGCAGTGGATGTGATCTATATGGATTTTAGTAAGGCATTTGACAAGGTTCCACACGGTAGGCTAATTCAGAAAGTTAGAAGGCATGGGATCCAGGGAAGTTTGGCCAGGTGGATTCAGAATTGGCTTGCCTGCAGAAGGCAGAGGGTGGTGGTGGAGGGAGTACTTTCAGATTGGAGGATTGTGACTAGTGGTGTCCCACAAGGATCTGTTCTGGGACCTCTACTTTTCGTGATTTTTATTAACGACCTGGATGTTGGGGTAGAAGGGTGGGTTGGCAAGTTTGCAGACGACACAAAGGTTGGTGGTGTTGTAGATAGTGTAGAGGATTGTCAAAGATTGCAGAGAGACATTGATAGGACGCAGAAGTGGGCTGAGAAGTGGCAGATGGAGTTCAACCCGGAGAAGTGTGAGGTGGTACACTTTGGAAGGACAAACTCCAAGGCAGAGTACAAAGTAAATGGCAGGATACTTGGTAGTGTGGAGGAGCAGAGGGATCTCGGGGTACATGTCCACAGATCCTGAAAGTTGCCTCACAGGTGGATAGGGTAGTTAAGAAAGCTTATGGGGTGTTAGCTTTCATAAGTCGAGGGATAGAGTTTAAGAGTCGCGATGTAATGATGCAGCTCTATAAAACTCTGGTTAGGCCACACTTGGAGTATTGTGTCCAGTTCTGGTCACCTCACTATAGGAAGGATGTGGAAGCATTGGAAAAGGTACAGAGGGAATTTACCAGGATGCTGCCTGGTTTAGAAAGTATGCATTATGATCAGAGATTAAGGGAGCTAGGGCTTTACTCTTTGGAGAGAAGGAGGATGAGAGGAGACATGATAGAGGTGTACAAGATAATAAGAGGAATAGATAGAGTGGATAGCCAGCGCCTCTTCCCCACGGCACCACTGCTCAATACAAGAGGACATGGCTTTAAGGTAAGGGGGTGGGAAGTTCAAGGGGGATATTAGAGGAAGGTTTTTTACTCAGAGAGTGGTTGGTGTGTGGAATGCACTGCCTGAGTCAGTGGTGGAGGCAGATACACTAGTGAAGTTTAAGAGACTACTAGACAGGTATATGGAGGAATCTAAGGTGGGGGCTTATATGGGAGGCAGGGTTTGAGGGTCGGCACAACATTGTGGGCTGAAGGGCCTGTACTGTGCTGTACTATTCTATGTTCTATGCTATGTTCTATTAGAACGTTGAAGTATAGAAAACCTACAGCACATTACAAGCCCTTCGGCCCACAAAGCTGTGCCGAACATGTCCTTACCTTAGAACTAAGTCATAGGCTTACCCATAGCCCTCTATTTTTCTAAGCTCCATGTACCTATCCAGGAGCCTCTTAAAAGACCCAATCATTTCCACCCCCACCACCGCTGCTGGCAGCCCATTCCACGCACTCACCACTCTCTGCGTTTTAAAAAAAGCTTACCCGTGACATTTCCTCTGTACCTACTTCCAAGCACCTTAAAACTATGCCCTCTCGTGCAAGCCATTTCAACCCTGGGGAAAAGCCTTTGACTATCCACATGATCAATGCCTCTCATTATGTTGTACACCTCTATCAGATCACCTCTCATTCTCCGTCGCTCCAAGGAGAAAAGGCCGAGTTCACTCAACCTATTCTCATAAGGCACGCTCCCCAATCCAGGCAACATCCTTGTAAATCTCTTCTGCACCCTTTCTATGGTTTCCATGTCCTTCCTGTAGTGAGGTGACCAGAATTGAGCAAAGTACTCCAAGTGGGATCTGATCAGGGTCCTATATAGCTGCAACATTACCTCTTAGCTCTTAAACTCAGTCCCACGGTTGATGAAGGCCAATGCACCGTATGCCTTCTTAACCACACAGTCAACCTGTCTAGCAGCTTTGAGTGTCCTATGGACTCAGACCCCAAGATCTCTCTGATCCTCCACACTGCCAAGAGTCTTACCATTAATGCTATATTCTGCCATCATATTTGACCTATCAAAATGAACCACCTCACACTTATCTGGGTTGAACTCCATCTGCCACTTCTCAGCCCAGTTTTGCATCCTATCAATGTCCTGCTGCAACCTCTGACAGCCCTTCATTCTATCCACAATACCCCCAACCTTTGTGTCATCAGCAAATTTACTAACCCATCCCTCCACTTCCTCTTCCAGGTCATTTATAAAAATCGAGAAGAGTAGGGGTCCCAGAACAGATCCCTGAGGCACACCACTGGTCATCGATCTCCATGCAGAATATGACCCATCTACAACCACTCTTTGCCTTCTGTGACAAGCTAGTTCTGGATCCACAAAGCTATGTTTCCTTGGATCCCATGCCTCCTTACTTTTTCAATAAGCCTTGCATGGGGTACCTTGTCAAATGCCTTGCTGAAATCCATATACACTACATCTATGGCTCTACCTTCATCAGTGTGCTTTGTCACATCCTCAAAAAATTCAATCAGGCTCGTAAGGCACAATCTGTCTTTAACAAAGCCATGCTGACTATTTCTAATCATATTATGCTTCTCCAAATGTTCATAAATCCTGCCTCTCAAGATCTTCTCCATCAACTTACCAACCACTGAAGTAAGACTCACTGACCTATGATTTCCTGGGCTATCTCTACTCCCTTTCTTAAATAAGGGAACAACATCCGCAACCCTCCAATCCTCCAGAATCTCTCCTGTCCTCACTGATGATGCAAAGATCATTGCCAGAGGCTCAGCAATCTCCTTCCTTGCTTCCCACAGTAGCCTGGGGTACATCCCATCTGGTCTCGGTGACCTATCCAACTTGATGCTTTCCAGAAGCTCCAGCATATCCTCTTTCTTAATTTCTACATGCTCAAGCTTTTCAGTCCGCTGCAAGTCATCCCTACAATCGCCAAGATCCTTTTCCATAGTGAATACTGAAATAAAGTATTCATTAAGTACCTCTGGTATCTTCTCTGGTTCCACACACGCTTTTCCACTGTCATACTTGATTGGTCCTATTCTGTCACATCTTATTCCCTTGCTCCTCATATACTTGTAGAATGCCCTGGGGTTTTCCTTAATCCTGTCCACCAAGGCCTTCTCATGGCCCCTTCTGGCTTTCCTAATTTCATTCTTAAGCTCCTTCCTGCTAGCCTTATAATCTTCTAGATCTCTATTATTACCTAGTTTTTGAACCTTTCGTAAGCTCTTCTTTTTTTCTTGACTAGATTCACAACAGCCTTTGTACACCATGGTTTCTGTACCCTACCATCTTTTCCCTGTCTCATTGGAATTTACCTACGCAGAACCACATGTAAATATCCCCTGAACATTTGCCACATTTCTGCCATGCATTTCCCTGAGAACATCTGTTTCTAATTTATGCTTCCAAGTTCCTGCCTGATAGCCTCATATCTCCCCTTACTCCAATTAAACGTTTCCCTAACTTGTCTGTTCCTATCCCTCTCCAACGGTATGGTAAAGGAGATAGAATTGTGATCACTATCGCCAAAATGCTCTCCCACTGAGAGACCTGACACCTGACCAGGTTCATTTCCCAATACCAGATCAAGTACAGCCTCTCCTCTTGTAGGTTTATTTACATATTGTGTCAAGAAACCTTCCTGAACACACCTAACAAATTCCACCCCATCCAAACCCCTCACTCTAGGGAGATGCCAATCAATATTTGTGGAAATTAGAATCTCCCACCACAACAACCCTTTTTATTATTGCACCTTTGCAGAATCTGTCTCCCTATCTGCTCCTCAATGTGCCTGTTACTATAAAAAACACCCAGCAGAGTTATTGACCCCTTCCTATTCCTAACTTCCACCCACAGAGACTCCATAGACAACCCCTCCATGACTTCCTCCTTTTTTGTAGGTGTGACTCTATCTCTGATCAACAGTGCCACACCCCAACCTCTTTTGTCTCCCTCCCTGTTCTTTCTGAAACATCTAAAGCCTGGCACTTGAAGTAGCCATTCCTGCCCCTGCACCATCCAAGTCTCTGTAATTCCCGCAACATCATAGCTCCAAGTGCTGATCCACGCTTTAAGCTCAGCCGCTTTGCTCATAATACTCCTCGCACTAAAATAGACACATCTCAAACCTTCAGTCTGAGCGCGTCCCTTTTCTATCAGCTGCCTATCCTCCCTTTCGCACTATCTCTAAGCTTCCCTTTCCTACGTTACACCAGTTCGGTTCCCACCTCCCAGTTCCCATTCTCCAATTGACAATGGCTTCTTTTCTAAATGTTCCTGCATTACTTTCAGCAAAGCTCATTTAGGCTGGCTTGGTTGGACCAGTCAAACTTCTCAGCAAACTGTACGCCTTACAATCCTGTCTGCCTAAATGCTGCCTGACCTGATGAGTTCCTCCAGCAGTTTGTGTGTGTTATTCTGGACATCAAGCATCTGCAGAATCTCTCATTTTTTTCTTTTGAGTGTTTTTCTATTAATAGATACTTAGATCTTTATAGATACTTAGTCCTCACTTCTAAGTAATTCACGGCTGCTTTTATCTAAGTGCTTGGGTGCGGCAGTCTTGTCCCATTCTTGGTCTCCTGACCTGGAACACTTAATGATGTTAACCATTAAGTGCTAACCATTTCATTTACAGAGGGAGCTCTCTGCTGTGATTCTGACTGCAGTTTACATACTGCCAAAGGCAGATATCAGACAAGCACACAAGTATCCTGAATTGAATTGAAAATACACATGGACTAAGATGTTAACTGTCCTGTGCTATCCCCAGTGAGATCATCAGTTGATCTGCCACCTGTCTTCAGGAGTTTTGGCCCGCTTATGATCAAGACTCCCTCAAGGTGGTGGGCCAGCAGTGCTAAAGCACCACCTCCCACTGGTGAGCTTAAAATCTTGGCATCTGCCTCTATCAGAGTTGTTGGGTCGCTTCTATTCAACAGATAGTCTACTCTTCAGGTGTCTATGCAACTACTGAAGGGTTCGCAAAAGATGTAGACACTGTCCAACTATCTGCCCCTCTGGGCGTACTTGGCCCACACCCATAATGATCCTGTCTCTGCTGCCTCAGCTACAGCCTGCTAGATGACTTGATCTCTCTCCTAGTGAAGTCAAGATCACGCAGCCACTTCTGGAAAGTGAATGCAATAAAGCCACGGCAGCCTACTTCAAATGGATAGCATGAGACCTTCCACCCTCTGTCTGTGCACTCTAATCTTAATTCTGCATACCTGGTTAACTTGCGCCCATGGGCTTCATCGATGTTGTCTTCCCAGGGGTCTGTGAGTTCACCAGTAACCACTTCTCTACTGGTGTCAGACCATATCATTATATTTGGACGCAATGTTGTGAAAGCTATTTGTTCCGGGAAACTGCCTTTCCCATCCAGGTCGGCCTTGACAAACCAATCATTGGCTGAAGAAAGTATGCTTGATCGTGGGCTTGCGCTGTGCACCCTTGACTTGGAGCCTTCTTTCACAAATGATATGCGGTGTTCTGTGCAGCATGGGGCATGAGACAAGTTGTGCTGCAGTACTCTCTGCTGAACCGCTTCTGTTACAACTTTGAGACCATTGTTATGTCTTCACGTGTACATGCTGCTGGAAAGATTGACTCTGCATGGACTCAAAATCGGTTGAAGTGTTCCTTTCTCGCCACAAGCAGCACACTTGTCTGTCTTGGCTTCATACCAGGTACTGAGGTTGGCAGGTGTTGGGAGCAGATCATACGCTGCTCTGCATAGAAAAGAAGTGTGGAGTGGTTCCATCTGCCACAGAACATTCCAAGATAGATGATGTTGTTCAACATTTTCCCACCAGGTTCCACCCCCTTGTTTGGCCAGGCTAGCTGTTTTAGCTAACCTCTTCTCCTCTTCTTCCTCTCGTTTTCCTTGCATTACAAGCTCATGGCGCTCCTTACCTATAGAAGATGACCACCACTTGTGGGTTGTCCATCCAAGTCCCTGGCGGCCTAGCTGGGTAGCCCCAACCATCTCTTTGTGCTTCAATCTAGACTTTGCCTCATCAACTGCTACATGGGCTGACCATTTCCTGCCTGATCTGACATCCGCCTGGGTGTTCTTGATGACAGGGTCTTTTGAGCCTCAAAACATCAAGAATAATCTTACCTTGGCTACCTTGACCTCTTTAACAAGGGATTGCACTGGGGTGGTAAGCTTTGTCTGGCTACGGTGGATTGCAACATTGGTGAAGCTGCTCGGTACTCCAAGCCACTTCTTCACATACTTGTTGATCTTCCGTTCCATTGCCTCAACATGGGACATTGCCACTTCATAGACAGTTAGTGGCCATAGTATCCATGGCATCAGTCCGTACTGCAAGCACCACAACTTCAACTTGCCAGGCAAGCCACACTTGTCGACAGACATCGGGCCTCTGCTGATCTGTTCTCCTGTCTCTTGAACCCTCCTGGTGTCTCTCAGCTCCTCTGTGTACCATCCCCCGAGGCTCATAACTGGTTGGTCCTGAATGGATGGAATCTCCTCTCCACAAAGGGTGAAATGAAAGTCAACCTGCTTTCCTCTCCTAAGAACAAGGCTCCTTGACTTCTTGGTCTTGAACTTTATTCTTCCCCATCCATTAGCTCCTTGAGTCTAGATGGTACACTTTCCACCGCCTCCATGCTAGGACCCAAAAGGGTGAGATCATCCATGAACGCTCGTATTGGTGGTAACTCCCCTCTGCCATCAAGGGCAACACCTTGTCCCACTGATTCTGCAGCCCTCAAAATGACCTCCATGGCTAACACAAAAAGGATGCGTGAAACTGCACATCCCATTGGGATTCCAACATCCAAGCCCTGCCATCTAGTTGTAAACTGCTGAGTGGAAAACCTCATCCGGAAATCGTTGTAGTACTGCATAACAAAGTTCCTCACTTTAGCAGGAATCCATAAGAATTCTATTGCAAACTCAATCAGGGCATGGGAAACAGAACCATATGCATTTGCAAGATCAAGCCAAAATACAGCCAGATTTCTTCTCAACCTTTCCGACCTGGATGGTATGCCATATCATCCTAGTATGTTCAAGGCATCCTGGGAAGCCTGGTACTCCTGCCTTCTGCACAGATGTATTTACCAGTCCATTCTCTATCACAAATGAAGATATTCTTTCTGCCAGAATGCCAAACATAATCTTCCCCTCTACATTCAGGAGTGAAATTGGTCGGAACTGATTCAATGTAGTAGAATTCTCTTCCTTTGGGATGTATACTCCTTCAGCCTCACTCCATGACAAAGGAACAATACTTTGTCTCCACACCACCTTTAACAATCTCCACAAGTATTTTCTCAGCTCTTCACGCTTCTTGAACACATTATACGGCACTCCATTAGGTCCTGGCACTGAACCTGACCTTGCCTTTCTGATGAACCATTCGACTTCTGCCAGTTTGGGTTCTGACAGATCGAACTTCACTTCTGGCTTGGTAGGCTTCACAAGCCCTGAAATGTCAAGCAAAGGAGCCTCCCGCTGTTCGTCAGAGTAAGTGCTTGCCAGGTGATCCTCAAGTTCTTGTTGAGAGATGTTAAGCTGCCTGCTCTTACTTTGTTCAAACAATTTCTTTGTGAACTGGTGAGGGTTCTCAAAGAACGACTTTCTTGCTTTCTCTCTCTTCTTTCTCTTTTTACGTTGTGATTCTGAACGACAGAGTGATGCTAACTTTAATCGAAAATGCTCTCAGAGATCAGCAAGCCCTGGCTTGTCACCCTCACTTGCTACCTTCCACCTCTGTCTCAACGATCTAAGCTCGCTCTTCACCCTTCTAATCGCCTTCTGGTGCCTGCTTGGTGTCTGTGTAGGCTTTGCTTTCTTCAACTCAATCAAACCAAACTGGTACTTTCCGACATCGTAAATCATATTGCCCAGAACCTCCAATCTCTTTGATGTTCCCATGAAAGTGTTCTCCAACATCATACTGACATCCTTATCAAACACACGCCAAGCCTTCTCATCTGCCATTGCTGGCCACTTGACCTTCCTCTTCTTCTCTACCTCCTCACCACCACCATCATGTGAAGGATCTACCTGGGTACTGTGGTCTGAAACCTGACCTGGAGTATGATGACTCTCTCCAGAGCGAATCGCTGTGGCTTGTGAATCAGTGGTTGAAAAGACCACATCATCTGTGCGTGGATTAACAAATAAGAAACAGCCTCTCCTGACACCTTTGACATCTTTTCTGGGGACTGCGATCAGGCTAGTTTGATAAACTTTCTGCTGAACTACCATCAGCGCAACACCAGAAGACCCAATACACTCAATCATTCCTATACTACCGTCAAGAAAGGCTACTGTTCCATCCCTTGACCTCGTTTTGGGAAATCTGATTATCTGGCTGTCCTCTTCCTCCCTCCAGGTAGGTAGAGGCTAAAGAACAAGGTACTAAAGGCAAGGACAATGAAGACGTAGTCACAGGAGGCAGAAGAGTGGCTATGGGATTGCTTCAAGTCAGTTGGCTGGACCACATTCAAGGACACATCAAAGGACCTGAATGAATACACTATGGTTGTTATGGAATTTATAAAGACACTCATGAATGAGTGTGTACCCACAAGATCATTTGGAGTGTTTCCCAGCCAGAAGCCTTGGATGAACCAAGAGATCCACAATCAGCTGAAGGCTAGATCAGTGGCATCCTGGATTGGATTCAGGAAAGTACAAGAGGTCCAGTTAAGGCCTGTGAAAAGCTATCACAAGCAGTGGTAATTCCGCACCAAACAAGCCACGGAAAGATGCAAATGGCTGTGGCAGGGCTTAAATGCCACTACCTGCTACGAAGCAAAAACAAGCAACATAAACAACAGCAAGGTTTTACTCCCAGGTGAGCTCAATGCTCGCTTTGACAGACGGACCATGAAGGCACCTTTATGAACCCCAACACCCCCTGACGACCATGTGATTTCAAGCTGATGTGAGAGCATCTTTCAGGAGGGTGGACCCATGGGAAGCATCTGGCCCAGATGGCGTACTAAAGACCTGTGCTGATCAATTGGCTGGAGAGTACTGAGATCTTTAACCTCTCCTTTCAGCAGTCTGACATACCCACCTGCTTTAAGCAGGCTTTAATCATATAGGTGCCCAAGAGGAACTTGGTAACCTGTCTCATTGACTATTGTCCAGTAGCACTCATGTCCACAGTGATAAAGTGCTTTGAGAGGTTGATCACAAAGCACTTTGACTCCTGCCTGAAGAGTGACTTGGAACCACTCCAATTTGCCTACCATCACAACAGGTCAACAGCAGGTGCCATTTCATTGATTCCTCACTCAACCCTGGAGTACCTGGGCAATGAAAATGCATACATCAAGATGCTCTTCATTGACTACAGCTCAGCCTTCATCCCCTCGAAACTAATCACTGAGTTCCTTGACCTAGACCTCAATACTGAGCAACTAGATCCTCAATTTCCTCACTTGCAGATCCCAGTCAGTTCAGATTGGCAGCATCTCCTCCACAATTGCCATCATCATAGCTATACCAGAAGACTGAGTGGTGAGCCCACTGCTCTCCTAATTTTATACTTATCATTGTGAGGCGAAGTGCAGCTTCAGTGCCATTTGCTGATGACACCGTGATGGGTGAATCAAAAGTGGTGACGCATCGGCGTATAGGAGTAAGATTGAAAATCTGTTTAAATAGTGCCAACAACAACCTCCCAACATCAGCAAAACCGAAAAGAAGAGCTGACCATCATCCGCAGGAGGAAGTAATCGGATGTCCACGAGCTAGTCCTCATTCGGGGACCGGAGATGGGGAGGGTCCGTAACTTTAAATTCTTTGTTGTTACCATATCAGAGGATCTGTCCTGAGGCCAGCACATAAGTACCATAACAATGAAGGCATGACAACATCTCTACTTTCTTAGAAGCTTGCGTAGATTTAGCGTGCCATCCAAATCTTTGACAAACTTCTGTGTTGGAGAGTACCCTGACTGGTTACACCACGACCTGGTATGGAAATACCAATGCCCAGAAATAGAAAAGTGTACAAAAAGTGGTGGGTACAGCCCAGTCTGTCATACACAAAACCGTCTCCATCACTGAGCATATTTTCAAGGAGCGCTGCCACAGGAAAGCAGCATCCATTACGAAGGACCAAGCCGCGCTCTCGTCTCATTACTACCATCAGGTAGGAGGTACAAAAGCTTTAGGGCCCACACCACCATCTTCAGGAATAGTTATTATCTTACATCCATCAGGCTCCTAAACAAGTACGATAACATCTCTCGTCTCAACAATGAACTGACTCCGCAACCTATAGACTCATCCTCTACAGCATATGTTGTCAGTATTATTCATTTACTATTTTCTTTGCACAATTTGTCTTTTGCACATTGGTTGTTTAGTTTTTCATTGATTATTGTATTTTTAAAAATTTTCCTGTGGATGCCTGCAAGAAAATGAATCGTGAGGTTGTATATAATGACATATATTTTGATAGTAAATTTACTTTGACATTGAAAAAAATACTTTGAGTTAAAAAGCAGCATATAGATTAATATTCTGCTTTGGACAGACATTTTATTACATAGCACGTGGAAGGAGCAAGGATGGTGGAAGCACCCATATCCTTCCACGTAGAGTACTGATTTGTCTATAGGTACCAACCAAATTATTACAGAAGATGATAGATATGAAGGTCTGTATTCTTTAGAATTTAGAGAATAAAACGTTATCTTATTTAAACATGTAAAATCTTGGTGGGACAAGACAGGGTAGATGTTGAGATGTTTTCACTGGTGGGAGTCTTGGTTGAAAGGCTGGTCATTTGAAACAGAAGTGTGTAAAAATTTCTTCTGACAGAAAATGGTAAATCTTTGGAGTTTTCTGCTGTGAAGTTATCGAATTGAGCTCAGTAAATGTACTTAAAGTGGAGGTAGAGATTGAGAGCTATGAGGGTCTAGCACAGAGGAGGAGTTGAGGCCTGAGGTAGATCAGCGATGATCATATTGAATGGAGTAGCAGGCTCCATGACCCGGATGGCCTATCTTGTGAAGGGGGAGAAATCATGAATGTTTCAGCAGAGGGAGAAGATGCAACGAGCTGACTAGTTTGGAGAGGTAGGGAAGCAACAACCTCATGGTGTAATTTTCGTAGACTTTACTAAGTTGTATCATATACGAGATTAAGCTTGGAGTATGTATTTAACAATATGAACAGACTCAGGACCAATTCAAAAGTCAAATTAGAGCAGGAAAATATTTTGTTGCTAAATCATTTGGGTGGCTTTTCATGCAGAATCATGCAGTATTAATTACTTTTCTTTTTGCTTTGAAGTATGCAAGAGACAAATGCCCAGGAGCAAGCAGTAAAAATCTAATCATTTCGGTTAAGTTTGCTGGCGAGGATATAAGTGATGCATTTATTTGGTAGGTTTAGTGGTGAATTTAAATACATCCGTTGTGCATTATGTAATTCAGAACATGTGGAATCCATGGACTAACAAAATAATTGCTTAAATTGCATGGATTTGTGTATCTCAGTATCTGTTCTTTGGGGTGGGGCCAGATTTTGGAGTTGGGTATATGTTGTGAGGAGGATGCGAGTAACTTTCCTCTTTACTTCTGAATACCGTTGCATGTATATAATTGTTTATTGAAAAAGTGCCTACTTAATATTTTTTATCACAGCTATATGAAAAGGTCAAAAGAAAATCAGCATTCACTGTATTGATAATATTAAGGATACCACTGGACAGTCCTTTACAATAGCTGCAAAACCTATAGTCAATTTTAGGAAAATCTATGGAGGATTGCTTAACAATTTAAGACAATTAAGATCACTCCAGCAGATCCATCCATAAGAGTTTATTGGCAATTATTGTCTCTGATATATTCCAATATGATCTTTTCATCGCATCAATTCCCTTCTTCAAAGTGATGAGTGTAATGATCATTGAAATCCTGGGTTTGAGAAAAGCAGTCTTTCTGAGAAAATATTTTAGCGTGAAATTAATGGAGCTAGTAATCTTTAGCAGTTTAACTAAATAAATGCATTTTTGTGTAATATTAAAAACTTAAATGTGATTCTTTAGATGTAATATCGAAACAATGAATATAAATGAAAACAAATGGTGCTAAACTTTAGCAGGCATTTGCTGACTGTGTTTGTGGTAAATAAACTTTTCCAGGTATTTCACTGTAGAATGGTTATTACAACCATGAAAAAAGTATTTTAAAACTTCTTTTCACCTCAGAAATTGAAGAGATTTCTGCAGATCTACTGTGTTTTTTCAAAATTTAAAATTGAGAGGGTATGCACTGGAAGCAAATCTGTAACAATGAAGCATAAATTCAGGAACTTTCTTGCCAGAAATGGTTGAAATAGAGTTCAACAATAATATTAAAAGAAAAATTTCTAAGCTGTACTATAAGTGGTTATTAGCGATATTGTCTCCACTTGAGGATTTAGAATTTATATGGTGGGTTGTTTCTGCCTTTTATAATTTAGTATGTTTCTTGATCTACAAACCTGTGGCTTGAATAAAGATGGACCAGATTATGTTTTTTTGTTTTGTTGGCATGGTTTCATTGGGAACTGGGGGATCCACTGTCTCACTGCATTTCAGTGCAGAAGTCAGAGACAGAACTCCCACACACTATTGAGCCCAGTGGCAGAGCTGGGTTGGATAGAGCTGAGGGACTTGGAATCTGGGCCTTGAGCTTTACATCAGCTACATCTGATGGATGTAAAGATGTTAATGATTTGAATGAGCTTGGTGACCTTCATTTTAAAGGTTAGCAATGTTTTATGTATTCCCTTGTATATTTTTGTTTATAGTTAATTTTCAGTGGTGTGATTATAGTTGAACTAAATTAACTTTTAATTTTGACTTTGGTTCATGCAATTTTATTTCAACAATTTGCAAATGTTTCTGAAGATCAGAGTGATTTCTGACAGCAGCACCCTGACTTTTTTTTGCCCGAAGTCTAATTGCAGTTAGCGGATGATTTTAAACACCATACTCCAATTCCCCGTGGGACCATGTTTTTCGAAAGCAAATTAATTTTCTTTGCTCAACCTACTGTTGTTACTAATGAACTACAATTATACAGCAGCTTTGAATTCGCTAATTGCAGTTTTAGTTCCAGATTGTGTTTATGTTCTCTGACTAGAACTACAGTTTCTAACACATCAGAAAATTCTGTGAATGATTGGTTATGCATTGCATAATTTGAGGGTATTTTAAACCCCAGATGCAGAGTGTTTCTCTTGTCTAGTTTGAGAGTCAACACCCTTCTGAGTTGGGCTGGAGGTCATAAGTTAGTGCATATGGTCTCCTGCTTTCTGATTGCATAGTGCTTTGGGTTTAGAGCATAAAATATTCTGAACAGAGGGCCCAGATGCACTTTAGATCTCTCAGCTCAGAATATCAAAATATGTCAGTGCTGGGCTCATTTAATTAGCCAATATAGCTGACATGAGCTAAAGCAAGTTAAATACATATACATCACATCTGAAATGTGATGTTGCAATTTTAAGAGAGCAAGTGTTAAAGTTTACTTCTATGATAATGTTTTTGCATAACTAAGTTTGGATAATAATGTTAATCTATGAAGTGTTCTGCTAAAGCACTCACTTTGGCAGACTGAGGGTTCCCACCTGCTTCAAGCAGGCTTCAGTTATACTGGTGCCTAAACAGAACGTGCTGCTCATTTGAAATCTTTAACTCTTTTCCTCACAGTAACCTGCCTCACTGACTATTGTCCACTGTGTTTGCATCCACAGTGATGAAGTGTTTTGAGAGGTTGGTAATATTAACATATTAACCGCCTGAGAAGCAGTTTGGATCCACTCCAATTTGCTTAGCGTCACAACAGGTCAATAACAGATTCTATTTCATTGGCTCTTCACTCAATCTTGAAACATCTAGACAGCAAAGATGCATACATGAGGATGCTTTTCATTGACTACAACTCAGCATTCAGTGCTAGCATCCCCTCAAAACCTCAAGTCCTTGGCCTCAATACCTCCTTGTGAATCTGGATACTCAATTTCCTCACTTGCAGACACCAATCAGTTTGGATTGGCACAACATATCCTCCACAATCTCCCTCAGCATAGGCGCATCTCAAAGCTGTATGCTTAGCCCCCTGTTCTACTTGCTTTATACTCATGACTCTGAGGATAAGCACAGCTCCAATGCCATACTTAAATTTGCTGACGACACCACAGTCAGTGGCTGAATTAAATGTGGTCTTGAATCAGCATATAGGAGGGAGATTGAAAATCTGGCTGAGTGGTGCCACAACAACAACCTCTCACTCAATGTCAGCGAAGCCAGTAAACTGATTATTGACCTTAGGAGGAGGAAATCAGAGGTCCATGATCCAGTCCTCATCTGGTGATCAGAGGTGGAGAAGGTCAGCAACTTTAAATTCCTCGGTGTTATCATTTTAGAAGTCCAGCACATAAGTGTCATTAAGAAAGGTGCTCAGCAGTGCCTCTACTTCCTTAGAGGTTTGCGAAGATTCAGCATGTCATCTAAAACTTTGACATACTTCCATACATGTGCGGTGCAGAGTATAATTGACTGATTGCATCATGTACTGGTATGGGAACACCAATGCCCTTGTGTGGAAGAGCCTGCAAAAATTAGTGGATATAGCGCAGTCCATCATGGGTAATGCCCTTCCCACCATTGAACACATCTATGCGAAGCATTGTTGCAGGAAAGCAGCATCTATCATCAAGGACCTGCACTATCTAGGGCATGTTCTCTTCTGCTGCTGCCATCAGGAAGAAGGTACTGGAGGCTCTGGATCCACACCACAGGTTCTGGAAAAGTTATTACCCCTCAACCTCAGACTCTTGAATCAGAAGGGATAACTTCGCTGCCCCATCACTGAACTTTTCCCACAACCTATAGATTCACTTTCAAGGACTCTTCATCTCATGTTCTCGATATTTATTATTCCTTTTCTCTTTTTGTATTTGCACGATGGTTGTTGTCCATCCTGTTGGGTGGGGTCTTTCAATGATTCTGTTACGTTTTTTGTACAGGTTTCCCCCGCCATCCGAAGGTAGAACGTTCCTATGAAATGGTTTGTAAGCCGAAATGTCGTAAAGCGAAGAAGCAATTTCCATTTATTTATATGGGAAAATTTTGTGAGCGTTCGCAGACCCAAAAATAACCTACCAAATCATGCCAAATAACACAAAAAACCTAAAATAACAGTAAATAACAGTGCGGATTTCCGATTGCATCGTCTCTGACCTGGGCCGACAATTACGTGTCTGGCGGCACCTAATTAATTAGCATGTTTATTTCGGCTTTTTTCTTAAAGTTGTGCTGTGTGCTCCCGGCTACCGCTGCATTCTCCGCGAATCGGTATCTGTCCGCGGTCTGGGTGTTGGGGTGGTGGGACACTGGGGTGTCATCTCGTCGTCTGTTTCCATTAGAGCAGGCAGCGCATCTTCTCCTGTGACTGCCTGCCTCGATGTCGAAGGTCGAGGTTCGTCGTCTGCATTTGGCTGATGTGGAAGGCTTGCTTGACTGCTGAGCCTCGTGCATTTTTCTGTCATACAGTTCTTTGTAAGGACTCAAACCATCTTGCAAATATCCCCTAAACCGACGTACCCTTTCAAACTTTATCATTGCAGCGAAAATCACATACAGTTAGTTGCTTCACGTTCGTTTCGCTACTGCATTCGGTTTTGATTGTTATCCTTTCTTCTTCCAATTGCATCAGGTCTTCCTCTATCAGTTCTTGGTCATGGGATGCCAAAGCCTCTTCAACATCATCTTCGTCAACTTCCGCAAGCCAAGCTCACGTTGTCCTTACTTCGTTCACCGCTATCGAAATGCTTAATTATGTCTAGTTTTATGCTAAGTGTAACACTCTTACGAGCTCTTTTAGGCTTTTCTGACACCTTAGAACTCATCTTGCAAACGGCTGCTCACAGACCGGCGAGAATGCTGTTCTGAATCCGGGGGAGAGCGACTGCTCGGGGCGCGCGCTGATTTTTTTTTGCGCACTGCTTTTTTCACGCGCTGCCTTTCTTTGTAACAGTGAAAACACCTTCTGAAAGCGAAAAGAGGGAATTAATGTAGGTCTTTCGTAACAGTGAGGTTTCGTAAAGTGAATGTTGGAAAAGCGGGGGACACCTGTATTTACTGTAATTGCCTGCAAGAAAATGAATCTCATGGTTGTATATGGTGACCTTTACATACTTTACCTTAAACATTGAACAACTCTTGTGTTATTTTGCATACCACATGTAATATGATAGCCTTCATTACATCTGGACCACTTTTGATAGTAGCATTGCAGAAGTAAAAATTCTTTGAAGATTGGTTCTTGTGCTTTTGTCATTCCAGCTGTGAAATAAAACTGATGAGAAGTTGGCTATGAAATTTTCTTCCTTAATGTATCGCAAAATTTGTGCATCAATTTCATGATAATGTAAATGCAAATATTCTCTCATGTACAGTGTGTGCTGTTTGCTCAGAGCATTACACAAAGACTGCCTGGCACTCCTAATAATCCTGGAATTACTTATTGCCTATTGTGTGATAATTGGGGATGATGAGAGATTTGGGAGAGATGATGGGCATGTGTAAGAGATTAGGTTACAGGGAAATGGGTGGGGAAGTGGTTTCAATGGGAATACCTTGGTTGTCAGCCTAGCCTCAATGGGCCAAATGGCCTCCTTTTTGTATGAAAATTTGAGAAACATTTGGTGATTTTCTTAATTAGTTTCAATTATAGTTATCTGTGACAAAGCATGATCAAAGAGAATAACTCAAGTACAAAAGTCAGTAAACACAGCTAACATGCAAAGTACTCTCAGGATTTCATTCATCCTAGAAGCATCTACATAGACTAGGACTGCAGAATAGTTTGGAGTGATTTCATTTTGTAAATGACCTGTTTGAGAAATAGAATTTTAAAAATCTAATTATTCTCATATCTAAACTACTAACAACAAGTTATTAATAGATATCAAATTCATTGTGGATCATATTACAGGTATCTCCTTGACTGAAAGATCGCCTTTCATCATAATTTGTGATTTTTTTGATTAGATGAATTTTGACCCATGCCACATAGGTCCTTTTATCTGTGGTGTTCCGGTTGTGCTGTAAGATTATTATGTGGTACTTTATCTAAATACTTTTGTAAAATAAAATACACAACATCAATTACAATGCTTTCTCTATCATATCATCAAAAAACTCAATCAAATTGTTATGTATGAGTTTGCTCTGACCAGACCAGAACAGGTTCTCATTTATTAGTTCACATTTGTTTAAGTTGTCATTCTGTTTCATATTTCTGATTCTTAAGACATCCCCACTACCTACCTTCAACTGCTGGATGAGAAATTACCAGATTTTTCCATATTTCCTTCACATTAGTTAACATTTTCAGTCTTTCAGACTCCTCTTTCCAGAGAATTAGATGATGTGACTTATTAGTCTACATTTCCTACCCTTTTTCCCGCAGCTAACTTGGAATCCGCCTTTTCCAGACTCTGTAATTAATTGATTTATAAGTGTGGATAATCTTTCTTTCATTCCCCATTTTAATTACTTTTGTCTAATTGTGATCCAGTAGTCTGCTCATTTACCTTGGCTTTAGGGCAATTAATGTGTCTCATTATCACTCCCTATAGTTTATGGATCTCTCAGTAATTTTCCTACAAATTTGCCTCTCCATGTCATTATTTGGTGGCTTGTAAGCTGTACTAAGAGTGTAGTACCAGGTTTTATATCAACAATCTAATATTTGAAGGCATGGACACTGTGGACGTGTCCTCATTTTGTAGATCAAAAGTGCATTGGTTATAATTTTTTTTGTTATATTAAAGTGAACTTAGCTGCATTATTTTTAGAGAACCTTGCATCTGAACACTCTCCTCCCTGTATGTCTCCTTCACTTTCTCTTTGATCCCTAACCTAAATCAAACAAGATGCTTTGTATGGAGTGGGGGTGGGTGGGGGTGGGGGAGTGGTTGCGCGAGAACCATGTGTGATAGGTGTAACATTTTGTTGTGTTCTCTGTTTCTTACATTTTAAAATACTTAACCTTGCATTGTAGATATTTTCGATCTTTAGGTTCTGTACTACTGAGAGATACATCTTTGTGATTTATATATGATATATTGCACTAATTTAATAATGTAATATTTAAAACTTCTAACTTGAAAGATATATTTAAACATTTTTAAATTTAAGCAATATTATTAATTTTGCCAAGAAAATTCTTATCATTCATAGGTTGGTTGTACTTTCATAACCTGATGTACTAAAAAGTTCTTTTGTTTCTATTTTGTGTGTGTGTGTGTGTGTGTGTGTGTGTGTGTGTGTGTGCTCTTAAGTTTTGGCTTTATTTCATTGCAAAAAATCTCACTTGCATATTGTCCACGTGTATTTATCAGCAATAACCTTCCTCCCAACATTCCTAGTTCTTCCTGTCATCTCTTGGAAATGACAAATCATGAAGTTTGCCATCCACTCTATAGATCTGGATTCATCTACTGTGCTTCCTGTTCTAGCAAGGCTCATTTACTCTGATGTACAGTCTGTGCCTTTGCCAAGTGGCAAGCCCTGACCACGCACCTGGCTGGTCCTGGAAAGCTATGTTGACTGGAGTGTTAAAGGACATCTTCAGCCTCTTACTGTTGAGATCCCACCTGCTTCAAAAGTTCAGCAATAATACCTGTGCCCAGATCTGCCTTAATTACTATTGCCCAGTAGCACTTGAATTCCACAGAATTAAGTGCTTCAAGAGGTTTGTTATGGATAGAATTATCTCCTGCCTGATCATGGACCTGGACCTGTTGAAATTTGCCTACAACAGGTCTACAGTAGACACAATCTCACCTACTCTTCACTCTGCTTTGGGGCAATTAGACATCTGCAAATCGTGTATCTGGCTGCTGTTTATTAGTTACAGCTTGGCGTCTAATGCCATGATCCCCTCCAGAATAAATCACCACAGTTCAAAGTCTGGGCCTCTCAACTCCCCATCTGCAACTGGATCCTGGAGTTCCTTATCAGGTGACTTCAGTCAGTGTGGATAGGTAATAACATCTTCTCGGAGATAATCACCACAGGTGCACCTCAAGGATGTGAACCTAGCCCACTGCTCTACTCCTTCTACACTCATGACTTTTTAGTTAGGCACATCTCAAACACGATCTATAAGTTTGCAAATGATACCACTGTTACTAGCAGAATCTCAAGTGACAATAAGGACTGAGATACTGTAGATTGGTGGCTCAGGTGATGTCAGCAACCTTCCACTTAATATCAGCAAGACCAAGGAAATGATTGTGGATTTCGGGAAGGGGAAGTTAGGAGAACATAAACCAGTTCTTATTGAGGCATCCATGATGGAAGTTTGAGTTCCTTTATGCAGATGTCTCAGAGGATCTATTCTGAGCCCAACACGTTGATGCAATTGTGAAAAAGGCATAACAGCACTCTACTTGATGATGAGTTTGAGGAGATCTGGTATGTCACCAAAGACTCTTGCAAATTTCATTTCTACAGATGTGCAGTGGAGAGCATTCTGACTGGCTGCACCACAGCTTGGAATGGAGGTTGCAGAAGTTGGTAGCCCCAGCCTCCAGCAGTTTTTATTTTGTAATTTATAGTAATCATTATCCCTTTGCTGCTGTAAAACAATAAATTTCATGTCATGCAGGTCAGTGACAGTGAACCTGATTCTTTGGCCAAAAAGAAAATTATGGAACTTGCATTGTTCAAATGGTGTGTTATATGTCAACAGAGAACATCCTTTTTTTGGGGCTTCATATTCCAGTACCATTTTGGGCATCTTGTTTGGTGAAAACTTTGACCTTTTGGGAATATGAGTGTTTGGTTTGAGATCTGGCCCCTATTAACTGCTTCAACTCCTTGGGTTGTTCTCTTTCTGTTATGGGATTGTGCCATCGTTTGGATGTTGTCTTGAATTTTCAGTGTTATCTCCTTTCCATCCTGGATAACTGAGGTTGGATGTAGTTCTTCACAACTTGGTCTGAGGTTAGTAGGTTATTCTGCTTCTGTGACATAGAACATACTGTTAACAACTTCCTTTATACAACCCTCTGATCCAGTGTATGGGATATGCCACCTGCTTTTCTTTCTTTCAAGACGTTTTTCTAGCTGTCTGTTTTTTTAAGTCTGTGATTATAACCTGAGTGGGATTATATTACTTTGCACTTCTGCATCTAATTTTAGTTTCAGGTTGATAGGTTTCTTCTTGCCTTTTTCTGATCTGGATATGTGTGCACTTAATTTCTCTCTGACCAGCCACGACTCCAATATCTCATAAGCCCTCAGACACTGTTATCTTCCATGACCTAGCTGTTCTATATTGTTTCTCTTTCATTGGGCCTCTTTCCTAATGTAGCATCTTGACCACAAATGTTGACAATTTCTTTACCCTCATGGATGCTACTCAACCCACTAAGTTCTGCCAGCAGTTTGTGTTTCGTTCTGGGTTCTAGCACCTGGGTTTCAGCACCCAAGTTACAGAGAAAGGTTGAACAAGTTAGGTCTTTATTCTTTGGAGCATAGAAGGTTGAGGGAGGACTTGATAGAGGTATTTAAGATTATGAGGGGGATAGATAGAGTTGACGTGGATAGGCTTTTTCCATTGAGAGTAGGGGAAGATTCAAACAAGAGGTCATGAGTTGAGAGTTAAGGGGCAAAAGTTGAGAGGTAACATGAGGGGGAACTTCTTTACTCAGAGAGTGGTAGCTGTGTGGAACGAGCTTCCAGTAGAAGCAGGTTCGATGTTGTCATTTAAAGTTAAATTGGATAGCTATATGGGAGGAAAGGAATGGAGGGTTATGGGCTGAGTGCAGGTAGATGGGACTAGGTGAGAGTAAGCGTTCGTACGGACTATAAGGGCCGAGATGGCCTGTTTCCGTGCTGTAATTGTTATATGGTTATATCTTCTGTCTGCTGTGTCTCAAGCCCTGTTTTATTCTTCATTTGATATCTGGACTTTGTTTGCCCTTTGCTGCACGTCATGCTGCATAATCTGCAGTTTAATCTGTATGCAATCTATCGTTCTTTTTTGTGAGCGCCCTTTCATTTGTTTAACTACAGCAACCAGCTTCCTTTTGCAGGACTAAAGGAGAGTTATCTTTCTCTGCCTGTTTGTCGCCTTGCGCTCTTTCTGTAAATATTACCTGTGGCATGATGAGCCACTGCTTTCTGATCAAAGCCGCCGTATGTCTGGGATGCAAACCCCAAATGAGTCTGTCCGCTAATCTTCAATCCACTTCCTTGAAGTGGCACATGTGAGCAATTGTAAAACAATCATCAACAGGTTTAGCAGGTTTCTGCCTCAGACTTTGGAGCTTGTTCTGTGGAACTACTGATTAAACTTTAGTTGGCTGCTTGTTGACTTTCATTTCAGATATCTTAGTAGGATTTTCACTTTCACGTGATTGTTTCTCAGCTGATGAAAGGGAAGTATTTCTTTTTTCCAATCCATACTAGAATACAGCTATCCATCACTCATTCCTTTTAGATTACGGTTGAATGCTGGTGTACATCTTTATAGCAAAATGTCCTGAGTGACCTGCAGTATTACTGTTCTCTTCTCCTCCCCCAGTGCATTGGGGGATTGAACTCTGAAGTCACTGCAACAATCTTTCATGCACTCAGTACACACAATCACCAGAGGCAACTTTTTTTTTAAAGGGTCAAATTCAGCATTGATATTGTCCATGTGGGATGAATTTAACTCATTAGATCAATGCCACATGTTACGGGTGCTGTTCCTACAGCTTTTTTTTCACTTTATAATTCTATGTAACATTTGTTTATTTGCAAATTTTGAGGTGAGAAAAGATCTGTTAAATTTCTGAGTGAATCATTGCATTATGTACACATGGTAGAGATGTGACTACAATAATACTGTTCCCAACTTATTCTTGCAATAATGCAAGACTATTGGAATGATAGCATTGGAGTTATAAATCACTGCCTATATTTTCAGTTCTGTACTAAATGCAGCATGCAAGGAAATTGATGTTTTCAAGGTCACTGTTGACATTTGAACACTATTCATTTGCACATGCTTTCATTACTTTTACTGATTTTTATTTTGTTATCATTACTGTTAAAGTTTCCATCCATTGATCCTTGACCAGCAGCTACAAACAATACCCACATTACAGCCATGCAGCAGTTTACAGAAATTTGTCTTTACAGAGTTCACATCACTTTCCAAAAATTTGAGGTATGAAATAAAATTCACTCAGAGAACTTATGTGCAAAAAACTAAATGACCCAGCACAACTTGAGTTCCTTGATGCAATGCAGAGGATGTGGTTTCACATTATGGAAAATCTTCATATCACTTATTTGCTAGGAACACAAATCACTGTAGCACTGTCCGAGATCTGAAATTGCTGAGGTAGAGTAAGCAGAAATATGAAGTTGCAAATATTGCTGTAATGCATGCATACATTCACTTTGCAAAGAGTAGAAGTATAATGCTCTATGGTTTGATGCAGACTAATTTAGAGTGCCTGGGGAGAATTTGCACTGACCTTTGCCTGTATTGGATCATCTAACTGCTGCACATGGAGAAAAGTGATTCACTGTCATGATTTTATAAAATCTGCTGAGCTATTTATCTTTGTGGGTCATTTGTTCATTATGTGCCGTGTTGTGCAACGTAGGCAATCATGTTTCTTTTCCATAACCAAGATTGTTCTTGGCAAATGCTTCTACAGAAGTGGTTTGCCATTGACTTCTGGGCAGTGTCTTTACAACATGGATGACCCCAGCCATTATCAATACTTTTCAGAGATTGCCTGCCTGGCATCAGTGGTTGCATAATCAGGACTTGTGATATGCACCAGCTGCTTATGCATCCATTCAGCAACTGCTGCTGTGGCTTCATGTGACCCTGATTGAGGAGCTAGGCATGTGCTACACCTTGCCCAAGGGTGGCCTGCAGGCTAGTGGAGGAAAGAAGCGCCTTACACCTCCTTTGGTAGAGACACATCTCCATCCCATCACCCTATCTTGTGAATGACGAATGAAAAACAATTACTTGAGCTGGAAAAAGTTTAGAAGTTACTTTGAAAAAATAATTGCTAGGAAGTTGCTGTTGGGATCCTTGCACTGGTTCCTTTTATATTTTTTTCTGGTGTTGAAAATCTGTTTATACAGCCTTCACCATCAGTATATTTGTCAATCTTGTAGAAATTGTAGGGCAAATGCCCCAAGTATTCCATGTTTATGTGATATAAAATCTACAATTTCATTTCTTCTGGCCCTAGGTAGTGTTCTGGTTACTAGACTTTTGTTAAAGAATCAAAAATGAATTTCAGTTGTTTTCTATTCAGAGCTTGCAGTACTTAAACAATTGCCTCCAAAAGAGGACACAAGCGATGACAAAGAAGCTAGTTCGGAAGGAGATACACTCAGTTAATCCGAAAGCCTGGTCTGTATCTCATATCCATTTGGTATCATACCCATTAATATCCTTAACTCAATAACATTATTTTAATCTCATTCTTGAAAATTCCAATTTTTCCAGTTTTCATTTTGTTTGGGAATATCTGAAAGGAAGGAATTTGCAGGACCGTGGAGATAAATGACATTGAGTAAGGTTGATAGATCTGGTTGATGTTCTCTAAGGACTTAATATCCAGTCCTTCGCTGAAAATGTATTGTGATTTCTTAATTTGAGGAACTATAATTTCCATTAAATTGACACACCTATTTTTTTGTCTGATTGCTGACAGAAAAACCTGTAGAAGCATATTTTCACCATTGGGGAAAAATTTGTTCAGGTGTTATCAATGGTAACAACGTGAAGGTCGCAACTATAACTTTCTCTGAAGTAAATTCTGTATTTTTATGAATTGAGATTTTGTTTCAGCTTATGTAGATTGGACAGAAGTGACGATAACTAGTTGGATAGAAGAGCTCTGGAAGTTTGGTGGCTGATGCTATTTATTTTCTTCCTAGAGCATCTATGTGTTAGCATGCAAGTTCTGATTTCAGCCAGCAAGCTTCCAACCTGTTCTCAGTGTAAATCATAACCCCAACACATTTTGCCATCTTTCTCACCACCAAGCTGCACTTTTCGTCATTCCAACTTCATGGTTTGCAGTTTGCCATTGAGGAATTTATCATTAGTGTTCAAACTATGTTACCATTCTGCAACTGCAACTAAAGCTGGCTCAATTTCTGTGTGTGGAGCTGCAGTATGCCTTCCGTGCTTACAAATGTTTGTTTATAGGTCTATTGCCAAATTGTCGAGAACTTTCACTGGAGCCATAGAGCAATATAGTATTGATACAGTCCCTTTGCCCAAAGTTCATGCCACCTGCATAGTTCAACTAGCTAGTCGAAATTTCCTGTGTCTAGCCTGTACCCTTCTTGGCCCCTTTCTTCCATGTACTTACCCAAATTATGTAAAATGATAATGTTGTACCTGCCTCAACCATTTCTGGCAGCTCATTCCATGTACTCACCATTTACTGCATGAAAACATTTGCTTTTCAAAACCCTTTTAAATCTTCCTCCCCTCCAACCCCAAATCTATGCCCCCCTAGTTCTGATCTCCCCTATCATGGGGAAAGATTATTATCATCTAATCTATATCTCATAATTTTAAACACATAGTGTCATAGTTATAAGACCCATCTGTGCTGAACTTCTCTTGTGTTCCAAAAATGATGACCTAGCCTTGCCAATATCTCCCTATAACTCAGGCCAACTAGTCCTGGCAATATCCTCAAATCTTTTCAGCACTCTTTGCAGTTTAACCACACCATTCCTACAGCAGGGTGGCAGAAACAGTACGCGGTGCTCCAAGTGCAGCCTCAGCAATGACTTACAAACTGTAACATAATGTCCCAATTCCAATACTCATTGCCCTGACTGACAAAGCTAGCATGACAAATGCTTTTCTCGCCACCCTGTCTACCTGTGACACCACTTTCAATGAACTCTGCACTTGTACTCCATTGCAATTAGACTCCTAGGTTCAGCATCTCGGCCTGAAATGCTGACTCTTAGTTCCTTCCCATAGATGCTGCGTGATCTGCTGAGTTCCTCCAACATTTTGTGTGTTACTCTGGATTTCCAGCTTCTGCAGAATCTCTATTTACTCCAGGTGCTCCTGGTACTCCATAATGGTGTACCATTTATAATACGAATTTTGCAATGGTTTATCTTTCCAGAATGCATCACCTCATACTTGTATTGAAATCCATTTGCCACACCTTGATCCACTTCTAATCAAGATCCCCTTGTAATATGGGATAGCTTTCACTGTTGAGGACAAACCCTAATTTCATGTCATTTGCAAACATGCTGATCAAGCCTTGTGCATAAATAATGAACAAAAGGATCCCAAATCCATCCTGTGGCAAAGTACTAGTCACCAGCCTCTACTCCAAGAAACAGCCTTCACCCACCACCCTCTGCTTCCTGCCTCCAAGTCAATTTTGAATCTGTCTATTTTACTCTCCCTGGATTCCATGGGACCTAACATGCAGGACCCTGTTGAAGGCCTTGCTAAAGTCCAAACAGACAATATCAACTGCCCTATCCTTTTGGTTACCTTTTTTCTGAAGTATATGAGGGAATGGACTTTGTGTCAACAAATGCAAAACAGTGGTCTCAAACAATACAGTACATGTTCATGACAGGATTCCGGTAAAGGTGGATTGCTTTTCTCATCTCAGGAGCAATCTCTCAGCAGAGCTGAAATAGACGATGAAATTTACTATTCAAATACAGTGCCCCAGCATCACCTTTGGCTAGTAATAAAAGAATGTTTGCAGATCAAAAGCTTGAGTCTGGTCCAAGGCTCATGGTTTTCTGGTGAATGCTATACTGCAGTAAGTTCAGAGTGATCATGCTCGCTGGTGTTCTTCAGAGCTGTGGACTAAGTACAGGAGCTGTAACACCAACGTTGGTTCCACTAAATCCTCATCATCTGCTGGTAGGATAAGCAAGCCAACCTTTTTTGCTTTTCGAAAACCAATATTTGGAGCATTGAAACCCGGATGGGCAGGCTACATTTCCAATACTAGACTTTGAAAACAGCAGACGTTTATCCAAACCTTGGCAAGGTAAAAGATTACCAGATGGACGGTGGAAAGAAGTTAATGATAAGTTTATAACCTCCTTGATAAAGTGTAACATTCTATTCAACTCTTGAGAATTCCTGGCCCTTGAATTTTCAGAATGGGAAAGGAGTACTAAGAATGACATTAAGAGCTTTGAATCTACTAATAGACAGCACACAAGTGCATTATAAATGAAGAAGGAACACCCCACCTTATTCTGTAATCGTTCCAGTAGTCCCCCCTTTCAAGCATCCTGTGTGGCAGAGTCTACACTCTCCTACGTTCACCACATCAGCCTCTTCAACTCATGGACTCATGGAAATGGGAATGGAAGTCAGTTATCCTCATTCCTGACTAATTGCTTAAGAAAGGGATAAAATAGTAATTGGTTCTAGAAAAAAAACAAAATTCAGTTAATTGCTCAAAACTAGTCATTGCTTACAAATGGTAAACTAGAAACTAGTGTCAGGAGACTATTTCTTGTGCAGCATGATCAGCACATCGAATGGATTGCTAGGCAGGGGAGTGCAACTAGCAAAACAACATTCAGATATAATGAGATGGACAAATAAATTAAGTTAAATTCCCTTCCTTGTCTTTAATTATCTTGTCACTGAGAAAGGCTGCTTAAATATATAGATGAAAATAAAAGTAATAATTATTCAGAAGTAGGAAATAAGTCACAGACAATAGGAGTTAGTTGAGCTGTAATTGTTGAAAATTGCTGCCCTGTTATTGCATAGATGGAGCATATCTGGATGCCTCTTAAGAAAAAATTGTGAAGAAATCTTCATTTTAATCAGATTTCTGAGATTGAAGATTGAAAGAGAAAAGAAAATATTAGCTTTATTTGTCACTTGCACATCATAATATACAGTGAAATGAAGTTTTGCATCAACAACCAATGCGGTTGTGCTTGGGGCGGCCTGCAAGTGTTGCCATGCTTCTGGAGCCAACATAGTATGCCAACAACTCACTAACCTATTCCTGATTATTTGTCTTTGGAATGTGGGAGGGAAACAGGGCACCCAAAGGAAACCCAGGAGGTTGTGCGGAGATCGTGCAAACTCCTTACGGACAGCAGTGGGAATTGAACCCCAATTGGTTATCACTGGTGCTGTAAAGAGATGTGCTAAACTGTTACACTACCACAGTGGGGGTTGTGGTAGACAAAATGATCACATGTAACTCTAATCCCACACCAATCTGGTTGACTCTGAGATTTCCTCAAAGATCCCTGAAAACCAGAGAAATTCTCAGGGAAACTATAAACACCAACATTTGTGGAGATTCTCACATCCAGAACAGAAAAGAATGCAAACGTTGCAATGTCAGTAAGTCTGATTAACATAGAACACCCTGCTAAGGTAAATGATCAGCTGAGCTTTGGATTGGTGATGGGAAGAACTCCTGACTTCTCTTTTGAAAACTACAATGGATCAAAGTCCACAGGAATTAATAAAAGGTGACAGATGGGAACCTCTGTTCAACATCTCTTCTGATGATTTAATGCAGTGGCCTCACTAGAAGAACCGCTACTTCGCCATGCCAGTGACCTGGATTCAGTCCTCCTCTCTGAGGCTGTTTCTATGGAGTTTGTACATTCTTCCAGTGACTTGTGGTGTTGACCAGAAATGTCCTCTGCTGATGTCATTTCCTATCAAAGATCTGGTGCTCTGATTTCCTCTGGCATCTCCAGAATGGGTCAGATGATAGATTAGTTGTCGACTCTAAATTATCTCCAGGCATAACTGAATGCCTGGAGATAATTTAGTACTATAGCACTTTTATATTGCTTTTATGTTTTTGTGCTGTAGCACTTTTTTTATTCGCAGTTATTTTGTAAATAACACTATTCTTTGCTTTTCTGGTCAGATGCTAACTGCATTTCATTGGCTTTGTACCTGTACTCGGCACAATGACAATAAAGTTGAATCTAATCTAATCTATAGAGAGGGGATGAATAAAATCTGATGAGTGTAAATCTGTGTTTGAAGGTGGTGTGAACTCTGTGGGTTGTTGGGCCTGTTTTTCTGCTATAGGACTCAGACTATATTTCTAGGATACATGCTGTCCCCAGGTTAAGCAAGGTTCTGTTCCTGTCAACAGTTTGCAGCATGTTGTGGCTATGAACTGAGTTCTCAATTGTGGCCCTGCAGCAGCCAGTGCATTACTGCCCGTCTCCCGTGGGCTTTCTTGTTTATACGGGCTGTACGTAAGTCAGGTATGTGTAGGCTGAAGAGGACCTATAGTTATATTTTACTCTTATCAGCATAAGACTTTCAGTCTCCTTGCATAATTAAGCAGGAATAACACTGATACAGCTCAATTGCAAGTGATAGCGGAAAATCATTGTATCTAAATTGATTTGTACATATTTTTTATGATGATGCCAGGTACAATTGTTATTATAGCCCACATTTCACAATGTGTAGCATATTAACCACCCTTCTGCCTACTCAATTATATTACTAATGGGAAAAAAAAGGAAATTGCCTTTTAAACTTGCGAGAGAGCATAGGCCATCAACTTTTTGCTGTTGATGTTTCTGTAGCAGGCAATTTCTTTTTTATGCGGTCGAGTTGCTAGCTCGACACTCAACCCAGCACGGATGGAAAGCGTGCCTGGGGAGCCGGCTGGATTTGAATTTGGGAGCCTTCGCTCCGAAGTTCGCGCTGATGCCACTACGCCACCGGCCGATGTAGTGGCAGTCAACATTGAGATTGATGGACAGCTGAAGAAGTATATTACTAATGAGACTAATTATTAGACTACCAAGTTAACATTTGGATTAATTTCTGTCATTAGAGAGGATTTTAGATCAATAGGTACTTTTTTTTATTTATTTAACTTGCTCTCTTATCTGTTTACTTCTTTATTGTTTGCTCTATTTGTTTTGTTGCACGTTGGGTGTTTAATGGTTTTTGTTGTATGGGTTCTTTTTAATGGGTTCTGTGGTGCTTCTGTGTTTTGTCTGCCTTTAAGAAGTTAAATCTCAAGGTTGTATATGGTATAGGTATACTTTGTACTTTGCTACATCAGTATTAATAACGTGCTATTATTATGTCTCAGTTGCATTTCAAAGGCAGTAGTTGCCTTGACTTGGGTAATGTGACAACAATGGTGTGCACAGTGTTGTGTAATTGTGTGTTCTATAATTTTGACCCAGAGATGATTAGTTGCTGTAAAGTGTAAACCTTTGGCTCTGGACAGCTGAAAATGGATTCTTGGTATCAAAGGAAAATGTTACAATAAAGAAATTTCTCTAGCTAATAGTACTAAATCTATTTTTATTTGTCATCTGATAGCCTAATTTAAAAGCATTGCTATCCGTAAGGGACCATATTAACTTGCAGAGAGTTGAAGTGCCTGATGACCTTGGAAATAAATTATTAATTTTAATTTTCCCCACATGTATGATATTTACATGATTTATTATGCATTGCCTCCAAAGTTGCTTCAATATTTAGATTATGGCAGTCACAAAACCTTGTGGAAAATTAGATCTTATGATACTATTTTTGAATTTTGAGTGTTATTATTTGCTCCCACTACTGTAATTATTATGGCTATTATTTATATGATACCAGTTTTGGATCCAGTTGTTTAATGATTTTTAATTATTGATTTGAGACAACTTCAAGTGAACAGAGGAGACAGAGGTTTTTGTCACTTTGGCAATTTCTAATGAAGACACATGATAGGATTGTGTTAATTCACTACAACAGATACCAACATTTGAAAATTTATTAACTTTTAATATCACTTATTTGTTGGGAATAGTAACGAATGGTAACATTAGAACATGGTTATTTTCCGAGGTCATAACCTTGTACTTCCTCTTCCTAGGATGAACTGGACCTCACTGATAAACACAGGGAAGCCATGTTTGCACTTCCTGCAGAGAAGAAATGGCAAATCTACTGCAGTAAGAAAAAGGTAAGAAAAAGTATTCAAGTTCATGCTTCGAAGTTATTTTTAAGTGCAGAAGAAATAAATGTATGAATTTGAAGCCAAACATCTCTTGCTTACGATATGTATGAGTAGAATAAACTTATAATATTCTCGTTAGATTCTGGACTAGTTCCTGAGGATTGGAGGGTGGCTAATGTAACCCCACTTTTTAAAAAAGGAGGGAGAGAGAAACCGGGGAATTATAGACCGGTTAGCCTAACATCGGTGGTGGGGAAACTGCTGGAGTCAGTTATCAAGGATGTGATAACAGCACATTTGGAAAGCGGTGAAATGATCGGACAAAGTCAGCATGGATTTGTGAAAGGAAAATCATGTCTGATGAATCTCATAGAATTTTTTGAGGATGTAACTAGTAGAGTGGATAGGGGAGAACCAGTGGATGTGGTATATTTGGATTTTCAAAAGGCTTTTGACAAGGTCCCACACAGGAGATTAGTGTGCAAACTTAAAGCACACGGTATTGGGAGTAAGGTATTGGTGTGGGTGGAGAATTGGTTAGCAGACAGGAAGCAAAGAGTGGGAATAAACGGGACCTTTTCAGAATGGCAGGCGGTGACTAGTGGGGTACCGCAAGGCTCAGTGCTGGGACCCCAGTTGTTTACAATATATATTAATGACTTGGATGAGGGAATTAAATGCAGCATCTCCAAGTTTGCGGATGACACGAAGCTGGGTGGCAATGTTAGCAGTGAGGAGGATGCTAAGAGGATGCAGGGTGACTTGGATAGGTTGGGTGAGTGGGCAAACTCATGGCAGATGCAATTTAATGTGGATAAATGTGAAGTTATCCACTTTGGTGGCAAAAATAGGAAAACAGATTATTATCTGAATGGTGGCCGATTAGGAAAAGGGGAGGTGCAACGAGACCTGGGTGTCATTATACACCAGTCATTGAAAGTGGGCATGCAGGTACAGCAGGCGGTGAAAAAGGTGAATGGTATGCTGGCATTTATAGCGAGAGGATTCGAGTACAGGAGCAGGGAGGTACTACTGCAGTTGTACAAGGCCTTGGTGAGACCACACCTGGAGTATTGTGTGCAGTTTTGGTCCCCTAATCTGAGGAAAGACATCTTGGCCATAGAGGGAGTACAAAGAAGGTTCACCAGATTGATTCCTGGGATGGCAGGACTTTCAAGAAAGACTGGATGAACTGGGCTTGTACTCGTTGGAATTTAGAAGATTGAGGGGGGATCTGATTGAAACGTATAAGATCCTAAAGGGATTGGACAGGCTAGATGCAGGAAGATTGTTCCCGATGTTGGGGAAGTCCAGAACGAGGGGTCACAGTTTGAGGATAAAGGGGAAGCCTTTTAGGACTGAGATTAGGAAAAACTTCTTCACACAGAGAGTGGTGAATCTGTGGAATTCTCTGCCACAGCAAACTGTCGAGGCCAGTTCATTGGCTATGTTTAAGAGGGAGTTAGATATGGCCCTTGTGGCTACGGGGGTCAGGGGGTCAGGGGGTATGGAGGGAAGGCTGGGGCGGGGTTCTGAGTTGGATGATCAGCCATGATCATAATAAATGGCGGTGCAGGCTCGAAGGGTCGAAGGGCCGAATGGCCTACTCCTGCACCTATTTTCTATGTTTCTATGTTTCTATAATGCACCATTGCCTCTCTGTATTTTCCCTTATTTAGACTTTACCTTCTGTCCTATATTTCACTAATTTCTCTCATTCACAGCTTCAAATGGTACCATGAAATTTCACAAGAAAGCACTCAAAATGCTGTTGAATTGTGCAATATTCAAGCAGTGAAAGACCCTGCACATGGTGTCATGAATGCTGACAACCTTGCAACTGTAGGGAGTGGGAGAAAGGATGGTGACAGCAGAAGCAGTATAATAAATGGCTAGTGGTGGAAGGAATTAAACAACAATTATACAGTTAAACAATTAATTCAGTTAAAAATTCCTGGTGATAAAATCATTGAAGGTTACATTATCATTATAATGGAAGAAAGAAGTTCATGTAATTTGATAAATTATGTTTAAAGTAGCCAAGTGCAAACAGTTGTACATTTTCAGTGTCTTGAAGATTTCTTTGCATAAATGAGGAAAAGTGGTCTCATAACTTACCATGATCTGCTAATGACATTTTATGCAGAGGCTTTTCTCTTTGTAGATGAAGCTTTCTTAAGGACTTTAAGGAACAATATACACCATGATTACAGAATAGACACAACGTGCTCTCTTTGTGTATTGCTTTTGATTTATTGGTGAACAGGTGAAGATCACAGGAATGACATACTGGTTTGGAGGTTCATTGATCATTGTAATTTGGGTAGGGCAGGGTTAAATAGGTGGATGGCAAGCAGGAAGGACCTGTATCTCTAAATAAGTTAATCAACTAAACTTATTGCTAGCACGTTACAGTACTATGGTCTTACTTTTATGAGTTTATCTAAAAATAAACATTTGCTTTCATGCATACATAGAACATAGTATTTTGGATTTATTGCATGTGCTGATGATTAGCAACTATTATTACTGTTTTTTTAAACTGGGTGGCCCTTGTAGATTGAGGAAAGTGAAAAGTGATATTTGAATATGAGGATGGCTTTAAGGAATGTACCAGCCTGATATCTTTAAGTATGGACTTGTAATTCAGATCTGAGAAGAAATGCCAACTTTTGAACTTGGAATGTTAGGGAACACCAGACTTGGGTGATCCCTACAATGGAGATGGTTGAGATGAGCTGAGTACTTAAAGTGGGTATGATTTCATAATTTTTCAAAGTGGTAGGGTATGTTGAGCATAGGTTAGTAATGTGCAACACACATAAAAGTTGCTGGTGAACGCAGCAGGCCAGGCAGCATCTCTAGGAAGAGGTGCAGTCGATGTTTCAGGCCGAGACCCTTCATCAGGGACTGACTTTTATGTGTGTTGCTTGAATTTCCAGCATCTGCAGAATTCCTGTTGTTTGCGGTTAGTAATGTGAATGTGTTATGGGACTTCATAAATACATAGCAGCAAATCATCAAGATCATGCTAAAATACTGTTGGACCACAAGTGAAGTACTGCTTAGACGTACATTTGTGAGAGTACGTGTAGACGAAATTTCAGCTACAAGGTTAGACAGCAGAAGCTGGCATTGCTTGCTTCCTTGGAGCAAAGAAGATTCTGGAGAAATTTGATAGAAATGAAGGAGATATTCACACAAAATGCTGGTGAAACGCAGCAGGCCAGGCAGCATCTATAGGAAGAAGTACAGTCGATGTTTCGGGCCAAGATCCTTTGTCAGGACTAACTGAAGGAAGAGGATAGTAAGAGATTTGAGAGGGGGAGGGGGAGATCCGAAATGATAGGAGAGGACAGGAGGGAGAGGGATGAAGCTAAGAGCTGGAAAGTTGATTGGCAAAAGGGATACAAGGCTGGAGAAGGGAGAGGATCATGGGACAGGAGGCCCAGGGAGAAGGAAAAGGGGGAGGGGGGGAACCCAAGGATAGGCAAGGGGTATAGTCAGAGGGACAGAGGGAGAAAAAGGAGAGAGAGAGAGATAAAGAATGTGTGTATATAAATAAATAACAGATGGGGTACGAGGGGGAGGTGGGGCATTAGCGGAAGTTAGAGAAGTCAGTGTTCATGCCATCAGGTTGGAGGCTACCCAGACAGAATATAAGGTGTTGTTCCTCCAACCTGAGTGCTGCTTCATCTTGACAGTAGAGGAGGCCATGGATAGACATAAGATGAAACCACACTCAGGTTGGAGGAACAACACCTTATATTCCATCTGGGTAGCCTCCAACCTGATGGCATGAACATTGACTTCTCTGACTTCCATTAATGCTCCTCCTCCCCTTCTTACCCCATCCCTTATTTATTTATTATTTTTTCCTTTTTTTTTCTCTCTCTCTCTGTCCTCACAGTAACTCCTTTCCTCCTCTCCATTTTCCTCTCGTGCTCACCTCCCCCTTTCTTTCTCCCCAGGCCTCTGTCCCATGGTCCTCTCCCTTCTTCAGCCTTGTATCCTTTTTGCCAATCAACTTTCCAGCTCTTAGCTTCATCCACCCCCACCCCCCCATTCTTCTATCATTTCGGATCTCCCCCTCCCCCTCTCACTTTCTAATCTCTTACTATCTCTTCTTTCAGTTAGTCCTGATGAAGGATCTTGGCCCGAAACGTCGACTGTACTTCTTCCTATAGATGCTGCCTGGCCTGCTGCGTTCCACCAGCATTTTGTGTGTATTGCTTGAATTTGCAGCATCTGCAGATTTCCTCGTGTTTGGGGAGGAGATATTGACTGGTTCCAATCATTTAACTGTTCTCATTTGTTCATGGACTTTGGAATACAGATTTACTTTTATGCAGGAGGCATATAAGGAACAACATTCTCTCAGGGATGAATAGTAATGATTTGGGATTTGAAACTGCAAGGGAACTGGAAATGGAAGCACCCTTTTCAATTAGGGTTTATGGGAAAATTTTCTGCAGAGGCAAAAGGAAAGAGTGGGGTGAATGGAAATGTTGGGTCACTAGACTACTGGTGTAATAACTATGGTATGATATTAACTTTTTTTCAAGGTATTTAGACATTTTAAAATGAACATTTAGATATGTTAAAATAAATACAGGTAATTCAAAATCTATAAATTTTCTGTAACTTGTGATTTTCCTTTGCCTTTGTTCCTCTCTATTGTATTGAGTACAATTGCTGACAGGGAAGTAGAAGTTTGTGCATTGTATTAAAAACTTCCAACCTCTCAATGATTATTTGATTTTAAATTGCCAGCAGAATACTGTGAAAGTGATTGTCCTATGAGGAAAGATTGAGCAGGCTGGGTATTTTCCATTTAACTCTGGAAGAATCAGAGATGATCTTATTGAAAGTTAGAACATCTCAAGAGGAATGGAAAAAGTAGTTGTGAGAGTGGATGCTAGTATGATGACAGTAGAACTTGGGCTGTAATTGCTGGGGTGTCAGTTTAAGAAGTAAATGAGGATGAAGTTATTCTGAGGTCATCATGAATCTTTGGAATTTTGTCTCCATGAGTTATGGAGGATGCCTTTGAATATATTCAAGATGGAGGAAGATGAAATTTGAACTTTAGGAAGGCTGGGGGTTGTAGAGTGTAGAAAGGAATTGATGTCAAGTCCAGATCAATAATATTGAATGGCAGAGCTGCCTCAGAGGATCATATGCCCTCCTCAAATTCTGAAACCAACAAATTCTGAAACCAAGCTCCTTCTGAATTAACCAAAATGTGACATTATAGATAACATGTATTGTACCAAGCAGTATATTTAGGAGAGAAATTTGGATTTCATCTTGCATACCTGTGATTTTTGCATAATACATTCTTAAGTTCTGTGCAGTATCACAAAAAAGAAGTAAAAAAGGATACCATTTCCTCTTCAACCTGATCTCTGTGTCCAGAGTATGATGAAAATGATAATATTTCTTCATCTTAAGTAGTTACCTACCTAAGCTTGAAAAGACAAGTGTCTTTTAAGAGATTTCTTTCGTATTCATTTCAGTCAAAATTGACCTCCCTTCAAACTTTCATGTGTGGGCTGAAGGTATTTTGATTTGTTCTTGATAATGTTATAAACAGTCCCATTTTTAATTAGGTTAATTAATACAGTGGAAACAATCTTTTATAAAGGTGAAAATAAAATATAGGCATGGCAAAAATTTGACTGCAAAAATGTGAGTACAATTATTTTTTCTCTGGGAAGCTTGTTTGAGATTTATGTTGCTAGGAGCTTGGGAAAATTGGGAACAGGGGTGGGGGAATAATTGCCATTATTTCTAAAGGAAATTCTAAGCAACAAATTCTGAAGCCAAGGGGCTTTTCAATTGAGCAAAATGAGGTGCAAATCAGCTCTGATCTAATTGTTTGAACTGTACCACAGAGTTGGTTAATTGTGGTTGATTTGCATCTCAGACTTGTTTGTCTAAAATTGTTTCAGAGCTTTGGATTTTTGTAATGTAAGGTTGTCAGATCCAGTCAAGAAAGCTCCAGTAATTTCTAAAGATCAATTTAATCTTAACATAAAAATCCTCTTGACTTGCTCAGAGTCCTCAGTAATTTATAAACTTTACTGAGGCTTTAGAGACTACTGGCAGAAAAGCTCTGCACAACGTTGGAAGGTTATTTTATGTTACAATTGTGCACAGGATTCTAGGCTACTTATTCTTGCCCGAAAATCTAATTTTGAGTCTGATATTTGTAGTACTGGGAAGTCGGGTGGCCATGAATTACACACATGAGAGATGGAGAGGTGAGGAACAATGTGCAGGTGTTCATTTTGCTTACAAGTCATAATCCCAGAATGCCCTCACATTATGTTCAGTACATAACACATAGGGGAGCTTGACAGCAAGCTGTAAGGGTCAAAGTATAAGTGAATACATAACATAACCCTCCCCTCCTTATTTTAAAGGGTTATTCCCCTTCCCATATACTATTAACTTTCAATGGTGTAATCAAATTCTAACCAACAACAACATTTTCAGAATCAGGTTTAATATCATCGGCATATGTCGTGAAATTTGTTAACTTGCGGCAGTAGTACAATGGAATACATGACAATAAAGAAAAAATAGTAAGTAAAGCAATTACAGCAAGTATATATATATATATAGTTAAATAAAAAGTAGTGCAAAACAGAAATAATATTTTTTTTAAAAAGTGAAATGGTGTTCATGGGGTCAATGTCCATTTAGGGGAAGAAGCTGTTCCTGAATCACTGAGTGTGTGTCTTCAGGCTTCTGTTCAGGCTGGGTTAATGGTTGCCTTCAAATCTCCACAAGCCATGAAGACCCATCCCTTAGGACAGGGGCCACAGAAGTTGCCCATTTAGTTACACACAGTAAGGTTCTAATACCTTACTCTGGACCAGTCTTTCCAATTCAGCCTCTACCTTTGGTTTGGGAACATGTGTAACAGGTCTTTCCTTCCGACATTTGGGTGTTGTGTCAGGCTTACCAGACAGCTTAGCAGTGGTTCCTTTCATGCTGCCCAGTTCACCTCTGAATACTTGTGTGTGTTTCTTCAGTAGCTCTTGTAGACCAGTGCTTCCACCAATCAAGTGCACTTTGTGCTAGTTGAGCTCGAGCTGATCCAAGCACAAACAGCCCAAAAGCACTGGATAACTACCTTTAACTATGTACCATTTGTTAGTCTCACTGTAAGATGTACTACGTCCCTCACTGGAACAACTTCACCAGTGCAAGTCTTTAAAGTCAACCTTGCCCATTCTGGTGTGAGATGTTGCAATTTTCCTTGTAAACTGTCTCTTGACACCAGCGAAACAGCAGGACCTCTGTCCACCTGCATACTCACTGTGACTATATTCAACCGGGGGGGGGGGGGGGATGGAATCACCCAATAGCCATATCTGTGTCCTACTATGTCCTAGAACAGATAAAACATGCAAAGCTACTTCAACCACAATGAGAGTCACTCAGTCCATCCTCATTATGCTCCATCTTGTTCACTTTTCGTTTTGTTTTTCCAAAAGTCATTATTCTTCATTACGTTGTTTTAGCTTGACAGTGTCTTTTACTTTTATGTGTCCCATTTTGCCACAGTTTCGGCGGTCTAAATCCTTATACTGGCATTCTTTTGCTGAATGCCCAGTTTTGGACAATGGTAACATTGATTGCCAATAAGTGTCCTATTCTTAAAGTCAGTATAATCTTTATGAACTTGAGAAGATACACTTAATAGCTGTGCTTCTTTAGTTGCCACCTCCATAGATGTATTAATCCCATTTGCTTTGTGTAATAATAGTATGTCTTACGTAAGCAAATGTTTCTGAATTGCCGCACTGTGCAGACCACGTACGTCTATCATAATACGTGTCATTCAGCAATTGCCCAAAGTCAGTGTTCAGCAGATCAAAAATTCAAAGCAGATTTATTATCGAAGTACATATATGTAACTATATACAATCCTGAGAATTATTTTCTTGCAGGCATACTCAATAAATCCATTAAAGAATGACAACCAGAATAGAATCAATGGATGACCGCACCAGCTTTGGTGTTCAACCATCGTGCAAAAGACAATAAACTATTCAATACAAGAAAGAAAAATAATAATTATAAATAGATAAGGAATGAATATTGAGAACATGAGATGAGGAGTCCTTGAAAGTGAGTCCATAGGTTGTGGGAGCGCTTCCACAATGGGGCAAGTGAAGGTATCCTCTTTGGTTCCACAGCCTGATGGGTAAGGGATAATAACTGTTCCTGAACCTGATGGTGTGGGTCCTGAAGCTCCTGTACCTCCCTGATGGCAGCAGAGAAAAGAGCATGATCTGGGTGGTGGGAGGTCCCTGATGTTGCCTCCCCCCTCCCTTTCCCCTCTCTCATTTGTTTTATTTAACCATCCTGTTCCTGCTTCTCCCCTCGGATTCTTCACTCACCAGGCTTCCTGCGGCTGTTTTCTTTCTGCTTGCCCACGTGATACTGCATTACGTTGGCAGTGTTGCAAACCGACTTTTCTTGCTGAAGGGAACAAAACAATGAATAGTGAGGACTTGTCACCTCATTGCCATTTATTATGTTTGCGATTCTGGAAGGCCGGGTGGCCGTGAATAACACAGGGAGAGGAGAGGAGAAGAACAAATGTGCAGCTGTTTATTTTGCTTGTAATTCATCTACCCAGAATGCCCTCTCACATTATGTTCAGTGCATTACACACAGGGAACCTTGACAGTAACCCGCCAGGGTCAAAATACATTAACATTGAGCAATGCTTTTTATGTTGACATTACAATTGAAACTCTCTGCATGAACCCCAGTATCAGTGTACACACAGCTTCTAGAATCTGTTATTTGACGATTTGGAAATCTCAGTGGTTTGGTATTTGACTCACCCAGATGATTTTCCCCAGTCTTCCTTTTGACAGTCTGGGCTTTGGTCCCTGTGAACTATTTCAAATCATTGTGTTCACTGGAAAATGTACTTCATTATTGTTTTACCTCTGAAACAATGAATTGAAAGTGCATTGGAAAGTTAATTATAATAATATACAAAGGTTCAGAAAAGTCTCCCAGCCTGGAACCATCAGAATCCCAAATCTGCCAGGTTATCAGAGTTTTGCCAATGAAGGCAATGCCCCAGCTGCAGGATTTGTTGTGCTTATAAAGTATGCCCGTCATCTGGCTTCTTACAGGTTTTTACATGAGTAAAGTTATCTTGCCACTCTGTCTTGATCTTTGTTTCCTGTGCTATGGGTCATTCTCCCACCTCAGGCCTACGTCAGCCCTATTCAATATTTAACTATACAGCAAAATCAAATCTTATCTCCTCCCTTGATAAATTAAATTTATATCTCTAATATACAAAATCTATTTTTATTCTGTGCTCTTTCCTGGCCTTCTGCTTAAATAGAAATTGCTGTTAATCCATTTAAAGTGAAGGCAAAGTTTTCTTTTTTACTTTTATTTGCAATTAGACTTCTAGTTTAAATTTTAACAGTACAAAACTTCTGCCTTCTCGATTCCCACCCAATTCAAAATAAATTATTAAGTGTTTCTTTCAGGTCACTGCATCAGTCTTGAAGTTAATAGGAACCACTAATTATTATAGCTCAGGGAATGAATTGATTTAATGATGAGTTCACCCAGTGTAAAAAACCTGTTCCAAATTTTATTAATAAATCATTGAGTTCTTAAAATAATTAACTACATTCCCCTCTGCTGCTCTTTTATTAATAAATAGCACGTCTCCAAAGTAAATGTCTCTTGTACTAAACCTAAGCTTTGTTTTATACGAACTCCAACCCAAAGTTCTTTCAGTTGAATTTTCTTCCTAATAAAACATATACTTGGAATATTGCAATTCACACTTAGAATATTTTGTTTAGTTCTAGATGCCACATTTATAGGAAGGTTGTGGAAACTTTAGAGAACCTGCAGAGGAGATTTACCAGGATGATGCCTGAATTGAAAACCATGTTTTATGAGGATAGATTAAGCGAGCTAGGGCTTAGTAGAAGTGTTAAAGATAATAAGAGACATTGATGGAATGGTCAGCCAGGGTTGAAATTGCTAATTCAAGCCTCAGATGGTTGAGGAAGTTTGGTATGGGCCCCCAAATCCTAAGAACTTTCTACAGGGGCACAGTTGAGAGCATCCTGACTGGCTGCATCACTGCCTGGTATGGGAACTGTACCTCCCTTAATCACAGGACTCTGCAGAAAGTGGTGCGGATAGCCCAGCGCATCTGTAGTTGTGAAATCTACAAAGACAAGTGTGTAAAAAGGGCCCGTAGGATCATTGGGGACCCGAGTCACCCCAACCATAATCTATTCCAACTGCTACCATCCAGGAAACGGTACCACAGCATAAAAGCCAGGACCAACAGGCTCTGGGACAGCTTCTTCCACCAGGCCATCAGACTAATTAACTCACGTTGGTTTGAGTGTATTCTGTGTTACATAGACTGTTTTATTTATTATAAATTACTATGATTGCACATTGCTCATTTAGACAGAGACGTAATGTAAAGATTTTTACTCATGTATGTGAAGGATGTAAGAAATAAAGTCAATTCAATTCATAACTAACGTGTTGGGAGGAAAGTATAGGGGGAGATATCAGAAGCGGGTTTCTTACATAGTAATCGGCGCATGGAATGCACTGCCAAGGTTGGTCATAGAGGCAGATCCATTAATGATGCTTGAGAGATAATTAGATAAGCACATAGATGAAAGAAAAATGGAAGGGAAGGGTAAGATTGATCTTGGAATAGGTTAAGGGGTTGGCACAACATTGTAGGCTGAAGAGCTTCTACTGTTCTGTGCTCTATTCTTGTCTCAATTTCATGTAATATTATGAACAAATCTCAACAGAAGATCAATTTATTGTCAACAAATCTAGCTTGCCACAATTTTTGATGTTTTTTTGTTCCATTTCCCACATAGATTGATGTGCAAGCACTCCCTATTCCATTTGCCATGTAAGCTTTTCACCAAAGTAAGGATTTGCTGGTGGGTGGGGCTGCCGCTGACTTCTCTGCACTCCTTGTGTCATATTCAGTTTCCTGCCCCATCTACGTCACCACTGTCCATGTCTCCAGACCGTAACACTTCACGTTACAAAGATTTTCACCTCACATGAGCCAAACCCATATCAGACCTCCCTAGGGAAGCTAGTGTAGAAAAGCTTTTTATTCTTTCTTTTAAAAAAATTAGTAACTCTTTAGTATAAAGGTCAGAAGGTAGTCATGTTAAAATGTGAAGCATTTGCTCATTATTGTTGCCATGAGATTTCTGGTTGTTATCTTTTAAGTTTGAAATGTATTACAAATTGGTCTACGGCTGAAAAGAACTTAAACTGGAATCCTTTACTGTCTTCTGTTTGATGACCTTCACATACCCTTATTCTTGAGAGCAGCCTTTCTCAACCTTTTTTGCCCTGGAGGAACCCTTGAAATAATTTTCATGTCTTGGGGAACCGCTGCATAAAAATTATTATATCTACAGCTCACTGTATGGTAGAGTAATCATAAGTTGTAGATATAATAATCCAAAAATAATTTTCAATGCTATTTTGAGTAGAGAATGAATCTTTAGCCAACCTTTCTTGAAAAAAACAGATAGCTGAGCCTAGCTTGCCTTTCTTGAAATTAATCTCTTTCTTTCCCTTACATAATTTTTAAAAACTCATAAGGCAAACATAAATGTTTTCTTCCTAAGTGACATGATCAGGCTCAAATATAGTCCAAACGATAAATTTCTTTTAAATAACTGGCTTAAGCCAAAATGGGATTCCATTTTTCTGAAGGTAGGCTTGGTGGATTTACTTTAAATAAAGGTTGTAAATTGATTTTAATTAATGCTGCGTACAACATGAAAACTTATTGACAATGTTGAGTAGTAAGGTTACTAAAAACCATAAGCTAGAGGAATATGAATAAAAATACAGCCTAAGACACATCTTTATACAAGGCTTTGAAAAAACATTTTCTTACTAAGTAACATAATCAGGCTCAAATATAGCTAACATGTGAAACCTGTGCTTGTTTTTTGCTGCACAAATACTCAATTATGGGGAGAAGCGGCAGAAGGTTGTAAATCTAGTCAGCTCCATCTTGGGTACCAGCCTACAAAGTACCCAGAACATCTTCAGGGAGCGGTGTCTCAGAAGGGCAATTTAAGGACCTCCAGCACCCAGGGCATGCACTTTTCTCACTGTTACCATCAGGTAGGAGGTCCAGAAGCCTGAAGGCACACACTCAGCGATTCAGGAACAGCTTCTTTCCCTCTGCCATCCGATTCCTAAATGGACATTGAACCCTTGGACACTACCTCACTTTGTTAATATACAGTATTTCTGTTTTTTCACGTTTTTAAAATTTATTCCATATACGTATACTGTAATTGATTTACTTATTATTTTTATTTTATTGTTTTCCTCTTCAATGTATTGCATTGAACTGCTGCTGCTAAGTTAACAAATTTCATGTCACAGGCCAGTGATAATAAACCTGATTCTGATTCTGAAATTACTAAAGTTGATTGTTTCATTTCCAGCTCATTAACAATCTTTTTAACAATTAAAATGGCGCCAACTCTTATATGATGTAGAGAAATGTCTGATAACTCTTAAAATTTTGAAGTGGATAACTACGATTAAATCTGATTTTCAGAGAGATGGTGGAGCTCTATGGCTAGTGAACGGTTGTTGCTAATCATAAAGATTAAGATTTAAAACTAGTTTTATTTGTCACATGTACTATACATTGAAACATCAAGACGTACAGTGAAATACATCGTTTTGTGTCAGCAACCAACACAGTCTGAGGATTGTGCTGTAGCAGCCTGCAGGTGTCTCCACGTTTCCAATGCCAATGTGGCGTGCCCAGAACTCACCCTAACCATACATCCTTGAAGATGTGAGAGGAAACCCACGTGGTGACTGGGAGAACATACAAAGTCCTTTCAGCCGATGATCAGTTGGTGATCATAGGCACTGTAAAGCGATTGCACTAACCGCTTCACTACTGTGTCGCCGCACATTGTTATAAAAATTTGAAAACTGCTGAGTTCAAAGTTTCAAAGAACATTTATTATCAAAGGATGTATAAATTATATTGAGATTTGAGACAGAGATACAACTTTGAGATTAGTTTGTTTATAGACAGGCACAAAGCAAGAAACCCGAATGAACCCTATTTTGAAAAAAAGGAAAAAATAAATAAAATAAAATATAAAATAATAAAAGATAAAATTAGTGATGAAATAAATCAAGAATCTAGCTGGTCCACTAATTGTTTTAACAGAAATGAGAGTTGGGTTACTAATGTAGTCACAAGAAATGAATTCGCTAAACACAAGTTTGTAGGTCCTTCAAAAAATTAACCTTTCTATTTTAAATTGTTGGTTCCTGGACTTAAACCTTTGCAGGTTAAAACTGACAAAAAAGAAAGGAGCCATCTGTTAAACTCTTTCCAGCACAGATTATAGGCCAAGAGGAGTTTGTGTCAAAATCATCTGGTCCCTCATTCCTGATCTCTTACAACAATGATGACTCTTTTCACCCTGCCCTTATGCCCAGCTCTTTCCATGGGACAATCCCCTTCAGATAATTGCACTCTGCCAGCTAGCCCCAACTACAAAAATGCCCTTTTCTGAGATCTTGCCCACTTTCTTGGCAGCCAGACCTAATATTTACATAGGGTTCCAGGCAGGCAGTGTATTTAAAATCACCGTGTCTGCTCCTCACATCTCTATGGCCCAGTCTGAATCAGAATTCATTGAAAATATGAAAGCTACAGCAAGGTAGAATAAAGTATGGAAACTTAATTGTTACTGTCATTAGTGTTATTTCAAATAGCAAATATAATTTTGATCACAAGTACTTTTTGATAGAATATAACTTTGCATTTATATTTTATAATGTATCCATGGTTGAATAAGTATGAGGGAGATTGAATATCTGGCTGAGTGGTGCCATAACAACCTCTCACGCAATGTCAGCAACATCAGGGAGATGATTATTGACTTCAGTAGGACAAAACCAGAGGTCCATGAGCTAGTCTTCATCTGTGGATCAAACGCGGAGAGGGTCAGCAACTTTAAATTCCTTGGTGTTATCATTTTGGAGGATTTGTCATAACATAAAAAGCATGGCAGTGCCTCTTCTTTCTTAAAAGTTTGCAAAGATTGAGAATGTCATCCAAAACTCGGACAAACTTCAAAAGATGTGTGGTGGAAAGTATATTGACTGGTTGTATCAGAGGCTGGTTTGGAAATACCAATTCCCTTGAATGGAAAAGCTACAAGAAGTAGTGGATACAGACCAGTCCATTACGGATAGAGTTCTCCCCACCAGTGAGCACATCTATGTGGGGTACTATCGCAGGAAAGTGGCATCCATGGTCGAGGACCTCCACCATTCAGGCCCGTGTTCTCTTCTTGCTGCTGCTGTCAGGAAGGAGGTACAGGAGCCTCAGGACCCTCACCACCAAATTCAGGAACAGTTATTACCCTGCAGCCATCATATCTTGAATCAGAGGGGATAACTTCCTTCAACTACACTTGTTCTATCACTGAACTGATCCCACTGAACTGGACTCACTTTCAAGAACTCTTCATCTTCTCGATATTTCTTGCTTATTTATTGCTATTGTTTGCTGTCTCTTTTTGTATTTGCACAGTTTGTTGATTTTGGTTTTGCACACTAGTTGTTTGTTCATCCTGTTGTGTGTGGTCTTTCATTGATTCTGTTGTGTTTTTTGTATTTACTGTGATTGTCAGCAAGCAAATGAATCTTGGGGTTGTATATGGTGACATATATGTACTTTGATAATATATTTACTTTGAACTTCTTTGAGTGACCTGTTTGTAATTTGGTATGTGTTGTGCAAATGAATGAAACTGAATGAACATCATTATCTGTGAGAAGCTAATGGATGGAGCTAGGTGTTTAGGTTAACTAAATGAGCCTTGACCTGTTAATGTGATTATGACAAGTTACACTCCATGTATTTGCTAAAGTTGACGTAGGATCCACTTAAGCAAATGATATTGCTTGCCTTTACTACGCTCTGTCCGCCAGAGAAAGCAGGATCTCCTAGTGGCCACACATTTTAATTCCACGTCCCATTCCCATTCTGATATGTCTATCCATGGCCTCCTCTACTGTAAAGATGAAGCCACACTCATGTTGGAGGAACAACACCTTGTATTCCATCTGGGTAGCCTCCAACCTGATGGCATGAACATTGACTTCTCAAACTTCCGCTAATGCCCCACCTCCCCCTCGTACCCCATCCATTATTTATTTATATACACACATTCTTTTTTTCTCTCTCCTTTTTCTCCCTCTGTCCCTCTTACTATACCCCTTGCCCATCCTCTGGGTTTTTTCCCCCTCCCCCTTTTCTTTCTCCCTAGGCCTCCTGTCCTATGATCCTCTCATATCCCTTTTGCCAATCACCTGTCCAGCTCTTGGCTCCATCCCTCCCCCTCCTGTCTTCTCCTATCATTTTGGATCTCCCCCTCCCTCTCCCACTTTCAAATCTCTTACTAGCTGTTCTTTCAGTTAGTCCTGACGAAGGGTCTCGGCCCGAATTGCCGACTGTACCTCTTCCTAGAGATGCTGCCTGGCCTGATGCATTCACCAGCAACTTTTATGTGTGTTGCTTGCTTGCCTTTATTTTTTTTACAATATAGACATCATAGCTTGAGGGAGAAGTGAATTCTAAAAGCTGGTCTTCCTGCAGTTTGCATTTATTAGTATATTATTTCAGCTACTGAAGAAACTGCAGTTTTTATTTCTAAATGGTGGAAGTTAACTGATTCTGAATTGCCAACCCATCAGATGCTGTAGTGTTTTCATAAATAACCCAGCTTTTACAGTTGAAATGGAGTAACAGCAGCGAAAATCCATGAATCATGAGTAGTAGTCAGTGCGATCTAGAGAATATGTAGTGGGTAATCAATAAATTGTTTAGATGATTGTCATTCTGATGGAATCTCCCTTGAGTTCATTTAAACATTTATTGCCAACATCAATTGCCATTAATGTGGGCAAAGCGTACAGGGTGGCCAAAGCAATAGGTTGGAAAGATTAAGGGAAGAGGAACAATTTAACATATTTTTAAACATCTCAAGTTTGCCCATGTGAAATGCATTAGTTCCTGTAGAGTGGCACATCTTTTTTTCTTAGCTGGATGTTTTGTTTTGTATTTCATTCTAGGTGGGTGTATGGGGTACTGGTGATGCACATTAGGTGATATGCTACTGTGATAACTTCTGTGGAAAGATTATCTGATAATGCCCTAATGTCAGGAACATTGTGCTTTAACAAGTTAAAGTGTGCGATGGTTTATGCTGTAAAGTTCCTACATGCAATAAATTTAATAGAGGTGGGAAAAAAGGTTTTGCTTTTATAATTGTCCCTCTAATTTAGTCAGGTATACCCTCTGTTGATTGCCATTCTTGCCTTTTTGAAAGGCTGTTCAATGTTTTCTTTGTCAGTCTCCAGGTAAAGCTTATCAGTTATTTTTCATGAGCATTTTCCCTCCTGAATGAGGAGGTGCTTTAAGTCAGCTCGAGTTAAGTGTCATTGAATGCCATTAAGTGTCCATTTTCTCATTTAGATATGGTTTATTGATGGAGTACTATTGGATTTATTTGAATCTGAATACATATTTATCTATTTTTGATAAAGGAAGCATTTTTACCAAAGATTCACAGGTTTCTACTTCAGTGAGTTTCATTATACACAATGTTTCATGAAATTTCTTTCACAGGAGCAAGAAGAAAATAAAGGAGCCACCAGTTGGCCAGAGTTTTACATTGATCAGCTGAATTCTATGGCAGTTGTGAGTCCTTGTTTTACTTTGCTCTGTATCTATAAGCACACATAATCATTAAACTTTGTCATAATTCTGTCAGTACATTTCTGCAATAAACAGTTCAAATACTTTGGGGGAGAAATTCCTCTGTTTGCTACTGTTGAATGTGTGATCGATTATCCGTTGTCAGTTGTATTCACCTGTGCATAATCAAATTCATTGGAGGCAATAAAATTATGACATATAACTGGGTTGATACTGAGGAGTTTAGTGCCAGTGTCCAATTACCAACATCCCTTACTTTCATTTAATAAACAAGGGATGTTTAATGAAGAAGCTAATGCTTTATACTAAAATCTATAGCTTTAAGTTTCCATCAAGGTTTCTATAAACCTTTCAATTGAAGTTTGTAACACTTTATTGAATGTGGAATTTGCACCTTCAGTTTAGACATGATTCATTTCACATATGGTTCTGAACCAATAATACTTTCCCATGAGAATCCATGTCTTGCAAATAGTTTCTTAATGCATTCCCCGAATACCAGAGTTTCAAGACGTTTGTGCATGGGGACAAATATCTTCCGGTGTAATTTGACTACCAAAGTCTTTGGTTATAAGTTGCAGGATTTTTTTTTTGAAATGTGCAGTAATACAATGTACAGTTTTGTCATCAATATTTCAAATATGATTTCTTAGTAAGAAAATGCTTACCTCTGGGCTCCTTGGACCAAAATATGCTCATAATGCTTGAATATTTGGTGCTGTAAGCAGTAAAGGATGTTTGTTTCCATGTATGCAAATAACTAAAATTTGATAATTAAACTAAAGCTAATAAAATGCTGGTCTTCATCTCGGATGGGATGATATACTACAAAACAATTACTTCAGTTATTTAGGATCTTGATTGGCACATTATGTACATTGACTTGTGAGTACAAATGGTGGATTAATGTTGGCATAATGCTGATTCACTAGAGTCAGGAAAGTACAGCACAGAAGCAGGCCCTTTGGCCCATCTATCCTGTGCCAAACTATTTAAACTGCCTATTCCCATCAACCTGCTCCAGGACCATAGCCCTCGGAACCTTATCATCCATGTACCTATCCAAACTTCTCTTTTATCCAAATTTCACAGACATTGAAATTGAGCTTGCATGCACCACTTGCACTGGCAGCTCATTCCACACTCTCACAACCCTCTGAGTGAAGCAGTTTCCCCTCATGTTCCCCTTAAACTTTTCACCTTTCACCTTTAACTCATGACCTCTAGTTATAGTCCCACCCAACCTCAGTGAAAAAGACCTGCTTGCATTTACCATAATCTATACCTCTATCAAATCTCCCCTCAAACTTCTACATTCCAAGGACTAACATCCTAACTTATTCAATCTTTCCTTAGAACTCAGGTCCACCAGTCCCAGCAACATCCTTATAGATTTTCCCTGTACTAATACAACCTTATTTACATCCTTCCTGTAGGTATGTGACCAAAACTGCACACACTACTCCAAACTAGGCTTCATCAACATCTTGTATAACTCCAACATGGCATTCCGTCTCCTGAACTCAATACTCTGCTTTATGAAGGCCAATGTGCCAAAAGCTTTCTTTACACCCTATCTGCCGGTGATGCAACTTCCAGTGAATTATGGACCTTTATTCCCAGATCCCTTTCTTCTGAAGTTCTCCTCAGTGCTTACTATTCGCTGAGTTCACGAGAATAATGCCATTGTTCAATTATGACCAGTGTGAGGTAACCATGTTAGGAATTTGTGATGTTTTTAATGGAGGTGGTTAAAGTGAGGAAATGGTGTTTGATCGAGCAGGAACAGAGGAATTGTTTCCCATGGTGAATATAGAATGATGGTTGCATTTGCACATTTTAAAATTAAAGCTAGACATCAAGGAATAAATAGGGTAACAATCTGGACTTCAGTCAACACTTAAGGTTGGTGGAAATCCAAAATTCTGAATATTGGGAATATTGGATTTGTTGAAATTTTGAACAGAATATATAATCAACAGAACCTCATTTTAAGTCAGAATATTAACAGATGTTTCAAATAAAATCAGTAAGTTGAGTGGAATTGCATTGAGCAGGATTGGTTAAGTAGTTATTTTTTGCCAAGAACAAATAATTAGCACATTAAATACATATGTGCAGTACTGACTCATTTGACTACCTTGCATGCAGAACTCTTTTTGGGGAGTGTCAACTACCATTCAATATGATTTTTTTCTTTCAACAGATGACAATCTAATTACATTGGTTTGTTTATCTTTCTTTTCCACAACCCAGTCCATAAGCATTGTTAATTAAATAACAGAATAATTTTGATGTATGTCATTATGTCCTCCATATGTTAGGAATGGTTATTTTAATCCGATATCTATTTTTCAACTCCTTGAGATATTCACATTGATGCATTACCATTATTTAGAAAGAAGTGGGTCCATTGTAGTAATTGTCTTCAATTGTAGCCCTTTAATGCCCATGTTAAATGTTGGAGAAAATGGTGTCTTTCTGCACAAGAAGCACTATATACCAGACATCTCATGTACTCTATTAGTAAAAGTAGTAATTGGTGAGCTGATTTTTATTTTCCTTTTATTTTTAGAGAAAATCGCTCTTAGCCTTGGAAAAAGAAGATGAGGAAGAAAGGAATAAAACCATTGAGAGTTTGAAGACTGCATTAAGAACACAACCCATGAGGCAAACTATTCTTGATCTTATCCCTTGGTATTAAAGCATTGATCTTGCTGAATGACAGAGTCATGGTGTCAGTCTTCTTGCAACAATTTCTTGTGTTCTTATAACCTTAGAACATCAAGATGTATGTTATCAATTATAATGGAAACTTATTGAAAACAATGTTTTAATTACATAAAATGATATCCATAGGCATTGAACGTCAATTCTCTAAATTAACGTTTTGCTAATTTTTCCCTTTTAATGGATAATGTGTTTCTTAAAGTTCTAAAATGATGTAAGAACAAAAGAACTATTAGAGATAATTTGGCCAGGTGACGCTTCAAGAATGCTCTGATATGCAGCAAGATCATTGCTGAATATGCTTTGGCCTTAACACCAGTTACCTTCTCTTTCTTTGTATTCATTGACTCCCTGTAGTTTAAATGTCTATTAGAGCTTCAGCACATTCTGAAGATGTCTATAAGATTTTCAGCACATTCTGAAGATCTTATTAGGTAGCTTGACTGAGATCAGTGACTGGATTTTATAAAAGCTTAAAGTAGATTGATTGTATTGTCCCTAAATTCCACTGAAATTTTCAGTTCTTTAATTATGAATGAATTTTTATTAGTTTCTTTGCTCCCATTCTTCCCACAAATTGTGAGCCTCCTGTGTCTCAGAATAGTGTTTCTGGAAAATGAGTCATATCTCAATTTTCCTCATTCAAAGCTGTGTCATCTGCACAGACGTCAAGAAATATGAATTTTAAAAAATCAAGTTTATTCCGTATCTCAAATTTTTGGGTAGTGATTTGTGAGTTCAGCAAAGGCGAATTAACATTACCCAAATATCAGTTGTGCCAGGGCCACCTGTATAAATATTTCCTAGGAGGCAAGTTTTGTCATCCTTCTGAACGGAGAGACAATTAAGTATTTATTTAAATTGTGTAGACTCAAAAGAGAATATTCTTTCATCTTTTTGAATTGCAATGTTCTTCCATTTGGCAGGTTTGTTACCAGATTCATTGACTTGGATGGGTTAACGTGTATTCTCAACTTTCTGAAAAGTATGGACTATGAAACTTCAGAATCTCGAATACATACTTCTCTAATAGGCTGTATTAAAGCACTAATGAATAACTCACAGGGCAGAGCTCATGTTTTGGCTCATGTAGAGAGTATTAACGTAATAGCCCAAAGTCTTACAACAGAAAATATAAAGACTAAAGTAGCAGTCTTGGAAATTTTGGGTGCTGTGTGTCTAGTGCCAGGCGGTCATAAGAAGGTACTGGAAGCAATGCTGCACTACCAGAAATATGCAAGTGAAAGAACACGTTTCCAGGTACAGTCTGCATGCTGATTGTGAACTGCAAAATGAAAGTATGTATTTTGTTCAATTAGTGAAAAGTTAATGCATGTAAAAATCTGAGGATATATCTCTGCTAAAGTAAGGATTTGAGGAGTAATAGATTAAAAGTATTTTTCATACTTTTCTGTCTAGCTAATTTTCAGTATGTTGGCAGCCAGATGTAGCATCGGTGTGTTATCTTTGTAGAATATAAACAGATGAAAATTTGCTAAGCCCTATCTTTATGCTAGTGATTCTTTCTTTGAGGGAATAACCTTTTTATTACTGCCTCACTCATTCAGCGAGGCAAAATGACTTGTCAGCTTCTAATCATTATCTTCATTTATTTTAAATGTAGTTCATGAGCACATAATTATGGGCAAGGGAAGGCCACCTGATAGCTTGCTGTGTTTTTGCTGCTGAATGTGGTGCAAATTATGTTACGTTAATCTATCACTGATAACTTCAGATACACATTGACATAGAAAGCACCATCTTATATAACTGTATCCTCCCTGTTTATCATTAGTTTCAAAGTACTGAAATATTCTGTTTCCATTGTCTTTGAGGACGAGAGTTCAGAATATTTATAACCCTCAAGATTTAGGCTGGAATATCGTGCAATCTCAAACCAAATATTCAAAACTGGACAGAAATTGTTGTAGAATCATCCAGTATTTCACTGTAGAGCAATGATGCAAATCTAACCAGTCCAACATTCCCTCATAAGACAACCAGCCCATTCTAGATTTATACAGAAAAGGTTAACAAATCTGACACCGACACCCACTCACCCACCTCTCTTTCTAAATAATGAAACCAATGCCGAAGAGTTAGGATTGGTTTTGACAAGTTGAATGTGGGGTTTTGTTTCTGCTGTGCTTCATGAGGATCCTTGATTTGAATCATGAGTATTTTAAGACCACTGTGGATAGATGTATGTTAAGCAGAAGGTAATAGGTGACTGTGGATTCATGGGAAACCAGAACTGAGATTGCAGTCAGACCACAGTTAATTTTATGAAATAATAGAGCAGGTTCGAGGCTGTGTGGTCTGATTTAATGTTTGTGGTTAGCTTTATTCACTTGCTGTACCTGCATGTCTTTAAAATCCTGCACTAGAGCATTTAAATCCCTCTGCAATTTGACGCCGTTTAGTTAGTGTTCTTTTCTTACAAATTCATTCCCATCTATTAATACACTTAATTTCTGTGATATAACAGTATTTATAATATTCTGAGAATTACCTGTCATTTAGTAACTTGGGAGAATTTTCTTGGTAAAATGTTAATTCAATTTTTGCTTTCAGATAATTAAGGTAAATTCTTTAAGAAACAATAGATCCTTTATGATTATACAAAATCAAAAATGGCACCTCTTCTTTCTTTCAGTCTCTCATCAACGATTTGGACAGAAATACAGGAAGATACAGGGATGAAGTGAACCTTAAAACTGCTGTCATGTCTTTCATTAATGCTGTCCTAAGTCAAGGTTCAGGAGAGGTAGGAAATTTCTACTCAGCTAACCAAGAGTGATGGGTTTTTGCTAGTGGTACAAATCAACAGACCATTTTGCTATCCATGGTGAGGTGAGACAGTGTTTGGTGAACAACAACGTGTGATTTACCTGTACTGCTCTTCTGTGTTAGATCAGCCTCGTCCCTTTAGAATGTAGCTTTTTAAATGTTGAACTCCGAGAGAGGGAAAAAAAACAAACTTGAAATTGTATTCTTTATTTTGTTCCAATAGGAAAGTCTTGATTTTAGAGTACATCTCCGATATGAATTTTTGATGTTAGGTATTCAACCTGTTATTGACAAATTGCGTGAACATGAAAATGCAACTTTAGATAGGTGAGCATATTTTATATAATCAATTTAACTTACTGAAAATTTGCTGATGATGGTTTTAAAGCTAATTTTTAATGATTTGTTAGGCATTTAGATTTTTTTGAGATGCTGCGAAATGAGGATGAAATGGAACTAGCAAAAAGATTTGATGTGGTAAGTAGATCAGTTTCTGCTGGTGTGTTGTTTCATGCTGAATATTGTACAAAATATGTTTTATTAATCTGCTGGTATTCTTCAGGTGCACATCGACACGAAAAGTGCTACCCAGGTATTTGAACTGGTCAAGAAAAAGATCAGCTATACAGATGCATACCCGCACTTTATGTCAATTCTTCACCATTGGCTACAGATGCCATGTGAGTACCACTTAGAGCTTGGTGTGGCAGAATGTTATTGAATTTCCAAGTGACGAGTGAGTAAAATGAAGGAAAATAAAGATTAAAGATCAGCTTTATTTGTCATGTGTACATTGAAACACACCATGAAATCCGTAGTTTGCATCAATGACCAACACACACCAGAGATGTGTAGAAGGCCTGCATGTGTTGTCAACATAACATGCCCACTACCTACTAACTCTTGACAATTCAAACTGCCTGTACATGTTCTAAATACAGGACCTCTGTTTCCAGCCAGCCCACATGTCTGTTTTAATGCCTCTTAAAACATTCTGTACTGTATCTGCTTCTGTCATTTCATGCTGCAGTCTGTTACAGACATCTTCCCTACTTTGTGTGTGTGCAGCGGTGGGGGGGGGGTGCAGGGGGTAGTGGTAAGTTATAAAACAACTCGAGTTGTAAATCTCCTTTAAACTTTCCCCTTCTTGCCTTAAAGCCATGCCCTCAAGTATTTGACACTTCCCCCTTATAAAGCTGCACCCACTATGGGGCTTATACTCATATTCCAGAGATCAAGATCCTTCAGCTCTACCAATGGAGCGAGCCAGACTGGGTTGTGTATTTGCTGCATTCAGCTGTTACTTGTTCCAACTTTAATAGTTCCCTCTGCTTTTTCCTCCCAGATAAGCGAAGTGGAAACACTGTACAATATTGGCTACTGCTGGACCGAATATTGCAACAGATAGTTTTACAGAACGATAAAGGGCACGATCCTGATGTTACCCCTCTGGAAAATTTTAACGTGAGGAATGTTGTTAGAATGTAGGTCCACTTCTTCTGTGGAGTGATTGGTCATAAGAATTATACTAATAGATACTTTGAGCTCAGACATTGTTTGCTAATTATCACTTTTTTTCTTTGAATTTGATCTTCTACACTAACAGGTTGGTTAATGAAAATGAGGTCAAACAGTGGAAGGAACAAGCAGAAAAAATGCGAAAAGGTGTGGTCTGTCTCTTTGGCTCTGATATTGTGTATGTGAAATAGTTTCGTTGTTCTTCCTCTACCCCAGCTCTATCCCATTACCAGTATTTTTTGCCCTCTACTGTTGTACTAAATTTTGCTGTTACGAAGTTGTAAGTACTTCCCCCACCCCACCCCTCCAATAGCTCTTTGGTGCTGTAATGCATGGCTTAAATGTTGTATAATTCAAGACTTTGTATGGGTGGAGAGTGCACTGTAGAACCTGCATTTTGGATTTCTTTCTGCACAAGTTGGTGGAAAGCACCCAGAATCAGCATCCATGTGATGTTAACAGTCTTGAGTCACAAGACTAACAACAGGGGAGGGAATTGCCCTGATCCCCGCAAATTAATAACAGCCATTGTTTGAAGGAGAGGTTATGCTCTACTTTTGTTGCCTATGTATCTCCATTTGCAGAGCACAATGAGCTACAACAAAAGTTGGAGAAGAAAGAAAGGGAATGTGAAGCTAAGACACAGGAAAAGGAGGAAATGATGCAAACACTGAATAAAATGAAAGAAAAACTGGAAAAGGAATCTCAGGAGCACAAAGCTGCTAAGAAACAGGCAGCTGATCTTGCGGCCCAGATCCAGGATCTCAGCAATGCAAGTTCCCGTTTAGTTAAATATCCTTTGCAGCTTCTTGTAAAATTTAACAAAGATTTTGCATAAATACACTTCACTGAAAAATCACATTTCTCTGGACCATGGTGATCAAAAAAAATAAGAACATAAATATATTAATACAGTCTGTTTTCTCTGTTGCAAATTCTATCAGAGTATCTGGAATAAATCTAATTACCATTTTCTTTGTTTTATTTTGATTATAGAGAGCAAGTTTTGCTGGTGTTCCGGGTGGCTCCCTTTCACCTCCTGGAGCCCCTGGTGGACCACTGTTTTCCTCCGCACTTGCTTCAGGCAGTGGTCCGTCTCTTCCTCCTGCTGCTCCTGCTCTTCCATCAATGGGTGGGGTGCGCCCGCCTGTTCCACCCCCACCTCCTGGTGCACCGCCTCCACCTCCAGGTTTGCCACCAATGGGTGGTGTTCTACCTCCTCCAGGAGCCCCTTTGGGTTCAAGACACAAGAAAAATATTCCACAACCAGCAAATGCTTTAAAATCCTTCAACTGGTCCAAGTTACCAGAGGTGAGTTCAACAAGACCAATGGTACAAGACCATTTAAAAAAAAACCTCCAAGGGAGATTTTTCTGAATTGTTTTTGTAATTAAAGTTTCTTATTGCCCATACTAATTAAGACTGAAATTGAGCTTGTAATGGATTTCCAGTTAATAATTTAAAAGAAATGGATTATCTTAACTTGTAAATATTGTTTAATATTAATCTGCATTTTGAATGGGTTATCTCAGCTGAAAGATTTTCTTTTTGATTTACTAATAGAATAAAATTGAGGAAACTATCTGGAGGGAGATTGATGATTTGAAGGTTTTTAAAGTACTTGACTTAGAAGATCTTGAAAAGACGTTCTCTGCATACCAAAGGCAACAGGTAATTTAAGTGAAATCACTCTATAATTTATATATCTTAACAAGAGAACAGAGTAATTCCTGTGAATTCAGTAATATTTAGTCATTTTCACAGTGAGGAAACCTGCACGAGTTACTGACTGTATTCCAAATAATTCTGTAGTATTCAGAACAGTGCAAAGCTTTCTGCGTGAACTTGGCTTGACAGTTTAAATTCAGCAAACCAATATGCAATTTATTACTGCGAATCTGGCACTATTTCCAGTGCAGTATAAAGGCAATCACAGGATTCGGCAGAGGGTTTTGTAAATAGAGCAGCATGGTAGTGAAATTGCTTTACGGCGCCGGTGGTCACCAATCAAGGTTTGATTCCTGCTGTTGTCTGTAAGGAGTTTGCACTTTCTCCATGTGGCCATGCGAGTTTCCTCCGGGTGCTCTGCTTTCCTGCCATGTTCCAAAGACGTACAGTTAGGGTTAGTAACTGATGAGCATGCTATGTTGGCACCAGAAGCATGACAACACTTGTAAGCTGAACCCAGCACTATCCTCTCTGATTTGATTAGTTGCAAACAACGCATTTTACTGAACGTTTCGACGCACACGTGACAAATGAAGCTAATCTTTGGCTACATTATTTTGATTGGGTGCATTTAAGAGACTTTTGTGTATATAGAGGCACTGCTGAGTAATTAATAGCAGATCCTCACTGGTGAAGGAAACAGTGAATAACGCATTTGTAGCAGAAATTATTTGTTGTATTTATGGGAAGAGTGAAGAAAGTTGCAGTGAAATCAGCCAACTTTTGACTGCTCCAGCAAAGAGAAAGCACTGAGACAATGGGCTAAACGCTGCTCTTCGTTCTAGCCTTTTTTTTCCTAATTTTGCTCACTTTGAATTTCAAGCAAATTATTTTCTTCTATTTTGAAGCTGCTTATGTGTATCACCTGTCAGCATTATACTGACGTGTTAATATGGTTTGTTAAATTGATACTGATTTGCATGTCACAGCTTTTGCATTATAATGTGAAGCATTACAGATTGATCGCCTATGATGCTTGAACCCTTTCAGCTGCAGGGACCTGTGTTAAAACTCCAACTAAATCTTACTCCAGCAATCTCAGTGGAGTATTGACAGTTCAGTCTTTTCTCTAAGATCATTGCATTTTGACATACTGCAAGCAGATTATTTTAAGGTTACTTGATAATTTTGATATTATTGTCATTATCAAGTTCCATATGAATCTGACATTTAGCCAAAATATTTTTCCTTGTTATGGTGAAAGGGTTAATTTTTGCAGACAGCATTCTTGCTTGATGCTGGTATGTCTCCAATCACTTCTAATTTTTAAAATTTACTTATGCAATTGTGCTGTGTCTATTTCGTTTGCCTCTTTGCAACAATTTCTGTACTGCAATTTTTTCATTGCCATTAACTGATGCTACCTGTTGTCCTCCTTATGCCTTGGCCTGCACTTCAGGATTTCTGTCTGAGCAATCATTCTAAGCAGGTAAGCATGTGCTTTTAATAAAGTGCAAGCAGTCTGTTTGTATAAATTGCAGCATGTTTGCAAAGATAAAAATGCATATTAAACTTAGTTTAGGTGATGAGCACTTAAACAGTTTTGTGTACAAACTTGTATCACATCAACATTATCGCATTTTTAAGAAAATGTGACTAATTGTATTGTTCTGAAGTTTGATTTTATAAGTAATTTGGGTATTACCACAATGCAGACAATAATTCAGATTAATTCTACTTTGTAATAAAGCTATGAAGGGGCAATAAAGCCTTTTAATTAGACACGAGTTTGTAACATGAAATATAAAAGATGCACGATGGTCCAAAACGAAACTCGCAAGCATTAGAAATACAAAACCAAACTGATTTTGGTGTGAATAAGTGAGAGGCAAAAAGTAAGATTTAAGAATGTGAAATGTAGTTCATGATCAGTTTTGTACAGCACAAATTATGGTTAAAGAAGTAAAGCATTGACATTTTTGAATGATGTATATATTACAATGGGATGGATTGGCTTGTGTGAAAAGGCTAGTTTTAACCGTAGACTTATTCCTACTTCCTGTAATTGAAAAGGAATTTTAAAATGAAAAAACTTATGTACGTTGTGCCAATCATGTGCATTAAAGATCTATGTGTGGATTTTATTACATTACGCTTTACACCGTTTTCTTTATTTTGAGATTAAACTGAGGCTTAGGAGGGTTGTTTTACTTAAGTAAGAATACTTCGGTCTGTGGGTTCACCTTTATCATTGGAAGATTAAATTCACCTTTAGAATTATACGTAGAAAGGACATGTACCTTCAGAGTTTCGTAAGTCAATCCAAATATTAAGAAATAGTTAACTGTATTTTGTCCTCATTCATTTAGAGATTGGGGTTCAGGTGCTAAATTAAGTAGAATTTTATTAGGTTATTGAGTATTTTCATTATAGCTTCAGGTTATCTAATGTGCCCTTTTTTTTGGACTATAGAAAGAGACAGATTCTAATGAAGACACATTAAATTCTACCAAGAAAGTCAAAGAATTGTCTGTAATAGATGGGAGAAGAGCACAGAATTGCAATATTCTTCTATCCAGGTAATGGTTTTATCATTTATTACAAGAAAGCTTGAAAATCCTGCACTTTATTTTATGATTTGTGCATTTAAATGTTTGTAATGATTGTAATCTGTTCTTTACGTTCATTAGGTAATTGGTTCATTAGGTTCACTGCAGTAGATACAAAAACAACAGTGGTGTCATAGGCAGAGCCATTGCCTACAGTGGTTAGTAATACATGTCCTGACCAATATTTGGAGCTGCTTGTATTAACAGGAGTGGCAGCATCTGGAGTTGCCTTTCAAGTTGATACAAAAGAGTTGATTTTCTCCTCATTTAGTTGGAAGGATTTAAGTTACCAAACACAGCAGGATCTGTACATTCCACATTTTTTCCTCTCCACAATCTCATTGCCATTTATTGCTTTTTGGATCTGCTAGCTTGCAGAGAGGAAATCAATTGTTTGTGATCCTGCAGCTGATTGCTTTCAACAAGATTGTATCTTTTATGGAAACAACAGGAATTCTGCAGATGCTGGAAATTCAAGCAACACACATCAAAGTTGCTGGTGAACGCAGCAGGCCAAGCAGCATCTATAGGAAGAGGCGCAGTCGACGTTTCAGGCCGAGACCCTTCGTCAGGACTAGACAGATTTGACTAGTCCTGACGAAGGGTCTCGGCCTGAAACGTCGACTGCGCCTCTTCCTATAGATGCTGCTTGGCCTGCTGCGTTCACCAGCAACTTTGATCTTTTATGGACTTGTTTTGTCTTCATTGTTGGCTCTTTTTGTGTAACATGCAATGTGCTGGCAAGTGTATGCTTGTTTAACTTGCACGTTCAGCATATTCTTTATGATGATGATGAAATGTTGAGCATGTGGGTGTACAAATTGTAAAAGCTGGGGAAAAATTAATGGTTTCAATTGTGTGCTCTGATTTGGAAGGCATATTTTAAAATGATTTTTTAGTGTTTTGGGGCTTACAGTTCAAGTTAAGACTTTTAAATGGTTGTGCAACTGACTGATCCTTTTGACTGATGAATAACGGTCATGAATTTGAGGATAATTTCTATTAAATGTTCCAAAATGAAGATATTGTTAAGGGTTTATCTTTGTTTAAAACGTGTGACAGTTTCTCTCTCTTCTGAGAGAACAGGGTTGAGTGTGTGCTGAAGTGCGTGTCAATCTTTTTAAGTCTGAATATGAATTATGTAGAAAAAATAGATGATAAGACAAAGATTGAATGACATAATTCTGCTCCTATCAAGTTGACCACACCATTTGATCATGGCTGAGTTATTTTCCATTTTTAAAGCTATTTCTCCCAATAACCTGTAACACCCTTACTAATCAAGAACCTATCAATTTCTGCTTTAAATATGCCCAATGACTTGGTGCTACAGCCATCTGTGGCAATAAATTCCACAGATTCACCAGCCTCTGGCTATAGAGATTCTTTCTATCCCTGTTTTAAAGGGACACTCGTGTATTCTGAGGGTTGATCTCTGGTCCTAGAGTCTCCTACTGTCGGAACCATCCTCTGCATGTCCACTCTAACTATGACTTTCAATATTTGGTAGATTTCAATGAGATCCCACCCCCTCATTCTTATAATGAGGGAGTACATGCCTAGAGCCATCACACACTCCTCCTACATTAATCCTTACAGTCCTGGAATCATTCTCATAAGCGAGTTCTAGACCCTCCCCCATGCTCACACATCCTTTCTTAGATATGGAGCCTAAAGCTGCTCACAATGCTCTAAACGTGGTCTTACCAATGTCTTATGAGGCCTCAGCATTACATCCTTGCCTTCATACTCTGATATGAATGCTAACATTGCACTTGCCGTACTTACTACTGACTCAACCTGCAAATTAACCTTTAGGAATCCTGCAGTATGGCACCCTAGTCTCTTTGCTCAGATGATTTCTAAATTTGTTACAACTTTATTACTTTTACCAAGTGCATGACCTTACACTTCCCTATACTGTATTCCCTCTGCCACTTCTTTGTCCATTTTCCTACTCTGCCTAAGTCCTTCTGCAGACTCCCTGCTTCTTCAGCACTACCTGTCTCTCCACCTATCTCTGCATCATCTGCAAACATGGCCACAAAGACATTAATTCCATCATGTAGAACGTTAACATATAATGTGGGTCGTAACAGATACAACACAGACCTCTGTGGAACACCACTGGTTACCAGCAGCCAACCAGAAGAGGCTTCCTTTATTCACACTCTTTGCTTCTGCAGCCAGCCAATCTTCGATCCATGCTAGTATCTTTCCTGTATTACCATGGGCTCCTGTCTTGTTTAGCAGCCTCACGCATGGCACTTTGTGAAAGGCCTTCTGAAAATCCAAGTAAACAACATTCACGGACTCTCCTTTGTCCATCCTGTTTGTTATTTCCTCAAAGAATTCCAGCAGATTTGTCAGGCAAGATTTGCCCTTAAGCAAACTGTGCTAAATCTGGCCTTTTTCCAAGTTCACGTTTAATTGTCATTGGGGTGTCATGGTGGCGTAGTGGTTAGCACGGCACTGTTACAGTTAGGGGTGTCGGAGTTCGGCATTCAATTCCGACATCATCTGTAGGGAGTTCTTCCCATAGATTGTGTGGGTTTTCTCTGGGTGCTCTGGTTTCCACCCAGCTTCCGAAGACTTGCTGGTTATTAGGTAAGTTGTTCATTCTGAATTGTCCCATGATTAGGCTAGGTTGAATCAGTGGTTGCTGGGGCAATGCAGCTTGAAGAGCCTATTCCACGCTGTATCTCTAAAATAAATAAAATTATACACATGTATAAAGCTACACTAAACAGTGCTCCTCCAGGACCAAAGTGCAGAACACAGTATATATACAGCATATGTACAGTAGTTACGATAGTAATTACAGTCACAGTATAATATTAGCCCTAGCCCCTGTGTGGCATGGCTTGAAGATCGATGACGCGTAGGATGTTGTCCTGGAGCCATGTTTCTGCAAGAACAAGCATGCAGCAGTTCCTCATCTCCCGCTGGTTCAGCCCCAGATGAAGAGAGTCCAGCTCGTCTCGCACTGGTTCAGCCCGAGGTGAAGAGAGTCCAGCTCATCTCGCGCTGGTTCAGCCCCAGGTCTCAGCCCGAAACGTCGACTGTACCTCTTCCTATGGATGCTGCCTGGCCTGCTGCGTTCACCAGCATTTTTTGTGTGTGTTGTTTACAAGGATGTTGCCTGGATTGGGAAGCATGACTTATGAGAATAGGTTGAGTGAACTCGGCCTTTTCTCCTTGGAGTGACAGAGGATGAGAGGTGACCTGATAGAGGTGTACAAGATAATGAGAGGCATTAATCCTGTGGATAGTCAGAGGCTTTTCCCCAGGGCTGAAATGGCTAGCGAGAGGGCATAGTTTTAAGGTGCTTGGAAGTAGGTACAGAGGAGCTGTCAGGGGTAAGTTTTTTACACAGAGATTGGTGAGTGCGTGGAATGGGCTGCTGGCAGCGGTGGTGGAGGCGGAAACGATAGGGTCTTTCAAGAGACTCCTGGATGGCTACATGGAGCTTAGAAAAATGGAGGGCTATGGGTAAAGCCTAGGTAGTTCTAAGGTAGGGACATGTTCGGCACAGCTTTGTGGGCCGAAGGGTCTGTATTGTGCTGTAGGTTTTCTATGTTTCTATGTCTAATTTATTAAGGGAAAAAATTTACTATACAGATACTTCAACCTTAGGTCTCTATAATCTGAACTAAATCAAAATAATGTCACTGTAAAGGTTGACTGATTCAAGTTTTGCCTTAATTATGTATTTCTTTTACAAAATCTTCATTTTCTTTCCTGTAATTGCAAACACCCGTCTATCCCATGTTCTGCCTGTGCTGTAATGCTGCTGACCTTTTCCAACATGTGCATGCCACTGACCTGAGAAGCCCTGCAAAGAGCCGGAAGGGCCTATTCTGCGCTACAGATAGAGAGATGGAGAAATATATAAATGATTGAAAAAGGGATTGTTCCATAGTCTATGCGCACAATTTGAAGTCATTCGTTGGTTCTGAAAGCAGACGGAAGGAAAATTTGCATTCAGCAAGGTTAATATTTACTTACACAATTTTTAGTTAGACTTGTAGGGATTTTGCCTTTTGGTATTTAGGCAACAGAATTTACCGGGAAATAAGGATACTGATTTGTAATAATGCCAGGATGAATAATCGCTTTATGCTGATGCAGGAAGTCCTAAACAATATGGAAATATTTTGGCAGGAAATGGTATTGATTGGCATTAATTTTCCATTCATTAGTTTTTCATTCTAAGAGAAGTCTGGGCAATAGAGCTTCTAATCTGATCAAGCAAGTAAGTTTTAAATTATTATTGCCTGACTATATAGGTATTTAATAATTGGAGTTGCTGACATAAATCTATTCAAAACTATTTGGATTCTAATTGTACATCAGTGTACTATTTTGTGTGTTAACTTTGTTAATCTGAGATAGTTTTACATGAAATATAATGGTACTGAAAATACAGTTGCTTTGTCATTTGGCCATACTTTTTAAAAAATACACATGAAAGAGTTGATGCTATTGTCACGTTCCCCGTGACGGGTTTAAGAGCCAGCAGAGATGGAAAACACTTTGAAGTCCGGTATTGCTATTAACTAATAATATTTATTAGTATCTACGCAATACAGTCATATAAATGCAGACAAATCAAACAGATTAGCAATGATTGTATATAAGTAAGTGTGGAATATATATATGAAAACAAAGCTTCTTCAAGTCTAGGGGTAAATAGATAGTCTTACGATAATGAGTAAAGTTCAGTTCAGTTCGTGGCATTGAGTTGAGAAGTGATGGAGAGAGAGAGGGGGAGAGATTTGAGTATTCAGGTGAGCTGACGCTGTCGATCTTCTTGTTGTCCTCCGAAATACTTTAAAAGTCACTGGCTGTGACTTCAACAAAGGGGACTGTTCCTCTGTGGTGGAATCATCGACCCAGGCAAGGGTTGGACACATGGACGACTTCCTACCGGTCAATCCCTTTTCTCACTGCAAGAGCCACTGACCAATCCGCCTGATTGATCCTCCAAAAACCCATTTTTTCTGTGGGCACAACAAAGTTCATTCTGTGTCCAAAAACATGTGTTGCAGGTCTATCATCTGACCTCCTATTTTATCTCACCATACTATTTATCTCAAGTAACTCCTCCTTTCTTTGTCTGTGTAAGAATGCACTAGCAGGCCATGTCCTTGGGAAGTATAAACACACCTCAGAGAAACCATAACATTGATTGTCCATCAAATAACGCCGCCCTCGGTCACCAGAGCGACTTACGAGCTGCTCGGTGCCCTCTCTCTCCGAACTCAGCAGAAATCCAAAAGTTAGTCTCAGTTCCTCCTCATGCCTTAAAGTGTCAGTTCACATCAAATATGAACCTTAGAGGTTCATAACACCATCTCAAAGCAGTGTCTCTCTCTCTCTCTCTCTCTCTCTCTCTCTCTTCCTCCTCCTCCTCCTCCTCCTCCTCCCCCCCCCCAAAACACAGTTCATAGGGGTAATTAAGCACAGTTTACAGGGGTAATTCAGGACCCCGTCACACTACAAACTGAATGAGGTGTGCACTTCAACCCTAAATTCTATTACTACCATTGCAAAAAGCAATTGATGTGAAATAGCAGATCCTTATTCACTGGTATTCATCAGTTAGCCTTTATGATCTTTACTGAATTATTTTTAATATACAAAAGTGGTAGATTCTAACACATTATTATTAATCTAGTACATTTGGAAGTTTGACAATAGACTAGCAAATTTTCCAGTCTATTGGATATTTCTTTTAATTCCAGCCCCCAAGCAACGCATTATATTTTTCTTAGATATTACACAGTTCGATAAAACTCCAATAATTTGCTCTCTATTCAGAAATCATGGTGGTTCAGTATCTTGTGATATTTGCCATGCTTCCTTTTAACTCACTGAGGCACTGGTTCCTGTGATCTTTTAAACTAAATTAGTTCTCTGGAAAATTTATTACAATACGATATAATTCCCAAACATCGGGTTTTGGGAATCCTGCATGGCTGGATATTATTCCTTTAAAGAGAACATAGAAAAGTACAGCACAGTACAAGTCCTATGGCTCATAGTGTTGTGCTAACTCTTTAACCTGCATCAAGATCAATTGAACTCTTCTTTTCCACATAGCCCTCGAATTTTCTTTCATCCATGTGTCTTAAGGATCTCTTAAATGTCCGTAATGTATCTGCCGCTACCATCACTTCTGGCGGCACATTCCATGCACCTGCATTATCTGTGTTTCTTAAAAAAAAACTCTGACATCCTCCCCTTATGCTTTCCTTCAAAATCCTTAAAATTAAGCCCCCTCATGTTAGCCATTTACACCCTGGGAAAAAGTCTCTGGCTGCCTACTCAATCTATGCTTCTTATCGTCTTGTACATCTTCATCAGTTCACCTCTCTAATCCAGGCAGCATCCTAGTTAATCTCCTATGTGCCCTCTCTAAAGTTTTCAAGTATTTTCCTATAATGAGGTGATCTGAACACAGTACTCCAAGTGTGGTCTAACCAGAGTTTTATAGAGCTGCAATGGAACCTCATGGCTCTTGAACCTAATCTGCAACTAATGAAGGCCAACACACCATATTGCCTTCATAACCACCCTATCAACTGGCACAGCAACTTTGAGGTATCTATGGACCTGAACCACAAGGTCCCTCTTTTCCCCCACTCTTGCCATTAAGCCTGTATTCTGCCTTCAAGTTCGGCCTTCCAGTGTGAGTCACTTCACTTTTTTCTGGATTGAACTCCACTGCCACTTCTCAGCCCATTTCTGCATCCTATGTCCCTTTGTAATCTACAACAACCTTCCACAGTAGCTATAACACCACCCACCTTCCTGTCATCTGCAAACTTACTAACCCAACCTTCCATTTTCTCATCTAAGTCATTTGTAAAAATCTCAGAGTCAGTGACCCAGAACAGATTCCTGTAGAACACTACTGGCCACCAGCCTCCAGGCAAAATATGTTCCATCTACAACCATCCTTTGCCTTCTGTGGGCAAGCCAATTCTGAGATTGAGACTCAAATTTATATTATCACATGTACACTGAAACACACAGTGAAGTGTGTCACTTGTCTTGACAACCAACAAGACATTGGGATGTGCTGGGGGCAGTCTGCAAGTGCTGCCACACATTCCGGTGCCTAGAGGTCTCCTATATCTCTCACATCTTGTGTGAGGAGCACACCATTGAACCTGGGGATCTATTCGCACCACTCCCAATATTTTATGAATTCGTCTTTTTCAGATGCCACACAGTATTATATACTTTCTGGTGACCTGTTGAGTAGGAGAGGAGTGTGGGGATCAGGGAGCCAGTGGGTGGAAGAAAGAGTGCAGCAAATATCGCCTTGGAGTTTGACGACAAACCTTGAGGATTTCTGAATAGTCAGAATGGCTGTTTCTTTGAGTAAGCACTTGTGTGCAGCACTCGCAAGAGGGCACCATACAAGCTACCGATGAACTAAATGCGTAATACCCTCCAGAGTTTCCCGGGGGGGGGGGAATGAGGAGGTTGAGAGGACCTGTCTACAGGAAAAATCGACTCACTTGCAGCCATTGTGTTCAACTTGTTAAAGAGCAATTCAGCCCAATGGAGAAGAAAGGGAATCTTAAACCATCATGGCAACCAAACAGGAGGGAAAGGGAGATTCGCCACCTGAGAAGTGAGACAAAGACCCTGAACAAACAATTCACCTGACGAAGAAGAAGATGTCAAAGATCTAACCAGCAAAGTGCGGGAACAGCTGTGCAAGCTCAGGAGGTGGACAACTGCAGAAGAGAGAAGGAGAGCACAGTTTGTTAGAAACCCATTCAGGTTTGCCAGTGCTCTACTAAACCAGTGAAAATCTGGCACCCTAACCAGCTCAAAGCAGGAGGTTGAAGAATTCCTGCAGGAATTACACAACGATCTCCTTAGGAATTAGGTACTAGAATTCAATCCAAAAGTCCCCCAATCAAGAATCTCAGCTACTGAGCTGAACATGGCAGAGCCCACGTGGTAGGCGGTCCAGGATACCATCAAGAGAGCAAAGTCATCTGCCGCCTAGGATCAAGTGGTATACCCTACAAGGTGTATAAGAAATGCCTAAGACTCCTCTGAAGGTTGCAGAAGATGATGAGGAAGATTAGGACTGAAGGCTGTATTGCACTCAGCTGGAAAATGGCTGAAGGATGCTTTGTTCTCAAGGGAGAAGATTCCTCCACAATCACCCAGTTTCGGACAATCTCCTCCTTAGCGTGGAGTGCAAAATATCCTTCTTGGTGCTCGTGAGAAGGCTGACCTCTTACTTCATGGAGAACCACTATTTTAACACATCCATCCAGAGGGGTGACATCCCGGGTTTTTCTGGGTGCCTTGAACACATCTCAATAATCAGCCAATTGATCCGCGAGGCTAGATAGAAGAAAGGTGACCTAACAGTCATCTGGTTAGACCTAGCCAATGTCTACAGATCAATTCCACATATCCTCATCCAGGTTGGCCTGGACCACTACTATATCCCGCCAGTAACGCAAGACGTGCTCACCAGCTACCTAGGAGGATTCAAGGTATGCTTCACTTCAGCCCACTTTACAACCAGGTGGCAAGACCTCCAAAAAGGGATTCCAATGGGCTGTACCATCTCCCTCATCTTGTTCGTCATGGGCGTGAACCTTCTCAGACCAGCAGCAGCAGACATAGCATGGCATCCGACAACCTGCAATACAGAGGTTCATGGATGACATCACAGTAACCACTGTAACCCATATCCTAGCAAGATGGATACTGGAAACTCTGGACAATATAGCTACCTGGGTTGGGATGACCGTCAAGGCCAGGAAGTACAGATGCATGGTGATCAAAAAGGACAAGGTTACTAGCTAATCTAGTCTTCAAGTACAGGGAGAAGCCATTCCACCCATAGAGGACAACCCAGTAAAGTGTCTTGGAAAGTGATTTAATGCAGCAATGCCAGACAGCACCAACATCACCAATGCTATAAAGCAGACTGAAGAGTGGCTGAAGAAGATCAACAAAACTGGATTCCCTGGTAAATTTAAGATATGGCTGTACCAATATGGTCTTCTACCAAGGTTGTTCTGGCTTTTCACAGTGTACAAGTTCCCCATGACCATTGTAGAAGGCATCGAGAGGAAAGTCAAAAAACACCTGCGGAGGTGGCTGGGGATTCCCCCAAAGTTTTTTTCAGTGGGTCTTTACATAAGATCAGGCCAGCTACAGCTCCCATTGTCATCGATAGTGGAGGTGTTCAAGGTGGCAAAGTGTAGAGTTGTGTTAACCCTGACGGGCTTGGATGACAAGCTAATAAACCAAGCAGGAACTGTGACAAGATTGAGCCGAAATTGGGCCATCAGCTCAGCCATAGACCAGGCAGTGAGCTCCCTGCAATTGAGAGACATTATTGGCAACCCATGCCTGTGCCAGTAAGGCTTTGGCTCTGCAATGATGGGAGAGTGCATGTGCAAGGGGTAGGCAGGATGTGGCTCAAGTAGAGGTATGAAACCGTGAGGATGAAAGGTGGTTATCAAAGTACTGGAATTGGAGTCACAGGGTGCCTGGACGAAATGGGATCTTCTCAAACACAAGATCACTTGGGCAGAGCTTTGGGGAGTGGAGCCCTTCCAAGTTTCTTTCCTCCTGCGGTCCGTGTACGACTCTCTCCCGACACCATCACAGCTGCACACATGGGGGTTGAGAGAGGACCCTAACTGCAAGCTTTGTGGTCAGCAGGGTTCACTGGCACACAGACTGTCAGGATGCAAAACAGCTTCAACACAGGGCAGTGTAGGTGGCGCCACAACAAGGTCCTGCTGTCCCTTGCTGACTCACTGGAGCAGAAGAGGTGTCAAAAGAGACCAGCTGGCAGAGAGGCAAACAGGGCAGTCATTTTCATCAAGGAGAGGGCCACACCAAATGTATCAAAGATACTTAAATCCAACCTGCTACAAACTGCCAACTCATGGGAGATGAGGGTCGATGTGGGGAGGAAGCTGCAGATCCTGGAGGTTGCAGACCACACTTCGATCAGACATCGTACCGTGGCCCACCGGAGACAATAAAATCATCCTGGTGGAGCCCGCCGTACCATGGGAGGAAGGATGCAAGGATGCTCACGAGAAGAAGGCTCTGAAGTGCCTGTCCTTAGTTCAGGAGTGCAGAGACAATGGATGGCAGACGTGTCTTCCCTATGGAGATCGGCTGTAGAAGATTCCTGAGCAACTTCAGAAATAAGTAGCTCAAGTGATTTTAAGGCACATTGAAGATAGAATGTGTTAACTTATATTTTCTGAATTGCATAAAGACCTTGAAATTAGATTGTACTGCTTTCAATTTTAGTGAAATATTAATGTGTACCTAAGTCTTGGGAATTTGTATGAAGCCCAGGATTTTTCCTTCAAAATGTTCAGTGCCCTTATCCCACAGAAGAATTGGACATGCATTTGAATGAAATGGCATTGTTACGTACCCCGTAACTGGGTTGCCAAACCAGCAGAAATGGACCACTTAGTTGGAGTCTGGATTACTGGAACTAAGAGAATTTTATTAAAGAAATAAGCAACACAGTACTCTAATCAAAAGGATATAAATGCAACAGTTTAGCAACGATAAAACACACGTACACAGAACTAGGATAATAGGATCAATCAAGCTCTATCGCAGTCCAGGGGTAAATGATCAGTTTCAAGTGACGCAAAGTTCAGTTCAGTTCGCAGTAATCGCTGTTGTGCAGTTGGGGCGGGGAGAAGAGAGAGAGAGAACGAATGAATATGCAAATCGGATTCCAAACAGACCTTCGATATTCCTCGCAGTTAGCTTTCGGGCGAGCCCTTTGTAATGTCTTCTGAGGTCACTAACTGTGACCCCTCCGTTCCAGATACGATCGTTCTTCTGCGGTGAACCCGGCACCCAGGCAAGGGCGGACACACACACCAGGTTCCCACCCGACTGTATCTTTCCACCCTGTGCGTCTATGGCTGGTCCTGCGACCAGACCTCCAAAGACTCCCACCAACTTGTGGAGGGGGGGCACACCGCTTTCAGGGTCTCGTTACCTAGTGGAGTCGTGTGTCTGTTGCCTTAGCGAACCTGTCCCTTCTTATCCCCCTGCTGGGGTATCGCCTGTCCATCAAACTTCAAACAGTTCAGGGTTCAAAGCCACCGGTCTCTGACAATACTCGGAACAGTGTCTCCTTTCGGTAATCTCTCTCGTCTCTCTCTTATTAGCATCTTGCATGTACCCCCATCGTCCTCTTATCGGCATCAATCTTCTGATAACTGGTTCTTTTGTCACAGCATACACTGGATACCTGGATACTATCTATAATTTTCATTATGTTTGTACCCTCTAAATGAGACAACTCCAATCCCTTTGAACTAAAATGGATTTTTTTGTTCTAAATGTGACCTTTATTGTAAAAAAAAACTGAGTATAATTTATGTTTCATATTTTTTTTCTTGAATGCTGTGTGCCTGTGATGTAGCTGCAAGTGGCATAGAGTGGACACCTGGACGTTATCGGTGGTTTTAATTATGTACTGTATGTATCCTCTAAATGGGCCAGGCATGCAGAAGCAGATTTGCACTGCATGTGTGAGGCGTGATTTAACATCAAGTCAGCTGACTGTCAGGTGGCTCTTGTACTCTGTACTTGTTTGGCTGACTGCTCTAGGGTAATTCTGCTTCCTCCCTCTCCCTCTAATGCCTGAAGGACATGACCCTTGCTTGACTTTCTCTCATTCCATCTCCAATTATATACTCAAACAACAGGAATTCTGCAGATGCTGGAAATTATATACTTCCTGCTTGCCTCCTTGATACCTTTACTGCTCTGTTTAGCAATATCAGACAAGTCATCAAGCTCTCAATTCCACATATCACCTGCCCCAGTCATTTCAGATTGCTGACCCTGCATTTGCTCAATGTTACTGAATATACAAGGGAAAGGACTTTGACTCTGCAAGGCCTATTTGTTAGTATACAATACTCTTGGATAATGTTTGTTACACTCTGAATACTGACTATTACAGTTAAATAGATGTGTTTTCTATGATTTATGTCAATGCCTCTGCAGTTGCATGTTTTGTATTTCTTGCATTATTTAGTGTTAGATTCTTTGCTCTGGAGTACACCTCAAGAAATCAGCTTAAATCTTGATTTCTATTAGGTTTTGTATAGCATTTATATATCACTTTGCTTTCAAGATTTAGTGACTGCTGTGAAAGTACCATCTGAAGATCACTATCATAGGCTGAGGACTGTAACACCTTGCAACAAATTGTGCATGGAATGGGCTGCTGGCGATGGTGGTGGAGGCGGACATAATAGGGTCTATGAAGAGACTCCTGAATAGGTACATGGAGCTTAGAAAAGTAGAGGGCTATGGATAACTCAAGGTAATTTCTAAAGTAAGGACACGTTCAGGACAGCTTTGTGGACCGAAGGGCCTGTATTGTGCTGTAGGTTTTTCTATGTTTCTATGTTCTAAGTGTAGTAATCAACTCCCTATCTTTCTCACATTATTGGTGTTGAAAAGTATTTAATAGTGAGTATTTTAGTTTTGTTTATTGATAAAGCAAATACATTTAATGACATTATACTAATGTCATTGAAACCTTTTCAAATATCCTGGTGGCTGTCATATCTTGTACTGAAGGAAAATACACAGCTGCTACCTCTATCAACATGAATAATATAGCAGTTTTCTGTGAATTGATGTTTCTTTATCTACCTATCTTTGCTTTAGATGAGAAAGTAACAATTTTTACTCATTCAAATTTTATTCTTGGCTCCATTAAATTATCTTTGTAGAGGTGCATGATCCTTTCAATTTTACATGTATAGGATCATTAAACAATAAAGCTGTTGTTTGCCCTTTCTGACTTAAAATGTGAGTGTGAAGGGACTGCTGAAATTAAATGTCCACTACCCTATGTTTCACTTGCTACCTTTATCCTTTCTCTGCTGCTGCGGTTCCTTATCTTGTTGCTGCAGGATTGACATTACAAAGACAGTGATGGCATTTCAGTTTTCTTTGTTACAGTCAAAGCAGTCCGCTTTCTCATTACTGCTCAGGGTCCTGAGAGGACCTGTGGCCTCTCTCATGCTTCATGTTGTTTCCTCTTGCTGCAGGAACTTTCAGAAGAAACTCTGCTGAGCTGCATAATCAAAGTAGGAGGATGACTGAGCATGAGGAAGGGTGTGATACCACTGCTTTGTGGGAAATCAAGAGAAAAATGGATGCTAATGAGAAGGATGGGTTAGGAGTGAGCCAGATAGTGGTTGTTTTTTTCAGATTATGAGGACACGCAGTCCTCTTTTATTGTCATTTAGTAATGCATGCATTAAGAAATGATACAATATTCCTCCGGTGCGATATCACAGAAACACAGGACAGACCAAGACTGAAAAACTGACAAAAACTATGTAAGTATAACATATAGTTACAGCAGTGCAAGTAATACCATAACTTGATGAAGAACAGGCCATGGGCACGGTAAAAAAAAGTTCAAAGTCTCTCGAAAGTCCCACATCTCACGCAGACAGGAGAAGGAAGAAAACTCTCCCTGCCATGTCCGACCACAGTCCGACTCTGAGTTGTCCGAAAACTTCGAGCCTCCAACCAGCCCTCCTACACCGAGCACCATCTCTGCTGGACGCTTCGACCCCAGCCTCAGCCGCCAGCAGCAGGCAAAGCCGAGGATTTTGGGGCCTTCCCTCCGGGGATTCTCAATCACACAGTAGCAGCGGCAGCGAACCGGGCATTTCAGAAGTTTCTCCAGTTGTTCCTCCGTGCTTCTCACGGCTGTCTCCATCAATTCAGAATTGTGCATGGTACCCTATTTAACAAATACGATATCATTTCACCGGAGAGCTGCGCGCGCTGCATTGCGCTGCCATCCTCTCCTCCCACCTCCTGTTTGAAAATATTAATGAAACTGATCTGTACTTAAGTCGTTCGTACTGATACAAAGGCATGTGATTTATGGCAGCACTTTAATAGTTATAACATGGCTAATTTTAACACTTCTAAGGTTTATTAAAAGGGGCAAGGACCTCTTTGACCTTATTTGATTACAAAGAATTATTAATTATTAATTTTGTTAACTTCAAAAAGCTGCCTTTTTTAAAGTATAGGCTTGTAAGTTGGGACATTGGAGGATGAATATTGCAAAGAAAGATTCCCATCTTTGAAAATCATTACCATATTAGAAGCAGCACATAGTGATGGAGACCTTCACTGGCAGGATTCCTGTTGAATGAAGCTCCACCTTAAAGACATTGTTTTTTAAACTCTACCATTAAGCTGACAAGGAGCAAGCTAAGTAAACTGGGTTGAAAGTGTATTAACTGACTTTACTGTAGTTACAATTTGGTAATGTCTAGGAAAATATTTGCGTACAATATGAACTGTTTGAAGTGCTTTAAAGGACGACACACACAGACAGAGAGAGAGAGAGAGACGCACACAGGCACACGAGAGATAGAGACAGAGAGAGAGAGAGACACACACACACACAGTGAGACACAGAGAGAGAGAGAGACACACACACACAGACAGAGACACACACAGACACACAAATGGTAAGCACAGCAAAAAGTTTATTCTACAGTTGACAAGTGTAAAAACTGCAATTTATTATGATGTCGGTGACTACACCAAAAAAGTAATCTGTTTCATCTGCCAAGTTGCATACTTTTATGACTAGAATATGTTACTTGTGCAAGCTCTAGCAGCTGGTCAGGGTGAGCAGGTGGAGATGGTTCCCAGTTGTACCCTGCCTAAGAGATGTTGTAGTATGCTGAGAATACAAAGTCAGAATTAAATCAACTGTGCACTGGTTCTCCGAAGGTGAAAATAGGACTTGGCACTCCGCTGGAGATTATTTATTGCAGATTTATTGTGTCTGAGCTTCTGAATTCTATGATTTGATTGACAGACTTCACTGATTCCTGCTTAGTCAGCTGTGTAACTGCTCCTGTGATGGTTGATTTCGCACTGGTGGTCTTGCTGGTCCTTCTTTTTATTCTTAAAGGAAATTCCTTCACAAAAAAAAAATCCATTCAAGCAATCCTCTAAATCTTATTTAAACTAATATCTGCTCCAGAGGAAGATGGAGAAATATGCAGTAGATTTTCAATCTTCGATGTGATGTGAAAGCTGTTTTTCTGCACGTAATCCATAATGGCATATGTTCCTTGAAATATGTTAGAAAAATTATGTTAGAGCTTGGTCACCCAAGATAAACTGTATTAGAATCTGGGCAAAGGTAGCACCGTCAATTGTTATGCACTTTTAAAACAATTCTTTCTTCTTAAGATGTGTTTTCTTTAGCCATATTGAATGCATGCATTGCTCTTAGTAATTTATGTATTTGTATCTCTAGAAGAGGTACGAGATAATATATACTAACAGGTGTGGATTAAAGATCATTTCTCAAATTCAAAATAAATCAGAGGAAATTAATGTATAATAATTTAGAGCAAATCCAGTGTAAATCAGACATTAGTGAATAATCCTAATGGACGTAATGATGTTCTTAATCTGTGCTTAATGCTAAAACTTTCCAACAAATATCCAGCTAACACTGAAGTACCGTTGTGTTTTGTATACGGTATACTAAATAATACAACCACTATATAGACATTCATGGCAGGGTGAATTAATTTTAAATTGTTCCATTCAGGCCAGAATTAATCACTGTGGAGGCTTTCTTACTCTTGTGTGGTGACTGCTTTCCTGACAAGGGGGAATCACTCTGGTTGGCAGGTGAGACTTGTGGCTGTGAACCAATCTCAGGTTCTGGGGCCTCCTCTTGGGACTGCAGCATTGGTCCTGACAGCTCTAACCACCTTTCTTCTCTAACAGTTGACCCTCCTCAACTGATCAATGTGTCGTCTCCAGATGACATCAGACACAATCTCCACTGTGTAGGAGAGTGGACCAGTTCTGTCCGTAATCTTTCCGGTTACCTGGTTTTGATCACCTCAGTAGTCCCTTGCCAGGACTGCTTGTTCAGGAGTGAAATGTCAAGCTTCCTTCTGGGTACAGGTATCGATTTTAACTGACATTTCGACGGCAAACTCTGCCAGCTTCATCAGGGATGATGCCTGTGCATGTCTAGTCTGGTGGTATTTAACCCACATCATCCATCCCTGCTGATTGGTTAGTCCTCATCCAATCAGGTTTCTGCTGTCCTATCATCTTCTAATCTTTTTAACTGTCTTGCGATTTTGGAGATGCCTGTTCTCGTCTTTACCCGTAATAATATTGTCTGAGGTAACTCTGGCCGCTTTCTGCCAGAGTGCAGGTGCAGATGCTTCTCCAAAAATAATCCTATTATAGTGATAAGGCCCTTTGTGAGTGTTTATGGTGAGAAGCACTTTGGACTCTTCTTCTATCTCCATCTGTAGGTAGGCCTCAGCTAAGTTCACTTTGCTGAAGTGTTTCCCTCCAGAAGGGTTTGCAAAGCTATCCTGAGTAGAGGGTAGAGGATATCTTTGTCATCTGCTTTCAGTACTGTGTTGATCGTAACCTTAAAATCACCACAGATCCTGACAGACCCATTCTTCTTGGCTACAGGGACCACTGGTGTTGCCCATCGGCTCCACTCAACCTTAGAAAGAAATCTTTTAGCCACCATGCACTCTAGCTCATTGGCTACTTTATCACAGATATAAGGAACCAGATAGGCTTTGAAAAACTTTTGCATTTTTTATTTAACATGATTTTACCCTTGATACATTTCAGTATCACATTGCCACGCCTGAACACTGCTATGTCATCATCCAGTACCTTAATTCACTTCCAGTTGACTTTGTTGAAGGGGATGTGGCATGCAAATTGTAGATGATTCTCCAAACAAGTTGTAGTTCTTTCAGCCACTCACGGCCCCACAAAGTTGTCCCTCCTGTTTTTTTTTACCACATACAAGCCCAGTGTGGCTTGTTGGTTGTTGTATTTTACTATTACAAATGCCATCCCCTCAGAATCAGATTTAATATCACTAGCATATGTTGTGAAACTTGTAATGTGGCAGCAAAATGTTGCAATACATAATTTAAAAAACTGTAAATCATTGTTAAATAAATAGTGCAAAAAGAGGAAAACAAAGTAGTGAGGTAGTGTTCATGGGTTCAGTGTCCACTCAGAAATCTAATAGCAGTGGGGAAGAAGCTGTTCCTGAATCACTGAGTGTATGCCTTCAGGCTCCTACACTTCCCCCCTGATGGTAGGAATGTAACAGCATCGATGTGTTGGGCCCAGGATAGTTCCTCAGAGATGGTGACAGCAAGAAACTTGAAGTTGCTGACCCCTTCCTCTTCTGATCTCTGTGAGGGCTGGTGTGTGCTCCCTTATCTTACCCTTTCTTTGGTCTTACTGACGTTGAGTGCAAGGTTGTTGCTCTGACGCCACTCAATTAGTTGATATATCCCGCTCCTGTAGTCCTTCTTGTCACCATCTGAAGTTCTGCCGCAGGAATGATCTTTTCTCCAGTATAAATTCTCAGTTGGCTATCTGCAGGCTTCAGTCCAGTATTTTTGAAACGCTATTCAAACTGATTTTATTGAATGACTGAAACAACCAAGTTGGTGTCCAATTACATTTTAATTAATTTGCGATTCACTTCTGGTATTAGCCATACTGCTTGTCTTCTGTAGTTTTCACATTGTAAATCTCAAGACTACTCAGTCCTCTGTCACTTTCATCATTATCAGATTTTCCATCAACAGAATACAGATTGGTGCTCTTTTTGAAACTGCAGCTTGACTTTTTATCTTTTTCTCTTCCCTGTACAGTCCCTTTATTTCTGTCTGCCCGACATTCTCTTTGTATATATCCTACTTTGTTGTATTTTCTACAAGTATTGCCTTTAAAGCTGAATTGGTCAGGTGTATTTGAGCCCCTGCCACAACGGTAACACAATTTGTTTGGTCAAGCTAGCTTCTGTTTCGACATTGCAGTTTTGTTCACACTCAGTTTCATTTCTGATTGCATCTTTGTCTGCTGTTTCCATTGATACAGCAATTTCAACTACTCTTTTAAGTGTCAGCTGTGCTTCATTTAGGAGCCATTTTTAAAATGCTTTCTTGTAAGGCTTCACAAACTAAATGCTCTCTCAGCACGTCATTAAGCCTATTACTGAATGGACAATGCTCAGACTATCTCTTCAATTCAGCCACGCTAGCTGACATGAACTCCCCCTCTTTTTGATTCCACTTATGAAACCTGATGCATTCTGCAATTAACAATGTTTTCAGTTCTAAATGTTCCTGCATTACTTTCATGATATGAGCAAAGCTCATTTCTGCTTGTTCAGTCAAACTGCTGATTAAACTGTATGCCTTTAAACCCAATGCATTCAGCAAAACTGGCACTTGCTTCCCATTAGTTATTTAATCTGCTTCAAAGTACTGCTCAATTCATTACATATACAGTAGCCAGTTATCTTTTGTGCAGTTAAACACGTCTGTCATTCCGATGTAGCCAGCCATTTTTGCTCTTCTTTTAACTTTATGATTATTATCACCCAGTACTCACTGTTAATGAACTTGCGTACTTGTCCTTTTTCTTTCTTTTTAATACTGAAACATCTTCACTTCTTGTGAAGAAAGCATGCTGCACTTTTTTAACTTGGATGTCTCACTACAGTGTATATCATTCACATTTTTACATATAACCTGTAATGAATTATTTAAACAATCAAGAATGCTTAAGCAACATATTTACAATATTATTCAAATACTACTGAAATATTAAATACGTAACAAGTTCTGACATTTGTTTATTGGGCAAAACTCTGAAAATGAGGTGAGATTTGGCATGAACTTCTGTGATGCATGATGGTGTAATAATTCTAGTTAAAGAATAGTGAGTGTCCCATTGTCTTTGGCTTGATGACACATTCAACTTAAGCTGTCTAATATTAGTAAGTTGTTAAAAGAAAAAAAAAGTTTTGTCTTTCATTATTCCTGAACTAATGTGAATGGAATTGCTGTCCGTTGATAATGTAAAGAACTGAAGAAGGAACCTGACAACTTGTCTACTGCTATGCTTATATTAAGCAGCTGCTTAAAATTGGTTCTATTCTGTCTAGTCATAGTCATAGTCATACTTTATTGATCATGGGGGAAATTGGTTTTCGTTACAGTTGCTCCATAAATAATTAAATAGTAATAAAACCATAAATAATTAAATAGTAATATGTAAATTTATGCCAGGAATTAAGTCCAGGACCAGCCTATTGGCTCAGGGTGTCTGACCCTCCAAGGGAGGAGTTGTAAAGTTTTATAAATAGACCGTCAAATGCCCAATGCACAGGGGGAGAAAAGTATCATGTAAACAATAAAAGTAAGCAAATAGCATTCAAAGCTGAAGTTTTACAAGAGAACCAAAACCTGGCATCACTGCAGCTGGAGCAGGCCACAGCCTCAGTTCAGCACAGAGCTGAGTTAAATCACTTCATGTGCAGTACATTAACTGAGCACTAAATTTAATGCACTTATATTCATGTAACGGAAGGAAGAATATCATTGAGATAAAAACTTACTATTAAAAAATATAAGACAAAGAAATTTGACTTTATAAAATGTTACCCAGTTTAAGCAGAACCGGCCCATCCCTCGCCTCCAGTCCTGACACCCTCACCTTTCCAAATCGGTCCAGCGCTTAAATCGAACTGACGCTCCTGCCTCCAGTTGTCTTTGCCTCCGCCTCTGCAGGCCTCTTCATTGTTAGCAGTGATCATTATTAATAAAGTGTTATTGTTAAGTGTTTAGTAGTTTTCTTTGTTTCGTATCTTGCCACCGATAAGTAGTTGCTGGATTTCACCAGCACCATCTTAATTATTCATTTCATTTTAATTATATGACTTTTCAATAACAGAGATTTCACAGTTGAATGTAGAAATATGCGTTTGTAGTTTCATCTACATGTACTTCTAGGTAACTCTGAGGACAGTTTGCTCTGCCTATCCCTCTGCCCATCCTTCCTTCTCTGCAGAATGTAATTTTCATATTTTAAAGCATGCATTTAAACAATATTGTCCATGTGCCTATAATCTGAACAGAAATCATGTGTAAAGCAACACTCTAACTATCTATTATACTTCATATCTGTTTTTCAATGTTCGGCTTAATCATCATTTAAATTGACCTGAGTGAATTTTAAATATTTTAACACTTGTGTTAAAATTGCAATTGTAGACTACCATTCAAATCTGCTAATTAACCTTTTTACAGATAGTGTCAATTATTTCATAGCTTTAGTAGAATCTGTCATTGGCTTTTTTGTGACTTCAACAAACTTTCGGGATTTCCCAAAAGCAAACACCTTTTGAACTTGTTAATTACCATTGCATCCGGAACTTGACCCATTTGTAGAGTCTCTCAGTGGAGGATGTGATCTGGTTTGGCTACCAGTTTGAGTATGTGCATGTTGAGGACCAGAACTATGATCTCTCTTGATTTTATGTCCCTTTATTACTTTGTAACTTACTTTGAAACTTATGAAACTTCATTGCAATTCTTAACTCTTAGTGCTACAGAAACAGACAGAAGAGCCAGAGGTAGGCTACTTGGCCCAGCAAGTATGCTCCGCCATTCCATCATGACTGACTTATCCCTTTCAACTCCATTCTCCTGCCTTCTCTTCGTAACCTTTGATGCCCTTGCTAATCAAGAACATATGAACCTCTGCTTTAAATATACCCAATGATTTGTCCTCTACAGCCATCTGTGGCAACAACTTCAACAGATTCACTACCCTCTGGCTAAAGAAATTCCTCCTTATCTGTTCAAAAGGTACGTCACTCTTCTGAGGATATGCCCTCTGGCCCTGGACTTTCCCAGTAAATGAATCATTTTCTCCACGTCTACTCGATCTAGACCTTTAATATTTGATAGGTTTCATTGAAATCCCCACCTCATTTTTCAGAACTCCAATGAGTACAGGACCAGAGCCATCAAACACCCCTCAGACGTTAACCCTTTAATTTTCGGTATCAATCTCCTGAACCTTCTCTGAACCAAAATGTGCAACAGTTCTTACAAACCACTTGTCTTCTGTGTCATTAGACAAGCAGCAGTATTTCTGTACATAATTACAATTCATGAGATGTGAAAAGTTGGAGTTAGAGGTCCTAAAATATTGAATTCAAAGCCAAATCAAGATCAGAAAGTAAAACATAGAGAGGGAAAGAAGGGGTAAATTGAGAAGGATGAGAACGTATTCCCGTTTTTTAAAAATAGTTAAATTCTCGAGATAGGAAACCCTAGACTTATGAAAAATTATCCAGATTTTAAAATGGTATTTAAAACTACTGAGAAATGTGTATTTATGCTGGAATGGATTAGCTCAGGGGTTCCCAAACTGGGATCCAAGACCCCTCAGTTAATGGTAAAACTCCATAGCATAAAAAAGATTGGGAACCCCTGGATTAGCTCCAATTTATTTGGAAGAGTGTATTTGATACATCACATGTAAGTGCAGGACTACATGCTGTTCCATGTATTTCAGTAACAAGTCTCTTGGTCAAATTATTGAATATAGTACAATTAATGTATAACAGCATATCTTGACAGCTGATTCCCATCTCTGTTTTAATTCTGGATATAGAATTGTCAGAAATTGCTATCCAATTTAAACTTTAATAATGGCAGTATTTTGCTCAGCATTTATTTCCACCTTAAAATATGTGTTTATCATGCTAAAGTCAAAGGATGTTTTGTTTAAAGTTAACAATATTCCTGACATTTGCATGTTATTCACTCTGAGAGTCAGAGATATCTACACACTAGATTCATAGAATCATACAGCACTGAAACAGGTCTTTTGGCTCACAGCATTCTCACCAACTATTAAGCACCCATGTATACAGATCACATTTTTTCCCCCTCTGCCTGATCTGCCTGCCATCCATTTGCACAGTCATCATTTAACCTACCAACCAGCATCTCTTTTGGCATATGGGAACAATTGTGGGAAACTCATGCAGTGACAGCAAGAACATAGAAACTGTACCCATCAGAATCAAATCCTGGTCTCTGAAATCGTGAGGCAGCCATGTTAGCATCTCATTACTGTACCATTCCAATGCATTCAGCATCATCCACAGAGTGGCTTCTGTAATGCCTTCCAGTAAATTTCCCAGTACGTTTATTTTACTGTTCTAGAACTTTCATTTGCAACGGCATATCCTGAAATATCCAGGATGACCTAATTGTGTCAATGGAAAGGAAAATTAGTTAGGCATGCATGGACTAAATTGATAACACAGGTTTAGCAATATGATTTTCTTCTCGAGCAAGGTAGAGTTGTGGCAGCAGGGCTATTTGAGAAGTCTTATTTAGTTGATGACCAGCTTGATCAAGTGATACTAAAATATAAACTGAATACAAAATGCTATAGATGCTGAAAGTCTTAAATAAAGACAATGGTGGGTATATCGAGCATGCAAAGCACCATTGTTGGAGAGTGAAAGTGAGTTAACATTTAGGGTCAATAACCACTTGTGGCCTGTCTGTCCTCTGCGTTTGTTGCTATTCAAAACCTGATTTCTGTTCCGCCAGTTCAACGTATGAGGAGCTGAACTGAATTTTTATTGCTCCACCAACCCTCTCAATCTACAGTTCACAAACACATGAGATTCTACAAATGCTGGAAATCCAGCGTAACGAACACCAAATGTAGGAGGAACTCTGTAGGTCATGCAACATCTATGGAGAATAATAATTGGTTGACATTTTGGGCTGAAACCCTTCATCAGGATGAGATAACAACTTCTTACTCAATGTCAGCAAGATCAAGGAGCTAATTATTGACTTCAGGTGGACGAAACCAGAGGTCCATGAGCCAGTCCTCATCAGAGGTGGAGAGGGTCAGCAACTTTAAACTCCTCAGTGTTATTACTTTGGAGAACCTGTCCTGGGCCTGGCGTGTAAGTGCAATTACGAGGAAAGCTATCCAGTGCCTCTACTTCCTTAGGAATTTTTATATACAAACCCCATTTCCAGAAAAGTTGGGATATTTTCCAAATGCAATAAAAACAAAAATCTGTGATATGTTAATTCACGTGAACCTTTATTTAACTGACAAAAGTACAAAGATTTTCAATAGTTTTACTGACCAACTTAATTGTATTTTGTAAATATACACAAATTTAGAATTTGATGGCTGCAACACACTCAACAAAAGTTGGGACAGAGTTAAAATAAGATTGAAAAGTGCACAGAATATTCAAGTAACACCGGTTTGGAAGACTCCACATTAAGCAGGCTAATTGGTAGCAGGTGAGGTTTCATGACTGGGTATAAAAGTAACGTCCATCAAAGGCTCAGTCTTTGCAAGCAAGGATGGGTTGTGGCTCACCCCTTTGTGCCAAAATTTGTGAGAGAATTGTTAGTCAGTTCAAAAGGAACACTTATCAACGCAAGATTGCAGAGAATTTAGGTCTTTCAACATCTACAGTACATAATATTGTGAAAAGATTCAGAGAATTCAGAGACATCTCAGTGCGTAAAGGGCAAGGTCGGAAACCACTGTTGAATGTGCGTGATCTTCGAGACCTCAGGCGGCACTGCCTAAGAAACCGTCATGCTACTGTGACAATTATAGCCACCTGGGCTCAGGAGTACTTCGGAAAACCATTGTCACTCAACACAGTCTGTCGCTGCATCCAGAAATGCTACTTGAAACTGTATTATGCAAGGAGGAAGCCATGCATCAACTCTATGCAGAAACGCCGGCGAGTTCTCTGGGCCCGAGCTCATCTCAGATGGACCGAAAGACTGTGGAACCGTGTGCTGTGGTTAGATGAGTCCACATTTCAGCTAGTTTTTGGAAAAAACGGGTGTCAAGTTCTCTGTGTCAAAGATGAAAACGACCATCCAGATTGTTATCAGTGAAAGGTGCAAAAGCCAGCATCTGTGATGGTATGGGGGCGCATCAGTGCCCACGGCATGGGTGAGTTGCGTGTATGTGAAGGTACCATCGACTCTGAGGCATATATTAGGATTTTAGAGAGACATGTGTTGCCATCAAGGCGATGTCTCTTCCCGGGACGTCCATGCTTATTTCACCAGGACAATGCCAGACCACATTCTGCACGGGCTACAACAGCGTGGCTTTGTAGACACGGAGTGTGTGTGCTTGACTGGCCTGCTGCCAGTCCAGATCTATCTCCTATTGAAAATGTATGGCGCACCATGAAGAGGAGAATCAGACAACTGAGACCACGGACTGTTGAGCAGCTGAAGTCTTATATCAAGCAAGAATGGACAAAATTTCCAATTGCAAATCTATTACAATTAGTATCCTCAGTTCCAAAACGATTAAAAAGTGTTATTAAAAGGAAAGGTGATATAACACAATGGTAAACATGCCTCTGTCTCAACTTTTGTTGAGTGTGTTGCAGCCATCAGATTCTAAATTTGCGTATGTTTACAAAATACAATTAAGTTGGTCAGTAAAACTATTGAAAATCTTTTCTTTGTACTTTTGTCAGTTAAATAAAGGTTCACGTGAATTAACATATCACAGATTTTTGTTTTTATTGCATTTTGGAAAATATCCCAACTTTTCTGGAAATGGGGTTTGTAGATCCGGCATGACATCTAAAACTTTGACAGACTTCTATAGACGTGTGGTGCAGAGTACACAGCCTGGTATGGAAATAGCAATACCCTTGAACCAAAAATCCCACAAAAAGTAGTGGATATGGCCCAGTTCATCATGGATAAAGCCCTCCCACCATAGAACACATCTACACAAAGTGTTGTCCCTGGAAAGTAGCATCCATCGTCAGGGACCCCCACCACCCAGGAGATGCTCGTTTCGTGCTGCTGCCATCAGGAAGTAGGAGCCTCAGGTCTCATACCATCAGGTTCAAGAGCAGTTATTACCCCTCAACCACAGGCTTATGAACGAAAGGGGATAACTTCACTCAACTTCACTTGCCCCATCACTGAACTGTTCCAACAATCTATGGGCTCACTTTCAAAGATTCTTCATCTCACGTTCCTGATACTGATACCTATTATTATTATTATCATTATTATTTATTATTATTTTTTTATACTTGAACAGTTTCTTGTCTTTTACACACTGATTGAATGCCCAAGTTGGTACAGTCTTTCACTGACTCTAATATGGTTATTATTTTATTATGGATTATTGAGTATCTCTACAAGAAAATGAATCACGGGGTTGTATATGGTGACATACACAGTATGTACTTTGATAATAAATTTACTTTGAACTTTGAAAGGAAACAGGAATGGGCAAGAAGCCAGAAGAAGGAGGTGGGAGAAGGGGAAGGAGTACAAGCTAGCAGGTGATAGATGAAGCCAGATGAGGGGCAAGATAGGTGAGTGGAGGAAAGGGGGAATGAAGTGAGAAGTTGCAAAGTGAAAGGTGGGAACGGTAAAGGGCTGAAGAAGAAGGAATCTGAGAGGAGTCTGGACCATGGGAGGAAGGGAAGGAGGAGAGATTACAGGGAGGTGAAACACAGGTAAAGAGAAGAGAAAGGGTAAGAGGGGAGCCAGAATAGAAGAATGGAAAAGGGGAGGGGGAGAGGGAGGGGGAGAAATTATGAGAAGTCAGGGAAGTTGATGCCATCAGGTTGGAGGCTACCTAAGCAGATCATGTGTTGCTCCTCCAGCCTGGGAATGGCTTCATCACGGTTGTAAAAGAGGCCATTGACTGACATGTCAGAACAGGAATAAGGAGTGGAGTTAAAGTGGTTGGCCACTGGGAAAACCTGCCAATTGCAGATTGAGTGAAGGTGCTCAGTAAAGCAGTCCCCCAATCTACGATGTGTCACGCCAGTGTAGAGGAGACAGAACTGGGAGCACCAGACGCAGCAAAGCAGTCCTCAGTCTATGTCAGGTCTATATTCTATGGTTGTAGGGGATTTGCAGCCCGTTCCTTAGTTAGAGCCTTCAACAATTTGGGCATCGAGGGAGAGAGGAAGAGGAGAGCCATCCGCAGTACCACCGATGCGGCAGAGAGTGCCTCAAGATGGCTGTGGCTCAAAAGAGGGGAGCTATGGAGTCATAAGTAGCTAGCCATCTGGACACAAGCTGGGGTCTTATCAGCCCCGACTGGGTCACCTGGAGGAGGTTGTATGATGTTGAAAGACACGAAACACCCGATGATTCCAGGAACATCACTGAAGATGTGTCCAGAAGCATCAATAGATGTATGTACACAGCTACAGTTCAATACTAGACTTAAATTGCCTGACTAATAATGCTTGTTACAAAGTTGTTGGTGAGTTTAAACTTTTCCCCATCTGCTCTGAATGGTAGGAGTTTGGCATAGAGAGCCAGTGCCAATACATGATATTAATATATTTGTATTTATAGATCCAGCTACAGATAGTAACTTTACATCACTTGGAACACTGCACTGTGTTAAATTACATTTGTCATCTGTTTAGGTTAAAGCTGTCCAATGAGGAAATAAAGCGGGCTATTTTAACAATGGATGAGCAAGAAGATTTACCGAAAGACATGCTTGAACAGGTAATGTCACTGGTTGTTACAAGCTTCCTCTATTAATGATGTGTGTGTTTGTGGTGGGGTGGGAGGGGAGGGAGGATGTGGTTGATGGTTAAGTGGAAAAGGGTACAGGTTCCACAGTACCTTTTGGAAAATGTCCAGCACAGTACATCAGCTGCAGTAGTTACAAGGAGTGACAGTCCCTGATGGAAGTACATGTCTCCACTTTGAACTTTGCCTGTGAGATAACCAAAATCTTGGCTATAAACTCAAGTATAGCTTCCCATTTAGAATGTCTAACCTATGTTATTTAAATGACATTATTTATTCTTGTCAAATGTGCCAGTTAAATAGGCACTCTAGTGACAGAGGAGGTCTGAGATAGGGCGTTGTGTGGTGAGTGATTTGCCTTCTGATTCTGTTGCCTGGAAGGTACAAGTCAAATTATGACTGTGAATTATGGAGGATAGCATGTGTATAAATGTCTCGCTCCAGCAGACCTCATCATGATCATCATAGCTCCAGTATTTCTACTATTCTTTAATATCTCTTAATTGTATTTTTTTTTCGTGTTCTATCGCTGAGCAGCAGTGAACCATCTGGTTGGCCTATCAGAGTTCTCTTTGAGAACTAGTTGACTTGATCAGCATTTCTGATCTGGCTATTGTTCACGATTGCACTTAATTAAAAAAAAAAGTCAGTTGTATGATGCAGTGCTCTCCACTTACAATCGTGCTCTTACTTGATTTGCTTTAGTTGGCATGAATGAGTTTGCAGATAACGTGGAAATCAGCCAGGTGATTATAATAGTAAAGGAAGTTGCAAACTGCAGGAAAATACCAGCAGATAAACAATATTAGTGAATTAAATTCAGTCTGGCGTTGTGAAATAAGGCTTGTAAGAGCTAGGCAAACTGGTTAAGGAAATGCACAATAAATGATAGGGTTGTGAGAAACAGTAGATACATGTCTGCAGGTCACTGAAGGTAGAATGCTATGTAATATGGTAGATTAGGAAATGCAGAAATACTTTAATGTTTAAACTCAAGAATAGAAGTAGTATGGAAGCCATGCTAAAATTGAACATAACACTGGCAACTGCTGGAATACTGTGATGGTACCAGAGAGTATGCAGACAAGAAGAATTAGGATTAGAATTTGTCTGGAAAGATTGGTTGGATTGCATTCTTTGAAAGCGTAGGCTGATTTAATGCATGTTAATTTTGAGGACCAGTTTGAGTGAGTTTGAAGGTTTTTCTCCCCTTGGACGAGGAAGCATAGATGTATGATGACTGGGAATATGCTTTCTGCAAAAGTGAAGAAATGGGCCAACCTGTGACTAATATGATTTAGAGCTGCCATGTGTTGCATTTTAGAAAGGAAAGTGAGAGACAGTATGAGCCTCAATGCACCAATTTGTATAGGGGTTGCAAGAATACAGTGATTGGAGGCCAAATATTCTTGGTGTGTATGCTGTTCATTACAAGGAGAGTGGGGCACAAAAGTAGTACTGGTTGAGTACCTCTTGTCTGAAATTCCCAAATCCGGAAACCTCGGAAATTCAAATTTTTTTGAGTGCTGACATGATATCACAAGTGGAAAATTCCACAAGACGCTTGGAAGGTTCCCAGGCGATGCGCAGGTGTATGTGCACTACAGACAGTTCTGAGAGTGACCTCAGTGAGCAGAAGTTAATGAAAAATAGAAAAACATTGCATAAAGCGAAAAATGATTATCCCGATTGTGTATTGTCAGCGCTGAAGTGAACGTATGCCTCTTAACGGAATTGATCATGAAACAAGCAAAAATCTATCTAACATTGAAGGTAATTGTGAATATTCAGTAGGCTGGTCACAGAAATTTGAGAAAAGGCGTGGCATTAAGTTTTGAAAGCGTCTGCTGATCATGATGATCTAGTGCCAGAGCACGTCTGCAATCCTGATTGTGTTTATACTTTGCATATAACCTAAAAATACAAATGAATTGTACTATTTGTAACGTTTCAACCAAAACATGGCATTGTAGGTGGAGACTGAAAACCTGCCATTGTTTGTTTGTCAACAGCTAATTCAGGTATTCTCCCAATGTCACTGTGGTGCTTTTGTTACCCTGCATTCATTATATTAATGGTATGTAATAATTTTTACTGTTAAGTATGTGTTACCACAAGTGTAAGACAAAGACTGCTTACCGGTAACACACAAATTCAGTCAGAAATGCTGGTGATCCCAAGCAATCTCATTGTATATTCCAAAATCTGAAAAAATCCAAAACATTCCTGGCCCCAAGCATTTCAGATCAGTGGTATTCTACCTGCATAGTGCTTTCGTGATACTGCACCTGGAGTACTGTAAACAGTTTTGGTTTTGTTACTGACAATGGATGTGTTGACATTGGAGGCATTTCAGTCAAGATGCACTAAGTTGATCCTTCAGGTAAAGGGTTTATCTTATGGGGAGTGATGAAGCAGGCTGGACCTCACAAATATATTTGTGGTTTGTTTTATTGTTGTGATAGCTTTATAAGGTAGTTATTTTCCTGCTTCATTGTTCTGATCAATCCATTTACATCCTGTAAATCCTTTGCTTGGATTATGAATGAACTTGGGAAAAAATCTCAGATTCTGGTCTGACCCCCCCCCCCCCCCCCCGGCTGTGTGTATGTCCATGACAGTCACTGCATTTGGCATTAGCGTAGAATGCTATATTGGGCAGCAGGACATACTTGCAAGAAGGTGTTGTAATGACCGATTGGAAAGTGAAATGCAAGATAACTTGTTGCTGCCACCTCCTCTCCATTGTTAAATCAATTTTTATGCTCCGGTATGTTCTGTGCTTTGTGGCCATATGTTCCTGTAATTGACCTACTCTTAAGTTTCTGTAATTAAGCTGAAGATCAGGAAGTGCACACCAGCTGGGTTTTGCTGTAAAGGAAATGGTAGGTAGTGTGTTGCCTATCAGCAGTTTGATTTCAGGGAAATGTTCCATTGTGTACTATAATGGAAATGGAAATCAGTCAGTTTTGCAAACATGCATGTTTTAGAATTTTAATTAGTACAGGTGGATTGTGGGTCCATTCAGGAATTTAACCATGAATTCCAGCAGTTACAAATAGTGCATCTAACCTTTTTTTCTGTAATGATGTTTCTTTAAAATGAAGGGAATGACTAAAATACATTGAAAACTACTATAATGAAGCTTTAGCAATACTGAAATTAACCTGAGCTGAAAGCCAGTAGTACCAATTGCTAATGCTAAATGCCTTTATTGAAGAACCGGGGGGGAAAATCTGGAGCTACCATTCTTTTGTTTATATAAGGTGCACATTCCTTTATCCGAAATTCTGAAATCCAAAAAGCTTTGAAAACCGAAGTTTTTTTTGCATGTTTTTTGTGACATGGCAGCACTAGCAGAGGTCACCAGACGTCAATTATGGCTCAGCGCTCATACTGGTTACATTTGCATTTGCTGTTCGCTGATATTTTGCGTTCACTGTTGACTTTGTGTTTAATTTCACTGTGAAAATGTCTAAAAGAGTTGCAGATACCCCTATGGGTAACAATGAGAAAAAGAGAAGGAAGCATCTATCATTATCAATAACGCAGAAAGTGGAGTTATTGCAGAAGCTTGATTGTGGTATGTCTGTGTGGTGTCTTACTGAAGGAAGTAGTGTCAGAACTACCACTGTATATGATTTAAATAGACAGAAAGACAAGTTAGTGAAGTTTTATAGTGACAGTGACGTTCTACATTTATTCCAATAGGTCATTTACCATGTGTTTGATTTGGTTCATTTGAAGCTGTACATTTTTATGTTTTATTGAATGTTTTTGTTGGAAATAAAATTTCTTCTTGTCATTATTCCCTAAACAATACAGTATAACAACTATTTACATAGCATTTACATTGTATTGGGTATTATAAGTAGTCTAGAGATGATTTAAAGTATATGGGAGGATGTGCGTAGGTTTGGTGCGCCGCTGGGTCCTAAACTCCACTGCACTGAGACAGGTTAAATGGCGGGGGGGGGGGGGCGGGGGGTCTGAAATCTGAAAAATTCTGCATTCCGAAATGCAACCGGCCCCAAGGATTTCAGATAAGGGATTGTGGACCTGTATTGGAAAAAGAATGATTTTTGTGTTTGTCTTTGAATTTTTTCTTGTATTGTTTAGTTTAAACTAGTTAAGTAACATCAAATCACGTAGTTAGAAATGTGTTCATTTGAAGTTTATTTAGAAATTCATGAGTATTTACTTGAATACTGTTTACATATTTGGTAGCAGGTTAGTAATAATTTAAAAAAATTGTATTTTTTTTTACCTGAAACACTGGACTTCTATAATGATTTTACATGTTTTGTAATAATTTTTTTGTCTTTTTACATGACGTTTCCAATTTGAAAGTCCGTAAAGCTTTTCTGTTTAGGCTTAGGGTGAAGAAGCTCACTTGTTATTTTATAGGAATCTCCTTGCACCTTAATCACTTCTTTCATCAATTCGGCTCCATGCTGCCTCATCTGACTGCCATTAGTGAACTGAGTAGACACAGCTGGTTACAGTTTAAAATGTGAATGAAATAAAAGAGTTCTTTCAAAGTTGCATGATTGGGAGCTTTGTAATGTCGTCCAGATCAAGGGTGTTTGTTCCTTTAGATGAAGGGAAGACGTTCAGAAGCACAAGTCACTACTGACTGTTCCTAATTACCTCAACCAAGATGTCAGTTTGATGGGGAGAGAAGAGAGTTTTACATTTGCTTTAGGTAGAAAGTTGCTGTAACATACCTGTTATACTGGAAAATTATTGATGTTTAGACCATTAGGTTCATAAATCCAGGATAAATTATTGAAGCAGCTGTCGAAAAATAAGCAGTAGAAAGGGCTTGCTACAATTTCAGGTCAAAGGAGCAAATATGACTTTTGAAATAATACAATTATTAAATTTTTCTCAATTTACATAGATAAAAAACTGTACTGAGTTGCTAACACCATAATCTTGACACCATATTTAAATACTTAAACTAGCGGAATGCATAAATGAAGTTGTGAGCAAGTATTACAGTTGGTGGTACAGCCTCAGTTTATTGGAAATGAATAAATTTCATCCAAAAAAACTTTTCATAGCTGAGCTTGAAGAATTTATCGAGGTTTGGTTTTAAAGATATCAAGATGAATTTGGCATTGAAAAGCCTAGAGTATATAACAACATAAGGCTTCACAGCTGAGCCTGAAAAAGTTAGCAACATTTTATAGATACTGAAAAGGGTTGAAGAAGCTCCTTATTACCTTAGTCTTAAAGGAGCACCCCTTTATTTTAAACTCAGCCAGCTTCATCATGGGCACTAGCTATCCAGCATTGAGGACATCTTCAAAAGGCGAAGCTTCAGAAAGGCAGTATCCATCATTATCTATCACCCAAGACATGCCCTCTTCTCATTGCTACCATCAAGAAAAAGGTACAAGAGCCTGAAGACACATGCTCAAACTTTCAGGAACAGCCTCTTCCACTCTGCCATCAGATTTCTGAATGGGCAATGAATCCTTGACTATTTTTCTGTCTCTTTTTGCACTACCAAATTAATTATTTTTATATGTACTTATTGTAATTTATAGTTTTTCTTATGATTTGCAAAGTACAGCTCCACAGAACAACAAATTTCACAACATTTGTCGGTGATATTAAATCTTACTCTGATTCACTAACTGAATTACATATTTTCCAGGTTAGTTATATGAGTGACAGTGGTTTAACAGATAAATTGTGTTATATATTTTACAGAAATAATGTCCAATTTGCCTTTCAGCTGCTGAAGTTTGTCCCAGAAAAGAGTGACATTGATATACTGGAAGAACACAAACATGAAATAGAGCGCATGGCCAAAGCAGACAGGTTCCTGTATGAAATGAGCAGGTAAGTCCATCAAAACTCTGATGTGAGCACCCCGAGCAAACCAGTTTGGTGCTGCAGCCCTTTTATCTTACATGCTATCAAGCCACATGTTTTTGTGTGGAAATTCCTCAAGTAGGGTGTTTCCATCAGGAACAAATTATGCAAAAAAGGGAACTGAACTGGCAGGCAGTTTCATGGAACCTGTGGACTTGTTTTGGAGATGTGCCAGCTAAGGAAAATGACCAAAGACATTGTGTGTTAAAACAATTTTTTTCTTTACACAAATCGAAACTTCCTTAAACACAAAGGATTTTTTTCATCTTCAGTTTTGCTTTTGATATCAAATTATAATTTCAAACATATTGATTTTTTTTATATACTTATAATTGTAACAGCTTAAAAATTTCTAGATTGTACATGTTTTTGTTGTGTTTCCGTGCCATAATTTGATTTATGCTTTGAATACCACTAATTTTAAAACAGTTAAAATGGGTTTAATTAATCCAAGATGATTGCGGTGGTGATGACTCTCTGGTGAATAAAATTGATGATGTCAGAGCTAGGGTGCTGAATCAGAGGGACATTAGGACCATGTGTGTCCTTTGTTTCACAGAATCCTAGTTAACCCCTTCCGTATCGGATGCAGCGACTGGGATCGACGGGTTTACTATGCACCGTCAGGATAGATCTATAGAATCTCTCAAAAGTAGAGGTGAAGGAGTATGCCTCATGATCAATTCCTCTTGGTGCACAAGTATATCAGTGCTGTCCCAATTCTGCACACCGGGCCTGGAATATCTAGCAGTTAAGTGTTGTCCCTTTTACCTACCATAGGAGTTCTCCAGGGTCATTTTGGTAGCAGTATACATTCCACCTCAGGCCAATGTCAATCAGGCTTTAGATGATCTGAGCAATGGAATTAACATGCACGAAACAGCGCATCCTAACGCCTTGTTTTGGGAGATCTTAACCAGGCCAGTCTGAAAAAAATCACTAAGCAATTACCATCAACAGATCACTTGAAATGCCAGAGGAAACAACACACTGGACCATTGGTGCACCACCATCAAGAATGGCTACCATACTATTCCATGCCCTCATTTAGGGAAGTCTGATCACCTGGCTGTACTTCTACTCCCTGAGTATAGGCAGAGACTGAAGACTGCAGCACCACTAGTGAGGACCAACAAGGTATGGACAAGGGAAGCACAGGAGCACCTACCGTATGCAGGGATTCATCTTGGAACCTGGAGGAGTGTGCTGCAGTTGTTACCGACTTCATTAAAACCTGTGTAGTTGAGTGTGCGCCTACAAAGACTTACCATACATTCCCAAATCAAAAGCCGTGGATGAACCAGGAGGTACATCGTCTGCTGAAGGCTAGATCTGTGGCATTCAAGTCCGGCAACCCAGGCCGTACCAGAAAACCAGGTATGATTTGTGGAGGGCTATTTCAAGGGTGAAGAGACAATTTCAAATGAGGTTGGAGGCGACATCGGATGCACAGCAACTCTGGCAGGGTTTGCAAGACATTACTTCTTACAAAGCGAAACCCAATAGCATGAATGGCAGCGATGCTTCACTACCAGATGAACTCAACACCTTCTATGCTCACTTTGAAAGGGAGAACACAGCTACAGCTGTGAGGATCCCTGCTGCACCTGATGACCCTGTGATCTCTGTCTCAGAGGCCGATGTTAGACTGTCTTTAAAGAGAGTGTACCCTGGCAAGGTGGAAGATCCAGATGGAGTACCTGGTAAGGCTCTGAAAACTTGTGCCAACGTACTAGCGGGAGTATTCGAGGACATTTTCAACCTCTCATTGTTACGGGCGGAAGTTCCCACTTGCTTCAAAAATGCAACAATTATACCAGTGCCTAAGAAGAATAATATGAGCTGCCTTAATGACTTGACTTGACTATCGCCCGGTAGCACTCACATCTACAGTGATGAAATGCTTTGAGAGGTTGGTCATGACTAGACTGAACTTCTGCTTCAACAAGGACCTGGACCCATTGTAATTTACTTATTGCCACAATAGGTCAACGGCAGAGGCAATCTCAATGGCTCTTCACATGGCCTTAGACCACTCGGACAACACAAACACCGATGCCAGGATGCTGTTCAGCGACTATAGCTCAGCATTTAATACCATCATTCCCACAATCCTGTTGGAAAAGTTGCAGAAACTGGGCCTCTGTACTTCTCTCTGTAATTGGATCTTCGACTTCCTAACTGGAAGACCACAATCTGTGCGGATTGGTGATCGCTGACGGTCAACACTGGCGCACCTCACGGGTGTCTGCTTAGCCCACTGCTCTACTCTCCATATACACATGACAGTGTGACTAGGCATAGCTTAAATACCATCTATAAATTTGCTGATGATGCAACCATTTTTGGTAGAATCTCAGGTGGTGACGAGAAAGACGTACAGGAGAGAGATATGCCAACTAGTGGAGTTGTGCTGCAACATCAACCTTACACTTAACGTCAGTAAGATGAAAGAGCTGATTGTGGACTTCAGGAAAGGTAAGACGAAGGAACACGTACCAATCCTCATAGAGGGAACAGAAGTGGAGAGAGTGAACAGTTTCAAGTTCCTGGGTGTCAAGATCTCTGAGGATCTAACCTGGTCTCAACATATTAATGTATTTATAAAGAAGGCAAGACAGTGGCTATACTTCATTTAGGAGTTTGAAGAGATTTGGTATGTCAACAATACACTCAAAAACTTCTATAGATTTACCGTGTAGAGCATTCTGACAGGCTTCATCACTATCTGGTATTTGGGTGCTACTGCACAGGACCGAAAGAAGCTGCAGAGGGTTGTAAATCTAGTCAGCTCCATCTTGGGCACTAGCCTACAAAGTACCCAGGACATCTTCTGGGAGCGGTGTCTCAGAAAGGCAGCGTCCATTATTAAGGACCTCCAGCACCCAGGGCATGCCCTTTTCTCACTGTTACCGTCAGGCAGGAGGTACAGAAGCCTGAAGACACACACTCAGTGATTGAGGAACAGCTTCTTTGCCTCCGCCATCCCATTCCTAAGTGGATATTGAAGCTTTGGACACTACATCACTTTTTTTAATATACAGTATTTCTGTTCATTGTACATTTTAATCTATTCAATATACATATACTGTAATTTATTTATTATTATTATTATTTTTATTTTTTTTTTCTCTTCTATATTATGTATTGCATTGAACTACTGCTGCTAAGTTAACAAATTTCACATCACATGCCGGTGATAATAAACCTGATTCTGATATTGATTCTGAAACTTCATTTTGCAATAAGGTCAATAACAGATCAATCACTATTTATATGCTCTGTCCCAATTGTCCTTTCCATTCAAGTAAAGAGAAGGGGAAATTATGTAGGGTATAATATGGGTGGGGTAGATAGTCTATCTTTTATCCACCTTGTTTTAGAAGTTATACATTACTGTGCAAAAGTCTTAGGCACCCTAGATTTATAATATAAATTTTGTTTCAGATGTTTAATTTCTGTCTTCTGCATTAGTGTGTCAGTAGAAAAGAGCAAATTTTAGTTTTCTTTACATTCATTTACCAAAAAATTAAATGCTACTGAGAACTTTTTGTATTTCATTAAAGTAAGTAACATATTAAGTAATACACCCCTTTTCAAATAAAATCTTGATTACTTTGTAGATCTGTAGCCCAGTGCATGATTAAACAAAGATAACAAACAGATGTAAATGATCAATGACATAATGAGTTAAATGAACTAAAATGATTAACTGAAACAGAAATGGCTGTAGAAATAATCAAACTGGCTGAACGGCACCAAACTAAAAGATGAGGGTGTGGCAGGTGTGACAGTTTAACATTCAAATCATCAAATCTTACACCATGGCAAGAGTGAGCACAGCAACAAGATACAAGATAGTTATCCTGCATCAGCAAGGTCTCTCCCGAACAGAAGTTTTGTGGCAGACAGGAGTTTCAAGATGTTCTATCCATGCTCTTCTGCAAAAGCACAAAGAAACAGTCAAAGTTGAAGACCAGAAATGCAGTGGTTGGCTGGGGAAACTGAGTGCAGCAGACCAGAGGTAAATCAAGCTGATGTCCCTTCTTATTCGGAAGAAGTCCAGCACTGTTATCAGCTCTGAACTCTCAAAAACCACTGGAACCCAAGTATACCCCTCCAGAGTCCAGAGCAGTCTTGTCGTAAGTGGTCTTCATGGAAAAGTTGCTGCCAAAAAGCCATTCCTCCAACATGGAAACAGTGCTAAGAGACTCCCTTGCGTACAGAAACACAAGGACAGGGGTGCTGAACAATAGCAGCAAGTGCTCCGGACTGATGAGTCAAAATTTGAAATTTTTGGCTCAAACAAGAGGCGGTTTGTCCAAAGAAGAACGGAAGAGCACTACATGGATAATTGTCTGCAGCCAACAGTGAAGCATGGCAGAGGGGCTGAATTTCTGCAGTTGGAGTTGGTGCTCTGGTCAGAATTAATGGTGAGAAGTATAAGCAGAGTCTCATTTGTCATGCTATAGCATCAGGGAGGCGTCAATCGGTCCTAATTTTATTCTGCTGCCGGACAGTGACCCCAAACGCACAGCCAAGATCATAGAGAACTATTTTCACCAAAAAGAAGAACAAGGAGTTCTGCAACAGATGGTATGGCCTCTACAGAGCCCTGACCTTAACATCATCAAGGCTGTCTGGAATTACCTGGCAAGAGAGAGAGCTATGTTCTGCAGAAGAAATGTGGCAAGTCCTCCAAGGTGCTTGGAAGAACCTATCAGCTGATTTTCTTTAAAACTGCACAGCAGTCTACCCAAGAGAATTGATGCAGTTTTAAAGGGTGGTCACACCAAATATTGATTTGATTTAGTTTTTTTACTGTTCACTGCTCTTTGTCATAAATTTTTTGACATTCAGAAACTTTTCATTCAATTATTTTCGAAAACATCTTCACTTCACAGAATTATCTTACATGTACCTAAGACTTCTGCACAGTACTGTATATCCACACTGCAGAAGTGAATATATATTAAGGTCCCAGGTGTTAAAATGTCATCATTGGAAAGGAAATGCACAACTATACGGAAATGATTCAAACTGAATGCTTAGATCTTCTAGGAATTTTATTTTAACAAAATTGCTGACAAGAGCTGGGATGTCAAGTTTACACAGTGTGACTTTATTTTTATTAGAATTCCTCACTATCAGCAGAGATTACAGTCACTGTATTTCAAGAAGAAATTTGCCGAAAGAGTGGCTGAAGTTAAGCCTAAAGTTGAAGGTACAACTTTTCTCATCAGACTGTCTTGTTATTCAGTGGTTTTTGTCCATTATTGTATTCATAATGCTTGCTTCAACAGAAGGCTGTTGGTCATTTTTGTGTGGCCTATGACTTCTACAGGTTAGCGATATGCTTTTAACATAGACTGATGGTATAGCCATTCTTATTTTCCATTTGTAGTGACTAAAATTAAAGTGTATACCATTCAGGTATTAATTGTTAAACCACTGCCCTGGCTGTTTTTCATTAGTGTATGTAAAATATAGGTCATGTTATATGGGGGTCATAGAATGTGTTTCATTTTTCAATTGTGATGTTAGCCATATACCCTCCCTTGCCCTGTGTCGTGTGGTCTTATTAAAATCAGGACACGTTATTTCTACTTGTCCTTCTGGGAAATATTTGTTATAAAAATACGTGCTCTACTTATGTGACACTGGCATATTTTATAGTGTAGAACCACGGGTCAAGTTTGAATAGAGTTATCTGAGCCAGTTTTATTTAAGGGTTTTAACATAAATAGAGTGCCCAGAATGCTAAACATAGCTCATCAGTTAATAACCAGTCAGGGGTGATTGATAAGTTCGTGGCCTAAGGTAGAAGGACATGAGTTATTAACTTCAAACTTTCTGCATAATCACTCAGAGTTGAACTGCATGTGCATGTAATGATAGCTGTATAACTCATCTCCTTCTACAGTAGGCCACGAACTTATCAATCATCCATGCTGTTGACACTATCTGGAGGTCCAAGATCTGTATGCTCCATGACTGCTGGACAAAGTGTGTGAATGTAGGAGGGGACTATGTAGAAAAATAAATGTGCTAGGTTTTCTAAAATTGACTCCTTCTACCTTAGGCCACAAACTCATCAATCACCCCTTGTAGAACCGAACAGATCATCTTGTTTATTATGAAGCCTGGTGAATGGAGTGTCGGATCAAAAAATGTAGCTGGGAAAATTTGTCCCTTCATCTTGTGAAATTAATTTGCAGAATATTTTAATAGGAAGAATTTACATAAATGTACAGTTGTATATTGGAAAACTAGTAAGAATAGAACATTAGCAGGGGGATGGGAACCAGAATAGATGGTGGAAGGATTGTGAAAACAGAGGTTGGCAAGACCTTGGGTAAAGTCAGGAATGAAACAATTGAGCATAGTGCAAATAATGTCCTGAGCTGCATATATTTCAATGCAAGTATCGTAGGAAAGGCAAATGAGCTCATGACATGGATCAACACATGGAATTATGATATTGTAGCCATTAGTGAGACTTGGTTGCAGGAGGGCCAGGAGTAGCAGCTCAATATTCTGGGGTTCCGTTGTTTTGGATGTGACAGAGCAGGAGGGATTAAAGGAGGGATCGCTTTGCTAGTCAGGGAAAATGTCACGGCAGTGCTCAGCCAGGATAGACTGGAGAACTCATCGAGTGAGGTGTTATGGGTGGAAATGAGAAATAAGAAAGGTATAATCATGTGAAGTAGACACGTGGCCAAGTGGTTAAGGCATTGGACTCGCGACCTGAAGGTTGTGAGTTCGAGCCCCAGCCGAGGGAACGTATTGTGTCCTTGAGCAAGGCACTTCATCACACATTGCTCTGCGACGACACTGGTGCAAAGCTGTATGGGTCCTACTGCCGTTCCCGTGGACAACATTGGTGTCGTGGAGAGAGGAGACTTGCAGCATGGGCAACTGCTGGTCTTCCATGCAACCTTGCCCAGGCCTGCGCCCTGGAGAGTGAAGACTTTCCAGGCGCAGATCCATGGTCTCGCAAGACTAACGGATGCCTTTAGTTTAGATCATGTGAATGGGGCTATATTACAGACCACTCAACAGTCAGAGGGATTTAGAGAAATTTGTAAGCGATTGCAGACTTTTGCAAGTAACGTAAGGCTGTTATAGTAGGTGATTTTAACTTTCCACATATTGAGTGTGACTCCCATACTGTAACAGGATAGAGTTGGTCAGATATATACAGGAAAGCTTCTTTAATCAGTACGTAGAAGTCCCAACAAGAGAGTGTGTGATACTTGATCTGCTACTAGGGAGTGAGACAGAAGTTTGTGTGGGGGAACACATTGCATCTAGTGATCATAATGCCATTAGTTTCAAAGTGAATATACAAAAAAGATGGGTCTGGTCTGCAGGTTGAGGTTCTAAATTGGAGAAAGGCCTATCTTGATGGTCTTAGGAAGGATCTGGCAAGTGGATTGGGACAGGCTGTTTTCAGGCAAAAGTGTACTTGGTAAGTGGGAGGCCTTCAAAAACGAAATTTTGGGAGTACAAACCTTAAAAGTTAAGGATAACAAGTGCAGGGAACCTTGGTTTTCAAGGGATATTGAAGCCCTAGCTAAGAAAAAAGGGTGTATGGAACATTTAGGCAGGTAGGAACAAATGAGATACTTCTGGATTATAAGGAATGCAAGGGAACACGTAAGAAAGACATCAGAAGGGCTAAAAGAAGGCATGAGGTTGCCCTAGCAGACATGAAGAAGGAGAATCCGAAGGGATTCTACAGATATGTTAAAAGAAAAATGATTGCAAAGGTAGGGGAGATCTTGAATGAAGTTTTTGCTTCTGTATTTATGCAGGAGAGGGACATAGAGTCTATAAAAGTGAGGCAAAGTGGCATCAACTTAATGGATCCTTTACAGATTACAGAGGAGGAGGTGTTTGTTGTCTTTAGGCATATTAGGGTGGGTAAATCCCCAGGGTCTGACAAGGTGTTTTCTTGGATGAAGGCAGTGCAGAAATTGCCAGGGCCCTAGCAGACATATTTAGATCATCCCTAGTGAAAAGTGAGGACCAGAGGAATGGAGGATAGCGAATGTTGACCTGCCAGTGAATAAAGGCTCTGAAAATAAACCAGGGAATTATAGGTCGGTGAGTCTGATTTCAGTAGAAGGAAAGTTATTGAAAGCTATTCTAAGGAACCATATACATGAGTATTTGGATTGATGTGGACTGATTAAGGATAGTCAGCATGGCTTTGTGTTTGGTAGTTTATTTCTTGAGAAAGTTACCAGGAAAGTGATGAAGACAGGGCAGTGAATGTTGTCTACATGGACTTCAGCAAGGTATTTGACAAGGTTCTGCATGGGAGGTTGGTCAAGAAGGTTCAGTTGCTTGGCATTCAAGATGGGATTGTAAATTCTGTTAGACTTTGGCTTTGTGGGTGCAGCTGGAGAGTGGTAGTAGATGGTTGTCTCTCAGACTGGAGGCCTGTGACTAGTGGAGTACAGCAGGAATCGATGCTGGGTCCATTGTTGTTTGTCATCCATTTCAAGGTCTTGATGATACTGTGGGGTTAACTGGATCAGGAAATTTGCGGATGACACCACAATTGGGCGTACAGTTAGATTTCCTAGTGAAGAAGGCTCTCATGGCTTGCAGTGGGATGTGGACCAGGTGGAAAAATGGGCTGAAAAACGGCATATGGAACTTAATGCAGCCAAGTGCTAGGTGTTGCAGTTTGGTAGGACCAAGCAGGGTAGTTCTTACACCATGAACAATAGGGTACTGAGGAGTGCTGTTAAAAACAAAGGGATCTGGGAATGCAGGTACGTAATTCATTGAAGGTGACGTCACTGGTAAAGAAAGCTTTTGGCACATTGTCCTTCATAAGTCAAAGTATTGAGTACAGGAGACGAGTTATTATTTTGAAGTAGTATAAGATGTTGGTGAGGCTTAATTTGGAGTATTGTGTGTAGTTTTGGCCACCTGCCTATGGGAAAGATGTAAATGAAGTTGTAAGAGTAAATATAAAGTTTATGTGGTTGTTCCTGGGTTTAGAGGACTTGTGATGTAAGGAAATATTGAATATGTTAGGACTTTATTCCTTGGAGTGTAGAAGATGAGAAGAGATTTGATAGAGGTATACGAAATCATAATGGGTATAGATAGGATAAATACAAGCAGGCTTTTTCCACTGAGATTTGGTGAGACTACAACCAGAAGTTATGGGTTAAATGTGAAAGGGGAGCATTAGAGGTCTTCTTCACTCAGGGTCGTGAGAGTGGAATGAGCTGCCAGCAAGAATGGTGCATGTGAGCTCAATTTCAACTTTAAAAAGAAGATTGAATAGGTACATGGATGGTAGGGGTACGGAGGGTTATGGTCCCAGTGCAGGTCAATGAGAGTAGACAGTTGAAATGGTTTGGCACAGACTAGATGGGCTGGAGGGTCTGTTTCTATGCTGTATTTTTTCCTTGATTCTATTTCACTGCTTTATTTATTTGAAGAAGCTTTAAAATAACCTAATGCCTGATTTCCATTTTGTTTTGTAATTTAAGTTGCCAAGCTCTTAGTTAATTTTAATGCATGGTATCTCAGTTGAGATATTGTGCATCGCATCTAATTCACCAACATGATTTTTTTCATCTTCTTCTAGCTATTCGTTTGAGCTCCAAGGAGGTTTTGCAAAGCAAAAATCTGATGCAGCTGTTGGAAGTGGTGTTAGCTTTTGGCAATTACATGAACAAAGGACAAAGAGGCAATGCTTCTGGTTTCAAACCCTCTAGTCTGAACAAGATTGCAGACACCAAGTCTAGTATTGAGAAGTAAGGCATTGTCAACCCTGTGGTTTTTGAAATGAAATTATGTTGCTACTCTGTCAATTTTAAGACCAGTGTCGCTCCCTGTTCCTTTAACTAAACTGTATTCAAAGAATTTTCTCAGTCTGTTATGCTTATTGAGACTATTATAGAGACTATTAAGAAAACTGAAGAAGAATGTAAGCAGCGACTGATGTTTATTTTCAAAACTTGGAGCGAGTTGTGCTCATGAGTCTAAAAAATCAGTAAAATAACTTCTTTAAGCCTCGTGAACTTTGTGGAAATGGACATTCAATTTGTGAAGTAATATTTTTGTGAAAACTTTTATTTTGGGAATTCAATCACTGTTCTACCATGCTGTTAGGTTGCAGCTGATCTGCACTTTGTTTACCTGCCCTTGCCTCATTGAGTCTCTTGATTTTCTTGCCTAATAACAATCTGTTATTGCACTTGACCCAACCTAGCTATGCCTGTAGAAAGTCTAAGCTCTACTGCATGTTTGCAGAATTTGTATCTAAAAGGCTTGGTGCTTTTATCACCAAAAAAAAATTAATTCCACCCCCCCCCCCCCCAAGTTTTGAACTCAACCAAAAGATCGAGATTTTGTATTGATCCCATTAAATCCTTTGAACACTTTAAATATCATAACTCAGTCTAAAACTGAAAACATAAACCAAGGTCATGCATACACTCTTTAAGCACTGGTATAATTCTGGTAAATCTCTCGTACCTATTATGGCAATATATTTCTCCTTAACGTTGGTGTCCACAACAATCCAAATAGGGTCTGAATGAGGATTTGAGACATATACTTCATAATGTTGATTTTTTTTTGTACTTGTTCATGAGGTTTTAAAGATGTACATTTATGGACATCTTTCCATCCATTGGCCTTTTGTAACTCCTGCTTTTAAATGATGAAACATTGCACTTCTATCATTCCTAATACAGAATCATTAGTCCATGTAGAAAATTTTAACAAATATATACTAATCTCGGTGACCTAAGTTGTACGCTTGCCATCTCCTCTCCTAACCCTTTCAGCAAAATATTCCAAAAACTGTGTCTTCCTCTCTAGGTACATCTTGTCTCTTCAGCATGGTTGGAGGGAAATTTTCAAATTTTATACAAATTTAAATTTTGAACACCATGGCAACAGAAACTGATCATTGGAAGGAATAATGATTGTATTACATCTTTCTTCAATGCTGATTGGGAAAGAGTCAAGGAAGTGTATCACCCATTTTGATGGCACAGATGGAAACCAAAAAGACTAGAAATACTCAGTAAATCAGGCAGTTTCAGATCAAAGAAACTGTCGGAACTGTACCATGCATTGTTGATTTTTCTTGGTTGTACTTTTGATTAAAAACAATACTTTAATTTTTGTTCAAGGAATATTACTCTTTTGCACTATTTGATTACAATTTTGGAGAAGAAATTTCCAAAAGTGGTGAACATCCATGATGATTTACAGAAGGTTCCAGACGCAGCTAAAGTAAAGTAAGTTTTTAATACTTGGTAAGAGTTCAGTGTTAAGATAGCCTTGTTTAATATTTCTTTGTGAGATTAAATAATTAACAAAATTCAGTGATGGTTCATACTAGTTCTTTTTCTCATTTGTGGTGTGAGTGTGAGTTACAGGTGTTGAGTGGGATTCGGTAAATCATTTCACTGTTATCCCTTAATGTAAGGCTGTTAATGGAAATGTAGTAGGTGTGGTGAAGGTAGAGCTCACTTACACTGCTGTTAGGTAGAGAATTTTGCCCTAGGTACATTAAAGTGACGATGAAAGTTATCCGCGTTAGGATTGTATGTGATGTGGAGTTGATGTTTTTTTTTTGTACACCCTTTGCCCTTGTCATTCTGGGTGAATAGATTTAGGAGGTGCTGTCCAGGAAACTTAATGACTTGCTGTATGTCAGCCTATGGATAGTGCACACTTTATCTATACTGTATTAATAGTAGAGATGTTAAGTGTGTGCTAACCTTTTGAGTGTTGGTGCAGACTAGGCATTGACATGAAACATTGACCTTAAATGAATAGGGATTTATTACAGGAGTTTCCTCAAGAGCTCTGAAAGCACAGGTGGGGAAGTGGGGTTGGTATGGGGTAAAGACTATGTATAGCTTGGGTCATTTATCTTACTCTAACTTCATAAAGGCTGAAATAAATTTTGTCTCAGATCAATGACTTGTAGCATTTGGAGTTTTCAACTATTTCAGAGCCATTTTCCACTCCTTTGTGGTCTAGTTGATAATCTGAACATTCATTAGCTAATTAAAATATTAATTTGAGAAAATGAATAGATCTTAAAATTACAAGATAATCATACATTTTGACATTATCCTATAAGGAATCTGTCTTTCTCACCCCTGATGTTTCAGAATGTTGACCAAAAGTTTTACACTTGGAGAAGTGAGATTACTTGAAACAAAAATGAGCTTAAAATTCATATTTGTGTTTACAATTGAAAAGTTATTCTCTTTAATGTGTGCCTTTAACAATGATGTGTGGTTTTGTTTTGCAGTTTGATTGAGTTGGAAAAGGAATTCAGTAGTCTGAGAAGTGGTCTGAAGGCTGTGGAGAATGTAAGTATTTCCAGTGCTCTGTTTCTTTGTTAGATTGTTTTTTTTATTATTATATACTTAACGGAAGCATGGGTGGGAAGTCTTCACATTCATTAGTATTGACCCATTTCCCTTCGCATTAGACATGCTTCCTTCCTTCACTGCAAGTGCCTTTTCCTTTCCATATTGTGCATTTGAATTTACACTGGATCAGCCTGATTTTTCTATTAGATATACTGTATCTTTCCAATACGACTTTTAAAGTTGGTCCAGTTTTTGTATATTTGTACAAACCTTTTCTTGACCAGTACAGTGCTGTGGAAGAGAACATTATACTGTATGTGATCAGCATTTCACTTACAGGAAACGCATTAGTCACCTTCAATTTGCTATTATGTTCTCACTTGGCTTTCTTCTATAATTCTATCGTTACAGGCGTTTAAGAAGAGGAAAGCAAGTCACACAATGATACTATTTAGGTTATTTTAAATACTCAGTTTTCTTTTTTACAACATTGAATTGCCTTAGTATTTTGAATTGTAGTGCAGTCTACCATTTAAAAAGGTATTTCTGAAAAGGAAGTTACTTTAGTTGATTAATTAAGGTATTTGCTATGTTTTGAGAGACATAAAGTTTAAAAAGTGTAGCATTTTCTTGATTCCTGTTCTCAGTGGATATGGAATATAATCAGTCATGTTTTAAAACTATGAAATGCATTACTCAATTTATTGAATTGAGCACAGTGTTATTTATAATAATATAGGATTCATGCCCGAACATTTGAAGTGAATGCAGAATATTTGAAAACGATTGCTTACAAAAGAGCTGTTAAGGGATTATGAACAGCGTTTGCTTTGCACCTTGTGCACTTTGCTGACTGGGAGGAAAAGACAGGATTTCAGGAGGGGAAACATCTTGTACTGCTACTACTCGTCTTACATGCCATTTTCAGTGTTTTTGTAAATCTGCTGTATTTGTAAGGTGATGATTTCAGCAACAGCTGTGGGCCAGAGTGGTGAGGTCACACAGGAAAGAAATGTTTAAATCGTAGTTACTACAGATATGAGATTCTGCAGGTGTTACAAATCCAGAGCAACACATAGAAAATGCTGGAGGAATTCAGCGGGTCAGGCAGCATCTTTGGAAATGAATAAACAGTCAATTCTTCAGGACGAGACCCTTTATCAGGACTGGAAAGGAAGGAAGAAGTGCCAGCATATAAAGGTGGGGGAGGGGAAGGGGGTTAGCTAGAAGGTGAGAGGTGAAGCCAGGTGAGTAGGAAAGGTAAGTGGCTGGAGAAAGAGGAACCTGATGGGAGAGGAGAGTGGATCGTGGGAGAAAAGGAAGAAGGAGGGGCACCAGACAGAGATAGCTGATTGGCAGTTGAGGAGAAGAGTTAAGAGGCCAGAGTGGGGAATAGAAGAAGAGAGAGGGAAGGGAAAAAACTTCTGGAAGGAGAAATCGACCTTTATACCATCAGGTTGAAGGCTACCTAGACCAAATATGAGGTGTGGCTCCTCCATCCTGAGAGTGACCTCACTGTGGCAAAAGTGAAGACCTTGGGCCAACATGTCGGAATGGGAATGGGGATAGGAATTAAAATGGTTGACCATTGCGAAATTCAGCTTTTGGTGGATGGAGTGGAAGTGCTCAACAAAGCAGTTCCCCCAGTTTATGTTGGGTCTGACCAATGTAGAGGATGCAACATCCGGACCACCAGACACAATAGATAACCCCAGCAGATTTCTTTTCCCAAGTACGTCCACGACACTTCAAATGCTCTGTATCTTCTCCACAACTTTCAATTCACTGACCCTGACTGCCTAATTTTAACCTTGAATGTCTAGCCCATATAAATTTCTGTCACCCCATCAAGAAGGCCTTAAAGCTCTGCCCCCTCACCTCCCACCTCTTTTTTTTCCCCTCCCCTCTTCACCCCCACCCCTCGCTGATGGGAAATTAGTGAACATTGGCATTAATATTCAAAGGGAACTGGGTGTCTTTGTACACAGCTGAAAGTTAAAATGCAGGTGCAACAAACAATTAGAAGGCCAAGTAATTTGTTGACTTTTTTTTTGCAAAAGGATTTGAGTATGAGATGTTTTACTATAATTAGCTAGGGTTAGGTGAGACCACAACTGGAGTATTGTGTACAAATTTTGGTCAGTCTTACTAAAGAATGGGTATACTTGCTCTCAACAATATACAACAAATATTCTTTAGACTGAGGTGGCAGATCTGTCAAATGAGCAGAGGTTGAGTAGGCTAAGCCTGTGATTGCTAGATATTAGACAAATGAGAGATGACCACACTGAAATATGTTCATTTTTTTTTGAAGACGACAGGGTAGATAGCTAATGAGTCCTGAATATGGAGGTCTAATACTGGAAGCTAGGGTAGGACTGAAATAAGCTGAAATGTCTTCATGCTGGAGGGTCGTTAAAGCTGTGGAGACTTGCTCATTGATTCCATTCAAAGTAGAGATTAATAGTTGTGGATTTTAAAAGAATCGAGGAGAAATGGGGACAGGGCAGGAAGCTGAAATTGACAGAGAAGAACAGCCATGATCTTGTTGCCTGGTAAAATAAGCTTGTGGGTGTGAATGTTTCACTCATTCTTATTTCTTATGTTCTCATCAATGAGATGAACATTTTATATCTGTGAGGAGAGGAAAAATATTTAAATACTGTTTTTGTTGTTAAAACAATAGATTACTTTTAAAAAATTTTTTTTTTTAGGAGCTGGAATATCAGAAGTCACAACCTGCACAGCCTGGTGACAAGTTTGCCTCTGTAGTGAGTCAGTTTATTGCCGTTGCAAGTTTTAGCTTCTCTGAAGTGGAGGATCTTCTGTTGGAAGCTAAAGAACTGGTAATAGCATCAACATTTCTATGTACTTTTGTGTTTGAGTTCTTTTTTGAGGGATAGCCATTCTTAGGTGGGCATGAGTGCATGTTCTTCTCTGGCTGTCTTTCCATGCGCTTTTCAGCACAGGTTTCTATGTGTGAGTGAACATCCTGTTCCTGCTCTGCATTGGCACGACTACAGGTGAATATTCAGTATTTCCCAACCGATTGTTGACTGTTCCCATTGCAGCATATCTGAGATCAAAGTGCAGAAGTCACATACCCTCTTACCCTACAGTGCCATGTTAAGTTCCAGCATGGATTACACTACACTGCCATTTTTGTTGTCAGATTTTAGAGTCAGCGATTTGGTAGCATAGTCAGTACCAATAAAATAATTTTCCATTTCCTGCTTCTGTACTAAGGTAACTAAAACTGCTTTTCCTAGATGGTCTACATAGGAAAAAATGAATAATGTTTCATGTCAAAAATCTATGGCAATTCAGTAAAAGAACTGTTCAATGTAAAAAGAATAGTAATGCTTAAAAGTTACCCTTTATCATTTGAATTTTGCCTCCTTTGTCTTTATTGTTAAATTATATTTTGTTAGAAATTTGGTTGAATTTAACAGACTTTTATGTAATATGTCCAGCACCAACCAAAGAAAAATTAGCTCAGTAATGAATATTTTTGACTACCTAGTGTTTTTGGAATTTCTGTGGTCATACATACATTATTAAAATGATTAACTACTTGCCTGGTTCCAATGGTTAATAAAATGAATATGTTTACTTCAACCCATAAAAATAACTTACAGATGGAACTAATAGTGAAACACTATGATAACAAGTAAAGAGCTACATGAAAGGAACTTAGCAAATGAAATTCTTAACCAATAAAATATTTACAACAGTTTTATGATCTAAAATAAATTGTTGGGCACTGCAGACTATTCTTTGTACAATGTTTTATTGGATTCTCACTAAGTTGAATGACGGAAGAGTACTAGGACCAGTGAGTGACACTGAAATTCAAAACAGAAAATAACTCACTCCACTTAGATTATACTTTAATTAATATCCAAGTCCTTTGTTAGCATTTGTGTTTATTGCTGTATATTTGCTGAATATCACAACTAGAAATCATATATGTGTGAGTTATTTTTATTGGATTAGGAATCAGAGTAAGTGCAGTCCCAGCTACTCTCAGATGATGCTGTTGTATCATAACTTAGATGATGGGTTACGATGAGGTACTTCCTTGAAAGTATAGGGGTCAGTGAAACCTTGGATAATGGAACCTGGCATCAGAGTAGGATTGGAGAAACATAACATTGACAGGAATGATGAAATCCCAGCAAAAGTTACCAAATTATGTGAGAAAGGAAAATGCATGCTATTGCAAAAATCTTACATTTAGTGTCTTGCAAAATTTTGTGCAAAAGAGGTTACTTACTGTAGATACCTTTAGAATTGAAAACCTCAAGGACAGTTTCTACCCTGCTCTTATAAGACTATTGAACAGTTCCCTAGTACAAGATGTACTCTTGATCTCACAATTTAGCCCTTGCTGCTTACCTGCACTGGGACTTTTTCTGTACTGTTACACTTTGTTCTGCATTCTGTTAACTGTTTTTACTTTGCTGTGCAACACACTGTGCAATAATTTGATCTATATGAACAATGTGCAATATAAGCTTTTCACTGTATCTCATACACATGACAATAATATTCCAATTCCAAAAGTACATTCTAGCTTGGCATTCTGTACTTGCATGGGTGTTTCAGATTGCAGCTTATATATCTGAAACTGAACACTGTGAGAAATAAATAATTATAGTTTTGTCATAATTTTCCCATATGTATGATTAGAAATCAAAGTTAACAGTCCATTTTGAACATTTTTATCTGCTGGGATATGTTTTTTGTATAAATGCTTTTGTTATTTGTGTATTTACCTGTAAACCAAATTATCCGTCTCTTTTTCCACAAACCAGTTTAAGAAAGCTGTAAAGTATTTTGGAGAAGAAATTGGCAAAATGCAGCCTGATGAATTCTTTGGCATTTTTGATCAATTCCTCCAAGCTTTTGCAGAGGCCAAACAGGAAAATGAGAACATGAGGAGGAAAAAGGAGGAGGAGGAACGAAGAGCTAAAATGGAAGCACAGGTCAGAGAGCATGAATTTTTTAAAATATGTAGAAAACCCAAATGTGCGTGCTATCGTACATAATGTAATGATAACAGGTTTCATGGAAATTAATATTTGAAAGGTAGTGGAAGGAATGGTTGATTATGTAAAGTTCCATGTAGAAACCTTTTTGAAACTGAATTGATCTGGATATTTTCTCAGGGCCAGCCTATATTCATTTTATGCCCTTGGATTGCATTAATGACATTAACACAGTAGACATCAATCTTCTGTAAAATAGTGCATTCAGAAACAGTAAGGTTTGGATGTAATAGATACTTAAAGCTGAATGTGACTTTGTAGATATTTACTCTGATGAACGATCTCAACCTGAAACATAGACTGTTTATTCATTTCCATAGATGCTGTCTGACCTGCTGAGTTCCTCCAGCATTTTGTGTTCATTGTTCTGGATTTCTTTTCAAATCTTTTTATTGTATATATAGGAAAAGTAACATGAGTACATCGAAGTAACAACACTTACAATGCCTCAAAAAAAACCATCATCTTAAAGATTGAAAACAAAATTTTGTGATAACAAAAAAAACCTACTAAGCAGAAAAGTGAGAAAAAAAAGAGAACCCATTAGGTGTACAACCCCGGAGTCATGCGTCATACAAAAAGCTTCTAAAAATAAACATCAAACCGCCAGCAAGAAAAGAAAATATACTAAAAAAATTTACATTTAGATCGTGGAACAATTATATCAATAACACAAATGATAATAACGAGCAAATGAGCCCCATCTTTTCTCAAACTCAAATAAAGGTTCAAAGGTTTGACTTCTAATTTTCTCCAAACTAAGACATAGCATCACTTGAGAGAACCATTGTGACAAAGTGGGAGCTGATGTATCCTTCCACTTCAACAAAATGGCCCTTCTAGCTATCAATGTAACTAATGTAATAACATGTTGGTCAGACACAGAAATACCATGAATATTTTGAGGAACTATTCCAAAAAGCACAGTTAATTTATTAGGTTGTAAATTAATTTTAAGTGCTTTAGAAATTGTTGAGAAAACCGACTTCCAGAACTGTTCCAATATAGAACAAGACCAAAACATATGTGTCAGTGTAGCTATCTCAGTTTTACATCTATCACAATGACTATCAACATTAGGAAAGATTTTAGAAAGTCTCTCCTTTGTCAAATGATAACGATGTACAATTTAAAATTGAATCAATGAATGGCTAGCACAAATTGAAGAAGAGTTAACCAACTTCAATATCTGCATCCAGTCCTCCGTCATAAAAGTCAAATTAAGTTCCTTTTCCCAGTCCTGTTTAATCTTCAACAAAGGACGCTTATCCCATTGTAATAGTAAATTATAAATTCTTCCAATAGAACCCTTAATCAAAGGATTCATACTCATAATAGTATCTAACAGGTCAGCCTCCAACATGTAAGGGAAATTACTTAAATATTTTTGTAAAAAATATCTAACTTAAAGGTATTGCAGAAAGTGTGAGTATGAAAGAGAATATTTATGAATTAATTGTTCAAAGGACATCAATCTATCTTCTTTAAATAAATCCAAAAAAGAATTAATACCTTTAATTTTCCAAAGTGGAAAAATTGGATCACTCAAAGAAGGCTTAAAAAAGTAATTTCGGTAATTAAACTACAAAGTTTAAATTTTTTAAGATTAAAAAAATTACGGAACTGGAGCCAAATTTGTAAAGAATACTTAATCACAGGATATAGGTTTAAATTAACAACCTTACCTAATTGCATAGGTAAAGGAGCCCCCAATAACGAGGTTAATTAAAACTGTTTTACAACTTTTAGTTCCAGGTCTACCCAAATTGGCCGATCACCCTTATCAACCCAGTATAACCAAAAAGACATATATCGCAGATTAACAGCCCAATAATACATTCTAAAATTAAGCAAAGCAAGACCTCCATCCTTTTTCAATTTTTGTAAATGACATTTACTAATTCTTGGTCTTTTATTATTCCAAATAAAAGATAAAATAATAGAATCAATCCAATCAAAAAACTTCCTAGTCAAGAAAAACAGGAATATACTGAAATAAATATAAAAATTTCAGTAGAATCATCATTTTAACTATATGAATACGACCAACAAGTGAAAATGTAAGTGGACTCCATCTACTAAATAAATACTTCATAGACTCTACTAAGGGAACAAAATTAGCTTTATAAAGATCCTTATATTTTTTAGTAATTACAATACCTAAATATCTAAAAGAGTCTGAAACTTTAAAAGGAGTATTATCATATATAGAAACAGAATCATTTAAAGGAAACAATACACTTTTACTAAAATTAATTTTATATCCTGAAAAACCTCCGAATTTATTAAATAATTTTAGCAGGGCAGGAATGGATTCATCAGGGTTAGATATATAAACCAATAAATCATCAGCATAAAAAGAGACCTTATGCATGGTCTCATTCACAAAGATCCCATGGATATTTTTAGCCTCATGAAGAGCAATAGCAAGGGGTTCTAATATTAAATTAAACAACAAAGGACTTAATGGACAGCCTTGCCTTGTCCCCTGTGAAAGCTGAAAAAAAGGAGACCTACAATTGTTAGTAACAACAGTAGCAATAGGGGCTTTATATATCATTTTAATCCAATTATTAAAATTAACACCAAAGCCAAATTTCTCTAAAACATTGAATAAATATTTCCATTCGACTCGGTCGAACGCGTTTTCAGCATCCAAAGCTACAACACATTGTGGAATTTTAGAAGAGAATGAATATATAATGTTAAGTAGTCTCCGAACATTTGAAAAGGAATAGCGACCCTTTATAAAGCCTGTTTGATCTTTACAAATAATTTTACCCAAAATATTCTCCAACTGATTGGCCATTATCTTTGACAAAATCTTAGCGTCAACATTCAGTAATGAAATAGGTCTATATGAAGCACAGTCAGTAGGATCTTTATCTTTTTTAAGAATTAAAGAAATAGATGCCTCATAAAAAGTAGAGGGTAAGTCACCTTTCACAAAAGAATCCTTAAACATATCCAACATATACGGAAAGAGCAACTTTCCAAATTTTTAATAAAATTCTACAGGATAGCCATCAAGTTCTGGGGACTTACCAGATTGCATTGAACAAATAGCTTTATGAATTTCGGCTTCAGTAATTTGAGCCTCAAGAATCTTTTAATCCTCAGCCGAAATTTTAGGAAAAACAATCTTTGGTTAAAAAAAAAAGCATTCATTTTAGAGGAATTTACGGACATTGAGATTTATATAGCTCAGCATAAAAGTCTTGAAAGATCCTATTAATTTCCTCATATTCCTGAGCTAAGATACCATCTTTCCTACGAATTTTCATGATTTGCCTTTTGGCTGCAGCCATTTTGAATTGAGATGCAAGCAGTTTATTTTTATCTCCAGACATATAAAATTGGCTCTTCAACTTAAGCAAATAACCTTCAATGGGATGAGTTAATAACAGGTTATATTGTGATTGTGATTGAAGTTCCACCCTTTGTTTAAAAAAATCAGTATTGGGGGAAATTGCATAAATATTATCTAAATCTTTAATTTGTTTTGAAATTCTATCTAATTCTGCTTTCGTTTGTTTTTTAAGTTTAGCTGAATAAGAAATAATCTGACCGCGTAAAAATGCTTTAAATGTATCCCATATAACTAATTTAGACATACCCCCCATATCATTAAAAAGAAAAAAATCTTTTATCTGGGTTTCAATGAAAGTGATAAAGTCAGAGTTTTGCAATAATGTCTGAGACATTCGCCAAGGTGGGCGGCCAAGAGTGACATCATCAAATTCAAAAGACAAACTCAGAGGCGCACGATCAGATATAGCAATAGCGTCATAGTCGCAGGTTTTAACACTAGGCAAGAAGCAGGGATGGATTATAATATAATCGATCCTTGAATATTTTTTATAAACGTGTGAGAAGAAAGAATATTCTCTATTGTCGGGATGAAAATACCTCCACAAATCAATCAACCTAAAATCAATCAAAAAGGAATTAATAAATGACGTGGATCGATTTGGAAGTCACTGATTGGTTGAGCTCTTATCAATCATAGGATTTAAACAACAATTAAAATCCCCATCCATTATGAGCATATATTCATTTAAGTCAGGCAGTAAAGCAAATACCTTTTTAAAAAAAAAGGATCATCTAAGTTAGGACCATACAAATTAACCAAAGCAACTTTTCTGTTACAGATTGTTTCTTTAACAATTAAAAATCTGCCATTAGAATCTGATTCAATATCCTCTTGAATAAATATATTAGGTTTAATGAAAATAGACACGCCTTTTGTTTTACTCTGAGAAGTAGAGTGGAATTGCAAACCATTCCACCATCTAAAAAAGCTGTTTTGATCTCCCGCCCTGATATGTATCTCTTGAGCAAAAGTTATATCAGGTTGGAATCGGTTAATAATTTTAAAAGTCTTCTTTCGTTTAATTGGATGATTCCAACCACGTACATTCCAACTTACTATATTAATCCTCTTGAACAACATACTATAATTTCATTCTACTTTATACATGCACAAAGCACATACCAATGCAGGATGATCAAAGATGGCGGTGATGAAGAATACAACCAAATGAAAAACACGCATGCTCCAGAACCACCCAATGGGAAAAAACTAACTCTAAACCCACCCACCCACACCCAGAAACACAAAAAAGGCAAGCGATCTACCCTCCCCCCAGTTCGTAAAAAAGTAGAGTGACCTTGTGAAAAAAACAATAAAGTCTCAGGAGAAAAAGGTATTTACATTCCATCGACTGATAAACAAGAAAAAAACAAAATAATGTTATCTCTTAGAGAGAAAAACCAGCGCCATTTTTAAGTTTAATATTAATTCCCTAAAAAAGCTTTAAATTCAATTATAAAATGCTATAATAGAACAGAAAAATATATGAAAAGCACTAGTAGTAGGAAAAACTACCAATTAGCTATGAAGTATTAAATTAAAGGAGCAAATCACCTTATCTTCTTCCCTCAGTCATAAAATGTCCAGAGATCATTTGAGCAGTGATACTTAAACCATAAATTTTTCCACAACTCCCCGTGTTCTTTAATTAGTCTCTCGATTAAATATACAAGTGACCTTCATAAATCTTCTTTCCAAAATACGAATAATATACAAATAGCCAAACAGCCTTTCAGATGGATCATTCAACAGCGGTGTCAGTGACAGCGGTAGGCAAAGCCTGAACAAAATCCAGTGCAGCTTTTGGATCAAAAAAAGTACGAGGAGGAGAATTAGGAGGGAAAATTCTAAGTCTTGTCGGATACCTCAAAGACGGGAAAAAATTCTTATCATATGCTTGTTTCATTACCAGGGCAAATTTTGATCTTTGTTCCATTATCTCTCTTGGATAATCTTCGTAGAAGCGGAGCTCAGATTCCATAAATCTAAAAACACTCTGTTTTCTTGCCTGTCGTATTATTTGATCTTTAATTTTAAAGCGATGAAAGCAAACCAGAACAGATCTTGGTTTACTAGAATCCTTCAATTTCTAGATAAACGCCCTGTGTGCCCTTTCTATAGCAGGCGGCTTTGATAGAATGGTAGGAAATAAAGTGTGGAAAAGCTTACCAAAGTAAGCTACATACATCAAAGTTGCTGGTGAACGCAGCAGGCCAAGCAGCATCTATAGGAAGAGGTGCAGTCGACGTTTCAGGCCGAGACCCTTCGTCAGGACTAACTGAAGGAAGAGTGAGTAAGGGATTTGAAAGCTGGAGGGGGAGGGGGAGATGCAAAATGATAGGAGAAGACAGGAGGGGGAGGGATAGAGCCGAGAGCTGGACAGGTGATAGGCAAAAGGGGATACGAGAGGATCATGGGACAGGAGGTCCGGGAAGAAAGACAAGGAGGGGGGGTGACCCAGAGGATGGGCAAGAGGTATATTCAGAGTGACAGAGGGAGAAAAAGGAGAGTGAGAGAAAGAATGTGTGCATAAAAATGAGTAACAGATGGGGTACGAGGGGGAGGTGGGGCCTTAGCGGAAGTTAGAGAAGTCGATGTTCATGCCATCAGGTTGGAGGCTACCCAGACGGAATATAAGGTGTTGTTCCTCCAACCTGAGTGTGGCTTCATCTTTACAGTAGAGGAGGCCGTGGATAGACATGTCAGAATGGGAATGGGATGTGGAATTAAAATGTGTGGCCACTGGGAGATCCTGCTTTCTCTGGCAGACAGAGCGTAGATGTTCAGCAAAGCGGTCTTCCAGTCTGCGTCGGGTCTCACCAATATATAAAAGGCCACATCGGGAGCACCGGACGCAGTATATCACCCCAGTCGACTCACAGGTGAAGTGTGCCTCACCTGGAAGGACTGTTTGGGGCCCTGAATGGTGGTAAGGGAGGAAGTGTAAGGGCATGTGTAGCACTTGTTCCGCTTACACGGATAAGTGCCAGGAGGGAGATCAGTGGGGAGAGATGGGGGGGACGAATGGACAAGGGAGTTGTGTAGGGAGCGATCCCTGCGGAATGCAGAGGTGGGGGGAGGGAAAGATGTGCTTAGTGGTGGGATCCCGTTGGAGGTGGCGGAAGTTACGGAGAATAATATGTTGGACCCGGAGGCTGGTGGGGTGGTAGGTGAGGACCAGGGGAACCCTATTCCTAGTGGGGTGGTGGGAGGATGGAGTGAGAGCAGATGTACGTGAAATGGGGGAGATGCGTTTAAGAGCAGAGTTGATAGTGGAAGAAGGGAAGCCCCTTTCTTTAAAAAAGGAAGACATCTTCCTCGTCCTAGAATGAAAAGCCTCATCCTGAGAACAGATGCGGCGGAGACGGAGGAATTGCGAGAAGGGGATGGCGTTTTTGCAAGAGACAGGGTGAGAAGAGGAATAGTCCAGATAGCTGTGAGAGTCAGTAGGCTTATAGTAGACATCAGTGGATAAGCTGTCTCTAGAAAGATCTAGAAAGGGGAGGGAGGTGTCGGAAATGGACCAGGTAAACTTGAGGGCAGGGTGAAAGTTGGAGGCAAAGTTAATAAAGTCAACGAGTTCTGCATGCGTGCAGGAAGCAGCGCCAATGCAGTCGTCGATGTAGCGAAGGAAAAGTGGGGGACAGATACCAGAATAGGCACGGAACATAGATTGTTCCACAAACCCAACAAAGAGGCAGGCATAGCTAGGACCCATACGGGTGCCCATAGCTACACCTTTAGTTTGGAGGAAATGGGAGGAGCCAAAGGAGAAATTATTAAGAGTAAGGACTAATTCCGCTAGACGGAGCAGAGTGGTGGTAGAGGGGAACTGATTAGGTCTGGAATCCAAAAAGAAGCGTAGAGCTTTGAGACCTTCCTGATGGGGGATGGAAGTATATAAGGACTGGACATCCATGGTGAAAATAAAGCGGTGGGGGCCAGGGAACTTAAAATCATCGAAAAGTTTAAGAGCGTGAGAAGTGTCACGAACATAGGTCGGAAGGGATTGAACAAAGGGTGATAAAACAGTGTCGAGGTATGCAGAAATGAGTTCGGTGGGGCAGGAGCAAGCTGAGACAACAGGTCGGCCAGGACTGGCAGGTTTGTGGATCTTGGGTAGGAGGTAGAAACGGGAAGTGCGGGGTGTGGGAACTATAAGGTTGGTAGCAGTGGATGGGAGATCCCCTGAGCGGATAAAGTCGGTGATGGTGTGGGAGACAATGGCCTGGTGCTCCTTAGTGGGGTCACGATCGAGGGGTAAATAGGAGGTATCCACGAGTTGTCGCTGCGCCTCGGCAAGGTAGAGGTCAGTATGCCAGACTACAACAGCACCCCCCTTATCAGCGGGTTTAATATTAAGGTTAGGATTAGTGCGGAGGGAGTGGAGAGCAGAGTGTTCTGAAGGAGTGAGGTTGGAATGGGGACAAGGTGCGGTGAAGTCGAGACAGTTGATGTCCCGTCGGCAGTTAGCAATAAAGAGATCCAGAGCAGGCAGAAGACCAGAGCGGTGTGTCCATGAAGAAGAGGAGGGTTGAAGACGGGAGAAGGGGTCATCGGTGGGGGTGGAAGAGTCCTTGCCGAAGAAGTAGGCTCGGAGACGGAGACGGTGGAAGAAAAGTTCCGCTTCATGGCGAACACGGAACTCGCTGAGGTGTGGGCGAAGGGGGACAAAGGTGAGGCCCTTACTGAGAACAGAGCGTTCTGCCTCTGACAGTTGAAGGTCGGAGGGGATGGTAAAGACCCGGCACGGATGAGAGCTGGAATCAGAGGGGGGAAGCGGGGAGGCTGGTGGTGTAAGTGGGGAGGGGAGGGTTGGGGTGAGAGGAAGATGGAGCCTCTGAGGGCCCAGGAGTTGACGGTAGGATCTGAGGAAGACGGGGATGCGGAGTGGTGGTGGGGGAAGGGGAGACGGGAGTCACAACAGCAGCACATAAAGACTCGGCCTGGAGTTCAAGGCTGGAATCTTGAGAGCTGGGATCAGGGGCGGGAGGGGGGAGGCTGGGGGTGTCAGTGCAGAGGGGAGGGTTGGGGTGAGAGGATGATGGAGCCTCTGAGGGCCCAGGAGTTGACGGTGGGATCTGAGGAAGACGGGGCTGCCGAGTGGTGGTGGGGGAAGGGGAGACGGGAGTCACAATAGCAGCACATAAAGACCCGGCCTGGAGTTCAAGAAAAGTAAGCTGTTAGATCTCCATCTTCAGCTCCTTCCTGCAGCCCAACAATTCTTATATTCCTTCGTCAAGACCTAGTTTCCAGGTCTATAATCTTATTTTGATACCTTTCCAAACAAGTTGTAGCTTCAGACAGCTTTTACTTAGTTATCTTCAATTCCTCTTTGTGTGAAATAACCTGAGTTTCCAGGTCTTTGAGTTTTCCCAGAAATGACTTCATTTCATTACTATTCTTTTCCACTTGGTCTTTAATTGATCCATTCTGATCCTTAATTGAATTCAGTATCCGAACGATATCTTCAGCCCACGATGGCATTTCATCAGATCTTTCCTTTTGCACCTTTCCTTTCCCGTTACCTTTATCACTAGATTCAGGTAAATTCTTTCCACTTCTTGTAGACATAGACATATTGATCACCCTCAAGAATCAACAAGTAAAAATTCTAAATTTAAAGCTTAAACTAGGGGGAAAGAAAGAAAACTAAGAGCAGCAGAAAAATACTGCTACTCCATTGGCAGACAGGGGCGGTCCTCTATTGCTCTGGATTTCCAGCTCCTGCAGAATTTTTAATGCATAGCTTCTCTCTACATGTTTATTCTTGGTCCCTTTCACAACAGCGCTCTGGGAGAGCGGCACAATGCATTTAGTGCCATGACAGCAAATGTGTGCTCACCGATTTACTTATTTCTTCCATTTGTAAAATACTCATTAGTAATTTAATAGAGTAATATCATAATTCATGGGATCATCTTAGATTGATAATGTCATTGTTGTGGTCAGTTTAGGTAGAAGGGCCTATTTCCAAGCTTTATGACTGCCCAGGTCATGCATTAAAAAATGCATAAGTAATACTTACAATAAAAGATTCTTAGTAGCAGTGTAATGTTGGGATACTAGCAAACCAGAAATGATTGATTATCATAGTAATATGGGCATTTACAACTTGGATAAAAGCTCTTCAAGGAATGTTACCCTTTCCACTTGCTGCTACTACCTGAAACTTATAAATAGTGAGTGATAGCTTTGGAGAGTTCAATCTTCAAAATCATATCACATTTGCTATGTTTTTAACCAATGGTCCCCAACCATCGGGCCGTGAGGAAACGATATGAGTCAGCTGCACCTTTCCTCATTCCCTGTCACGCACTGTTGAACTTGAACATAAGGTTGCCAACTGTCCTGTATTTGCCGGGACATCCCGTATATTGAGCTAAATTGGTTTGTCCCATACAGGACCTCCCTTGTCCTGTATTTCCTCCACTAAGGTAGAGCGTTCCTATGAAACTTTTCACGCCAAAATGGCATAAAGCGAAGAAGCAATTACCATTAATTTATATGGGAAAAATTTTTGAGCGTTCCCAGACCCAAAAAATAATCTACCAAATCATACCAAATAACACATAAAACCTAAAATAACAGTAACATATCGTAAAAGCAGGAATGATATGATAAATACACAGCCTATATAAAATAGAAATAATGTATGTACAGTGTAGTCGGGAAGATTAAGGCAAAACCGATTTTTGGCGATAAAAAATCAGTACGTACGCGCATGCACACACAGGTGCCTGCGCAAGGCTTCATGGTCATGGTAGTCTTTCTCAGGGTAAATACTGTGCCGTATTTGACTGCTACTTTTGCCCCTTATTTGGGAGTGAGAAAGTTGGCAACCCTAACTGTAAAAGACACGTTGAGGTGAGTTTAACTCTAGTTGAACACTACTCCCCACCCCCACCCCCCACACCCAGTCGGCCGGTCCGCAAGAATATTGTCAACATTAAACCGGTCCGCGGTGCAAAAAAGGTTGGGGGCCCCTGTTTTTAACAAACTGTTGTCTTAAAATTAAACATTATTCAAACTATTGCAATATGTGAGTTTATAGTTTGAGGATCATTTACAAATAGTAAATAATTAATTCATTTGTATTCTTCACATCTATTCATATTTTGACATGTTGTGCTGGGCACCTCAGCTCCATCTGCAAAAAGCCGAGTTTCCCAATGCCAACTATTTCAGTTCCTATCCCCCATTCCAGTTCTGGCATGTTGTTCCAAGGCCACCTCTTCTGCCACAATGAGGCCACTTTTAGGGTGGAGAAGCAACACTTCATATTGTGTCTAGGTAGCCTCCAACCTGATGGCTTGAACATTGATTTCTCCAACTTCCAATAACTTTTCCCCTCCCCCTTCTCTCTCCTTCATTTCCCTACTCTAGCCTCTTACCTCTTCACACCTACCGATCACTTCCTCCTGCTGCCCCATCTCCTTCCTTTTCTCCCATGATCCGCTTTCCTCTCCTTTAGATTCCTTCTTTTCTACCCCTTTACCTTTTCCACTTATCACCTCTGCACCACCCACCTGGTTTCACCCATCACCTTCCAGCTTGTTCTTTTTTCCCTTCTCCCACCTTCTTATCCTGCATCATCCCATTTCCTTTCCAGTCCTGAAGAAGGATCACGGCCCAAAACGTCGACTGCCGCCTGACATAGAAACATAGAAAATAGGTGCAGGAGTAGGCCATTCGGCCCTTCGAGCCTGCACCATTTATTATGATCATGGCTGATCATTCAACTCAGAACCCTGTACCTGCCTTCTCTCCATACCCCTTGATCCCCGTAGCCACAACGGCCATATCTAACTCCCTCTTAAATATAGCCAATGAACTGGCCTCAACTGTTTCCTGTGGCAGAGAATTCCACAGATTCACCACTCTCTGTGTGAAGAAGTTTTTCCTAATCTCGGTCCTAAAAGGCTTCCCCTTTATCCTCAAACTGTGACCCCTCGTTCTGGACTTCCCCAACATCGGGAACAATCTTACTGCATCTAGCCTGTCCAATCCCTTTAGGATTTTATACGTTTCAATCTGATCCCCCCTCAATCTTCTAAATTCCAACGAGTACAAGCCTAGTTCATCCAGTCTTTCTTCATATGAAAGTCCTGCCATCCCAGGAATCAATCTGGTGAACCTACTTTATACTCCCTCTATGGCAAGGATGTCTTTCCTCAGATTAGGGGACCAAAACTGCACACAATACTCCAGGTGTGGTCTCACCAAGGCCTTGTACAACTGCAGTAGTACCTCCCTGCTCCTGTACTCGAATCCTCTCGCTATAAATGCCAGCATACCATTCGCCTTTTTCACCGCCTGCTGTACCTGCATGCCCACTTTCAATGACTGGTGTATAATGACACCCAGGTCTCGTTGCACCTCCCCTTTTCCTAATCGGCTACCATTCAGATAATAATCCGTTTTCCTATTTTTGCCACCAAAGTGGATAACTTCACATTTATCCACATTAAATTGAATCTGCCATGAATTTGCCCACTCACCCAACCTATCCAAGTCACCCTGCATCCTCTTAGCATCCTCCTCACAGCTAACACTGCCGCCCAGCTTCGTGTCATCCGCAAACTTGGAGATGCTTCATTTAATTCTCTCATCCAAGTCATTAATATATATTGTAAACAACTGGGGTCCCAGCACTGAGCCTTGCAGTACCCCACTAGTCACTGCCTGCCATTCTGAAAAGGTCCCATTTATTCCCACTCTTTGCTTCCTGTCTGCTAACCAATTCTCTATCCACATCAATACCTTACCCCCAATACCGTGTTCTTTAAGTTTGCACACTAATCTCCTGTGTGGGACCTTGTCAAAAGCCTTTTGAAAATCCAAATATACCACATTCACTGGTTCTCCCCTATCCACTCTACTAGTTACATCCTCAAAAAATTCAATGAGATTCGTCAGACATGATTTTCCTTTCACAAATCCATGCTGACTTTGTCCGATGATTTCACTGCTTTCCAAATGTGCTGTTATCACATCTTTGATAACTGACTCCAGCAGTTTCCCCACCACCGACGTTAGGCTAACTGGTCTATAATTTCCCGGTTTCTCTCTCCCTCCTTTTTTAAAAAGTGGGGTTATATTAGCCACCCTCCAATCCTCAGGAACTAGTCCAGAATCTAACGAGTTTTGAAAAATTATCACTAATGCATCCACTATTTCTTGGGCTACTTCCTTAAGCACTCTGGGATGCAGACCATCTGGCCCTGGGGATTTATCTGCCTTTAATCCCTTCAATTTACCTAACACCACTTCCCTACTAACATGTATTTCACTCAGTTCCTCCATCTCACTGGACCCTCTGCCCCCTACTATTTCTGGAAGATTATTTATGTCCTCCTTAGTGAAGACAGAACCAAAGTAATTATTCAATTGGTCTGCCATGTCCTTGCTCCCCATAATCAATTCACCTGTTTCTGTCTGTAGGGGACCTACATTTGTCTTTACCAGTCTTTTCCTTTTTACATATCTATAAAAGCTTTTACAGTCAGTTTTTATGTTCCCTGCCAGTTTTCTCTCATAATCTTTTTTCCCCTTCCTAATTAAGCCCTTTGTCCTCCTCTGCTGAACTCTGAATTTCTCCCAGTCCTCAGGTGAGCCACTTTTTCTGGCTAATTTGTATGCTGCTTCTTTGGAATTGATACTATTCCTAATTTCTCTTGTCAGCCACGGGTGCACTACCTTCCTTGATTTATTCTTTTGCCAAACTGACCTGCTAAATTCCTCCAGCATTTTGTGTGTGTTGCTCTGGGTTTGCAGCATCTACAGGAGTTCCTGCATTTATGCTGTGTTGTTGCTTAATTTTTATTTTGTTAGTTTGCACATGTTAATGTTTATAAATTTACTGTTTTCAAATTGGAATAAGTTTTGATAGCTATAAACATGGGTTTATTGTGAGAGGAACACTAGGAACATGAAAAAGTAATTGGGTGTATCATCAAAGTATATTAGTTATTGGAGTTATTTATCAACTTTCCTGTCAAACATTCATAATATTCTTGTATTTCCCCGAGTTTTACCTTGTATGCCGTTTGCTAGTTTTCCACCACCAGACACATTTATAAAGCAGTATGTTGGTTCCATTTGTTTTACAATGGCATTTATAATGGATAAATTGCGCAATTTGGATATTGATGATTAGAATTTAGTTCCAAAAGAAGCTTGTTTTGTTCTACATCTTCCAGGGCAAATTAATTAAGGCATGACATTCTTCTGTCCCTCTGCTTCTCCCTTTGGTGATCGTCGAGGCAAAGTGATGCTTCCAGTAGTATTTTTGTGTAATTAAATTCACTCAGCTGTGAATTCTGCAATCTATGCAATGCATGGAGGATAATCTGATTTCTCGGATTGAATCAGTTGGCAGTTTTCACAAGAAGTTCTCTTTTTTTTAAATCCTAGCTTAAAGAACAAAGAGAAAGAGAGCGAAAAGCAAAGAAAGCAAAAGAAGGCAGTGAGGAAGGAGGAGAATTTGATGACCTGGTTTCGGCTCTACGTTCAGGAGAAGTTTTCGATAAAGATTTTAAGCTCAAGCGCAACCGGAAACGTGTCAGCAGCCAAGTGACAGATGGGAGTCGAGAACGACCAGCCATGAAGCTCAACTACTAAGCCATCATCTGTAGTACAGAATTATGGCTGTGCGTCAGCTAACTTATGTGTTACTATCCTGTTGTGATCCTGTTCACCAATTATCCTGCCTACTGGCCCTATTAGTGGCTGCTGCTCTTCACAGCAGGCTCCTTTTCCACTTTGTAGCTGGGTTTTGCATGCACCACTATTAATAAGAACTTTATTTTATGTGGTGCTGAAGCACAGGAAACATTGGAGCATTCCAAGGATTTGCACATCAGATGAATACAACTAGATGTCCATGATTTTTGTAATAAAAATATATCCTTCCACAATGCCTCACTACGTAAGCATTGCATCGCAACTTGTCCCAAATGGATGAAAGATGGTGCTGACACAATAAGGAGATGTGTGGAACTGGTGATTATTTTGATGTGAATCTGACATGAATAAAGCATGCTGGAAAGACAGTGTTGACTTAAATAAGTGAAGTTTAGAAGGAACAGTTTAAGTATGTTTTTCTGAAGACCCTTGAACATCTGTGGCTTTTGACCTGTTTCCAAGGAATTGAGTGATTTCCCTTGATCATTTTTAAAAATGATTCTTATTTTGAAAATACTTTATTTTAAACATCATTTTCTCAAACTATTTTCATGACTGAAAATAAGTATGATCGTGGAAATGCAAATATAGATGTTATCTTGGTGATATCCAGATCGTTTCTGTTTTTATATAAAACATTCCATAATTAATGTGGATGAAAGGGTTCTCTAAAGGGCAATGACAAATTGAACCTTTATTCTTGCTGCTGGCAGCTCTACAGCAGGACCATAACCAGACACAAAATATAGTTGAAGTGTTTCTATTCAGTTATATTGGTGGAGGAGGTTAGGGAAGGGTGGGGGGTGGGGAGGGCAGGGTCATGTAGAGTGGTGAATTTTGACTAAAAGAAGAAATAAACTGTGTGTACTTGAAACTTGAATAACAAATGACATTCAATGTCTAATTAACTGGCAATTACCGTCTGAAAAAGGTTATTATAAATAGGCTGTGTGAATAATAAAGGACAATCGAAATCTACAGCCTATTTGTATTTGGGCGTATTTGGAAAGTGGAAAGTGGTTTCAAACATAATATATATTCAAATACTGTAGCAAATACATCAAATTTTCTAGCCAAATCGTAAAGCATTCATTTGGTAACAACCAACGAGCCTTTCTCCGTAACCAAAGTGCCTGCAAACAGGTTTGTGTTTATGAATAGGGCTCACTCTTACTTTTCTTATTCTGGCTCTGATGTTTTGTTTTAAAATTGTTTGGACACTGTACAGTTTAAACTATTGGCTTGGGGAAGTAAGTGTTCTGATTGGTCCTGTAAAGAGTGAGAACACAATAAAGGCATAGATCTGACTCTTTGTGTGCGTATGTGTGTGTGTATACGCGTGTGTGTGTGTGCGTGCGCGTGCATGTGCACGTATGTCCCTGTGTCCTTCCTGTCAGACTTCGATACATCACTTTGCTTTCCTTTCCGGAATGGAAGTGTGAAAGCAGTTCCATTGTGCCACTGTTATAAGAATGTTTTAGATTGGTGCTGGTTCAGGTAGAAGCTTGTTTGTTTCTTGGGTTTATTTAACAAATATTTTCAACAATGCCAAAAATGGTTATAATATTTGTAAACAAGAATGTACACTAAGGATCTCATTTGTTTGGTAATTTAGTGGGATGTCATTTAATACAAGTGTGAGCAGTCACAAATGCCATGTACCTTTATGACTTGTGAAATCCATAATGGTAAAATGCAATAAAGTAGTTGAACCATTGTTTTCTCCACTGTGTCAAAAATGCTAATTTGTTAAACTGTAGCTACCACTACATCTCACAAATCTTCAGTGCTGATGTGTTATGACCCTGATTATTAATATTCCCAGGAATGGTTTTATGTGTGATTATAGTCTGTCTGTATTCATTATTGTGGTTGTGGATTAATAAGAAACTGAGCATTTTTAATACTTTTCTTAAATGGAGACTAGAATTTTCAGTACAAATAAGAGCTTTGTTTTATTTGAAAGCATTCTTTATTAGGTTGAATCAGGAACTTGTCATGCCACACTGGTAGTTTAATGTTGTTGGGCAGCCCTGATCGTTAATTGAATCATGAGTTGTTTTAGAATTATTTGGAAACGTATTAAAATCCTACTTGCATATTTTCATATATTGAAGACTTTTACATAAAATTTGGAGTAAGTTTTAGTAATTAATTTTGATTAATGGAATGTGAAGTGTGATAAAAGTAAATCTTGACTACAATTCTAAACAATGTTCTGTCCGTGTTCTGTAGATAAGTTCATGTTACATAAAAGAGAGACAAACTTTAACTACATTAAATTCAGTTATATAGGAAACCTAACAATCTGCTGGAAGAACTGAGCCGGTCACACAGCATCTCTGCTCAACCTGCTGAGTTCCTCCAGCAGATTGTTTATAGTTCCAGACTCCAATGTGTGTATTCTCGTGTGTCTCCATCTAAGTCACGCAGTTTGTCTAATGGACCAGTGAGTCCTTGGAATGTGTGTTCCCTGGTGTAATTGGAGCTGTCTTCCTGTCTGCCTTCAAAAGCGAGCTAAACCAGTTCTTGATGGGGGCACAAATTATATTATTTATAAAGTAATGAATATATGAGTTTTAAAAAACAATTAACTCATTTACATTACCCACTTTTTTGTTCTCTTTTTGTACTATTTATTTGTGTATGTATGTGTTTGTGTGTGTGTGTATATATATATACACACACACACACACACATACAGACACATACATACAGCATACATTTCTTATTGTAATTTTTTTTTTATGTATTGTACTGCTGCCGCAATTCATATTTCACTGCACTTGCCTGTGATATTAAACCTGATTCTGGTTTTTGATTTCTGAAGCATATTACAACATCCCTTGAATTGACTTTGCTTGCTGTGAGACCACATGGTAAATGGTTTTCTGCTATGGCATTGCAGCTTAAAATAAAGCATTGGCTGGTATTTCAGTAAGAACTGTGTAGCTATTAAAATAGTATTGGAAACAAGTATTTACTTAATTTTGAGATGTGTATCAATATCTAATCACTTCTGAAATGTTAGCTTTTAGTTCTATGCAAATTAGTGGAATAAAGCTCTTTCATTTTCAAGATCCAATATGAAATGAGCTTGGAAAATGTCATCCCAGCTAGTTGTAGCTAAATCTAGATGTACAGTTTTTTATTTTATTTTACAGATGTTATTCTAGTACTAAATAAATTGAACAGTTATCAACTGCAAGGCTCAACTTGTAAAATCACTCATTTAATTAAATTAATTTTATGTACATCTTACATCAACTAGGGTCTTACTGAGACCAGTCTTTCTGCAGAAAGAAGGCATTGAGATTGTTGAGATGAAGTGATTGTACTACCAATCAGCACACACATTCTTCAGCATCAGTCCTAAAGGTTTGTGAGCTCAAATGATAACTTTCTACTGGGAACTTGAGAACATTTGTGTATGTATGTCTGAAAATTTCAGTTCTGGTTAGAATCAGTCTAATAAATGTAATTTGTGAATAAACTATCAATTGTTTATTCCTTTGAAAATGTATAAAGGAAATCTAAATACGGTTTCAATTTATGGTGGTTTTAGGAACTTATTTAAACAGAGTTTGGCTGTTTTCAACATTGATATTGCATTTTGCTCCTAGGTCTTCAAAACAAAACAAAAGCTGGTATACAAACATAAGTGAGGTAAAACATTCATTAATCATTTATTATTTTGACAATGAACTTAATTCAGGTTGTGTCTATTTGGGTTGAAATGTCTGAAACTAGAAGACATGCATTGAATGTTGGAGAGAGTAATTTCAAAGGAGGTGTGAGAAGCAGTTGTTCCTTACAGAGTGGTGGTTACCTGGAATGCGCTGCTTCGGGTGGTGATAAAGGCAGATAGATTAGAGACTTTTAAGAGACCTTTAAATAGTCACATGAATTTCAGGAAAATGGAAGCATATGGACACTGTGTATGCAGAATAAATTAGTTTAGTTGGCCATTTGATTACTAATTGAATTGGTTCAGCACAACACTGTAGAGAAGAGCCTGTTCCTGTGTTGCACTGGTTTAAGTTCTATGTTCTGTTCCTGCCTTCTGTATGGTTCTCAGGATGTGACAAGAAGAGAAAAAAGTCAATTTTGTTTTTCTAATGCATTTTTGTGCGCAATTTGTATAACAACTGAGGATTTTATTCCAATGTGAATTTTCTTCTATTTGTGCCTTTCCTAAGTTGTTTTCATTTTATTTACAATTCTAGAATCAATCTGTCTCTTGATCCCTTTACCTTTCGGTTCAATTTAAGAGTGCATCTTTGTACGTTAACAGGGCTATAAATTGGTATTTCTAGTTAGGCAACAGTCAGGAATTTGCTTTTGTGATCTTTGTGTTTCATTTGTGAATGCAATAATCTCCTGCCTTAAATGTTGGATTCAGATGACAGTGGCTATATAAACAAGCAGTTTACCTCCTCCTCTGATCTTTTTTTTAACAGACTAAAGGCATCTTTAAGTCTTCTTGAAACAAATGGAATGAATTAACCTAGTTTAAGTAAGAGAATTATTGTACATGAACTTCTGATGGTTTTACCTAGCAGTGTTTGAGCTGATTGTTAATTTTGATTTTGTGACAGAATTGACTTAATCATTGAAGTCAGCATGATCTCTTGCACTAATACACAAGAAAATACAAATAACTACAAGTAACAGAGTTATGTGTGCACTCATTGTGCTCATTGGATTAAAGAAGCTACTGTTGAACTGCAGGGCACAACTGCTGGTAGTTTTTAGTCAGTTTGCACACAAATTGATCTTCTACTTTTAATCCTGAAGTGATAATTGATATTCCCACTGCTACATTACACGATTCAAAAGGCAAAACTTTCTTAAAGTACTATTTGAGCCCAACATTTGGTGGCATCTTCAGAATCAAAAGAAATGCTGGAAAATCTGAGTTTGCCAATTCTGCCAAAACCTAAACTTCAATTAATGTGCCAGTCTGTAATTTGATAATAATCTTTTTTACTTATACTGGGTAACTTTGAATTTTGTAGTCCATCTGATTGGATTAGCCATTCATTTTTAAAATTATTACTTTGCTTTAACCATGTATCTTTTATTTTTTTTACTTGATTTACATTTGAAAATGAAACGAATTGAAGAGCAAGAACAAAATGTTTAGCAAGAGTTCAGCAAAATTTAAATTTGTAACAGGGGGTGTAGAATACTATAAAGTTGTCTGGAGGTTTATTTTTCCTTCTCAAAGGTAAATGCAAGCAAGCTTCGTCCACTGAGGTTGGGTGAGACTACAACCAGAGGTCAGGGGTTAAAGATGAAAGGTACATGGATGGTAGTAGAGAACAGGAAGGACAGAAAGTAGAGAGAAATTATGAATGGGAAAAGTGGTTTATCCAAGAAATGGATGAAAGTAACCACTATTGCTTTGTGATTTATCTAAAGACGTACCCAGATGAAATTTGATGCAGAGAACTGTTAAGTTGTAAAGATTTGGGACAAGAAGGAGGAGAGGCAATATAAACTGAAATGGTTCAATGTCAAAGAAGTTCAGGACAATACACCACTGGACAGGCTCTTTGGCCAATGATGATCTTGATGCCAATTTGTATTAAACATGCTCCTGTGTATTATCTGTACCCCTACATTCCCTGCATATTCCTATGTAGATAAAAAAAAACCTAAACTTCTCCAAACTGCCTGTAACCTATTTCAGGTACCTACCACTCTCTACACAAAAAAAACTCCCCCTCCCCCCACCCCCAACCTTAAAAGCATGCCTACTGGTGTTTGGCATTTCTACCTTGGAGGAAATGATTCTGACTGTCTACCCTATCTCAGCCTCTCATAATTTTAAATGCTTCCATCATTATCCCTCCTCAGCTGCTGATGCTCTAGGAAGAACAACCAAGTTTGTCCAATTTTTCCTTTAGATCATACTCTCTAATCCAGGCAGCATTCGGATAAATCTCTTCTGCAGCCCTTGCGCAGTCCCCACATGCTTCCAATGTGTGGGCTGAGTGAAGTTTTATGTAGCCACAACAATGGTTCCCTACTCTTATACTCAGTACCATTACTAATGAAGGCAAGCATGCCATATGCCTTTTTTTTAAACCACTTTATCTATCTACATAGCCGCTTTCAGGAACCATGGACTTAGAACCCAAGATTCATTTGTACCTCAATGCTATTAAGAAATCTACCTTTAACAGTATACTTTCTCCTTTCATTTGACCTCACAGTGCAATACATCACACTTCCCTGAATTAACCTCTGACAACTCTGTGTCCATATCTGTAAATGAACTATACCCCACTATATTATTTGTTAGTCCCTTGCACCATCCACAGCCCCCAGCAATGTCACGTGCTTCTTCCAATATTCTGGGATATATGTAATCAGACCTGGGGACTTGTACACCCTAATGCTTCTCCGGAGTCCCAGCACTACCTTCACCTAATCTCAAAATATCCCAGCACAGTAGCATGCCCCACTCTGTTTTCAATACCCTCCAATTCCTTCTCCTCGGTAAATACTGACACAAAGTACAGTATTTATTTAATACTTTGATCACTTGCTCATACTCCAAGCACCAGTCCTTCCCACCCTTCTTGAGAGATCTACCCTCTCCTTAGATACCCTACTTTTCTTAATATAAGTATAAAATACCTTGGGATAATCTTTAATATCTTGTGGTACCTTTAGGCCTTCCTAATCACCTGCTTGAGCACTTCCCTGCAATCTTTACATCCCTCAAGGAGCCCAATACGATTTTAGCTTATGTATGTTTCTTTATTTTACCTGACTAAATTCTGGACCTCTCAGGTTCCCTTCTCTTACTATCCTCATTCTCGCCCCCTACTGGAACAATCCAACCCCTAACTCTGATCAGCTGTTTTTTAAACAACTCCCACATGTTTGACATGGACTTCTCCGACAGCAGTTGCTCCCAATCAAAACCCCTTGGTTCCTATTTTATCCTATTGTAATTTATCCTTCCCCAATTTAGTACCTTCCCAAAGATCTAATTTTATCCATACTTATAGCTATCTTAAAACATAATGAGCTGTGGTCACTATTTCTAAAATGTTCAGCCACTATTAGATCAGTCACCTGGCTTGGCTCTAACTAGCTTTAGTATTTTTTCTAGTTGTACTCTCTGCACACTGTTTCAAGGACCCCTCCATTTCAAGAAGGTTGTGATTCGTGTACACAGTTTTGGAAGTGACAGGACAAGTCGATGCAGATGTCGAGACTAGTGCTTTATAAATAGAGACATATGGTTTAAAAGCAAGAACATTATACTGAACATCATTGGTTAAAATGTTGAACACAACACTTCAGGAAGGATGTTAAGACCTTGAAAAGGATGCAGAGTCAACTTGCCATAATGATACCAGAAAGAATGGCTTCCATTAATGAAGGAAAGATAGTCCTGCTTAGTACTAAGAAGATGAAGGTGCAACATTTTGAGAGTTTCAAAATTGATAAAGCAAATAAAGAATGCTTTCCACTCGAGTGAATCAGTGACTAATGGTCAAAAGAACCAGTGAGAACGTGAGAATTTGTGGTACACTACCTGTCATAATCTAGACTGCACTGCATGAGAGTGTATTCAGCAACAACTTGTATGAGGGAATTGCAAAATATGTAAATTCCTAATGTACTGAGCTATGAGGAAAGAATGAGAGAATGGGATTAATTGGACAACTTTTAAACATACGTACAGGAATGATGGCTGAATTGGTTCCTTTATTCTGTATAATTTTGATTTTGCATGAGTTTATTAGAGAAGATCCTTTAAGAAGTTACATTTGTACGTGTTAGTCTGGGGCTCCAAATAATTGGTGACGTGCCTTTTGTCACATCATTTCAGCAATGACAAGTGCTTTCTTTCCCCAATACAGGCCATCTCTCCTTGTAGTCTCCTCCCCCACCTCTGTTGTATATCCTCATCTGCAGGAAACAATTTCTGTTTTTTTCTTTCAGTTACAAACCAGCCCATGCAGCTGCTCTCAATATGTCTTCTGGGATTGTTGGCAGTCGAACACATGTTTCGGGCAATCTTTTATCTCGATGGGATGAGTGCTTTCACTCATTCTTTCAAGCAAAGATAAAGTGATTGTTATTTTTTTCCCCAAAGAAATTTAAATAATTCAGTTCAGAAGGGATATTATACTGAGAAAAAGGGGAAGCCTGCTGGTCTAGGGTCACGTAATGCCGCTTTGGGTCATAGATAGGGGGTGGGGATGTTTAGCTCTGGGATTTGAAAAACAGAATAAGGAAAATCACTGTTCCGATTCAATGGAAAATGAACTGTACATACTAGTCTGTTGCATAAGAAAATTAAAATTTAAATATATTTGATTTATTTTATAAATTGTTTTGTGTAAGGATGCAGCAATAGTTGGTAAATTAGTTTCAAGCAATGGTACAATGATGCCACCATACGCCCTGGCTAAGAATTGCAGGTTCAAGCTGCAAGTTGGAAAATTCATGTTTATTTTCCCTATAAATGTATTTTAATATGTAATTTTTGCAAAATAGTTTCCAGGGGTAGAAACGTATTATTTTGCTAAGTTATCTTTTTTTTTGCATCAATAGTTGCAAAAGATTGGAAGTAGTTGAGGGGAAAATTAGCACCTCTGCTGCCAGAGGGATTGTTGACATGTCAACAGAATGGGGATATGGGCAATATAAAGAGTTGAGGAGGGGTGAGTTAGGAGCTGGCAAATGAGAGGTCAATCCTAGAGATGAGGGGTAATAGACAGCTGGAGTCAAGTGGAGAAGGGAGGGGTAGAGATAGTGGGAGGCTGGGAGGTGATAGTGGAGACAACCAAGGGCTCCAAATTCTGGAATCCTATAACATGGCGATGAGTAAAGCCAGAGGAGGAGCATGGTGGGCAAATAGAAAGGGTTGTTGTTATTGCATTATTGGCACGTCTTTTTCCTCAACAATATTTATTCTAATTCCTAAACTTGTGTAATTTTCTATATTAATATTCATAATTAAATTATATGGAACAGAAACACAAACATTCTGTTCCTAATTATTTTCTCTAATACGAGAACCAGAAAATAAAAACAAGGATTCCTCTTGTAATGCTCACTATACACTCCTGCCAGAAAGGGAAATAGAAAGCTGATATTTTGTTAAACTCTGATGTAATCTGAGATGACCTTCTTCACAGTATACACTGCCAATCCTCTAATTTACTAATCATGCCATTGTCACCAAATATGGTTAATATAGATGACAAACACCACCAGTTTCTGTGGTACACGACTGGTCACAGGCCTCCAATCTGACAATATGTGGGGAATTGGTAGTGTCCCTGATGACCATGTGTTCAGGAAGTGAAGCAGCTCTTCAAAAACTGTCAGTACAGCCGAAGACCATATCATGTTTAGTGAGGTGGTCACACCACAAGCAGTGGCTGCATTGGTAGAAAAGCAGTAGGTGATCACCAGGAGACATAGGACAACAGTGCATCCCCTCACAAACAGATTTACCAATTTGGATACTGAGAGAAAAACCACAATGGCTAGGTTTGCGGCACCTGGCCAGCTCTGCTGCACATCTGGGGAGATTTGTTCTCGTTTCTGTGGCCACAAATGCCACTTAAATGGTGTTTTGCCTTCCTGGTGCCAGATCTTCATTCTAAAGGGGAAAGTCGAACGGCATTTGTCATGATGCATACGAACATGGATGAAGTCCTGCAATATGAATTTAGTAATAGCATATTAAAGAGCAGGACCTCAAAGGCTACAATGTCTGGATTGTTGGATTGTTTCCTATGCTAAGTGCTCCTGAGAAAAGAATAGGATAGATCAGATGAATGTAAGCTAAAGGGACAGTGTAAAAGGGAAAGCTTTATTTTTTTTCAATAATTGGATAGGTTTCTGAGGCAGGGCAGGGCAGACTGCAGCTGAACTGGAAAAAGTTCAATGTCTTTGTTGAATGGCACAAAACTTGCTACAGCTGAATGAAGGCAAGTCTGAAGTTGTCCTATTTGGCCCTCCCGACTCCATCAAAGTGATTACCAACAGCCTTGGTAACCTGTCCACCCTTGTCAAACCCCATGTCAAAAACCTTGGTGTGATATTTGATTCCGCCTTTAAGTTTGACAAGCAAGTTAATGCAGTAGTAAAAGTCAGTTTTCTTCCAGCTTTGTGCTATTGCCAAAATCAAGTCTTTTCTCTCTTTCAAAGATCTCGAGAAAGGCATCCACGCCCTTATATCCTCCCGCTTGGACTATTCCAACTCCCTGCATACTGGGATTAGTCAGTTGTCCCGCCTGCAGATGGTCCAGAATACCGCAGCCAGATTCCTGACAGGTGCATGAAAGAGGGACCATTTTACTTCTACCCTGGCCTCTCTCCACTGGCTACCAGTATGGTTTAGAATTGATTTTAAGGTTCTCCAGTTTGTTTTTAAAGCCCTAAGTGGGCTGGTCCCCTCCTATATTGCAGACCTTTTTTAAAATTATTTTTATAATTTTTTATTGAATTTCATCAAACAAACATTTCCACAAGATGTATTTCAGATACTGTACATATATATCATATAATCATATATGTTACAAATCTCCACATAATATTTATCTGAGGTATACACTTAGAGAAAGGAGAGGAAAGAAAGAACAATCAAAAGAAGAAAACTATATACAGAGTAGGGAGTGATTTTTTATTTTTACAACATATTCATTGACTTGTGAGAATAAAATCAGGCCTATGAGGTGTTATGTAGTTAAACCATTTTTTCCAGTATGAATAAAATTGTTGCAACTTATTAACAGATCCTGTTATCTTCTCCATTTTGTAAACGTCCATTGTAATTTCCATCCATACATTTAAAGTTGAGCTCTCCTGTGATAACCATTTCCTGGTAAGGGTCTTTTTACCAGCCACCAGCAGTATATTCATGGAATATTTATTTCTTTTCAACCATTCTTGAGGTATAAACCCAAAATATATGGTCTTACTCTCTAAGGGTATTTCACAATTAAAGATGTCTTGTAGGGCATTATGTATCCCACTCCAATAGTCTTTGATAACGGGGCATTCCCAGAAAATATGATAATGGTTTGCATTTTGATTTCCACAATTTCTCCAGTAAACAGGGAGTTTACTATCATAATGGGATTTCTGAGAGGGTGTAATAAAATATCTTATCAAGTTTTTCCACCCAAACTCCTCCATTTCTGTGAACTGATACACTTCCATTGATACCTCCATATTATTGTCCATTCTTCCTCAGATATTATTATCCCTCCTTCCGTCTCCCATTTTGTTTTAATGTATGAAGTCGAATGTGTTTTAAGATTTGCCAAACCCTTATACACGCTTGAAATTATTCTACCACCGTTGTCTGAATTATATGCTTTTCTAAATAGCTCTATCTGACATGTACTTGCCTTGGTTACATTTTTAACCGTCCTATTAACATACTGTCGCATCTGTAAATACCGGTAAAAGTCTTGTTTTTCTAGTAAGTGTTTCTCTTTGAGCATTTCAAAACTGGACAGTGTCCATTCTTTCATTATATTGCAAATAGCTGTTATTCCTTTTGCTGTCCAGTCCTTAAATCTAGCATCCAGTTTATTCGGCGTAAAATCTGAGTCATATGCACACCATTTAAGAATTGCAATGTCTCTCTCTCTAGTTTGTATTCTTTTATAATAGTTTTCCATATTTTAAGAGTCCATTTCACCCACAGGTTGTCAATATTATTTATGTAACTTTGTAGGTTGTTATCAGCCAAAATTGCCTGTATGGGGATGGAAAGTATCCTCTCCTCATTGTTTTTCCATTGAGCACCATATGATGGGTTGCACCAGCATATCACAGCCTCTCAACTGTGCTGCAAAGTAATAATCTCTAAGAGAAGTTAGGCCCCATTCCCCCTTTTCCTTGGCTAATTGCAAGGTTTTGAGACGAACCCTAGGCCTTTTACCTTGCCATATATATCTTGATAGCATCTTGTTCCATTCATTGAATTGATTTTGGTTAATCTCTATTGGTAGGGTCTGAAAGAGATATAGTAGTCTGGGCAGTATATTCATTTTAACAGCGTCAATCCTTGAACTGAGATCAAGAAAAGGAATTAGGTTCCATCTTGTTATAGCTTCCTTAATTTTTTTTATATATAGGCTGATAATATTATTCTGATAATTTTGCCAAATCCTTTGGCATAATGATGCCCAAATATTTGACAGACTCTGTTTGCCATGCCCAAGGATATCTACTTTCAATTTCTCTTGGTGAGCTATAGTTTTATGAAAGTAGTTGAGTTTTATCTATGTTGATCTTGTATCCTGATAATTGGCCATATTGTTCAAAGGATTGCATCAATTTAGGTGAACAGTATGTTGGTTGCCCTAGATAGATCAAAATGTCTTCTGCGTAACAAGCCAATTTATGCTCTGTCCCTTTAGTAGTAATTCCCCTGATATCTTCATTTTGTCTGATAAATTGAGCTAATAGTTCCAGATATAATGCAAAGAGTAGCGGTGACCATGCACAATCCTCTCTCATGCCCCTTTCTGGGGTAAAACTATTATATAAATATCCATTGATTTTAATCCTGGCAGTAGGATTGTCATATAGTGCCTGTATAGTTTTAATAATTGTGTCATATAGACCAAATCTATGTAAAACTCTGTAAAGAAAATTCCAATTAACCGAATCAAATGCCTTTTCAGCATCCATGCTTATCACTATTGCTTCAATTTCATTTTTTTAAATATGATCTATAATGTGAAGTGTCCTTCGTATATTGTCTTGTGTTTGGCGTTGTTGTATAAAACCTGTCTGATCATTATGTGTATCAGTGTGGGTAGAAACTCTTATATTCGTTTGGCCATGATGGAGGTAAGTAATCTATAATCCACATTAAGAACAGATATTGGTCTAAATGACCCACATTCCATTTTATCCTTGCCTTCTCTCGGTGTAGCTGAGATTATCGCCTCCTTCCAGCTGGGTGGCATTTGCACCTTTCTTAGGGCCCAGTTCAGTGTGGGGAGTAAAACAGGAATTAACTCACTTCTAAACTCTTTATATCACTCTGCCGTATATCCAGCAGATCCTGGTGACTTGCTTAATTTAAGCCTACTAATTGCAGTTTTTAGTTCAGCTTCAGTTATGTCAGCAGTCATCATTTTATTTTGTTCTTTGCTTAAAGTGGGTAATTCTAAAGAATTCAGGAAGGTGTCAATTTGGGTTATGGTTCCCCCTGGAACATTGGAATATACAGTTTTGTTAAACATTTCAAAAGCTGCTTGAATTTCACTTAGCTTATTTTTTTATCACTTTTGTTCTTGGATTCCTAATTCTATGAATTGTATTTTCTGCTATCTTTTTTCTTCCAGTTTCCACGCCAGGATTTTCATAGATTTAGATCCACTTTCATAGTGTCTCTGTTTCAGAAACATTAATTGTTTTTCCAATTTCTTGCATAGCCAAACTATTAATTTCATTCCTAATTTTTTAATTTCCTCTAGGGTATCCTGTGCCAAGCTCAATTTGTGTTTTTTTTTTCTAGTTCCTTCAGCTTATTTTGTAATTCCTCTAATGTTTTATTCCTTATATGAACATATTGCTATAATTTTCCCTCTTAAGACAGCCTTCAGAGTATCCCATAGAATGGGAGGTGAAACCTCTCCATTATCATTGAATTCTAAGTAAAGACCAATTTCTTTTTTAATTTGTTCCTTAAAATAGGGATCATTGAGACGACTTGAATTTAGTTTCCAAATAGTATTCTTTGGCTGTAGGTCAAAATCAACAGGTGCATGGTCACTTACATCTATTGTCCCAATTCCACAGGTGATTATTTTGTCTCTATCTTTTGCAAATGTTATGAAATAGTCTATTCTTGTATATACGGAATGGGGGGCAGAATAATGAGTGTAATCCCTTCTGTCGGGGAAAAGGTCCCTCCATATATCAATTAGACTAACATCCTCAAAAAGAGTGTTAACTTTCTTATGTAAGGACTTTGTTTTGTAAGTGTTTCTATTTGGAAGGGTCTAACTTTGGTTGTAATTGTAAATTTAAGTCTCCACCACATATCGAGAGACTTTCTGTTTCCGTTACCATAATATTAGTAATTTTCTGGAAGAAACTAAAATCACTTCCTGGGGGTGTGTATATATTCAATAAAGAAACTGGATTTCCATCTATATTCCCCCTTATGAGAATATATCATTGCAGACCTTCTAACCCCTTATTCTACTTTCAGGTTCCTCCGATCGGCTGACTTAGGGCTCCTGGCTGTCCCAAGATCTAAATTTAAGTTCACCTCAGGGATGACTGCTCCTTTGCTGTTGTAGCCCCTAGACTGTGGAACAGCATTCTCCGCCTATCAGATCTGCCCCCTCCACTGACCTTTTTAAGTCCAGGCTCAAAACTTACCTTTATTCACATGCGTTTGAATCTTCCTGATGTGGCTGATTTTTGGCTTGTGCTTAGGCTCATGTGTAGTTTATTTTGTGCCTAAAACATAGAACATAGAATAGTACAGCACATTACAGGCCCTTTGGCCCACAATGTTGTGCCAACCCTCAAATCCTGCCTCCCAAATAACCCCCCCATAAAAGCTGTGTGCCTTGTTGTTTATATCTGTGTTTCTTGTATTTGTGATTTTACCTACCTGTTATGGATTGTACCGCACTTTGGTCAACATGAGTTGTTCTTAAATGTGCTTTATAAATAAATTTGACTTGACTTGTAGGAAGCTTTCCCCTTTTAGAATGCTTGAGCTATTGGGAGGGTTTCAACAAATTTTGCATGAAGATGGGACACAATAAATGTACAACCAGGGTAAGAGGGAAAGTTCATTCAAATATGTAAGAAAATCAAGGTCAGTATAGTAGGTAGAGCATGCATAAGACGCAGGAGGATAGGGAGGCCAAATTGCATCAGCAGGAGACAGAAACTGGTATGTAAACAAATTGCAGGGAGGTTGAAGAGAAGAGTAGTGGGGGATTTCAACTTACAACTTGCATAGTATTAACTGGAATTGTCTAATATAAAAGGATTAGACAGGGTGGAATTTTTAAAGTGCACCCAAGAGAACTGCTTGTGCCAGCATACAGGTAGTCTAACTAGATCTTGGGTAGTGCTAGACTGAATGAAGTTGTGCACGTAGCTAAGTGTCAGTGGGTGAGTGTTTTGGGGATAGTAATCATAACCCAGGAAGTTTCAAAGTAATTCTGAAAAGATGACAGTCCAGAAATTACATGTTTTGAACTGGGAGATGATTGATCTTAATCTTAGGACCTAGGAAATGAAGACTGGGAACTGTGACTTGCCAGTAAACCTACATTCAGAAAGTGTGAGCAACACACATCATATTTGATGTGTGATGCTTGAATTTCCAGCATCTGCAGAATTCCTCGTGTTTACGTTCAGAAAGTGTGAATCTTTTGAAAGCAAAATACTGAGAGTTCAAGGCCAATGTGTTCTTGTAAGGGTTAAGGATTACAGCATAAGACCATAAGACATAAGAGCAGAATTAGGCCATCTGGCCCATTGAGTCTGCACCGCCTTTCAATCATGGCTGATCCATTTTTACTACCACCTCCTCAACCCGTTCCCGGCCTTCCCCCTGTAACCTTTGATGCCATGTCCAATCAAGAACCTATCAATCTCTGTCTTAAATACACCCGACAACCTGGCCTCCACAGCTGCATGTATCATGTCCTGGAATATTGGAGGTTTGATAAAGGGAACACATACAGCACACTTAAAAATGAGGACGGCCCTTCAGAGAGTGTAGAGGTGCTTTTAAAGATAAATTAGAGGTCAAAGAGGGGCCACAAAATATCACTGAAAGATAGGATTAAAGAAAATCCCAAGGTATTTTGTGAATTAGTATGAATAACAGTGTGACCAGAGGAAGAGTGGGCAAGATCTGAAAGTAATACTTTTTAACTGTATTCACTAAGGAGGGAAAATATGGTACTTAGAGATTTTCATTGGGAAGGGAAGGTTTTAGAGCATGTGAAGATTAAAAATGTGATGTATTAGAAGGCATAAAGTAAATAAATTCCCAGGGCCTGATGAGATGCATCCCAGACTGCTATAGGAGGCAGGGGAAGATGTTGTTGGAGACTTGATGGAAATATTTAAATCTTCACTGACTACACGTGAAGTTCCAGAGGACTAGCAAATAGCAAATGTGGTACTTAATTCAAAAGAGCACCAGGGATAGGCCAGTCAGTAAGTCAACATGATTGGGAAATTAGTGGAAAAAAATGGAGGGACATGATTAATCTACCTCTGAAATGGCATGGATTGATCAGCAATAGTCATCACAGATTTTTTTAAGTCAGAGATTCTAAATTATGCATTAAATTCCACGTTTTTGAAGAGGTTACTAATTATATTTAAGCGTGCAGTTTGGATGTGGTTTATAGATGTAAGGCCTTTTAGTTCCCATGCGGAAGGCTGGTCCAAAAGATGACAGCCCATGGGATGCAAAAAGACTTAGCCAATTGGATCCAAAATTGCCTTGGTAATGAGTGGCAGAGAATGGTGGTGGCGGAGGAGAGTTGATTTAATGACTAGAAACCTGTGAACAGCAAGAACTCCATGCCACTGGACCCTTACTGTTTGATGTGATTGGCAGCAGGCATGAAAATCAGTGGCTTTGATAGTGAGGAGGATAGTCTTAGGCTATGGAATGATCTTGATCAGCAGGTAAAATGGTAAGAACAACTATTTAATCTTGATGCACTTTGGAGGGTCTTGAAAGAGTAGGACATGTACCATGTTGGTAGGTCCTTGGGGTTGTTTTGGAAGACTGAAAATGGATGATTTATTGTGCTTTATGAAATTGTCAAGTTTTAAATAATTGCAAACTGATAAATTTTTGACCTCTGCAATTAATAATTTGAATGTTCTTTGGTGCTAAAAGACCAGCAATGTTTGTGGGTCACAAAGATTTCAACAGTTGCACTCTTAAAACTTTGGAATGTGGCCTTTGTGGCTATTTGTAATTCTTCTTAATAAATAAAGCTCACAAAATGAATACTATTTCAAAAATATCTACAAAGCAACCATTTTATTTCTGACTTCCATTTAAGACAATTGAAGTGGTTGTATTTTAATCGTGCTCACGTGGTCACAAATAATTTAATGTAGAGTGTCTAAATAAAATATATAGACTAAAATGTATGTTTTTGTAATGACACAGTATACTGGTAATACTGCTACTGACATTAAATATTTCTTGAATTAATCTTAATTATAGACTAGAGTATATTGATAAATACAACACTATTCAGTAGTTTGGCACCAGACGATAAATTAAACTGCCATCTGTTTGGACAAAAACTCTTGCATCATTCCCTTAGAAACTAAAGAAAATATTAAAAATAGACAAAATACAGAATTTACAAAATAAGCTCCACAAACATTGACAAATTCTCAAAGTTACATATTATCATGCTAAACTCTGAATAGCTTCATTGCACCATTTCATCCCAAAGGACCATCAAAGAATGAAATTGATTGCAGCAATCTTTTGACATTTAAGGCTTTATAACAGACAATAAGTTCTGGACCAAGGAACTGCAAAGTATTGGCATTAAAATATATTGTATATATATCATATGTTTTAATGAATTTTAATTAGAATTATTTTAATATGTACCATAAAACAGTGAAAAACAATCAGATTCATATCCCAGTGAAATTGAGTGATTAGTTGTGATTTGGCTTTTCTATCAATTGTAAATAGGCAAACAGCAATTCATAAAGTACATGTATTTTTAATATCAATACTAGTTATTTTTATATTGAGTTTCATCTAATTTTGGCACATTATTGATGACTGTAGAGAAGAAACACTTATTAGTCTTACAGAATGCTGGTATTAATTGAATACTTTTTTTGGTGTTAACAGTTGTTTAGAAAAGCTTCATGCAATTGAGCTAAAGTCAACTTGGTCTTATGAAAAGGAAATCATGTTTGAATAATTTTGAGTTGTATATGATAAGCAGATCAAAAGGAGAAAGCTTAAAGATGGATTTGGATTTCTGGCAAGTAATTAAAAGTATCCCACATAAAAATCTGGTGTACAAGAACTGCCTTGGGTTAATATTTCAGGGCCAAAACAACAACATAGAAGAAAGGGAAGTTGAAAGAAATGGGTGTTTCTTAAACAGGAAAGATATAACTGTTGAGTGCCCAAGAAATGGTCTTTAAGCTTCAATTTGTACTCTCAACCCTCAAAACCCTATACAACTTGTATTATTGATTTTAGGAGGCACCAAAGTATTTAATTTTGAGGGGATTGAGGAGAATATTTGGATTCTATAACAGCAGAATATTTGAATAAATGGGACTAAAACTTGGCAAGTGGACTCTTATGGAGGAAAGTGAGTGTATTTTGGTTAGAACAATTCAAAAGCAGATTTCTCTAGAGTGCAAATGAGTGAAACGGGGGAGATTTACATGTTCTTATGTATGAAAAATAATGTTAGCATGCAAGTACAGGTAATTACGAATGCAAACGATGCATTAGTCTTCATTGTTATGCAGCTGGAATTTATAGATATTCCAATTGTATAGGGTGTTGCTGAGGCTGGACCTGCAGTACTATGTACAATTTAGGTCCCCTTATTAAAGGGCTGTACCACCAATGTAGGTAAACTGGAAGTAGTTCATTACGGCGAATTCCTAGGATAAGAGGATATATCCAACAAAAAAAACCTTTAAAAACATTATATATTTTGGAATTTGAAATTAAGTATGATCTTGTACATTTCAATAAGATCCTAACGTGGCACAGCAATGTAGATGTTGAACTTCTAGTGGGAGACTCAAACAAGAGGGTAATCATTTAAAACAAAAATGCACAGGAATTTCTTACCACAGTGTAGTGAATTTCTGGAATTTTTTTCCAGAGATGTGGATAGAGAGGAGGTAGATGAATTTTTGAAAAAACAAGTAATTGAGGGCTGTGTGGAACAGGCATAGAAAATGATTGAGGCCTGGGGCAGATTGACCAGTCATGAATGGCAGGCTTCAAAGGGCACATGGCCTTTTCCTGTTTCGCTGTGTTCTTGCCATCCATCTAATGGGATATTAATGATTATCCACTGTGATGTTATGCTGCTATTTATAGTTAAAAATTACAGATGTTATTGTGGTGGTGGTTGGGAAGAGAACCGAGAAATGATTTGCAGTATGTGATTTCTGTATCTATCAAGCCAGTCATCACCAGGGACTCCACAACCATTTCCTCCCAGTGGCTCCTTGAATTGCAGCATGGATTCTACCCTGGTTGAGATACTAGGTGTCAACTGTAAAAGAAACGCAGGGAGCAGTAGCATCAAGGACTGAAACGCAGGTACAGAAAACAATTAATAAACTTTTATTGCACGTGAATTTAGGTACAAGAGTCAAGATGACTTGCTCCAATCATTCAGCTGTGGTATCATGTACATTTTAGTTTCTGTGCCCAAGGATAGAGAGTACAGCAAAGATTCATCATATCGATTTCTAGGATGGAGTGTTTGTCATACTGGGTCTTAACTCCTGAGAAGTTAAGAGGAAACATGACCTTACTGGAGAGTGTAGAATTCATTTGGAGCTTGGCAGGCTAAATGCAGGGATGTTTTCCCTGGCTGAGGTGACTTGAGCTAGATGTCAGAAATTCTAAGGGCGTGAGATCCTGAATGCTGTGTAAAATCGTCTTCACACAGATTACTCCCAAGATGCTAAGAAGTCTTTGTTGCCAAGTATATTCAAGATACTGATTTTTAAATATTATGAGTTGAGGAATACGGGTTAAAGTGACACTGATATACAAGATTGCGTGATTTTTGTAAAGTAGCTGACTTATAGTTTTGAACACAGCCATTTTTGACCCAAATAAACACTCCTTCTCAAACACGACTACCTGCTGAAATTCAACTTTCTTTGGTACATAAAGATGTGCAAACTGTGAATCTAACCCATCCACACCAGACATTTCAGTGCAGATTAGCGTCAAGCAAAGCTTTTTTTTAAAATCAAGACGAAATTATTTTTTTCTAGATTCATTAAAACAATGAAGAAACTCTATAGTTACAAGTGTCAGATGATTTGTACTTCACATAGGTGGAAGCACCCTCTTTAAGTTGTAATGAAGAGCCAGCCGGTGTATTCTGCTTGCAATTTTAATCAAATCAAAATTGATGTTCGTATTCTGTTTGCAAACAACTACAGCAGTTTTGATGAAGTGGTACAAAATTTCTGGAAGAGCAGGAGCTAAGCCATTGTACATCAGGATCCTAAGGATTTTGTTCCCAGTAACAAAAGGTACCTCAGCAGCATCATGGAGTCCTTCAAGATTACAAAGCTGCTACATCCACCAACCCTTTGTTCAATCTTACTCAATGCTGCAGCTTACAAATAATACAAATGAGAAACTGCTCAACCTACGTCATGTCCTCTCCCCTGTATGATTATTCCATCGCAAACACTGAGTTGCAATAACAATAGTCACATCCTGGAACTGAGCTCCAAGTCATCATTTCCTGAATTGTGTGAGAAAATGAGCATTGTACTCAACATCTACAAAACATAATCCTTTACCAAGCTTCTGCCGCATCACATCCTATAATTTGGGAGCCACCTCTCATTGAATAAGACTGACGAAACTTACCATTATCTTCAGTGTGTCATCAAAGCTTTTGGGTGACTGTAGAAAAATGGCTTTTGAGGATTGACTTCCAATTCAAGCTGCTGAGCTGGGAAATCCACCCAGATATACTAGATATAACAAAGCTGTCGCCATAAAATCCTCTTAATTCCCCATAACATCAGCACCTTTTTACTGACAAATACACTGAGCATTGAGAGCCCAGTTATAGTCAGGTGTTGACAATGTAGCAGACTGGGTAGCCAGGCATAACTTAAAGCATTACTGAAAAATAGAACAAATTTTCCAGCTATGAACACTGATGAAACATAGACTAAGTTTCTATAAAATAAAATGAGATTTAAATAAGTTTGAGATATTCACAAACAAGACTAATTCAAGGACATAATTTACTTAACTGCTTTCTCCAAAGATCTTTTGTGAGATGGTATAACTGTCTATTGAATTTAAGTAGCAGATGACTGATCACTAGAACAAGAATATCATGACAAGATAGGCCCAAGCCAGCATGGTTTCATGAAGTGAAGATCCTGCCTCACCAACCCGTTGGAATCTTTTTGAGGTAATATCAAATGAGATCGATAAGGGAGAGGCTGTGATTGTTGTGTATTTGGATTTTCAAAAGGCCTTCGATAAGGTGCTGCGTAATAAGATAAGAGCCCATGGAATTACAGGAAAGATATTGGAATGGGTGGAGCATTGGCTGATGGGCAGAAAGCAAAGGGTGGGAGTAAAGGGATTCTATTCTGATTGGTTGCCAGTTACTACTGGTGTTCCGCAGGGGTCGGTGTTGGGGCCGCTTCTTTTTACAATGTATATCGATGATTTAGATTATGGATTAAGTGGTTTTGTGGCTAAATTTGCGGATGACACCAAGACAGGTGGAGGAGCAGGAAGTGTCGAAGAAATGGAAAAGTTGCAGAGCGACTTGGTCAGTTTAGGAGAGTGGGCAAAAAAATGGCAGATTAGATACAATGTTGAGAAATGTATGGTTGTACATCTTGGAAGAAGAAATAATCAGGCAGATTATTATTTAGATGGGGAGAAAATTCAAATATCAGAAGTGCAAAGGGACCCGGGGGTCCTCGTGCAGGATACCCTAAAGGTTAACCACCAGGCTGGATTGGCAGTAAGGAAAGTGAATGCTATGTTGGCATTCATTTCAAGAGGAATAGTGTATAAGAGTAAGGAGGTGTTGACGAGGCTCTATGGGGCATTAGTGAGACCTCATTTGGAATACTGTGTGCAGTTTTGGGCCCCCTATCTTAAAAGGGATGTTCTGATGTTGGAGAGAGTTCAGAGAAGATTTAGGAGGATGATTCCTGGAATGCAGGGGCTAACATACGAGAAGTGTTTGTCGGCTCTTGGACTGTATTCATTAGAGTATAGAAGAATGAGAGGGGGTTTCATAGAAACATTTCGAATGTTGAAAGGGTTGGACAGAGTAGGTGTGGAAAGGCTGTTTCCCTTGGTGGGTGAGTCCAGGACAAGAGGCCACAGTCTTAGAATTAGAGGGTACCCATTTAAAACAGAGATGAGGAGAAATTTTTTTAGCCAGAGGATCATGGATTTATGGAATTCGTTGCCACATACAGCAGTGGAGGTCCGATTATTGAGGGTGTTTAAGGAGGAGATTGATAGGTATCTAATTAGTCAGGGTATCAAGGGATACAGGGAAAAAGTGGGCAACTAGAACTAGATGGGAGAATAGTTTAGCTCATAGTGGAGTGGCGGAGCAGACTCGATGGGCTGAATGGCCTACTTCTGCTCCTTTGTCTTGGTGATCTGTGCTTGTCAAGCTTGCATTGCTCTTCATCAAAACAAATCTTGTGAAAATTGATAATAAGGAATAGACCAGAAACATAAAACAATCAAAAGGGCAGCAATTACATAAATCAATTGTCATTTAGAGGGAAAGCTTGTTTGGAGGGAAAACTGAACAAAACTCATTACCTGTATAAAGGAGCAGGTTCCTTCAAGTGACCAACCAGGTGAGTTGTATTCAGAATCATTTAAAAGGATTAATGTGAATTGAAATTATTACAGTTAAGACTTAAACCATATAATTTTAACTTATAGTATTTCCATCATAAATTCAATTTGTTTCTAATTTTATTTAGTATTTATTTGGCTATAGTAAAACTTTTAGAAAGATCTCTTGGTTGTGCTTCAAGTCTTCATCAACTTTGGCATGTTCAGATTGAATAGTTATAGGAGAGAACTACCAGAAACAACCTATGTAGATACTCTATACCTAGCTCTAACAGCAAGGTGCAGAGAGTGTATGATTCAAGGATGCTCTCAAAGCCTCCTAGAAAAAGTGCTATATTCCTACCCTTGAACTATTTAAAACCGAGGGGCATTCCAGATGGCATTGAGTCTCAAGTCCATATCTTGGAAGTGCACAGTAGTTCACTGCAAACAATGGGAAAAATACCACCACCCAAACTACTCATTCCCCCCACCCCTCCACTGCATCCAATCAGGCAGAGTTCCATAATGGCCCAATCAACCACCTCAGAAACCAAAGAACATGGTTGGAAGCAAGTTAACCTTAACCCTTGACTTGCTTAAGACATAGGATGAGTTTTTAAACTGAACACACAAGCCTAGTAATTTAATTAGTATCTGTTTTTAATGCACTAATTGTGCAAAAAAAAAATTTCAACTGGAGTAGATTGTGCTAGCCATCATTTTCAGATGAAATTGTGACTTGTGAAATTAGCCCAGGGAATGCTAGTCACGTTCCACCTCAGCATGCATGACCTTTAAGCAATATTTGACATAAATTAAATATCAATTTTAACATTCTTTGAACTGAAATTCTAGTTCTGACATGGCAAGAATAGTTGTGCTATGACAATTATTATTTTTAAAACACACAAACCAAGTCTCCATTCTCAATTGTTTTCATAACTTTCAAGACATATTTCGAAGGTTGAAACACTTTTACATTTCCTTGCTCCATCATTGATTAGAGCCTTTTTTTATCTTATGAAATTTATAGCAGCACATTGCCATGCCTGATTATCTGTAAGTGATGTGGTTCTACTTGAGAAGTAGCCCTCTGAGCAGAGCAAAGGATCATTTGAAGGTTGGATACTCACGTTGTTCTCCCTTTTACCCCCACCTCACCTGAATTTTTCTCCACCTCCATCACAGCGAAAAGGATGCAATGAGAATGGTCCTTTTAAGATCAGAGACCCTGCCTGCACACAGCATCACAATTGTCCTCAGCAACTCCTCGAAGTGTGGATGTCCCTGTGTGCAAATTGTAGTGCTATTTCAAATGATTTGCTGGTCAATTTGATGATTTCTTGCAGTCTGATTCTGATCAAATTCAGTGTTAAACACAGCTTATTACACCAAAAAATAAACAATATCCAATTTCTTATTGATGAAGTTCATAAAGCCGGGTTTCATTTGAAAAGGGAGACCATTTTTACATTATTACACTGTTGCAACTATGCATGTTCAAGGTAATAAAAACAATGCAAAGCAACTGAAAATAATATTTGTCCCTGGTTTAGGGAATGGCTTTGTTATTTCTGTTCAGTTCATGCACTCAACATTTTAGAACATTGTCAAATTTTTCTAAAGTAAGGGCTCAATATTGTATTTTACAGGGATTAAACGTATCATGGTGATTTTCTCTTTGAGATGGTTCCATTTCAAATTAATTACAATTTAAGTTATAATAGATTTATATATGCTATGCTTGATTCACAAACAAGTTTCACAGTAGAAACTATTTGCTACAATACTGCACTTTCAAGAAACAATGAAGCGTATCTCCATTAAGTGTATCTAATGGAATAGTATCAATCCTATTTAAAGGCTGGTGTCTGCAGTCTCTGATTTGGCCATGGTAGGCTCAGGCATCCTGTTGGGTGGTCCATCCCTGCAGAAAAGCACAGCTGGATTTTTACAGGCCCACATCACGACATCTCCATTTGCAGGGCTAGAAGAAGACATTCTGCTACCAGCCCCTTGCCGACTTACATAGCGGTCCCTTAACCTGTCTGCCTGACTCCTAATGTCATGGTCCTGGTTCTGCCTAGACAAGTAGGCAGCTATATTTCTAGTCCTGTAACCATCTTCCCTTTTTCTTCCCAAAAGCATGGAGATGTTGGGGTTCCTGGTAGCATAGATTAAGGGATTGAGGGCACCATTAGCCCAGGCCAGCCAGATAGCCACAGTGTCCATGATGGGGGTGAAATGGAAGTTTCCAGTGGCTGTGATGATTCCCATGACGCAATAAGGACCCCAGCAGCAGATGATAAAGACGATCATTATCAGTACTGTGGTGGCTGTCCTCATTTCACTGTAGAAGCGCAGCAGATGGGCATATGTAGTGACTGGGCGGACTCGGATCTCTGACAGCCTCACTGTCTTACAGATGTTGTAGTGACAGAAGCACATCAGTGAGAAGGGCAACAGGTAGCAGGTGACAATCAAGGCGATGCTGTACGCAGTGCCCATACGGGAAGTGCCCGAGTGGAAGATGTACATGCAGTGGTAGAAGCCCTTCTTATGAATAACCTGCTGTCCTGGGGCTTGAAACAAGAGATACCAGGGGAAAGAGAAAATGAAGGCCGTCAGCCAGACGGCGGCCAAGAGCTGCGCGGCCAGACGCCTGCCCATCTTTTCTTGCGGCTGTCTGACGATCGCGTAGTAGCGGTCGAAGGAGATGAGGGTCATGGTGAGGGTAGAGATGATCCCGAAGCACGAATTGAAGAAACCATTGGCCACGCAGAAGCGGTCCCCAAAGATCCAGACACCGTCTTGGCTGAAGAGCATGATGAAGGAGAAGGGCACACAGAGCAGGGCAGTGAGCAGGTCGGACAATGACAGGGACATGATGAAGGCGTTAGTCACAGTCCGCAGCTGCCGGTGTTTGACGATCACCGCAATCACCGCCGCGTTGCCCAGGCTCGACAACAGAAAGATGAGCAAAAGGAGCAGAGCCTTGGAAGCTACGGCCACACCGTGGAGTAGAGACCCGACGTCGGTCTGGCCGCCCGCTCGCTCCGGCAGCGCTGCTCCGCTGTAGTTGCCGAGCGCCGTGCCGTTGCTCAGCACCGCAGCCCCGGTAGGCAGATCCATGGACCCGAATGGCGCGTCCACCCAAAACTCCGCACATCACTGGGGCCGCCACTGCGGCGAGCGGTCCCTGCGGCCGCTTGGTTGGGCCACGGACCTCTCGCCCCCGGTTCCCGCGCTGCCTTACCGACGCCCTTTCAGCTGTCCATTTTCTGTGCAACATCTCCCCGCGGTAGCGCTGTTACCTCGCTCGGAAGCCGGCGCAACCGCCTGCGGTTACAAGTGCTAGCCTTTCAGCACATATCATCACCAGCGCACTCAGTGTCATCCTCCGGCTCCCGAGCCACACGTGTCCCACTCCGCCTCACTTCCGCTCACGATCTCCAAGCACCGTGGCGCGTACCGCCCTTGTCAGGGTATCAGCGGCTGCACCCAGTAACACCGACCTCTTTATTTCCATTTCCTGTAGCTGGAGCCCTTGAAGCAAACAAAACTGCAGGGGCACAAGTCTCTGTGAATTCCTTTTCACAAATGATGGCAAATCTCTGGAACAGATGACCCTCATCACCTTCGATCCTGTAGAGACTGCATCATTAGAGCTATTTAGAGAGAAAATCTTTGACACATATAGGGGATCATGTGAAAGGCATAGCAGGACTGAGGGAGGGGCCAGGGGATCTACTCCTATAATTGTTTGTGTTCCTGAGATACAACCATTTGAAGTTTGAAAGTCCACTGGCCACACCAGGAGTTAAAAGTAAACGGTTGCAATGCGTTGAGACAGATGGATGTTCATTGACAAGCTGTCCGAAGCTCCCAAATTCCTCGGTAAATATCACTTCAAACTATACTCAGGTCTTACATTCCTGAGGATGAAGACGCCAAGATGATATTTCTGAGATCTAAAATGAAGATGTCTTAAAAGTAGAAACAGACCATTCAGGATAGATTTAATAAGATTATATTACAAACACAAGATTATATACAGTATATAATTTTAAAAATGGGCAAACTGGATCTCTCTCCCTTTGCAAAAAGGGCAAGTGCAGACGAGTTTTGATGGACCGGATACAGAGACAAATTTCCATAGCATAACTTGAGACCTTCATAACATAACAAGACACCAAATATGAAATGAAGAGTTTGGTGTTACTGGGTGCAGCCGCTGATACCCTGAAATTTGAAAGAAACCTCTTTACTCAAGTGGTGGTGAAACTACAGAACTTGCTACTAGGGATTGTGGTTGAAGTGAAAAAGTCAATTTATACACAAGAGCAGTAAGTGCATTACAATGGTGTAGAGGGTAAGCAGTGGTTTAGAAGATGAAAGACAGGAAAAGATTTGAGTGGGGCATGGACTTCCTATGTAATATAAGCTATTATAAAAATGGACTATCCTGCATGTGACACTGAGCTTTCAAGGCTGAGAGCTGTTTCTGAATACACAGACAAGTATAGCCAGATAGTAAACTATCAACTTTGTAAGCCATCTTACCTGAGACAACCACATATTTGTTTCTGCAGTTTGTGCATGAGTTGTTATATAATCAGGACTAACAGCTATCATTTATATAACATATTATCAGACAAAAATGTTGATTGAACCAGTTAAATACTAGGCCAGTTAAAGCCTATTCGAGGAGGTAAATTTTAGAAAGTAACCTAACAGAAGAAATTGGAGGGATTAGGAAAAGAATTCCAGATTTACACTTCTGAAAGCACCTATCACAAAATAATGCAAAATATTTTCCCTTTATTACCTAAGTATTTATGAAGAGCCAGCTTGAGCTGGGCAGCAAACCTGGAAACATTTTGGTTTATAGAGCTCTGAAATAGAGTCATATCTGGGAATAAATAGATACTGCTGTATTTTATTGCAAAGTCTTTGAATAATATATCGACTCATTCTAAAAATATATTTAATTTTAAAATATTTTACTTCACATATTAATTTTCAGAAAGGAGCCCAAGGCATTCTGAGCAAATAACCCAGCTATTATTCTTGTTCTGCTTTACACAATCAAACCACATTACTTGTTGCAAAGCAGATATAAAGAACATGTGCTGCAACAATAATGTTTTTCTGTTATTTTAAAATTGGCCATTATCTACCCTTATCATTATCACTTAAATTGGTCAGATATATCACTACTAATTTGATTGTGCAAACAAGGTTAGTAACAAGAAAAAATGTCACTAATTTAAAATGGTGCAGTGTGATTTAAAAGAGTGGAGATCTTCAAAGCTACAACTTTTCTCTGCTTACACTGCGAGCTTACAATTAATATTATAGTGATTATTTTATTTTATTAAAAATTAAAACTATTACATACAGTGTAGATTGAAATATCAGAGTTTAGGACTTACCCACAAAGAAATGTAGAATCATAAACAACAGGAATTCTGCAGATGCTGGAAATTCAAGCAACACACATCAAAGTTGCTGGCGACTTTGATGTGTGTTGTAGAATCATAACACTTGTTTCTATTTCATAAATAATTAAACATGATCCATCAGTCTACTAAGCATATATATGTTACAAACTTAATTATACATGAATAATATAGTTCAGTGTCTTTAAAGACTGAAATTCAAATATAGAATTAATACATTAAAAAACTAAATTATACTTAATAAAAGTTAGGACTTTAAAATGATACCAAGATTTTAATGTTAAGTACACATGATAACTTCTGTTTTAAATACTTTATCGAAGAAGAAACCCATCTTTGAGAATGTCATCATCTTCGGCATAGAAGTTTGCTGTTCCTGTGTAATGTGCTTGTCCTGATATTTCCACTATAACAGCTTTGAAATTGCCACATTTTGTTTCCTGAAAAAAAAAATCATTTTTTAATCAGCATCCCCATCTTTTTGCTCGCATTTATTTTGGATCAAAACTTACTGCCTTGTAAGGTGCTTAAACGTAATATTTATTAAGTTGTTCTTCACCTCAACAGCTTTTCCTGTGAATAATGAGCCTGTTGGACCACTTTGAAATGTCCTACTCTGATTCAGCAGAACAAATCCTTTATGATACTGCAATGCAACACGAGCAGTCACACCTGATCCACAAGGACTTCTGTCGACCTATTCAAGATAAATTGAGCAAAAATGTCTCTGAACTTCTTAATATACTGTATATAATTCAGTCATTCAATGTGAAATCAACTCCCAGTTGAACATCAAGGATTTAGATGAACCAAACCCAGGGAAAGGGCAATGTCATTTCATTTCAACAAGTTGCTTCTGTGTAATGTTTTTAAGTTCTATCGGGAGAACTTTGCTCGTCTTTAATTATACAATTCAATAAGAATGTGATGTACATCTTATTCAATAGTTTACATAAATGAGTACCCAATAAAAATTCTGTACGAGCAGTTCCAGTTTAGAGTTTAAATGAGAAAGGTTATTTTGTTGTTTTAATTGTACAGTTGGATTGTTAAAATGCCTGTATTGATACTTATTGCAATAAAGTTACAAATAATGGTTTAACTTGTCTACCTGAGCATCTGCAAAAACACAGATGTTTGCCGTTGGTTCTTCAGAAAATGCATCTTTGCCATCAGTTATTATAGTGCCATAGAGGAAAGCAAGATCCTCACTATCAGGGTGGTGCAGCTTGACCTGTAAAAAGAATACAAGTCAGATGTGATATTAACTAACTTGATGAGTAGCAGCAGTTACATCTTGTAAGTGTCCACAAAAGAAGTGTTTTAATTGTTATGTATCATCATTCTTTAGTGTTTTTCAGAAGCCCAGAATGTTAACTGACAACCATTGGTAGTACTTGTACTTCATAAATTATTTAGCATATGGTAACTTATTAACATTAAAACAAAAAGTAACTTTTAGTCTCCATTAATCGGTATGAATACCAACTACATCGCTTAATGGGCCAGATCGCCTTGTGGCTCATACTCATTGGTATTGGTGGAACCAATCCATCAAATTTCAATCAAATCACCAGAAACAAATTAAAACAGTCCTGGAGACTGATAAGGAGGAAGGCAGCTACCACCCTTATGCTCTTGTAATGACTACCAGTCCAAACTTGTTACTGTCTCAGAGCTGCAAGGACTCTGCTTGCCCAATTATCCTAATCCCAAACCAGGTCACAAAATATTGAGTTTATATATTTCACCAAAGGTCTAAACAGTCACAAAAATCACCATACTTAAGTTCCACAGCCACATAATCTGGGCTGAACACGTATTGTTTGCCCTGTTTTCCTTAAAATTATTTACTTTGCCTTTCAGCTAAGACTGTTAGGTCTGCAAGGTAAAGACAAATTACTTGGAGCTTGGAGCAGAATACAAAGAAGCATAGTGTTTAATTCACTACACACAACTCTGTAGAGAGGGGATCCATCTCTAACGAAAAAGACAAAGTGGCCACCTCACAACTGAAGTCTGCATATTTTTTCCATCCTCTGAGGAAGATTCTTTATGGAGGAGGGGGTTGGATGTTTGCTACATGGAGCACATAAACACCGTCACTAATTTGCATTTAAACCGTGGCAGCTGGGAGATTTGCTTGCTGAATAAGAAAAAATACTTTATTTCTTTACGCACCTGTGCTTTCACAGCATTAGTTACAGTTACTGCTGCATCTACAAGGTCTCGTGTCCTGGAGGAACAAACATCCAAACCAAAACAATCTGCACTCACGAACGCATAAAAAGCACCTCCATATGCAACATCCACCACAACCTTGCCATGTCCTGGTAGATCAATAGGAATATCTGAAAAAGACCAGTAAGGTAGGACTGTACATTGTATGCACTCATCTATGTCACAGCCCTAAATATGAATAGAGTTCTGCCCTACTTTCAAGGGACTTAAAACTGATCCAAGAGTGAATGACCTTTTCCAGTAGTATTTTTGCTTAACCAACAGAGTAAATTCATGCATTACTGTTTGGAACCTGAATCCTCTCCTTTTAACAGTTTGCTAGTGAATCTAGGCACAGACTGTCACGCATTGTAAATCAACGCCAAAAATGTTGTGCAGATATGCCTATCTCCTTCAATAAGAAAGCAGTGTGCCGTAAGTAGGAAAGCAGCCGACAAAAGTGGTGTAATGGTGATTTAAGTATCGATTGTTCTTTTTATTATTACATTATACCATTTGGCATGATTTACTTTCCACATGGAACCCTCTTTTATTTCCACCATGGTCTTGACGAAGGGTCTCAGCCTGAAACGTCCACTGTACCTCTTCCTAGAGATGCTGCCTGGCCTGCTGCGTTCACTAGCAACTTTGATGTGTGTTGCTTGAATTTCCAGCATCTGCAGAATTCCTCGTGTTTTTATTTCACCTTCAAAGTTTTCATCAGGGCCGCTAGCAGAACTACTACCTCACAATTCCAATGACTCACATTCAATCCCGATCTCTGGTGCAGTCTGTGTGGGGTTTGCATATTCTCCCTATGGACAATGTGGGTTTCCCCCAGGTCTCCAGTAAAAACTGGCTACATGCAAAATTGCTCCATAAAAACAAATTAACAGGAAAATAGCAAGAGACTCCATTACAGAGCCAGAAGAGAACAAATACTACCCCTCAACCATCATGCTTTGAACAAAAGAGGATAACTACACTCATTTATTGAGATGTTCCCACAACCAATGATCTCACTTTAAGGACTCTTGTTATTTCCTGCTCTCCTTATTTATTGCTATTTATTGATATGCATTTCCATTTGGCCAGTTTGTTGTCTTCTATGCTTTTATTTCCTTATTGATCCTGTTTAGTTACTGTTCTATAGATATGTCTGTAAGAAAAAGAACCTGAAGGTTGCATGTATGTATTCTGATAATAAATTTTACTTTGAATCTAAAACATTTAGTCTGCAGTCAGAGCACAGCCCAAAGGCAAGAAATATTGACAAGTACCAAGAGCAAAAATTGTCAAGCTAGAATTTATAGATTTGGAGACACAACCCACATTTTGATTAAAGACGGAAGACGTACAACTTGGAAACTTTCTATTTGCAACTGGTTCACTCTGACTGAATATATATTGTATAAGGCTATACAAACTTTGTTGGTTTGCTAGGATTGAACACGCTGTTACTGAATAAATAGGAAGCCTCACCTACAAAAGTCTGAGCTCAAATATTCACTAGAACTGAATGTACAGAAAACAGCGTGCAACCTCCGAGGCTGCATGATCCACTGGGATCAAATATACGGGATATATGTAAACTATACAGATGTATTGATTCACTGGGATAAAACAAACAGAATACTGTATGTGCGAACTCTGTGGCTGTTTTGATTCACCGGGTCTGAATACATCAAAATAATTTAGTGCGAGCGCCGAGTAAACAGGAAACGTGTAAATGACAAGATTGAAGCAGTGATGTTGTGATCCATGCAGCAGCCATTCACCCTCTACCTGTGGCGAAGACGAAGGCCGGGACGCTGTGGAAGCGGACACGTCCGCTCTTGCCCTGGTCGTACTGAACGTAAGCTCGGACGAGGCCGCACGGACAGTGGATGTTGACTTGTGTTTCAGGGGAGTTGGGTTCGGCGATCAAGCCGTAATCCAGGGCGTAGCGGCCGAGAGCCAGGACGGCGTGCCCGCACATGGTGCTATAGCCCTGGTTGTGCATGAAGAGGACGCCGAGGTGGGCGTCGGGCTTCTCCGAGCCAACTAGCAGCGCGCCATACATGTCGCGGTGGCCCCGGGGCTCGAAGAGCAAGAGCCGCCTCAGCCCGTCCAGCTGGTCGCGCACGTAGCGCCGCTTGCTTAGGATGTCGTGGCCGAGGACGGGCGGGAAGCCCCCGGTGACGATGCGCAGTGGCTCGCCGCCCGTGTGCATATCCAGCACCGAGATCCCCGCACCCGCGCCCGTCGGCGCCCGGTCGAGCGCCATTGATTCCCCGCACCCAGCTGACGACCGGAGGCAAAGGTTAGCCGGAAATGGGAGTCTGTGTTCCGGGTCGGGACCGCGGCCCGTTTCGAGTGGCGTTTTGGTTGGCAGTCGAGTGGTTTGCTGGGCTCCACCATGGGTAAGCCCGCGATATACGGGTCGGCTCTGTTCTGTGGGACCGCCGGGCCCGATTATCCCGGCGGTGGTTGGTGCGTATGTAATGATGATTAGGCCATACTTGGAGTATTGCATTCAGTTGTGATCGCCCCCATTATAGGAACGATGTGAAGACGGGTGAGGATGCAGGTTCTCTAGACCCGCTGTTTTAAAATTTATTTCCAGTTCCCTCCGATGGAAGTTGGGTGGGCGGTTACGTTGATTGGGGCTGGAGTTAATGACTGAGCCTGCTGTTGGCAATTTTCTCAGGGAGGAAGGGAGGTAGAGATGGCAGGAAGCGACGAACGAGAGGGGGTATTGGGTGATGGGTCTGGAGGAAGGCGAATGGCAGGTTTCTGGGAAACGGAAAAATAAGCGGCCGATTAAGGATTGTAGTGGTTTATTGTCCAGTGGTGAAGGCAGTAGACAGGATTTAAATAAGAGAAGGAAGGTATTGTTACATTTTGAATGTAGACCTGTTTCTGATATCAATCCAAATAGACTAACTAAAGATTTGTGTATTGTATTTAATACTTCAGTAATATTGTAAATATATTCTTCGATTAAGTATTCTTTGTTTACATAATACATTAAGGTTATTCGTAAGAGGTACGTTATTAGCATATGTCGTTACACCACCACGTTATATATGAGCACATTGCTTAGAACATAGAAATCTACACATTACAGGCCCTTCGGCCCACAGTGTTGTACCTACTCTAGAAACTGCCTAGAGTTTCCCTAGCATATAGCCCTCTATTTTTCTAAGCTCCAAGTACTTATCTAAGAGGCTCTTAAAAGACCCTATTGTATCCGCTTCCACCACCACCTCCGGCAGTGTATTCCACTCACCCACCACTCTCCGTGTGAAGAACTTACCCCTGACACCCCCCCCCCCGTACATATTTCCAAGCACCTTAAAACTATGCCTCCTCATGTTAGCCGATTCAGTCCTGGGATAGTGCCTCTGGTTATCCACCTGATCAATACCCCTCATCATTTTATACACCACTATCAGGTCACCTGTCATCCTCCATCTCTCCAAGGAGAAAAGGCCAAGTTCACTGAACCTATTCTCATAAGGTATGCCCTCCAATCCAGACAACATCTTTGTAAATCTCCTCTGCATTCTCTTTATAATATCCACATCCTTCCTGTAGTGAGGTGACCAGAAATGAACACAGTACTCCAAGTGGGGTCTGACCAAGATCTTATATAGCTGGTTTTATATATATAAAAGGTGGGGGGGGGGAGCTAAGTAGACAAATAACACACACAAAATGCTAGAGGAACTCAGCAGGCTAGGCAACATTGGGCCAAAATGTCGACTGTACTTTTTTCCATAGATGCTGCCTGGTCTGCTGAGTTCCTCCAGCACTTTGTGTGTGTTGCTTGGGTTTCCAGCATCTGCAGATTTTCTCTTCTAAGTGGACAAAATCCCGACTTGTGTTTTTCTTTCAATTAGTTTCTGGAGTTGCAAAACATAATAGTGGCAATGAGGAAGTTTTAAAATGAACCTGAGATGACTACCTACCCATTGAAACACAACACATTTTTCTTCAGAAGCGGAGAGAGAGATGTAAATAAAAGGCAGAAAATGGACAAAATTAACAAGCAGAGTATGGTCGTGGATTCATAAACAGTGAATACCAGGTGATAAGAATGAATAAATAAAACAGAAATTGGTGGCTATATTGGAAAGAGACACCTTTGATTGCACAACAGATAATTGGGTGATGTATACTGAACAAATTGAGCAGTATTTTGAAGATATGAAATAGCAAAGAAAAACCAGTGCCAGTGTTGCAGAATGCAGTAGGTGGGAAAAGAATACTGCTAGCTTAGAAGTTTAACTGCTCCAACCAAACTGGCTGAAATGTGCTGAGCTGGCATAGTAAGCATAATGTAGGAACATTTAGAGCTTAAACCACTGTTGATTACGGAATGCTATAGGTTTCATGAACAAAATCAATAGGAAGGGGAGTCCATTTTGGCTTTCATGGTTGAATTGAATAAATTGAGCATTATCAGTTCAATGACAGGCTTAATGAAGTACTGAGAGATTGTTTAGCTTGCGGAATCTTACGATAAAGCTTTCAAAAATGGCCCCTAAGTGAAGCACAGCTCACATTTAAAAGAGCAGTTGAAATCCTTGTATCAGTGGAACCTGGAGCTGGAGATGCAATTGAGTTGCAGTCAGGAATGAAAGTGAGCGTGAACAAAATTTCAAAGTCTATAAAGAAAACTGCCTGACCAAACAAATTTTATTACATAGTGGCAGGGGCTCACATACACCACACCAATACAGGTTTAAAGTCAATAGTTGTAGAAAATGCAACAAAATACAACATATACAAAGAGCACGTCTGGCAGACAAAAATAAATGGACTGCAAAGGGTAGAGAAAAAGTTTAACAGTCAGGTTGCATTTTCAGAAGAGCATTAAGCTGCAAGTTGATGAAAAATCTGATAATGATGAGAGTGTCGCAGAACTTGGTAACCTCGAGATTTACAATGTGAAAACTAACAAGAGACAAGCAATATGGCTTATATTAGAAGTGGACTGCAAATTTATTAAAATATAATTGGACACTGATTTGGCTGATTCAGTCATTCCACAAAATGAGTTTGAATGGCATTTCAAAAGTATTGAACTGAAGCCTGCAGATATCCAACTAAGAACTTAAACTGCAGAAAAGATGACTCCTATGGGAATGACATCTGTAACAGTGAAATAACAACAATCAACAAGCCACATTTTGCATGTAATAAAAATACGAAGGCCAGTATTGTGGGCACGTGAGTGACTGAGATAACTATAACTTGATTAGAGATCCATCTATCATTTACATGCCACATCCTTTTCAATTTAATCAACTGAAAGCAAATTAAGGAGGTTGCTGGATGATATCACAGCAGAGTTCAAGGATGAGGTTTGAAAACTTAAACGTATTAAGGGTAAAATAGTGTTAAATGAAAATGGCCTACCCGAGTTTTACAAAGCCTATCCAGTTCCTTATACCAGCGGTCCCCAACCACCGGGCCGCAGAACATGCGCTACCGGGCCGCGAGGAAGCGATATGATTTGGTCAGCTGCACCTTTCCTCATTCCCTGTCACGGCACTGATCAGCCATTACGCATGCGAGGTCATGACCCGCGCGTCATCCGTGTCAGGGCGGGAAGGCGATCAACTCCTCGAGCTTGCAAATGATGACGGGCTGAAAAGTATGTTTGACATAACATCTCTGTCGGCATTTTGAATCAAAGTCAAGGCTAAGTATCCTGAGATAGCCACGAAAGCACTGAAAACGTTGCTTTCATTTCCAACATTTTTCTGTGAAGTGGGGTTTTCTGCAATGAATGCAACGAAAACTAAATTGCGGAATAGACTAGACATCAGGAACCCCCTTCGAGTATCGCTGTCTCCCCTCACCCCTCGATAGGACCGTCTTGTTGCAGGGAAACAAGCCCAGGGCTCCCACTGATTCAGCGATATTGGTGTGTTGCAATGATTTTATATATTCATACGGGGAAAATATGTGCTGTGCGTTTAATATCCAAATATTACTTAAAATGTTACAATGCTATTGACTTATAAGTGACCTATATAACCATATAACAATTACAGCACGGAAACAGGCTATCTCGGCACTTCTAGTCCATGCCGAACGCTACTCTCACCTAGTCCCACCGAACAACACTCAGCCCATAACCCTCCATTCCTTTCCTGTCCATATACCTATCCAATTTTTCTTTAGATCATATCAAACCTGCTTCTGCCACTTCTACTGGAAGTTCGTTCAACACTTCAAGCTCCCCTGATAATAGACTTATCATGATATCCATGCGAGGAAAATATGCGCTGTGTGTTTATATTAAATTCGTTAGATAAACCCTTTTAGAAACAAATTTGATTGTATTACCCACTTATCACCTATATTCTGGTAGTGATTAACACCCACCCCCACGAACAGAATTGCCAAAAAGGATTTGCTTGGTGGGGGGAGTGGAATCGGCAGGTCACGACGCGCATGGGCATTGGTGCCCGCGCAAGGCTTCATGGTTATTGTAGTCTTTTGGGTAAACAACGCATTTGACTGCTACTCTTGTTCGTTGGCAACCCTACCTCCCCCCTGTTCGGCCGGTCCGCAAGAATATTGTCAATATTAAACTGGTCCGCAGTGCAAAAAAGGGTTGTGGACCCCTGCCTTATACCATCCGCAAAAAAGTAGCCAGAGAGCTAGATTGCATAGAGGCTAAGTGAATTCTTTCCAACGTTGAGTGGAGCCCATGGGCGGCACCAGTGGTTCCTATAGCCAAGAAGGATGGGTCTATCAGGATCTGGTGATTTTAAGGTCACTATCAACCCAGTACTGAAAGTAGATCAGCACTGTCTGCCGAGGATAGAGGATTTCTTTGCAAACCTTTCTGGAGAGAAACACTTAGCAAAGTGGACTCAGCTGAGATCTACCTACAGGTGGAGGCGGAACAAGAGTCCTAAGTGTTTCTCACCATAAACACCCACAAAGGGCTGTATTGCGATAATAGGCTTATTTTTGGATTAGTATCTGCACCCGCACCCTGGCAGAGAGCTAAGGACCAGGTACTGCAAGGCTATCCAGACACTCGGTGTTACGTAGGTGATGTCATTGTGACTGGTAAGAATGACATTTCAAGAGTGCTAAAAAGAGTAGAAAATTGTGGGTTCAGAGCACAGTGCAACAACTGTGAATTCTTTAAACCAATCATTACTAACGAGGATTACACAAGTGTGCTAAGAAAATTCAAGCAACGGCAGGTGCTGCAAGACCAAAGGACATGTCACATTTGTGGTCCTTTTTATGATTTATCAATTACTATAACAGGTTCCTGGAAACTTGGCTGCTGTGCTCTGCCCCTTTAACTCATTACAGATCGGTAAGAAATGGCAATGGACAAAGCAGTGTGAGGTTGCTTTCCAAAAGGCAAAGGAGATGGTGATGGCAGACACTGCACTCACACGTTATGATCCACATCCTCCTGTGAAGCTTGCTGGTAATGCCTCGCCTTGTTGTCATGTCACATGTTATGAGCCATGAAAGTGAACACTCCATAACATTTGCATCATGTACCCATACTGCTGCAGAGAAAAATTACACATAGATTGACAGAGAGGTCTTGAGTCTGGTTTGGGATGTAAAACCTTTCAACGAGTACCTGTGTGGTAGAGAGTTTACCCTCATTATTCATCATCAACCCCTTCCATCCATTTTCAATCCATAGAAAAGTGTTCCATCAGTGACAAGAGGACATCAAATGATGGAAATGTTGATGGATTGCCCTATTTACCCTGAATTGGAAATAGCTGAAAAATTTACAAAACACGTCACTCCTCTTGAAGTATTCTTGCTAATGCAACTGGAAAGTCTCCTCGTTATGGCAGAGATGATCCAAAGGGAAACCAAAGAAGACCCCACACTGTCTCAGGTCTACAAGACAACTCAAAATAGCTGGAATATGTAGCAGAGATTCCAGTTCCCTCATTTTCACCAGCATTGGGATGAACCTGCCCTTGATGGGGGTTGCCTTATGTGGGGATTGTGAATTGTACCATCCAACCTGAGAGCTAAGGTGTTGGAGAAGCTACATGCTGGTCAGCTGGGCATGGTCAAAATGAAAACATTGGCTCAAAGTTTTGTCTGGTGGCCTGGGATAGATCAGATCGAGCAGCTTGCCATGCACTGATCAGGATGCCAACACATCCAGAAGGTGCCAAGAGCGGCTCCTTTCCATCCTTTGAATACTGGCAGAGTATTCAAGCGGAATTTCCCAGACCATTCGTGGACACAAATTTCGTGGTAGTAGAGGATGCAGCTACAAAGTGGCCGTAAGTGTTCCCAACAACCTCCACTACAACCTCACACACTGATGTGTTGAGAAGCCTTTTCTCAAGGACTGGTGTTCCAGAACACTTAGTCAGTGATAAGAGACCACAGTTAGTTGTGCATCAGTTTCAGTCATTCCTGAAAATTCATGGAGTAAGACAGGTTACATATGCACTGTACCACCTAGCTACAGATGGTTTGCTAGAAAGGTTTGTCCAGAGTTTAAGGAACACACTGAGAGCAATGCCAGCAGAACACACTACACTGATTGAATCAGAAGCTCACAAATTTTTTCTTTGTATATCGCAATGCAGTACACTCCGCAACCAACAACTCACCAGCTATGCTGTTCCTGGGTCATCCCTTATGCTCACGCTTGGATCTCCTCAAATCCAATCTGAGAATGAGTACTCAGGACAAATAGCTGAGACAAATTGAGGGGTCCTCAAATGAGGTTTAATGCTTTACCCCTGGTCAAGCAGTCCTGGTGAGGGACTACACAGATGATCAAAAATGGGTACTTGGAAAGATTAAGGACAGACGTGGACCACTCTCCTGCACAGATGAGATTGTGTCTGATGTCATCTGGAGGCGACACATCGATCAGTTGGGCAGAGTCAAATGTTAGAGAAGAAAGCTGTCCAAAGCTGCAGAACCACTTCCTGTAGTCTCAGACTCAGCTCCTACAATCACCATGAAGGAGGCCCCAGAACCTGAGATCGTTTCACAGCCACAAGTCTCTCCTACCAAGCAGAGAGACAACCAGCTCCCCCACCGACCCCCAGTCGGGAAAGATGTTTAAAATTTGATATGCTGTGATGTGTATAAATTAGTTGTATTATATAGTATACTATGTGCTTGTGTGTGTATACTGTTGTAGGAAAAAGTTTGCGAACCCTTTCCAATTACCTGGTTTTCTTCACTAATAACTAATAAAATGTGGTGGATCTTCATCTAAGTCATAATAATAGAGAAATACAATCTGTCTAGACTAATAACACACAAACAATTGTACTTTTCATGTCTTTATTGAACACATTCTTTAATCATTCACAGTCCAGGCTGGAAAAAGTATGTGAACTCTTGTATTTAAAAACTAGTTGAACCTCCTTTGGCAGCAATAACCTCTAGTAAACATTTCCTGTCGCTGCTGATCAGACATGCACAATGGCAAGGATGAATATTAGACTAATCCTCCATACAAAACTCTTTCAGGTCATCAATATTTCTGGGATACCTTGCATGAGCAGCCCTCTTCAGGTCATGCCACAGTAACTCATTTGGGTTAATGTCTGGATTTTGGCTTGATCATTCCAAAGCTTGAATTTTCTTCTTTTTAAACCATACTGTTGTTGATTTACTCTTGTGTTTCGGGTCATTGTCTTGTTGCATCATCCAACTTCTATTAAGGTTCAGGTGACAGACCGCTACCCTGATAGTCTCCTATAAAATGTCTTGCTATCATTTTGAATTCATTGTTCCCTCAACGATTGCAAGTTGTCCAGGCCTCGAGGCAGCAAAGCAGCCCCAAACCATGATGCTCCTAAATTGGGATGAGGTTGTAGTGTTGGTGTGCAGTGCCCCCTTACCTCCAAACGTAACGGTGTGCATTTCTGCTAAAAAAGTTCAACTTTTGTCTCATCTGTTCACAGAACATTGTCCCAGAAGGGTTGAGGAACATCCAGGTGGTCTTCTGCAAACTTGAGACGTGCAACAATTTTTTTTGGAGAGCAGTTGTTTCCTTCCATAAACAACATTCTTAAGTGTCTTTCTTATAGTGGACACATGAACAGAAACTTTAGAAAGTTCTAGAGATTTCTACAGGTCTTTTGCTATTACCCTTGGTTTTCTCACCTCCTTCAGCATTGCATGTTGTGCTCTTGGTGTGATCTTTGCAGGACATGCACTCCTCGGGAGAATAGCAACAGTACTGAATTTCCTTCATTTGTGGACAATTTCTCTTAATGTGGACTGATGAACATTCAGGTCTTTAGAAATGCTCTTATAGCCTTTTGCAGCTTCATGCATCTCTACAATTCTTCTTCTAAGATCCTCAAAGTTGTTTTGATCGAGTTATGGTGCATGTAAACAGATCTTCCTTGAGAAGAGCAGGCTGTGTAACTGGATTTTGTTTAAGAGATGGGGTAGTCTTAGTATTTTGTAAAGATATAATCAATATGAAAATAGTTTTGGGGTTAAAAGCCATGTGAGGAAGGAAAGTAATACTAAGGAATTATATTGAACAACAGTGGCTTTGGGGAGTAATCCCTGGAGTGCCTCTAGATACGAAGTTAAAAATAATTTAGTTGTGGGAAAAGTTGTAGATGCTAAATGTTTGAAAGGGTTTTGTGGTGGAGTTAGAACAGATAGCTCAATCAGTTTTGATTAAATTTGATGGAAATAAGTTGCCAGATAGGGTTAATTTAGGTTATATGAATTATATGGTTTCAGTCTGTGTGCCACCCCCCCCCCCGAGATGTTTTTAATACCGGAGGGTTTGGTCATGTGTGCAAGGATAAAAAGCAGGTATGGTAGATGTGGTGGAGAACATGTGGCAATTGTGGCAGAAGCATTAGGGTAAATTGAAGCATGTGGGTTAGTTTATGCAGGGTGTCCTATATATAAGAAAGCTGTGGAAGTGCAGCATGTTCAGGTGGAAATGGGCAACCTATATCAGAAACTCTACAAAACAGTGTCTGTGGGACCTATTAATACCCAGGATACTGATAGTACTGTATGTAAAGTGCCTGATTGTAAAAGGATTTGCTGATTATTGATAAACCAAAGTTTGTCAGTTTCATGGCAGATGTGGTAAATTGTACAGCACAAACTAAAAGTAGGGCAGAAAAAAATAATATTATATTAAAAGCTGCAGAAAAACATCTAAAGCAGGATTTCCCAACCTGGGGTCCACAGACACTCGGTTAATGGTAAGGCTCCATGGCGTAAAAAAAAGTTGGGAATCCCTGATTTAGAGATAGAAGACTTAACTCTGCAAGTTATTAGTGATGCCTTATAAGGAGGATTTTATAACGTTCAGACTTCAAAGGTTTCTTAATGGTTTTTTTTAAATCTTACAATGGAATGCTTGAAGCCTGTAGCTAATGGTCAAGAATTTAAGAAATTTATTGATGATTTACCAAATAAACTTCATGTTATATGTGTACAGGAAACCTGGTTGAGATCTTGTCTAAGTTTTAAGATACATGGTTATGGGTAATGGAGGAAGAGTGGCAACCTTTGTCAAAAATGGGATAGCGCATAGAGTTATGGAGATTGTGGTTGTTTATGAGTCAATTGTAGTTGAAATTTGGGGGAAAATAGTAAAGAACAGATTTTTTATAACCCTTGGGAAAGGTATAACACCTGATAAATTGGAAAGAATGGGTGGAAATGGCAAAAATAAGGTTATGTGGTGTGGGGATTTTAATGCTCATAGTGCTATGTGGGGTTGTAGTGACACAAATATGGTGGTGGAAGACTTTTTGAAAGAAAAGTGATGTGTTTAAATGATGGTAGGAGTACAAGGATAAATCTATTTAAGACTTTCTGCTTTTGATCTTATACTGGTATCTGAGGATATTGCAAGTGTGCGTAACAGGGAAGTGTATACTGATACAACAGTGAGGAGTGATCATTTCCCCATTTACAATGGAAATAGATGTGTATCAGAAGAAAGGTTCTCGTATCCCCAGGCAGAATTTTAAAAATAGAAATTATGATGTATTCGATAAACACTGGACAGCAATTTTTTTAAAAAAGTGTTGCTCCTTCAGAATCTTTTTATTGTTATGATGGAACGCTTGCAGCTGAACACGAATATAATTTCAGACTACTTGTATCATGTAAAAATTTGAATAAACAAGAAATTAACTTCTTTTGAATATCATATTTTGACTTGCATCGCAGTGTTGATGCTTTGCGATAGTTCAACTAAGCGAAGCATGATCTATTGATAATTTTTGTTTGTACTCAGTGTCTGAGGTTTCTCATTTAAGTGGCCAATAATAATCAGCCAGCATTGATAGATTCCAGTTGCCCTGATACCATTTCTCTATGACCGTAATGTCCTGGTGAAACCTTTCACCGTGCTCATCACTGACAGTGCCAAGATTTAAGGGAAGAAGTCTAAATGGGAATGCAGAAAATGAATCTTTAGGGTCATATTGCACTCCATGGTTTTGTATGCTTGAAGCATGTTGTCAATCAGCTGCACATAGTTTGGTGCTCTGTAGTTGCCAAAAAAAAATTTCAGTAATGTCCTTGAATGTCTTCCATGCGATATTCGCCAGTCCCACCAGAAGTTCTTTGAATTGCCTGTCATTGATGACCTGTTGATTTGTGCACCAACAAAAATGCCCTCTTTAATCTTAGCATCAGTTATTCTGGGAAACATCTGTCTCAAATATCGAAATCCTTCATGAAAATGTTTGTACCTGGTGATAGCAGATTCCATCCTTGCAGTTTTGAACCTAGTAATTGTGCTTTTGCCTTTGACAAACCCAAGTCTCTGACCAGGTCATGTAAATCAGATTGAGTTATCAGATGAGGCTCAGTGGACATAAAGGGTTCAAAATCTGTATCAGTATCAGTATCGTTTTCCATTCCTGGCTCATGCATCGTGACATCTTCGTCTGCCTCCTCTAGACTCCATGTCTCTGGTGTCTGCAGTACTGGAAGATTGTCATCATGCGGCACACGTCTCGTGGCTTAAGGGGCATTGGGGTATTCAATGGACTTTTTTTTTAGCAGAGAAACCAGACACATTGGTCAGACAGAAGTAGTAGTCTGTCACATGATCCTTCTGTTCTCGCTATATCATCAGGACAGCAAATGGGATTGACTTCTAAGTCAAGCTCTAGGATCAACAGCCCATGTTGTGCAACAAATGTGAGGAGCCTAGGCTCTGTCTTGGTTGCCAATTTTTCACTCAAAGTAGAGCTCATAGACTTTCTTAATAAGAGGAGTCATAAGAGGAGATTTAAGTGTATACTTGCCACAAATATAACAAAAAGTATTGTGGCTGTTGCAACATTGGTGAGACATTTTGCTATCATAAAAACTCCTTAAAATATAATTTCTTCATTATAATGAGTACAATATGCTATGTGCAGAGCATGCTCTTCATCTATGTGATTGCAAACTGATATATGTGTAAACATAATGCATAGAACAGTGTGTGTGTGATGCTTTTATAGACTTTCTAAAACCTGCCCTGCCATGCAGCATCCACCCTGCTAAAGTATGTCCAAGCATGCCTGGACAAGATAGAAAACTTTGCAGCTTACGTTGTGGGCAACATTTTAATTGACTTGAATTATGAATTGAAATAACAAATGCAGATGATTTTCTTTTTTTAAAATGGTGCGTGATAGGGAAATTTCATGGTGATTTTCATGATCAGTAGCCCAAAACCCATTAAGATACACTCAAAAGTATTCAGGAAGCAAATTTTTTATTGTCCAGTGTAATTAATGTGAAAGAAGATTTCCTGACCATTTGGTTTTCGAGGATGTCAAGTTGAGTAATAATATCTTGTACTTTGTATTCAATTTGGTAGCAAAGGAATCAATCCCAGATCATTAGGGTATAATGAAAGGAAAACTGTTCCTTGGTGAATGGATGAATGTAAAAGAGCTGTGTAGGGGTGGAATAAAACTTTTAAGAAAGTTAGGCAGTGTTACTCCTATTCATCTTTCATAAAACATAAAAGAACTTGAGCTATAGATAGAAAAGTTGTGAGAAGGCTGAAAAAAATGTATAGAAGACCATACAATTCAGGTTGAGGAAGTGTGGGATGATACAGAAAATGGGGGATTTAGAAAACCTAATGCATTACTGGCTTTGTATGGTGGGGAGAAGATTGCAGTTACTAACTGAAAAAGCAGAATTATTAGTAAAACATATGTCAGGGTACACAATTTGGCCAATTTAAGTAAAGAAGAGAGATTTTATAGAGAAACAGTTTTGCAAGCAATCCTCAGACTGCTGAGAAAACAAAATGTTCCAGTTCCTGCAACACACATCAAAGTTGCTGGTGAACGCAGCAGGCCAGGCAGCATCTCTAGGAAGAGGTACAGTTGACATTTCAGGCCGAGACCCTTCATCAGGACTAACTGAAGGAAGAGCTAGTAAGAGATTTGAAAGTGGGGGGGGGGAGGTCCAAAATGATAGAAGACAGGAGGGGGAGGGATGGAGCCAAGAGCTGGACAGTTGATTGGCAAAAGGGATATGAGAGGATCATGGGACAGGAGGCCCAGGGAGAAGGAAAAGGGGGAGGGGGGGAAACCCAGAGGATGGGCAAGGGGTATAGTCAGAGGGACAGAGGGAGAAAAGGGAGAGAGAGAGAGAGAAAGAATGCGTGTATATAAATAAATAACGGATGGGGTACAAGGGGGAGGTGGGGCATTAGCGGAAGTTAGAGAAGTCGATGTTCATGCCATCAGGTTGGAGGTTACCCAGATGGAATATAAGGTGTTGTTCCTCCAACCTGAGTGTGGCTTCATCTTTACAGTAGAGGAGGCCGTGGATAGACATATCAGAATGGGAATGGGATGTGGAATTAAAATGTGTGGCCACTGGGAGATCCTGCTTTCTCTGGCAGACAGAGCATAGGTGTTCAGCAAAACGATCTCCCAGTCTGTGTCGGGTCTCGCCAATATATAGAAGGCCATGTCGGGAGCACCGGACGCAGTATATCACCCCAGCTGACTCACAGGTGAAGTGTCGCCTCACCTGGAAGGACTGTCTGGGGCCCTGAATGGTGGTAAGGGAGGAAGTGTAAGGGCATGTGTAGCACTTGTTCCGCTTACAAGGATAAGTGCCGGGAGGGAGATCCGTGGGGGGGGATGGGGGGATGAATGGACAAGGGAGTCGCGTAGGGAGCAATCCCTGCGGAAAGCAGACAGAGGGGAGAAGGGAAAGATGTGCTTAGTGGTGGGATCCCATTGGAGGTGGCGGAAGTTACGGAGAATAATATGTTGGACCCGGAGGCTGGTGGGGTGGTAGGTGAGGACCAGGGGAACCCTATTCCTAGTGGGGTGACGAGAGGATGGAGTGAGAGTAGATGTGCGTGAAATGGGGGAAATGCGTTTGAAAGCAGAGTTGATGGTGGAGGAAGGGAAGCCCCTTTGTTTAAGAAAGGACGACATCTCCCTCGTCCTGGAATGAAAAGCCTCATCCTGAGAGTAGATGCAGTGGAGATGGAGACAGGTTGGAGGAATAACACCTTTATATTCTGTCTGGGTAGCCTCCAACCTGATGGCACGAACATCAACTTCTCTAACTTCCGCTAATGCCCCACCACCCCCTCGTACCCCATCTGCTATTTATTTATATACACATATTCTTTCTCTCTCTCTCCTTTTTCTCCCTCTGTCCCTCTGACTATACCCCTTGCCCATCCTCTGGGTTTCCCCCCCTCCCCCTTTTCCTTCTCCCTGGGCCTCCTGTCCCATGATCCTCTCATATCCCTTTTGCCAATCACCTGTCCAGCTCTTGGCTCCATCCCTCCCCCTCCTGTCTTCTCCTATCATTTTGGATCTCTCCCTCCCCCTCCCACTTTCAAATCTCTTACTAGCTCTTATTTCAGTTAGTCCTGACGAAGGGTCTCGGCCCGAAACGTCGACTGTACCTCTTCCTAGAGATGCTGCCTGGCCTGCTGCATTCACCAGCAACTTTGATGTGTGTTGCGTGAATTTTCAGAATTCCTCCTGTTTATGTTCCAGTTCTTACTTGGATGTCGAATTTATAACGTCTGAACTTAAAAGGGCTATTCATGGTGCTGAGTTAGACATCATCTGAGAAGGATATCTGTTGTTATATGTTTACACAGTTATCAGATTCGAACCATACTGGTTTTGAAATTCTTTAATACAATATAAGTTGAAGGGTGACTTCCTGCTTCCTTCATGTCTCGGATACATGCAGTAAATCGATTCTGCAGGGTCACGTAGTCCTAAAATGCTACAGCATAGCAACAGACCCTTTGGGCTATCTAATCTGTGCCAAACAATTATTTTGCCTGGTTCCATTGGCCTGCACCCAGACCATAGCCCTCTATGATCCTCCCATCCATGTGCCTTTTCAAATTACTCTTGTTAATGTTGAAATCAAACCCACATCCACCATTTCCGCTGGCAGCTCTTTCCACACTCTCACCACCCTCTGAGTGAAGAAGTTCCCCGTCATGTTCCCCTTAAACATTTTGTTTTTTGCATTTAACCTATGATCTCTAGCTCTTGTCTCACTCGACTTCAGTGGAAAAAGCCTACTTGCATTTACCCTATTTATACCTTTCATAATGTAGTATACTTCTATCAAATATGCCCTCACTCTCCAATGCTCCAGGGAATAAAGTTCTAACCTTTCAACCGTTCCCTCTACTGCAATGAAGTGCTTTAATAAAGTCATGGCTAGATTCAGTTCCTGTCAGTTCTTTGGAATCATTTCCAATTAATGACCTAGACCTGCTGCACAACAGGTCTACAGCAGAGCAGACGTGATCTGACTGGCTGTTCATATTGGCTTTGGAGCAACTAGACAATAGTAGATCATATATCAGGCTGTTGTTTATTGATTACAGCTTGGCATTCAACACTATCATTCTCCCAGTACTAATCAACAAGCTTCAAAACCTTGGCTTCTGTACCTCCATTTGCAACTGGATACTCATCTTCTTTATGGGAGGACCACACGCCTCCTCACTGATATTCAACATAGGTGCACCTCAAGGATGAGTGCTTAGCCCTACTGTCTCTACAATCATAAATGTGTGGATAAGCACAGAGACACCATTTATAAATTCACTAAAGACACCACTGTTAGCAGAATCTCAAGTAGCATCAAGGAGGATTGTAGAAGTGAGGATTTAATTGTGGACTTTAGGAAGGGGAAGTTACAAGAACACACAGCAGTTGTGTTCCTGGATGTCAACGTGTTAAGAGATCTGTAAAGTTCTATTTTGAGCCTAACACATTGACACAGACACAAAGAAGGCATGCTGGCAATCCTTTAGGAGTTGGGGAGACTTGGTATGTCACCAAAGGCTTACAAATTTCTTTAGATGTACAATAGAGAGCAGTGTTAACTGGCTGCCCCACAGCCTGGTATAGAGGCTCCATTGCAGAGGATCACAAGAGACTGCAGAGGGTTGTAGACTCAGCCAGCTCCATCACAGGCAGAACCCACCTCGCCATCGAGAACATCTTCAAAAGACAGAGCCTCAAGAAGGCAGCACCCATCATTAAGTGCCATCACCATAACTACCACATCCAATGATTCAAGAAGAGCTTCTTCCCCTCCACCAACAGATTTCTGAACAGTCCATGAACACATCATTCCTCTGTTGCACTATTTATTTATTTTGTAACTTGTCGTAATTTTTATGTCTTGTGCTGTACTACAGCTTCAGACCAACGCATTTCACAACATGTTAGTAATAAATTCTGAATGGGCATAAGTTCTGTATCACAGAGTATGAATTTATCCCACGTAACTAGGTGGAACTGGGAGAATTAAACCAGATTTTTAAGTTCACTTATGATAATTAGGAGAATGCATATAAAAATATCTTAGACCCATTAAGCCTACCCTGCCATTCAATATGATCATAGCTGATCAGCCTCAGATGACAACTTCTCTTCCCCATTACTCTCAATCCCAATCTTAAAAAAAATTATCTACACTTTTAATTTTCTAATAATCTTTCCTGTATAGAGAATTCCAGAGATTCGTCACCCTCCATGAGAGGTGGGGCCATCTCGTTGTTACAAGATTTAGGCTATCTTCAACTCTCATAACAATGTTTCCGCACTTGAGTGCTTCCCACTTTGGATATACCTTAACAGTTTTTGTATCATCTTATGATTTTATATGATTTGGTAAGATCACCTCATCATCCTTCTAAAATCCAGAGAATATAAATTTCAGTATTGGATAACCAAGAATTAATCTCATGAATCTCTTCCAATTGCTTTCGTCCTGTGAATAAGGGAACCTAAGTTGGATCTTGAGTTTCAAGTCTGTAGTGCACTGCAAGTGCCAACACAGGTAGATGTGGTAAAGAAGGCATATAGCATGCTTGCCTTCATAGATCAAGGCATGAAATATAAAAATCCCTACATTATATTACAGTTTAACAAAATACAGTCGGACTGTAGTTTGAATATTGTGTACAGCTCTGCTCACCTCACTACAGGAAGAATGTGATTGGGAAGAAGGGCGAGCAGAGGAGTCTCACCAGCATGTTGCCTAGATTGAAGGAATTTAGTTATGGGGAGAGATTGGAATAGACTCAGCTTTTTTCCTTGGAACCAACTAAGCTGAAGAGTGACCTGATAGAGATTTCTAAAATTTATAAAAAGCATATATAGATTTTTTTCCCCCCACGGTAGGGGTATCATTAAAAAAAAGTCATGGGTTTAAGGTGGAATGGAGTATTAAAGGGGTTTTGTAATTGATATCTGGAATTCACTGCCAGAGGAAGAGGCATTGTCATATACATTCGTAACATTTAAGAGACATTTGTACATGTAATTAAATAGGCAAATCATAGAAGGTTTTAAATCTAATGCGGGAAAGTGGGATTAGAGTAAATGAGCAATTTGGTTGCGATGGACATGGTGGACTTAAAGGTCTGTTTCTGTATTGTGTGTCTCTATGACTGTACACAGTAGTCCAGGTGCAGCCTCACCAATACGCTGTACAACTGTGAAAATTGCTTCCAATTAATAAACTACAGCCCTGTAATGGGCTAGGTTGATCAGACCCAAAAGACCCAAACCAATTCAAGTGTTCAGGAGATGTAATAAGTGTACAAGCACAACAAAGTAGCTTAAGCCTAATTTATTATCATAGAATAGAAAGTATAAATAAATCACACAAAATACTACGTTGTAAATTACAAAGGTTTCTGGGCTCACGATTCTTAGCCGCCATTTTATTGCCGCTGTTGTCGGGGAACTTCAAATTCTGACTCGTAAAATCATCCTGGGCCTGTCCTAGGCACCTGCTGATCACGATTCAGTCTAGGTGAAGTCCCAGGAACTGAGGGGAAGGTGCCTTAATAAATAGGGGTTCGATCCACAAGCATTAAGAAACATTTGGTCTTTTGTTCTCATGCCACTAAGCATGGTTTTTTTAAAGACAACTTGTGTTCATCATTAGACATCCCCTTGCCACTTGTGCCGTGAGGTCAAGGAAGGCTCCAGCAGCTATCAGCAAACATTAGGTACTAATAATGTTTAACAGTGTTTAACTTGTACAGACACCTCGACAACTTACATGCTGTGAGCTCACAGAATTAAAGTGTAACTTGGAGCTGTTCAGACTTTCATTAATATTTCACAACATTTTAATACACCACAACAAACCCTCTTGTAAGAAAGATCAATATGCTATTTACATTCTAAATTGTACTGTTTTCTAAATTAACTTGTATGGCACTTGAGTGGCCACCCAAAAGTGACAGAGAAGCAAGATTTAAATAGGTTGAAGAAACACTAACTAGTATATTACATAAAATACCCTCCCATCCATAGGAATTGGTCCAGAGTATAAAGAGTGTTGAAAATTACCACCAATGCATCCATTGTTTCTATTGCCACTTCCTTAAGTGCTCTTGGGTTGCAGAAGGTTGGGTCTGGGAATTCCTTGGCCTTCAGTCAAAGTTGAGTTCATTATCATGCACAAGCACATATATACTCAGGTGTAAAGAGAAGCTTATTTGTGGCAGCATCAAAGGCTCACGGCAACCTATCAATTTCTGTAACTACTGATACTAATCATCTTCAGTTTCTTTGTCACTTAAAAAACTCTAGGTTTCCTACATTTCTGGAATGTTATTTCTGTCCTGATTTCTAATGAAGGACCCAAAGTAGTTATTGAATTGGTTTATCATTTGAAACACACAGATTGCTGAAGGAACTCAGTAAATCAGGCAGCATCTATGGAGGGGAATAAGCAGTTGACATTTCGGGTCATCAGATCCGGAGAGGATGAGGGAAGAGGCCAGAATAAGAAGATGGCAGGCGGAAGAAGTACAAGCTGGCACATAGGTGAGACCAGCTGGACGGGAAGGTAGGTGTATGTGGGGTTGGGGGGAGTAGGTGAAGTATGAAGCTGGAAGAGTTGAAGGGCTGAAGAAGGAGGAATTTGATAGAGGACATTGGAACCATGGAAGAAAGGAGTGGAGGGACACCAGACAGAGGTGATAGGCAAGTAAGTAGAAGAGAAGGGGTGAGAAGGGAACCAGAATGGGGAATAGGAAGAGAGGAGGGAGAAATTACTGGATATTAAATAAATCAATGTTCATGCCATTGGGTTGGAGGTTACCCAGACAGAATATGAGGAGTTGCTCCTCCCACCTGAAAGTGGCCTCATGAGTAGAGGAGGCCACGGACCGACATATCGGAATGAGAATGGGAAGTAAAATTGAAATGGGTGGTCACTAGAAATCCCGCCTTTTGTGGCAAAGGTGCTCGATCAGGCAGGCCCCAAATCTATAGTTGCAAGAAAAGGTTTGTGAACCCTTTGCAATTACCTGGTTTTCTGTATTAATTACACCAGGACTATTAAACATTTCTTTGTTTCTGACTGTAAGGAGCCTTTAGTTATCTCTACAAATTTTGTTTGTTTACATATCTATAAAAGCTTTCATAGTCAACTTATGTTCCCTGTAAGTACACTCTCATATTCTGTTTTCTTGCTGTTAACTTGGTTCTCTTTTATTTTGCATTTTGCATTTGTTTCTGCATTTGGCATTCTAAACTAATCATGCTTCTCAGCTTCATTGCTTTTATTCATCAATTTGTCTTTTCCGTGGATCTGAAACAATTTGTAATTTTCCTTGTTAGCTTGAGCTCTCCTGTTTTATTTTTGTCCCAGACTGAGAGAGAATATAATGAAAATTTAAAAAGTTATTTAGCAGTCTTTTTAGGATACGGAGAGGAGATTTGGCCCTCAAAGCGAATTTTTAAAAAGTGATCATGCATTTAAGACAGATGAGACATTTTTTAAAATCTCTCCGAAGTACATAAGTCTCTCTCAAAGGGCACTAGAAGAGTTTTCGAAGTTCTTGAAGGCAATATGGAAATGGAAATTTTTCATTTTGTTCCTCCAACCAATCAATAAGAAAGATTGCGAATGACTCGAATCCAAGCATTGATCCCATTGGTACCTCACCGGTTGAAGTTGGTCATATTGAGAAAGATCCATTTACTCCTGCTGTTGTTTATTAACAAGTTCTTACTCAGGGCCTGTATATTGCCACAATTCTATATGCTGTATTATCACTGACTATCTCTCTGTGTGGAACCTGACAAAAGTCTTAAAAATCTAAATAAACCTCAACCTCTGTTTTCTCGAATTACTTATGTCCTCAGAGGTCTCAAATAGATTTATCAAACACAATTTTCCTTTCATAAATTTATGCTGAATCCATTCTATTAATCTCCTTTGTGTTTTTTTCATTAGATGTTTCAATGTAGATTCCAACATTTTCCCCACTACTGCTGATAGACTTATGAATTGCTAATTTCCTCTTCTTTTTCCCCTCCCTTTTTAAATGGTCAGGTTACAGTATTGGCAGCTACTTATGTGGTCACTTGTTTGGTGAAAAATTTGGAAGCCCCAGTATGAAGATACAAATTGTTTTTAAGAACATTGTCATTGTAAAAGTAAAAATTATAATTTAACAAAAGAGCATTTTTAGAGAAGTGTAGATATTATTTACTTGGTTTTTAATTTGCACTTTTATGTGATTGTTGCAAATGCTACATGATAAAAATGTTAGTTGTCAGAGCTGGTGTAACCAAACCAGTACCATTTAGACAGGTGACATTTTCAGATTTTCTGCTCCTTTGAATGTAATACCTCCTCAACACTCTTTAATGTCACATTTTTTTCATGTTATACAGTAGAGTCTTGTGGATTGTAGTTGTAGATATAGGCCATAAAGTCAAGTTCTGTTTTAATAATCAATTTTATTTAAATGTGAATTAGAACAAATTATAATTTTATCAGAATTAACTTAATCATTAATGCAATTTGTTTTTAAATGTTACTGTATTTCAGATGTTGATTTGATATGCCCTGGATTATATTGTGGAAAGCAAATAAAAGAAATTGCAAATGATAGTCAACTGCAATATGGAGATTGTGGGGTGAGCTTTGTTCATTTTTGCATTTCTTACATTGTAAACTTGTAATATTTCAGGTCAACTGTATTGATGAAAGAAGATTAAGGGATAGCTTTATTTGTCATGTGTACATCAAAGTATACAGTGAAATGTGTTTTTTGTGTCAATGACCAACACAGTCTGAGGATGTGCTGGGTGCAGCCTGCAAGTGTTGCCATGTTCCCGGTGCCGATGTAGCAGGCCCACAACTTACTAACTCTAATCTGTATGTCTTTGGAATGTGGAAGGAGACCGGATCACCTGGAGGAAATCCATATGGTCATGGGGAGAATGTACAAACTCTTTCTAGACAGTGGTGCAATTGAATTTGGGTCGCTGGTGCTGTAATAGCTTTTCAATAACCGCTACAATAGCATATTGGCAGTCATCCATCTGGAAATATTAATTCATTTTTTTAACCACAAATGTTGCCTGACCTCCTTAGTATTTCCAGCATTTTGCATTTGTTTCAGGATTTAAACTTCTGCAGTATTTTTTTGTAGATCTAAATCATATGTTTTTTATAGAGTTCAGTGTACAAAATCATCACACTATTCAAAAATGTTCAAAAGATCATTCATATTCACATGGTACAAGTGACATAAAATCTAATTTAGTTGTACCTGTTTGTAAGTTATCTTTGATTGCACCCAAATTCAAGCCTAAATGCACTCAAAGTAATATTAACTGCATTTTGTAATAAAGGGAATTGTAGTTTGAATGAAGTCAATAGCAGGCTCCATTATCATCTCTAATTTAATTCCAAACAATTTTTGGCTTTTTTTAAAAACAAAATTATTGAAGGTATCTAGTAGATGTAGTCTCCTCTATCAGTCTGGCATGTGGCATATGTTTGTACTCTGGTACAGAAAGTTGAAAAGATTTTTCATTTGCCCTAAAAATTCTCAACAGGTATGCCCAAGAGGAGAAAGATCAGATGCTCTGAAAATTTGTCGTAAATGTGAAGAATCACCAGAGTTGTATGACTGGCTGTATCTTGGTTTCATGGCAGTTCTGCCTTTGGTTTTGCACTGGTTCTTTATTGAATGGTACTCGGGCAAAAAAAGGTTTGTGATATTTCAGAATTTGGAATGTGAATCAGGGTGTTATAATTGAAGAATAAGTGCCTTAATAGATTCAGCATTGTATTTTTATCTGTAAGTCATACATTTATAAGCAGTAGGGTCCAATTTGGGTATAAGTCTGCATCTATTAACGTAAAATGTAAATGAACAGTTTTATGTTCTGGACAAAACCGAATATTTATGTACTTGTGGGGTGCAGGTGTGTATGTATCCATATAATGTATGCATCTAAATTAAAGCACAATTGGATGCTCATAAGTATTACTTTTAGAAATTAAAATCCTTTAAATTCATAGACATGGAATTGTGACTTTGTGTCAAAGAAATGTATAATTTTACTGGAGTTATATCTAACTTTATGATATGATGCACCTATCAATGTGGACTATTATCTGAACTGTCATAGTCCGTGCCAAAGGTGACAGTTCCCAGAATCATGCTTGCTAACATAGACTGATGTACTTGTAAAATAATAGCTATACCATAGGACTGTGTTCAAGAGAAAGAGATAATAACAATGTTAAGTTTTGTCCACAAGTGGTATCCAGAACATGGGAACAATTATTGAAAACAGCTACTTGTTGCCTTATTCTATTTCTTCATTATTTTAAATCACTCCCAAGATTATACCAGCATTCAATCATACGACTCAGATGAAATTTATTATACAGTACTGTGCAAAAGTTTTTGGGACATATATTTAGCTAGGGTGCCCAGGACCTCTGCACAGTACTTTATAATGTTATGTATTGCACTGTACTGCTGCCGCAACAAAAAACACACTTAATGACATGTAAGTGATTATAAACCTGATTCTGATATAGGTCTCCATTGTGGACAGAGTGAAAAGGGGGCAAAGAGGCTGGAATCATGGTTGGGAAACGGGAATGGGAGAGGAGAGGGAGCGGGAAGCAGCAGAGAGACATTCTGTAATGATCAATCAACCAGTTGTTTGGAATCAAATTACCTTGCCTGGTGTCTCAGGGATAATGTGTCTGCACCCATGCCTCTATCACTCCTGCTCTGCCACCTGCCCCACATCCAACTCGCAGTGCTCCACCCTTGCCATTCCCAACAGCCTTTGCTCATGCTAGATTTATTAACTTACTCTCCACTCTAGTTGCTGTGCAAAAATTTAGGTACCCTGATATATCTTTGTTTCTAAGACTTTAGCATAGTACTATAGAAATTTATTTAAAACCAAATTCTTTCGAAATATAATTTATTGTATTTTTTGTACAGTTCCAGTGCACTTTTTCAGCATGTGACTGCATTACTAGAATGTGCTGTTGCAGCCATTGTCACATTGTTAGTGAATGATCCAATAGGAGAGCTGAAAATTCGGTCCTGCCGTGTGAAGATGCTATCAGATTGGTATACAATGCTTTATAATCCCAGTCCAGATTATATTACTACACTGCATTGTACACAGGAAGCTGTATTTCCCTTGTAAGTATATGTTTTTCAATATATGCAATGCTGACTTGTTCAATTTTTTGATATTAATTTAGTTATTGCCATCATGTAAAAACATCTGATATAATATTTTTAAATACAAGTGTAAACTAAGTAGTTCCCTGGTTCATATAAGTACAGTTTGTATTTGTTTTTTGAGTCTTTGTGTTTTTAAATTTAGAATTAAGCATTGTGCTCAGAATAATGGCTGTCAGCCTTCTGAGCAGATGTCAGAAATAGAAGAGATAATGGGAATCCTAAAAATTGGAAATCAATACTTCATAAAATGAGAATTTCACCTTCAATAAAGTTGCTGTCCTGATAGTCTGTTGTCTGTTTGTTTTCAGATACACTATTGTCTTTATATACTATGCTTTTTGTCTCGTTTTCATGATGCTGCTTCGTCCACTGCTGGTTAAAAAGATTGCATGTGGTCTTGGAAAATCAGACCGATTTAAAAGTATTTATGCAGCGCTTTACTTTTTCCCAATTCTTACAGTACTTCAGGCAGTTGGTGGAGGCCTGCTTTGTAAGTGCATTTTTATTTAAATACCATCTTTTGATTAACTACAATTTAAAATAAATACTGACAGAATTTTTGCCATAACACGATTGACTTTAATTAACCAATAGAACCTTGATCTAGATATTGAAAAGGATATCTCTTGACCAATTTACTTTGCAATGATCTTGGGTGTTGGTTTAATTTCACATTTAGGATTCCTAGTTAAGGATCTAGAATTGCTATTAATACTTTACCTTAATATTAAAATAAATGCTAATTAAATGTATATACCAGTTCAGTTAGTAGCAACATATATATATGTACCATATTTTAATTTGACTTTCTGCATATTTTCTTAACTTCCAACCTCTTTTTTTCAGATTATGCTTTTCCGTATATAATTCTAGTCTTGTCCTTGGTAACTTTGGCAGTATATATGTCTGCTTCAGAAATACAGGTAAGTTAGAACAAACAAGCTAAGGGTTTGGAGAACTATAATATTAGACTGTAAGGCATAGGAGCAGAACTAAGTCACTCAGCCTATCGAGTCTACTCTGCCATTCCATCATGGCTGATTTATTATCCCTCTCAACCCCATTCTTTTGCTTTCTCCATGCAACCTTTGATACCCTGACTAATCAAGAACCTATCAACCTCCAACTTAAATATACAAAATGACTTGGCCTGCACAGCTGTATGTGGCAATGAATTCCAGATTCATCACCCTCAGGCTAAAAGAAATTTTTCCTCATCTCTATTCTAAGTGGACATTCCCCTATTCTGCGGCTGTGCCCCCTGGCCCTAGACTCCACCGTTATAGGATTCATATCCTCCATATACACTCTATCTAGGCATTTCAATATTCAGTAAGTTTCAATGAGATCCCTTGCCCCTCTCATTCTTATAAACTCCTGTGAGTTCAGACTAAGAGCTATCAAACACTCCTCATGTTAACCCTTTCATTCTTGGGATCATTTTTGCGAACCTCCTCTGGACCCTCTCCAATCCCCAGCATATCTTTTCTTGGATAAAGTGCTCAGAACTGCTCACAGTACTCCAAATCCAGTCTGACCAATTCCTTATAAAGCCTCAGCATTACATCCTTGTTTTTGTATTCTAGTCCTCTCAAAATGAATGCTAACATTGCATTTGCCACCTTTACCACTAACTCAACCTGCAAGTTAACCTTTAGGGAATCTTGCATGAGGACTCCCATATTAGACCCAATTGATTTAAAGTATGTGAGAATTAATACGAGAATAGGTGTAGCTTTAATTACAACCTATGTGAACACTTTAAAGGATTCACAGAAAGTGTAAGTTCATAGCATTTAGGATTTTGAATTACGAATGTTTTAATTGCTTTCAGTGCAAACTACTAAATATACAAATGTAAATAAGATTCTATGTATAATTAAAAATGTTTCTCTTTAACAGACTTACAAGGATTTGATCACCAAAAAGAAGAGAATGGTTGTTCTGTTTAGTCACTGGATACTGCATGCCTATGGAATAATCTCAATTTCCAGACTGGATAAACTGGACCAGGATCTGCCACTGTTGGCCTTAGTGCCCACTCCAGCACTTTTTTATCTGTTAACAGCTAAATATACAGAGCCTTCAAGGATACTGTCAGAAGGTGGCAATGGACATTAGAGGATAGAAAAGTAAGAACATACAGCAGATTGATCAATGAATGGTAGAGATTATTCTAATATCCCAAGGAGAAACAGTAATGACCATTCAAACTTGTTTTCGTTGCTTAAGGTTATTTATATTCTTCATATGCTTGAAAGAAATTGTTCTAAAATGTATACATTTTAATAAAGTAAATTGCGTATGTCACACATTGGATAACTGCAACTTTGGTATTCTGTGGGGGGAAATAAATTGGGAAAGGTTAAAAAAAATTATAGTAAAGCAGCATTGTAGAGAATTTGAACTACTGCAGATTGCTAGCTGTTCAAATTCAATTAATATTTGATCTTACAGGATTGCTTTAAAGGAGAATTCTGTTGTGCACATTTGCTCATAATTACACAGTTAAATCATTTTCTGAATGAAGAATGGGCAAAAGATCATTAAGACAGCATGTTGAGAATGCTAATTGGTAAAATACTGAAATACGCCTACACAATAGAGTCATTTACTTCTGTAGGCTAAACCAATTGTGCGTTGCTTTGCACAAAGCCTCAATAGTTCCCTTATTTATGGAATTCTTTTTAGGCACAATACCCAGAAAGTTAATCATATCAAAAACTGGCACCACTGCTTCTCTCTTCCCCCCCCCGCCAATTCACTTCACTGGACAAAACCATATTTGTATTTCAGTATTTGTGGACAATGTTACGTAGTGAAAATACTTTAGTAAACTCAGCGGTTAATTACTATTCCTGTATTCTTTGGAGACCGGAACCATAAGCTTTTCGAATCTAAAAGCACAGACTTTTAAGGGCAAACTCATGAGTATGAAAATTTTGTAGCAAGCAAATATCAGATTGTAAATCTGAAGATTGTTTTTTCCAGCAAGCAGCATAAGCTTCTTAATGCAGAAAGAGCAATGGACATTGTTAAAACTTAACAGTTAATCCGCATTCTAGTAGACAAGTTACTCAATTGTAAATGTTTCATTGTATTCTGAATCAAAATCCTACCTCCTGTATATTCACTGATGGAGAATGGTTTGTTTTATCATACATACTTCTTTTGCTCCTATTGTGATTCAAAGAAATTAAAGTTTAAAGCATGGTTAATCCAACAAGATACAATTATTCAAAGTTTGTGTATTATAGGCTTACCAAGAGAAGGTGTACTTCCCACAAAGGATTGCAATTTACTTAAATGTTCCTTGAGTTGTTCGCCTATATTGCCAAGCTTCATCTCCCTGAGCTGTATTTTATTCATCAGTTTATCTATGCCATTCAGAACACTTTGATTACATGTTGCAAATTCCTGCAAAGTGGTACAAAGTAATATCACACAACCTTTTCTCCTACTGTACAATACACAGTAAATACGTGATGAAAAAATGTTACCATCTACCTTTTGAACATTAAAGTCTAATGCCCAGTTTTTCATAAGCTTATCTAAAAAAAGAGAAAAAAACAGTGAATAAACAGTGGCAGATAGTACAAATTCAAATCCATTAAATAGCTGGAGGTCAATAAATGCAACTATACTAAATTGATTGTTGCTCAGTCTTGAACACTTTGCAAAAGCATTAAGGACAATATTGTGGTTGAAAAGTATTAAGAACAATATTGTGATACAAATACAGTATATCAAAGAAAATTTACACTAGTAAAAACTGGACCATGCTATGCAACATTTGAAAGTAAAACAAAATGTGGTTGGTCATGAGATAAAATGTGATTTCTATACATCATTTCTAAATTGGGTGTTACAACTATCTTGTTTTATTAAAAGGTCATTTACAAGTACATTACTTAAAGCTTAGATAACCATAGTTTGCAATATATTTGGGTCTAAAGGGTCTTATAAGTTTTATATTATAAGATGATCATTTTTGATCTTTAAGCTTAAAACTAAAACTATTATGATATTAATTTAAATCAAAATCTTTCAAACCCCATCCCATGCATGTACCATAGATGGTTAGTAGTTCATTATCCTGGATCTCCTTCTTTGCTTTCTGCTTTTCTCCTCCTCCTTCGAGTATTGCAATATCTTTGGTCAGCTGGAAATTACACTACCAGTAAAGATGAAATTTAGTTCAAATTCAGTGTTGTACTGCAACTTAAAAAAAAATCAAACCATACCCACAAAACTTTTTTTTCCCAAGGGGTCTCTCATCTGGTGATCAGGTGGAGGAATCCAGGACATTTTCATTTTTTAAATCTATTCTTTTTCTACTCCAATTCCTGGCCATTATTGGAATTTTTCTCAAAGGAATATATTTCCTCATTTTACAATGTAATGCAGGAATTTTTTTTTGAGTCAATCGTGTTTGGTGTGATGCTATATGGTAGATACTAACTCTGAACAGAAATATAGCTAGTTCCATTCCAGAAGCTCTCCTTGCTCTGCTTGTCCTGAATTTGGATAATATAACGCTTACTGCTAATTGTTGAAGCTATAAGACTGGAAATAACACTTAGAATGAACATGGGATTTAGTTATTGTTGCAAAATAGTAGAGAAATTTGCATTTGAGACATTATTTGACATAAAGGAAATGACTTTAAATAACAGAAAATAGCCTATTTGAATGTTCTTTCAAAGATGACCTTGTCACAGAATAATGGCAATCTTTGCAACAACCTTCTGGCTCTGAATTACCTCGAGGACATGAAACAATGATGGACTGATTGATATTTGGAGTCTGGTATATACAGTGTTTTTGCACAATACACAGGCTTTGGGGATAAAACTTGCATAAGATGGTGGAAAAGTGATAATAGATTTCTTCTGAGATAAATAGCAGTTGTAGCTTTGTTCCCAAGATAATTAAACTTTGCAAAAATGCACGTATGTTATCACAAATGGTCACTGGGTGTGGCTAAGAACAACAGGCTAGTACAAATGATTTCTGGAGATAGTGGTTAATATTTGAGTATTTATTCATTGATTAAATAAATAAATACTACATTATTATTCATCTTCAATTTCTCACTATTGCAGTCGGAGGTTCTCATCTGCTTTGAAAGGGCAACAATCATACGAGTGTCCAAGAGCAGGGTGAGCTGCCTCCACAACTATTGCCCAGTGGCATCCACATTTACTGTGATGAAGTACTTTGAGAAGCTGCTTATGGCTAGAATCAACTGCCTAAGCAAGGACCTGGACCCGCTTCAATTACCTATCACTCGAAATAGGTCCACAGTGGATGCGATCTCTCTGACCTTGAATCACCTGGACAATAGTAATACCTAATGGTAATACAGGCTGCTGTTTATTATAGCTCGGTGATCAACTCAATCATACCCTCAGTTATAATCAAAAAAACTCCAAGACCTGGGCCTCTATCTCCCTCTGCAACTGAATGCTTGACTTCCTCACTAGGAGACCACAGTCTGTCAGATTGGAAATAACATCCAGTCCCTGGTGCACTTCAAGACTGCGTGTTTAGTCCACTGCTCTAATCTCTACCCCCATGATTGTATGACTAGGCACAGCTCAAACACCATCCAGAATGATTGTAGGCAGAATTTCTGATGGTAATGAAGCGGTTTATAGGAGTGAGGTATATCAGCTGGTTAAGTTGCTGGTGTTGCAGCAGCAAGCTTCTACTCAGCGGCAGTAAAACCAAGGAATTGGTTGTGTTGTGTTTGATATTGAGGGATTGTGGAGAACACATCAAGACGCTATCAGATAGGATATTCAACTGAATTTTATTGACAACTCTGCTTGTACAGTATGTGAACTCATTCCATGTGGGAGTGACTAGCTGAGTGTCATAGAAATAACACTATCAATTACCACTACAGATTATGGATTTCAAGAAGGAGTCAATGGAATACAGGAGATAGATTGGATGGTTGAGTGGTGTTGCAACAACCATCTTGAACTCAACATCAATAAGACCAAGGAATTGAATATGGACTTCAGGAAGGGGAAGTCAAGAGAACACATATCAGTCCTCGTTGAAGGATTAGAAGTGGAAAGGGTGAGCAGTTTCATATTCCTGGGTGTCAACATCTGAGGATCTATTCTGGGTCCAACATATTGATGCAATTACAAAGAAGGCATGGCTATAGCTATATGTCCTTTGGAATTGGAGAGGAATTGATATGTCACCAAAGACAGATGCAAATTTCTACAGATGTAAAGTGGAGAGCACTGTAAATAGTTGCATCACCATCTGGTATGAAGGGGACACAGCACAGGGCTGGAAAAAGCTACAGAAATCCATCATCATTATTAAACACCCACACCACCCAGGGCATGCCCTCTTCTCAGTGCTACACATATAATTATACATACAAATGTATATATACATACATAAACATATATGTTGTAAATTAATACTTAGTGTTATGTATTGCAACGTAATGTTGTGGCAAAACAACAAATTTTACAACATATGCCTGTGACGATAAACCTGATTCTAACTCTTCTGAACGAAATTGCTGTGATTAAATAGAAACCAGAGGAGTAGAGGGATTAGAAGACAGATGGTCAGATGATAGAAGAAGCTGTTTGTGGAACTTCTTGCTTCATACGGGTTAAGAAATACTAACTGAAGCTCTGTACGTAGGTGGAACCATTGTATTTCCAAAATACCATGCTTTGTATAATCAGAGACAGTGTTGACAACCTATGAGAGTCCACTCTACCTCCTACTGAAGAGAGATCAAATATATATGAGACATTGGCCTCAATACCTCCTTGAGCAATTGGATCCTAGGTTTCCTTACTTGTACACTTCAGTCAGTTCAGATTGGCAACAAAATCTCCTCCATGATCTCTGTCAATACAGGTGCACCACAGGGCAATGTGCTTAACACACTGCTCTGCTTCATTTATACCTCTGACTATGTGGCTAAGCATAGCTCCAAAGCCATATTCAAGTTTGCTTATGACACCTCTGTTGTGGTCCAAACAAAGGTGGTAATAGATCAGCATGCAGGAGGGAGATTGAAAATCTGGCTGAGTGGTGTCATAACACCAACCTCTCACTCAATGTCAGTAAGACCAAGGAACTGATTATAGAGCTTAGAGGAGGATCAGGGATGAAGAGGGTTAGTAACTTTTGATTCCTGGGTGTTACTACTGGCTCTTGAATAAAAGGGGATAACTACCCTCAGTTGTCCCATCATTGAAATATTCCTACAACCAATTATCTCACTTTAAGGACTCTTAATCTCATTATCTCATGTTCTCTTTACTTCTTGCTGTTTATTCATATTTGTATTTGAACAGTTCGTTGTCTTCTGCACTCTGTTAACCCTTCATTGATCCTGTTATAGTTACTATTCTATAAACTTGCTGAGTATGCCTACAGAAAAATGAATCTCAGAGTTGTATATCACAAACACAAAAAAATCTGCAGTTGCTGGAAATCCAAAGCAACACACACAAAATGCAGGAGGAACTGATCAGAACCAAGGAGCATCTTTAGAAAAGAGTAAATAGTTGACATTTTGGGCTGAGAGCCTTCATCAGGACTCGAAAGAAAGAGAAGTCAAGTAAATTTGGGGGGAGGGGATGAAGTACAACAAGGTGGTAGGTAATAGGTGAAACCAGGAGACAGGATGAAATAAAAAGCTGGGAAGTTGTTTGGTGAAAGAGATAAAGGGCCGGAGAAGGGGGAATCTGATAGGAGAGGACCATGGAAGAAAGGGGAGGAGGAGGAGCACCAGAGGTAAAGAGATAAGGTGAGAGAGCAAAACAGGAATGGGGAATGGTGAAGGAGAAGCGGGGAGGGGCAAATACCAGAGGTTTGAGAAGTCGATGTTCATGCCCTCAGGTTGGAGGTTACAAAGACGGAATATACTGCAAAGTGTTGCTCCTTCAAACTGAGTGTGTCCTTATCACAGCAGTAGAGGAGGGCATGAATCTGACTTATCAGTCCATGGCTGCTTCTACTGCCCACACTCAGGTTGGAGAAGCAACACCTTATATTCCGAGTGGGTAGCTTCCAACCTGATGTCATGGACATCGATTTCTTGAACTTCCAGTAATTCCCCCACCTCCCAAACCCCCTTTTCCTTCACCCCATTCCCCATTCCTGTTTCTCTTTCACCTCATCTCCTTACCTACCCATCACTTCCCTCTGGTGCTCCTCCCCCTTCCTTTTCTTGCATGGTCTTCTATTCTTTCCCATCAGTTTCCCCCTTCTCCAGCCCTTAATCTCTTTCACTAATCAATTTCCCAGCTCTTTACTTAACCCATTTTACCTCTTTGGTTTCACTTATCACTACCACCTTGTACTTCCTCCCTCTCCCCCTCCATACCTTCTTAATCTGACTTCCCTTTCTTTCCAGTCTTGATGAAAAATCTCGGCCCGAAATATTGATAGTTTACTCTTTTCCATAGAGGCTGCCTGGTCTGTGGAGTTTCTCCAGCATTGTGCGTATGTTGCTCAGGGTTGTATATGGTGACATATATGTATTTGATAATAAAATTTACTTCTGGCTGTATAAGCTGTACTTCTGGGGATGGACTATTAAACATGGATCTAAAATAGTTTCGTAGCATTACAAAAATGATAAAGTAATGATTGAATAAAATCTTATTCTTGTATTGAACAATTACCTAATAACATCAGTAAATGTTAACATAGTTACTGTTTATTAAATGTTGCTGGATGCTTATACTCCTATATAAGTGTTTAAAATTGGAATATTGTATTTGCAGAATAGCATTCAGGACAAAATAGATCAGCAAAATATCTTTATACTCACCAGCCACAGTTTGCAGTTTTCTATCTCAGTAAGTTCAAGCCTCCTATCTGCTTCATAAATATCCATTCCTATCATTTTCAATTGTTCAGCAGTACTTTTAACTTGGTGGAAGGTATTGTTCCGTATTGAAGTCAACAGAGATTGTAGGTCTGGCTGATGAAAGAGATGAATAGAATGTATTTTTACATTCAATAATTTGTATTACTGGTTGAAAAATATCATAAAAATGCAATGTCTCAGTATAACTTTTTCTGGCAAGGTTGAGGCAGAGAATTTCACTGCATTTAAGTATCTAGTCGAGCACTTGAATTGACAAGACTTAGAAGGCTACAGAACAAGTACTAGTAAATAGGATTAGTATAGATGGGTACTGAATAGTCAGAATTGGCATAGTGAGTCAATGGAACTCTGTTCAATGACTCAGTAATGCATGTACATTGGCAATAATGTGGTTAAGTAGGTCGATGATGTATTTCCATGTTCTGAATGCCACTTTTACTAGTTTTCTTCCAGAAGCAACTAAATAACTGAAAAGCAACAATGAGGAAGAAAGCAGTAGGATGGCTCAGAGTCATATTAAATACAGAAATAAATTAAGTAAAGAAAGGAAAAAAGAAGTTCTGGGAATTTAGGTAGGATTTACTAAATACAGGGGCAAAGATTTCAATTGCAGTGTTCTGTTCTGGGTGTCCAAAGTTGAAAGGTAGGTGAAGTTGATAAAGCAAGATAATGAAATTAACAACCCCCAAATATCTAGTGTGAATTAATTTATAACAGCCATATTTATTCAGTAATTTATAAGCTTGGAGTCTGACAGCAAGGTGGAAATTTGTGTTGATAACAGTTATGTGAAAGTGGTGCAGAGTCCTGCAATTTGGAACAGATGGTACAATTCCTTCCTTCCCATATTGTATGGTGCTAACTAGTTAAAATTCTTTACTAATGTTGGGAGCTGCAAGCTTACCATTATTTAGTTAGCACTTTCTGAGCCATTAAAAGACAATGATATTAATATCTATAAAACTTAACTGTTAGAATATTACATCTGTATTTTAAATATTATTTATAATATAATTATTTATTTTATTCTGTCATCTTATTGTATTATATAACTTCATTAGAATGCTTTAAAATTTAAAAAAGAGGAAAAGGAAAAATAAAGGCATAATACGTTTGTATATTCCAGTTTAAATGTATTAACCAGTCATTGAAAGTGGGCATGCAGGTACAGCAGGCGGTGAAAAAGGCGAACGGTATGCTGGCATTTATAGCGAGAGGATTCGAGTACAGGAGCAGGGAGGTACTACTGCAGTTGTACAAGGCCTTGGTGAGACCACACCTGGAGTATTGTGTGCAGTTTTGGTCCCCTAATCTGAGGAAAGACATCTTTGCCATAGAGGGAGTACAAAGAAGGTTCACCAGATTGATTCCTGGGATGGCAGGTCTTTCATATGAAGAAAGACTGGATGAACTGGGCTTGTACTCGTTGGAATTTAGAAGATTGAGGGGGGATCTGATTGAAACGTATAAGATCCTAAAGGGATTGGACAGGCTAGATGCGGGAAGATTGTTCCCGATGTTGGGGAGGTCTAGAACGAGGGGTCACAGTTTGAGGATAGAGGGGAAGCCTTTTAGGACCGAGGTTAGGAAAAACTTCTTCACACAGAGAGTGGTGAATCTGTGGAATTCTCTGCCACAGCAAACTGTTGAGGCCAGTTCATTAGCTATGTTTAAAAGGAAGTTAGATATGGCCCTTGTGGCTACAGGGGTCAGGGGGTATGGAGGGAAGGCTGGGTTCTGAGTTGGACGATCAGCCATGATCATAATAAATGGCGGTGCAGGCTCGAAGGGCCGAATGGCCTACTCCTGCACCTATTTTCTATGTTTCTATGTTTCTATATATAAGCCATAAATGTACACTATTGACACTATTACTACATTATTTTCTTTTTTTTACACTACCACTTATTAACTAAGTTGCTAGAAAGAGACTTCCACCTGGTTCCTGTGATTTCTTCCCACAACTTCATGAGGGGGCCTTTTCTGCTAAATTCTGGCTTTTCCAATGAATCTTACTGGAAATCTCACTGAATAAACAACCCAGTGTAAAATTCTGACCCACTATCTGTAAAGGGCCTGCATACTATCCAAAGACACTTCAGCTAAGTGGAAGCTGTATCAGCAGCAGCAGCCTTTGATAAGTGACTGTTCTCTCAGTCCTGGAGTTCATAGAGAATAACGATCATTTAATATTTTATGAGGAACATGAGAATGCAGGAAGAAGCCTTGGTCAGGATGATGATTTACATGATAAAATATTTAAACATATTTATGTATCTGGGAACACTGATCTGACAACGATGGTTGTGTTTGCATAGCCAGTTGATGAATTGCGGCCATTTACTTCAAGTATAATTTTACCACTGCTATGGCAAGTGTTGCTGATACTATCTAATCCTAATAAACATCTTTTGTAGCAGTAGTCAAAAATGTTGTCCAGAAATGTATGGAAGTTTATGGTACACACTACATAATTCCATTCATGCTAATTTGCCAGTAAATTCAAGACCTGGCTATACCAATACGGCATTCTGCCCAGGCTTCTCTGGCTCTTCACACCTCATGAGTTCCCCATGACTGCCATGGAGGGCATCGGGAGGAAAACCAACAAGCACCTGCAGAGATGGTTGGAAGCTCCCCCAAGCTTCTCTTCAGTGGGCCTCTATATTCGATCGGGGCAACTGCAGCTTCCCCTGTCATCTGTTGTGGAGGAATTCAAGGTGGCAAAATGCAGAGCCTTATTAAGCTTGAGAGATTCCAATGACATCTTGGTAAAGCAAGCAGGCATTACAACCAGATCTGGGCGGTTGGGCAGCCAACGCAGCTGTGGAGCAGGCAGTGTATTCTCTGAAGCTGCGAGATATCATCGGCAACCCCTGCGTCAGGCGGCAAGGCCTTGGCAGTTCACTTCCAGCAGTGGGGAAACACGAGCATCAGGAACAGGCGAGAGATGATACAGGCAGAAGTACGGATCCGTGAGGAAGAGAAGCGGATGTCAAAGGCAGTGGAACAAGGGTCCCAGGGTGCCTGGACAAAATGGGATCTGCCCAAGCGCAAGATCTCATGGGCAGTTATGGAGACTGGAGCCCTTTCGTATTTCCTTCCTCTTGCAATCCATGTATGACACCCTTCCTTCACCATTACATCTGTACACATGGGGGATGAGAGAGGACCCAAACTGTAAGCTCTGTGGTCAGAAGGGGACACTGGCTCATATACTGTCTGGGTGTAAAACAGCTCTAACTCAAGGATGGTACAGGTGGCGCCGTGATAAGGTGCTTCTGGCTCTTGCTGACACACTAGAGCGGGAGAGATGCAAGAAGAGGACGGCTGGCACAGATTTGAGGAAGGCCATCAACTTCATCAAAGAGGGAGCCAGGCCTTTCATAACCAAACAACCGAAGCCTGATCTGCTGCTAACGGCCAGGTCCTGGGAGATGAGGGTCGATGTGGGAAGGAGGTTGCAGTTCCTGGATGTGGTGCACACAATCCTACACCCAGACACTGTACTGTGGTCAACTGAAGACAGGAAAATAATTCTGGTGAGCTGACTGTGCCATGGGAGGAGGGATGGGAAGAGTCCCATGAGAGAAAGGCCTTGAAGTACCAGCCCTTAGTACAGGAGTGTAAAGACAAGGGATGGCAGGCATGGTTGTTCCCTATGGAGATCGGCTGCGGAGGGTTCCCAGCCAAATCAGCATGGCAGTTGTCAGCTCTGGGCCTGGATGAAAGGAGCTGAAAACAAGCAGTTTGTAGGATGGGGGAAGAGGCAGAAAGAGCCTCTTGTTGGATTTGGAGTAGGTGAGAGGAGGGAAGCTGGAAGTCAGGAGTAGATGGGCAGTGATTTGGCCACCACTGCCGGTCCACCAACTGGAGAGTGTCGTGGTTAAGGGTCGAAACACTCTGTGAAGGTTGGGAACCACCTGATGACATCTGCTCCTGGCTGAAGGCTACAGTTACCTTAAAAGGTATCTGGAGAATGCACCCTAACAGGTGTATGTAACAAGCAAGACAAATATATTTATGTATCTGAGAACACCCACCTGGCAACAATGGTTGTGTTTGCATAGCCAGTTGATGAATTGTGGCCATTTACTTCAAGTATAATTTTACCATTGCTATGGCAATGTTATCGGGATTACCTATGTAATTCAGTGTTGCTGATACTATCTAATCCTAATAAACATCTTTTATAGCAGCAGTCAAAAATGTTGTCCAGAAATGTATGGGAGTTTATGGTACACACTACAGAATTCCATTCATGTTAATTTGCAACAGAGGTGTGACGTAGCTGCCAAATATTATCAGGTAATTGCATTTCCAGAATACTTATTGATGACAACCAACAAGTTCTCTGTACTTCCATTTCTGTCAATATCAGCTTAGCTCTTCCTTGTTACTCATCAATTTGTTAGGCTTCTTCTCTTAGTTTCAATCATTTCAACACTAATATTCAAAAGTGAGAAAGTGCAGATGCTGGAAGTCAGAAATTAAAGTAAAAAATGCTGACAACACTCAGCAAGTGTGGTGAGAGAAATAAAGTTAATGATCCAGATCAATTACCTGAATTGTTACCTCTGCTTCTTACTCCAAAGATACTGCTTTACCTGCTTAGCAGTCCTAGCATACTCTATTTTGTTTCTAATTTTTAAAGTACACTCAAGTAAAATATCAATATATTATATGTTTCATAATAACATTAAATTAATCCACTGAACTCTTCTTGTATTTTAACACATCCGTTTCAGCTTTTTACCAATAATCTTGTACTTTTAAGATTGTGTGGGTTTGACTGGAAAGGTGGCAGGAGGACAATTTCTCTCAAAACATAATCTAGAACTAGAATGTATAGTTTCAGAATAATGAATTATTTCTAAAAATAGGGGAGGGATGCATTTCCTCAGATGGTCATGTATCTTTGTTATTCTCCAACAAAGAGACCTGTGGTGGTGAAGTCACTGAATGCTCTTGAGGCCAAAATAGACTGTTGGACCATATAAAGCCAAGACAGACCATTTGGACAATCAAGATTTATGAGAAACAAATAAGAAGGTGCAGTTGAAATCATGATCAGGTTATCCATGGTCTACTCTGGCTTCTTTTTCTTTGCTTTTACTTCATTGCCTAGACTGATACTCCATTAACTTGAAGCTGATTGGAAAAAAATGAGATCTCTACCTGAGTTCTCTACCATTTACAAAGGTAACAGCAATTCAATGCATGGAAGTAAGGTGAAACTTAATTCAAGTAGAACTTCATGCCATTTTGTACTTAATTATTCTTAGAATACACTTTCCCAGGTGGTGGCAGGTGTTCATGTAGCAGAAAAATTAGCAATCTGTTATGCCTGTCTACAGGTAGCTTGACTTTCCACATGAATAGGCATGCAGTTATTTTTCTCTGTAACATATACTTGGATTTTAATCCTGTTAATATTCAGTGATTAAAATATATTTAAAAATTGCAAGCGCTTCCACCAAGGCATGCCTTACTTAGAACAAACCTGTCAACTGAAATAAACTTAGGAGATGTCTGCACTAATAATCACATACAAATTCTGGAGATAAGACATTATCTCTCAATCAATAAAATTAAACCAACCTTGGTTTAATTCCAGTGTACTGCATTGACATAGATAAAGTAATTCTAAGTTACTTTTAAGAAGGCGGCAAAAGTCAATATAATAACTAGGTGCAAATCTTATTAATTGAGAACAGTTGATGCTACTAATCACATTTAAATTGTAAATAATGATTATTACCTTAGATGCCAGAAGGATACCAGTTTCCCTCTTTAACTTACTGATGGTGCTATCAAGCGAAGATTTCTTGCTAATAAGGTCTATAAAAAGATGAAAAATTACACCCATTTAAAATAATACCAGCAATAACTTTGTTGCAATTTAGATGGCAGATGTGTACATAAGTATAGTTACTGTAACAGTTAAGGAGAAAAAAGACAGACTATCTGGCAATGACATAGACATTGAAACCCAGATAAGGTAAAGATACTCCTGTTCCAGCTGACCTTGCAAAGTACTTCTTCCATGTAGAAACTTGCATCTAAATTGAGAAACCTGTCCCAATAATTAGTCAAACAGCAGTCCAAAACAGTTATAATCACAGTACTGTACCTTACAGACAAGAAGCCAGACGTCTTTATCACAATCCATGGGTACAACTTTTCAACTGGAAAACAGGAGACCTCATCCTGATTTTTACCTCCTACTTGATGAATCAGTGCCCTCAAGAAATGCTCCCAAAAACACGCTCAACTTCAACAATATGATACCCAGTATGAGTGCTAAAGGCAAAACTGAAACATACGAAACACATTCAAATTCCCCACTTTCACCACAGTTAGTCTTTAGGCGATTTACTTCATGCACCATCATGGAATGATTGAGAACACTGGATACAATAAAGATTATGGGTACAGAGAACATAAGCAAAGAAGTTGAAAACTTGTACTCAAGAACTAGCCAAATCTTTGTTCCAGTATAGCTCAATGCTGGCCTCTAGGTATTTAACAATGAATGTCTGCCTCCTGATTTGCCAAGGCTTTTCCACCATCTACAAAACAGAAATGTGACCATCTACAAAACAGAAATGTGACAGAATACACTCCACTTACCTGAGTGAACGTGATTGCAATAACAGTTAAGAAGCTTGACACAATATGGGACAAAGTAGCTCCACCACTTCCACTTCTCTAAACATTCATTCCTTCCAATGCCTGTGTTGCAGTGTGTACTATCTACAAAATGCACTGTGATTACTCGCCTAGGCTAAGCCTGCAGATTCAAGAATTGAGAAGAACAATGGCAACAGATGCTTCGGAACACTATTACCTGCCTACCACCACTTTCAAGAGAAAAACTGTTCTGTGGAGAAAATATATCACTACCTCTGAGTCCTGGAACTCTTTCTTCAACTGCTTTGTGGAGTACCTTCACTGGAAGGATATGCAGCAGTTTAAGAACATTAAAAGTTCTGAGAGTAACTTTCTGAAATCAAATTTCTGAAAAACTGACTACCATAAAAGGTTCTGGGCAAATTTAAAATAAAATTAGGTAATTTAAAATCAGGTTAATCGTAATGGTGAAGTATTTTTTTCTTGACCACACGTTCAGTTACAATAGTAATAGTGAATTGACACAACTCTTTAAATATCCTAAATGAACCCGAGACATGGCAAATTTTATATTTGTCTGAAAGCAAATAAGTTTGAAAGGAAAACTACAAAAATCTTGAAGTAGTCAGCAGTTGTTTACCAATTAAACAGGAAAAACACTATCAGAAAGAGGTTTATTATCACTGACATACAGTATGTTGTGAAATTTGTGGTTTTGCAGCAGCAACACAGTAAAATACTATAAGCTACAATAAGCAATAATAGAAAAGTAAATAGTAGTGCAAAAATAGAGCAAAATAGTGAGGGTTCATGGATAGTTCAAAGATCTGCGGTGGAGGGTTCCTAAGATGTTGAATGCGTGTCTCAGGCTCATGTATCTCCTCCGTGATGGTAGTAATGAGATGGCAAATGTCTTTAATGAAGAGTGCCACCTTCATGAGGAACCACCTTTTGAAGATATCCTCGATGGTGGAGAGGCAAGTTCCTACGATGGAGGCGGCTGAGGTTAAAGCCCTCTGCAGCTATTTCTGAACCTTTGCATTAGAGCCTCTATACCAGACAGTGATGCAACTGGTCAGAATGCTCTCTGCAGTACACTTGTAGAAATTTACTTTGGTAACATACTAAATCTCCTCACATCCCTGAAGAAGTTGAGCTGCTGGCATGCCCTCTTTGTTATATGCTAGATATGCTGGGGCCAGGGTAACATTTTAGAGATGTTGACACCCAAGAATTTGAAGACGCTCACCCTTTTCATGACTGACCCCTCAATGCGGGCTGGTGAGTATTCCCCTGACTTCCTCTTCTTGCTACTCTATATGCTTAAACTTTAAGACTACAAACCCAAAGCGTTATTAGGTTCAATAGTTCTTCTCAGTCAGTAAGGCCAAAATGGGCCACATGGCCTTCCTCCAAGTCTGAGACATCTATCATTTTAAGAAAAATATGCATGATGATGTGACAATTATCAAGGTGGTGCAGCGGTAGTGCAACTGACCTACAACCCCAGGGACCCTGTTTGACCCTGAATTTGGGTAGTGTATGCATAGATTTAGACCATTCTCTCTCCTGGATTCCTAAGGGGTGCTCCAGTTTCCTTCCACATCCCAAAGATTAAATGATCACTAAATTACCCCTTATTATGGGTTCAAGGCGCATGTGTCAGAAAGAATTAAGCTGCAGTGGAATGAGGAAATAAGAGGGGGGGAATTAAACTTATAAATTACTCTCCTAAGACACAGCATGGATCAGATGAGTGAATGGCCTCCTTCTGTGTTAATATACGTATAAAACATCACAGACATATTTAAAGGTAATTCTATTGCATTCAGACTTAAGAACATTTGTTCAAATGTGCCAGTACATTTGCAAAGCTCTCTCATTTCTAGATTAAGAACTGCAAAGAAAATGGCAGAAATATAATAATCTTAGCTCTCCAGAATGTTATCAGTAGATCTACCTGATAACTTATCTACTAAACACAATCAAATAATTTTTGCTTTCATGCTGCTGATTCAGTTGAAACACTGACCAATCTAGTTAGTGAGGTAGATTTATATCTCTGCATTATATGCTATTTTTACATAATAAGAAAAGTTCAAAAAATGCCATTAAAATACCAATAAGTTCTTTCTGTAATCCATCACAAATTGCTGTTTCTTCTGCGAGTTCGGTTTCCAGCTGCTGTCTGATGGGCAATTTCACTTCCAGTTCCTTTTTCACCTGCATTACTTTTTCCATCGTTTCTTTAATTTCATCCTTTTGCACAGAAGAACAGAAAATAGAAATTCATTCCTCCACTGCTGTAAACGATTTTTACAAGTAGCAATTATGCCTCATTACATATTAGACAGAGGATGTGAATGTTTGAAGATGTTTCATCTCAAAATAAGCCAAAATTCATTACTGCTAATGTGATAATCCATCCAAAGAAATATGATGCTGGATAATGGTTGCACAAATCAATGCATTACTTTAGGACATATTTTCCACTAAGATTACCAGTTGTCAGAAGCCTGAACCATACTATTTCGGCATAATCTTTTGCTGAGAACCCAGTTTCCAGCTCACTTGTTAAGGCCCATGCAGTGAAAAGCCTCTGCAACTCCAGTGGTGAACTGCAGTGATGTTGCAGACAGTAGTGAAGCTCAGGGGCAGGGATGAGAGGAAATCTTATAGAAACATATAAAATTATGAAGGGTATAGATAAGCTAGAGGCAGGAAAGTTGTTTCTACTGGTAGGTGAGACTAGAACTAGGGGACATAGCCTCAAGATTTGGGGAAGTAAATTTAGGATGGAGATGAGGTGGAACTACTTTTCCCAGAGAGTGGTGAATCTGTGGAAGTCTCTGCCCAATGAAGCAGTGGAGGCTACCTCAGTAAATATATTTAAGATAGTAGGGGAATTAAGAGTTATGGGGAAAGGCAGGTAGGTGGAGATGAGTGTATGGTCAGATCAGCCATGACCTTGTTGAATGGTGTAGCAGGCTCAAAGTGCCAGATGGCCTACTCTTGCTCCTATTTCTTATGTTCTCATTATAAGCAAATATTGTAATTTTCTGTAGCTGCTCTCTGACTTGACTGTGAATCTCAGCAGAATAAGACTTAATTGGGGTTGGTTAACATACAAGAGCTTTACACTTCAATAATTATTAATTCTGGTACCAGACGCTGAGAGTGAATGAGATGTTGATTTAAATGAACCCTGAACTAATCTAATAGAAACTCTTAGAAAATGTTTCCCTTGCACTGTAGACAGTGCACACAAAAGGTAGGCAACAATGTTAATAAATATGTACAGTAGAACGCATGTGTACTGTATTCCAGATTAACCCTCAAGGTGCAGTTGCCCTCTTAATGTTATTGTATATGAGTTGCAACCTAGGTTAAGGGAATTACTGTTATTACTTGTGTGTAATGAGAAGCTTTAAAACTATTTAGAGAGTTAGAACATAAGAGTATAAGAAATAGAAGCAAGAATAGGCCATTTGACTCATTGATCCTGCTCCACCATTCAATCAGTTCATGGCTGATTTGGCTGTGGAATGAGCTACACCTACCTACCTTTTCCCCCATAACCCTGGTATATAAAAATCTACATAACTGTGTCTTAAATATATTTAATATAGTAGCCTCTATTGCTTACCTGGGCTGAGAATTCCATGGATTCACTACTCTCTGGGAAAAGCAGTTTCTCCTCATCTCCATCCTAAATCTATTCCCCCAGATTCTGAGGCTAGGTCCCTCATTCTAGTCTCGCTTACCAATGGAAACAACTTTTATGTCTCTATCTTATCTAATTTCATAATTTTATAATTTTATGTTTCTGTAAAATACTTTCATAATCTTATATGTTTCTATAAGATCCCCTTCACTCTTCTGAATTCCAGCGAGTATAGTTCCAGACGACTCTCATAGACTAACTCCCTCATCTCTGGAATCAACTTAGTAAACCTCTTCTGTACCACCTCTAAAGCCAGTACATCTTTTCTCAAGTAAGGACACCAGAACTGCATGCAGTACTCCAGGTGCAGCCTCTCCAGTACCCTATACAGTTGCAGCATAACCTCCCTGCTCTTGAATTCAATCCCTCTAACAATGAAAGGCAACATCACATTTGCCTACTTAATAACCTGTTCCACCTCAAACCCTTTTGCTTTTGATACACAAGCACTCCCAAGCCACTCTGCACAACAGCATGCCACAACCTTTCACCATTTAAATAATAATCCGATCTTCTAGTTTTCCTTCCAAACTGGATGACCTTGCACGTACCAACATTGTACAGTACTCCATCAGTTGGATACTTGCCCAATCACTTAACCCATCTATATCTCTCTGCAAACATTTCACAATTTTCTCTTCCATTCAACTTAGTGTCACCAGCAAACCTAGATATGTTACACTCGGTCTCCTCTTTCAAATCATTAATGTATATTGTGAACAGTTGCAGACCAACACCAACTCTTGTGGCACTCCATTTACCACTGACCGCCAACCTGTGAAACACTCATTTATCCCAACTGCCTACCTTCTATTGGTGGATCAATCCTCCATGCATGGCAGTACATTACCCCAACTTCTTGCATCCTTGTCTCAAGGATAAGTCTTTTATGCAGCACCTTATCAAATACCCTCTGGAAATCCAAGTACACAATATCCACCTGTTCTCTCTATCCATTGCTTTCATTATATCCTCAACAAATTCCTGTAACCCTGTCAAACAGGACCTACCCTTTAGTAATACATTCCTTGCCAGCTTGATGGAACCAGTTTTATCCAGATTTTGCACTATATCTTAATTATAGCTTCAAGCATTTTCCAAACTACAGGTGTTAAGCTAGCAAGCCTATAATTACCTACCTATTGCCTACATATTTTTGGATCAATGGAGTTCCCTGAATCTTCACAAGTGATTTGCCAATTAGAATTAAAGATCATTCAAAATATGAATATTCCTATATACAATAAGAATATAAAAAATGCTGGCTATTATTGAAACCACTCCCCATTCTAACCAATGTTTACAGGAACACCGTCAAGTGTCCTCATATTAAGATCATAAGACATAGGAGCAGAATTAGGCCACCGGTCCATTGAGTCTGCTCCTCCATTTCATCATGGCTCATTTATTATCCCTCTCAACCCTGTTCTCCTGCCTTCTCACTGTAACCCTTGACACCCTCACTAAACAAGAATCTATCAACTTCCACTTTAAATATAATCAACAATATGGATTCCACAGCTGTCCACAGATCTACCACCTTCTGGCTGAAGACATTCCTCCTCATGTCTGTTTTAAAGGGATGTCCTTCTATTCTGAGGTTGTGCCCTCTGGTCCTAGACCCACCCACTATAGGAAACATCCTCTCCACGTCCACTAAATCTGGGCCTTCAAATATTCAATAAGTTTCAATGAGATCCCCCCCTCTTTCTTCATGACTCCAGTGAGTACAGACCCAGAGACATCAAATGTTCTTCATGTATTAAACCCTTCATTCCTGGAATAATTTATGTGAACCTCCTCTGGACCCTCTTCAATACCAGCACACCTCTTCTTAGATTACTGGGCCCAAAACTGCTCATAATACTCCAAGTGCAGTCCATCCAATGCCTTCTAAAGCCTCAGCATCGCACTGTGTTCTCATATTCTAGTTCTCTCAAAATGAATGCTAACACTGCATTTGCCTTCCTTACCACTGGCTCAATCTGCAAGTTAACCTTTAGGGAATCCTGCACAAGGACTCCCAAGTCCCTTTGCACCTTAGGTTTCGTCCCCATTTAGAAAACAGTGCATACCTTTATTTCTTCTACTGAAATGCATGACCATACACTTCCCTCCACTATATTCTAACTGCCACTACTTTGCCCATTCTTCCAATCTGTCCACGTCCTGCTTCCTCAACAAACCTGACTTTTCAACTATCTTTATATTGTCTGCAAACTAGGCCATAAAGTCAATTCCATCAACCAAAATTGTTGACATATAATGTGAAAAGAAATGGACCCAATACCAACCCTTGTGGAACACCACTAGTCACTGGCAGCCAACCAGAGAAATGCTCCCTTTATTCCCACTCTTTGCCTCCTGCCAATCCATGCTAGAATCCTTCCTGTAATACCATGGCTCTTAACTTGTTATGCAGCCTCATGTGCAGCACCCTGTCAAAGGCCTTTTTAAAATCCAGGAAAACAACATCCACTGACTCTCACTGTCTATCCCATGCCAGCTGCATCACAAGTCTAATACAGGGGCAGGACTCATGAAGAATAGTGGTAAGTGATGATTGTTTCTCTGGTTTCAGCTGGTGCTAATGTATGTAGTAGTCCATTTACTGCACTATTTTTTGTCAGTGAAGTGGGTGTAAAAGTAGTGTTTGGGGGTTCAAGGGAGGTTTACCAGGGCCTCACCAACGGGCTGAGTCATGAACGACGTCACAGAATGGGCAGAGAGGAAGGTGTGTTGCAGTGAGGAGAACCCCCACACACATCTAGTTAAGTGTTATAATGCTTGCTCTGTTCTGTCCTCATAAACAAAGTTTTGAAACAGTTAAGGGGAATTTGTGTCTTTCTGCCTTATTGGCCAGATCCACAAATCTTTTGGCATAACATATTTAATAAATACATACATTGACAATACCAAACAAAAACTGCTGGCTACTATTGAAACTTTGTGCATGTATTAAACCCAGACTATAATTTCTGTAAGCACATGTAGATATTGGTATCTGTAAATTATTATATGCAAATGGAGCAAAGAAATGGAAGGCATACTATACTTTTAAGTGGTTAATTTCTATTGACAGAAGCTGTTCCTTATTTCTGAATGCATCTTCTTCTGCTGTAAGTTGTTGTTTTAGTGTCTTAATTTTTTCAGCATACTCATTAATTCTCTCCTGGAGATTCTTACTCTGATTTAAAACACAAAAAAAGTTAAAGTATAAAACATTTTTTATTCTTTACTAAAATGATCTTCAAAAATCAATGTATAAAGTACTTAATTTATCTACAAAATTTGTTTACAACATACTGAAAACAGATCTTTTCTGAATCTTCTCATTTCAAATGATATATAGAAACTAAACAACAGGCTTTAAAATCTTCAAACTAAGGTAATGAGAAATTTACGTACGTGAATTATTTTTCCTGAAATGGAAGATAAAAACTGTTTCATACTTGGCCGATAAGAAATTTCAGAGTGAACATGAGCACGACAAACATTTGATGCAGGTCATCTAACCTGCACTATTCAATGCATATTGCATTTTTTAATTGTACACTGGTGGAGGCAATATGAAGCTCGCTGTACAGTTACAGCATAAACACACAAGAAAGATAAATTCAGAATAGTACCTCAAATTGGACTGTAACAATTGGGTAACAAAAATTGGATTCAAAAGCTAAACACAAGGAATGGATGCAGGACATTACTGTGAAAACAATAGTTTCCATGCGATTTTTCCTCATCTCATTAATCTCTACCACTGGATGGTGGTGAAAACATTATGCTGTTTTTCTAAATGGAATAATTAAGATACAACAAATGTTTACTTCTAGAACTCCAGCGAAGCACAATATCCTTGGCTATTCTCAATTAAGTAGGTCATCAAGACTTTACATCCCTCCACCATGCTCCCCTGCTCTGTTAAATATCATAGCCCATACCTCTTCAATTAGTTTGTCATGTTCCTTCGTTAAGTCCTGTAAGCGTCTAGCCTGACTAGTTAAATACGCCCCAGTTGTTCTTTTGATGTCTAATATTTCTCTTGACATTTCTTCTCTTTTATGTATGGTAGCTTCCCTATTTGTTAAATAAAGGAGGTATTATAGCAAAATGTCAGATACAGAAATTAGGACATTGCATTTCCCTTAATTAAATAAATCATCTATAGCTAATAAAATCTGCATTTTCCAATTTTGCTTAAAATTTGCTTTGTTTGAATCAACAATTAATTATTTAAACTTCAAATTTAAATCAGTGCATCTGGGGTAAGCAGAACACACAGTAGTCCTGCAACACAAAACCTGGGCCATTATATCTAAGTAGTGCAGATACAGTATGTTTCTTACTCAAAACTAACATGATATCTGGCTGAGTAGAGAGGAATTGTGCCAGAAGCTTGTTGCTACACAGGATTTGCAGTGATTTTTGTGAAGGTAAATGGGGAAATAAGGGAATGCAGATCAACCATAAGAGGGCAAATACAGTGGAAAGAGAGTGCTAAGAAGTGAAGGCAGCTGGAGATTTTATTTTTGGGATAAAAACAAGATTGTACTTTGTCTGACCCAAATTCCATTTTCCTATGATTGAAAAAAATAAGGCTTCCTCTGACTTAATTCTTCACACATACCTCAGATACAACTAGCACCAGGATATGAATTCCTTCATTGGACCTGACATTTTTACAGAAAGTGGTAATGAATCCAATTGTACAGAGCACTGCTTCTATAGAATGCTAAAGCAGAATTTGGTAAATAAAGAAATTCACTGCAGTGAGAAAAGAGGTATTGTTCTGGTAGTCTACAAAACAAGGAGCAATCTTAGAAACAGATCAGGAGATCTGGACACTGATGGCAAAAACATGGATTAAAATTAACAGTTTAAAAGATACCAACTAGATTCAAGAAGAGGGAATCGACTTATTTTTAAGATCACAAATGGGCAGCTGACATCTGTTACTTGCAATTCCTGCAGTGTGGAAATTTCAGGAGCTAGATTTGGTAAATTAATTTGGTTTATTATTGTCACATGTACCAAGTTACAGTGAAAAGCTTATCTTGCATACTGTCTATATAGCTCAATTCATTACAAAGGTGCATTGAGATAGTACAAGGGAAAACAATAACAAAGTGCAGAATATATTGGTGAGACCCATCGTAAATTGAGGGACTGCTTTGTCGAGCACCTCCACTCCATCCGCCAAAAGCAGAACTCCCGGTGGTCAAACATTTTAATTTCGATTCCCATTGCTGTTCAGACATGACAGTCCATGGCCTTCTCTTGTGCCAAGATGAAGCCACCCTTAGGGTGGAGGAGCAACATCTGGGTAGCCTCCAACTTGATGGCATGAATATTAATTTCTCTTTCCATTAAAAAAATTCCTCTCCCTCCCCTCTTCTTCTATTTCCCACTCTGGCCTTTTACCTCTTCTCATCTGCCTATCATTTTCCCCGGGTCTCCTCCTCCATCCCTTTCTGCTATGGCTCACTCCCCTCTCCTAGCAGATTCTTTCTTCTTCAGCCCTTTATCTTTCCCACCCACCTGGCTTCACCTATCGCCTTCTAGTTAGCCTCCTTCCCCTTTTTTTTATTCTGGCAGCTTCCCTCTTCCTTTCCAATTCTGATGAAGGGTCTTAGCCTGAAACATCAACTGTTTATTCATTTTCATAGATGCTGCCTGTCCTGCTGAGTTCCTCCAGCATTTTGTGTGTGTGTGTGTGTGTGTGTGTGTGTGTGTTGCAGAATTAGTTGTTGCATTTATTGAGATAGACAGTAAGGTGCAAAGGCAACAAGGTTGATTATTCAAGATTTTTTAATGTCATTTCCTGTACATAAGTTTAAGAATGAAATGATTGTTCTCTAGATCAAATACATGACAAACAAAAACACAGATGATATGGAACACAATAAGAATAAGAAACACAATAATATAAATACATAAAGTAGCTTGCAGTATATACAGTACATTGATTGTATAAAGTGATGTTAGGCTGTACATAAGGTGACTGACAGGAAATTATAAACTCGCGGTGGGGCTAGTTGATGAAGGTGTTGATTAGTGCTCGAGGAAAGTCTAGTCTGTTTTTGAGTCTGGAGGTCCTGGAGTGGATGCCACATATCCTCCTCCCTAATAGGAGTGGAGCATACAGTCCAAGAGCAAGGTGTGTGGAATCCTTCATGATGTTACTGGTCCTTTTTCTGGCACCTTCCCGTACATATGTCCTTGATGGCATGTAGGCTGGTGCTAATGATGTGTTAAGGAGTTTTTACTACTCATTGTAGATCCTTCCTTTCTGCTGCTGTGCAACTGCAGTGATGCAGCTTGGTAATATTCTCTACTGCACACCTGTAGAATCATAAAAGTATGGATGTGCAAAGGCTGTCACCAGCCTCCTCAGAAAGCAGAAGCATTGGTATGTTTTCTTGACTGTGCAGGATGCGTTCTGGGACCATGAGAGGTTGTGTATTATATGCACTCACAGGAGTTTGAAATTGCTTGCAGTTTCCACAGCTCTGCCGCCAGTGTAAAGGGGGTGTGAGTGGTACGAATTCTCCTGAAGTCAATAACCGTCTCCTTTGCTTTACTGACATTGAGGAAAAGGTTATTTGCTTGGCACCAGGCCTCAAGCTCTTCCAAGCTCTGTAGGCCCTTTTATCGTTGTTGGTGATGAGCCTTACCATTGTTGTGTCACTGGTGAATTCGATGATGTGATTGCCTGGGTGTTTGGCCATGCAATCATGTGTGAAAAGAACGTACAGTAATGGGCTTAGCACACAGCCTTGGGGGGCGGGGGTGGCACCCATGTTAAAGATGATGGGGAAGGAGGAGTAGTTGTGCATCCTGACCATCTGAGGTCAGTTCATTAGGAAATCCAACACCCAGATGCAGAGTGGTGTATTTAGACTGAGGAGCAGGGATTTGTTCACCATGATCTGTGGGACAGTAGTGTTGGATGCCAAAGTGAAATCGAGAAACACGTTCTGACACACAGTAAGTGTCCTTGTTTTTTTAGGTTTATCAGGGGCAGGTGCCTGACAGATGCTATGGCATCTATCAGACAGAGGTTCTATCAGTAAACATGTTGGTGAATAAGGTCAAGAGTCCATCTTGACATACTAGGAAAACAAATAATTGTCTTGTACCAGTGGGCCAGAAGCTGTCCTTGTGGCTGGTGGTATGTGCTTTCAGGCTTTAGTAAGAGAGGAGAAGAGAGAATGTCTAGAGTGGGTGAGATCTTTGATTATGCAGGCTGTTTTATTAAGCAGCAAGAAATATAGATAAAGACGATAGATGGGAGGTGAGGTTGTGATGCCCTGAGCTGTGCCCACAACGTATCATGGTTGCTTGCATATGTAGGCAGAGCAGTTGATGCACCAAGCCATGATGCATCCATATAGGATGCTCTCTATAGTGCATCAACAAAAATGGGTAAGGAGCAAAAGGAACATGCTCTTTGTAGGAACTATTATTAACTGCTGAGCTCAAGTGGAAGCTGGAATTCTCTATTTTTATTTATTCATTTTTCATGATCTGGTCATCATTTTAATCCTAACATTTTTTACACACACACTGTGAGGGAGATGGTGAGCTACTTATTCAAAGTCCTCTAGTTTTTCTGGTGAAGGTATCCCTACCAAAGGGACCTGCAGAAGTAGGCCAGGTGGCAGAGAAGGAAAAACACAATATCTCTAAGCCAGGGGTTCCCAACTCGGGGTCCACAGACACCTCAGTTAATGGTAGGGGTCTATGGCATAAAAAAAAAAGTTGGGAATCCCTGTTCTAAGTTAATGTGGTGTGGAACTTTGAAGGAAGGCTTTGAGTTATGTTCCTGAAGCCCTCAACCTTCTTGCTGGGTAAGTTCCAAGCTTGGAAGCTACTGACGGAACAGACTAAGGATCGACTGCTGTGTATTCAAGAAATGGTACACAGTGCACATTGGTGAAGGGAATGAAAGTTTAGAAGTGTGTAGGGTACCTGTCTAGCAGGCTGCTTTGTCAGATGTCGACCTTCTTTAAGGTTGTTAGAGCCACACCCATGCAAGCAAATGGAGAACTTTTCATCACTCTTCTGTGCTTTGCAAATGATTTGGGGGTGAGAAAAGGCAAGACAAGGTTTTTTTTTTAATATATATATTGAGCTCTGCCTGGAGGCCAAGAGCAGTCACACTCAATGCACCTCTGGAAATCATTGTCTTGTTTCATGTTTGAACCAAGGTTCTAATGAGCTCAGGCCCTGTCCAAAGTGGACACTGGTAAACAGGTTATTATAGAGTAACTGCTACTTGACAACACAGTTGACAACATCAGACAGGATCTGCCTTACATTTTCTAAACAGGACATCTGGTCAACTATTCACATTGTCTTGTATATGCCAATGTGGTAATCCTTCCTAGAAAAGGTGTGG